>NC_142501.1:9831287-11081287 GCF_057876585.1 Rhinolophus sinicus
TGGTACTATTATCTCCAGTTTACAAATGAGGAAACGGAGGACTGGAAAGTATAGTGATTTGCCCTAAATCCCACAGCTCTTAGCAGTAGTGCCAGGATGTGAACCCAGACACCGCCCTCTGATGTCTGTACACTATGCTTTGCTTTACAGACTGTTATGACAGAATAGAGTTGCTTTGGGGAACGTGATCTGACCCACAAGATAAATGAATGCACTGAAGAATGAGCCAGGCTGGAACTGAGCTCTAATGTCTTTAATGGTTAATGTTTTAACCAATGTCTTTTCTAACATTTTCGTATATAAAATGTTCTACTTGAAATAATATGGTGCTAACAATCCTATTCTGGTTGGGCTTGAAACTCAGGGCCTATTTCTTCTCAATGAAGGAACAAACTTCTGTTAATATGTCACAGTGCTTCCATTGATTTCTAATGACTAAAGGACTTTGGTCACTAACAGGAAAGGGTCTCCCTCTCCTGGTCTCCTGCCTGAGGAAAAAAAAAAAATGAAACCTACAGAAAAAGGGTCTACCTACCTGAGGCCTCTTACTGCATCTGTGAGGTGGGGGTAGGAGAGAGCAGGAGTGTCTACAGACGGCACCTCTGCCCTCTTTCCCTTGGAATTAGGATGGGAGAGGAAAGGAGAGGGTCCTAAATAATCCCCCCCAGTTTGCTGTGGAGGAAGACCAGGCCCTTTTCCAGTTGCCTCTCCCGGGCCTCCGGATCCTCTAGTTTCTGATTTTTCCGGAACTCACGGCGAATGGAGGCAAGGTAGAAGTCCCGGTCAGTGTAGCGCAGCTCTCGGCCCTGGCGCAGCAGAGCCCGGTAGAGACTCAGCACCGCCTCTCGGCTCCATGGGGCCATGGGGGACTGGGTGTCAAGCTACAAGCAGAAGGGGGTAAAAAAAAGCCTAGAATCAGAATTAACGACAGAAGGCCCTACAGAGACTATCTAAAATTCAAGAGTTCTTAATCTAGGTTTCAGAGAACCCCCCACCCCCACCCCAAGGTCATGTATTGACTTAGTGGAAGGGCTAGGACTAGATCCCAGCCTCTGAATCACCCGGAAGGGCCAGAGCTTGGAAACTGAACTGCCTGGGGTTGAATCCTGGCTCTGCCACTTACTTGCCATGTGACTTTGGGCAAAGTACTCAACTCCTGTAAGCATCAGCTTCCTCACTTGTAAAATGAAGATGATATTAACTTAACAGTACCTATGACACAGGGTTATTTTGAGAACTGTGTGAGATAATGCATGGAAAGCACCTGTAATAAACAGAATTTCACCACAGGGTGTAGTCTAGAAAAGGACTCAGCCGCACTTGAACTCGGGCACCACCACTAATGAGCTGATTACCCTGAGCAAGTTTCTTAACTCCTCTGTGCTGTTTCTCATCTGTAAAATGGGGATTAAAACTGTCTCCCGTCCATATGGTTGGTATGAGTAAACGAGTTAATGGATGTAAAGGTGTTTAGAACAGCACTTGGCACATACTAAGCATTCTATCGGGGTAGCTACCGTGTTTCCCCAAAAATAAGACCTAACCGGAAAATAATCCCTAGCAGGATTTTTCAGGATGACTTCCCCTGAACATAAGCCCTAATGAGTCTCTTGGAGCAAAAATTAATATAAGACCCGGTCTTATTTTCGGGGAAACACAGCATTACTAGTGCCACGAAACCTGGTTTGTAAGTGCTCAATAAATATTCCATTTTGTTCCACGTAAACTGCCACCATCCTCCTTCAGTAACATTAAATCCTTACTACAGAAGTGCAGAGTGTTATTATTTGTAAAGTGCTTTGTCATCTATCATAGCATTTAAATTAAGGGACCTGTGAGGTGGTCAGGGCTCCTAACAATAATGAACACTCACTGTTTACTGTGTACCACGCATGTGCTAATAAGCACGTCCCACATAACCACTCATCTCACTCTATTAATCTGTGTCATCATTATCCCCATTTTAAGTGGAGAAAACTGAAGCTCCCAGAGGGAAGTAACTCGCAGAGGCACACAGCTGTAAAGGGGGGCTGCGCTCCTCACCCCAACTCTCCCTGCCTCTGTAAGGTTACCACTTGCTGGGGGCCTGACCATGTGCACAGCACTTCTCGGTGCTCTACAAACTTTCCCAGCCCAGCGCCTGGCACATACCAGGGCCTCAAAAAATAAGCTGAATGAAAAAGGGAATTCTCACAACGTCTCTATGTGGAAGAAATGATCAGAAATAAAGAAATGAGACTGAGTGGGGTCGGTATTTGACTGGTAAAATGATCTGGACTTTGGGCCGACCGTCAGACAGCCATCAGCCTCTGGCCTGGCGAACTTCCTGTGCGACTTGAGCAAGCCACGGCCCCTGTCCCTTTTTCCTCAACTGTAGAAGAGCCCCACTCAGCCCCAAGGGCCTCCCACAGGAGACATGAATCCAGAAAATCAACAGGAAAAGTGCTTTATGAGGTAGAAGGCGACTGTCACGCGAGGGCTGTTACTACAAGGTGTCTCGGCGAGTAGGCGGCTGAGCCCTGGCGGGTCCCCAGTTCCAACCCGGACCCTGAGGGGGGGGGTCGGGCCGAGTCGGGGTGGAGAGACCCCAAAGCTGAGGGAGGCCGGCTCGGGGGCCCCAGGAGGCCTCCGGAGGCTGGTGCGGGGCCACTGAGCGGCCTCGCAGAGAAATGCCCAGGGCGGTCTGGGGCGAGACCCCCGGCGGCCCAGCCGGTAGCCCCGGGCTGGTTGAGGGGCGCCGGCCGCGGCCCTGAGAGTCGTATCGGCGAGCCCCGGCCCCCGGCCACCTCACTCACCCGCGGACTGCGCGCGCTACCACTCTTCGGGATTCGCCTCTCGCCCGGTACCTCTCCCCGGGTCACCCACCAACATGGCCCCTTCACTTCCGGGACACGACCTTGTGCGCGGACTTCCGGCCCTCCCCGCCACGGCCTCTCTCGGGGCGGGGCCAGGAACGTCGTCGAGCCACGCCCCGTCGAGCGGGCCCTGCCCACAACACTGAGCTCCGCCTCCTGCGTGACGTCACCTAGGGACTGGCCTGCTGAAAGCGATCAGGCCCTTCTCTTCCCAGGGCGGCGGTGCGGTGGCAAAGCCCGCAAAGGGAGAGAGCGCAGGGCGCGTTCGGTAGGCCCCTAGCCGCCTGTCAGGAAGTCAGCCCACACCCCAGCACCGTCTGCTGACCTCGGGCTGGGGCCATGCGGGTACCTGGGGGAATTCTAACACTAATAATATTTCCTATCATAGCTTTCAAATCTCTTCCAAGCCCATTTTCTCAGATCATTTTCTTTTCATTCCTTCGCGCTGTTCCAGCTTCCCAAGCCCCTTGGCTCCTGGCAAACTCCTACCCTTCAAGGTCCATCTTAAATGCCCCCTCCAGAAGTCTTTCGCAGACTCTTCCTTGCCCCTCATCCAACACAGTTTGCTGCGGCCCCACAGAAATGTCTGCAAACTGTTAGGACACTTAAGCTGGTCAAAGAAAAACATATTTATTGGCACCTGTTATTTGCCAGGCACTGTTTTTTTTGTTTGTTTGTTTTTTGTTTTTGTTTTTAATTTATCCACTGGCTTCTCTCTCACCAGATTTGAAGGCAGGAGCCATGTTTGATGGAATCTGTAAGGCCCCTCCTCCAGTGCCTCACTGGGTGCCCAGCTCTGAGTGAAGATGAGGAGTGTTGGGCTTTGGAGTCAAGCCCAGCTGGCTCCCAATTCCAGCTCCACCACTTAAGGACAGCTGCCCTAAGCATTTCCTAATCTCTCTCAGTCTGGGACTGTTGTGAGGATTCAAAGGTATCCAGCAGGAGTGGGCATTTATGCAGCAGTTACCCAGCCATTCATTTATTGAAGTAACAAATCCTTGTTGAGGGTCTCTAGTGTGCAAAGCACAACAGAGAGATCAACTCCTAGTCTTCTGGTGGCTCTACTTCCAGGATCTGAAGCTCCCCTCCTCACTGCCACCTCCCTGGTCTGAGCCCCTACCTGATTTTATAGATGAGAAAACCAAAACCGAGAGTGGTGCAGTAATTTCTCTAAGACACTGAGCTGGGCAGCAGAGAAGCTCACGTGGAACCCAAGTCTGCCTGCCTCTGAAACGTGTTCTTTCTATTCTTCCAGGCTGCCCTACTTTGCTCTTTGAAGAAATAATTTTATGACCTAAATAAATCTAAATGGTGATATTTCCAGCTGGAAGACCAGGTGACTTTCTGTATCTCTTCGGACCCTGCTGTTGTATAGAATATTATTTTTAGGAGGGACGGAGGGAGGTCCCTTGGGGATCTGCCCTTCAGATCAGCTCCCCCAGACTCTTCTTGTTCTTCGTGGGTTTTTCTTTGCTTCCAGATTCACAGGCTCCTCCTACTTCTGTGGCAATGGTGGGGTAGTGGGGGCAGTGAGACAGGTGTCTGGCACCAATATGTACCCCTGGTGACTTTATAGGCCAGAGATCCCAAATCTCACGGCTCACTGCTAGGTTTGGCGGGACAAGGGGCCTTCTGGATCTCTGATTGATATTGCAGTTTTGACATAACCCCTGGTCTCACCTCTGATGATGGCAATGGCCTTGAGGGTGAGAGGGAAGTGCTTGTTTAACAGAACAGTGACTTGCATATAGTAGGCATTAAATTGTGGAATGAATGAATGAACATTTTCCAGAAAAATTAGAGGGCTGGAGCAAGATGGACCATTTCCCCTGAGTCAGGCTGGGCAAGTCCAGTCTAATTTGAAAGGGGCATGTGGGGTGATGGTAAGCATGGGGCAAGTGATTTAAGCTTTGGGTGCCTTGGTTTCCTCATCTGCGAATTGGACAAAAATGGATAAAACATTTTGCTGAATGACCCATGAGAATCACCACTATTGTTCCCAATGTATTCACCAAGTAGTCACTCGTTCACCATTTCGTAAGCACCTAGTATGAGCCAGGACTAGAATCAGGAATGTAGACATAAAAGACACAGTCCCCGTCCTCAAGAAGACAAGGGTTGATGGAGGAGACAGACAAGTACACAGACAGGTACTAGGAGAAAAGCCTTCGCAGCTGCTGTGGAACCAGAAGAGCCTGTGACCCAGTGCAGAAGCAGGGGGGCGGGCACCACCTGGTTTGAGCACACGGTATGGAGGCGAGGGGGTGAGACACAAGGCTGGACAGGTAAGCATCCTGAGGTAGGCCAGGGAGGAAGTGACAGCCAGCAAGGTGTGCTTCAGGCTGCTGCACCAGCACCTCTAGTCTAGGGTCAGTTGTGAATTCCAGCTCTGCCTCCTGATGGCTGGGTGACCTTCAATAAGGTTCTCAACCTCTCTGGGCCTTTGTTTCTATACTCGTAAATGGGGATTAATGAAAGTACCTAAGCAATCAGGCCTTAAAATTGACTCATGCTAACTAAAATGGAGGGAGAGATAAGCAGGTCAAGTGGATTTCTGCAATGACAATTACAACTCTGAGGGTTTAGGGAGCTCACCAGGTAATGGAACAAGGGCAGGAGTAGTCCAGGCAGAGAGCTCAAAGGACTGGAGCCCAGAGAATTCAGGAAAAGAGGCTCAAGATGAGACTGGTGAGGCAAGGCCCAGCAGGCCACAGCTGGGAATGTGGCTGTCATCCAACTGTGAGAAGTGAGAAGTCCGTGCCACGATCAGACTTGCATCTTGGAAAGAGCATCCTAGCTGCTTTCTGGGGACCAGACTGTCAGGCTGCCACCTGCAGGAGATCAGTCCCCAGGCCACTGCGGTATCCCTTGAGAGAGTCATCAATGGACAGTAAGACGTAATACCAACCGAGCTCTTCCTGCCTGCCAGCACTTGTACATATCAGTGCCGTGTCATCACAGCCCTGTGAGGGCAAGAACTGGAGAGTAAACGGGAAGTGGAAAGGAGACTGATTTTGCTGGGGAGAAGGGAAAGGGCAGATGAGAGAACAGTTCAAGGGGGACATTGTTAGAGAGCTTGTGTTGGGTTGGGTTGAATGGGGTTTAGGGGTTGGCTGGTACTTGTTCTAGCCTTGAGGAGGGGAGACATGGAGTGATGGCACAGAAGAGACCAAGGGGAGAGTGAGAGAGCAGGCCAGGTGCCCCTTTACCTGTAGGGGAGCAGGGCAGGGAGGCCTCAGGCTTGCCTACGGAAGGCAGAGAGCGTGAGTACCCTGAGGCCTGAATCTCACCAGTCTCATTCCCTTTACTTTGCCCAGTAGGATCCCTTATAAAATTGAGACCCTCTGTTGCTTGTTGCCCCAAATTGGAGGGAAATTGGTACTGGATAACAAGACAGAAAACTCATTCCAGCCCACCTCCGCTTCCCCAGCCCTCCCAGGGGAGGCCCCAGCGTGGAGTGAAGGTAAAGACACTATTATTACCCGGCTGGTGGAGGAGTTGGCTGTAACCGGATCAGCAAATCTCCAGGATGTGAGCCAGCCAGGGACCTGGAAATCATTCTCAGAGAAAGCCGCCTCCCTCATAATGGAGTTTGCCGTAATCAGATGTCATTGATCCTGTATTCACCAGACTAAAACGTGATATCCCTGGACAAGAAAGAGTGAGATTTCAAGTGACTGAAATCTTTGCTGCCCACGTTGTGCCAGGTGGTGTTGAAAAGGGCGAAGGGAATGTAAGCTTGTTCACTGAATACCCTCCTTTTGTCAGGTAGCAGGAGTGAGGAGCCGGGGGCTGGCAGATACACAGGCTCAGAGCCCAGATCTCAGCATCTCTACTTCCCACCTGTGCAACCTCTGAGTTTCAGGACTTAGGAGAAGGGTAGGAAGGCTGAGTACACTGCCTAGCGCAGAGCAATCGCTCCATGAATGTTCCTTGGTTTCCTTTTACATCCTCTACTCCTGTTGATCCCTACTATAGTGCCATGAGGGCTGGGTACCAATGTACCCATTTTACAGATGAGGCAGTATCACTGAGGCTGATTATAGCCTCCACCTCCTCATCCTCAAGGGACCAACTGGAGGCATATATGCTGGACTGGACCAAGAAATTGTCTTCTTGCTCCACAAAGAGCTTTGTAAGCCCCAGACAATGATAAAAGACAGCTTTCTAGGCTTGTCAAATATTTAGAAGGTCTGGCAGCACTGAGTTCCCCACCTATGCTGGGGTCAGCCACCACCTTTGGACAGACTATGAGCTCCCCAGCTCACCCCAATCCCCACCACTCCCTATTGTCTCATCCATGGGTACTCACTCCTTTCCATTTCCTGTTGGGCTCCCATGGTCTTCTGAGTCTGCCCAGCCTCCTGAGGGTTTCTCATCCTACATGGGTAGGAAAAGGAATTGAAGAGAAAGCCTGACTGCCCACCAGAGTCACGATGGGTACGCTTTCTGACATACCTGCCCAGCTCCATCACAAAGCACTGAACCTTAACATATAGAAAGAAAATCAAAATGACATACCTCTCATTTTGAACTGAGACTCAAGTCCAAGGTAAAAACTTCCATAGTCCAGGAAAGGAAGTGAAGCTGAAGCCCTTGGTGCAGCATGGGAGCTGGATTCGCTGAGTGCTGAGACTTGCAGAGCTCCCAACCTATCTGCTAGGAGCTCTGGAAGAGAATGCAGGGCTCGAGAGATGAGAGCTGAGGACACTTGGACGTTCCTCTAGCTTTGCCTTTCTCATTTTGTGATGTTTCCTAGGCTTGGTTTTCTTTTCTAATTTTCCACGATTCTAATTTTTATATATTTGCTTTTGCATTTTGTGGCATGCGTTGGTACAATCTGCCTCAAATCCCACGGGGCGTCCCGTGAGAAGAAAGAAGGAAAAGAAAGCTGGGAAGCGGGCGCCGCGGGTGGCTGACATGCCGCGCCCTCCCACAAGGAGGCAGTGCGGCACCGTGAGACGGTGGTGGAGAGACCCTGGTCCTAACTCCTGCCTGCGAACTGTGTGCCTTTGAGCAATTTCTACCCTTAGTCTCCATAAATCTAGCCCCCCACCTCCAATCTCCCAGGCTGGAAAGTGGGAGGAACCTCCCCCGAGCCCCCAAATACATTAAATTCCACAAGAGAAAAGCTGACCCTTCAATGACCACTACCATATCTACCTTACAGGATTACATGAGGTAATGTGTGCAAAGTACCTGCATGTACACGATAGATGCTCAATAGTTGTGACTCCTACCTGTGGTTCTTAACCTGGGTGATTTTGCACACCAGGGACAGTTAGTGATGTGTGGCGACATGGTTGACTGCCACACTTGGGGGAGCGGATGCTACTGGCTTCTAGTGGGTAGAGGCCAGGGGTGCTGTTTAACTACAATGCACAACATAGCCCCCCACAAATAATTCTCTGGCTCACAATGTCAGTAGCACTGCAAGACACCCTAGCCTACTCCCAAACAATTTTGAGGTCCTAGAGGGCAGAAGATGTGTTTTGTCCATTTCTGTATCTTCCTCAGGGCTTATTGCCCAGTAGACAGTCAGTAATTGAGTGTGGGACTGAGTTGAAAGGCAATTAGTGGCAAAAGGGCTGGGACCGGTGGATGTCAGAACAGGACTGTCACAGAGCGGGGTCACATGCTTCACTGCATTAGCACAGGGGCTCCCTGAGAGGTGAACTTGGTTTGCAAAAACAGACTTGCTTCCTAAGCATCCTAATCAGATTGCTTTAAATGCCAGCGATCAAGGGGACCCTTTAAGAGCTTTACAGAACTGAGCACCCCACTCCGGAGCCCCTGCCCCAAAGCGAGGTCAAAGTGAACTGTAACTTCGGAATTAGGAAATTATGTCTCCTACAAAGCTCAAGAGTGTTGAGAGTGTCTTCTTCTTCCCATCACCAACTGCCGGTCAAACGCTTGGCACCTTGTGGGTGCTCAGGAGACACCAGCCCCTGCCCCGGCCACAAACACTGCGGTCACTCCTTCCCGGCTCGGTCTGTGGTCTCCCTAACATGGAGGCTGCACAGCCATTCCACAGCGAGAGTGCAAAACGTGTTCACTCACTTCCACCATCTCTGGGACTCTCCTTAGAAATATCCAGAGGGCGCTCTCCCAGTACAATGGCAGTATTCATGGGTCCCAGAGGAAGCCTCTAGGAAGACCCCCACATTCCAGGGCCTTCGTAGCACAATCCCAACCAAGGTCAGCTCCATGGGAGAGAGATGACCGATCTTGGAGGCTCGTGTTGTCACCTGCTCCAGAGAGTTGATGACCGGACCAGTGCTGTAAATCCAGGTCCAGCCTGTTCTGCCACCAAGTGGCTGAGTGACCTTAGGACCTGACAGGCATAGAGAGCAAACAACGGAGGCGGGGGCGCTGGTCTGGATGCCCCAGAGCACAATGGTGGGAGACTTGCTTCCCTTTCAGTAGAGGCACCAAAGTAGTCTTCATCTAGGTTCCCAAAAAGGTCCCCGCCCACCTCGGGAGGATGGGTGTCGCCAGTCCCAGGTTCGCTTCTCCTTTTCTGCGAACCCCGTCCAGCATCTTCCCTTTCTGATGGGCCGGTTTCCCCCAGGGCGAGGGAAGGATGCCCCCTGGTGCTGGTGGAGGTAACTGCATCCCTCCTCACGAGCTGTCTAGTCCTGGGGATGGCTCGCACCACACTTACCCAACTCTGTAGTGCGAGTGGCCTTAGCAAGACCGAGTCACCTGCTCACATCCCGCCCTGCCTCAGGGCAGCCCCACACCAGCCACACACGCAAACCCTTAAGACTTTGTAGCTGTTTTTATTATTAATATTATCTTCTCCTTTAAGCATCCCTTTAAGGGTGAAATGAAACCAACCATTTACAGAGAAAATGATTTCAGAATGTACATATTGAATTTCCCTTACAAAAAAAATAATACTATTATTATTGGTGTCCTTAAATTATACATTATCCAGGGCCCTGCCTTCTGCGTGGGTAAGTCCTGTCTCCCCACCCCAACTGTCACCTTTGCCCTCAAAGCTCGCCCACGCCTGCCCCTGGGAACTGCTGGGACCTGCGGGTGGGCTTGACCTCCTTGAGTCTCCAGGTCATAGGGCCAGTGTTCCCAGGAAAAGAAATCTAGAGACGGCGACAGGGCCAGTGTCACATTCACATTCACAGTTTGCTTTCCCCTCCTTTGGGGGAGTGGCTCAGGGTTCCCCTGACCGCCCCCAAATTCCCAGTGTATGATGTGATTATGTGAAACTCTTCAACCTCATGCCTTGGCCCCCAACCCCTGACAGGCCTCCACTTGACAATGACCATAAACACACCCTCTTAGGTCTGAGAGGAAAGGCGGACCTCTTCCCTTCTTCCTTCCGCTGCCCAAGCTGCTGAACTAGGGGCCAGCCTGGGAAGGGGGCATCCCGCAGCAGCACGAGGGTGCCAGGGGCATGGGGTAAGGAATCCAGCAAGGAGGGAGGCCCTGGGCTGGGGCTCGGGCACAATTCAGGAGCCCCCCGAGACTGCCTGTCTAGGGGTGAGCATTAGTGGCGACCTCTTGAGCCACTTCTCAGCCCCAACAGGGATCAGAGAGGGGGACTGCTGTAACTCCAAGGGAAGGGTTCCCTTGGGGCACCCTCTAGATAGGAGGGAGAGTGGGGGCAACAGACCCCCTCAGCCTGCTTCATGCCTGCCACCAGAGGCTGCTCCACGGCCAGCTCCCCAGACCATGTCCACACCGGGCACTTCCCCAGACAGAGCTGTGGCAAAGGGGACACCCTCCTCTTCTGGCCCATCAGGGGACACCTGGGGCAAGTCCCTGCTGGAGGCTGGAGGACATGGGTAGAAGGATCTGCTTGGGGCTAAGAGGATGGGAGGTAGTGGGCACTCAGCTGTATAGCCTTCAGGTCAGGATTCTCATTTCTTGGACTGAAAGACAGACAGATGGACTCTGCATCCCCTTTAGCCTTGCTTTCCAGGTTCCCCAAGGGCTCTCTGCCTCAGTCATTTTGGGGAGCTGCAGGTGTGGCCACAGGCTCCAGGTCCCAGGGACAGAGAAGCCTGGGCCCTGCTTCCACATCCACACACAAGCATCTATGTACAGGACACACCGACACAAACATGTACAAGTACACACAAGCATGCACCCATGCCCATAAATACACACGCACACACACACACACAGACATGTACCGTTCTACATGCAGCCTCTGCATCCTGGCATCACTGGGTGGGTATCCAATGGGGCCTCTGGGAGAGGGTGTCTCACCACTCCCATAACTGCAGGCCCTCACTGCACTCCAGCCCTGGCCTGGCAGTGAGGGGAGCAGAAGCAGGTCGTTTCAAGAACTCTGAACACGAGAGCAGGATCCTACGAATGCAACAGTCATTTCTACCCTCTCCCCTGTGCCAGAGATGCTCTTTGTGCCCCGTGTCCACCCTCTCCTCCTTCCATAAGACAACTCCCAAGCTGAGGCTGGGCACATGGCAGCCCAGCTTTCCTTGTAGCTACTTGTAGCCATGTGACTGTGTCCTGGCCAGCAAGATGCGATCAGAAGTGACGGTGCCATCTCTGGCTCACGCCCTTAACAGGAAAGGGCATGTGCTTCCCTTGCCTCTCTGCTTCCCCTAGGCTTGGATGCACATGACGGTGGGAGCTGGAGCAACCACTCTATCTGAACGGGAAGGTGTGTATGAGGAAAGCAGAGCTGCCCTGCTCCATCCAGACCATTGCCCTCTAGACATTAAGTCAGAAACAAGCTTCTGTCTTGCTTAAATCACTGTATTTCAGGATCTCAATTACAGCAGCTTAGAATCTACTCCAATGGATACATGTCTTGCCCCAATGAGGCAAACTAAGAGAAATCAGATGACATAAAACTGGCCTTAATGTCCCTTTTGGGCCCAGGACAGGCTTGGGGCCTCTAGCCAGCACCAAGGAGGGGCATGAGGGTAACTCCACCTGAGACCATGGAGAGCTGGGGCTGTGGATTCCAGCAGGAAGGGGTGATGGGGCACCCCCAGGTCGGACCTACTAGGCTGGCTGATGGTCCCATCCCACCCTGAGAACTGGACTCCTGGCCTTGCAAGGACTGAGTGGGCAACCCACAAGACAGCAATATAAAAAGTAAGAAGGAACGTCAAGGCCAGGTTCAGAATGAAAAGGCAGACTCCCCGAGCCTCCTTGTGCCCCACACCTATGTCAGCTCAGGAAGGTCTGGGGAGCATAGTACCATCCAGCGCAGTGGTGTCCTGTGGGGCAGGCAAGTGGAGTTCTTCGCTCCCTCCGGTCCAGCACTTCTGAGGACGCTGTGCTTCCTCCAAGCTGGCTGCTGGTTTTCATCCCCTCCTGTCTTGGTGCCCCTCTTCCTCCTGGGCCCAAATGCAACTATTTACAGAGCCCCTGGAAATCCTGGCATGCCCCTTTCCCACCATACGTCCAAACTCTCAGGAGGCGAAACAGCGGGCTTCTCCCCAGCTGGGCCGCAGCTGCCACATGGCCACACTGGGAGTTCCTGCAGCTCCCTTCCCACTCTGTCTGCCCTCCCTTGCTTCCCTGGTAACCATCCTACATTCTCCACTGGCACCTCCTGGTGGGCGGGGTTGGGGCAGCTCCCCACTCCTGACAAAGAAGAATGTTTTGGGGGCTCACAGGCCTCACTCCCAATTCACAAGGGTTTGAGTAGGGAAGACTACCCCACCTATCCTCTCCTGGTCCCCTCAAGACCCCGGCAGAGGGCAGAAGAAGGCAGGAAGATAACAAGAGGGGCAGCCGCCACCCCCCGCCCTGCCACTGGCCCTATACGATCATGCAGTCTTAGCCTCCCACCACTTCCAACTTGGCCCTGGCGGGCGGCCTTCCCTCGGGATTCTTGTTCCACCGCCCACCTTCCACCGTGCTCTTGGGCTCCTGGTAGGGATTGTCCAGCAGATAGCGGAACTGGTCGTAGTTCTGGAGCAGGTACTTAGGGGCATACATGTGCTCGCTGGGGTCCGCCGGCGGGTACTCCTGCTGCGTGCCGTCGAACCAGCCCCCGGTGCGGATCAAGCTCCGGATGTAATTGAGGTCCCGCTTGTCCTCGTAGTCACCCCAGCGAGGGAAGTCGCCGTTCTGGGCCGACACGAGCTTGAAGTAGATGCCCTCGGGCGTGAAGCACCAGGAGCAGTGCCAGCCGGCGAAGTGCAGGGGGCTGCCCAGCGACCACTGCACCAGGATGTGGCCGGTGCGGTTCTCGTACTGCCGGAAGTGGGGCATGGTGTAATACTGGCGGCGGCGCAGGCGGATGCCGTCCAGCCCGTACACCGACTGCAGCATGTCCACCGTGCAGCCCGACACCACCTCCAGGGTGCCCGGCTGCTTCCAGAAGAAGCCGTACAGCGACTTGCGCATGTGGAAGGCGAAGGGCTCGGTCCAGCCATCGTAGAGCTTGAGGAAGAGCACGCCGTCGCGCGCGGGGATCTCGTCGGCGTCGTCGATGATGAAGACGTCATCCGGCCGCAGGTTGCGCAGGCGCGCCACGCCGTCCTGCGTCAGGAAGGTGCGCAGGTAGTCGTCGGCGATCCAGCCGTCCTGCCGCCCGCCCAGCGGGAAGTGGTCCAGGAAGACGTAGAGCACCTTGTGTCGGATGTACTCGAACGTGCCGTTGGTCAGCATCTCCCGGAACTTGAGCGGCCGAGGCTCCCCGTAGGCCGTGAAGTTGGACTCGCACACCACGAAGGCGTCCACCACGTCCCCCAGCTCGTGGAAGCGCACGTCCAGCAGGTCGAACTCGTGATTGATGTTGATGGCATTGATGACCCGGCGCGGCACCTCCCTGGGCACCAGGCGCTCCTTGGTGGGCAGGTTGGAGTACTGCACCACGGTGGGCACGCCGCAGCTGGGCCCGTGCCAGCCCGGGAGGCACACGCACTCCACCCACTTGCGCCGTGTGCCCCGTCCCCCCGTGCGCTCCCGGGCGCTCAGCAGGTGCCGGGCTGGGCCCCTGGCAGACGAGCCGTCGCCCCCCTCCGCCTTCTCTTCTGGCCTCCCCGATGGGGGCTTCTCCAGCATCTTGGTACCTGGTTTGAAGCAGACACCCCCGGCTTTGGTGCGGACGAAATACTCAGTGGTGTCCTCTGGCAGCACGAAGTCCATCCGGTGCAGTTCCTCGGTGGCCTTGCTTGGTGACAGTGGCTGGAGCAGGGGCGAGTGGGAATAGAGTGGGGTACGCAGCAGGTCGGAGCTCCCAGGCTCTGGGCTGGCCTGGGGTGTGACGGGGGCATTGTTCCAGAAGAAGCTGGACACGAGGTTAGGACTGAGGGAGGCCAGTTCTCTGGGGAAGGTGACATAGGACAGGGTCTTAAAGAAGTGCAGGAAGGAGATGAGGCACAGGCCGGCCATACAGAACATGAGAAACAGCTTGTAGCGTCTCATCTTCATCCTGCAGAAAAGAGGAAGAGAGCAGACGAATCAGGGGTCTGCATTCCTGGGCGACGGGAGCCTGAGGCCCTTCTAGAAACAGGACCTGGAGAGGCTGCCACCTGTTTGTGAATGTCCGGGCCAGTTGCTGGTGGCCCTGCATGAAATCATCCCCTGCCCCTCAGGAGTCAAGCCTGTGAGTCCAACTTGCTGTACCCCGGTACCCCTGGGAAGCCCCACCATCAAGGAAACCCCCCTCCTGGCTCAGGACCTCCCACAGCCCTTCCCCCCAAAGACCACCAGGTCATCACACATCCTGCCTCTGCAGCCCACTCCTCCACCTGGCCCGCCCCACCCTGACTGGACCAGCTGCATCGCTAGGCTTTGCTCCAGGAACAAAACGCATCCTGGGAAAAGCTCAACCCTGCAGTGCCGAAACTGCCCCAGGAGGCTTACAGGCCCCAAGGGAGGGAGAGAGCAGTGGGCAGATGTGAGATCCCTTTCCTGCACTGCCCAGGGTGCTGTGCTTGTTCGTTCATTTGTTCTTTCTACCTATCTACCTTTTCGTGTGGATATATTGATAAATCTTTTGAATACCTTTCCACTGAAAAAATTCACAAGCCTCAAGGGATGACATTTAATTCTAACATAAAGAGTAAAATTAAGTAAAAGTTCCTTTCATTACCCCATGCTCTATGCTGATCTCCAGGCATAAACAATTTGATCTGTTTGAGATGTATCACTGGTTTCTTATACAATTTTTCTGATCTTGGTTTAATAGTTTACATAAATATTATACTGAACACTAAGTTCAATCAAATTGTTTTTCTCAATCAATAGATTAAAGAGATTTTTAGATTAGTAGAAATAAATTTACTATTTCCTTTTAAATCCCACATAATAGCCCATGGTTATTTTGAATGAATCATTCTATTTATGAATGATTCATGAATATAACCAGTCTCTGTTTTATTTACAGTCTAATTTATCAATTTGTTTATGGCTGTGGAGAGCCTCCTATATTCTTTTTTAAACAATTTAAACAGACTTTCTATTTTAGATTATTTGTTGTTTATCAGAAAAGTTGCAAAAATAGTACAGAGGGTTCCCTTACACTCCTATCTTTTTCTCCCCTCGTGTTAACATCTTACAGCACCGTGGTCCATTTGTCACAACTAGGAAATTGAAACAGGCACGTGACTATTAACTAGACTCCACACTTTATTTGGATGTACTACTTAATGTCATGAATGAGCCTGTGCAGCAAGAGAGTACTCTGACTAGAGCCATCCAGCTCCTTTTGTCCTTGAGCGCAGGAAGGTGGGCAGGCAGGTCCGGAAGTTACACCCATTTGGCTGAGTGGGACCAGCGACTTGCTTGGGGTAACCCACCAAGTCACAGGAAGGGCTGGGACAGAAACCTGGTGTTTGGCATCTGGTGTCTTCATTTCCCTTCCATAGATCCCTGTGAAGGGGCACTGTACTTTCACCTAGAACATTCCTTCCCTTAAAATGTTCCTTTCTGTGGCTTCTCTTTACTTCTCTGGTTCTTTCTCTGGGTCATTTGGGTGTTTTCTGGCCATACTCTTCCTTTCACTTCCTCACTCTGAGGACAGCAGGATACAGTGGAAAGATATGCACTTGGCTTCAAACTACTGCGACCTTAAGCAAAGCTCCTCGCCATTCTGAACCTCGGCTTCTCTATCTGTAAAATGGGCACAGAGTTCTTGGTGTGCAGTGCGTGCTCAATAAACTTTCATTCTTTACAATGCTGAAGGCTGGAAGGTTTCAACATTTTCTCTAAGCTACATGGTCATAAGGCACAGAATCATGAATGTTTGATCTAGAGCAAATTTTAAGGACTATTTCCTCCAACCCTTTCATTTTATAAAGGAGAAAACCAAAGGGCTTCAGGGACCTGCTCAAAGTTACAAAGCTGGGGTGTGAAGCTGGGTGACTTGACTCCCACGCTATGTACCCTTCCTGGTCCCCGGCAAGCTTGTCAAGTACAGTCGGGTGGCCAGTCCTCTGGCCAGGGCAGTACTTGTGCCATCAAGTCCAAGCTGTCCCACCTCCTCCAGTTTAAATGCCTGACCCTCCTGGAGCCTGCCCACAGGGGGCCAGCACAGCTGACTGCAGGCGGGCAGGACAGTAGGGGGTGGGGATCTGACCTCTGCTGAATGTCAGCTGTCCCCGAGCAGCTGGGCCTGCTCTCTACTGGCATTTAGGAAGGCGGGCTGCTCCGTGACATCATATTTGAAGTGGGTTCCATTCTGGGCTCCATAAGGGACTCCAGCCATGCTCTGGCAAAGTAAGACTCCAGCCATGCTCTGGCAAAGTGAGACCAGGATGACCAGAATGGCAAGGTGAGTAGAGGGGCAGTGGAGTGAGGCCCAATAAAGGCAGGCGGGTAGGAGTTGTTGCCATGGCAGGGACCAGACAGAAGGCAACTGCAAAATGAGGTCAGCACAGCAGAAGCCTCCAGAGTGACCCAACTGGAGGGGCTTAGGAGCTGGCTAGGCAGCCCTGCCCCTTCTGGAGGACTGTTTTTCACTACTTGGGACCTGCCTCTGTGGGACACACGCCAATCCCTGCCCTGGTTGGACTAAGATGGCCTGTGAGCTATGGAGGCCAGGGCAGAACAGGCCTGCCACTCTGACTAAACCCCCTGGCAGCAGCGAACAAAGGCCTTAGCAGGTAATATAAACTCAGGGAGGCGAGGAAACACCCTGCTTGGCTCAAAAGGACCCGTGACCCTGCTGTGCTCACAGTGACCTAGCTGCACTGGCCAGGCTGGCTTTCAGGATCTGTTTACACAGCCACCCGTGTCCTTGAGAAAACAGACTCACAAATGCCTGAGATCGCCCTCTGATTCACTGGGGCATGAGGCACCTTCACAAAGCCCCAGCGTGGCTTGCTGCTGAGAATCACGGAACTGAGCATGTTTTTCTCTCATCACTTGGGCTGCTAGGAAGCTCAAAAGTACATATACGGTAACCAGCCCAGAGCAAATCTGCGCCTCGCAAACCACATTTTCTGGGACACTCATGGCTGTCTGTTGTTGTTTTTTTAACTCTTTTTGGCCCAATTCCTTTTTATCTTCATGTATTTTGATAAGTGCTTCAATTACATTTTTTAACTGAGAGACATATAAATAGGAAACTGAATAAACAAATAAGCTTGGCACCTGGGGTCTCATTTAAATCTTAACCACCCAGGGAGGTCATTGTAACTGCTCCGTTTTTTACAGATGGGGAAATTGAGGCTCAAAAAGATGACGAGACTTTCCCCAAAGGACATTAAGAAGGTGGGCTTGGCCAAGTCAAGGCTTGAATAGAAGTTTTGTTTCCGAGCCAGCACCTGTCTCCCTCCTTACAGCTGAGACCGTTTCCCTCCCTAGCTCAGGTGGCCTGGCTATGTGCTAAAGTCACAGAAGCAAATTGGGCCCCAGCTGACAGCATTTCCACCTCCATTATAAAGCTTCATGCAGAATCCATCACTTGTAACCAGAAAGATGACAGACACAACCCAGCCACTGACCAGAGCACGCTCCATGCATGACCTCACTGCATCCTCCCAACATGAAGCAGGTCCTCGTCACCCCTGTTTCATAGATGAGGAGACTAGAGCCAGAGAGATGATGTAACTTGCTCAGTGTCACACAATTTGTAAGGGTCCGACTCAATTCCGCGGGATTAATAGTGGGATTACATCCAGTAGTAAAGCTATCCTGAGCCCCTTCCATCTGTCATGGAACCCAAATGGGGTGACGGAGTCCTATGAAGTGTCCACCAGTGACCAGTGAAGACAACCCAGTGGATGGAACAGCCACCATCGTATCTGACCCACATAACACCCCGCAGGGTGCTCACGCAACCTGTACCATCCACTTGCTCAGCAGCTACTTCTAGAGAGCCTGCTGTGTGCCAGGCACTGCACTGGGCCCTGAAAGCACAGGAAACCAGGCAGTAAGAACCTCTGCCCCTGTGGAGCATGCACGGGTGACTGGGGCAAAGAACTGCAATAGACTAAAAGAAATGAGTCAACAATATTGTACGTTGTTAGGAAGAGTCATGCTCGGGAGAAAAATAAAGCAGGGTAAAGGAGAGGAGGGGGGCGGGTTTAGTGACAAATAGGGTGTCATCAAGAAGAGTAAGACTTGAAGAAGATGAGGGTGCAGGGCAAGAAGGTTCCCGGCAGAAGGAACAGCCGGTGCTCAGGAGGAGTGCATCTGCCGTGAGTGGAGAACTTCCAGGAGGACAGATCAGAGGGAGATGGATGGACCCAGAGCACACAGGGACCACGGCTGGAAATTCAGCTTTCATACGAGGATTCTGACAAGAGGGACTAGATCTGCCTTCGGTTTGAACAGGCTCACTTGGGCTGCTCTGTTGAGAAGAGCTTGTCACCTCAAGGGCAGAGCAGGGAGCGCAGCAAGGAGTCTGCCGCACTGTCCCGGTGAGAGACCGGTGGCTTTAAACCGCGCGTGCGTGCGTGCGTGCGTGCGTGCGTGCGTGCGTTGGGGGGAGGTGCAGAAAGTGGTAAGATTCTGCTGGATGTAGTGTGAGGGGTGAAATTCAGTGGCTCCAGGACCCAGAAGGCTGGAAGAGCTTCTGACTGGGGCAGAGGCCACCCCTCCACAACCTTCACGGAGACGGTAAGTGGCAGAGCTGAGCCTTAAGGCAGGCGCTGTCTCTGCAGGGTCCGGGTCTAACTGCTTCTCCCCTTGCAGACACAAACACTCAGGGTGAGAGTGAAGGGTGTGGCCAAGGTCACACAGCTGCCTTGGTCAGCTTGGTCTCTGGATCCAAAGCTCATGTTCCTTTCACAGTAGGCTCAGTTTAGAAGCTTTACAGGATGGATGGAGGTGAGGTGAGTGACGCTTTGGATCTGAGGTCCCCTGTGAGTTCCGGGAATAGGAGCTGGGCAGCACTGTGCAGCCCAGCACACCCCACCGCCAACTCCTGCTTCCCAGGATGCATTAGCTAGAGGCCCTCCAGGAACTCAGGACCCCAGGAGGACATGGTGGTCAGGACCTGCCTGGAGATGCAAGTTTAGCTGAGGAAGGACCTGGGGTCTCCCCTGGGCTGGTCCATTGACCTCCGAGGCCTAGGGGGGCAGTTTTCTGAGGCTAAAACCCCTGTCCAGGTCCCTCTTGTTGCTGAGAATGATCCTGAGGCGGCCCGAGGCCACACTTAGGCGCTTCCTTAGTTCAGTAAAACTCACTGAGTATTTCTCGAGGCCTGTTTGGTGCCAGGGCCAGCGCCACTTGGAACCCCAGGCCAGAGCCCATACTGAGCGCTCTCAAACCCTTCCTGACTGCAGGCACAGAGCACTGAACCATCGTCTTCTGGGTTCATATGACCACTGGGAACCTGAGCCTCCAAATCACTTGGCCTCTCTGATGCCAACTCCTCCATCTGTAAAACCGAGGGTGATCATTCTTGCCCTGCCCACTTCAAATTAGTCACCGAATCAGCAAGGCCCGTCCCCAGCCGTCCCCTTCCCAATGCTCGCTGTGCTGGGTTCATCTTCCCTGACATCTGTCTCCCAAGTGGGACTAAGAGCTCATGGGCAGGAGAGGTACACAGCAAGTGCTCAACAAGAGCGCCCTGCCTTGCCCTGGGCCTGCCCAACGAGCTCACTGTCCCTTCCAGGCGCATGCTCTGGAACCGGACTGCCCGGTTCTGACCCTGGCTCTGCCTTCCTGCACAGTCTTGGGCAGGTTACTTTCTGTGCCGCCTTTTCTCATCTACACAACAAGAGTTCAATAAAAATCCACGTCAAGTGCCTAGCACATAGTAAGCACCGATAAGTTTGAGCTCTTCTTACTGCTGTTGCTATTCCCCAACCTGGCAGAAGGTAGCGAGCCTTTGCAGGAGAGGAACGTTGGAACAAAAGCTCGGAGGAGAGCCCTGGCAGGGCGGGGACCCCAGTGGGAGCTGTCCTGTCTCAGAGCAACAAGGAGCAGAGTGAGGGGCTCAGCAAGTGGAGCCCAGGCAGAGCTGGAGCCTGATGGGGGGTGGGCGGGCTGGGAAATGCTGCCCCGCTTCCTGGGGCTCCAGGGAAAGGAGGGAAGAACGTGAGGCAATCTGGGAACCTCCCTAGAGGAACCCTCACATATTCCAGGAGTTGCACCCAGCCTCAGGGACCTGGGTCTCCCATCTGAGTGTGCGAATGTGGCGAGGGATGGGCCAGAGGCTTCCTGGTAGCCAGTTCATGGTGGATGAGGAAGGCTGAGGCTGATGCAGACGCAGGATGGCAGCAAGACCAGCCCGCCCTGGGCCTCCTCTGCCTGTGCTGACTTGCAGCCTTTCAGCCAGCCGTGGCCATGCCCTGCCTGGAAGGTCCCGGCTGGGCAAGTTTTCATCCTTTCCTCCCTCTTTCCACTTCTCTTTGGTTCCTTTTCACTTGGGCTTCTGCTTGGAAGGCTGATGGGTGAGGGAGGGAAGCAAACCCCACAATCCAGCCATGACCTCAGCGTTGGGGCTCCTGGCGAGAGAGAGGACAGGTGCTCCCTGGAGACTGCAGGCTGTGACTGTGGAGCTGACCAGGCAGGAGCAGCCTCCCTAGTGCAGACAACCTGACAGCTGTCACCGGGGTGCTGGTGACAGGAGGCTCCCAGGGAGCTCTCCGTGGTCCTGAGCTCGCCTGCGCTGACCAGGCTCCTAGCTCGGCCCTGGGGGCGCCTGCCAGAAGCCTAACCCTGGCCCCTGCCAGCCTCTTCTGTGGTTCAGCGGCTGCTGTCCTCATGCCCACTTTTCCTGTCCACCACCTCCTGGCCCCATTCCTCACCTGCCTCATGACACTGATCCCTCAGCTCTGCGAACTCCTCCAATGGGGAGAAGGGGCCAGGTGTGGTCGGTGTCCAGCAGCAAATACATCCAATACCTAGTAGTGCTCAGAGCACTCTTGGAATGTCAATGAGGGTAAATCTCAGATGTCATCCAGCCCACCGTCAGTCTCCACTCCCGGAATCCGCCCGTCTAAAACCCACAGCCTGGGAGAAACCAGATGGACCCTCACCACCTCTCCAAGAGTTCATCTGCTTGAAAGGGCATCTTGATTTTGAGCTGAAGTCCACCTCCCTGTGCCCACCTTCCACCCCCACCCCAGTCCTGCCACATGTGACCTGAGGGCTCTGCCCATCTCCATGAAGAAAGCAGGAGGGGTATCTCTGCAGCCAACTCTGCCATGCCCAGCAGCTCCTGAGACACAGGGTAGGCCAGTGGTTACAATGTCAGAACTGAAAACTGCCTCTGACCTTGCAAATTATTCCACCTCTCCATGCCTCAGTTTCCCCCTCCATAAAATGGACGTATAGCAGTCCCTATCTAATAGGGTTGTTGTTAGAATCAAATTCACAACAAGGACCTGTAACCGGGCCTAAGCATACAGTAGGTGTTCAGTAAATATTGGCTTCCAGTATTACTGGAAGTCAGGAGGATTTGGTTTGAATCCCAGTGCTGTAAGTTACTAGCTGTGTGGCCTTAAGCAAGTTACTTAGCCTCTCTGAGCCTCAGTCTTCAGGTATAGACAGGTATAGACAGAAGACATCATCCTCTCCTTTACAGTCCAGTGGGAGACCTGGATGAGCCGAGGTGTCAAAGCATCCTTCATGGAGCACAGCACTCGGTAGATGCTCTAAACATGCCTGTTTCTTTCCTTCCATTTGGGTTTCCTGCCAGATGAGCAAATGCAGATGACCCAACTGAACATGCCAGGCCTGGCTCCTGGCCAGCTTTGTTGAAGGACTGGGTCAGTTTGTGGTCACTTACCACTCATTGACTGACACCCTCCCCCCTACGGGGCATTTCTCAGTGACTCATCAGGCTTTCCAAACCTGAGCCCAGAACCCAGGGAATCTGGAGCCCCACGGAGGCTCCAGACTCCTCTCCCAGGGTCTGAAGGGTCCTCGAGTAAGAATATTGTCCAAACCTTCGCCCCAGGCCAGTGCCCCTGCCAAGTGCCCATCTGGCTTCTGCTTGTCCAATTCTTAGTGCCGCCCATTCCCAGCCCTTTAGGCTGCTAGAAATTCTTCCTTCTATTGGCCTGAGTCAGTCTCCCTTGAGTTTCTGCTTTTGCTTCCGGGTCCTTCCTTGGGGCTAAGCAGAGCAAGTCAGCATCTTAGGAGTCAGAAGACAGTGACCGTGACCTCTATACTACCCCCATCTCTGGGACTAAATAAGTGTCCTTCCAATGTGAAGTTCCATGATCCCACATGGAGAGACAGACAGTGGGGGTGGCTAAGAACACACAGATTCTGGAGTTCTGGCAAGATGCATGGAACAACGGACACTGTGTTTATTTCTTCACTTCTCATCATTGTATTCATTCCTTTGGTGCAGATCCATCAGGCAGGGCTCCAAAGGTCAAGCCTACATGCAGGGGTCACTCTACAGCCAATGCATTATCCAGGCTACTGGTGGACATTTACTGAGACCTTGCTGCATGCCAGACACTACTGCTGCTGTGAGAGTGGGAGAGAAATTAGGGGCTGATTCATCAGGACAACCCTGGAGGAATGCACTTATGTCTACACTTTGTAAATGAGGAAATGGGGGCTTGGAGAGGTGAAGCTACTCGCTTAGCCACACGGGACTAGTGAGAATGAAACAGATGGAAACCAAGATCTCCCCAGGCACCCTGCATTGCTGACAAGTAGACTGGGAGCCCAGCAGGACTGCAGATTTTGGGGTCCTGCCGCAGGCGAAACATGAATGGCCTCACTGTGCGAGGGTCTGGTGTAGCAGGACCCCCAGTCCCCAGGAATTCTGCTTCCCTGACACTCCCACAGACAGGGAGTTGGCTTGCAGGGCCAGGCTTGGTCAAGGACTCCATCTGTTTCAGGTGACCAGAGTCCTGGCAAGCCCTGCTCACCATGAGGCAGGTCGGACCTGTGGCTGCTCCCGGCCACAGACAAGAAAACCAAGGCCCAGAGTAGAGAGGTGGAGCTACACTGGGGAACAGTTCTTAGACCAGCCAGGCAGTGTTGCAGGAAGACAGGGCACCTGTGCCACCAGAGTACCCACCTGCCTGGGTACAGGGCTCTGCTGGCTCAGATCCAGGGTGTGGGCTGGCTGAATGCTCAGTACAACACCCATGGCCAGAAGCCCTTTCCATGGGGAACCCCACCCCTCCCTCTGCTCCAGAACCAGCTCCTGTGCGCCCTGGCTCTGTCCTTCCTCCAAACCCCTCCCCACTGCATCCGATCCCAGCTCCTGCCAGCTGCCTGTGAACTTTCCCACAGAGTAGTGATCACATGCCCGGAAAGTTGGTTCCCAAGGCTGGGACCTGCCCTCGATCCCTGGGGCCTGCTCCCCTTTCTCCACCAGTCACTGGCCCATCCAAGATATCAGCTTCTGGTCCCCAGAGGCCCGTGGGCAGTGAAGATATAGAACATTTCCACCATCCCAGAATGTACTATGCACAACACTGAAGGGTAAACAGATTAATTATCCTCAGGAACCAGCCAAAAGGGTGGCTGTACTCAGAAGCCTGCAGTGGCTCCGTCCAGCACTGAGGTTCATGGCTGTTGTGACCCTGGCCTTTCGATGTACCCCCATCTTGCTTTATTCAAATGAATGCAATGGTCACCACTTATCACACACTTAAATATGTGCCAGCTGTCAGCTGGGGGTTTTACATATACTTAATCCTCATAACCATCCTTGGAGGTAGGAATTGTTATCCCCATTTTACAGATGAGGAAACTGAGGCTCTGAATATACCGCAACTTGCAGAGCATTCCTCTGCTTACCTGCGCAAAGCCACTGCTCTCCAGGGCCTGCAACCCACACAGCTTCCACTTAGAGGGGGTGGGGCAGAGTGCAGGTGAGGCTGGCCTCAGCCCCAGGCCACTGAAGGTTCTGAGCAGAAGGAGAGGGTCAGTCTGTGCCTCAGGGTGACCAACCTGTTAGATTCCAAAGCTGTCCAGTAGCATGCTCTGTGGTGGCAGAAACATCTAGGCCTGCGTTGGCCAACACACCAATCACTCGTAGCTGCCTGTGGCTCCGACGCACTTGAAATTGACTGGGCGGCTGAGGAACTACCTTATAATTTAAATAAAATGTTGGTTTTAACAGCCACATGTGGCTAGCAGCTACCGAATTGGACCAAGTAGGTTTAGATGAGACTGGGGCGATGGGAGGCAGGGGGCTGGGTCCACTGCACCAGGCCTGCAGGACTGGGGTGGGCAGGATGTTGGGGAGACAGGGGGATGAGCTGAGGGAGGACGCTCTGTGGAGCATAGCCGTGTGCTGGGGACCAAGGAGCAGCCCTGGTGGCCCAGCCTGAGCCATGGGCAGAGTGAGGTCCTCGTTACATACTGGGTGATGGAGGGAGCAGAGGGAAGGACACAGCCCTGGGGGAGCAGCCTGACATCCCAGACTGGCAAGCGACGGCTGGAGTGGGGAACTGATAAAGCTCTGTGGGTGAGTGGAGCGAGATCGGCCCTAAGCATGGGAGCTGGGGTGTAGCAGGGAGCAAGGTGGGGGGAAGAGGTCCCCATGGAGCTCCGTCAGGGGGGTGGGGGGGGCATGTGTTGGGAAACCCCCAGTGTGGTGCAGCGAAGTGGGGGGAGGGTGTCCTGAGTCTGGCGAGGGGCACGTGGGGTAGCAAGGATACTCTCCACACCTTAGGGGCTGTTTGGACAGAAGTTTGCAGCCAAATGCTCTAGTTGGGCAGAGCTGGGTGGGGCTGGGCAGGGCTGGGCAGCAGTGGGCCAGGAACATTCCTCCCAGGAGATGGCGCCGCCATCATCACCACCTTCGTCATGGCAGTGGGCACTTACTGAGTGGCCCGGGTGCCAGACACTGCACTTGCCTTACTCCCTTTATCCTCCCAGTGACCGGGCAGTGAGGAGATGGCCACAGGGTGCTGAGGGACCTGCCTGAGACTCAGCGGGCAGCAGCAGCACGCACACCACACACACTGCTGGGGTCCTCGCTCCGGACTTCCACACAAGGTCTAGGCGGCTGCCTTCAGCCTTGCCCAGAGCAAGGGCCCCTCTCACGTCTACCCTGGTCTCTAGCAGGGGACCGTGGGCCTGCCGTTTGCAAGTCCCCTGCAGAACTGACCTCACACAACCCCCCTAGGCCCTTGAGGGGCCTTCTCCACCTGTGACTGTGAGCCCTCACAGGCAGCGCTCCATCAGGCTAAGCTGCAGTGATTTACAACCAATCTCAGAAAGGCAGGGGTTTTCCTCTGAAAGGCCGAGGGAGTCCAGGGGCCCTTCCTTCCCCCCCCCCCCCCGCCGCGCCCAGATACCAACGGGCACAGATCACCCTGGACAGGGCCCCGTGTTGGGTCGCCACAGCTTAAAGAGGGTCAGCAGCTCTACAAGGCCGGGAAACCTGCAGGTGAGGCCTGAAGTCCCTCAGGGGACCTGGCTGCTGCTCCAGACTACAGACCCCACACCAGGCTGGCCCCTGCCCACTGTGCTGCCTCTTGTCCACACGCTCCTCCTCCCCAATGTCCATCTCCCTCCTGCCCCTTATTATTTTTACCCCAGCCCTGCTGGCCCGGAACTCAGAGAAGATCAGGGAAGGCTCCCACACCAGCTGCACCCACCACCCCTGGGGTTTCTGTTGACTTTCTGTTTGCCTGACCCTGGCCTCTAGCCAGCGGCCTAGCTGCATGGCCTGGGGATACCCCAACCTCACGCCCACATGGGGAAAGGAGGGCAGGTCAGCCGCCCTCTGCAGCATGCACAAAGGGCTTCAGCTTCCTTCTCTGATTTTACCGATATCAACCCCCCTTACTATGGCAGAGTCCAAGTGACCAGCCTGGCTTGCCCTGAGGGTGGCAGCGCTGTGTCCGACCCTGACCTGGGGCTTTCCGCTCCCCACCGCTCCACTCTGCCTCAGTCCCTGCCTGGCCCCTGCCTGGGTCCCTCCAGGCCCACTCTCCCCTCACCTGACCTGGTACCCGCCTCAGCACCCCAGGGTGGCACGCCACAGGTCAGGCACAGTGTCTCGTTCCAGTTGCTACACTGCACTCCCAGCCCTTTATGGCTCCCTGGCAGCTGTCTCCTCCCTGGAGGCTGTCCCCCGCCCCCAGGCCCAGTGCAGGCAGCAGTTAGGTGGCTATGTGGGGAGCCGACCTTGGCCTGGCCTGGTGCCAGCTCTGCCCTTCACCTGGGCTGGTTTCCTGGCTCCACCTCTTCCTAACTAGGCTGCTTCCCCTCCCTGGGCCTCAGTCTCCTCGTTTGTACAACGGGGTAACCAGGCAGCACTGAGAGACGTTCCACCAGCCGGAGCCACTCCTTGATGCCAGGTGTCCGGGAGGCGGGAGTGCTTGCGATTTCCATCCACAGGTGAGGGCCCGTCAGTGCCCGGTGCTCGGTGACCCGCAGGCCTATGTCCCCTTGGAGACTCGCCTGCTCCCTCCCTGGGCAGAAGGTCACCATAAACTGTACCCTGACTCCGAAGGGGCTACTGGACATTTTCAGTGGGACACAGATGAAAAACAGAGGACCGAGTACGTGTGAAAGAGCTGGAAGTAAACTCTCCACCGGTGGGGTCCACAGTCTGAATCCTGACTGCTGTTCTCCTGCACATGGGCCGTGGGCTCAGCAGCCCTGTGGGGTGGGCGCATTCAGGGCGAGGGGCTCTGAGAGGCTGGACTGTGTGTGGCTGACCACAGACGAGAAATTGGGGGGCCCAGAGGAGACCCCCCAAACAGCTCTTGCACTGCCTGGCTCCGTGTGCACTGTTAGCAAGGCATTCATTCCTATGTTTGGAATTACCCTCTCCAGGGTCCTCCTAAGAGAGTGAAGACAAATCTGGCTCAGAAGAGGACTGCGTGCTAGAGCTGTGAACATTCATGCTGCTGGAGGGCGGGGGTGGGGGTGGGTGCACTGGGGGTCTTTAAACACGCTGTCCCATATTCCAGGGTCTCCCTCTCCCTTCCTTCACACCCCACCTTAGCCCTTGCCTCATGTGGGGGGCTGTCCTCAACCCCAGCCTGCTCAGGAGCCCCCATCAGCCTGGAGAGAAGCTCCCCGTTGCCCTGTCTGCCTGCTCCATAGGCTGCGAGTGCCTGAGTCCTGCTCCTGGAGCCCAACACACAGTGGATGAAGGGCATACCCTTGGGCAGTTCCCACTACCCTCTGTGCCTCAGTGTCTCCATCCGTCAGATGGGAAAATGTCCACCCAGTGGGGTTGTTGAAGGTCCAAGTGAGGAGAGTTGAGAAGACACCCAGCGTGGGGGGACCCCCCCCCAAGAGCACAGGGACCTGGTCATCTCTGTAGGCAGAGCTTGGCTGGGACCCATAGCTGGGAGGGGCAGGGGTGGCTTAGGGTGCCAGGAGGGAGAAGGAAGGAGAGAGAGAGACCCGGGTCCAGCTAGAGAAGAGCAGCATGACCCTGTAATAATTAATTGAGCAGATGATTAATCATTAACAGAGCTTCTGATTAGAAAAAGTAGAAGAACCCAGCTTCTTCCAATTCATAAATAGGGACACGCTGCCAGTCCTTGGGCAAATGTTGACGGAGTCAAGCCCCATGTACACTTATCGCTCATATCCTTATGGAACCCGAAGGCCCCTGTAGCGGGGGCTTGCTGCTCCCTGCCCACCTCCCAGCCACTCAGTCTCCAGACCCGAATAATCCACCCTGCCCTGACCGGAGAGGAGAAGGCGGTGCCCCCCTTATGCTCATGTGGGTAACAGCAGCGGCCTCCCTGCGGGGCTGGGGCCAGGAGAAGGGCCCAGCCCCGCTCTGCCTTAGTGTACACATCTGTGGGATGAAGATCAGAACACCCACACCTCTCGGGCTCACTACCGTGTTTCCCCAAAAATAAGACCGGGTCGCGTATTAATTTTTGCTCCAAAAGACGCATTAGGGCGTATTTTCAGGGGATGTCTTAGTTTTTCATGTACAACAATCTACATGTATTCAAATACAGTCAAGTCATCTTCTTCTGGAACATCGTCATAACGTACTAAATGCATCCGTCTGGCTGACGATCTTACCTGGGGCTTGTTTTCGGGGTAGGTCTTATTTTGGGGGAAACACAGTATGAGGAAAAGCAAGGCCAGTGAGGCTGGGGCTGGGTGCTTCCTACCTCTCCAAGAATGGAAACTCATTTCTGGGCCCAGGCCTTGTGTGATGCCCCCAGCCCCAATCTCAGGAGGCAGAGGGGGGCGGGGCACTGGGATGGGGCAGCAGCTCCCTGGAATCTGGACTCACAGGGAGCTGAATTCCAATCCTGCGCTGGCCCCTCCTCCAATCCCTATGTAATCGGGTTACTTAATATCACCAGGCCTCAAAGCCCCCGTCTGCAATGTGGGACGTCCCAGCCCCTTACTTCATGCGGATAACATGGGTAACATCCGAAGACTCTTGCTGGACACAGACCAGTCCTCTGAGCTGAACTGAGGCTTGTGCCCCCATCTCCACACTGCCTCACCGTGTGCCTGGTGGGGGCACGGCAAGCCCTGTCAGCACCTCCCTCCAAAATGCTCCTAGGACCTAACCCCACCCCCTCCTCACTGGTCTCCCTCCTGCCCCCCTTTTTTTTCCTGTCTTTAAATTCTTAATTTTTGAACAAGGGGCCCTGCGTTTTCATTTGGCACTGGGCCCCACAAATTCTGTCACTGCAAAGTCCCCATCAGGCCACGTTCCCCCTCTCAATGCTCCCGCCATGACCCTCCTCCCCGCTCCACACTCAGAATGAAATCCAAACTGCTCTGTGCCCACAGGCCCTGCCAAGCTAGTCTCTGCCTTTGCTCCACTTGGTCCTAGCCACAGTCCCTGCCTTTCTGTCCCTCCCACACCCCAGGTTCACCTGTCTCAGGGTCCTCGCACTGGCTGTTCCCTCCATCTGACTGGCCGCCTGCTCGGCGAGACCTCCCTGACCAGCCAGCTAAAGTGGCCGTCCCCTCCCCAGGTCATCTGTTCCACAGCACTCCTCACTGGGGAAGCTGTCTGTCTCACTGTTTATGTGTTAGTGGTCTGCCTCTCCCACCCACATCCTGCTCACTGCGAATGTCAACAACAGGAAAGAGGGTTTCGTGCGAGTGTGGGCCTTGGTCACTGGTCACCACTGCTCCCCACCCCCAGGACAAAGCCAGGCTCAGATAAGCAGCGCCATAAAGAGCTGTTGAATGACAACAGAATTCTTATGAAAAGTGATGACAGATTCTGAGTGACAAGTATTGTCTAGTTTGAGGGTGCCTGGGGCAGCAGTCCTGGCCAGTGCATGCCCACACCTAGCAGGGCGCTCTCCCGTTTCAGTGGCCCAGAGAAAGCCCGGTTCCCCAGCTCTGCTGAGTTCAGCACGGGGCTGCCCTGGCCGTGCCAGCCCCTCCCACCAGGCTTGCCTGTCCTCCAGGGACAATATACAAAGGGCCACTTCAGCGTGGTGCCTCAGCGCCATCTCCAGCCCAGACGGTGGGGGAAGGGAGCGGAGGGCATGCCCCACCCCTCCTCTGTCCTCATGAGGCCTCTGCTAGCACAGGGCCAACAAATGGTGGGAAGGGCTTTGTTCCACGTGTTGCACCCAGTGGGGTGCCCCCCTCCAGAATGCAGGCAGGGGTAGGTCCCTGCACACCTAGGCAGCAGTAGAGCGGCACTCCATGGGCACCTCCCTTTGTGTACAGGGCGGCAGGTGGCAGGTGCACCTGTGCCCTGGAAAGGCCCAAGTGCCAGCTGGGGTAAGGGAGAGAGAGGACCAGACCCAGTGGCAGGGAGGGCCCAGAGGGCCACAGGGAGGGCAGGGGCCTGGGCTCTAGAGTCAGTTCCCATCCTGCCTGGGACCCTCCGCTGCAAAACAAGGCACAAAGAACCGGCTCAAACACTTGTTGCAACAACGGGAACAAGTAACCCGTGACCTGAGCCTGGCACCGTGACCTTGCCTGACGCTCAGACAATTTCGGGCATTCCCAAAGTTCCTCCTTCTGGGCCCCATCAGTGATGTGACCATCCACCCAGCCGCCCAGGCCACGAACCACCCTAATGCCCTCTCTCACCGACCTGGCACACCTATCACCAAGCCCTGTTTTTCCACGCATGATACTTCTCAAATCCCACCCCTCTCCCAGTGCCACTGTCCCACACCGGTTGTGCCACCATCAACGCTCACCTGGACAACAGCAGCAGCCTTCCTGAGGGACTCCCAGCCTGGTTCCCATGAACCAAATAAAAGCCGCATCGGACACTGCCCCTCCCAGCTTGGAATCACTGTCCTCAGGATAAAGTCCAAACCCTCTAGGAAGCTACAAGTTTGTGTGTGATCTTACACCACTCCCCTGTCCCCATGCCTGTCCCCAAAGGAGTCGGCTGGACCGCATGCCCCTCCTCCAGAGCCCCCGACCCCAGGCTTTGGAAAGACCCTGCCTGGCCTGCCCCTCAGGGCCCTTCACTCCACACAGGGGCTGTTCGGCAGGACTCTCCTGGGTCCCCAACCAGACACAAAGGAGGTGTCAACCTTGGTTTGTTGAATGAATAAATGACCCTCCCCCAAATCCACATACCTGCATCTTTCCGTCAATGCTGTTGGGCTCTCAGGCCTGGTCTGGGGCTTGGAAAAGTGGCCACAGCTCCTAGTCCTGCCTGCAGTGCAACCTGGGCTTGCACACTCCAATAAGCTGGTTCAGCTACATGAATTCTCAGGGTCCCTTCCAGTGAGGTGGCAGTGGTAGAGAGGGGAGACAGGAAATGACTCCAGCCTTCAGAGTCCTCTGAGCAACATGATGGCCGATGGCCGGGAGGAGGCACGGGAAGGAAGAGGGTGGGAAATGAAGTGAAGGCTTCGAGTGGGTTAGGAGTCTCCCCACCGCAGCTGTGTGCCTGGCACGCAGTAGGTGCTCAACGAGCCACTGCTGAGTGCAGGAAGGGGCTTGAACTCTGGCTCTGCCACCCCAGCTCTGGGACCCCCGGCAAGAACCCGACCCTTCCCCAGACTGTTTGCAGAGGCATAAAAGGGGAGGCTGGTAAGACCCGCCTGCAGGGTCCTCACCTGCAGGGTCCTCGGAGGGATTTGGGGAGGTGATGAGGCTGCACCTGGCCCAGAGCCTGGAACCTGAGCACCACAATTAACCTCCTGCTGGGAGTGGTCCTCATGGGGCAGGGGCACAGCTGTTTGGCTCTGCGGCTCTGGGCACCTGCGGAGCCTCCCTGGAGCTGGAACAATAAGCCCTTTCTCTTTCCCTCCCCAGTTACTCTCCATCCACCCCTGCCTTCAAGAGCCACAGCCCCCTTGCGTCAGGACCTGTTTCCACTGGGGACACTCAGTAAGCCCTCAACAAGTGGCAGGGGACACGATGTAGGGCTGCAGGGGACACCACGTAGGGCTGCAGGCGCTGGGACCCCACTCCTTAGTACCTTGGGAGCGGACAATGTGTTCTGGCTCCGCTAATTACTTAGTCCTTCCCAACTGCTGGATCCAGTGTTCCAAAACAGGCCTCAAGGGTTCAAACATGCCACCCACTATGGAGATACAGCAGCGACAAAACCATCACCACAAAATGAGGTCATTCCAGGAGTCAGGTGGCCCGAGTCCCAGTCTCAGCAATGTCACTAACTTCCTGGGAGACCCTGGGCACCAAGTCCTATGCTCCATCTCACCTCATCCTCACAACCCCATTTCACAGATGAGGAAACTGAGGCTCGGAGAGGGGCCCCGACCTGCCCAAGGTCAGGCACCAGCAGGCTGTGAGGAGGGCCCTCACCCGGCCAAGCTCAGCAGAGATCACGAACACCCATGGCTGCCAGTAAGGCTCAAGATCTCCCCTCCCTCTCTGCACCTCTGGGGCACAGGACTTGCTCTTTGGCTCGAGCCGACCCCAGCGTTCCATTTCCAGAAGGCTCCCAGTCTAGGTTTGCTGCTCCATTTCCCTCTTGAAGCTTCTCTGGTCTGAGTCAAGGCGTTCTACTTTCTAGGCATTGTGTTCTGGTGTCTGGGCCCCAAGTTTTCCTCTCATAGAAAGTTCTGCACCCTGGGATCTCCAGCCTGCCGCATTCTGTGTTCTTCGGCCCGGGCCTGGCACCTGGTAGGTGCCCCATTAATACTTGCTGAATAAATTAACCAGGCATGCCCAAGGTACCAGTAAGATTACACGTGGGCACCGTCTAAGGAACGTGCATTCGTATGTGACAGAGCTGTGTGCATTTGCGGGAATGAGCCCAAAACATACTCATGGAAACACAGACATAGTCATACCCTGAAGTGGGCACCTCTGTGCCCCTGGCACCGAGCCCAGCCCCTGGCACATAGTAGGCACTCAGTGAAGAATTGCTGAATGAATGAATGAGTCCTCTGTACCAGGTAGTGTCAGGGGCCATGGGGGAGACAGAGATTGAGTTCCAACCCAGGGTCAGGGCTCCGTTGTGATTACAAACACCATTAGCACAGGGAGAACTTGACCATGTTATAGGAGGGCTGCCAGAAAGGCGCCTCAAGGAAGTCGGTAAGGAAGGCAGTCAACAGAGAAGCACAGCCGCTGGGCACCGGGGATGGAGGTGAGGCCAGCACTGGCTGGGAGGGTTATGTGGGAACGCGAGGGCCACATGCAGAGAACAGCCATGGCCCCAAGGCTGGAACGTGGGGTGTAGGGGGAGTCTCATAAGGCTGGTTCAGCGCCATAGGAAGAACGTTAGAGGTATGGATGGAATTCGAAAGGAAACTGCATCCCAGTAGCCCCAGGCCCAGACGCTCATTGACCCAATTTCTGGGCATGAGAAAAACACAAGCTGTTTGCCACAGGTACACCTGTTCTGGGCAACTCCCAGTGGTGAGACCCCACCGCCAGTGCCTCTGGAGGCCGCACACAAGCAGTGACCCCAAAATTAAACAAATGGGGAGTTGGCTGTTCTCAAGGCACCCTTTTTCCCCCCTCTCTCCTTTAGAATATAACTTCCTCCTTCTGGTTGTAAAGGTTTGTCATACATTCTAGAATATCTGGAAATCACAGCAAAAGAAACAGGGCAGTATCACGTACCACCCTGCCACCCCGGGCTAACACTTCGGCCTAACACACTGCACTCTCACACATTTTTTTTTCCTGCGTACCTTTCTGCTGGGATGAACTATAGACATGGATTTCCTGCCAGCTTTTGGGCAACATGCATTTTCTCTAAGGAGCGTTGTCCTCCACCCTGGAGGACTAAAGTGCCACCTGAGCCCTGGGGACTTCGCTGTTTCGGCTCCTTCCCCTCCCTCCGAGACCTGACTTGGATCCTGTTGAGAAACCTCCAGCTTGGAACAGAAGTGGGGGGCAGGGATGCAGCACTACACCCCGGGCTCTCCTCCTACGCACTGCACTACGAAGGGAACCCATGGCCACTCTCCAGGGCACTTTGGGTCAGTCCCCAGCACCCCGGGCCTCAAATGTTCCCTTTGTGAATTGGGTGGGTTCAGCTGGCCACATAGTCTCAAGGCTGGCTCTCGCTTGCATGAGGTGACAGCCACCTGAGCTGGGCTGCACCTTACAGTTGCTTCTGGGAGGTCCCTTGGTCTTTAGCAGAAGCCCCTCCCTTTGTCATCCAGACAGGAAGCCCTACTGCTGGCCCGAGTCACCTCTATCCAAGTGCTCCTGACCCAGTCCTTTCTTCACTCCACGGGCATGTCCTACCAGGCTCTCAACACACCTGCCCTGCCTGCAAGGTTCTCACCATCACATGGAGACAGACAGGCAGAAATCCCCGGCAAGGAGGGTCAGCCTCACCCTTGGGGTGAGGGTCAGGCTTGGTTTCCAGAAGGGTCTTAACAGATGAGCCAGGTGAGGAGGGGAAGGGCATTCCAGACAGAGAGCTAGTACATGCAAAGCTCAGTGCCTGGATTTCTAGTCTGGGTAGAGTGCTAGTGCAATGCCCCTCCCCACATGCCAATGTCAGGAGGCAGTGGCCTGGGTATCTGTCACCTTCCCGCCAGTGGTGGGTACAGGGCCACTGCCCATGCTCACATGTGGCCCCAAACATGTCTGACAGCGGTAACATGCCAGGCCCCAGAACCAGCCTGAGGAAGCCTGGTCCCTGGACACCCCTGGGAGTGGGGGGGTCTGCCTGGGTGCCCTTTGGGGCCAGTTGCCCTGTTGCTTAGTGATTCTAACAGTATCCCTGTTCTGGCTGCACAGCCAGAACCCACCTGCTAGGTTCCCCTGACCTTTCTGGCAGTAGCAGAGCCTCACCCTCTCTGCTCTTCACCTTGGCCAAGCAGCGTGTGACCTTGGATGGGTCACCCACACTCTATGGGCCTCCGCTTAAAGACCAAAGACCATCCTGGACTGTTCCAAGGACCAGATGGGGCCAAACCATATGCGACGCCTGAGCTCACGCCTGGCTCTGCCCCCACTGGCCACGTGGGCTCCCCAACCCCTACCTATGGATACCAGAGCTCCCAACACTGTCGCTGCATTTATGTCGCCCCCAGGCCTAGGCAGAGGTTCTCTTCTCACCACAGCTCCCTACAGAAGCAGGGTGCCCTCAGGTGCAGGTCTGACAAAGGACACGGACACAGATGGAAGAGGAGGGACACACCTCCGAGCCACGTGAGAACTGAAGGGAGATTATGGGTAGGCAAGCGCTGTGTAAACAGCAGGCTCTGCACGGGCTCATGGTGCTTTCATCCTCAGGCAGGCTCTGCCCCACAGAATCACCTCCTGACTGTGTGACCCTGGCAAGTCACCTCCTCTGTCTGGGACTCAGTTTCCATACAGTGAAACAAGAACTACTTTGGCACCACTGCCCACAACTCATGAAATACTGAAATGAAATCATGCAGGAAAGCGCTAGCAGCTTATTGGGAAGGCACCTTCTCGATTTTTCACCTAAACCAGCGAATCTGTTTTGTTTCCAGAAGTGGCCCTCACCTGCCACTCTCACAGTCACTTAAGATAATATTTACCGAATGCCTTCCCCGTGTCAGGCACAGTTTCCCAGCGCGAGCCGTGTGCCCAGCCTGGGAACCCAACCCTTACCCTGTCTCAGGAGCTCTCCCTGTTCCCCTTCCCTGGCCACCATCATTCACCAGCCACAATTCATCCAGGTAGCAAAAGGAGGGCAGCCAGGAGGGATTTATCCAAAGCATTAAGCAAATTCTGGGGCACCCATGGCCAGCAGGGACCTTTTCCCCAGAGGAGATAACAGCAGCAGGTGCCTGGATAAAAGCTATGGGCATGGGGGTGGGGCAGCAGGGTGTGTGCAGAGAGCTGGGGGTTGGGGGAGCAGGGAGCAGAGGCCAAGAACGCAAACAGGGCTGGGTCACAGGATCTGTGTGCAGGGTCTCATAAGGCAGCCTGGCCTCCAGGGGCTGGGCAGTGGTTCTTGCCCACAGGCCTCTGAATCCCCAGGGCAGCATTTTAAAACCTGGCTTCCACCCTCCCTCCCAGGGTGGGATTCTGACTCAGCAGGGTGGGTGGGGATTAGCAAATTGGTACTTTCCCCAAGCCTCTCAAGTGAGGCTGAGCAGGGCTTCCCGAGGCAGGGCCCCAGGACTATGGGAGGGGTGTGGCACCAGGACCCCAAGGAGGGTGGCCTGGAGGCCCTGACATGGGTGAAGTTGCTGTCTCAGGCATCCAAGCCTGAGAGTAGTCCCCTCTGGTTGACCCAGGGGGCCTACATAGGCAGCCCCACCAGGCTCTGGGGTCCTACAGGCTGGATATAATCCCAGCCCTGCCACTTCCCAGCCCTGAGCCCTGGGTCCCAGGCCCTCTCAAACTGCCAAATGGGGATAAACAACAGTACCTACCTCTAGGGAAGTTAGGAGGCATCACTGGGGTAATGCAGACAAAGTGCTTGGCCCAACGCCCAGCACATAGTAAGTGCTCGATACATAGTAAGTGCTCGATAAATAGCAACAAATTATTACGACTTGGAGGTCGGGTGGGGAGAACAGCCTGGAAAGTCATCCATCACAGGTCTCTGTCAACCACAGCCCTGGAGCCCGCCTCTGGCTGCACCCCCACCCCACCCCCCCATTGCTCAGACCGGGATCTGTGCTGTTCCTTCTGGGAAGTTCCCAGCCTGCCTGCCCAGGAGGGCAGCTGGATGGCAGGCCTTAAGGAGACCCCAGTGGGGCCGGGGCCTTCCAGGTCCTGGCTGACAACCTGCCACCCCACCTCTGGGGGAAATTCCAAAACCTTGAGCCTAGTAAACTTTAAATTTGTAAAACAGCACAGTAATTAGGTGTGTGAAGGATTCCTATTATTCCATTTACATATTAATAAAAAGATGAAATTAAGTGAGGAATTTCCATTCCAACAGGGAAATTTCCATTTCAGGCAGTGAAAGGAAAACTATTTTGGGACACTGTTAACTTCCTGGATTACGGGCAAGGCCTTGGGCCCCCTTGTGGGCCCCATTCAAGACCATGGGAGGGTGGTCCACTACCCTTCCACCAGTCCTGCTTCCAGCCTGTGGGAGGTCCCAGCCCCTCCTTAAGCCTCGCTTTCCCCTTCTGAGAGATGGGCACAGGCAGGGTACCTGCGACCACCGTGCTGTAGCCTGAGGCTGCCCTCTGAAGGGTAAATCTCCTTCATGAGGGATGGGCAAGGAGCAGGAATGGACAGAAGTGCCGGACTGCTCCCTAGGGCTGAGAATCATTCTTTCACTCACTCATGCATTTGAGCTCCAGTAGGTAGGCCTGTGGAACTCACAGCCTAGCAATAACAAACACACTAAAGAAACAGGGATGGTGCTCTGTGAGCCCACAGCAAGGAGACCAGGACTCACACAGGCTTCTCTGCATGAACTCTGCTCAAGCGAAGATGTAAAGGCTGGGCCAGCGCTAACAAGACACTGTGCCTCAACGTCCTCATCCGCGAAGGGGGTTATCACGGTACCTGTTAGGGGTTGCTATAGAGATGCAAGTAATGTTAGCTATTACTATGTTCATGGGCAGGTGCATGAGAGGGGCTCTAAGCTGGGGCCACAACAGAAGGGGGAGGAGGGGCTGTTTGATGTGGGGTGGGTGACCGGGATCATGGAAGAAGCTTTTAATGGGTGACAGAGTTTCAGAGGACAGAGAAAGGGGTGAGTGAAAGAGACATTCAGGCAGAGGGAACAGCATAAGCAAAAGAATAGAATCTGGGGTTTGGGACTTGTTTGGACCACATCTCAGAGCTCTGTTCAGCTAAAGCTTCAGGTCCAGCAGGACCATTCTATGCAGAACCCCAAGGCCAGGCCAAGGTCAAGGGGAGTCCCTAGGAGAAGAGGCTAAAGAGTGAAGCAGGGTCAGAAGTGTGGAGCCCCAGGAAAGGAAGACACCAGCCCTCTGTTCCCTCTGCTCTCAGTCCTACCTTGGGTACTTATTCAGGGTAGTCTCTGGCCCCGCCTTCAGCCTGTCTGGCACCTGGCCCTGCAAGGCCCTCTCAGCTACAGTACGGCCTGGCAGCTCCCCAAGTCCATCTGACCGACAATCCTTTTCCTCCTTGTTCAACCATCATATATTAAGCACCTACTGAATGCCTGGGTGCTGAAGCTGGTGTGTACCCACTCCCATTTTGAGATCGTTAAGCTGTGAGCAGCTTGAAATGGGCCCTGCTGCAAAGATTTACACCACAGAAATTGGCCAACACTGCTGATCAGAGAGCCAGGTGCCAGCATACCACTGCCCCCTGGCCAAGCTATGCACAAAGAAAGGCAGGCATCTGCCCATGGGGACTCACACATGGACGGAAGACACCGGGATATGGACCACGCATGCACTGGGACAGGCTGTGTAGTCTCCGAGGAGGCGGGGCTAGCAATCAGGAGGTTCATTCTGGAAGGACAGCAGCGAATGCCCACCAGAAACTGAACCAAGTTGTTCAAAGAGCAACTGTGTACGTCGCTGCCATTTTAGACACAAGGAAACTGAGGCACAGAGAGGCAGAGTCACTAGTCCATAGTCACACAGTAAGAAGTATCAGGGTCAGGATTCGAACCAGGGCCACTGGATCTGGAATCCTTCCTTTTTCACTTCTGCATTTAACTGCCTCATGACACAATTATTGTGACTTTCCTCCTGCCCCCAAGCAGCCAGCACAGGGCTGGGTAGACCATGGGTGTCAGTGATATCTGCTACCCAACTAGATTCTAATCTCCTGAGGGCGGGGCTCGCATCCTCTCCACCTGGCTGCTCAGCACAGTGCCCGTCCTCGGAGGACAATGTGTTTGGGACATTGACCTGAATGTCTGAAGAAACTTCTAGAAGGGAGCCCTGGTCGCCCTGCACCACTAGAGCTGGCTGGGGTGGGGGTGGGGGCACCATGCAGTATGGGGAACAAAGAGGCTTTGGCCTTGGGAAGCAGAACGGGGTCCCTTGAATGCCATGGCTGGGGGCCAGAAGGTGGTGAGGGCCTAGAGGGGCAAGAGGCTGTGCCGACCACCCTGTCCCCCGCCACTCCTCTCTGCTTCTGTCTTCTCCTACAAGGACTTGGCCACTCAGTTCCCCCAGCCTTCGGCTCTCTCCGGGTCACATCCAGCCCTCACATGATCCTCACTACCAGCCTGTGAAGTGAGCCTGGCCTGCCAGCTGGCATCGCTGTCTCTGTTTTACAGGTAAAAATACCAACGCAGCAGCCACTCATTTCCCGAGTACTTCTCAGGTGCGGGGCACCCTACACGCATTATCTCCTGCAGTTCTCTCCACAACTATGGAAGATTGTCCCCATTTGACAGATGTGGAAACTGAGGCTCAGAGAGCAGACTGCCTGAGACAGTCCCACTACCACAGAAAACGGATCACCAGTGTAGGTCCAGCAGCCCTGACCACATCAGGGGCACTAGAAAGACCCTCAGAAGGGAAGTCGCTGAGCCAGCCAGCGTCACTCTCAGCCCTGTCAGGACTGAGTGCCAGCTCTCCAGTGTGGCCTACCACCTGTCTCCACCTGCCTCCTTCCCTTTGGCCTTGGCTCCCATCTTCCTCTGGCTTCTCTTTTTGTCCACTTGGCAGTGCATCACCACTCCTCATCTTCATCTCTCAACATATACCAGGCACCCCCTCTCTGAGCTTTTGCTCATGCTACTCCCTTGAGCAGAACGCCCTTCCCACTTTCTCTACCAAGTGAACAAACTCTTCCAGCTTCCTGTTATCATCTCTTCCAGCAAGTTCTCTCTCCCCCCTGGCTGACAGCCCCTCTTTCAAACTTTCCTAGGACCCTGTACCTATCTCCCTAGCGTTAAGAAGCGTTAAGTACTCCATAGAGTTGCCAACTGGGCTGGTGGGGTGGGTCTTGCTCCTTCATCCATCCTCTCGGTTGGCCCCAAGCCTGGATCTTTAGTAACTGCCCCTGGTGGTGACACACCAGTGCCCACAACGCCCCCATCAAGGCAGATCCTGACTGGTGTCCCAAGAGTAAAGTGGAGTGCTCTGGGGATGAGGAGAGTGCAAAGTCTAGAGGACCATGAGGGGGTCTCAGTGGGGTAGTGTTGCTGCCCACACCCCTTCTGGGGCATCTTCCAGGGCTAGGAGAGTCAATCGACCTCAGGCCACCAAGGTTGGCCGAGACCCATCTCGGCTTCTCCTGGCACCTCAGCTCAGGCACACCCCACTACCCCCATACACCCAGGCTCGCTCCTCTCCCCACCTCCAGTTCCAGAACTCACTATTTGCAGATATTTATAGCGCCCTCCCCCAGCCAGATTCCCTCCCCCGTCCTGGGCAGTGCAGTGGAAAAGGCGGGAGCCTCCCCCCTAAGGGTTGGGGGTTATCTCCCAACTCCCCTGTGCTTGGTCCCCACAGGCAGCCACAGTCCGGTCCCTACACCCTCCCAGCACCGAGACTGCGCCTGGGCCGCAGCCACACCGCCGCAGCCGGGGGTCGGGGGGTGGGGAACGCAGGCGCTGAGGCCTCCCACCTCCCGCCCTGCACCGGAGGTTTGTGGGGGACGCAGCGCACAAAGCAGGGCTCGAGTCCCGTGGCTCTGCCCCCCACCACCACCCCGGGCCGGGGAAGTGGGGTGGGAGGGAAGAGGATCTGCCCTCCAGGGCCAGGGAAAGCTCCGCTGGGCAGCCGGTTGGGGGAGGGGGCGCCAGAACCCCTGCATCCTGCCCCCATCTCGGCCCCCCACCCAACCCCCCCAGCCTCACTAGGTGCTCCCGCCCCTGGCCCCAAAGGTCACACTCCGGGAGGGGGCGGTGGGAGCCTTGACTGGGGGCGCCGGGAGCGCGGAGGAGGCGGCGCAGAGATGGAGGCGGAGGGCTGGGAGTGCGGGATGGAGGGGCTGCGGCGCAGGCCCCCAGGACGCCAGGGTCAACTCACCCATCGCCCGCTGGGTCTCAGCAGCGGCGGCAGCAGCGGCGGCGGCGGCTCCGCGGCCCCCGGGGCCCCCGGCGGGGAGATGCTGGCGTCCGCCGCAGCCTCTCGCCCCATCCCGGGCTCCGGCGGCGGCGGCTGCGGCGGGCGCCCGGCATCGCAGGCTGCGCGGCCCCGGCCCGGCCCCGATCCCCGCCCCCCGCCCCCACCTCCACCCCGTCCCGCGGGCCCGGCGCGGCTGCCTTGCTGCACCCTGGGGCCGCGGCGGGGGGTCGGCGAGCGGACTGCGCGGGGGAGGGCCCCGCGGGAGGCTTGCGGGGGGTGCGGAGGCGAGGCCCAAGTGCGGCGCGTAGAGGTGCCTGCTCCCGCCCGGCTGGGGCGGCTCCGGCCCCCGCCCCGCCCCCACCGCGCCCCCTCTCTGCCGCCGCCAGCCGGGCTCTGCTAGCGGCGCTGGGCTGGGGGCGCCTCGGACCGCAGTCTGGGGCCGCCGCCGCTCCGCGCCTCCCGCGTGTGCAATCAAATGTGTGTGTGTGAGTGTGTGTGCGCGCCCCTGCCTGTGACCGTGCGTGCGCCGGCCCACGGCCCAGCGCGTTCTGTGCGGTGGTGTGTGCGCGATGGGAGGTGGGGCAGGTCAGACTGTGTACGTCTGGCGTGTGCATGGGTCTGAGTGTCCACTGCTGTGTGTGCATCTGTGTTTTGTAGTGTGCATGGGTCTGTGTGACCTAGAGTGTGCCACCGGGTCTGTTCCTGTGTGTGCATGACTGTGCACATCCGCGTGTACCTTGCCCATGATTGTGTGCACACATCTGTGACCGTGTGCAGCGGTTGTGACGATGTGTACACGCATCTGTGACAGTATAGTGAGGCGTGGTTTTATACCGCAGTGCGTGCATAACCCCGGGCCTCTTTCCGTGTCTACACAGGTCTGTGTGTCCATGTACACACCCGGCCAGTGTACACCCACCTATGGTCCCTGGGACTTCGCCCACCTGTATCCTTCCGACCCCCACCATCTATGCATATACCCAAAGCCACTGTGGGCTTGCTCTGTCCCATGCCTGGCCTCGTTACTCCCAGGCATAAACCTTCCCGCCCTGCTCCCCTCAGCTGTGACCCGAAGCCCGCCAGCCTTGCTCACCTTGAGCTTAGTGTCCTGCCACTCTGCCTGCAGCGGTTCTGCCGCCATTTCAAACTCTAGCCCTTAATGTTCTTGCTCATGGCTCCCAGGCGCGGCCTCCTCGGGCTTCCTGCTCTTCCAGGGGTTCCTTCTGCTCTGAGGGCATCGGTGGAGTGGTGACTTCCACCCAAGTGTGCAAGGCATCCTGGGTATTCATCAAGCACCACTGTGGGCCATGGGCAGAGGGGCGCAAGGCAGGGCAGGGAGACCCCTCAAGGCTGGGTCTCAGCAAATGTCCTCAAGGGCAGACTGGGCCTTTGCTGGGCCTTTGGAGCCTGGGCTGGTCTTCCTGAGCCAGGTGTCCACTGCCTACCTTCATCCTTGCCAAGCAGCCAGAGTGACCCTTCGCCAGCATTCATCTGCGCAGGTCCATCTCCCTGAATCCTCCATGGACACTAAGTATTTTAGGCTTTGCTGCCCAGTTTCTGTCTCAACTAACTCCACTCTGCCACGATAGCATAAAATCAACAGTAGAAAATATGTAAAGGAATGAGCATGGCTGTATTCCAATAAAACTTTATTTATGGACACTAAAATGTGAATTTCATGTATTTTTCACATGTCACAAAATATTATTCTTTTCTTTTTCCCCAACCATTTGAAAATGTAAAAACTATTCCTAGCTGATACTGCTCTAAGCACATCCCTGTATACCATCCTCACGACTCACCTGCTTCAGGTACTCAGACATTTCCCCCAGATCCCATCCATTCTATCCCCAAAATGTCAGCCTTTTCTTCTCCCCCACCTGCTCCTCCAGCAGGCTCTTTCCACCTCCCACGGAAACCTCACTACTGCTCACACATACTCATCTCTATCTCTCCATGCCTCTGCCTGGGGACTCCTGCCATCTGGAAAGGGCCATCAGAGACCCTGTCCTTGCCCCTGACTTCCCCCAGCCTCCAGCAGCAGCTTGGGCTCCCCTCAGCCTATGAGAGAAGCAGTGTTCCAGGTCTGGCTCCCCCAGCGGATTTGTTCTGGTCGTCTCAGAAACCTCAATGCTGGCCCCTGAAGGGGTTCAGAATGAGCCTCCCCAAAACATGCCACTTTGGCATGTGGTCAATTTTGACTGAACACAATCAACACCCAATAGACTCTAGAAAAACTTTTACCTTTTCCTTAATTACCTAATATATATATATATATTATATATAATGTATATACATTATATATTATATATATATATATATATATATATATATATATATATATATATATAAAACACGAGGTCTGACAAGTTTGTGAACTTGTTGCAACAATGTTGCTAACCTTTTTTGATATCAGAGGGATAATTCATTATGAATTTGTAACAAATGGACAAACACTTAACCAAGTTTACTATTTGGAAGTGCTGAAAAGGCTGCATGAAAAAGTTAGATGACCTGACCTTTTTGCCAACAACTCATGGCCCTTGCATCATGACAATGCACCAGCTCACACGGCACTGCCTGTGAGGGAGTTTTTAGCTAGTAAATAAATAACTGTATTGGAACACCTCCCTACTCACCTGATCTGGCCCCCAGTGACTTCTTTCTTTACCCGAAGATAAGCGAAATATTGAAAGGGAGACATTTTGATGACATTCAGGACATCAAGGGTAATACGCCGACAGCTCTGATGGCCATTCCAGAAAAAGCTCCAAAATTGCTTTGAAGAGTGGACTAGGCACTGGCATCAGTGCACAGCTTCCCAAGGGGAGTACTTCGAAGGTGACCGTAGTGATATTCAGCAATGAGGTATGTAGCACTTTTTCTAAGATGGGTTTGCGAACTTAATTGTCTGACTTTCGTGTGTGTGTGTGTGTGTGTGTGTGTGTGTGTGTGTGTACACACAAGCATATACTGAGGGTGCCAAAAAATGTATACAAGTGGACACTTTGGTCAACGTTGCTCAAGCAGTAGTTCGCCGTAATCAGAAGTGTCTGGATGTTGATGGGAACCACTTTGAGCACCTCTTGTAATTGCAGAAGTCAAATGTGACTTGTGTTTATCTTTTGTTATCGGTATATATTGAGTATTACAATTTTAATACAGTTTTCTCCTTTCTTAAAATATGTATACATTTTTTGGCACCCTCTGTATATACTCATACCAGGGGTGCCAAAAAATTATACACGTTTTAAGAAAGGGAAAACCTGTATTAAAATTGTAATATTCGATATATACCGATAACAAACGATGAATACAAGTCACGTTTGACTTCTGCAATTACAAGAGGTGCTTTCTAGCCCCAGCCCTGGCCACATAGTTTCCCTGTAAGTAAGGATTTTACCCTCATGACATTTTTGGATGCAGCCTGTTTGATGGGAAACCAGTTTTAGGTTGTGACCTAAAAACCAATCCGTTATACTTATAGCTTGACTCTCTTTGTTTTTTAATAAAAGTACAAAACAAATATGCTCACCTATCCTTGAACACCCAGGCCCTGCCCACGGGGACAGTGAGAGGTAAGGACTTGTGGGGAGGGTCTTATTGCACAGTGGTAACTCACTTCATTCTGGGTTTTGTGCTTTTGAGAGTTAAGTGGCTTAACTCTGAGTTTCCTCATCTGTATAGTGAGAATAAGGAAGGCTCCCTTATAAGGCTGTGTGGAGGATGGGATGGATCCCTATGTATGAGGTGCTCCCCCTGCGGCCTGTCATCCAGTCTGTCTTAGCTGGCACCATGATTGCAGGGCCACTGTCTCCTGAGCTCTGAGCACAGGCCAGAGCACACAGGAGACACTCAATAAATATTTGCCAGGAAACAAAATGAATGAATGAATACTGTCTGTATTATTCCTTGTCATTAAAAAAAGATTGTCCATTTTGACCTGTCTAAAAATGGCCACTTTAGGAAAGCTGTGTCCCTAAAGCCATGCTTCAGTGAGCTATACCCTACATCCCTCATTAGGGTACCCCCACCCATATGTGGGTGCTTTTAGGCCCATACAGGAGGAGGAGCCAAAGGCAGGCACCCCTTTCCCACACCCCAGTGCAATGGAATAACAAGTGTGGGATTGCCCTACCCAGCCCAGGGTCAGGAAGACTCTGGGGGCCTGCTCACCCAGCTCCGTCCTCCCCTAAACACGGGCCTTTGTTCTCCAGACCTTTCCAGATTCCCGAGCTTCTTGGGAGGCAGCAGAGGAGTCAGCCTTGGTTGGAGCCATACCAAAGCCAGCCTCCATCTGCCCAACGTGTTCTCGCAGTGTGGTGGGGGCTGTGTGTGACAAATGCCTGCTCTCCCAGCCCAACAAAGATGACGAGTGACTCTCTCAGGCACACAGGGCCACCACTCCACCCTCCCGCCCAGGCCCTCCAGCACGAGGAACCCACCTCTAAGAGAACTGGCCAGGGGCAGAAACAAGCCCTAATTCCTTCCTCTCACAGACTTCCCTCTCAGCCTCTTCCCCTCCAGCATTTATACACAGAAGTGCTCAATGGGTGGAAAAGGTGGATATTATCCTAAGATCTGAGTTCAAATTCAGCTCCAGTGCATGTTCTGGGTATTTCCATCCCCTAAGCCTCAGTTTCCTCATCTGGAAAATGGGGATAATCACTGCCCTGACATCACAGTGCTATCAGTGGAACCTAGGCCTCTCCATCCTCTCCCTCCCCCTGGCTCACTTAATGTCCTATCTCAATGCCGTCAAAGGGCATGTGAGGGGAGGGCAGGGGCTCTGTAGGTGGTCCTCCCATCCCACCCCCTCCTCTGGGGCCAGGCTGCCTGCCAAGGAGGCTGTGGGAGCTGGAATTGAGAGAAGCCCAGATACAAGATTAGCCAGCCCAAGGTGGTGTCGCCTTACAGTTCTGTTGACCCCATTCAGAACTGATTTGGCTCTGGGAACAATTGCTAGGTCTGTTATATCTTTTGGCAGCTGCTGCCTGTCCCCCTGAGGGAGCCACATTCCACCCTCCCTGGGTCATCTCACTCCTGACCCTGGGTCTCCAGGTGAGGAGTCCCCTGCCCAGGTACCACAAGCAGAGTGAGCTGGCTCAAAGCCTTGGCTTTTTCATCTACAGAACGGGCATGAGGGCGGCTTCCTGACAGCTGGCCGTAGTGGTATTCAATTAATGTTTTGTCCCCTTCCTTTCTCATCACCTGCTGGATGAAATCACCAGATCTGGCATCCTCTCCTGTCCTCCTCCACATGCACTCCATCCATCCCTTCATTACTGAGCCCCTCAGCAAAGCACACAGCATGCAGCCCTCTGAAGTTCTTGCAGTTTCTCCAACTTTTCTTATCTCTGCACCTTGGCATATTATTAGTCCTTCTGCCCAGAGAGCCTTTCTGGAAAAACTCCTACTCACTCTTCAAGACCCAACCCAGGTATCCCCACCCTGTGACTTCTGGTTCTCAGAGGCTTTGCTCAGGCCTCATTTGGAGAGTTCCTACCTGAAGGTTTTTGCTGCTACTGGACTCTGCCTACAACACCCTTCCCAGCTCCATCTCTTCAGTATTCATTTCACCATCACAGCCTCTAGGGTGCAGCTCAAATGCCTCTTTCTCACAGAATCGCCTCTGATTTCCTCCTCCTGAATTTCACCTTCGTGGCTGAGCACAGGGCTCTGCGGCCCTTGTAGGACCCTGAGCACTTCCTGTCTGGTATCTGGCCTTCCTGTCTGGCCTCCCTGTGCGCTCTTTGGGCACAAGCATGAGAGGGGAATCCCCTGGCTCCTAGCTCAGTGCTGGGGAACAGAGGGCCCCAGACAGGGATCTCCTGACATTCCAGGTTGGGTTCTGAGCCAAGTCCTGCTGGTCAGTCCCTCTCCGTCTGGGTGACCTTGGAAAAGTCACTTTTTGTCTGTAAGCCTCAGTTTCTATACTTGTCAAGTGGGGGGATGGATTAGACAGGGGTCCATTACCTGGGGGGTCATGGGGTCCAGGAATCTTCTAAACTTCCCTGGAGCATGGTGTGTTTGTGAACATGTATGAACGTGCATGCTCCGGTGTAAACATGGGTGTGAGTAGACTTGTGTGTGGATGTGTGCATGTGTGAACATGTGTGTGCCTGTGTGCGTGGATGTGCACACACACACGCACCTTTTTCTGGGAGAGGGTTCATGGCTGCTATTGGATTCTCAAAGGGTTCAGAACCCAGCTGAGGGACTCCTGGCTCTCCCACCCTTTCAGAGACCCCTCTCCCATTCCTCCATGCTCCCCCCACAGGAGGAAACCCTGGGGACTCCAGGATCACCCTCAAGCCCTGCAGGCCTCTCGCCTGTGTTCTGCCCCACACGGCAGCCAGGGTGATCCCAGACTGTATAAGTTCGATCACCTCCTTCCTCTGCTCAAACCCTGCTGTGGGTCCCAGCTCACCCAGAGTGAGGCCAGAATCCTTCAGGGGCCACAAGGCCCCCTGGTCCCCTCCATCCATACGCCCCGTGCTCACAGGCCCCCTTTGCACTGGCTCTTCCCCCAGGTACCACATGGCTCCTCCTCCTCCCCGCAGTCTCAGGGCAAATTCAGGCCCTCTCCACCCACCCTGCTGAGGTGCCACCTCCGGACCCCTCTGCCTGCCCTCCTTCTTTCTTCCAAAGCACTTTTTACTTTCTAGCATCCTGGGTCATTTCCCATGTTTCATGTTCTTTTGCTTGTCTCCCCTGTAGCACATAACCGCCACCAGGGATCTTTGTCTGTCCTGACCTTGCTGTTGGCTCTCCAGCACCTGGCACAGCCTGGCACATAGTAGCTGCTCAGTAAATACTGTTGGAAGAAAGCCTTGACAACCCCCTGTGTTGGCCTCCATGAGTGTGCTTGAGGGGACAGCCGTCATCTGTAAGTATCTTCTGCCGGGGGCATGAGGGCTGGTGGGAGCCTAGAGAGAAAGGCGCCAGCCTTCCAGGGGGCGAAGAGCTTTGGACTAGATAAGTCCTCCCATTAGGGCCAGGGCTGCTGTATGGTTACAGATGGAGGTGACCCAGGATGCAAACTGCCTTGTCTACCAGGAGCTGCACACTTAGCTGGGCTCTGGCAACCGTCCCTAGAAGCTGGGAGCCTGCTCTATCTCCACCCCTCTGCCTCCCCAGGCAACCCCACAGCCTCACACACCCGATTCCCCGGTGAGGAAACTGAGGCACAGCACAAAGACATTGGGCCCCTCGACGGCTGACTAGTCTGCTAGAAAGTATGTGGGGGACACAGAAAGAGTAGTTCATCCTGAGGACCCCACAAGATCCAAGGATGCCACAGATGCTGAGACTTAGATTGAGTCACCGGGTGGAAGCTGAGCAAGTGACGCCCACTGCAGCCCATGGCCAGCCCATGAGGGTGATGCAGGGGCTGGATCCCTGAGGGGAACAGGCTCTTCCTCCAGACACCACACCAGCAGAGAGCAGCAGAGATACCCAGACCTCTGAGCACACGCGGGCCACCCATCTGCTGGCGGGTATACCCACTGGGAGACTCCGCACCTCAGTGTTGCACACACACATTCTCTCTCACACTCACACATCCACACCAAGCCTTCTACACACTGACACACAGACACACCCCATGTGCACACACACAGGGCACACCTGCCTGTACCCACAAAGCCCGGCTGGTCATTCCCCACAAACTCACACAGCAACATTCCACAGGGCCCACACAGGAAGGGCAGGGTGGGGCACAGCCCACCCAGAGACCCCTCTCCTGTCTCCAGCCCCCTGGTCTCATCTTACAGCCAACACCTGCTTTGGCAAAGGTACCTTGAAATCCCATCAACAGATTGGGGGGCAGGCACAGCCCCGTAATGCCCACCCACAGCTGGTCCATCCTGCAGCAGCTTCAGCTCCTGGGGCCCATCATGAGGTGCTGTCCTCGCAGCTGTCAGGTCCTTGCTTGCAGACCCATGGCCACATGTCCTAGGCCTGGAAGGCGCTCTTTGGAACATCCAGTCTGTTTTCACCTGTCTGAGCGTTAAAATCATGGGCCCAGAGGCAGCCCAGTAGAGTTGTTTGAAGTCCTTTGGGTCGGCAGGGTCTCTGGTCCTTTTGATGACCAGAAATTTAATTAATAGGGGTCCAGGCTGTCTAGCTAGAGCCAGGCTAATGGATGGAACTGGAAGAAAGTCACCCACGAAATGTGGGGTCAACCACAGAAAAAGGCCACAGCCGCCTGGGGCCTGAGCTGGCAGCAGGAGCCTGAGCCACCGACCTTTAACCCATGGACACCCTGAGGCGACTGAACCTCACACCTGTGAGCTGGGAGAGGGGGCTCAAGGTCATCTCTTTCGCCCCCCGCCCCCCCCCCATCCCGTGCAGCTCTGATTACACACCTCTTGTGAAGTGACAGTCTCTCCCACGGCAGCTCTTTATCATGGGACAGCTCTGGATGTTAGGAATCCTAGACCCCACTGCCTGGAACTGGTCAAAGCAAGTCAGTTTCTGCACTGGCACCATGGTCCTTCAGAAATTTGGCAAGAGTCCCTCTACCACTTCTCCTCCCAGGTTCTTTAGTGGCTCCTCCTATGACAGGGTTTCTAGACCTTTCCATCCCAGCCACTGTTCCATGTGTCACCACCCTCCCCCAGACACAGCCTGAAGAGCACAGACACACGCACAGGGGCTCTCACTTCCCCTGACTGGCCCATCCTCCAATTCACGCAGCTTGCTTTTGCCGGAAGGTTTCTAGCCGCGATTGTACACTTCCAGCAAGCGGCTACATGAAGTACAGGGACTCGGCACTTGGAAAGGCTCAGGGGCTCAAACGAATTCTGGTTTCAAAAACCCTCAGCCATATTATGGTATAGGATTGTGTATTAGAATATGGGTTACAAATGCAGTGTTTGACTTCGACCATCGTTGCGGTGTTGGGCCAGTCGTTTAGCTTCTTTGTGCCTCAGTTTCCTCTTTAGTAAGATGGGAATAAGAACTGTACCTACTGCATTGAGTTGTTGCAAGAATTAAATAAGTATGTACATCTTAAGAGCTTACAACACAGGAGTGCTATTAGTACTGCAACGTCTAGGTGGTTGTTGCCCAGAAACTCCGGCTACTCAGGAGTGACTTCTCTTCCCCTTCTGGAAGGTTAGGTTCATGGAATCTTCTCGTTGGGAGGGAGTTTGAAGGCCACTGAATTCTAGTGAGAAAGCTAGATGCCCCATGATGCCAGTGAGAAAGCTGGGCTCAGAGGGAAGCTGGGGCCTGCCCAGGACCACAGGAAGCTGCGAGGACAAGTCCCCATAAACACGGCCTTTAACTCAGTCCTGAGGCCCAAACCATTTGCTCGGGTTCTGCGCTACGACTCTTCCTGTTTGACCGCTGCCTCCAGCCAGGACTGGGGCTGGAGAGGTCAGGCCTTCGGATCTGAAGACCTAGTGAGTTGCAGAGCTGGCAGTGAGCGCTAAGGCTTGTGCTGGATGGCCACCGTGCCGTTCCTGAGGTTTTCGGGGGGTGGAGGTGGGGGAAGGATTTGCTCTGTCTCCTCCTCACCAATCCCGTGAAAGTCATCATCTGAGGACAACATTTTCTCAGAAGCTGGGGGGAAGCTAGGGTAACGCTGCTAGGAGGAAGTTTCTCACTATCTGGGAGGCGCAGGGCAGGGCAGGGCAGGGCAGGCAGGGCAGGGCAGGGCAGGGCAGGGCAGGCAGGGTGTAACGGCCACAGCAATGCTCCCTGCCAATGTGGCATCCTCAGCAAAGCCAAGACAGGGCCCATAGAGTTGTCACCAACAGGATGAGCAGGCCCGGTCTCATTCCCCACTGGGGCTCGGCCATCTTACCCTCAGAGGGCAGGGGGCTGGGTGGATGGGGACTAGGGCGGGAAAGACCAAGGCCTGATGAGAGAGGGCTCTGAGCCCTTTGGTGCCCCTGAGCTTGGCCAGGGCTAGCCTAACCTTCTCATTCCATGGCAGTTGGGCTCCGGAGCCTCCTGGGCCCTCCCTCCTCCGCATTCTCATGGGTCACCATCGACTCTCTCACCCCTTGTCACATAGGAGCCTGGCAGCAGGCAATGGTTTGCTCTAAGGGCGGGGATTTATGCGTGGAAGAGTGTCTGCCAAGATGGCTGCCAGCAATTCCTCCCCTCTGTAACTTGGGCCACATGGCCCACTATCTCCCCTCCCCTGGAGTCTGGGTGACGTGTGTGTCTCTGGCTTTGAGCAATAGGATGAGGTGGAAGTCACTAAAAGACTCCAGGCCTAGACCTAAAGAGGTCTTCCAGAGTCCATATGCTCTAGCTTGGAAGCTGGCGGCCATGAAAGGACATCAAATTACCTTGCTAGAGAGAAGCCACCCAGGAGAGAAGCCCTAGAGACCACGAAGGGAGGAGGCCCAGCCCCCAGCCACTGAGCCACTCCCCTTAGAGCACCAGACATGTGAAGGAGGCCAGTTGGTCCACCCCACCCAACACGGCACCAGCAGACGAGGGGCCCAGCGGTCCCTACCCAGCTCTGCCTGAACTGCAGAACTGTGAGCAAATCCACACTGGGGGTTGCTTGTTACTCAGCAATAGATAACTGATACACTTCAAGTCCTGAAATCTTCAGTCCTGAAATCTCAGACTCACAGCAGCATGACAGACCACTGGTGGCTTGGGCAAGTGACACCACCTCTCTAGGACTCGGTTTCCCCCAAACGGAGATCAGAACAGCAGTACGTGGCTTTGGGTGAGGGTGCAGCATGAATGGTGTGGTCGCAGAGCACAGGCTGGCCCAGAGCTTGTGTTTAATACGTGTGATCCCACCACGTGTGATCAAGGTCTGGAGGCCCAGCTGCTCCAGCTCCCTGGAGGGTCCTTGGGCCACAGTCCTGCCCCACAGGACGATGATCTCTCTCTTCCTGACAGACAGTACCAGCTGGGACTGCTCTTCCACCCAACCTGCTGAGGTGGAAGGAATGGGAAGCAAAGAGGGTCATTCTGCTCTCCCCTCTCAGGGGAGTCATCAGACTCCTGGAATTTGGGTCTTTTGAGCTAAAAAGTTCTTGGGACTGAGTCAGGTGGACTCCTGCCCAGCCGACCAAGGTCTCCAGGAACTTGGAGATACCAGTATCCTCTCAAGGGCGATTGCTTCAGGGACCTACCCGGCATCGTGTCTGCACAGCAATGACATCCCTTCTGAGCCTCCCTCCCTCCCTTGGCTGTACCCAATCAGCAGAAGAACAGGTTGAGGCTGAGAGACAAAGTGACTTCTCTAGGGTCAGTGAGTTTGTGACACAACCCACACTGTACTGGCGGCTCCACTTGTGTCTTCTGCTCCACCTGATCCTTTCCTGCTCTGGGAAAGAGAGGGGTGAGTCCGTGGCCACCAGTCAATTTGAGGGGTGGCAGAGGTCATTTAGCACCCATCATACCTCTACCAGCCCACCAAGCCTTGCTGCCCACACGTCCCCACTGGAGCCACTTTTGTGAGGCAAAGTGTAGAAGGGCTCAGCTGAAATGGCCCTGGGAAAGCCCTGAGTCACAGAATCCAGAGAAGCTAGCTGCTCTGGCCACACAGCTGGAGAGCCGGCTGCTGTCCCCTCTCACTGCATTCCTTCCCCTCTTTCCCCAGCTGGGGGTAGGGGTGGGGAACGTGGGGGTGGGGGAGGCGGGGTGCAGCCTCCCCTCTCACATCAGGTCTGACCCCGCCCTCCAGAAGCTGGCAGGCATGGGGAGGCCTGGAGTTGATCTGAGAGTCCAGAGGTGTCACAAGGACACCTCCCTCTGATTCCTTTTGTTTTCCTCCTGGCTCGCGGCTGCTGTCAGATGATATTTGTATCATTTCCTTGTTTGTTGTAGGTCTCTCCACTGAATAGGGCTTTTGCTTTGTTCCTAATCAGTACGAACCTAATCACGCATGCACTAGGCACTCGGTGCATACTTACTGAGCGAGTGAGTGCCTGCTGTATGGCGTAGGTCAGATAGGGCCAGATAGCAGCAGGGTGGCCAGCCAGGCAGGCTCGTGATGTAGGGGAGAGGTGATGGTGGCAGGGCCAGGTGGGGTGGGGCTGGAGAACAGAGGTGAGACCAACAGCATTGGGGGCTGTCTGGGGTGTGAGGGAGGAAAAGGGAGTGTGGGGCTGACTCCCCAGTGGGGTATCTGATGGGGAAGCCTGACCCCTTGGCTGCCCACCCCACAGCTGGGCTCAGGCTGGGTCCCAGGTGTGACATGGCAGGGCAGAGCCAGGCTCCATCTCTTTGTCCTCGACCCTCCCTGGGCAGGGGCTGGAGCCTTGCCTTAATAGACACCCCCGCACCCCATCTCCTACTTCTCAAACTCTCTCTTCCAAGCCCAGGATGCACACCCCTCCCCCAAAGCCTTCCCTGATTCTCCTCCGCCACACCAACGCCCACAGTGAATGCCTCCCTGCTCTTCACTCATATTCATGTATTCACTCACTGGCACACTCAGGAAACAATTGTGAGACTGGCCCTAGTGCCAGCCCTGCGGGGACACAGAGATGACCGTGCCTTACGGGAGACAGTCCCAGAAGCCAAACCACAGCATTACTCAAAACCAACAACGCAGGAGGAAGGGACCTCACCAGCTCTCAGCACAGACAGGCGGTGGGTCGGCAGTCAAGGGGCTCAAAGAGGGTCTGGCTCTCAAGGGCCGGGTGGCCGTGGCCAGTGTGTGGGCCTCACTCCCTCCTCTGTTCACCTCCCACCCGCCCTGCGAGGCCCTGGCTGGGTCAGCCCCTGGGCACCCCGTGGCCATCCCAGGCACCCCGGCCTCGGTGGGCACTGTCTCCCCCATCTTCTCTAGTTAGGCACCAGTGACAACAAAGTCTCAACAGCCCTGGTCAACACAAACCCAAACGCATTGGTGGAAGGACTTTTTTTCTTTTTTTTCAATTGTAAAATATACATAACATGAAATTTACCATTTTGACCATTTTTAAGTGTGCAGTTCAGTGGCGTTAAGTACATTCATGTTGTTGTGCAGCCATCATCACCATCCATCTCCTGAACTTTTCCATCTTTCCAAACTAAAACTCTGTCCCCATTAAACAACTCCCCATTCCCCTCCCCCAGCCCCAGCAACCACCATTCTACTTTCCATCTCTATGAATTTGACATCCTTAGGTACTGTATTCAAGTGAATCACACAGTATTTGTCTCTCTGTGACTGGCTTATTTCACTTAGTATAATGTCCTCAAGGTTCACACGTTGTAGCGTGTGTCAGAATTTCCTTCCTCTTTAAGGCTGAGTAATAGCCCAGTGTATATAGTATAGATCACATTTTGCTTCTCCATTCATGCCTGATGGGCATTTCGTCCACCAATGGGTTGTTTCCGCCTTTTGGCTGTTGTGAATAGTGTTGCTATGAACATGTACAAATATCTGTTTGAGTCCCTGCTTTCAATTTTTGTGGGTATATGCTCAAAAGTGGAATTGCTGGATCCTATGGCAACTCTATGTTTAATTTAGGACTTAATTTTAAGATGATTGTTCTGATGATCCTAAATAGGTGATAATTTGTTTTTAATTCAAAGACTCAAAACCCACTAAATTTTAAAGCCCTCACACTCTGCAGATTATGTCCCGAGATTCCAGTTTGAGACCCTCCAGAGCTGCACTGTCCAGTGGGGTGGCCACGAGCCACGAGTGGCTCTGAAGCGCAGGAAAGCATCCAGCCCACGGGGAAATGTCCTGGACAGGTAAAATACACCCGTGGGGGCCAGCCCGGTGGCTCAGGCGGTTAGAACTCCGTGCTCCTAACTCCAAAGGCTGCCGGTTCGATTCCCACATGGGCCAGTGGGCTCTCAACCACAAGGTTGCTGGTTCAACTCTTCGAGTCCCGCAAGGGATGGTGGTCTCCGCCCCCTGCAACTAAGATTGAAGACGGCACCTTGAGCTGAGCTGCCTCCTGGATGGCTCAATTGGTTGGAGCGTGGGCTCTCAACCACAAGGTTGCCAGTTCGATTCCTCAAGTCCCACAAGAGATGGTGGGCAGCGCCTCCTGCAACTAAAGATTGAACATGGCACCTTGAGCTGAGCTGCCACTGAGCTCCCGGATGGCTCAGTTGGTTGGAATGTGTCCTCTCAACCACAAGGTTGCCTGTTGTTACTCCCGCAAGGGACGGTGGGCTGTGCCCCCTGCAACTAGAAAACGGCAACTGGCCCTGGAGCTGAGCTGCGCCCTCCACAACTAAGACTGAAAGGACAACAACTTGAAGCTGAACGGCACCCTCCACGACTAAGATTGAAAGGACAACAACTTGACTTGGAAAAAAGTCCTGGAAGTACATACTGTTCCCCAATCAAGTCCTGTTCCTCTTCCCCAATAAAATCTTTAAAAAAAAAAAAAAAAAAAAAAAGCACCCGTGGTTCAAAGATTTAGTATCAAAGAGAGGTCATTGTTGATTTTTATATTGATTACATGTTGAAATGATAATATTTTGGCTATACAGAGTTGAAGAAACTATAGCATTAAAATTAATTTCACTTGCTTTTTACTTTTTAACATGTGACCACTGGAGAATCTAACATGGCATTTGTGGCTCATATTACCTTCCTATTGAAGCTTAACCTAGGGGTTTCATCCAGGTGCTCTCAGAGTGTAGAGGAGCCACCTGGAAACCTCGGCAGGTGCTTTTATGTACTTATTTTTAACAGAGGTGAAGTTCACGTAACACACAATTAAACATTGTGAAGTGTACAATTCTAAGTGGCATTTAGTGCATTCACACTATTGTATTGTGCAGTCACGCTCTCTCTAGTTTCAGACTTTCTCATCACCCCAGAAAAACACCCCATATCCATTAAGTAACAACTCCCCATTCTCTCCTCCCCTGGCCCCTGACAAACACTAATCTGCTTTCTGTCTCAATGGATTTGCCTATTTGGGACATTTCATTGGAAAGAAACAATACGGTATGTGCTATTTTGTGTCTGGCTTCTTTCACTGAGCAGAATGTCCTCAAGGTTCATCCCCGTTGTAGCAAATGTCAGAACTTTATCCCTTTTTCTGGCTGAGTGATACTCCATTGTGTGGACGTACCACCGTTAGTTTACCCATTCGTTCACTGATGGACATTTGGGTTGTCTCAGCCTTTTGGCTATTCTTAGCAATGCTGCTATGAACATTTGTGTATAACTTCTGTACGGACGTATCTTCAGTTCCTGGGAGTAGAATTGCTGGGTCCAAAGGTAGTGGCTGGTTCTCTTTGTCTTTTAAACATTCACCTTACTTATTTATCAAAGTTCAAGATAAACACTGTTACCGAGTCAACTGGTTCCTTGGGGGTGTGTTAGGGCAGACCCTTGACCACCACTGAAGGTTGGTTTTGGGGGTGCTGGTTGGGGATACCCCATATCAGTATTTTTAGGACTTTGTTTTTGGGAGACCCAGATTCTCCAGCGAGGATGCTTCAGTGTCCCGCCTGTGGAGTAAAGTCCCCACTGCTGGGAAGAACAGGGCAGGGGACAGGGCAGGGACCCCAGCACTCAGAAGTCTCAGGTACTCGGCTTCATTTTCAGTGTGATTCCCTTCTCCCTAGGCCAGGGACCCCTGGTTTACTATCACCAGAGAGTGACTCCTGTTTCCTGCCAGGGTTGGGGAGGGCGACTGCCTAGCAGTTCTGGGAGGGGCTTTGAGGGTCTGACTGATGGTTATTTGGCCCTACCCATTACTCCCACCTGGGGTTGCCAGCTCAGGCGGATCCCTTGGTGCTTCTGCAGCATAAATCACACTGGTGCTCAGCCACCCCCCCTGCTCACTTGGCATGTGGCTTTTCTGAGATGTGATCTACTTTCCAGATTCAAAAATGGTGCAGATGTGGTCTCCCGTCGTGCTTGCCCATCCTTGTGTGCTTATACCTTAAAAAAGGAAAAAAATCCCTTTCTGTAGTCTTCATGGGGTTTTAGAAGGGGGAGAAATTTGTGCGTGGGTTTAATCTGCCATCTTTTGCAAAGTTGTCAGGTCAAGACTAGCCTGGCAGTCCCAGGATGCCCCTACGCTTTAGAAATATTCCCAGGCCCGGAGCCAAGCCCAGGCCCTGCCCCCACTGCTCTGGGAAGCTTCCCAGAACCCATTAGCCAGAAGGGCGACCCCTAGGCCTAGGTCTTAGGGCCCATTCTGGCTGGAACTCCAGGTGCTGACTCAACACCCCGGGAGACTGGGAGCCCCTCCAGGGCAGGAGTCTTAATGATGCATTTCTGACTCCCTCCTGTCCCTCCACCCTCCTAACCACAGCCCCTAGCATGGGCTGCACACAGCTGGTGCTCAGCCTGGCTTTGTTGCTAGACAGAGGAAAAAAGAGAAGGGCGCACCGAGAAGATACAACCCGGGCAAAGAACAGTATCTCCGGATGTTCTTTTACCTGTTCTTGAAACTTTCTCGGATCTTCTTCCTGGGCCTGAGATCCCAGGGGCGCTCAGAAGTTCAGAAAGGCTGGGACGGGGACCTCAGTTGCAGGCCACCCCACTAACGGAACTGGCTGAGGACCTGCTGGTCCCCACATAGCAGGCACAGCAGACGTGGAGCCTCAGGCCCACCGGTCTTTTATGGATCCACAGAAATAGTTTACTCTCTTTTTAATCAGAAGGAAAAAATTAACTTGTAGCTCAAAGAAAATGTTTTAATATAAAATCATCAATATATTTATCTTTATATGAATTGTGAAATACGAGTTTCATACCATTTTTGTGGAAGAAGAGGCCCTCAAAGGTCACTGTCATGCGGGGTCTCATGTGGGGTCTCTAGTCCCGTTCCCCGCACAAAAACACAGGATATGGCGAGGCCAAAAAGGAACACCCACGGAGCCATAGGTAGGGGAGTCATACCACTATATTCTCGCTGGCGGCTGGTTGGAGACACAGGAAGCAGGAGCCACATGATCCGCAACCTGCAGTCAGCTTCTCTGCTAACCAACCCCACTTGCTAACTGCAATCCAGGCTTGCTAGCTCAGCCATGGCAGTTATATCAGTGGCTAATGGCTAGCAAGTAACAGCTGATGGCCAACTAGTCACAGCTGATGGCCATCTACTACCTGAGCCAGCACGTTTCCAGGTGAGGTCGAGAGGCTGGAAACTGCTCTCTGGGGCTCCGTCCCCACAGTCACACTGTGTCCTTGCCCCCTGCCCAGGGTCCAAGTGGGGTCATACTCCTTACCTCAGCACCGCTGGACCCAGTTCAATTCAATGACACCAACACTGCCTGGGCTGGGCCCTGGGACCCAGAGACCAGATGTTCATGGGTCCTCACTTGGAGCTCCAAGCTCACTGCAGCAACGGGTCAGCAATGCCCTATGCTCAGAGCCAAGGAGCCCAGGAGAAGGGTTGAGCAGGGTAAGGCATTTCTGGAGTCCTTAGTTAGGTCCTGAAGGATGAATAGTTCTCACCTGTGTAAAGGGAGCGCCTCAGCAAAGACACAGCTGCACAGAAAGGGCTGGCCACTTCCCAGGAGGGTGGAGGGCCTGATCTGGCTCAAGGAGGGTGTGAGTTGGGGGCATGGCAGGCTGAGGGCCAAAGGACCTGGTGATGAGCCCACTGTGTAAAGGTGAAATTCAGCAAATCAATAACGTAATTAGACTTAGCTAGTTCACAGTTTAACTCAACGCATAGCTCGCTATCTAGCCACCTGTAATTAAACTTGGTTTGCAGTCAGATCCGCCCTGATATTCAGCTGTTTCCTCTTTGTTTTCCCCTCACTGGTTAACGTAAGAACTCTGCTTTGTTCCCTTTCTCAAGGCTACCTATACCCCCTTAATCCATTTAATTTGCTGAATCCTATGTAACCTGGAAAGGGCAACTTCTTAATCCTCAGACTATGGGACACTGGATCTGTTTTGCAATCCCTTTGCAGTTTTTACTGGTGACACACCAAGCCCCAGGCTGAAGTGGCCGGTCTGAGTTGAGATGAGTTGAGATGACCGAGGAGAGGGTTTAGGGTGGAGGGGGCTTGTAGGGGTGGTTCTCAGGGCTGGGGAAGAGGAATGAGCAAGCATTCAAATGACACCAACACAGCAGGTGCTGGGAGGGAGGCAGGAGGCTGGAGATATGGAAGGTTCTTGAGCTCAGCACTGCCTTTGCTGAAGTGACAAATGTGGGAGCATGATCATGGAGGATGTGGAAACAGCCAGGGGGCTCTGGTCCTGAGGCAATGTGGGGCTCTGAGGTCCACCCTGTCCCTGCCCTGACCCACTCTGTGATCTGGGAGAGCAAGGGGAAGAGGGGCTGCATTAGACAACTGGTCCACACAGCCTGGGGTCCTCTGACCCCTCTGGGGGTCTCAAAGGCAGGAATAGTTTGTGAGCTGGTGTCAATATCCCTCCAAGCTGGCTTCTAGACACTGTCTGTCCTCGAGGAGGCCATCCAGGCTCATGGAAATGTCAAGTGCCTGTCCTTGCTCTGGGCTGACATCACCTCTGCTCCGCACGGGAACAAAGCGCGCGCTCATGCCGAGCCCGCTGGGAATGGCAGTGATCTGTGTTCTTGTTTGGTTTCAAAACAGGGGGCCCAGAAGGAAGAACCATGAAAGATGCCCTTGTTGGAAGAAACGTTCGGGGGCCCATTTGATAGCCTCGCTCTGGGCTTTGGCTGACAAGAGGCAAGAGCCACAACTCTTCAACGTCTGGGTTTCCAGGGGAAGTTGCAAGTAGCGTCTGCTAGTGCGAAGCCCCAAGTGGAGCCTTCATTATACATTAGTGTGCGTGTGTGTGTGTCTGTGCGTGGTGGGGAGGGAGGGGCGGAGAGCTCAGCTCATGCTTTTGTAACGTGTCCCAGTCAATTTCCACATCTGTAGGACAAGGCAATCCTTACCTCTGGCAGCTCAGACATGTCAGGCCATCTTATTAAGAAGTAGGTTGGGTCCTCATTTTACAGATGAAGACACCGAGGCTCAGCATGGTCCAGTCACTTGCCCAAGGTCACACAGCGATTTACTTCTTCATTCATTCCACACATATGTGAAGGGCAACTACGTAGCTGGTACCGACCTTGGGGCCGGGCCCAATGGATTAAGGTAGGCAAAGTCCAGCTGTCGTGGTGAGACAAACACAAGTAAGTGAGCAAGGAATGTCAGACAGCGAGTTTCTGTGAAGCAGATTAAAGGGAGATGGGGCAGCACAGCCGGGGTGGAACCAGGGAAGGACTCTCTCAGGAGGTGCCGAAGCCTGACTGACGGGAGCCATCCGAGTAAAGAGCAAGATCAGGTGCTTTTCCCTATGACGTCAATGTCTCATTGCCACAGCACTAATGAGGGGGTGCCCCCACCAAAGTGCAAGCGCTGGGTCGTGAGAATTAGAGAACTAGACAAAGGCTGGGTCGTGAGAATTACAGAACCAGACGAAGGCTGGGTCGTGAGAATTCGAGAACCCGATGAGGGCTGGAAACACCAGCACAAACCCTAGTGAAGATGGCCCACGGGTGTCCGTGGAGCTCCTGGACTGCCAGCTGTTGCCACTCCTGCCCACCTGCCTCTGGCCTGGGACAAGCAGTGGCAACCGAAGGCCAGGCCCCATCTAGTCTGACTCAGGCCAGAGCCTCAATCAAGCCTGTGACTAAGTCCTATCCTGTGAGGGAAGCAAATGTCTTCAAGGGACAAGCGGACACTGCAGCAGGCAGGTGGCTTCTCAGTTCTATTTGATCCAGCCTCAGGGAAACTGGGCGCCCTCCCCACTGACACCGTGGGGCAGGGACCAAAGGCTGGAGAGGGGCTGCAGCTGGCTCCTGGCGGGGTGGCGGCAGTCTGCCACCTTGTGTGTCACAGAGGGGCGGTGACTGGCCCACAGCTGTGCAGCTTTGCCTGGTTGCTTTGGTTCTTTTCCTTGTCCTGACCCTTTTCACTTAAATCCTAAAACAGATTCCTAAGCTCCCTCTCTGTTCCACATCTTACTCCACTGGCCACAGGGAACCCGGAGGCTGAAACAGTGCCCCTCTCACCTCCAGGAGGCAGGCTCAAATGGAGCTGAATGACACGGAGGTCGGGAACAGGGGACACAGGGCGAGCAGGGCAGTGCTCTGCCCCACACCTAGGGCAACGCGGGTGCTGGGAGACGTCCTTGGGCCTAGGGGTGAGGGCCATTTGTGCCAGGGACGACACCACCCACCCGTCTGTGCCTCAGTCACTCATCGGAGACATGGCACATGCACCACCTCCCTCTGGGGTGCTGGGCGGACACCGTGACTCCAGAAGGGCTCAGGCTAGCAGTGGTCATCCGGACTTTGCGGGAGGACAGATCCTGAAAGGCAGTTCTGCCGGAGGAGGCCCCTTAAAGGCCCTTCCCAGCAGAGGGCAGGGAGGCATCTGGGAGCCCACCACCCAAATGTTGAGCTTGGCTTTGTTCCTAAGCCATGGGGAGTTTCCACGTTAGTCGCAGGCTCTCGGGAGAGGACAAGTTAAATCCCAAAGAGCAGGAAGCGGCACTTTATGGACTGCTATTTATAGAATATACTCCACCCAAACAAAACCCAAATAAAGCAAAGAGCCCCCTGAACGGCCACTAACTAGGGAGAGCTCTGTCCTGGTGACCAGAAGCTCTGATGGCCCCACCACGTCATTACTCGCAGTCAGTAAAAGTAGGGGCGGCACCACAATCCTGCCACTGCCCAAGGGGCCTGGACAACCTGGCCTGCAGCGGGAACTGTCATGTCTCCAGATGTGTGGGGACCTGGAGGGAAGCCAGGTAACATAGGACTCTCCCTTGGGCTGAGGGCGGAAGCCCCGGGGGGCCGTCAGGAGGTGGGGTTCACATCCCAGCTCTGCCATCCCCAGCCTGGGGAGCTGGAGGGCAGGAGGCGCATCCACCTATAAGGGCCTCGTGCTACTCGAGACATGTATAAAAGCACTATTAACACCTTCACGTTTAATACCACCACTTATTGTTTCTTTATTGCGGTAAAAAAGTGATTCCATTTCTAGAGATGAAACAGCATCACTGAGACATTCTTGGAAGAGAATCCCCTTTGTTTCCTAGCCTTTGTGACTAATTTTAAATCCGTCACCTGAAGAACAGACATGGCTTCGTAGTGGAGGGGGAGTGAGGGCTCTGCTGAGACTCGCATTCCTGCTGCTTGTGCCACACTTCCGCAGGGAACTGTGTTCTGGGGCCACAGAGCGAGCAGGGCCTTGGAACCCGCCTTGACTTTTCGGAGTCCAAGCACACAGGAGGCTGCCTCGTGGGGCAGGAGGCGGGGAACTGGGGAGGGGCCCGCCGAATCCGGGAGGCGTTGGGGCCTAACAGGAGGTCTGTTCTGCTCCACTACGGACCGACCATGTGACTTGGGAAAGCTGTGAGTCTCCTGGGCCTACTTCTCCTCTGAAAACAGGAATACAAGCCTACTGACGGCACCCCTGCCCATGGAAGGCAGAGAACACGTGTAAGACATTCTAACTCAGGGCCCAGGCCAGCCTGGCCCTCTGCAGCCATCCCAGGCCAACACCCCCCTGGTCTTCCTGACCATTTACCGCTGACAAGTGGGCAGACCCAGGAATGGGCCCAGGGGCGGCTACAGGCTTCGAAGGGACACACACCAACCTGGACACCACTCTGGAGGCTGGAGAAGGGGAACCACTGCCTAGTGGGGAGGGGGCACACTAACAGTGGCCACAGGCTCTTCCAGGAGAGGTTGGCTAGAGGGGCATGGCCTGGAGAAAGCAGTGCTGGGTCTGTGACATGAGGGTCACAGGAGAACCTCTTCCCCTTCTGGCCCACACGAGGCCATCAGGGCCAGCTCAGCTTCCACACCTGCGCCTTTGTTCTGAGAAATGGAGACAGTCCTGGCTGCCTGAGGGGTGGCCACCAGCCCCTGTACAGCGACAAGGTATACCCAAGGGGTCCAGTCTGCACTGGCGCTGAGAGGATATTCGTACAGCAGCAAGAGCGGGGAGCTGAGAGTATGGTGCCAACAGAGGGCTGACTGGCACCCACTGGCCCCCATGGCACAGGTAACGGGCAGGACAAAAACCATCCTGCCCCAGAGGTGAGCCCCTCGTCCCCGTGCAGGATCCTGCCGGGCTGCATTCCCTGGCCCGGGCTACGGTGCTGTCATCACGCTCTGCTCGCCGTGGTCCACACTCCAGAGGCGGTAAAACTCAGCAAAGTCCACATAGGGCTCCACACGGCCGTCCTCTCCCGGCGGCAGCGAATGGGCGGGCCGGGAGCGGAACAGCCCCCCGTCGGAGCTGGAGCTGCTGCTCTGGGTGTGCGTGTTGGTGGACTGCAAGGTCAGGGTCGGGCTCTGGCTGCGGAGAGGACAGGGGACAGCGTCAGTCGGGGGGGGGGGGGTGTTGTACTTTCTAGCCTGGGGACAGAGTGGCCCCTGCCTCAGGCCACAGGCCTCTCTGACAAAGGAGCCAGCCCAGCCACACGTCCTTCGGAGGAGATGAAAAGCTATATGTGGCTATTTACATGAACCAGAATCAAAATGGGTCACTCAGCTCCGGCACTCAACAACCCTGCGTGGCTGGTGGCTGCTGCAAAGGACCCAGAACAGCCCCCGCTTAGAGCAGCGCTGCGAGCATGCGCACATTCCAACCTCCGGATCCAAACCCCACAGATCACAGGTGGCAAGAGCTCTTCTCCCAGAAAACCCTCCTTGCGCCATCCTTCTCATTCCCCCTTCACCAGCTGGGTGGGGACGGGTCCCCCATGTTCTCAGAGCTCCCTGGGCACCCACCCTGTGTCACAGAGCACGGAACAGCTGGGAATTAGCGGCTGGCCCACCATCCTGCAACTCCCAGCACCTCCGAGCACCCAGCACCAGCCCAGCCCACAGCGGGGCCCGTCCTGCTCAGACGTGGGATGGGGGCAGGGAGTCAGAGGCGCAGGAGGATGGCGGGGTCTCCCGCTTGGCCTGGACCACTGCTAGCACCTCTGCCTCTGTGGACACAGCTGGGGGCTCCCTCTGGGCAGCGCTGCAGGCGTGGGAGGACCACCCTACTGCTCTCACTAGGGATGCCCGTCATTCAACTGACTGGCAGGTCCCTCCGGCCCACAGTGGTGGTGGCAGCAGCAGCAGCATGGGGGGCAGGGAGAAGGGAAGGCCCCCCCTGTAGGAGGAGGGAAACAGAGCCACTCCCTTTCTGATGACCTTCCCAATTGGCCACATCTTCTGAGTGGGCTGGGTGTGGCATCTCTTATTCCTGCAGGGCTGGAATGTGGAAACCAGATCCTGATCTCCTGATGTGGTGGGGAGGTGGGGGGAATACATTCCACAGAAGTGAAGGGGGTGGGGTGGACCCCAGACGTGTGGCAGGTCTAAATGAGAAGGGAGCCTGCCTGCCCCACCCCCAGGCTCCAGACCCCCTGCCGCCCACCGACCCCGCCCCCCCAGCCTTCAACTAGAGAACTCACTTCAAAGCTAAAATTGGCTCTGACGAGCCAGTACAGGCCGAACAATGTCCCCTAAGACTGGATGCCATTGGGGAGGCCACCCTACATCACACACTTCAAGACAGGAGAGGAGAACCTTCCCATTCAACGAAAACTAACACGTGAGACCTGAAAGCAAATGGTCCAGAAGGCTGTCAGCACCAGCGGCCTGTCTCCTCTCTTCCTGCCTCACCACGTGGCCCCAGGAAACCTGCACCTCTCCTAGGTTCAGCTTCAGTGAGCTGCTGGAACCTGCAGTGCCGCCCTTTCCTGTCCCAGCCTCTAGGGAGGCCTCCACAGGGAGGGACGGGGGGTATCTAGAGGTACAGGACCCCGGGGCATCTCATCCAACATCTCTCAGCCACAGGGCTTGGCCCCATGGCATTCCTGTTCAAGTACAAGGGCCGTCCCCAGGTAGCAGGTCCGAGAGTGGCTGGGGTGGGGGTGAGGGCTTACTTGGTGAGGGTGGGGGTGGCTTCGTCCAGGGTGGAAGCGCTGTGGGCTCCATTGACCAGCTGGCCCTGAGAGGGCATGACGAGGGAGAGGGTCACGCTGGTCTTGCTGGTGCTCTGGCTGCTCGAGTAAGGCACAGACACGGGGTACACGCGTCCTCCTGCGGCTTTGGGAAGAAGAGAGTGGTGGGCCACAGCAAGTGGCGGTGGTGGGGGGACAGGTCTGCTGCAGGGCCTGATGGGGGCACTGTCTGAGGGCTGTGAGAGGAGGCGGTGCCCAGCCTGGCTCCCCAAGCTACAGCCTGGCCCTCTGCCCCTTGGGACAGATAAGGAGGGTCCCATGGCAGAGACTCTTCCAGGCCCGGCAGCACAGCACCACCGGTGCTCAAAGCAGGAGGAGAACCCAGTGCTGAGCTGTCGGGACAAAAGGGTTACTGCCTGGCTTCCCGTAACAAAGCTTTGATCCGAGGGGATGAGTGTGCTCCTAGGTGAGGCTGGCCCCACAGAAATATGGCTGCACTAACAATAAGCTAGAGAACTTCCTAACCGTGGCCCGCGGGCGAACAAAGCCATCTGGGCATGCCTGAGTGCTAAGGCTTGCTTGAAAACAGAAGGAAGAAATGCAGCCCCAGGAACGGAGGGTCTGGATGCTGAGCGGCGCAGGGAGGGAGTGCAGACAGAGTGACTGTGTCACTTTCCGAGCAACTTGATTCCAGAACTAAAACGGCAGAAGCAAAGCATCTCGTGCTTGCCCTGACATGGCCCAGGGACAGAACCAGGCTTTGGGGACCTTCTGTCCACATGCCTCGCCTCGTGTAGGTAGGTCTCTTCTCGCTAGAGTCTCAGTTTCCTGTTCTGTAGAAAGGGGTGCCATCTTCTTCAGGGTAGTTAATGAGGACTGCAGGAAACATGTAGCCAAGTGCCGGGCATAGAGTGGGCCCTCAGCCAGTGGGAGCCATGGTCCCTATCGTGTGGCCTGCGGCTCTGCAAGCACTTTGCACTGAGGTCCTTCGGGACGTAGCCAGGGCAGATGGCATTTCCTCATTTCACAGACAAAAGGGAAAACAAACAAAGGCAGCTCAGAGACCTTGAAAGTCAGAGCTCAGATGGGCACTTGCAAACCAGGCCTCCAATACTCACCTCCATTCCAGGCGGCACAGCCCCCGGCCTCCTCCGCTGTGCACCCACCTCTGCCCCAGGGGCCTCCCAGGCGGCTTCCGGTCCGCACTGCACACTCACCTGGGGCCTGGGATGCTGTGGGCTGGCTCATTTCACCCAGCGGGTAGCCAAAGTTCCTGACCAGCAGGGTCATGTCCTCGTGCCGCGGGCAGAACTTGGCACGCTCCCCGCCACTGGCGAAGGTGTCACCGTGGATACGCTTCACCCGGTCCACCACAGCCTGGGCCACTGCATCCAGGGAAGTCTGCTTGGCGAACTCAGTGTCAATCATGGCAGCGATCTCCTGGGGGCGGGGGGCAAAAACCTGGTGAGAAACAAGGGGTCCCAGGACTGTGCCAACAGCCTAATCAGGACACTTAGGCGTCACCAGCCAAGCAGGTGAGGAAAGGCCCCACCAACTGCAATTTGAGCTTTTCAAGGTAATCCTTCTGGAACTTTCTCATTACAATATGTGTGACCTTGTGGCCTCTCTGATTGTTGGCTTCCACACCAATAAAACGGGGATAATATCCACCTCACCAGGTTCTTATAAGGATTAAATACCACAAAGGATGTGAGGGCACTTTGGGGACCAGCATAAATGATCACTATTATTAAGTTTTCTTTCCTAGAACCAACTTATTGTAGGCTATGATAGGCCAATTTTGTCAGAAAATGAGGATACAAAATGAAGGCGGGTCCCTCCCCTCAGAGAAGTCCACTGTCCAGTGCATTCTAGAACCCAGTAGAAGTCAGTATATAATTCTATGGTGAAGACCAAAGAAAAGAAAAAACAAATCACACTGACAATAAGATCAAAAACACAAACACAAAGTTCTCTACGTGCTGGCTGACCAGAGTCTCTTGGATGTAGGGGCGAAGGGGCAGGTAATAGGAAATGGCCTGGGCCAGTCAGAGTGGGCTCAGCTCTCTCACTGACCCGCTTTGTCACCTCAGACATGACCCCGAACTCTGTGAGGCCCAGGTTCTCTAATTGCTGCCTCTTCTAGGAGGTTACAAAGCTACTGGAAGGAATGATAAGACAAATAGGTGAAAACCCTTGAACACAGGTATCAGGAGACAGTTAGGCACAGAAGACTTTTTCCTCATAATTTCTCATTAGCAAGGACAGAGCAGAAAAGGTTACCTTCTTACAAGAGTCACAGATGTAAAGAGAAACATGACCTGAACTTATCTGACCAACCCAGCAATCAGGCTCAGGGAAAGGCAGCTTCCCTTCAAAATCATCCTTGAAGTGACCGCTTTAGTGACGACTGTCTGACATGTCCTCCAAGGAGGCTGAGGACCTATGTTATCACACAGAGCCCTCATCACAACCCCACAAAGGCAGATGATATCCTCTTCATCTTGGAGACGACAACAGACTGTAAACTATCCGCAGCTGAGAGGGCCGAGAAGGACCGTGGCTGGCGCGACTCCGTGGCCAGCGTCCTGCGTGGCGCCACAACATTCCTGCACCCCTTCCACAGCCCAGGGCCCTTCAACAACAGTCTCCCAAGCAACGCGGGCCCGTGAGAATTCACGTCCATCTCACCCTCTTCCCTTCAGGCTTTGCTCAGGGCTCTGGGGACCGACACTGCCTCAAGGCCAGGAGCAAAGCTTTGGGTGGGAGGGGTGTTCTTGGAGCTCTGGGCTATTGCTTCCCCAGCTCTGAACCCAGAGAAGATGTCTGCAGACGGCATTTGAGAATCAAAGCTCTGGGTCCCTGAGCACTTGGTCGCTGAGCAGGAGGGCTGGCTGGGTTCCCAGGGGAGCACAACACCCTGCAGTCTGGCCAGCCGCACTCTGCCAGGGCCCAACTCACCTGGTTGGCCTGCCCAGGCCCATGGGCTGCCTCCAGGGCCTTGTACAGCCCCTCAGACATCAGCACCAGGAAGCCAGTCACCCCGTCCAGGGGCTGTGCACCGTGGATTTCGGGCTCTGCGATGATTGGCTTGGACTTGGCAGCGCTGGGGGAAGAGAGTGGAGGGGAGAGCTGTGCTTGGAATGGCCCCCACGGACATTGATTCTGCTAAGGGGCAGAATCTACCCCAGAATGTAAAATAAAACACATCTGACAAGAGGAAAAGAAAGAGAGCAAAGAGAAAACCAGAAAAACAGACCTAGCTTCTGAGGGCAGCTACTAAAATCAAGCCCTCAGGGCCAGAAAAGCCAGAGGGCAGCTGGGGTCAGGAGGGCAAAGGTCAAGTGCCCAAGTTGGCCCCGCACCGCATCTCCTGTCCACAGAGCCTGGCAGCAGCAGGGGAGGTGGGACAGCGAGAGGGTAGGGTTCTCTTTTAAAAGCCCACTCCTCTTGGGCTCCTCCAAAACAAAGGTCAGGCCGACTCAGACCCCACCTACACGCTCTATCTGCACTGAGGTCATTTTCTGATGCCCTATCAGGGCTACAAGTGTCAAAAAGTTCCCGCAGGTGTGGGCACACAGGCAAAAGGATCAGACGATACTGGCAACAGTATTTGGAAGAGCCAAGTCTGGAAACAGCCTGACGGTCCATCAGTAGTGCCCTGTGAGTGCTGACACAGCCACAACTGGAATGCTAGCAGCTGTTACCAGGATTGCCACCAGCCTGCATGGGAGGTATGCAGAAATGGAGGAATGGGCACCTCGTGGAGAAAGAGTGTGCCGGACACTGGGAGGGGTAGGCCAGCGCCTGTGTGTTTTGAAAAGGATGCCCACCCCCGCCCCACCAAACACACACACTTGTGCAAGCGCACAGAGACTCTGCACAGCTTCTGGGGAAGGTGTCCGGCTTGGGGTGGGGAGAAGATGGACTTTGCATGGTATATCCTTGGCAATGTTTGCATTGTTTTAAACCACATGTGCACTTTCCAATAAGGCAACAGTACCCCACACATGAGAGACAAAAGTTTCCAAACTCAACTGCAACTCCTGTGAGTGAGTTCTTCCTAAGGCATGACGAGGTCTGGCGTCTGCTGAGGGGGTCTTTGGCACGATTTCTGCACAGCTCTGGCTGTGACACTGAATGTCCTGGTGGGTCTGTCTGTCTCTCTCTCTCTCTCTCTCTCTCTCTCTCTCTCGGTTAGGAATGTGCTCAGAACTCAGGCTGCCTGGGTTTAAGTGCTGCCTCAGTGCACAGCTAGCCCCGTGACCAGGCAGGCTACCTAATGTCACCATGTCTCAGTTTCTTATATGAAGCTACCTTTGAGGCAATAACAGCACCTACCTCGTAGGGCCGAGTGAAGACTGAATAAGAGAACCTACGTACAGAGCTGTGCATGGGCTGGCACAACAAATGCTCACAGTTATTATCACTGCCCATGTGCTGCTTTGAGCACAGGGTGGCAGCCGGAAGGGCTGTGTCCTTGGAGGGAAATGCACGATTCGTCTCGCGCCTCCGCCCTGGCTCCAGCCATGGACAGCACGGACCAACAGGCCTTTGGTCTGTCCCTATCCATGCCAGGCAGCTCAGGCCCACCCTGCCCTCTCCCACCAGGCCCTATGGCACAGTTGCTGCCCTTGGCTTGACCCCCTGCCAGCCTAGCTCTACTAACCCTGACTCCCAGTCTGCTGGGCTAGATCCCACACCAACCCCTTCTGCCCCTAGCGCCGCCTGCTCTGCCCAGACAGGGGCAGCGGGCTGGCCCCACCTGAGCAGGTCGATGTCAGTGTAGCCGTACTTGACCTTGTAGTCCCCAATGCGCCTGGTGCTCTCCTGCCCGCAGAGGACCCCCACTTGCTTGATCTTTCCCGCGTCCAAACCTACCAGGGGAAGAACGAAGACAACTTCAGACCTTGTTCATACTATAGGACAAAAGGAAGGGGCCACAGACACGTCCACGCAACGAGGCACCGAGGACCCACTGAACAGGAAATGAAGTCACACCAGGCGCCTTAGAGAGAGGCTACACCACCATCCCGTGTCCCTGGGCCTCATCCCCATCAGGACGCCCCCTCACTCGGAGCCCCTCCTCCATGCTCAGTCAGAGCCCATCCGGCACTGCCCCGCATAGCTGCCCGGAAAGGGACGGAGTGGCTATGGCAGCGGCCGATCTCAGGACTTCTTTGGTCCCTCAGTCTCCAGCAACGCCAAGTACTCTTGGAAGCATTTTACACACTTTAACTCTTTTAGTCCTCACCCACCCTGAGGTAAGTGTTACTATTATCTCATTACAGAGACGGGGAAACTGAGGCACAGAAAACTTGAGTAAGTCCCAAACATCACCAACTAGTAAGTGACAGAGCTGGGGCTCAACCCCGGCAGGCTGGTCCCAAGCCCAAAGTCACAGCCCATCCACTTCATGCCTTTGTACATGACTGGCAAGAGGGCAAGGGTGAGCCACGGAGGTCCCCTCCCACCGCTGACCCTTGCCCGTGTCCCCCAGTCACCCAGCTGTGAGAGGCGGAAGAGCTCATCCTCGTTCTCCGTGGTGTGGTCCACGTTCAGCTGTGTCACCTGTAGCCCGTCCACCGTGGATTTGCATAAAAGTGCACGGTTCGTACCTACAGCAGAATTTGAGCAGCTGAGCAAAGACTGAGCACAGGAAGAAAAGGCCATGTTTTGAAGAGAGAGAGAGAGAAGGCAAGTGGAAATCCCTGAAACAAGCAAAGAAAATGGGCTCAGCCCACTGGTGAGTCAGCAGCCAAGGAGCGCTGATGATATTAAGGAATTAGGTTAAACTTTCCCAGTGCCATCGTAGGATGATTGTGATGTGAATAAGAGGCCTCTTCTCCAGGGAGACGTACTGAAATATTTACAGATACCATGCCATGATGTCTGGGCTTTGCTTCACAGCAATGTGGGGACAAAGGGCTACAGACTAAATGAGACTGGCCACGAGGAGCGAGCTCCTTGTTGGGGTTGGGGCTAGGCACGCGAGGGCTCAATGAATGCTGGTCACTCTATTTTTTTACATTTTTGAATTTTTTCCACAACGAAATCTTAAGGAGAGGAAGAAGAGAAGAGGGAAATTATCAGTGGGGTCTCTACAGAGCTCCTACAGTAATCTGTGCCCTGGGGGTGCGGCTTCCTCAGGTTCCCAGAGGGCCCCTTCTTTGCCCACAAATCCCACAAAATGTCCCGGTGGCCCCTCACCTGTGGCCCACACCCAGCCCATCTCACAGGCCTTCCTGGGATGCCGCGTGGGTCTTCCACAGCCAGCAACCTCTTCTGAAAGAGGAAGCCACTGAGGAGACCCAGACAGGCGACAACTCCCCCAACGCCACAGCCAGGGGCAGCATGGGAACTAAAGCCGGTTGCCCACCCCCCAGCCAGTACTTCCAACTCCCCCCACTGGGACCGAGACTCTTGTGGAGTAACAGGGACACCCATCCAACGGCCTCGGCAGACTCGGGCTGAAGGTCCTACGTGCCTGGAAAGCAGATTGTCCAAAGAACGCACAGATCCCCGAAGCTGACCTTCTCTCCCAGGCCTCCCACCCCGGGACAGACAGGTGACTCACCGACATTGGCGACGTAAAGCTTGTTGTTGAGAAGGACCGCCACCACGGCCATGGCCCCGCCAGAAATCTCCCTCTCCAATACCTTGAGTCTTTCGAGGATCTTCTGATATTGAGGAGGCAGCTGGTGCTGGGGGACCCCCTATAAGCCATCACTGGGGGTGAGAGCAGGCCGGGTCTTCAGAGACCACCTCACCAACCGGCCCCTCCCTCAGAGCAGGGGTGTGAGGGCCTGGCCAGGATGGGAGCTGCACTGCAGCTCCAGGCAGGCTTCTCCAGGAAAGCCAGAGATGACCCAACTTATCCCATCGGCTCTGAAAGTGCTGGTGGGTGATGTGTGACAAGGCTGTGGCCAACTTCAGGGCAAGGACTGACCTGAAGGGCTTCTCCTCACACCCTTCATGGCCCACCCCATGACGAGCCTGAGCAAAGCTACCGACAGCAGGCCAGGGAGGCCCCTTGGAGGGGACCCCACTGTCAGGAACTGTCTCCCTAATTGCTGCTGCTCTGGCCCAACAGTATCAATGGCCTGAGAAGGACATGGCAAATGAATCTTTGCTCCTAGAAAAGCTGTCTTTGGGGTGCTTCTCCCCGGGAGCAGGCTGGGAGGTCACCTCTGGCAGCTGGGACTGGAGGCTGGCCTTCTCAGCTAAAGCATCATCAATGGACTCCAGGAAGCTCCTCTCCACCACGTCGAAGGCCTGGAGGCACAGAGAGGACAGGGGCAGGGCCAGGGCCGGCTCAAAACACCACCACCACCTGATGCCGAAACACCCCCAGCAGCCAAACGGGATCACGTGCAGGCCACCATGTGACGGGGCTTTGCGCGCGGCACTGCGGAGCGACCGAGAGCTTAAGGTTACGAGCTTGCAGTCAGGCCACCTGAGGGTGAGTTCCAGCCCTGCCACTTGCCAGGTAGCAGTCTCGGTCTCTTCATCTATGAACAGAGACAGAGGTACGTGCTGTTCTGAGGGTGACCGAGCACTCAGTACCTGGCTCAGAGTAAACCTAGGTCAGTGACAGCTGGTGTCATTACTACAGCCTGTGGACCTCTCGACACTGGGCACGCTGCTGCCTTTCCTGGGGGACCAGCTGAGAGTCCCTGGCACAGGGCAGGCTGCTCTGGCCCTCGGTGCTGACGCAGGAAAACGGCTGAGAACAGGTTTCAAGGCATAGGAATCCACCCTCATCATCCTAAGTGCCTCCCGACATGCTTCCAAAAGGAGGTGCAGGGGAGAAAATCTCCCAACAGCAGCGAGCAGAAAGGCAGAGCTGGCGAAGGAGCCCCAGCCAACCGGAAGTGAGCAGGTAAGGCCCAGGGTGCCGCAGCGGCTGGAGGCGAGCACCTGAGCCAGGCCTGAAGGAAAGGGACCATCCTGAGCCACCCTCAATCAGCCCCCCACTACACCCTTTGTCCCCAATTCCTCGTTGCCCGGGACTATCTCCTCCGGAGCCAAGCCAGTCGTGGGGAAGCGTCGCTGCTGACTGCCTGCTCCTGGACTTCAGGAAGCGGGCGCCCCTGCCGCTGGGCGAGGCTCCGGGAGCTGGGTCCTCCCCGCAGCCCGGGCTCACCCCACACTTTACAGGTGCAGGGCCCAGTTCTGGGGAACACGACCCACCGGGGCTGCACCAGTACCTGCAGCAGCACACGCCGCACGTCAGCCTCTGCGTGCTCAGCACTGAGCTGGCCCAGCAGGAGCTCCGCGGACAGCCGCTGGGCCACGAAGTTGGTCACCCGGTTGCCATCGTAGCCGTTGAAGACCCCATACAGGAAGCAGTTGTTCTCACTCCTGACAGAAAGAGGCAGGAGGCAGCCTGAGACCAGGCACTCAGAGAAGAGTGACACCAGTTCCAGAGAGAATGGGGAGAACGGAAAGGAATTAGGGGAGAGCAAAGATACAGCAGCTGCGGCTTCAGGCGCCCACCTGGGTGGCCCCACTTTGACCATCATTTCACTCTGGCCATGACCTTTGGGGATGCTCCCTGACCCACTGTCGCAGGCCCTACGCTGGCGGAGGTCTACATGTGGAAGGGACAGCAGCGGATACCACCTCGCACGGGCCACACCTCACTGGCAAGCCCCATGCAAGACAGTTGCAGAAGTGCTGCCTTTTCTTGCGTGCAAACCTACTGCCAACGCCCAGGACAGTACCCCTGGCACTCTCACCTGAACTTGAGCCAGTTGTCCTCCAGCGGGTGGCTCTCAGTGCCCTTGCCATCGGCAGAGTAGCTGCGGTTGGAGGCTGAGCCCACTCCAGAGAGGTGGCAGAGCGGCAGGTCATCTGTCCAGCTTGGCTGCTGCTCCTGGGAGGACACCAGAAAATCATGAAGTGTCACCTCCTCCTCCAGGGCAGAGCCCACCTCACCTTCCTTTTCTTCCCCAACAAGAGCCCAGCAGGCCCAGAGCACCCCTCAGAGGGTGGTGCATCCTTCTGGAAAACAATGACACTTGTATGAACAGACATCTGCCGAGGGTTTGCAAAGCAAATGAGACACACACACAATGAAGCAAACTTTTGGCCGAAACTCTGGTGGCTCTGACTCCAATCCTTTGGGCACTGGTTAAAAGTGCAGATTTCCAGGCCCCACCCCCAGAATGTCTGATCTTGGCGGGGTTCGGGATATCTGCACTGTAGGCCGCTCCTCCCAGGTGACGCTGACTCGGGCAGCCCAGGAGCTGAGAAATGAATTTATAAGCTGGTATCTGTCACAATCACTCTCCCTGGCACTGGGGGCCCCTGGCCCCCATTCCACCCACTCCCTGCCACTTTTCCAGCAGTGCCAAATGCTAGCAGTGCCCTGCTCACACCCCCCTCTTTCCCTATATGAGGAACACCCTCCTTGTCAAGCAATTCTCCACGTCCTTCGGGACTCTGGCACCGAGTCACCACCTCCAGGAAGCCTTCCTTCAGGAAGATGCTCCCCAGGCTTGGTGGGCAGCCTTGTGAACGCCCCCTCCCCTGGTTCCCTCACTCCTGCCTGTCTGTGTTGGACCCCTATCTGACCCCACGGATCTCAAACGAGGCCACTCAGTACAATTACGACAACAGAGCTCTACACACACACACACACACACACACACACACACACACACACACACCCCACCCCCACCTCTGTCCAGGCCCCAGCCCAAACAGATTCTGAATTTCCTAAATCTCCTTGGGGTGCACTCTGAGCACCGGCACTTTTTGAAGCCCCAGAAACGACTGTGACGCAAGGCCCAGGTACGACTGACCCACTGCCTTAGTGAAAGCGTCCCACACCTGGCCGCCACACAACGCCCACCTGAGGACTGGGCGTGGTTCACAAGGGCATTGCCTGGACCACCATGCTGAACCGGGGTTAACGAAAACAACTGGGAGAATCAGCGTTCAATTGCAAGAATAAAATTTGGATTGAAAGCTTTATTGAAATATTAAATACGCACGAGTGCTGGGCACAACTTCTTACAAATTACTAGTAACAGTCCTCAAAAAAGGATGTGAAAACCACTTCACCGGGCTTCTGCAATCACATATGTAAAAAGCCTGTGGTTAGCTTCCGTGGCAAATTTCCTCTTGTATTTATTTACATACTGACGGGGAGTGCCTTTCTGGCTCTCCTTTTTTTCCAATTGCTTCAACACTGCATTTATTCTAGCACTTCAGTTCTGTGCTTTGCACCTTGGTGCATCTTCATGGGGCGTGGGAGTTGGTTTTTATTTTTAAATTCACATACATAGTAGCAAAATGGACGTTTTTTAGCGTGCAGGTCTATGAATTTTAAACACATAGAGGTTTCTGTAACTACCGCCACAATCAAGATACAGGGCAGCCCCAACACCCCTAACACACCCGCCTGTTGCCCCTTTGCAGCCACGCCCTCTGGACCCCTGGCAACAACCAACTTGCCCTCCATCACTATACGGTCTTTACAAGAATGTCATAAATGAATTAGGCAGTGCAGAACCTTGCTTTCTTTTTATTGGGATAAAACACACCTGACATTTACCACCTTAAGTGTACAGTTCCATGGTATTAAATACATTCATTTACATTGTTGGGCAACCATCACCATCTATCCCCTGTAACTCTTTTCATCATCCCAAACTGAAACTCTGTCCCCATTAAACACTGACTCCCCATGCCCTCCCCCCAGCCCCTGGCAACCACCACCACACTCTCTGCATCCAGTCTGTCCCTCGCTATTGCAGAGCAGTAGTCCATCGGATGGGTATAGCACACTTTATCCATTCCTCCACAGAAGGGCATTTGGACTTTCCAGGTGGGGGCAATTATGAAGAGAGCTGCTTCATAAGATTTTTGTGTGAACAGTTTTCATTTCTGTACGGTAAATACCTAGGAGTGACGCTGCTGTGTAACTTTTTAAGAAGCTGCCAAACTGAGTAGTGCACCATTTGCGTTCCCACCAGCAATGCCCAAGGGTTCCAGTTGCTCCATCTCCTGACCACGTGGTTTCTTTCTTTCTTATTTTCTTTTTCACTTAGACATTCTAAAAGGTATCTGGTGTCTCACTGTGGCTTTCATTTGTACTTCCCCAATGACAAACAGAGATGTGCTTATTCGCCATCCACATATCTTCTTTGGTGAAGTGTCTAAGTCTTATGCCCATTTTTAAATTGGGTTGTTTGTTTTCTTAACTGTTTTGAGAGTTCTTTATGTATTTTGGATAAAAGTCCTGTGGAGGAAATGTGATTTGCAAAGATTTCCTCCAGTCTGCAGCTTGTCATTTCAGTCACTTAATAGTGTCCTCTGCAGAGTGAAAGAATTTCGTTTTAATGAACTTCATTTTACCAATTTTCTTCTCTCCTGGTTCATGTGTTTGGTGCCATGTCCAAGAACTCTGCACAGGACACAGAGATCTTCTCCTGTGTTTCTTCTAAAGGTTTTATGGTTTTACATTTCGTCCTGTGATCCATTCTGAGTTAATTTCTACATAAGACAGGAGGTTTAGATCAATTTTTTTTTTTTTTTTTGGTATATGTATGTCCAATTGTTCCAACACTGTTTGTTGAAAAGACTACCCTTCCTCCATTGAATTGCCTTTGCACCTTTGTCAAAAACAAACTGGCCACACTTGTGTGGCTCGATTTCTGGTCTCTATTCTGTTCCGTTGACCTATGGATCAGATCCCTCCACCAGTGCCATGCTCTTGATTACTGCAGCTTTATACGGTAAGTCTGAAAATCGAGTAGTGTGATTCCTCTAAATGTACTCTTTTTCAAAATTGTTTTGGCTATTCTAGTTCCTTTGCTTTTCTGTATAAATTTAAAAATCAGTTTGTATTCACAAGAAAATCTTGTTGCGATTTTCATTGGAACTTTTAAATGTATAGATAAATTTGAGGAGAGTTCTGAGTTCTTTGCTCAATCTTGCAATCCATCAACATGGTATGTCTCTAAACTTATTTATGTCTTCTTTATAGGACTTTTTTTTTCTTCAACTCACACAAAGGCTAAAAGCTACTGATGCCTACTAGTAGCCACTGAAAACAAAAAAACATGACTGAAACAGACTAAGGGAAAAGAAGCGGCAAAAAGAGCTGAAATTCTGTTCGGCTCCTTAATGTGGGGCATTTAACACTTGCAGGTGAAGCTCCAGCAAAAGAAAAACCGCTTCCCAGTAACACAAAATTGTTTCTAGCTCTAATCTTGACTTGTCTCATTTTAAAAGCAATATAAATGGCTCCCTTAATATAAGTGTGAATTTAAGCCTTTGGAACCCACATGTAACATTATGCAATTAGAGTACATTCAATTAAAACATACACTCATTCAACAAACAGTAACTCCACATTTACAAGAGGCTGGCATTACTCCAGGTACTGGGGACAGAGTAAACAAGAGTCCTTGTTGGAAGACTTCTTTCTAGGGAGAGACTTCAAACATGTAATACAATAAACAAGGCAATTTTAGACAGCGACATGTGCTACGGAGGAACAACATCAGGGTAACGGGACAGCGAGAGGCAGGGAGGGCTCTTTAGATGAGGTGGTCAGAAGAGGCCTCTCTGGGGAGGTGGCCTCTGAGCCAGACCTGAATCATTATGGGCAGTGGCCATTTCGGAAAGAGCCTTCCAGGCAGAGGGAACTGCATATGCAAAGACCCTGAGGTAGAAAACAAAATGTGTCAGATTTAAGAAAGTGCAAGAAGGCTGGCGTGGCCTCTGCAGCGAACCGAGTCTTGCTGTGTTCGTGCACATGTGTCTAGGTGGAGACAGTGTAAGGCCTTCTGTGCCACGGAAAGAGTTCACTGCCAAGGAATTAATGATTTTTCAAGGAACTGAGTTGTTGCCGACCACGCCCTAGGTCTTAGATCTGATTAGGACCTCACGGTCCATCACCAAGGACCTCACAACGTCTCAGACAACATGGCAAAATAAATTTCCCAAAGAAGCTCCTTTTTCTAGGATCTGTCTCCTGCTCCAACTGGAATGAAATCAAGCATAAGACTCAGCAGAAGCACAAAAGCATCTCCCTAGTCAGGAGTACCCTGTGTCCTCCTCCTGAAAAGATGGGCCAAGACACCAATACCCAGCAGCCGAAGTGCCCCAGCTGTTTTAAAGCACGGGAGGACATTTCCACTTTCTAGACTCCTGTCTGAGATTAAAAATGAGATGCAGATGGACTGAACTCGCCCTCTGCGTTGAACAACACAAACGTGTTGCCCACGATGCAAACCCTGTCATCCGTGCAGCAGTCCTCGTGCCTCCTCTGCCATTATCTAACTCCCCCAAGGGTCACAGGAAGGCTTCCAGGGACTTGACTATTTCCAACAAAGTCATACCTTCCAGCAAAATATAGGCATTACCCTAGCAACGGACAGGCCCACTGGACATGAAGGGATACACATAAAAGCCTGTGAATTCATTCGTCTTTCATAAGGAAACAAACTCAAACGGATGGCTGAGGAACGTGCCACGTCATTGCGTGGTGGCACAGGAACAATTCATCTAAAAGCATTTCACGATGGGAGCCACAACTTGGCTGTCAGGCGTGGGCTGACGTACTGACTGCTGCTGCCGTACTCAGGTGGCCTGAGAATAACAAGCCCTCCCAAATCAGAAAAACTGTGTATATGACAGGGGCCAATCCACTTAACAAGTGCCTTGTTCTTCAGAAGGTACTTATGACTAGTGTCTGGATACTTCTACAATGTTAAGTGCTTTTTTTTGACATCTGATTTTCACAATGTTGAGCTTCCAAAATTTGGGAAATATGTTATTTTATTAACTGGCAATTGGTGTCCGGGTTAGTGTGTATGGACAGGCTCCAGTGTCACTGTTTATTTAAGGATAGCCTTTGTCCATTCCTGATTAAAAAAATACCCAAGAAAACAGTAATTGATGGATACTTCTTAACATGCCATTTGTGTGTATACGTCAGTCAGTCCTAAAGCCAGCACTTTAGAGGGGAAGCACAGGAGGCATTCTCATTAAGGTCAAGAACACGGCAAGAATGCCCACTGTCTCCATTACGTAACATATGCTCTCCTTTTTCCTAATTGCTAGCCCATGCAATTAGACAGGAAAAAAGGAGAGCATATTGGGAAAGTAGAGTTATCTCTATTTGTAGTTGATATGCTAGTATCTGGGAACCCTACAGAATTAATGATAAAACTAACTCAAATAATTCAGTAAGCTGGCGGGATAGGAAATTAATACACACAAATCAACAGCCTTCACATACTTAAAGAAAAGATGGGCATATAGCCTCCATGTGAAAATCCCTCCTTGCTGTCAACTAAAACAACAAGGTCTTTTTCCTGCGAAGTTCTAGCGAGTTAGTCTCCCCCAGCCACACTCCTGTACAGTTTTTAAAACCTGAATTTGTATTGGTTGGATTATCTCTTCATGCTTTCATCCCAATCCTCCGGCTTGTTGACTTGGTTTTGAATCTCACCCTTTGATAAATTAACAATCTCACTCAGCTGTCTATCTTGTACAGATAAGGACTTCCAGACAGTGTTCCAAATGCTTTCTAAAAAACTGTGACCAGAACAAAAAGCTTTACACTTCTGGCAGGCGGTGTCCACTCCAAACACAGGATGGAAGTAACACCTCCACCAAAGGTTTACTCTGCTTGAAAGGCCAGATGTATTTTGGGGCTGCAAATGAAGAGGCCACTGACCCTGGAGTTACAGTCACAGAAGCAAGCACACACTTTAAAATAAACCAACTATTTATATACATGAACCTTGCTGAGCAAAGCTCTACTTATTTCACATTGGCACTCTTTAAACATTAAGTTCCTAACCAATTTGACATGGTGTGCTATCAAAATAAAGAAATTTTTTTTAAAAAAGTACCCAAAGAACGTATTAAAAAGTATCCATGGTGAGGCAAGGCTTCCCCCTTTTCTGTTTTTCCAAGTCCTTTCCATCCCCAAAGGCCCTGCTTAAATCTGACTGATGCCAGCGGCCCGTCCACTCACCATCTTCAAGAAATTATCCACTTCGCATTTTCCTTTAGACAGCCACATTTTCTTTTACTCAAATGATTTCATTTTGAATGTAAATTTTTTCCGTATTATAAGTGGAAAAGCAATATTTGTCTTATCTTGAAGATAATAAACAACAAAAACAAAACAAGTTTATTAAATTCTAGTTGAACCTACTGCCTGCTGTGGACTTTGAGCTGGAGCCTGGTTCTCTCTGTTAACAAAAAAGGGAGATTAGCAAGAATCAGACAGGCGTTACAGACATACTAGGACCAAACCAAGTCTTTCTCTTGATATCAGAGAGTTTGAAAGAGAAGTGAAATGCAAGTGATCTCCTCCACATGTAATGATGAGTTTTACACCATCACACACCAAACCACCTCACTGGATGTGGCCCAGACTCTGGGAAAATACTGCCGAAGGCCATGGAGCCCCTTCCCAGAAATCCATCCCTGTGGCCTCACCATGCATGACAGGCACCCTGCTCACTGGCCCTTCCTACTGGCCTTCTGGCAACTCTCAGGTATAGCCTGGTAATGTTAATTAGCTACCTTCTTTTACTGGTCCAAAGACACGTACTTTTAACCTTTTAATAGCTCTGAAGTTGGTGTGTTGCAAGTTATTTAGCATGCGTTTCTCTTCTTACTAGTACATACAATAATGACGTGTCTTTACTATTAACGGTGTCTTAGATCCAGTGACATCTGGGCAATTTCTCAGCTACGTACTTACAAGTACTCTTTCAGTGGAAGGCCCTGCCTACAATGCGGTCCCAACGCCCTCAAACATTCAATAACTGGTCAGAGAATTCCAGGAGGTTCTTCCATACCCGTGTGGGAATGGGAGTATGTGGTCCTCCCCGATTTCAGCGGGGGCCCCGATATTACTCTTGAAGCAGGGCCCAGTTAGGACCCCATAGTAGAGGCTTCACCACATCCCCAGCTTCACCTTTCCTTGACCTATAGCTTAGTAATAGATTGCTGCCCTGCGGCTTGAGCTCGGAATGTCCCCTGTCCCAGTTCCCTGCTTTAGAAAATAACCCTGAAACTTATGACTAATATCCTTATGCTTCTTATCACAATCTCCGTAGCCGAGCATTATCGGCTGCTGCGATTATTGTTCCTGGGTTGCTGATGCCACCGGAGAACCACGGTGCCAGAGGGAAGGCTCCATGCACCCCCGGAACCATCACATAGCCTCTGGAGGAACGCCCAGGTTTTCCCTTAAATACCCCAAGCTGGTCTGAGAATGTGAGGCAGGTGTTGGAGGTGTTAACCCGCTGCCTTCTCAGACCACTGGTGCTCTGATAATAAACGCTTATTCTACGACCCACTCCTGGGTCGGTCTGTTGGCTGAGCGGCGCAGGCACCCGGGACTCTGCCGCCCTCTGGTTTCCCTCTCCCACTGCTGCGCCCATGTTCCCCACTTCTCCACCTCCATGAGGATTACCCATACCAAGCAGCCCCTGCTGATTCTGTTATAACCCACCAGACTGCCACGTCTCTTGCTTCCTTCCTCCATATTTCTGAACAATTTTCAGAAAGGTCATGGATTTTCTATTCACACAAACCACCCACCCCTCCACCCCTGCCCACACTGATGCATACTTTCTCCCACGCCCCAAATGCCAGACCTGCCAGCACCAACCAGCAGCAAGTGGCACTTCAACACCCAGGACATGAGTCGGCCAGGAAGCTGAGAAGGGGGCGTCTCATGCTCACACAGGCTCGTCATAGAGCTGAGTCTATGCATACATTAGTGAGCACAGCCCACCTTAACTCTTGGATGGCTTACAAATTAGTTGTGTCAAAAAACCGAATTCTGATTTGACTGTGTAACGGAGTTCCAAACTTCGTATTTTGGTATGAAAAGTTTCTATAGTGATCTAATTGCATCTAACCTGTCAAGGGCGCCACAAACACCTTGTGCACATACATTGAAGCATTAGCTCCCCATATACATATGTGAGCACGTCACATAAAAATAGTCCAGTAAAGTCCCCACAGAGACTCATCTCAAACTCCTGGGCAGCAGAAGTAGACAAAGCATGGTTCCAAGTTCAGGGCACAGCTTGAATATCAAATTATAGTATGAAAAGGCCGAGTGTTTTGTGGTGAAAGCACCCAAATTCCTTAGAGGCAAAAAGGAAGCTCAGAAAGGGAGAATAATGCCCCAGGAAGGTGGCTGAGGGTGGGGGCTGCAGTTCTGGCTCCCCAAAAAGCTTAAAACATCCCCTGACTGCTGCCTTCTCTATCTCTCTGAATGACCCCCTTTTCCTTCCGTGCTTCTCTGGGCCAGACTCCACTCTAGGGCCCCTACCTCTCTCACTAGGGTTGTCATCAAAGGTTCTCTATGTTTTCATCACAAATATAGTCCGAATACATTCTTAAAGGGGCTACTAATGATTGCGGAGCGCTGTGTGCTACAGCAGCTGGACCACATTCTGCCAACATATGAGACGGTTGTAGGTGATGGATGGCCCAATGGCTGTTTACATTTTAACGGGTAACGTTTACTTTAATGTATGTTAAAAAAAATATATAGCTAGCACCTGTAATTTTATAGATATAATTGCTCAGGATATGTCTAAGTTAAAAAAATTTGATTTCAAGTTTATTATTATTTTTAAATAATTAAGTAAATAATAGGACAGGCAAAATCAAACTCTTGATTCTCCCTGCCCTCTGTGCACCCCTCTTCCAGGATGCCCCACCTCAGTGAAGGGCGCTGCTGTGGCTCCAACTGAAACCTTGTAGTCCTTCTCGACTCTTCTTCCTCTGTCACACACCCCACATCGGATCCGTCAGCAAATCATATCAGTTCTTCCTCCGAAATACAGCCAGAACCCAGTACTTCTCACCACTGCTCTGCCATTGCTCGGGCCCAGCCTCTGTCAGCTCACATCCGGACAAGCGTGAGTGCCACTCAGCAGGGCCCAGGCTTCTACTCTTGCCACGCAAGCGCTTTTCCACGGAGGGCTTTCTCCGATCACAAATCACATCACATCATGCCTCTACTCAAAACCAGCCGAGAGGCTCACGTCACACTCAGAACAGAATCCACAAGGCACTTCTTCCACGCACTCCACTCCAGCCACACTGGCCTCCTCCATGCTTCCTAAACAGGCAGGCCTTTGCATCCCTGTTCCCTCGGGCAGGAACACTCCCTCCCATGTCCCCCACTGCACCTCATTAAACGTTGGGGTCTTCCCTACATGCGGCCTGAAATGGCTCCTCGACCATTCTGTGTGCCGAATATTCTCCACAGAACCACCTGATGTGATGTGATAATTATCATATCTCATCTGTATTTGTGCGGTTTACTTCTGTCTCCCTCCCGAGAGTGAGGGTAGTGCCTCCTGAGCCTTCCCGGTACCTGCCACATAGTGAGTGCTCAGTGACATTTGACATTTGAGAGAATGAACCATAGGGAGCAGAACTGAAGGTGGAACCTCACAACTGGAGCGCGATCGTGTGCCAGGCTAGGAGTGTGGCATGTCAGTTCACTTAATACTAACAACACTTCTGGAAGTCTTCTCGGTTGGGGAAACCACGGTTCAGGAATGTTACGTGACTTACCCAAGGCCATACAAGATTCATACTCTGTTTTATCTGGCTGCAAAGGGCCTAGGTTCTTTTGAACACATCAAACTATCTTCAAAAGCTCTTCTTTTCTTCAAAAGATCTTTTAAAGTACCACACTGCCTGGGGACGAAAGGCGCAACTTCTCAGGATGTCATTCCACTAAGCACTCTGCCCGCTGGCCCCAGCACTCCCTTCCAGCAGCATGTCAGCAAGTCCCAGCCCTTCCTGCAAGCCTGCACTGGCCCAGTCAAAGCAGGCCATCCACAGCCCCTCAACACACTGCCACTAGAGTGCCTCCCACATTGTGTTAGCGGTATGTGGCTCCTTCTCCCAAGCTCAACTGCAAATGGAACAAGAGTGTGTACGTGCCTTACTCATCTTCATATCCCCAGGCCCAGGAACCACAGACTAGCGGTCCTCACAGCCATCTGCTGAATGGGTGTCTGAGCTGCTCTTCCCAGACTCAGAACAACAGAGGGCAGGACAGCAAGCCTCACACACTCAGACATCCTGTGAGCAGAAATGTCCCTCCCACAAGGTGGGAGGGGCCTTGTGTAGACATCTGTCATCCCTTTGCTTTCATCAAGATGCTATGTGCTTAAAGCTAACTAACCTATATTTCAAAGATTCCACCACCACCCAGGAATACATTCTGGAGCTAGTAAAGCTCACCTTCTGTCTAACCCAAGTTCCTTGGGCTCCATCGCGCCTACACGGGAGGGAAGCTGGCAGCCAGTCTCCTCAGCAAGCCAAACCAGCCGACAGCAGTTATCACTTTTAGCATTTGCCACACGTTGCAGCCAGTGTTTCTGGAATGTTTACAATGGGGACATTTACACAGGGGCCCTGCCCACTGGGAGCTTACAAAGCAAGAGGCCAGGTCTACCTAACCAACCCAATGACAAGGCCGACCTGTCAAGTAGTTAAATAAAGGGGGGCAGCCAAAGGCGTAGGAAGAGAGCTACCCCCTCCCTCCCACTGGGAGTTGCTGTCCTGGAAGAGCAATTTCAGAGTCTACACAAAGCCTGTCATTAATACGCAGCAGTGAAGGTCATCCCACACACACACACATTCTGTTGCTTCAAGACCCTCCAGGGCAGGACGGCCACTGTTGAGCACTAGACCTGGCTACAAATGCTTTCCTCATTATTTTACAAATATTTACTGAATGCCTGGCACCTAGTGGTGGTAGGTGCCGATGGCACTATTCATTGTACGGGTAGATCACAAGTCCCTGTCCTAAAGGAGTTCACCTTCCAGTACAGGAGGCAGACGCGTCCACAGGCAATTACAACAGACTGCTGTGTCTGGGGAGGACCCATGGGACCTGCACCCAATCCTGGCAGGTCAGAATAGGCCCATGGTGCCAACGTGTGTGTGCATCTATGTACATGTGTCAGGAGGATCCAGGGGCTGGAAGACATCAGCTACCAGCCCATGAGAGTCCAGACTGGGAGTAGGGGTGAGTCTCAGGACAATCCTCCCACTGCCTGCGCTCTCCTTGCAGATAAGGAAACCGAGGCGAGGCGGTTCGAGGCACAGTGAGATACAGCCAGGACCAGAACCCAGGCGGCCTGACTGCGGCCATTCCTTTGGTACAGGTTACAGGTTAAGAGCGTTTCTGGAATGACTGCCGGATTTTCATTCCGCCTCTGCCTCTTACCAGCTCTGTGGCCTGGGGCAAATGACACCTCTCTGTGCCTCAGTTCCCTCATCTGTAAAACAGGAATCACAGGACCTATCTCATAATGCTGTTAGGAAAATGAAACTTACAATGTAGAGCCATCGGCACAAAGCCTGGGATAAAAGTGGCTGTGGCCGCTATGATTATCATCCCACGACTGCTCAGTGCCGGGGTGGGCTCACCACCCTCGCTCTCTCCGCTGCCGCGAGGCCATAGTCCCTTCTGGCTCCAGGCTTCCACCCTCGACGCGCCCTGGATGCTACAGGGGACGCCAGGGCTGGGAATCCGAGCCCCCGACGGCCGGGCACACGGCGCTCACGCGCAGGGCTCGCGGGGCCGCGCGCGCCCCTATCTAGGGAATGAGGGGGCGGCCCTGGAGAGGGGAGGGCGGCGGTCACATCCCGCCAGGGACACAGGTAGGCGGCCCAAGGCAAAGTGGGAGCGGCGCCTGCACCCGACAGGCCTCCCCCCTCCCTCCCGGTTCCCAACCCCCAGCCCGGGGAGCGGGTCTCTTCCTCACACTCTGCAGCAGGCTCCTCCTCTGCGCCGCCATCTTGGAGGGACCCGCGGGCGCGCCCGCCTCCCCGCGGAGCAGACGAGAAGGGCGGCTAGAGCGGCCTAACGCCGCCCGGAGGACGGCGCCACCGGGCAGCGTGCGCCCAGCGCCGCCCCACGGCCGAGTGGGATGGGGCTGCACCGGGGCGTGTACGCCCGCGCTTTTCCACCTTTTCTCTAGTGGGAGGTAAAGGGAAGGCTTCCGTAGGTTTGCCCCTCGCCCATTTTTATTTGCACACTTTCCCCAGGATGCCTTTCAGGTGAGGCTCCCAAAGCCCCGGGTTAGGGTTCTGCATGAACACGATGGGGAAGGCGGAAGGTGGGTTATTCATTCACGCAGTATATATTCATTGGGTGAATGGTCCTTTAGAGGTGAAGCAGTAAGCAAAACAGGCCCTCAAAAAGCTAACGTTTTAATTGGGGAGGACGTTTACATACATAAGTCTTTCACGTGGTGCTACTGTTTCCTGGAAAAGAAGACCTACCCTGAAAATAAGCCCCAGTTAACGATCGTCAGCCAGAGGGACGCATTTTAGTACGTTATGATGATGTTCCAGAAGAAGATGACATGACTGTATTTGAATAAATGTAGATTGTTGTACATGAAAAAATAAGACATCCCCTGAAAATACGCCCTAATGTGTCTTGGAGCAAAAATTAATATGAAACTCGGTCTTATTTTCGGGGAAACACAGTAAATGCTAGGAAGAGAAGTTTATGGATGAAGCATGGTAGTGCAGTGTTAACTGGCAACAGGGAAGGGAAGGCCGGGGCGGAGGGGACAGCGAGTGCAGGAAGCCTGAGGAAAGGGAGCATGTGGGTTCAAGAAGCACGCGCGTTACAGAAGGCTGATGTGGTCGGAAAAACGATGGAGGGGGAGTGAGATCAAGGGCGTGTAGGGCAGACTCTGACCTTGTGAGCCCCAGGCAGGAGTGGGGCTATTCATCTGAAGGACAAAGGGATGCTGTGCACATCCCAGCGAGCCACTGACACGATCTCATTGGTAGAAAGATCCCTTTGACTACTGTGTACAAAACAGATTTTTAAGGGGATTGGAGTGGAGACAGGAAGACCGAATAGGGGACTGTTGTACTAGTTCTAGGTGAGAGATGATAGTGGTTTGATTTGGCTGATGGCAGTGAGTGGACTTTATGTAGGAGGTAAAATCTGCGATGCTTGAGCAAGGATTGGTTGTGGGTGGTGATGTGTCAAAGATTCTTCCAGATTTCTGGCAAGAACAGCTAGGTTTGGGAGAGGGAGAAGGTAATGACCAGGAGTTCAGTCTGGCCGTGTTGAGTTTGAGGGCTTTTGAAACATTCAAGAAAAGAAATCAAGTCTGTCTTTAGATGGAGAGAGCTGGAGCTCAGAGCAGAGGCTAAACTGGCAAAGACGACAGAATGAGCAGCTGGAAAGGCAAGGGGAGCAGAGGCAGCACAACCCAAGGTGAGGAGGGTCTAAGGAGGGCTGGGGCAACCATGTGAGATGCTTTTGAGAGGTCTAGTTAGAAGGTAACTCTGTGGAGAAAGTCTATTAGATGTAGCCATCTTTAATTGCCCAGGCAGTTCAGGTCAAATGGTAGGACCAAACTCCATATGCAGTGAATTGAAGAACAGCTGGGAAATGGAGACCTTGAGAACAGGCGGACTTCCCAACTGGTGGACTGGGAAGAGGAAGAGAAGGGAACGTGGGGTTGAGAGAGGGTTTTTCCTGTTAGGCTGGGGAAACTTGAGCCTGTTTAAATGCTGAAGGAAAGGTTTAATAGAGAAGAGCTGATGATTTAGAAGGGGAAAGTGGGCGTCAGTCTAGGATGGTGACTCACCATCTTGCTCTCCTATCAGCACAGCTCCACATGACTCAAGATGACTGCTTGAGCTCCAGCCATTTTGTCTGAGTTCAGCCAGCTGGAAGGAAAGAGGAAGATAGGAAGATGGTACCTCTCTTTCTTTCTTTCTTTCTTTCTTTCTTTCTTTCTTTCTTTCTTTCTTTCTTTCTTTCTTCCTTTTTAAATTATTAATAACAAAATTTGCTCAGAAGCAATCTCCCTTTTAAGAAGACCTCCAGAGGTTCTGCATGATGCTTCTTACATCTCTTTGGCTATAACTTAACTCATGCCACATCGAGCTAAAAGGGAGGTCAGGAAATGTAGGCTTTGGACTGAGCTACAATGTGCCCAACTACAGTTTCTGTTACTAGAGAAGGATTGGATAATGGCTACCAGGAGGCTATGAGCAGTCTTCTCTGCCATGAAGGGGTTTGGGAGGGGCCAGGTGGTTTTTTCTGTTGAAGAAGAGTCTGGAAAGAATCAGGATTTGGAGCCCAACCCACTCCATTCTAATCGCTGCCCCATGTCCTGTCACCTGTGTGACCCTGAATAAGTCACCTCCCCTGTCTGAGCCTCAGGACCCTTCTTTGTATAATGGGAGTGAGGCTATGTGGCAGAATGACTGCAAGGATTAGATGAGATGCCATGGAAAGACCTGGCCAGTGGTAGGCCCTGATTACAATTTAATGTTTTTAAAGATAATAAACACACATTGAGCACCTACTGTATGCCAAGCACTTGATGGATGCTTTTTCATCATACACTTATTTATTTCTCACACCAGCCTTGTGAGATAAATATTGTAGTCATCTTTAGTTTATGATGTAGGAAACTCCAGTTCAGCAAGTTACCCAATAAATAAATGTCGGGATTTGAACCTAGGTCTTCTGACTGTGATGTGATGAAATAAGGAATACATATTTTGGACTTGGTCCCAGTTCCTGGCACAGAGCTTCTTTTTTTTTCTTTCCCCTTTCTTCTGCCTCCCCCCACCCCCCACCCCCCACCCCCCACCCCCCACCCCTACTCTGGTTCAAGCCGTTGTTTGTCAGTCTAGTTGTGTAGGTCATAGCTCCCTGGCCCATGCTGGTGTTATGAGCCTTCTGCTCCCCCACCTGAGGCAGTCGGTTGCTGGTCATCAGTCAGCCGCTCACAGCAGCTCTCGCCGGCTGCGGGCCACACGCACTGGCCGGCAGCAGCACACAGCAGCCCACAGCAGCACTCAGCAGCTCATGACAACCTCCTTTTGCTCACAGCAGCCCAGCTCCAGGGAGAGGCGTTGTTCACAATCTTAGCTATAGAGGGCGCAGCTCACTGGCCCATGTGGGAATCAAACCGGCAACCTCAGCATTAGGAGCATGGCACTCCAACCACCTGAGCCACCAGGCTGTCCCCACAGAGCTTCTAAAAGGGTTTTGAAATTTCCCTGAGTGATAGAGATGGTAGGAGCATCATTTGTTACTCATAACAAGCACCTTTCAACTATCTTGCAGTTTATGTTAATGAGATGACAGGTGGCTGGAAGCCCCTGGATGACTTTAGGTTGGAGGCTGGTTGCCAGAGCAACCACCCACGTGATTAGAGGTTTGGAGCTTTGAGCCCTGCCACTCCCATCTCAGGAGGGGAGAGGAGCTAGGAATTGAGTTAATCACCAGTGGCCAGTGATTTAATCAACCGTGCCTATGTAATGGAACCTCCATAAAAATCCTAAAGGAAGGAGTTTGGAGAACTTCTGCGTTGGTGAACACATCTGCGTGCTGGGAGTGTGGCACAACCCAAACTCCAGGGGGACAGAAACTCCTGCACTCTGTGGACCTTTCCAGATCTTACCCTATTACCTCATCATTTGTATCCTTTGTAATAACGTGGCAATAGCAAGTAGTGTTTCCCTGAGTTCTTTGAGCTGTTATAGAATATTATGGAATTTGAGGAGGGGGTCATGGAAACCTCCGATTTATAGCCAAATTGGACATTAGTGTAGATAACCTGAGGACCCACTACTTGGGACTCGTGTCTGAAGAGGGGGCAGTCTTATGGGAATCCACCCTTATCCTGTGGGGTCTGTACTAACTCTGGGTAGTTAGTGTTAGAATGACTTACATTACAGGGCACCCAGTTGGTGTCTGCAGAGAACTGGAGAATTGCTTACTGTGGGAAACCCACACACCTGACGTCAGAAGTGTTCTGCTATTGTAGGTAAAAACCCCTCAGTCGAAGACTCCAAGGCCTTTCCCGGCAACCCTGTGAGAGAAGCAGACCCTCCAAGGCCCTTCACAGCTCAGCCTCATTGTAATTGCTGGAAGTTTTCCACACAACCACACTGTTTCCGGCCTCCATCTTTGTACCTGTTGTTCCCACATTTGACTACCTGGTGGACTTCTGTTCAATTGTCCAGGCTCTTAGCAAATGAAAGCCCTTCTCAGAAATTTCTCTTGATTCCCACCCTAAGGATTACTCCCTCGGTCATTTTCAATCATTGAAAACTCTAGTTATTGGTTGCAGTGACCTTCCAGAGGGCAAGAACTCTGGCCGTTCAGCTCTGGGTCTCCTCACAGGCTCCAGAAAAGCTGCTCAGCAAACGTGTGTTCGCAAATTGGTTGAAGAGTCAGGGGGACAGGCAGTCCCAAGGTCTCCAAGTGCCTTAGCGGAGAACGGGGACTATGACTTGGGGCTTCCAGGCCCCCCACCCCTCTTTCCAAACCTCAGCCCCTAAACAGTACACTACGGCAAGTTCTCCTTCCAAAATGTCTCTGATCTGGTTTTCGAGGGAGAAAGGAGACACTGGGCTCAGCACAGCACTTGGAAGAACAAGCATTAAAGTTGGCACCTGCTGTTTGCAGGGCACTGAGCTCCCAGGGGGTGAGGGTGGATACAAGGAACTTCTTCTCCTCTGGGATTCTCATGCCTGGAAACCACGCTGTGACGTGGGTCCTGTTTTCCCCAGGACAGCCCTGGTGGTCACACGAGTTTGCAATCAATCCAAGACAGGCTTCTGCCAGCGGAACACAGACGCCACAACTGCTGACCTTGGAAACCATTTCAACAGCCTGAGCGAGCTCGGGCCCTATCATGGGCACCCAGGTGGGTGGGCCATCTGGCGGGGGCAAGGGCCCCAACACACTGTGACGTGCACACGTGGGCCCAAACATCAGATAACTTTGTGCCACCGTCCCGTGATCTTTCCAGACTCCAGACCCCAGAAGAATAAACAGCCATGCAGTGAGGAGGGCTGTGCACGGGGGTTGGAACCGCCCCTTGTCATAAGGTCTGCAGCCAGGCTTTCCATGCCTCCAGCGAGCTCCCCACCGAGCCAGCAGACTCCATCGAACCTCTGTTCGGCCTCACAGACAGGCTGCTGCAGCAATGCTGGTTGGCAGATAACAGCTTGGGAAGATGACATAAAGAACACTGAAGAATATTTTGAAGGGAAAATAACACATTTGCCCATCACCCGACCATCGTCATCCCACCTTCTTTTTCATCTTCTCCATTCTGGCTGGAAACCCAGGCAGGTCTTCTGGCCTGGCTGCCAAACGAAAGTGCAGAGACCACTTGGACCAGGCCCTTTGCCTTCCTGGAGTTTTCTTGGTCACACGTGGTTTCCTACATGGCTGTGTGGTCTTCATATTGATTGTCATGATGCCTGCGTGATAGTCCTTTGACGGATACACCCTCACTTTCAAATTTTGGCTACTAAGCTTGTTTTCAGTTGGGGCTATCATAAACAGCCCTGCAACGAACGGTCATTCATGGGTTTAAACACTATTTATTGAATTTCTTCAATAAAGAAGCACAATGAAATAGGGGAAATGACTTGCTTTACAGTACTTTAGCAAAGGAAGAAATAAAAAGGGAGAGATGGAACCAATGGGACAAATTCTGTATAATCTGGGGTGGTGGGCATATGGCGTCACATGGTGCGATTCTCTCCCTATTTCTGTATATGTTTGAAATTTTTTATAATAGAAAATTAAAAATTGAAATGTAAACACAGTCCCTGCCCTCAGGAAGCTCACAGTCCAGCAGGAAAACAGAAGACAGACACTTAGCCCTGGCAGAGCAGTGTGACAAGTACCGGGCTGGGACTAAGTGCATAAAATAGTGTATATAAGATAACAATAGATACCAATTATATTGAACACATTCATCGAAATATATTTTTAAATTGGGCTATCGTGGTCCAAAGAAGGTGTGAGACGTGGAGCAGAGCAACCCCAACCCTGGGGACTAAAGCCCCCAGCCCCACTCAGCCACAATCAGCTGAACCTCACAACACCCACAGATGTGTGATCGTTGCTTTAAGCTTCTGAGTTTTGGAATAGCGTGCTTAGTGGGAAAGGCTCTCTGATGCAATAGGGGAGGATAGTGTGTCTGCCTGCAGAAAACATCATCTAAGCTAGTAGTTAAACCTGGAGCAGAAATGGCTAATAAGCCAAGATATGTCCCACGTCCTATGTCATTAGGGAATTGCCAATTTAACAAAAATGAGACACCACTACACATCTACTAGAATGGCTAAAATCCCAAACACTGACAACACCAAATGCGGACAAGGATGTGGAGCAACAGGAATTTTCCATCATTGCTGGTGGGAACGCAAAATGGTACAGCCACTTTGGAAGACAATGTGCCGGTTTTTTAAAAAGCTAAATATAGTCTTACTGTATGATCCAGCAACTGTGCTTCTTAATATTTATGCAAATGAGTTGAAATTACATCCACACAAAAACCTGCACACACATGTTTATAGCAACTTTATTCATCATTGCCGACACTGAAGCAACCAAGGTGTCCTTCAATAGGTGAGTGGATAAACAACTGGGGTCCATCCAGACACCGGAATATTATCACAGATAAAAAGAAATGAGCTGTCAAGCCATGAAAAGACATGAGGGAACCTTAAATGCGTATTGCTAAGTAAAGAAGATGATCTGACAAGTCTACATACTATATGATTCCAACTAAATGACATTCTGGAAAAGGCAAAACTAGAGATGGTAAAAAGTCAGTGGCTCCAGGGGTTCAGGAAGAGAGGGGAAGGGATGAACAGGTGGACTGTGGGGGATTTTTAGGGCAGTGTAAGTACTCTGTATAGTGCTGTACGTAATAGTGGGTACATGTCATTATGCATTTGTCCAGATCCGTAGACAACAACATAAAGAGTGGACCCTGGACTTTAGTTAATAACGTATCGTTATTGGTTTATCCATGGGAACAAATGTACCACTGTCGTAGGGGGCGTCCGGCGGGGTCTCTGCTCTCGCTTCCCACAAGAGAACGCAGGATATGGTGAGGCCAAAAAGGAACACCCACGGAGCCATAGATAGGGAGATACACCACTGTAGTCTTGCTGGCGGCTGGGCGAGACACAGGAAGCAGGAGCCACACTGTTCTCAACCTCACTGCGCCGCTTGCAGGCTCAGCCACCATCTTTTTGCTAGCCCCCACTTTTTGCTAGTGTAGCCACGGCAGTTATATTAGTGGCCAAAACTAGCCACAGCTGATGGCCATGCAATCATAGTTGATGGCCATTTACTACCTGAGCCAGCACCTGTCTATGTGAGGCCGAGAGCCTGGAAACTGCTTTCTGGGGCTCTGTCCCCACAACCACACGACCGTAGGGTGTTAATAATAAAGTAAACTCTGGGGACAGAGAGACAGGAAGTATATGGAACTCTCTGTATTTCCTGCTCAATTTTTATGTAAACCTAAAACTATTCTTAAAAATAAAGTCTATTTCAAAACAAAACTAATTGGGCTAAAAAAAAATAAAATAAAATAAAAATAAAAAAATAAAATTGGGCTATAGTTACAGATGCATTTCTTCTTAATGCATTTAATAACGAGGTCTCCTAGCAGGGCTAATAAGCACAGAACTTGGACGTGGTGATGAGTGTTCCAGAGCTCAGCTATGCCATGGGTACTGCTAATTCTACTGTGGTTTGCTGCCCTCATTCATAAGTGAAGGAAGTGCTACATTTCATGTAGGGGTCCCCGAAAATAAAGGTGTAATGTTTGTGTCCCCTGTGCAGGTTCACAGATCCTGTTATACAGTAAACTTTCTTTGACCGTAGGATACACTCCTGGAAATGGTTTTGTTGGGTCATAGAGTATGCACACTTTTAAGGGTTTTGTTAGCAGTTGGAAAGTTGTCTAGTTTGAAGTTGTCATTTCCACTCACCCAGCACACAAAAAGGCATGTTTTCCTGCCTCCTGCCTGCACCCAGGAGTCCTCAAATTTCTCTATCCCCTGGGCCCTTCGGCTTTTTCTTTAATACGGAAATGAAAACAACCTGAGTGTCAGCCCATGAGACTAAGCCTTTGCAGGTTTGCTCCTCCAGGTGACTTCCAAGCAATGCTTCCTATGCCCTGCTCTGACCTGATGTCGCTCATTACCTCAGCCACCTCCCTTCCTCTGGACCACTGCCTTACTCCCCATAAATGAGTCACCTCCTGCCATCTGGTGACATCTCCAGGCTTCACCTCCCCGGATGGCTTCTTTGGGCTCAGCGCCTTCCCTAAAACATGGCTACCACCAGCCTGACCAAACCTTACACAGGTTTGGGGAGAACAGAAGGTAAATGTGAACTGGGCACTGCTGCCAGAGTCCGCAGTCTGAGATTCTCCATTGGGCTCATGCTGGCTGCTTTCTTCTTAGGTCTCATTGGCCTCAGTGCAGCAAGTGCCCAGAGTCCCCACCCCAGGGTAGGAGAAATCCTGGCCTCCTGTCCAAATGCTTTAGCTTCTGCTCCTGCAGCATTGACAGTGGGAATATTCCTTCTCTTGGGGGAACCTCTACTCTCATTATGGGGCCTGGTCAGGCCAGACCATCACAACATCTGGCTGTATATCCCAAGGTCAGACTGGCTCCACTGCCAGAGCCCGACAGCCCAGGCCAGTGGTTCCTTGTTAAACCTGGGCAGCCTCCCTCTGGTGGCCTGCGTCCCTCTGGTGGCCTGCCTCCCTCAGCCATCCTCCGTTACAGATAGTGGGACCAACTCACGCACACACACACACACACACACACACACACACACACACACGATTTTCTTGCATAGAGCAGTCCAAGCTCCAGATTAGGAAAAAAAGTTCTTTAACTAACAGATCCAATTTGTATAACTGAATAGACTACTTGACATCTTAGTCTAAAGCAGTTGGCTTTAGGCTTCCGGAAGAGCAACAGGAGACTTTTACTTCACAGCTGCCTGACCATGAGGGCCCTGAAGGTGGTCTTTCCAGAACAATCCAGAACAAAGAGAATGGTCTTTGTAAACAGATTCTCTCTCCTGCCCAAGAATGCAAAAGCTGTTTATAACCTTTAAAATGGAAGTTTCTAGCATGGGCAGTTTTAAGATATATTTTCCCATGGCACCCTATGACACTATCATTTTATTAAAACAAATGTCTGATAACTTGGCAGATGAAAAATGATACCTCAATTTGATTTAATTTGTATTTCTAGGATTACTAGGAAAATCGCAATTTCTTCCTATGTGAATTGTCTATTTAGATCACAAACCTATATTTCTGCCTGCTAACATGTGAGAAATATTTTTCCTAGTTTTCCATTTTACTTATTTACTTATTTTTGACATGCTAAACATTCACATTTTTACAAAGCCAAATCTCTCAGTATTTTCCTTTGTAGTCTCCGCTTTCTGTGTTATGCAGAGAGAGACCTTCCCAACCCCAAATTCTTATAAATATTCACCTTCAGGTTTACTCCATTTGGAGTTTTACCACACTATAAGGGATCCGTCTTGACTGTTTTCACATACAAAGCCAAGTTCGTATTAAAGTCTTTTATTGAATTATCTCTTCTTTCCCTACTGCTTTGAAATGCTACCTTGATTAGTTTTGTAAATCTGATACACCAGGTCCTTTGTTTTTAAAATCCCTAGTTCCCAGGGCTGTTCTGACGATTAAATAAAGTTAGTATCTTCAAAGCTGGGAACAGCACGAGAATATAGAATCCTCTGCAGACATGTTGGTTCTCTCCCCTTCTCCTTCTCTTTTCCAGACCCATTTCCACCTCCTCATGCCATATACGTCTACCATTTGACCTTGAAATTCTGGGAACAGATCCAGATACACAGAAGGTGCTTACTAAGGCTGTACTTTTGGGCCCCCAAACTGCTTTTTTATCTGTTGTTGCCACAGCCAAGGTGAGCCCCCCCACCTGAGCAAAATGGTAGTTACACGGTGCTGGGGAAGGGGGGTAGGGGGGTGTTCAGGGAAGACTTCACAGGGGAGGTGTCCTTGGAGCTCATCTAGGAGGGAGGAGGAATTGGGAAGGCAGAAAGGAGAGAAAGGACACCCCAGGCCAAGAGAACAGCATGATTAGAGTGTGCCCGTGTGTTTAGGGGCGGGGTTGGGGGGCAGCTGTTGAGCGATAGCAGAAGTGGAGTGTGGCAGGCAGCTGGGGATGACACACCAGGCAGGGTGTGGGTGTAGGAAAAAGGATAGAGATTCGTTTAAGTGGGAGAGTCGTGATCATACTTAAGTTTTAAGAAGGTCACCCGGGGCGAGGCAGCAGGCAGGGAGACCAGTACGAGGGGGCTGCAGAAATAGCCCAGATAAGATGGGTGGTGGCCTGGACTAGGGTGGTGGCCACGAGGATGAAAAGGATGAAAGGTAATGGGCCGTTTTCAGGAATAACCAGGTAGGTAATATAGAAAGACCGGCAGTGGGTTGGAGATGGAAGAAAGGGGAGTTGAGCATGACTGCAGGTGCCTGGCTTAGGCAGCCAGGTTGATGTGGGTGGAGTTACAGAAACGCGAGCACTACAGAGCAGCAGATTGGACCTGGTCTGGGAGGACTTGGGGATTAATGGAGTGGGCTGGGGGTGGAGAGAACATTTAAAACCCAAATGTGCAAACTCTGTATTATTGTATGCATTCGAGACATCTGTTATAGAAGGGCAGAACCAAGGCAATGGCAGAGGGGTGACGGGAAGTGGATGGTTTGAAAAATATTTAGGAAGTTGAGTCAACAAGATCTGGCAATGCTTGGATTTTTGAAGAGAGGGACAAATCTTGGATAATACTCCCACAGGGTAACTCAGGGATGATGGTACCTTTTTCTGAGATGATGAACCCAGGGAAAGGAGGAGGTTTGGTGGGGAGATTAACTCATTAACTCAACAATTCTAGATTAAGTACCTACTATGTATATGCCAGGTACTTTTGTATTTTGGATAGGGCAATGACAAAATCCCTGTCCTCATGATACTTACATTCAGTGAGGAGAGTCAGACAATAAAGAAATAAACACATATCAAGTGGAGGAAAAGAAAGTGGGGATGAGGACTCATTTTTAAAAGGCATGACCTGGGATGGTCCCATTGAAATGGTGTCATGTGGGCAGAGATCTGGAGGTGGGAAGAACATCACAGGCTGAGGAAACAGCTCATGCAAAGGCCCTGAGGCAGAAACATACTAGATGTGTTCTAGGAATAGCAGGGAGGCCAGTGTGGCTGGAGCAAGGAGGAGAGGGACAGAACATGGGATGGGAGAAGCAGCAGAGGCACATCCTGTGGGGCCATGTAGGTCTTTATAAAAACTGGAATTTATGCTGAGAAACGAAAACTTCTGGAGAGTTTTGAGCAGATCACCGTGATCTGAATTGTATTTTAAAAGCCCAGTGTCTAAGAATTCCTTGGTCTTTAGATCCCAATTCCACCACTTTCTAGCTTGATGACCTTGGATAAGTTATTTAATTTCTCTGTGCCTCAGTTTCATTATCTGTAAAGCGGGGATAATAATAATACTCACTTTGTATGGTTATTGTGAGGATTAAATAAAGTTAATGTAAGGAAAGCACATAGAATAGTATCTGGCACCTTTTAAGCACAGTACAGAGGGAGCAGTTATTGTGATAATAATGAATATCATGGCTGCTGGTGTCGAGGACACACTGGAGGGGGCCAGGGTGGACGCAGGGATGCCATCTGGGCAGCTCCTGCGCTGGTCCAGGAGAACAAGGAGAGTCGCTGGGACGAGATTAGCCGCAGTGGGGGGAGAGAGAGAACTGGTCAGAATTAGGAAGAGCTGGCAGGAGTTGCCAATGGATCAGAGGTAAAACAGGAGAGAGAGGAGCCGAGGCTAGCTCCAAGGATTTTGCCTGGAGCACTTGGAAGATGAAGTTGCCCTTTACTGAGATGGGGAGACTGGGACGAGCAATTTCCGGGAGGAACATCGGGAGTTGGCTTTGAGCATGTGAAGTGGGAGACATCGACTAGGTATCTCAGTGTGAAGGCAGTTGGGTATATAAGTGGCCCAAGCTTGGGGTTGGACACTTGGGCATGGTCAGTATGCAGTGGGTGTTTAAAGCCATGAGACCAGATGGGCTCCACAAGATGGGCCTGGGAGTCTGCCACGGTGACAGTGAGAGCTCAACGGATGCCACTGCCCAATGGATGTCACTTTTGAAAAGCCTGCAGACTTTTGAAAAAGCTTGAAGAAAAAGGCTTTTGGTTTTGTCAGAGCCCTCTCAAATGTTTGAAGTAGCATTTCTAGAACATGTAATTGGGACAGGCTTGGGAAGACACAGAGATGGGTAAGCAGGGAGGATGGATAGGTAACCAAAGCTGAAGTCTTTGCTGATCTAGAAACATGCAGAGCCAGGGGTATTTTTGCATAAAGCAGGCTTGAAGGATATGTGTGTTACTGAAAACGTATAGAGATAATTTCACAAAAGGCAGCGAAGTGGCTAAGAGCATGGGTTTTGAAGGTGGATGCACCAGGCTCTGCCCGGTGTGATCCAGGGGTGCCACTCCTCGCTGGCCCAGCTCCTCATCTGTAGAATGGGCTCAGCTTGGTGCCTCAGTCACAGGTGTTGAAAAAAGTGCAATAGATGATGCTAACACAGTGCTTAGCATATCCCTGGCCCAAAGAGAAAAACAGTTTTCTTCTCTACTTCTATTCCCGCCAACACTTCTAACATCGGATGTGTGACACCGATTCTGTGACACCAGCTGGGTGTCCTACAGTTCACTTCTGTTGACACTGTACCTGGAGTTAGTGGCTGGTCCCACAGGTCAAGTCCCACCATAGTGCCCTCACTTCAGATGCTAATCGTAAGTCCTCATTGACCTACCAACTATAAATCAGGGGTTCCCACGACCCCCTCCTCAGGCTCAATAACTTGCTAGAATGGGTCACAGAACTCAGGAAAGTGCTTTACTTACTGCTACTTGTTTATTTTAAAAGGATGAGATGCATGGGGCAAGGTACGTGGAGGGGAATGCAGAGCTTCCCTGCCCTCTCTGGACACACACCTCTCCCAGCACCTTGATGTGTTCACCAACCTAGCAGTTCTGTGAACCCCTTTGGTTAGGATTTTTATGGAGGCCTCACTACGTAGGCATGATTGATTAAATTGTTGGCTGTTGGTGACTGACCCATTTCCAGCCTCTCTTCCCTCCCCAGAGGCTGAAAGTTCTAATCATAGGGTTTGTTCCCCTGGCAACCAACCCCTGCCCCCATTCTTAGGGGTTTTCCAAAAGTCACCTCATTAAAGCGTGGTCAGGTGTGGTTGAAAAGGGCTTGTAAAGAATAACAAAAGATGCTCCTCTTAACCCTCTCATTCAGAAATTCCAAGGATTTTAGGAGCTCTGTGTCAGGCACTGGGCTGGATAAAAACCAAATGTATATTTCTTACTATAGCACAATACCAGCAGTGCCAAAAAATATATATATAAGTGGACACCTTGATCAACGTTGCTCAAACAGTAGTTCGCTGTAATCAGAAGTGTCTGGATGCTGATGGGAACCACTTGAGCACCTCTTGTAGTTGCAGAAGTCAAACGTGACTTGTATTCATCTTTTGTTATTGGTATATATTGAGTATTACAATTTTAATATTTTTTTCCTTTCTTAAAATGTGTATACATTTTTTTGGCACCTTCCATATTGTAGGCCCATTGTCATGCAGGGTATCATGCGGGGTCTCTGGTCCCACTGCCCACATAAGAACACATGACACGGTGAGGCCAAAAAGGAACACCCACAGAGCCATAGATAGGGGAGTCACACCACTATAGTCTCGCTGGCGGCTGGGTTGGAGACACAGGAAGCAGGAGCCACATGATCCGCAACCCACCGCTGCTTCTCTGCAATCCACACTCCGCGCTTGCTAGCTCAGCCACAACAGTTATATCAGTGGCTAACGGCTAACCGGTAACAGCTAATGGCCAACTAGTCACAGCTGATGGCCATCTACTACCCGAGCCAGCACCTTTCCACGTGAGGCTGAGAGCCTGGAAACTGCTCTCTGGGACTCTGTCCCCACACCCACAAACAAGTTAGCTGTTTAATTGATAAGGAGACTAAAATGAGGAGAAAAAGAAGATTCAGGATAGGATAAAAGGGCAACAGAGGGACTGGAGTCAGTATTCTGGGCAGGGCTGAACTCAGGGGCCTGTGACCTGTGCCGTCACACAGGACACCACTGTCAGAATGGACTCAGTTCTGGGTTTGATGCTCTACTTTTGCCATCTTGAAATTCTTATATTTTCTCTTTGAACTTGGGGGTTTTAAGGGAAGCCCATGGGATAATGAAGCATATGTGTGAGCACAGAAGATACACCAGGTGGCAGCAAGCAGACTCCGGCCAGCAAGAACGGTGGGCAGTGGGCAGCATGGGTGCCGAGCAGTTGGCCTGGCCACCTGGCATGCACCCACATGGCTGGGCCGTCTGGGACACCGTGGGGCTGCAAAGGGGTGGCTGGGCCAGGATCTGTGCCCAGCTCGGCAGCAGCAGAAGCTGGCTGCAGTCCACCAAGGCTAGGGTGAGTGCAGGGCCCCCACATGGATAGCAGCTACACAAATATAAGCTCTGCAGCCGACGTCTGGGGCAGAACTGCCAGCACCCATGCAGTAAACTGACAGGAAATGGGTATAAAACCATGGATGTTGCAATAAAGCATATCAGAGAGTTAGGATTCTTCAGAGTTTAATGTCTCTGGTTTTGAAAACGGCTGCAACATTGTAAAGCAAATAAGTAGTCACAGGCTTCAAAACGAGTTACATTTAAAGATCACGTTCTACAGAAAATAATTCTATTTTCATGGGACATTTCATTGTTAATAAGGAAGGCAATTTTAAAATTAATTTTACCTTGTAATCGAAGATACTGTTAACAGTCAAATGCCTAGAGGTTATTAAAATTATATACAAACCATGAAGTCACTCTCAATTTCTTGTACAACCTGCACAGGTTACAGAAAATGTACTAACATTTGTATTTTGAAATAATTTATGAGAAATTGCTCCTAATGTGAAAGCCTATAACATATTCTTAATAACTTCAGTAACCATTGCATCAGCAAAAAGATCCTCCCCCGAATGAAAACTTATACAAAATTATCTGTGATCTTGCATTTGTCAGGAATGATTGTTGTCACTTTCAAGTACAGGCAGACCTCGGACATATCGTGGGGTCCGTTCCAGACCACCGTCCTAAAGTGAGTCTCACAGTAAAGCAAGTGGTAATCTTTTCTTTGGTGGAGGGTCTTGCCTTCCGTTTGTAAAACAAATGCAACACCTGTAAAACTGAATAAAGTGAAGTGCACTAAAACGAGGCATGCCTGTATGTCAATTGAAATGAAGTTGGCAAAAGTATGTATTTCGACGACCTAATAAATGAATTTGTAGAAAACTCTAATGATCAATCAGAGATCAAATTAATAAGTTATTTATTGTATTATATAAAATTATGACGAAATATTAAATTTGTGCAATTTTAAGATTATGGTTTTAGTCATGTATCAGTTACCCTATTACACCTTATAAGTAATTAAATATTTTGAAAGGAAAATTTTTGTATGTTAGTACCTTCTTTAACTGCACGATTATTTTTTTTACTGGTTTTTGAACAAGGAGCCCTGCATTTTCCTTTTGAACTAGGCCCTGCAAATTTTGTAAGGGCTCTGGTTCTGAAAACTGGTATTTCTTTGAAAGGATTTTCATATTTCCCCAAATTGTCCTGACTCTATTAAAACATTTTTAGGCTTTTACTGACTGCCCTCCAGTCCAATGAATGGCCATCACATTATAACTTTCAAAACCCACATCACAGTGTGGATGGCTGGTGTGGGGACAGCGTCCCAGAGAGCAGTTTCCAGGCTCTTGGCCTCACGTGGAAAGGTGCTGGCTCAGGTAGTAAATGGCCATCAACTGTGATTGGATGGCCATCAGCTGTGGCTAGTCGGCCGTCAGCTGTAACCAGTGAGCCATTGGCCACTAATATAACTGCTGTGGCTACACTAGCAGCAAAAATGGGGGGCTAGCAAGAAGATGGTGGCTGAGCTAGCAAGAGCGGATTGCAATTAGCACGGAGGATTACAGCTAGCAAGTGAGGTTGGTTGGCAGAAAGAAGTGGTTGCGGATAGCATGGCTCCTGCCTCCTGTGTCTCCAACACAGCCAGCAGTGAGACTATAGTGGTGTGACTCCCCTACGTATGGCTCCGTGGGTGTTCCTTTTTGGCCTCACCATGTCCTGCGTTCTTATGCGGGGAGTGGGACCAGAGACCCCGCCTGTTACCCTGCATGACAGTTGGTCATCTTAGAAGGCTGACACTCTCCGCTGTGATGTCCTTCTCGTCCCTTTCTGGAAGCCATCTTGCTGATCTGAGACTCATTCTTCTGAATTGCTCCCCCACACACACCACAGGTGGCATATCCAAGTCCTTCGGATGTGGGTCAAGTTCTGAAGTCCTTTCGAGGTAACGTATGTAACAAGAGCTTTGGTAACTAAGGAGTGGACTAAACACCTGAATAATGAGGAGGACAGAAACTGCAAAAGGAGGGCAGTGTGTTTGTTAAGTGATCACAATTCCATTAATCGTCTTGAAAACCGGGGGGAAGGGCTGTTACAGGTGAGGCAAGGTTGTTGAGCAGGGTGAGGCTTGACCAGGAGTTAGAGCACCGCCCATGCTGTCCCAGGGGTCTGCTCCGGTGGGCAGCTGCCCAAGGGTAGGCCTTCCAGAGGTGGTCGGGCTCTTTTGATTGCAAGCAGTTGCAGCTCTCAGGTCTCCTTAAGGCCAAGCGGATGTAGAACCTGGGTAGACTGGAACCTGCCACTCTCTCCACTTTCTCGGAACCCCTACCTCTTCCGGAGTCTCCTCCCATATCCCCAATTGACCAATCCCTCGGCATCATCGTGGAGGGAAACGATGTGTGATTGGCTTAATCATGGAGGGGGGTCTTGGCACCAAGATCCTGGAACCCATCAGCCTATGAAGGGGCGGCCTGTGGATCAGGTATTCACCTCTGTCCAATCAGAGTCAAAGTGACGCTTACCAGACCGGGGACTTGCAGATGAACAGGGGCATGGGCGTGGCCAGCACCCTGACTGACACGACCATACAGCGGCCAGAGCGCCCCTGCTCCTCCCTGCGGACACTTCCATCTGAGGCTCGTTCTGGTACCAACACACCCTCCTTTCCCCAAGCCAGCATTTACTGATTGGCTCCTTCCTCGAATGTACCTTGACTTCTGCTCTTCCCATTACCATGGTGACCCTGTTCAAACAATGGGCAGCAGCGACCTCTTGATTACAATCTGACCACCGGAGTCGTCTTTTTAAAGCAAACACCAGGACGGTCACCCACCCTACCGGGGGTTCCACATCACTTAGTAAGAACCAGACCTCCTACGAAGGCCTCAAGTTCCTAGCCGTGGGTCCTGAGTACCCTCTGGCCTGTCCTTCCTCATTCTTTTCTTCTACGTGTCTGTCACTCCTAAGCTCTTCCCCAGCCAGGGACCTGGTGTTTCAGTTCGTCTCTCCAGAGCACTCACCAGCCTGTCTCCTTCCCAGCAAAGCCTGCTCATCCTAGAGAGCTCAGGTCCGGGTCACCTGCTCTGAGGGGCTGAACTGTGCCCTGGTCTAGACTGCATCTGCTGTCACTCAGCACTTAATGACAATTTACATTGTTGCTTGCATGTGGGATTAACGTCCATCTCCCTTGCTGGAAACATCTCTGTGAAGGCAGGGCCGTCTGCCTTGTTCCATGTTGAACACCTAGGGCCCAGCACAGTATCTGGCACTTTATAGGGTCTGGATAAATATTGTGCCAGCTTGGGGCCACTAACTTTAAAAACAGTGTCCTGCAAACATACGCGTACGTAAAAGCATGAGAATGGTTCAGAAGGAATGAGGCCAAGCACCTAATTTTGGTCTCCCCTGGGAGCTAGGGAAGAGATCAGGATAGGGGATGGTGATGGGGTGTGCGCATACATGTGTATGCCTGCGTGTGTGTGCACACATGTAAAGTTGGGGAGCGCTGGCTTCAACTGTAATGATTTTATTTTTTGCTAAACAATGATGAACAAATAAAGCATGTCCCAGGTAAGGCCAGACAGAGGATGGGCAGTCCCACAACACTCACGAAGAGCAAAAACATACCACGACACACTGCAATCCGCTGGTGGGTTTTGAGTCTTCACTTTATTACTGTCACCGGAAGTCGCCACCTTCACTTGGTTCACCACAAATGGACGGATGTCATAAAAGAGGGTGCCACAGGGCCACTGGATTCACTCTTGAGAGACTTAACCAGGTGGTGGGGGAGTCCAGAGTGGGGGTCCAGGATGGGGACCGTCATTCACAGCACACACGCACACTCACGGAGATATATTTGTGGAGCCTTATATTATGCATCTTATATATAGAAAATATATATATTTATACTATTCACAGGCAGTAACGCTGCAGGAGGGGCTGGGGCTCCCAGACATGGGCTGTGGACACCAGGGACTGGGGACTGTCACATCAAGAGACAGCACTGGGAGACGGCTGGACCAGCCCACCTTTTCACAAATTCCTGGGAGGGGTGCTCCTTAGAGAATCAAAGGGGTCTTGGGCCAAGGTTAGGGTCCCCCAAGGGGTAATAAATGGAGGCTCTTGGTTACATGGGGGAAAGCCTGGGACCTCGCAAAAGTCTTTGAAGATCAAGAATCACCAGGGAAGGTTGGAGTGGGGAGGAGATGCCAGTCTCCTGGGAATTAGTCCCTCAATTGTTACACCCCCAGGTGGACCAGGAGCCACACCAGGTAGACAGCCTGTGACTGTGCAGGACGAGTGTCCACTCAGAGGCAGGAGACTGGATCCAGAACGTCTAGCTCTGTGCTGGACTTCGGACAAGTCACTGTTTTCCAGGCCCAGACTCTTGCAGCTCTAAACTCTTGTGGAACCCAGTTTTCCTGGGCCATCTCTTGTGCTTAAAGGGAGGAGGGAACTCAAACTCTGCAAGGTCAGGATATAGGGGGCCTTCTCCCAGGAAAGACTTGGAAGCAAGGGAGAGGCAGACGGGGGCAGCAGGGGGAGAAAAGGAGATGCCGTTGGCCTGTGAACACAGGCTTTCAGCTTGGGGTCCCCAGGGTGTCCTCAGCTAACGGAGCAAGGCTTCCCTACCAATCTGCTAGTAGGAGAGTCAGGAGCCCTGGGTCGCATCCAGAACCTGCCCTCCGTGTCTCACCTCCACTATGGGCTGGCCAGGGCCAGTGCCCAGGCTGCTGGTGGGACCATGTTGGGGCTGCATCTCAGGACTAATGAGGAACGCTGAGTGAGATGTTTCAGTGTCCCCCACTCCTGGCAGGGGTCTGATACACTTTCTCGGGGGGGTGGGGTGGCAGGGAGAGTCTGCAGTAAACATCCAGGGACTGGGGGAAGCTTAAATGTACCGTGCGCTCCAGTCCAGCCTCACCAGAGCTGGTTGGTACTGGAGAACAGATGGAGAGCATTCTGGGGTTTCCTAGTGCCCATCAGTGGGGGGGGGGAGGTTTGGTGGGGAGTGGGCCAGGGGAAGGACTTCTCACAGCCCCCTGCATGGGCCCAGGACTTCTGCCAGAAACATCCACACTCACCTACACCCTTACCTGATCTGCAAACTGCTGGTCTAGTATAGCCTGGCAGACACCGTAACTCCCTCCGGCCCCCACTTGGGCCATCCAGAGAGACCCACAGACAGAACCCCCTTCCCAGATGTGAAAAACTAAAGTCAGCAACAACCAGCTGTTGCTCAGCTGCCTGGGGTCCTCTCCCGTCACTGCTGCCCCTTGGGAGGACTGGGACAGGCCCAAGTTTGGATCCATGCCCCGCTGCTAACTCACGCTCTGAGTCTGTCCCTTTCTGTTAAGTGGGGACAGTGATGCTACTTCCCTGCCCAGGAAACGCCTTCTCCCTCCCTCATTGCGGTGCTAAGTCCTGCCCTCCCAGGATCCTCCTCGGGAGCCTCAGCCTGCCATGCTCTCCCACAGGCCTCTGCCCGCTCTCTCACCCTGGTCCGGCTGTGTGCTCATCTCTTACGGACTATCAGTGCCTTAGCCCCGGCACAGGTGCCCGTAACTGCCAAATCAATATCACCTGCCCCTTAGGGTTCTTGTGGGGGACATGCTGCTGCTGGTGGGTACACCCAGCACCATGCCGACCCTGCTCCCCAAGGCACTGGGCCCCAGGGCTCCTCACACTTCTCTCCACCATTTAAGGCCTCCCCCCCTTACGGCTCAGTGAAGAGCCCACTTTGTGCAAAAGTCCCTCCCTGCCCCTCAGACCCTCCTTGTGCCTTGGGGTCACCCGCTGCCCTCCCCCCCACAGCCCATGGCCTCCCTGAGCCTACCATGCACCAGAGGCTCTCACTGTTCATCTTGGGCAGTCTGTCCCACGGCGGTAGCTCCCAGGCTGGTAACGGAGGGTCCAAAGCTCCTGTCCTCTCTACTCAGCCTCCCACAGGGAGACTGGCCCTTGGGGGGCCTTCTGGAAGGCCAGGGCAAGGACCCACCATGGTCTTGGCTATTCCAGCCCCTAAGCCCCTGGCTGACCCTGGAGGAGGGAAACATGACACAGTGTCCCAGATCAGCTGTTTCCTGGGAGGTCACAAGGGCAGGGAATTGGGACACCTGCTGGGTGGCTGGGGCCAAGACACTCAGGCAGCAAGTCCAGCTCTGCCCCTCACTCGCTGTGACCTTGGGCCGGCTGTTCCCCCTCTGGGCTTCCTTGTCTACCCAGCCCTGAGAAAGGTCTTAGTGAGCACCTCCTGGAGGCAGGGACAGTGGTCAGTCCTTCGGGAGGCCCGAAAGGGAGGGCACACACAGCACGGGGTGGTACACAGGGAAACTCCCACCCTGGGAGGGGTTGGGGGTGTGTGCAGAGAGGTCCTGGAGGCAAGGCTGTCCTGCTTGGGAATAACCAGGGCAGAACAGGCCCCTCGATTGCAGCAGAATCAGGGTGTCTTACGGGCTGAGGTCCCCAAGGCCGTAACGGGAGCGTTGAGCAGAGGAGCCCCAGGCTCGGGGATGAGGGAAGGCAGGGAGGACAGGGGACAGAGGTGCTCTGGGCTTGGCCCCGCCTCCATCACTGGCTGCCTAAGTGACCCTGGGCCAGTGACCTTGACTTCTGCAGGCCTGTTTCCTCAACCATAAAATGGAGACAGCCCCAACACTTCTCGCAGGGCTGTGGTGTCCCTCCCGGCAGACGGCAGCCCCCAGGGTCTTACACTCATCCTGCAGCCAAACCTTCCCAGCATCATCCCGGTCGATCTTTCCCACTATTCCTGCCTCTAGTACCTAATAAGGCCTCCTCCACATCTCATCTTCCCCCTTCCCAGAGGCCATTTCTCTTTCAAAACCATGTCAAGGATGGGCCGGACACACCGTAGGTGCTCAATGAATGCTCCATGAAACAACAAATGAATGTCAACACCCCAGGCCCTTGCTGGACACATTTGCACACACACCTTATTGCCCCATCCCACCCTGAGCTGCCCTGGACCTCAGTGTAATAACCGGGAGGCTGGTGAGGTGCTGGGTAGGGCAGCCGGGGAGGGAGCGGGGCCGGGTGTGTGGGGGGGTAGGGGGCGGCTGGGGCTGGGGCATGGGACGGCGATGGCGGGGAGGGCAGGTGGTCACTGCGGCTCAGTAGCCCTGCGACTGGTAGCCCTGGGGCTCGGTATCGAAGGTGTTGGCTGGCTGCTGGTAGGTGCCGCCCATGCCGGCGGGGTCCGGCCCAGCGCTGGGCTCCACGTAGGGGGCGTAAGGCATGCTGGAGTCCTGGCTGGGGTCCATGTAGTCCTGGGAGAAGAGGGCCGAGTCGGCGCCAATCTGGTAACGCTGGAAGGCCAGCACAGCCTGGCCCGCCTGGGGACAGAGGCCGGTGGGGACAATGACAGGCGGGAGGGGACGGTTAGGGGAGAGACAGACAAGAGCACTGGGTTAGTGGCAGTTAGTTCATAGGACACAGGCAACAGAGGGTTAAATATTCAAAGCACCAAAGATGAAACCAAGCCTGACTGAGGGGAAGGAAGGTCGCCCTTGCAGCCAGTCCCGGAGAGGCCCAGAAACATGTTATCCAGCCACAAAGAACTTCAGAATTCACTTGCTCCATGTCCCCCAATCTCAGAGGTCACTCTGGGCCACCAAAAATTCTATTGTCTCCACTGTGGAGTGTTAAAATGGCCCAAAGGGCCACAACTTCCTTCTCAAACTGTGTTCTCAGGGGTGTTACATACAATGGGGGAAAAGTTTCTTGGTGACAGAGAACTGTTGGCATCTCCTTGAATTGTTCTGTCAGCTAGGTGCAGCCATATGACTAAGTTCTGGCCAATGGGTCACCCCAAGTTCTTTGTCCCACCCTTTGACCTGATGCCTGGAATGCAGATGTGATAGCTGGAACTCTAGTTCCCATCATGGACCATGAGGTCCAGGAGTCCACTTGTAGGGATGGAAGAGGCCTGGGTCACTAAAGATTTCTGGAGCCACTATGCCAACCCTGGACTGTCTCCCCAGACTTGGACTTCATTTAAACCACTGTTATTTGCGATTCCTGTCTTTTGCTACTGAACCTAATTCTAACCAAAACAACTTGGTCAAACGAGTTTGGGAAACTAAGTTAGAGTGAGACAAGTTTCAGGACCATAGGACTTGTCCAAGCCTTGACTACTTACTGTATGCTGGGAGCCCCAAGGGGGAAACTACAGCAAGCCACATGCACCAACTTGATCTGACCACTGCAGCCCTTTTTTTTCAGTTGGGAAAATCTTATCTAAAGCATCCACGCATAGGTGGTAAGTTCTTTTTCTTAAAAGCGATTATATTAGGACAGTGACTGTAACCACACCGAGCTAGGAGATACAGAAATCTGTCATTTAAAAAAGTGTATAGGTTTACGTTGAAAGCCTTTCCCGAGATCTTTCCAGCCCAGGTAATCTGCCTGTGATGGGAAAATGCTAACACTCTACATACCCCTGTTTTGGGACACAAAAAACTAAGGCCGAGAGAAGGGAGGCCTCAAGGCAAAGTTAGTGACAGAAGCCAGACTTGAACACAGGGGTCCTGTCCCTTCCCAGGCCAGGGCCCTCCCCACCTCCTTCCCTTTGACCAGCACCCTGACAAGGCACTAAATCAACCAGGGACCCAAAAAAGGCCATCAGGTCAGAGGCAGGGTCTTGGCGTTTGATTCTAGAAGCCCAGTGATCAGGCATTAACTTTTTGTGTCTGGAGAAAGCTCTGAGGGGCGGCCCATCCTGAGAAGTGGCTGTTTAAAGCAAAGCACTGGGGGCCTGGGAAAAGCAGGCCTAACGGACTTGGGCTGAGGAAATCAGGGGAGGCCCTCTTGTATTTCCTACTACCGTGTTCCCCCAAAAATAAGACCGGGTCTTATATTAATTTTTGCTCCAAAAGATGCATTAGGGCTTATGTTCAGGGGATGTCATCCTGAAAAATTATGTTAGGACTTATTTTCCAGGTAGGTCTTATTTTCAGGGAAACACAATATGTTGATATGAGGTCCAGGCTGCAGCAGCCTTGAGAAGCAGGGAGGTGAAAAGCCCCTGGGGTAGCGGCCAGGTCTTCAGCACCCTTGGGCTATCGGCAAGCCCAGAGAGCACATGGGAATGAATGAATGAGTCCCTGATAGGAACACCTGTCGACCTGGTCCTCCCGGAGCTCCCTGGATCCACTGTGCAGGCTGCTTTCCTGCATGGAGACAGAGGGCTGGAACAGATGACCTCTAGCCCTATCACAGAGATCCTATCAGGGAGAAACCTCTAGTGCTGGCCATGTGGGAACTCCTCTGCCTCACTGAGTCAAGGCTTCCCTTAGCCATCCAGTTCAACGGGCCACGAGACAGGAGCAAAGGAGGGACGTGGGTTCCTGCGGGATTGGGGTGCAGAGGGGAGGCTGGGAGTTCTGCTCAGAGCCCAGGGACCTGGTGGTCCACCTGGCTTTGCTTCTTCAGAACAGGTACACTCTCTGGAGCCTCTCCACCATGCCACAAGCAGCCTGCACTTGTATGCCTCCAGTGTCGGGAAACCCACTCCTTGTGTGCTTTGCCCCAGGAGCCTGCTTGTATGTACTCCATTACCTCCTCAACTCCTGCAGAGACTGGAAGGGTAAGTGGATTCCTACCCAGGCGGCTGAGGGCCCCAAGAAGGGAACCTGTGCAGAACTAGAGGAAAGTCCTTTGGAAGAACAAGGACTCACCCCATGAGGATCACCCCCAAAGTCAAGATTATAGAGGTGTCTCTGACGCCTTGGAGAGAATGAGTGAATGAATGAGGGGATGAATGAAAGAACAGAAGAGCCTACATTTATTGAGCATCTCTGTGCCAACCTTTGTTTCGTCCGCACAACAGCCCTGAGAGTTTGGTCCATCATCACTCCTCAGTCCAGGAAGTGGACTGAGGTTCAGAGAGGTGCAGCGATTTGCCCAGGGTCACACACCACGAGAGCAGGGCTGGGCCAGGTGTCCTCTGATGTCCTTGGCCTGGCCCCCTGGGCAGCCAGCCTTCACGGGGACCGTGAGATCAGCCTTCATGCCACAGCCGTGGGACAGGCTCTCACACTGTCCATGGCCCATCACCCTGGCAGCCCATGTATGGAGCCACCTCCAACCCTCAAATAGCCCGTGGCAGTCCATGTGGGGGAGATTTTGGTTCACCTGTCTTCCCCTCCCCAGCCTGTGGGCTTCGGGGCCAGGGACCATCTCTGATTCACCACTAGGCACAAAACAGCTGCTCAATAAACGTTTACTGAATGAATGGACACATGAAGAATAAACAAAGGAGCGAATGAAGAAGGGACGAGTCTTAACTGGCCTCTCAAGCCAGCCTTCCACTGCCCTGTATGCCCTGGCATCCTGGCCATTCCAGGAAGTAGGCAATTCCCACAACCCGCCACAGGGCAGGACACTGGGCTCCCTGCTGCTGGAAGCCGGGCAGGGCTATGGCTGTGCTGAGGCGGGAAACAGCGTGCTGTATTCCTCCTGGAAGGTAAGGTCCTTGAATCTCCGCACGGCCAGGGCTGCGGTCAGGCTCTGCCAGGAGAGAGCAGGGGTGAGGCCAGCAGGGAAGAGCTGGGAAGGGCAGAGGTGCCAGCAGAGAAGCAGACTTCAGTGGGCCAGGGAGCACCTGTCAGTCAGGCTTTCAGACCCGCCCCTGATAGTCCAGATGTCCATTCACTGGCTCCTCTGTGAGCCCCACCCCCATCTCAGGGCTCACTGCTCCTAAACTCCTCCCTGCAGGGCTGAGTGGACCCCAATTCCAGGGCACCTTCTGTGGTCTGAGATCCCTGGGGTCACCTGGTTCTTCCTGCCCAGACTTGAGGATACAGAGATCTGGAGTGACCACGGCTGGCCTGCTGGGGCCTGAACCACAGCTCTCTGCCTCCAAACTCGAGCTCCCAATAGCGTATGGCGGGGAGGGGTTCCAGGAGAAAATGGATATCTAGGGGCCCTCCAAAAAAGACAGAAGTTACCCCAGGGTAGGCCGAGGAGGGCAGGGGCAGAGGGAGGGCTGGCTGCCTGTAGAGAGCTCTGGAGACTCTCCTTGCAGAGGCCTGGGCTGTGGCAGGCCTGGAGGGGAAGGGGTTGGGAGAGCCCTCGGGATGGGGTCACAGAGCCATGCGACCTCAGATAGCCGCAGGAGAGAGATGAGGAGAAAAGAAAGACATTGAGATGACCTGGAATCTCAATTCCAAGGGCAGTCTTGATGTCAAGACCTCTGGGTTCAGAGGCCACAAAGGGCTTCCCTCTGGCCAGTGGCCAGAGACATACTCTCCTTGACCCACACATATTTTTTTTTAATCTGAATAAATTGCTAACACATAAAGATCAGATTTCACACAGAAATTCAGATTTCTGGCTTCTCTGGAAAACAGAAGAGCTGGCCTCTGTAGGTGCTTATTCCTGCTTCGGAATGGGGCGGGGCACAGGGTGCCCTTTTGGGGTGTAGGCTTGCCACCTGGCCCGCTCCCACCTTCTCACACCCTGCCTGCCCAGTGTACAGCTGAGTGTGTGACACCCTCCCACAAATTCAATATACTGATTTTACAGATGGGAAAACAGAGGCCCAGAAAAGTGGACGCAGCCCCAAGGTGTGACCCAGGTCTCCTGACTCCTGGGCTCCATTCTGGCTGTGCAGGCCGCAGCCTTCTCGTCTGTTGAAGGGGATAGTATATACCCACCACCCAACTACCGTGGTGGGTGCTCTGCACAAAAGCAGGGGTCTGCTATCCCCATGTGACTGTCCTCATTGGCAGTGACAACAGGGGGCAGCCCTCCTGCCGTGGATGCTGAGGAGGGAAGCAGAATGGAGTCCCTGGCTACGCCGGAAGGCCCAGCCCTGGTGCCTGGCTGGGTCAGCGAGTGTGGGCTGTATACTCACCCACGTGAAGATGGAGAAGAAGGAGAAGGCGATGGCGGCTCGGGCCGCATCTGTCCCTTCGTTCAGCGGGTTGTCTTTGGCCTTGGAGACCTGCCACTGATTGGCCAGGAAGCAGAAGCCCACAAACCAGAGGAAGGCCCAGAAGGCTGGGGTGTCCACCAGGGTCAGGCAGAACAGGCCACACATGGGGAGAGAGGGCGAATGGGGAGGAAATGGGGAAACCGAGGAACAGGGAGAGGTTCAAGAGCACGTCTCCCATGCTCCCCCACCCCCAAAGTAGGGGGGTGGTGCAGAGAGGGGAGCACAGGGAAGGGAAGGCGAGAACAGGGAGGGCAGTCAGATGCACAGCCAGAGACAGACCATGGAGAGGAGCCAGCCAAGGCCCAGGGAGAGCCAGGGGCAGTGAGAGGGAGGGAGGGAGAGAGAGACAGAGAAAATGTCAGTCAGCTAGGCCGGCATTTCTCTAACCTCAGCCAAACACAAATTTCTGAGCTACCCCTGACTGGCCCACTGTCCACCCCTAGGCCGGCAGCATTCTGGGAGGAGCAGCGCTGAGCAGCCCCTACTAAAGCCTCACAGAGAACTGGGCAGGGGAAGGGGGCGGGGCTAGGGCAAGGGTGTGGCTCAACCACCAGGTGTGAGTCTCAACATCTCATGCGCTTGCAGCCTCATCAAGTCCCGAGGTTAGTGAGGGGCCCTTTGAAAGCCGAGGTCTGGGGAGTTCAGCAGTGGGAGCCTTGTGATAACAAGACCTTCTACGGTGCCCAGGGTCATATCCAGAGAGGACCAGAGCTGCTCAGACAGTGTATGTGTGACCAGGGTGGGGTGTCTGAGCCTGGTCCCCTCAGAGGCACGGCTGGGAACCCTGGGGCTCCACCGAATACAGTTTGGGAACTATTAATTTTGTTCTAGTTCCTTTAAGTCTAAGGGTCCCCAAACCTTGCTGCGGGGCTCATTCTGAGAATCCCAGGCCTGGAAATGGGGGCAGATCCCCACCAGAGACCTGGGATCATGGCCTTAGTCCAGAGAGACCAAAGTCTTCCCGACCCCCAACCTAAGCCTCCACCAATCAGATTCTCTGGACTCATGGGCCTGAGGTGAGGGTACCTCTGCCAAGGTCGGTTCCGAAGAGCAAGGGCAGCAGGGCACGTCAGCTCCTCAGCCTCAGGTTCTGACCCTCCCAGGGCACCTACTATGTGCCAGGGCCTTCAGTCACCGCTGTTTAGTTCTCAGGGGGCTCCACCAGGGAGGTGGCATGGAAGAGGCCATCTGAGCAGAGATGGCTCCCCGGGATGCTGCACTGCGCTCCCCGCCATGGAGCTGTGGGCTGTTCTGGAGTCTCCGGCTAGCCCTCGTCCCACCCTTCCCTGTTGCCAGTCCTGTGACCCCAAGCCTGTCCCTTCACCACGCAGGTGTGCGTGAGGGTTAACAGGAATAGGGCCGGGACAGCCCTCTGCAGACTCTGCTGTGTGGAGGGGACGCCCTCTGGGGCGGGGACTCACCCGAGACACCGATGTCTGACAGGACGGCTTTCTTGCGGTCCTTCACGCTGCTGATCTGTGGGAAGTACACATCCAGGGCCAGGTACAGCAGGCAGGTGAGGAAGGCGAACACGCCCACAGTCACACCGTAGTTGCAGGCGTTGGGGTTTCGGTTGTAGATGCAGAACTCCTTCCCCTCTGAGGGGGTGTTGAGGTAACCCTCATTCACAATGGAGCCAAACACCACGATGGAGAACACCTGTGAGGGGTGGGGATGGCGGGTCAGGCATGAGACCCAGGTAGGTCCCACTCAGTACCAGCCCCAGTCAGGGAGCTACCAACAGCCCTCGGCCCGCTGCCTGCCCCTCCCTGAGCCTTCTTCACCTCCAACAGCAGGTATGTCAGAGGCGAGGCCCAGAGAGGGAGGGCAACTTGCTTGAGATCACACAGCATAGGGCAGTCAATTGTTTCCTTCCTCAGCCCCAGGCACCGAGGACCCTCTGACCACAGATGTGGCCCACCCCCACCAGCCAGGTCCTGAAAGGTCTTCCTGGGCCAACAACAGGTTCCTGTAGGACTGGCCCCGGCCTCCCAGAACCAGTGGTCTCATGCCCTCCTGGGCTGTGAACCTGCTAAGCCCCCACCCCACTTTGTGCTCCCCTCCCCTCCACAGAGCCACATGCTGTTCTGGGGTCTCAGGTACCGTTCTTGTTCCCTCCCACTTCCCTGTTGCCCAGGCTCTGGCAAGTGGAAGGAGTGATGGATGAAAATAACATTAGTCACAGTCCTGCCAATTATGGGGCAACCCGTACCACCCTGAATGTGTTACACGTGGTACCTCATTTAACGGCCCCAACAACCCTCCCCAACAGATCTATTTCAGGTGGGTGGGCAGCCAGCTAAGATGGCACCATGTCCCCACCTCTTGGTACTCATGCCCTGTGCAGACTCCTTCCCCTGGACTGTGGGCTGGGCCTGGTGATTTGCTACAGAACATGGCAAAAAAGGATATCACTACTGCAAGGAGGTTACAAAGATTCTGGCTTTCATCTTGCCCACCCTCTCTTGCTCATTCTGATGGAAGCAGATGCCATGTTTTGAGCTGCCTCATGGAAAGGCCCGTCTGGCAACGAGCTGAGGGAGGCCTCTGCCAACAGCCAGCATGGAACTGAGCCCCTAAGTCCAACAGCCCACAAGTGGGTGAGTCCTGCCAACACCATGTAAGTGAGTTTGAAAATGGATCCATGCTCTGCCTTCAGATGAGACTGCAGCCCTGGCTGACACCGCTATTGTAGCTTGTGACAGACCCTAAGGCAGTGGCACATAGCTAAGCAGATTCCTGACCACAGAAACTGTGAGATGACAAATGTTTGTGTTTTAAGCCACTACATTTTTCGGGTCACTCGTTACACAGCTACAGCTACCCGATACAAAATCAGTATCACCAGCATTTTGCAGATGAGGCATTTAAAGTGCAGGAATTGATTAATGTGCCCAGAGTCACACAACTGTAAGTGGAGAGGCTGGCTTCCAACCCAGGGACCTGATTCTAAAGTTCATGCTTTTTCCTCCTGCCTCCCACCTCCCCTGAAACTGTGTGAGGATGAGGAGGACCAGATCCAATGACATACACACAAGAAGGCAGAGGCTGGATGGCATTTTTATCGCCCATTTTCCACTCCTCTTTGCTTTCCAAGTTTTCTACAATAAGAAACTTTAATTTCAATACAAGCCAGACATATTTTCACCCTCAGTTAATGCCCAGGCAGGTGGGGGGAAAAGATGAGAAGCATGATTATTTGTTTATCTTATCTTTTTAAGATGTCTATACTTTACGTGGATTTTATCATGTCCTAGATATATTAGTGTAGGAGTAATATATATAAAATTAATAAATATACATTTAATGGGAGGATTCAAACATTTTTTCCCGAAGGAGTACATGATCAAAAGTCGAGAGACCACTGGTTCATGATTCTCTGTGTTCAGAAGGGTTCCGACCCAAATGTCCATCAGTGGATGAATGGAGAAGCAAGTCGTGCCATATCCAAACGATGGAATACTATTCAACCATAAAAAGGACCCTAGCTCTGATACCTGCTACAACCGGATGAATCTTAAACCAAGTGAAAAAAGAAGTGAAAGAAGCCAGACATAAAAGGTCAGTATTATATGATTTCTTGTATGTACTCTATGCATTTCAGTCACCGCTGTTTTTCTGGCTCGAGGTTACCAGGGGATGGGGGCAGGGGAGAATGGACAGTGGTTACTAAATGGCTATGGGGTGTTTTGTGGGGTGATGAGAAAGTTTTGAAACTAGAGAGAGGTAGTGGTTGCCCAACCTTGTGAATACACTAAGTGCCACTGAATTGTACACTTTAAAATGGTTTGTTGCAAGTTACATGAATTTTTCTGCAATTAAAAAAAGAAAAAGATTGTGGGGCTGTGCTCTGGTTCAGCCATGCAAGAAAGTGGGCCGTGAGCCACACATTTAGTCCTGATTTGGGAATGTCCTCATGCAGTCATCCTGGCTGACAGCTCTGCCCTGTCACAGGTCCTGAACCAGAGAGGGCAATTCGTACTGCTCCCAATGAACAGAGTAGAAAAACTGAGGCTCCAAATGAGGTGCCGCTGCTGTTAGCAGTACAGGCTGAACTGATTCTCAGCCCTGTGCTCTTTTCTACTTGACCAAGCTGACTCAGCCTCAGGAGACGGATCTTGAAGAAGGGGTGGCACTTCCTGAGACCTGAGGGATCAGCAGTAAAGCAGCAGAGTGACTGGATCGGGCAGTGTGACTGGCGTGTCATAGCTGGTGCTTAGGGGCACAGACGGGGAGAGACAGGAAGTCCTGACTCAAAGCACTTCCTGACACACTCTCCCTGGGGCTGGACGAGACCTCGCTGTTGCCAGAGGTGGGAACAGGGGTGGACCCCCTTCCACAAGCAGGCCAGAGGAGCTGGGAGGGAAAGCAGGCTGGCAGGGGCCAGGCTTTGGGCACAGCAGAGCGTCCCAGGAGGGCCAGGAGGGAAGTGCTGCAGACCGTGTGTCCCCAAGAGGGTACGAAGCAAATGAAAACACCCTCCGAGGGACTGGAACTGTCAGGGCCCAGGGCGGAGTGGAATGAGGGGGCTTCACAGCAGCTCCTTGCTGCCTGCCCCTGGGCCCCTGGCCCTTGGCTCTGGCAGACGTGGGCTGCTTGGTGCCCGGCAGTGGGCTGGGAGGGAGCGTCAAGGGGTAACCACGTCCACGGAGACCCTGCTGTGGGGGAGCTAATGGTCTGGAGGGGAAGGAGTGAGGGGGGTAAGAGTCTGGGTCAAACTACTGGGGCTTGCTGAAACCTAGCTTGGCCGCTTGGCTAGTGGGTGACCTTGGGCTAGTGTCTTAACCTCTCTGAGCCTCAGTTCTGTAAAGTGGGTTACAATAGCACCTAGACCACCAACTGTGAGGAATGAATGAGGTCATGCATAGAAGGCAGCACATGACATGGAGTGAGCGTCCCCCAAATGCTAGACTGACACACACAAGTGGAAGAGGAGGGAGGTGGTCAGGGAAGGGTGCTTGAAGCAGGGGTTCTTGAACTGAGATGAGAAGGGACCGGCCCTGCGAAGATCGGGGGGGTAGCATGTTTCAGGCAGACAAACAGAAAGGGTGGAGGCCAAAGGAAGGAGAAGTGAGGCGGAGTGTGGCTGGAACAGTGACGGGGGAGCAGGGGCTGGAGCGTAAGAAGGGGGAGCGGGGGCTGGAGCGTAACAAGGGGGAGCAGGGCAGACAAGGCCTGGTGGGCCACAGTAGGGACACTGAATTTAAATGCAGTGAGAAGTCACAGGAGGGTGATGAGATCTGGCTCGTGGATCAAGGTCCCCACCCTGCAGCACGAAAGTCACTTAAGTGGTCCTCACTGCCTTCTGGATATAATCAAGCTTCTAGGGCTGGTGGTCAAGGCCTCACCTCCCTGTTCTTCCCACCTACACCTGTTCCTCCACCTTCTCCCGCCCCAGGCTCTTTTCACTGTTTCCTCTCTGGAAGACGGTTTCCACGCCACAGATCCTGAGCTGTAACTAACTTTTCTGTTCATGTTCAGTGGAGGTGGAGTGAGCTGCCAGGGGGCCCCTTGGCTCGGCCTGTGCTATCCAGGGAGCTGACAGCTCTACAGCCACAGGGCTCCCTGCGTCCGGGGCCTGGGAGGCCTCATCTCAGAGGCCAGAGGACTGGGGCTTGCCATCAGTTGTTCTATCATTCAACAGTATTTCCTGAGCACCTAGTTTGTGCCAGGCCCTGTGCAAGAAGCAGAGGAGGCGGCAAGGTCCCTGTTCTCACCGAGAGAGACAAATAGTAAGCGGACAAATATGTAGGTAAGTCCTGAAGAAGCACAAAGCAGGGCGAGAGGAGATGGACTGCGTGACGGATGGGGGCTCTGAGGGAGCTCTGAGCTGAAGACCAACATTCCAGGGAGAAGTCACCATAAGTGCAAAGGCCCTGGGGTGCGAATAAGCTCCGTGTGTTGAGGAGGCACATGGAGGGCAGTGTGGCTGGAGCACAGTGAGCGAGGTGAGGCAGGCAGGGGCTGAGGGAGGCAGGGGCTGGCCCCCAGTGCCTTGAGGGGCAGGATGAGTTCGGGAACCACTTCAGGCTTAAGAGCTGGCGACTGACATGATCTGATTTAGGTTTGAAAAGAATCACCTTGGCTGCGATGGAGCAAAACGACAGCAGGGGCAATAGTAAAAGCAGGGAGACTGGCGGGGCCTAAGCAGCGCCCAGGTGAGGCAGGAGGGGGCTGGGCTGGCGTGAGCAGGGGAGATGGTGAGAAGTGGCGGAATGCTGACTGTATTTTAAAGGTAAAGCCACTAGAACCTGGGGACAGGTCTGCTGTGGGGAGTGAGAGGAGGAGTGAGGAGGGGAGGGGTTGGGTGTGATGACAACCAGGAACGGAGGTGTGCATCCCAGGTCCCCGCAGGTTGCAGCGCTGGGCCAGGACAGGGAGCCTCACCTGAACCAGGCCTGCTAGTCAACAGGTGGAGAAACTGAGGCGCAGGGAAGGGAAGAAACGTTGCCAAGGACACACAACCAGCCCCCTGCAGTCTCCCAGTCTCCTCCAGGACCCTAAGCCCCAGTGTAACTTCTCCATTTAGTGCCACCTCCCCAACCCAAGTGGGAGGGAGCCCCCCAGGAGCAGGGCATGGGCCTCAGTTTCCATTCCTCAGCTGCTCACAGTCCGTGGCAGGAGAAAGGGGGACTCCCTCAGGACCCCGTCTGTGACTCTTAATTAACTCCACGAGGACACGCTCTGATTCTCATCTTACAGCCGTGGCTGGGGACCTGTCCAGGTCACACAGCTGCTTAGAGTGGATCCAGCCTCTAACTGAGTCTCTGAATCCAAGCGGGTGCCCTGTGGCCTCTGGGGTGACTTGCTAGAGCTGGATCTGCAGGGACAGCAAGGAGCACACAGAGCAGCCACCAGAGAACCGGAAATGAAACCAGAATGAAATTCAATGCTGTGCAGTGGAGGCGCGGGGAAAATGTCCTAACAGACGGGTCTGCTGCAGGGACCAGAGTCAGGTCTGCAGAGGCAGACCCACAGCCAGAAGCGGAGAGGATGGAGGGAGGGTGGCCTGGGGGAGGACCCAGAGAGGACACTGGTCAGGGGCAGGCACAGGAAAAATAACCTCTTTCCCTCGAGCTAAAGAAAAATGCTGAACAAACAAAAACAACAACAAAAAACCCCCACCAAGATAAACGAACCAAGCCTCTTTTTCTTTTTTCTTTTTTTTGCCATGTTTATAATCCAATCCTGGGTCTTTTAAAAAACGGATTCCAGATGGTACTTGGAGCAGAGCTGTGTCAAACTCACAAAAAACACATCAGAAGGAATCTCAGAATTTTGGAATTTCAGGATCTTGGGCTGGGTATTCAGCTATGCACAGAAATGGAGAACGGCCTCCCCTCTTCCCACCCCCTCAGCCATCCCAGAGAGCTGGGGGTTGACACTGTTCGATCATTTTGCACCTGCTGTTCCAGCCTTCCCAAAAGCCCTTCCCTACCTTTTTCATCTTTCAAATAGGAGTGAACTCTTTCTTACCCTTCAAAACCCTGCTGGGAGGTGGCGACTCCCAGCCGCGTTCTGGAACACTCTCCTTTGCAGTCACTCTTCCTAGACCCTGCATATACTTCTGCTGGGGACTCATTTACAGGTCTGTCTCCCCAGAAACCCTGAGACAGCCCACAGCCTCTACAAGGCCCTTGCACTGATGGGAGTGCCTGACAAATATCATCTCATTTAATCCTCACCAAAGCCTCTAAAGATAAACCCAAAAACACCCCACAAAGCAGGCTTACTCTGCCCATTTCACAGAGAGGGAAGCTGAGGCTCAGAGAGGCCTGGACTCTGGCAGGCCCATAGCAGGTAAGCAGAGCACAGAATCTCCTGCCAGGCCTGCCCCCCTCAGCCCCATTCCAGAGTGGAAGCCAAGCCTCTACCTGCAGCTGCTGCCCCCTGAAGAAGTGAATTCCAGATCCCAAACTCCAGGATCAGCATGAGACCCAGGAAGGACACCTGCCGTCCCATGCCATGTCACCAATCCACAGTGCAGGAGGGCCTGGGCCCACTTTACTCCACATTCGCACACAGAGCTGGCAGGCCATTCACGGCTACTGTCGGGCAGCGGGCTAATGCAGGTTCTGGGGAGAGCTGGGCCCAGCCAGCATATAGGGGGTGAGGTGCGGGGGTGGGGGGACAGAGAGCACTGCGGTTCACCCAGAACTTCCCAGAGGCCTGGCCTTAAACATCTTTAGGTATATGCCGAGTTTTCCCCCTGATAAACTGTAGAGAGACGAGATCTGATGCCCGTGGCCCTCTGAGACTGCCAGCTCCGAATGACACCATCTATTTCCCCCTGCACAGGGACATCTGTTCCCAAGCCGAGTGGCTGGAAGGAATCCCTGGTCCTTGACCCACGCTGCGGACAGCCAGCTCGCTGACTTGCTCACTGGCTCTGCACTTTGTAGTCTCGGCTGCTGCCCACGTCCAGGCTGCCAGGGCACTCACCGACCCCGCCTCTCACCAGTCCCTCCTCCGGCTGAGGGTAAAGTTCCTCCCCTAGGCAGGGGATGAGTTACCCCTGCTTGGGCTGCTGGTCTCACCCCCAGCCTCTCCTAGCCTCCCAGTGACCTCAAGTCACCCTCATCCTGGCTCCCACCCCGCTGCTCAGACCCCAAACTGGGCTCATCCTCGAACCCCATCCAATCTGGCAGGCAGGCCTCCTGTTTCATCCTCCCCCAAATAACTCGAATTACTCCACGCCCCGCGCTGGTCCAGGCCAGCATCGCCTCTTGCCAGGCGACGACAGCAGCTTCCTAGTCTCTATGTGCCTACCCCACCCCCACCCTTGCACTGTCCTCTGTACAGCAGTTGGAAAGATCTCTTTAAACCGGAATCAGTTCATGTCACCCACCCTCTGCTCCATCCCACCTACCCACCCCCACACCCCTCAGGGCTCCTGCTTTCTCCTCAGATTCCTTTCCTACTGCTCTACTCCCTTCCTGCTGCCTCCCCAGCTCATTCCTGCCTCAGGGCCTTTGCACATGGCTGTTCTCTCAGCGTGGAATGGCTGAGTTCCCCAGATCTTCCTGGCTAGCTCCCGCTGGTTTCCTCTCAACCTCCAAATCTCAATGCAAGACACCTCCTCAGAGAAGCCCCCCAGACCTGACTCCCAGATCTACAATATTCTCCAATACCTCAATTTATCTTCTTGATAACATCATATAATTTTTTTTTTCTATTTACTGGTTCAGTTGTTGGGTATAGGTTTTACCCTCAGGGCCAGAGGGAGAGTCAGGAAAGGCTTTGAGGAGAGCAAACAGCAAGCCTCATAGATGGGCAGAGCACAGCAGCACAGGAGTCAGGAGAAAGGAGTATTCCCTCCTTAGCATTCCTGGCTTGTGCCCCCACTTGCACACCTGTGACCACAGAGAGCTCACTCCCTAACACGGGCGCTAATGGGTCCTCTCCCTCAAGAGCTGAACCTACCTCCCTACCGCTGTCCCTTCCCAAGTCCTCCATTCTGCCTCCTGGGACCCAGGGAAAGACTGAGTGAAAAAGGCACCATCATGCTTTTGAGGGATGAGTCAGGCTGCCAAGGGCCCCCTTCACGGGAATGGGGCCCTGTCTTCCCCAAGGTCATGTGAGGAAAACAGCTGAAGCCACGGCAGGGGCGCGTGATGGACACTGGACAGCCACTCGGCTTCCTGAAGAGCCTCGCGCGGAGCCGCAGGGCCAGGCAGAGTGGGTGGGGGGCTGGAGTCCGTCCCCTCTCCCCCCCCCCCCGCCCCCCAGCACCACATTCTGAAGCCTTGGATGTGACCTGCTGGGGATTAAGCTGTAATCTTCCTGCAAGCTGTCCCCTCCAGTTCTCAGCAGTGGGGGTAGGGGATGGGCTCTGCTGGGCAGGGGCCAGAGCGAGTAGCCCGGTGGCCCCAAGGTGCTGAGACTTAGCCTGGGTGGACTGAAGGCTCCTCCTTCTCTCCACACTGTCACCATCCTCACCTTCTTGTGGCCAGGAGCCTCGTTAGAAAAGGGGAAACTGAGACCCAGAGAGGGGCCCGGGACTCACGCTTAGTGGCAGAAGTGTCCAGATGCCCACCCCAGGTCCTGCCACCTCTGCCCTGCCTGAGGCGGGGAGCCGGTGGGGGTAGTGAGAAATGCCACCCCTGGAAAAGGGTTGTAACACGAACAGCATGGCTGAGCCCTACCCAGGCAGGATCTCATGTGCACCCCCATCTCACAGGTGGGGAAACCGCGGCTCTGTGAGGTCCCTCAGCTGGTAAGAAGGGTCGAGAAAACCACCCACTGCTGTCTGCTCTTCCTCACCTCAATGCCTGCCTCTGCCCTGCCAGTCCCTACACGCCTGACACTGTTCCCTGTTTCTCTCCCTCCCTCTGTGGAAATTCCAGGTCTTCAGAGAGATAGTCTGGCCCCAGGCCCTGGCTCACGTTCTAGAAGAGAAGAAAAACACAAAGGGTGGAAAGACCTTTGCTTTGAGAGTTCTTACAGCCGTTCACAAAGGAAATGGGGAGGACCACATGAGCTTGGAGGAATCCTGGAAGGCTTTAAAGGGGAGGTGATATTTGAGGTGGGCCTGTAAGGCTGGTGGGAGACTTGAATAGGGATGGTGTGTGGAAGGAGGAGGGCAGAGCAGCGCACGTCACAGCATTGTTCACCCACAGGTGGAGTCCCTAACAGATGCCAGGCACTAACGCCGGGAATACGACCGTGATATAACAGACCCTGTCCCTGGCACTGCTCTGCCACCACCTCTTAGCCTTTCCTACGCCTTTCCACCTGCCTGGAACGCCTTCCCCTTCTCTGCCTGGCTGGCCTCATCCCTCTTCTCTCAACTCGACTGTCACCTCCTATCCCTGACCAGAGCGAGTGTTCCCTTGCCCTGGGTCTCGTGCTCACCTCTGTATTGTAACTGCTTTCTCCACATTCCCCCTCCCCCAAGATTGTGAGCCCTCACTGAAGGGCAAGCACCCGCACACGCTCCATGTGTAAATTAAATAGAAGATGACAGGGTGTCTGTGTCGTGCGGCTGTTGGGTCCAACGGGAGCACATAAAAACCCCTCACTACCTGCCAGATGCAGCCGAGAGATCCATTAATAACAATCAGCAATGAGATTTGGCAGTGTGAAGGTCACGGATGATGGAGAAAGCCTCGCAGGCTGCATGTGAGAGAAAACCAAAGGAGAAACACTGGAGACGGTGACCGTAGACAAATCTGAAGGACCCTGGGAATGGGTGAGGGATGGAAATAACGCACATCTGTAAGCTGACGGGAAAGAGCCAGAGTGGGGAGGGCGAAACTGAGGACGAAGGAGAGGGAGGGAGACCAGGAGTTGGGAACGGTGAAGGTCAACATCAATGCTGGGTCTGAACCCTGGAGTAGGTGAGAGGGCGGGTCTAGTGCCCCAGGGAAGCTGGCCTGAGTCACCAGAACGGGAGACAGCCTGGGAGAGGCTGAGGGTGGATGTAAGCAGAGCTTTGCCAGGTGAGCGCAGAAGGCTAGAGCTAGAAGCAGGTGGGTGAGACCACGGGGGACCCCACGCTGGAGAGGGGGACAGAGTGGACCCGGGTGAGGGTGGCTCACAGTGGGAGGGTCAATGGTTCAGAGGTCCCAGGCACAGGGACCACTAGAATCAGGGGAGGCGAGGGAGAGAGCTAGGTCCCAAGTGTGTGCACGCAGGAGAGAATGGCCTAGGGGACACCTGGCAGGAGTGGCTGCTGAGGAAGATCAAGACAAAACTGTGGGAGGAGGGGAGGCCACGGAAGTGAAAAGCCAAGGGCGGGAGAAGGGTGATGGGAGTGGACACTACAATGACCAGGAATGAAGGCAGGGGTGGTGCTACTAGAGCGAGCAGGCGCTAAGAGGAAGTGCTGGGGCTGGCCTACAATGAGGGGAGTGGCTGATCCTAGGCCGCGTGAGATTCAAAGCTGGGGGAGAACGGTCTGGAAACAGCCTCAGGAGCCAGACCCAGCAGAGGGAGGGTAAGAGGGAAAGAATGGTCCCCACTGAAAGGGCTGCCAAGAAAGCAGGGTCCCGGGGGGATGCCAGGTTACAGTGCAATTTACAATCAGGGATGTTTAGCGGGTGCTGAAGAGTCAGGACACAGAACACGTCCTCTCTCCCCGTCTGACCGTGAGTTATTTGAGGAGCTCCAGTTGTTGGGGTTCCTGGATGATGGCGTTCTAAACACTCTGGGTGTGGCAGCCTGGGGCTGTATTTCGGCAGACAGCCACCCCTCCCCCATATCCTCTCCTGCAGAGGGGAGCTGAGCAAAATTCCATGCCCAGGAGGGAAGGCTCCCCCAGAAACACAGGGGCACGGCTGCCCTGCCAGGCTCTACTGACACTGCTCTGCTTACACGTGGACCTGGGGCCCAGGCGTCCCTGCTGCAGGCCCCCACAAAGCATTGGGGGGCAGTGGTTCTTAATATAATTCTTTAAAGACCGACCAGTCCGAAAGTTCCCAACCTACAATCCACTAAGAGCAAGAGTGGGGTCCTTTGAGGGTGGAAAGGGTGGAAACCACCAGCCCAATCTGACCATCCTTTCCCGTCCGACAGATGGGGAAACTGAGGCCCAAGTACACCACCAGTCAGTGTTGGAGTGGATGCAGAACATGGCCCCAGGCACTCCCCAGCGCCCTGCCCTGCATCTCCTCCCACCAGACAGCTGGTTATTCCGGTCTGGGTATGAAGTGTGGCTCCCTCGCCAGCACTGCCATCTGCCCTCTCCCTTTCTCCCTCCTCCTGGTTTTTCCTCTTCTCTGCCTTTCCTCCCCCAGCCTTTGTTCTTTCTCCCCGGGCTCAGGCTGGGGACTCCCTGAAGCAGGAAACGGGCCATGTCCTCGATGTCAGCAATTGCTATGATCCCAGCAACTCCAGTTAAGCTCTCTGGGTCTCAGCTTCTCCCTTAAAGTGGAGGCCACAAAACCCACTGGATGAGGACATCACGTGCCTTGAAGGAGTGGATTATATGGCAGGCCGTTTAAACGTCCATTTTCACAAACCTTCACATCCACCCCAAATCTGCACTCCAAACCCATCTTACAGATAACGTAACGGAGGCTCAGAGAGGCCTGGGGTTCTCCAAGGTCCTGTTCTGGGGGTCCTGCTCTTGATGCCAAACCCCAGCTGTCCCAGACTCCCTGAGCTCCTGAACTGCCCCTGTACACAAGAAATGCCAAGACACTTGACAGAATCCTATCAGCCAACATCTCCTAAAGATCCCCCCGCCCCAGGCTGCCTGCCCCTCTAGACCCTTGATTTGTCAGTCTCACTCACACACGTGGGGCCCCCAAGAATTCATCGTCACTTCTAAAACCCACTGAGCTCTCATGACTCCAAGTATTTGCACATGCTGTTCCTTCCACCTCAAACACCCTTCCCCATTTCCTTATCAGAATCAGCTCAGGAGTCACCTCCCCCTGGAAGAAGTAGTTATGGCCCCCTGGATCTCCTGGTAGCATCCCAAGCCTCCTGGATGGTGCCTTTCAATGCAATTCTGTTCTCACTGGACTAAGGGCATCTCCGGTGGAACACACAGGCTGGCGCTGAGCAGGGACTTGATGTATGTGGAATGAATGAACAAAGGCCAGAGGCTCTGTCTCCACCTGCACCCCTTTTACTCGCCAGCACCATGGGCTCCAGCATTTCTGTGCAGGATGGCAAGAGCATGGCAATCTGGTTGGGAGCAAGGGCAAGGGGTCTCGTCTTGAAGCTGCTGCGTTTGCAAAGCAAGGTCAGCTTTCATACTCACTGTTCACTTGGGATGATTGAGGGGGGCTGATAAAAATGAGGGTGTAAAGCTGCCTCCCTTCAGCCACCCCTTGGTGCCACTGCGACACAGACAGGAAAGCCACCGGGAGTATACTGAATGGGGACCTTGCAGGCCAGGTTGAAACTGCCCCTCTGGCAGTCCGAGCCTTGAGCCAGCGTGCGCCTAACTCTGTATCTGGGGGGACAACACCCACCCTACTGACAGAATCCTGCCTGGGTTTTACAGCCAACGCCCTTAAGAAATCAACCCTGAAAGTGGAAAATTTCAAACATTTTATCGTTTCATGTTGCCAAAATAGAGCCCTAATATAAAAGACTCTCTCATCTACCAGCAGCAATATTCTTTCCCACAGGTCATTTCAACCCTCTAAAAGTAAGACTACAAATCAAAATAGAAGGTGGTCGGTCTTTTATATGAAATCAGTTAGTTCCCTGCTGGAACTCCCTTTGTCCCACTTGGCTCCAGCACAGAGAAAGGAGTCACTGCTGGCTGCAGTCATGGTGCAGTGGCACCTCTGTCCTAGCCTAGCCTCATTCAGAGGGCATACTGAGGGGCAGGTCGGGGGGGGGGGGCACAGCTGGTGCCTGGGGACCCAGGAGTGGCAACAGATCTCCTGGCCCCCAGCCAGCACAGCCCATCTCCCGCCAACCTGGGTCAGAGGCAGCAGCTCTGAGGTTGCCCTAAACACTGTCCCAACTCAGCCATCCTCCCCTTGCCCAGAGCAGATCTACCTGCCAGAGGGCTTACCAGCTCTCTCCCCACCTGTTTAACCAACAAGATCAATTCCGCAATTCTCGCTGTGAGTGATCACCCTGACAGGTGTGTGTGGGGAGGAGGGGGTGATGGGGGGGGGCGGACACAGGGCAGAGAGGAGCTGAGAAAGTCTCCGTCAAGAGACAAGGGGGTCCTAGGACCTGCTTCTGCCCCAGCAGGGCCTGGGGGCTCAGTGGGCTCAGGTTCCAGGGTGGGCCCAGGTTGGGGGAGGCCTTGAAGCTTATACAAGTTTAGGGGTCCTCTTTCAGAAAAGGAACAGGAAAAGATTTGCTTTTACAAATTTTAGAGATCACAAATCCCTAGCGCACATTGCTGGGCCCCTCCAGGGGGTGCAGCACAGGGGGATTCCTGGATAGAGAGACCAACTGACTGGGTTTTTCTGGGACTGGGGGGGACACGAGACTTTCAGTGCTAAAGCCAGGAAAGTTCCTGCAAACCAGGACAAATTGGTCACCTCAGTGCTGGAGCTCAGACTTCAGTAGCTCAAAGATGAAGCTTGTGGACAGCCTGTGAGACCCCCTGGCGTACTGAGGGGTCATAAGGGCGAAGGGATACCCCCAACGTGTTGGAACGTCTCCGCACACTACATGTTTCTGAAAAAGACTGGAAGGAGACAGCAGCCCTCTCTGAGCAGTGGGATCTCACATGCCTTTTTACTCCAATTTTTTTTTTAAATTGTGGTGAAATATACATACTTAACATAAAATTTACCACCTTAACCATTTTTAAGTGTACAATTCAGTGGTATTAAGTACATTTATATTGTTGTGTAACCATCACAAGTGATTTTTAGATTTTCCAATAATTGGCAGGTATTAAGTTTATGATCAGGGAAAAACACTCTATTTTAAAGGTGTCAATCAGCCTGTAACAGATGCCTCTGCTCACACAAAGGTAGTGAGCGGAGCTGGGGGCTGTGGGGCACTTGGGGTTTGGGCATCGGATGGGGTTGGTACAAAGGATAATGGGTGGGTGCTGAGACCGCCCACCTCCTTATCCTTTCCACTCCTAAAATTCCAGGATTCTGAACTCTTCCTGCCCCAGGGGAAGCACCGTGCTTTGGAGACAGGAAGATTTGGGTTCGAATCTTCCATCTGCCACTTACATGGACAGAAAAAACTGGGCCTCTCTGAGCCTCAGTGTCTCCAAGTGTTACACAGGCTGTTTGTTGGGGGAGCTAGCTGGGTAATCGTGACAGCGCCCCTGTATACAGTGGGGACTCAATCAGTTACTTTTCCTTTCTCCTGCCTGGAATGTCCTCCCTGTATCCTGCTGTGCACCCTCCCCATCCTTCCAGGCCCAAAAGGACGTCACCTTCTCCATGAAGCCTCTCTGATTCCCACGGCAGGCAGGGAGACCCCTGTCCTGGCTCTAACGGCCTCTGCCTGGGGGTGCCTGGCTCACTCCCCAGCAGGACTAAGAGCTGTGTCTGAGTCATGCCACCTTCCCTTGGGGCCCAGCAGACTCAATAAAGCTTTGCTAAATGAAGCCATCACAGGCAGAAGTGACCCAAGCAGACAAACTGCCACACCCCCTCACAAAGCCAGTGGCTTCACCCTGCCAGGCCAGTGGCCCAGGGGCCCGCAAAGGAGAGCAGTGCCCACAGCTGGCCCACCTGATCAGGCATGTGCCCTCTTCCCGCCCCTCCCCCAACTCTACCAAGGGCCTGTCGGGTCTCTGGGGAGCTGGAGACCGACACAGATGAATGAATTCAGCACAGTTAAATCCTCATGGATATGCCAAGGGTGCCAAGTGCCAACACTGAGGACCCAAAGACTTACAGAACAGGGCTTCCCTGCCCTCAAAGAGCTCCCCATCTGGTGGGCAATTGAGGAGAAAGGGCCACCCTTCCTGTGGCACCAGGAGGAGGTTTTAATGGTTTTAGACGAAGGAATAAACACCCAAGCTGTCCACCCATCAGACCCTGGAAACCCAGGGAATGAGGGAGCTGGAGCACCCCGAGGGCACAGGAGGCCTTAGGTGTAGCCCCGTGGGGTCACCGACAGGGCCCCTGACCAGTGTCTCTCGCCTAGGCCCTTCTGGTCTGGGCCCACTGGGAATGGTCGCAGGCCTGTAGAAGCCAGACCCTCTAGTGAGGGTGTCTGGGCAGTGGCCAGCCAACCCTCGTGAGCCCAAGGGACCTCCTCCCCAGGCCTCAGCTGGCCTTCTTTCCCTGGGGTGCTGCCAAGGCCATGTGAACCCCTCCCTCTATCCCATCCTCCTCTCCCCCACCTCATGTCTGAACAGGGTCCCCACTCAGCCGTCTGCACTGGGGATTCTGTCCCCCTCACCCAGGCTGGAGATCTAGAAGGGGCCTCTCTCCTCTTCCCTGCAGGGAGGACAGCTTTCCGCGGGTGGGGGGGCAACCCCCACAGGGATCCAGGTGTATTGGGGGGGCGGTTGTCAGGGATTCATGATATCAGAGCCCAAGGAAGCTTCGAGGAGGCTCCTCCTACCTCTCTACAAATCGGGAAACTGAGGCATGAGAGAGGAGCCGACGCTTCTACCTCGGCATTTAACTCCTGGTTTCCCGAGAACATTTCGTGGTTTCCAGCCCAAGGTCACGCTGCGAAGGAAAGGCAGTTCCTGGTGGCAGCCAGGTATCGGGCTGGACGCATCGCTCCACACCGCCCCAGCCAAGCCATAAAAACCGGGTTCCTTGCCCTCTCCTCCTTGAACGTCCATGGCAGGTGCGGCGTGAACCCCGCGATATGATCCACGCCTTGATCACCTGCCCCCCAAAAGGCCACCTGAAACCCGGGCTTTTTCCCCATGGTCGCGGGTCCGCCACGGCGGCCGCGCGCAACCCGAGCTGCTAGCTGCAGGGCCACGGCCTGGAGGTCACAGCGATGGTGGGGAGCGCACGAATTGGGGGCGCCGGAAAGCAACGGCCTCGGGAGCCACAGCGGGCGCCCCGCGCAAGCGACGGACACCCGCTCCCGGGGCCCAGAAAGAAGGGAGGGAGGGACGGGAGGCGGAACTCCGCAGGACGGCTCCCCGCGGGCTGCCGCGCCCCTGTCTGGGGTCCGGTGCGGTTGGGGTCCATTCTGGCTCGCCGCCCTTGCCCGCACCCCAACCCCGGCCTGGCCCGGCCACCAAGCCGTCCTTACCCAAGACACGACGCGCAGGATGGTGTGCGGCTGCCGGACCAGTGTGTGGGGGTCGAAGGCGCCCCCGGCTTTGCCTGCTCCGTACGCACCCCCTTCCATCGTGCCTGCACCCGCGCGGTGCCCCCCGCTCGGCGCGCGCCGCCGGCCCGTGCGCGTGCGCGGCGCCCCCGCCCCCTCCCCGGCTGGCGCGGCTGGCGCGGCTCGGGCTCCCGCGAGGGGGCGTAGTGCGCGGAGAGCGCGGGCGGGCGTGGGCAGCGCGCGTGCACGCGCGCGCGCAGGGGCGCGTCTGCTGCAGACCCGGCGCAGGGTGAGCTTGTCGCTAGCGTTGTGACCTCTGCGAAGTTGGGGGTGGAGGGCGGAGAGTATGTGCAGCAAAGGCGGGACGTGTCCCCACCCCCGGGAGGCCAGTCTACCTGGCCGCCCTGCCCCCATCACAGCCCCTCCGAGCCTAAGGCTCTGGTTGAACCCATCATCGTTATTTATTGGCTTGTCGCTCTATCTGCGCCCAATATAGTGACAGGGCAGGGGCCGCGTTTGTCCTCACAGGATGCTCGGCACACAGGTGCCGCAAGAAGATTTCTCGAAGGACTGAATGAACCACGACGGGAGGAGCCGTTTCTCAGAGCCCTGGGAAGCACAGCCCCTTTTTACCTTATTTTCGCGCTGACGCCATGTGGGTTCCTGTGTCTGCGCACCTCCCACCCCCAGCCTGGAGGGGCCGAGACGCCAGGCACATTGGCAGAGGCTGAGGAAGGGAAATAAAGATGAGACATCCCCGCACCTCCAGAACCCTACCCTTTTCCTTAACCCAGTAATTAATTATGTAATTATTTGTTCATTGTTTTCCTCTGCTAGTCTGTGGTTTTGTCTGTCTTGTTCACTGCTATAACCACGGGCCTGGCACACAGTAGGTGTTCAATAAATAGACTATGGTCCCCATCACAGCTTGGGCTAGAGCTGCAGGTTTCATGGAAACATGTGGGATGGAGGAGTGCTCGCCGCAGTGGGTAGAACCTCCTTGCAGGTCTGGCTCTTCTGATGACCTATACAGTCCTTAGCGCCTTTCTCTATGCCTCAGGTACCTCCGTTGGCTCCAGGAGCAGGTGGTCAAGGATGTCTGCAGAGGTTCTGCCACTGTGTGATGACAGGACACCCCACATTCTGTGACAAGATACCAGAGGAAATGTGTAGTGGGCGTGGGGCCACCTCTTATAAACATTTCATAGGCTGATGTCCATCTTAGGCTCTGTGTATTGACTGTTAACTCTGTGCCAGGCTCTGTGCTGAGGGCTTTACATCCATTATCTCATTTAAGAGTACAGATTATAAGATGATTATATATATATATATATATATATATATATATATATATATATATATATATGTATATATATATATATACTATGATATATACAACTTCTAGAAGAAAACATGAGAAAACTTTTGTGACTTTGGGTTAGGCAGAGTTCTTAGATACAACACCAAAAGCATGGTCCATAAAAGAAAATGGGGGTAAATTGGACTTCATCAAAATTAAAAATACTCATCGAAAGACATAGTTTAAAGGATGAATGCAAAAGCAAACCACAATTTGGGAGAGAATATTTGCAAAGCATGTATCTGATGAAGGATTTGCATCCCAAATGTACAAAGAACTCTTAAAAGCCAATAATAAGAAAACAACCTGCTTTTTAAAAAAAACGGGCAAAAGGTTTGAATGAACTTCACCAAAGAAGATATACAGATGGCAACTAAGCACACGATAAGATGCTCAACCTCATCTGTCATTAGGGAAATGCAAATTAAAACCAGAAGGAGATACTTCCACACACCTTTAAAATGGCTTAAAAATTTTTAATTTGACAATTATCAAGTGCTAATGAGAATTTAGAACAACTGGAACTCTTGTACATTGCTGGTGAGATACAAAATGGTGCAGCCACTTAGGAAAACAGTTTAGCAGTTTCTTATAAAGTTAGCTATACATCTACCATATGACCTTGCAATCCCTCGCCTAGGTATTTACCCTAGAGAGATGAAAACTCACACAAAACTCTGTACAGCAATGTTTATAGCAGTTTTATTTGTAATCGCCAAAACCTGAAACAACCCAAATGTCCCCTCAACTGTGGAATGTATAAATAAACTGTGGGACATCCATCTAGTAGAATACTACCCGGTAATAAAAAGGAACGAATGAACAATACACTCAACAACATGGGTGAACCTCAAATGCATTATATTAAGTGAAAGAAGCCAGACTCAAAGGACTACAGATTGCATGATTCACTTTATGTGACACGCTTGCAAAAGCAAAACTATAGGGACAGAAAGCAGGTAAGTGGTTGCCAGGGGCTGGGAATGGGGCTGATATTGGGCTGTAGGGTGTGAAATTTACTACTAAGGAGAATGGGGAAATTTAGGGGGATGATGGAATCATTTTGTGTCTTGTTTATGGTGATGGTTACATAATTACATGTTTGTCAAAACTTGCAGAACTGTCCATAAAAAGGGTGATTTTGCTATAAGTAAGTTATATCTAATTTTTTTTAATGGAGAAAAAAAGTGTGCAAGTGTAATGGGCCAAATCAGTAACATTCAGATCAGTGACTAATATTCATTCAATAAATATTTATTTGAAGCCCACCTTCCAAGGCTTTGTGTTGGGCATGGGGGCATAAGGACTGAAGAATTTAGAGACTGTCCTTAACCATCCAGCACTCAGATGTGATCACACTAATGAATTAAATCTCAGAAAGGGTTAGGAACCTGAGCTGCAGACTCAGCTATCCTTGGATGGAAGTCCTGGCTTCCCCCAACACTGGGCAAATGGCTTCTCTCTGGGCCTGTTTACTCATCTGAAGAATGGAAATAAGCATAGTATCTACCTCTGATGATTATTGTCAGGATTAAATGAAAGAATGCACAAAATGTGCTTAGAATAGTGCCTGATGCAAAGAATTCCGGTTGGTTTCCAAGGTACATCACAACAAGGTATGTAAGCACTTTCTTAGGAACACAAAGCTGTATATAAATAGTAGGTAGGTTTCCGAGCTCGTCTGTGAACCTCTACAGCTATCACTGCGGGTTATAGAAACATCCTCCTCTTTTACCGTCTGTATTTATGTGTTCTGAGTTAGCGGCAAGGCCAAAGCAGGAAGTCAAACTGTTCTTTGTAGATCAAGCCTTTAAAATCCCGTAGCTGCCTGCAGTTTGCCATGTCCTTTCCGGTAATTCGAGTTCCCAGCCCAGGCCCAGCGGCATCTCGCCTTTGCTCCTTCTCTGCTGCCCCCTTGAGGCCGCTTTGGTATCGAGGGTGTTAGATCTGTTTTCTATGTCTGTGGAGTTCTCTGAGCAGATGGGAAATGCGTTTGAGAGGATGAACCACAGCAATACAGTCTTAAAAATTTGCCTCAAGTACCTTTCTGGAGAACTGTTTGACAGTATGTTTCAACTGACTAAAGAAATTAGTCAAATTGCCATTTGATCCAGCAATCCCATTCTTTTCTCAAGGAAGGGATGAAGGAAGCGAACAGTTACTGAATTAAGTGAACCAATAAGCTCTAAGCCTATGTATTATTGCACATTCATCTAGACATTTGTTCAATGTATATGTGACACCACTGTATGGCAGGTAATTGAAGACCCTTGGGAGCCAACAGTACTGTAGCACATGGTCTCTGCCCTAAAGGATCTTATAGTTCAGGGGGAAAAAATAAACATGGGTGGCTGATGAAATATGGTCACAAATTCTTTGATCGTCCTCCCATAGAGAGGCAGAGTTTGTGACTCCTCCCTGGCTCAGGCCTTAAATAGTATTAGCTTTCACTTTCCATCTCTTGAAACACTCTCAGCCTTGAGCGATCATGTAAGAAGTCTATGTTGAGACCACCGGGCCCTCATGTTCGTACTCAGGACAAGAGGCCCAACTAAGCCCAGCCTTCTAGCCATCACCACCATTGTCTTGACCCCTCCAGACTGATCCATGTACCAGCTGAATATACTGAGTGACCGCGACTGATGCCACATGGAAAAGAATCACTCAGCGGAGCCCTGCCTGGATTCCTGAAGCACATCGTGACATACAATAAAACGGCTGTTGTTTTGAGCCACTACGTTTTGGAGTAATTTGTTGCACGGGAGTAGATGACAACCACAACAGGTCAGCAGAAAACTTCTGCACCATACACAGAGCCATGGGCAGAGGGCTGCAGCCATCGGCTTTGGGCTCTGGGTCCAAGTGGACACCGAAGCTCCGGCTTATGTACGGTAATAGACAAATATACTCCACAAGAGACAGAACCTGAGCCAGGCTTCTGCATGAAGCCAGCGACAAGGGTGGCACTCCACCACTGGGAAAGGAAGCAGAGTCCCTGCCTGGGACTCTGACATAGAGAACATAGGTGGGTCCAGGAAGGGAGCACAGAGATTTAGTTTGCCCACTGAATGCTGAAAGCAAGCCTCCTGCTGGCTCTTCAACTGAGGCTGCAGTGTCCCCAGTAAGTCCATAGGTAGGAACCCTCAAATAACATTGTGAGATCTGCTTCTGGATTGTGGGCCCCGAAGCCTGGTAGAGGCGACAGCAACTGTCCTGGACAGAGAGCGTAAGCACACAGGGAGGGAGAAAGGAAAGGAAAAGGAAAAACAAAACCCTCCTAACAAAAACAAACCCCAAATTCCAAAAGCCTTGTTGAAATCCCACGGGCAACCAATTCACCACTCCCAACAAGCAGAAAGTGAAGTCACTGCAGATGAGATGAAGTTATAGAAAGACAAAAGGCTATATTTAAAATAAGTGTTTGGAATGCTCCGAGAAAGAATATTAAAGGGGGGGGAAGGAACAAAACCAGCAGTATGGAAGTCTAGATAGCCAAAAACTTAAAATACTAGGAAAAAAAAAAAATCAATGGATGACAAACAAATAAGGAAGACGTGAACCCAGAGAGGTGAGCAGGCCCTGAATTCAGTTTCCCTAACACAGCTGCTGCTCCCTGGTGCCCTGAAAATTTAACAGCCTTGAGGTGGAACTGGAGACCAGGAAGGCAGTCTGGACCCACCACGGTGCAGAGCTGATTCGGATCCCACATAAAGCTCTGATGCCCAGAGGGACATCCTCTCAGTGGCAGTGTGAACCAGAAGGGCAGAGGGCAAAGAAAGCTGGCTGTCTTGGGCTTCACGCAGGATAGAGAGGGATTGGAGTTGGGACCCAGCCAGCCCTCCTGCCCAAATTCACTCTTTCTGCCTACTCTGAAGAATCCCAAGTAGAGAATTTAGTTTTGAATGGTGCTGTGCAGGTGGCACCCTCAGGCCCCAGGAAAATGGACATCTTCTCAATACAAGCTACAGAGAATTCCTGCAGATAAAATTTCACCAAATAAGAACTCAAACTAAAAAAAATCACAAAACATGTGAATAAACCAGATAGTGAGATAAAGTCAGCAGAAATAATAAATCAGACCAGGAAAAAATTCAGATGTTAGAACATTATGTGACCATGATATAAAATGGGAATACTTAATGTATTGAAGAACTAAAGAAAGAATCAAAAGGATGAGAAAGGAACCAAAGACTACCAAAAACAATCAGGCAGATATGAAAAAGAACCAAATAGAATTTCTAACGCCAAAAGGAAGGAAACAAATATACCAGGCAAATATGAACCCAACTATGGCTAATGGATCTATAGGAAATATTAAACAAAATGGAATTTAAAAGAAAAAAGTATTGTTAGTGATAAATAACATCACTATATGATGTGATATAAAGTTCAATTTGCCAAGAAAATATACCAAAAATTTCATATAATACTCATATATTTGTTAAAAAACAAAATTCAACTGAGTTAGTGTGAAGAGCTAATTGGCTTTATCAAATGATTCATAAATCAGGAAGCATCTCATCTAGCAAGCAGGGAGATACTCTGAGGAGTTACACAAAATAGAAAAGAGCAGGGCAGCCGGATGGCTCAATTGGTTATAGTGCGAGCTCTGAACAACTGGGTTGCCTGTTCTATTCCCACATGGGCCAGTGAGCTGCGCCTTCCACAACTGGATTGAAGACAACGAGCTGAGCTACCGGAGGGGCAGCCTGATGGCTCAGTTGGTTAGAGCAGGAGTTCTTAACAACAAGGTTGCTGGTTCAATTCCCACATGGGATGGTGGGCTGTGCCCCCTGCAACTAAAGATTGAAAACCGCAACTGGACTTGGAGCTGAGCTGCGCCCTCCACAACTACAGTGAAGGACAACGACTTAACTTGGAGCTGATGGGTCCTGGAAAAACACACTGTTCCCCAATGTTCCCAGATAAAATAATTGTCGTGCGGGAGACACTGCTCGTTCCGCCATTTGTCGTGCGGGGTGGCCTTGGGGGTCTCTGCTCCTGCTCCCCACACAAGAACGCAGGATATGGTGAGGCCAAAAAGGAACACCCACGGAGCCATAGGTAGGGGAGTCATACCACTATATTCTCGCTGGAGGCTGGGTTGGAGAAACAGGAAACAGGAGCCACACAATTCTCAACCCTCACTGCGCCGCTTGCAGGCTCAGCCACCATCTTCTTGCTAGCCCCCATTTTTCTCTTTCTCCTAGCGTAGCCACAGCAGTTATATTAGTGGCCAATGGCTCACTGGTTACAGCTGACGGCCAACTAGCCACAGCTGATGGCCACGCAATCACAGTTGATGGCCATTTACTACCTGAGCCAGGCACCTGTCTATGTGAGGCCGGGAGCCTGGAAACTTCTTTCTGGGGCTCTGCCCCCACAATAATTAAAAAAAAAAAAAAAAGAGGGTAGGGCAAGGAAGTCACTAACAAAGGAAAAATGAAAGTTCATTGGAGGAAAGTAAGAATTCAGGATAAAAATGGCTTCTCATTGGCTGAGCTGTAGCATTTTCCATTGTCTGGGCTTGTTGCTGTTCAAGAAGAAAACCTTCCTCCTGGGAGGATAGTCAAGTAGATACAACTTCCTGTCGGAGAAGGAAAGTAAGGCTCTTCCTGTCTGGGGTAATTGAGGATGAGCGGTAGGGCATGAGAGCTCCCTCTACAGGCCTTCCTGACTCCAAGTTGATGTTTCCTTGATTAATTTTCACAATATAAAATAAAATAGATGCAGAACATATTCAATTAAAAATTGACAGAACCTTGAGATATTGACACATTCTGCATCACAGTGAATGCACATCCCTTTCTGAAGTTGATAGGTCAAGGAGAAAAAAGTCATTAAGTTTAGAGACAATATAACATATAACAAATAGCTTTACATAATGGAATTTATAGAGCAGAGTACTTAATAATTGGAGAGTAAAAATTATTTTAAAGTAAAGAGATCTTCAAGCATTTCTCATAAAAGTTCCAAGAATGAGTAACACAGAGATCACTTTTCCTGACCACAATACAATTAAGTTGAAATGGTTAACAAGAACAATAAAAAAACTAAAAAGAAAAAAAACACTTAAAATTTTAAAACACATTACTAAATAACCCAAGGATCAAGGGAAAAAATCATAATGAAAATTAGAAAATACTTAAGACTGCAAAATAATTAAAATTATAATTTGGGGGATACAGCTAAAGTAATATGCAGAAGGAATTTTTTTTGTCTTAAATGCTTACATCAGAAGAAAGGCTGAAAATTAATGAGCAAAGCAACCAAATTAAGAAATCAGATAAAGATCAACAGAATGAACCACCCAAAATTAGAAACAAAGAAATTATAAAAATAAAAACAAATTAATTAAAAGAAAATATTACAATAAAGATCAGCAATAAAGCTAAAAGTCAGTTCTCTGAAAAGACCCAAAACTTGACAAACCTCTTGCGAGATTGATCAATAAAAAAGAAGGCATAAATGAACAACATTAGGGATGAAAAAATTGGTCATACCTGGAGATGCAGCAGAGATTTAAAATAATAATAATAATATAGTAAGAAAATATTGTGAATAATTTTATGCCAATAAATTTGAAAATAAACAAAAATGGACAATTTCCTATGTTTTTATAGAACATTATAACGTACTAAAACTGATTCAACAAGACATAGAAAAATCTATACAGTCCTATAACCATTAAATAAGCTAAAACAGTTGTTAAAAATCTAGCAACAAATAAAATGCAAGGCCTACATGATTTTTTGAGTGAATTTCACCAGCTACCCAAAAAGGAGATAATTCCATTTTTACACAAATTATTTTAGAGTGAAAAAGTGGAAATACTTATTTCAGTTTATAAGGGTAGAATACTTTGGCATCAAAATCTGACAAAGGTCGTACAAGAAAGGAGAAATTCAGGCCAATCTCACTCATGAATATCATTGCAAACAGTGCTGAGTCAATATTAGCAAACTTAATCCTGCAATGTATAAAAAGATAACATAGGGATGGCCGGTTAGCTCAGTTGGTTAGAGGGCAGTGCTCTTAACAACAAGGTGGACAGTTCGATTCCCACATGGGCCACTGTGAGCTGTGCCCTCCACAACTAGATTGAAACAACTTCTTGACTTGGAGCTGAGGGGTCCTGGAAAAACACATTTAAAATGAATTTAAAGAAATAAATAAAATAAAAATAAAAAGATAATGTATCATAAACAAGTTAGGTTTATCCTAGGAATGCAAATTTGGTTCATTATTAGAAAATCTATAAATGTAATTTCTCATATTAACAGATTATAAGGTAAAAACCATTTCATCACTTCAATAGGTGCATTAAAACTATTCAATAAAATCAATATCCATCCGATGTAAAATCTCTTATCAAATTAAAAATAGAATGTCCTCAACTTAATGAAGATTATCTACAAAAATCCTACAGGATGAATACACAGTAACACACAGTAGAAGGTGGCCTTTTTCATCTCTGAATACATATGGCCAGATTGAATAGCTGAAATCCCTGGCGGACGGAGGCGGAGCTCAGAGGCTAAAATAAGTAGAATCTGAGTCATACAACTCCCTGAAAAAAAAGGCAATAAACTGTACTGACATATACTATTTGAAGCAGGGGTGTTAGGACAAACAAACCAAGAATTTAAAGTGAGCACAATATGAAGATACGGAAAGATATTAGCAATATAAAAGAGGAACAAGAAATAATAAAAATGAAAAGTGGAGAAGTATTAGTAACGAAAATACAAACATTAAAATAAAGAGAATACAGTAGCATGGAAACAGCTGAAGAATGAGTTAGTGAGGTGGATGCTTACAGCGCTTAAATGCCTGGATGGCTGTGGTGCCAGTTGTTTGGTTAAACACTAGTTTAGATGTTGCTGTGAAAGTATTTTTAGATGTGATTAACACCTACAATCTGTTGACTAAGTAAAGATTACCCTCCATAATGTGGGTGGGCCTCATCTAATCAGTTGAAGGCCTTAAAAGCAAAAACTGAGGTTTCCCAGAATGGAAGGAATTCAGACTCCACATGACTCCTTTCTGAGTTTCCAGTCTGTCGACCTGCCCTACAGATTTGGGACTCAAGCCTACAGCATCAATTCTTGCCTGAGTTTTGAGCTTCCTGGCCAGCCCTACAGACTTGAGTCTTGCCAGCTCCCAGAACTGACTCCTTGAACTAAATCATATACATATACATATATATATATATATATATATATATATATATATATATATATATATTTACATGTATATATATTTACATGTATATATATTTACATGTATATATATTTACATATATATATATATATATGATTGGTCTGTTGTTGGCTCTATTTCTCTGGAGAACCTTGACTGATAGAGGTGAAATGTAAAAATCTCACCACCAAAGAAGCTCCTTTACCTTCTCCACTTTGTTGTGGTTACCATATGTATTACCTCTATACACACCGAAAACTCCCTCTGTGGGAGTTGCAATAAATTTAGAGGGACTGACATGGAGAGCGAGGGTGAAAGTGGAAGTCAGAGAGGCTGGATATGCCTGTTTCCTCATGATTGTGCGTACGTTAAACATTTGGACAGCAGTTCACAGATAACGTCATGCACTTCTTAAGGCACCCATTGGGAGGGACACCAGGCCAGGTTGTCCCACGTCTAAGTGGTGCTGCTCGCTTAAAGTAGTGACCACCGGTCTTCCTATTGTTGGAGTACACTTCTCCTTGGTAATTAATAAGTAACCTGTAGGTGAGCATTTGCATGACTCTCCTGTTTCCCGACTCTTTCCCCCAACGGTTTTAACGTCTCTTATAGACCCATGCCTCCTGATTCAGTTAGGAACTTTAAAGGGGGCGATTTTCTACTTTTATTCTGTATTGATTAGCAGAGCTGTTTTGTTTTTAACAACATAGTGGTAGGTTTGGGTTAGCTGGATTAGAAACACAGCCCATCTAGAATCCTAAAGGTAAGTGGAAGGGACTTGGGACCATCCAACAAAGAGATTCTGGTCTAACCCCCTTATTTTCCAGAAGGCACTCAGACCCAGAGACAGAAAGGGATTTGCTCAAAGGCTCCCAACATGACCTTTGTAACGTCCCAAAGGAGTTTTTGGGTGCACAGGGAAGACTTTTACAGTCACTTGGATTTTAAGTTCAAATGATTTGCCCAAACTCTCCCTACCTGCGTGTAAAAGAATCTGGGGTTCTTTTACAACATGGCTGTGATTCCCCTTCCCCCAGCTTCTGATTCAGCAGGCCCCGGGGTGGTATCTATATTTTGAATAAGTCCAGATGATTCTTATTCTGTTTCTTCTCAGATGTTCACTTTGATTTTTATTTTTAAAAATTGCACCAGTAATTAGCAATGAGTACATTCTTGTGAAGAATACAGCGGGGTGTACAGAACCATCTGGGAAAGCCGCCTTCACACTTTATGCCCACTGTACGCCTCAAATGTATCCACAATTTCATAAGCCACCTTCCGGTCGGCTGTTTGTGAATTTACTCACTCTATGTGCATGGACATACATGTGGATTTTAAATAAAGGGGATTATAGCATTTGTGTTGTTCCATGACTTGCTTTTTTTATTTAACAATGTGTCTTGAAAGTCTTTTTCTGTTGCTATATACAGATCTATCTAATTTTGGTTAACAGGCTGTGAACTATTTCCCTGTACAGAAATATCATTGAAAGAAATCAGAATATATCACTTCCAGATATGCCTCTTTGAAATAAGAATTATTTTGAGGCCACATTCACAGGTTCTAGGTGGACATATGTTTTGGGGACCACTGTTCAACCAACGACAAGATCCATATATATTTTTTTCATATAGTGAACCAATTTCTCCAACTTTTTGGCTAAATGGCCCATGCTCTCCTCATTGGTTTGTGATGTCACCTTTTCATGTACCAAGTCCCCACTTGTAGCCAGCTTACGTCTGGGCTCTGCATGCTTTTGCTACTATGATTTAGTAATATGTCTTAATATTTGACAGAGCAAGTGCCCATCTTGGCTCCATTTTCTCAAAAATGCCTTACATTTTTAAGGAATTTGATCTTCCATATACATCTTGGAATCAGTTTGAGTCTCCCGTCCCCCAATCCCTTGGGATTTTGGTTGGCCTCCTAATAACTTTATAGATGAATATGGAGACAATTGACATTTTCAAGACATTAGATCAGTCCATTCATGAATTGACTATGTCTCTCCATTTATTCAGGTCTTCTTTTTATGTCCCGTAATAGAATATAAAAGTGTCCTTTAAAGAGGCCTTGTTAAGGAAATTAGAGAGGTCAGAGCACTCTATAATTTACAAAAGGCACATTTATATATCCTCTTTCCCTGGAGTCCTATTAGCTATACTTACAGAAAAGGAAACTGAAGCTGAGAAGGGTGAAGGGACCTCAGCAAGGAGACACAGTCGTGACAGAGCTGAGACTAGGTCTCCCAGCCCAGCCTCTGGTATGTGTGTGGCTTGCACACTGCATACCACCCACACTTGCCCCAGCCCAGTGAAGGCCTAGGGGATAGATCTGGCGTCATTCAGTGTCTCACTGATAAAGCAAGCCAGGGACATACCAGAGGCCAGTTCACACTTGATCATTTATTTTAAGATTTGCACGAAGAGAGACACGGCATCGATATGCGGAAGAATAATGAGAGCACGGTGCCTTGGCTTGCTGGGCGAGCACCTGCCTGGATGAAGACCTGAGGGCCATCTTGCTTGTCCTATTGCTCTGGAACCTTGTGCTGATGGGCACCTCGGTGGCCCCAGAGTTGCAGCCTCCTTTTCCCTTGCTGGCATCCTTGTCCCCAACCTTGAGGTGCAGGCCAGTGGAGGCTGATGTGAGCCTGCTCAGGGTCGATGGCAAGCTCAGGTGCAGGGAAGCGCTGGCTAAAAGGAACAGTGGTGGCTGGAAGGATAGCGGTAACCGCATCCAGGTCTTTGGAGGCTGCCCGGCATAGCCTGGCCCACTCCAGGGGTTCAATGCCCCTGCCCCATGGCCTCCCAACACCCTGTCTAGGCAGCGGACCAGCAGAGACACAGCTACTTGCTGCAGCACAGCCCGCAGCAGCAGCTCCAAGGCCTTGCTGTTCTCGGGGGGGAAGCAGACCAGGCTGTAACAGGCCTGCTGGGCCACGGTTAGCATGGCTAGGTGGGCCGCCCATCGCAAGTGCCGCAGGAGCTGCAGTATGCGCGGCAGGCCCCGTGGATCAGGGTGACCAGCAGCTGAAAGCTCCAGGCCCACACAAGGGTCAGTGGCTGCCTCAAGGCCTGTTGGACCGGAAGTAGCACCTCCATGCACAGCTTCCAGGCCAGGATGAGGGTGAGCCCAGCACCCAGCTGCAGGCTGCTTCACCCCAAGATGCATAGGCCCAGCAAGCCGACTGAGAGGTAGCGGGAGGCCATGTTTGCCATGGCCGCCTGCAGCCCCAGCAGGGGTCCACAGAATTTCACCAGGTCAGGGCTACAGAGGAGCAGGAGCAGGAGCTGCCAGGCACCTCTGGCCAGCCGGCTCTCGTTCTGCGGGGTATCTCCCTGGCAGCTGGCGGTTGAGGAGCAGGGAGTAGGGTCCTTCATAACCCAGAGGCTCTGTGCCCAGGCTCCTGCCCCGGGGGCATGGGGCTGTGCTCATGCCACAGGCTCATATTAACGGATCCCCCAGCCCAAAGGCCCTGTCATCTGGGCCAGGTGGTTTTGCAACAATCAATGACAACACAAAAGATCAGAATGTGAGCTCATGTCAAAGACGGGGGCATTATTGCTTCAACGGTCAAGGGAGGCAGCCTTTGAAAGTGCAACTCGCATGTTCTAGTTGAAGCCTTCTGTGTTCTTGCCCTCTTGTCTGTGCTCGGCCCTGCCCTGGGGCTGGGCATGTGGGAGCAGGACAGTGTCTGCCAATACGAAACTTCCGGTCTGGTAAGGCAGATGGACACTGAAACACCGTCATGACAAAGCTGCCTCACTCAGCTCCCCCTTTGCCCTTCTGCCTCCCCATTCTGCTCCTCCTCACGTCCACTTAACTTTCACCATCCTTAGACTACACCTCGGGTTTTACCTGGCAGCAAAGAACATCTGCCCTTCAGGTATTTGAGCAAAACCTTGGACCCTTTTCTGCACCTTACTATAATGGAAGTTCCATTTCGGAAACAGTCCTGATGGAGGACCATTTCTAAATAAAATCAATTCATTTCTTTCCAGACTCTGGCTTTTTATCTTTGGATTAAACCAGTAATCTAGGCTAAGGTAACCCAACCCCCTTGTTTTGGCCCCTTGTTAACAGCTCGCACAGATCGGATTGGTGCCATGAGTTCATTGGTTGGCACGGAGCGTGCACAGCTATTGTGTGTTCATTGTAGGGTGAGGTTCAGGGTATTGTCAGTGACATCCCACTCTGGCCCCTTTAGGAGAACCTCCTTCCCCAGAGAAGTTTGTTTCAAACCTCATTTCAGGCACAGTGAACCCCTTCTGGCCACTGGTTTGTTTTTATCATGTGGATATTGTGAATCATGTTACTAGTCATATTCACCATTTTTATTTGGCTGCACAGAGGCTTGGAACCAAATGTAAGGACTATGTGGCATGAACAGAGTTCTACAATGCCTTTGGGTGTGAACCCTCTCTGGCTTCATCCTGTTTCTCTTCTCTCATTTTCTTACTTTTTTGTTGTTGTTGTTGAGTTGCATACATCTTGGTATGTAGCCTTAGACATGATCTTAGAAGGAAAGGATACAGTTAACCCTATAAATGAATCCAAACCTACATATATCAGTTAATCTATTCCTTCTAAAAGTAACACTATCTACCCAATATTCTAAAATGGATATGCTGACTCCTGCCCTCTCTGCTTCCTCCCCCTACCCCAGCCCCAGTGACTCATACAAATGGTCTCCAGATTCTGTCCATCCTAAATATCTCCTGATTCTGCTCCTTCATGTCCACCCTCAGGGCCCTTTTCCAGGTCACCACCCTGATGGCTTGCAGGGAATAATGAAAGCCCTTCTACCTTATCCCCACCTTTTAGCTGGCCTCTCCCAATCCAGTTGCCTCCTTAGTGTCATTCTTAGGCAGAGCAGGCTCAGAACACACTTGTTGAATACATGAATGAATTTCTCATTTGACATGGGGAAACTGGGTCCCAAGGCAATATGGACAATTAGCATGACAGTGCCCATCTATTAATGCTGTTATCTCTCATGATTGCAGAGAGGGAATTCCTTTTAGGGGAAACAGTTTGTCCAGGACTTTCAGAGACATTGTTAAATCTTTTTTAGCCCTCACCACAATTTTTTTGACACCCGCTATTATTTTATATTAGTTTCAGGTGTACAGCCTAGTGGTTAGACATTTATATAATTTGCGAAGTGTTTCCCACAGGCTCCCCTCCCTCGCCCCACCCCCATCCCCAATAAGTCTAGCACCTACCTGGCACCACACATAATTATTACAACATTATTGACTATATTCCCTATGCTGTACTTTATCGCTCATCACAATTTTAAACAGTCTAATTTGGTCTGTGATGGTGGCCATCTTGATCCCCTTATTCCCGCAACCTGGTGTGGTACCTGGCACAGGGCAGCTCTTCAGTAAGAATTTCTTGTTGAGTCAATGACTGACTCAGGACCCAGAGCTCCTTTTCCAGTGAGCTCCTTTTCCACTGAATTTCCGAGTCTGATGTCATGAAAACTCAATCTAGAGTCGGTCCGACTTGAGTGCTGTCCTTTATGAATTGTGTACTTGTTGTCAAGTAATTTCCTCTTGGCCTGAAACTTAGTTTTCATGGTAAGTGGGGACAATATGGGTCACAATCCCTTCTCTGCAATTCTGAAATCAAAAAACTTCTTAAGTCATTTGGTGGCAAAAACCAAACTGACCTCAATTTTTTAGGCAAAGTTAGCCTTGAACTGAGAGGAGGCTATTTATATTTTTTGTACTTCATTTGAATATTCATGTTTCTTTACAGAATTAATTAACGTGTTTCAGCGAAGAGTTTTGGGAGGATTACATAACATACAGTATGTGCACCATATTGCATATTATCTAAAACATGAGAAATGCTGAATTTGGAAACACATCTGGCCCCAAAGATTTCCAGTAAGGGACTGAGGACCTGTCAGTGCTGCCCCTCAAAGATGGTGTGAGGATTAAATGAGAGAATGTTTTTTTTAACAACGGTGTGAGCAATGGCCAGGCCCGGAATCAAAAAAACCTGTAGGGTGGGATGGAGGAGGGTGATATAAGGGAGAATGTGTGTGCTTGACGGCAACAAAGAGGCCAGTTAGAGCAGTTTTGGGGGTAGGGGGTAGCCCCAGGAATTAATGCTTAATCCTGAGGAAACAAGCGCAGGCCATGGAAGTCACAAAATGAGATTTGACTCTTAGAAAGATTTGGAGGGGCAATTCTGGAGCCCAGGCAGAGATCAGCGAGGATCCTTCCTGCAGAGAGTGTGGAAGGCAGCGAAGGCCAGGTTCCACGAGGCTGGGCAGCTGGACCCATGACCCCAGGTGGAGAGGCGTTTTCACCGTCTCAGAGACCCACAGAATCAAGCTCGGGCCACTGCAACTGGACACATGGGAGGAATAGCGACATGGGACTCGAGGATGGGAGATGCCCGAAATCAGTACGCATTAACGGCAAGTTGGTGTTGTGGAAGCGGCTCTGGGTTGAGAGCCAGAAAACCAGGGGTTCGGTCTTTTCTCTCCGACTTAGAGCAGGTGGGAGCGGCGCAACTCGTTCCAACACAACACGCCCGCAAAATGGCAACAACACTGATCTGTGTGGGACGGAAATGGATACCACGTGTCAAAGAGTTTTGGACTGAAGCCTACAGAGGGGTTATTCAATTCCAGAGATGACCGCATTTCGTATGAAAAGAAGCGACGTAGCCATCTTGCTTAAGCCGGACGGCGTGTTTCATCAAGTTTGGTTGCTGCCCGTCGCTGTAGGTTTACTACGTTCCAGCGCTTTGCCAGCGTTTCCGAGGCGTTTCACTACGTTTGAACCCAGCCGCTTGCCGTAGGGGGCTCTAACTCCTGCCTCTGAAACTGACGTTCTAGCTAGGAATGAACGCTGGGCCGGGAGGAGCGTGCGTGGAAATGGCACCCGTTCCCCGACCCGACGTCCGCCGCGGGTGCGCGCTCGCACCGGAAGAGGCGGGGCCACGGCAGGCTTTATATATCGTGCAGCGGGCGCCGCTCGACCTCTACCGGCAGTAATCGGCGGGGTGATGGTACGTAGTGTCATGGCGGCTCCCTCCTTGTCTGTAGTGGCGGCGTGGCTCAATCAGCAGCCCATCGCCGCCATCTCGGCTCGGCCAGTGGCAGGGGCCTGCTGTGGGAGCGCGGGGGACTCGGCGGGATCCGCATTCAGTCCTATTTTTGGAAGCACCCGAGGCCTATAGTTGGTCTTGGGCCTGCCGTTTGGCTGGCGGCGAGAGGCCTTCGGGCGGGAGTCAGGCCGGGGCCCGACAGTTTTCAATGGATTCTTTCTGGGATTCGACCACCCCAGTGTAATGCTAATCGAGATTGGAGCCCTTGAGCACTTTGGCCAGGAGGACTTTAAGTGGGGGGCGCTTGGCACTGTAATTCTTTTTCAACTGGTAGGTGCAGAAATGAAAACAGGCAGGAGGTGGAGACTTAGGGCAAGGGTTTTTGAGTTATTGTGAAATGTCGGACTGTTGATACAAGTCCTTAGGCCTCTAGAGTTCCCAGAAACCACAGATGATGAACTTACTGACGGGCGGACAGAGACTATGTGCTGATTGTCATGTTCTGATTTGGCTCTGTCGAGTTCTAGTGGCCTATGTGTACCATTGTAGCTGGAGCCTTTAGTTCTATTTGCTACCAAGGCATTTGTTCCAGAATTCCCTTTTTGTCGTCGAATCTGACTCATTCAGCCACCTGTGAAGCTATTTTTACTGCCCGCACTTGGTGTGCTTTTGTTCCGTTTAGATGAGGATTTGAGGTGAAGGTTTAACTCATTTGAACACTGCTTTAGAACACGTGACCCTGCAAAAAGTTAACCTAATTCAACATGTGCATGGGTGGCGGGGTGTGTGGTTTGGATTCAGCATTGCTGAGAATCCTCAACAACCGAGGCAGCTGGGAATTAAGAGAAGTGAGTTACGAGTTCAGGTGCTAATGGTAGTCACTTTCTCCCAAGTCTCACAGGAAGTTCTCCGCTCCCAGGCATGGGTCCCTGGGCTTCTTGCCTCGGAAGCGCAGCAGCCGGCACCGCGGGAAAGTGAAGAGCTTCCCCAAGGATGACCCCTCCAAGCCTGTCCACCTCACAGCATTCCTGGGCTACAAGGCTGGCATGACCCACATCGTGCGGGAGGTCGATAGGCCAGGATCCAGTACGTACTTGCTGCATTCTCCCTGCTGGTGGGGTGGAAGAAATTGCAGGTGGGGACAGATTAGTTGGGGCAAAGCTGTCAGGGCAGACTTAAGAGGTCACCAGAACCGCTCAGTAGCAGGATGGAGATGATATATTGTAGGACTGATGAATTAATATTTTACAAAGGGCTGACACTGCCTGGTCTCAGTGGAGGGATGTATTGGAGTCAAGAGCCACAGCATAGAGAAGTATGCTAACCTTTTAAAAAGCTTGAACACTGCCCCGTCCCTGGATTGTGAGGTTTGAAGTAGGAAAGTCGCCCAGCAGGACACAATACTTAGCCATGGTAGATACCAGTGGTAGGTTCATATTGTCTACCTGGGCTCAGAGCTATTTTGACATCCTGTTATACTTCCTTAGGACTCGTGTGTTACTTAGGTAACAAGGAATTTGCTTCTAGAGATGCCTGTGATGGACAGGAACTGGAGCCAGGCTGGGCTGTTAGTTTGCCTCATTAGGATCCTATATTTTTGATTGGAGTCTGCAGACAAGTGTAGTAAGAGCAGCCCTGGAGAGTCTAGGTTGCTGCTAGGGGCCCCGCTTCTGTCACCTTCCTGTTGTCTAAACCACACGAGCCCCTTGGGGATTCTACTCAGTCCACTCAAGTCTGACCACCTGCTTGCTTTGCAGAGGTGAACAAAAAGGAAGTTGTGGAGGCTGTGACCATTGTGGAGACGCCACCCATGGTGGTGGTGGGCATTGTGGGCTACGTGGAAACCCCTCGAGGCCTCCGTACCTTCAAGACCATCTTTGCTGAGCACATCAGTGACGAGTGCAAAAGGCGCTTCTATAAGAACTGGTAAGGGGGGCGGGGGGGGCACCCAGGCCCTAGGTGAGGCTGGGGGGGGGCTGCTCCGGTCCGGTTAGTTGCCTCTTGAACAGAACCGTTGCTGGGGACAGACCTTGAGCAGCCAGTGGTTTCCTGAGCTGGAAGCAGCACCTTGAGACATTCTTTTGTGTTCCACTTAGTGGGGGTTGGCTGAGGACTGAGTTTTCAGTCTTCTCTTGGTTGCTGGAAAGCACTGAGCCCAGGTGGAAACCCAGAGACAGCAGTGTAACTCCCCGAGTCCTGCCCAGGGGGTGCGGTCTGGGTGATGGCTAGACCGGAGCAAGCATTAATGTGTGTTTGAATGTTTGTAACTTCCATTAACCTGTGGACCTCTGCTCAGCTCCGCTCGGCTCTGCCCGATGAGCTCCATCCAGGCTCCGCTTGCCGGTGGAAAAGGCTCCTTAGAAGCCGGCAATGAGCCACATCCCCGCCTGGTGCCTGTGTGCCTTCCGCTCACCCCTTGGAGGGTGATGAAGGCCTGCACCTGGTCCCCCCCCAACTCTGCTCTGCTCCTGAAGGCATAAATCTAAGAAGAAGGCCTTTACCAAGTACTGCAAGAAGTGGCAGGACGATGATGGCAAGAAGCAGCTGGAGAAGGACTTCAGCAGCATGAAGAAGTACTGCCAGGTCATCCGCGTCATCGCCCACACCCAGGTGAGCGCTCACTGGCGGGCCCGGGGCAGCGTTCTGCCTGCTGCTTCCTGACTAGGTGACCTGTGACCATATGTGGCTTTGAATATCAGATGCCACCTAGTTTGGAGACTCAGCTCTGACTGATTGTGCCGTGCCTTAGGATTTTAGGGGGGTGGTAAGACTGGTTCATGTGTCTCAAACTTTGTAGTGATGGAGATAGGCCAGTGAGCAGCCTGGGGGCCCTGCCCTTGAAGCGCCGGGGTTCCTAGGGCCTGGTTAAGGCCATGGACTGTGGCCTGGGAAGGCATCCAGTGCTGCCGCACTTGTGGGTTGGTCTCTCAGTTGCCAGCAGAGGGCACTGAGTCCCCATTGGCTCTTAATTAGGGAAACCATGCCTCGTTTTAAGGAATACTGGTTGAATGAATTGGTTACTTCAGACTAACACTGTCAGGGGCATGATTGAAAATAGTGAAGTCAGTGGTGAAATACTGGCTGTTTGCACTTCAAACCTGACTTGTTAGAGTGAGCGCCTCTTGTGACCTGAGCCATTATCCTGGGTGCGTACCTCCTGATTCCTCAGTGCCCAGTGGCCCTGTGTAGTTAGTGACGGCCACAGCAACACAGATTTATAGCAGGTATCCGTCACTGAAAGTTCTGTAGGACAGCACTGGGCAAGTCTTAACTAAAACCTTTAGGCTTGAATTTGTTTTCTAACTTGGCAGTTTATACTCTGGGCTGCAATGCTGTTCTCTCCAGAGTGGAAGTGGCTTTGTTGACAGTTAATTAGAGCAAGGTAGCTCTCCATGGGAAACTAGGGCAGTACCCCAAAGGAACTGGCCAAAGGACAGTGGTCAGAAACGGGCTCGTTGGTGCCCAGATCTGGTTAAGTCGGCCTGTCTTGGTGTGTCTGTTAAGGCTGGGCTCATCTTGATGGTGATTCAGGCTTGATGGTAATTCAGGCTTCAGCATTGAAAGGGGACTTGTACCCAGTGGGGAGTCACAAAGTTCTTGCTCCACGGGAGGAGAGTTTGACTTGAACCTCAGGAAGCTAAGCTGTGTCTGTTTCCTCCTAGATGCGCCTGCTTCCTCTACGCCAGAAGAAGGCCCACCTCATGGAGATCCAGGTGAATGGAGGCACGGTGGCTGAAAAACTGGACTGGGCCCGTGAGAGGCTAGAGCAGCAGGTCCCTGTGAACCAAGTATTTGGACAGGATGAGATGATCGACGTCATTGGGGTCACCAAAGGCAAAGGCTACAAAGGTAAGCTTTGCAGTGGCCCAGGTTGCTGTGTTTGGCCTCTCAGGAGGGTCTCCGGCCCAGCTGTTCGGTGATGAGGCCCTGGAATGAGCGCTGGGCACAGCGCCCGAGACAGACTGCGGAGACATTCCTTGCTGCCTTCCTTCTGAGAACAGCCCTGGGGTCGGTGGCTGGGGAGGCACGGGGGACTGGATGTGACCTGTCTGGTTCAGGGCTACTTCTCCAAGGCCTGTGCTTCCCACATTTAGAACTCAAGACTCCTTCCTAGACAGGTGTTCAGCTTGAGGATGTGGGAATTAGAGGGTAACGGGCAGGTCAAACCCGCCTCTGTCCTTCAGACTTACCCAGTCGTTGAGTGTTTGTCCACAAGTGAATGAACTCAACGTAGCACACCCAGGAGCCAAGGGCCAAATGGCATGAGTGCCAGAGCCCTGGTAACAGCCTGTGTCTATTCCAGGGGTCACCAGCCGCTGGCACACCAAGAAGCTGCCCCGCAAGACCCACCGAGGGCTGCGCAAGGTGGCCTGTATTGGGGCGTGGCATCCTGCCCGGGTGGCCTTCTCGGTGGCCCGGGCTGGGCAGAAAGGCTACCATCACCGCACTGAGATCAACAAGAAGGTGAGGTGCTGGGGTCCAGGTGGAGAGTTCGGCCCTGGGAGGGAGGGGGAGGTGACCCCCTTACTGGGAGGGAGGGTTCCTGTCTCTGGTGCTTCTGGGCATCACAGAGAGTTCGCTGCCCACGTGGGATGGGCACCGTTCTGGCTCCTGGGTGTCACGATGTGTAAGGTGCCATCCTCGAAGGTGGTTCCAGCACCACTGACCCTCAGCTGGACAGGTGGTAAGAGCCTTGTCCTTTCCTCTCCCTGGGAAGTGTCGGAAGAGGTCTCCATCCACAGTCTCAGTTGGATGGCAGTTGCTTTCGAGCCAGCCAGCTTTTCTTTCTGCTCTGAGCCTGGGGTACCTCATCACTGGGCCTGAGGTCAGGGCTGCTTTCCCAGAGTCCTTTGCAGGCTCGTCCACTGCAGTCCGTAACTTGGTGCCAACCTGTCCTGTCTAGGGGCTGAGAGCATGTGAGTCCAGCCCCATCTCCCCAAGTGCTCACGCATTCCCTTCTGGTTCAGATCTACAAGATTGGCCAGGGCTACCTCATCAAGGATGGCAAACTCATCAAGAACAACGCCTCTACCGATTATGACCTGTCTGACAAGAGCATCAACCCTCTGGTGAGTAATGGGAGCTGTCGTAAAGCCTCTGAAGTCCTGGGTCTGGCACATTTCTCCCTCATTCTTTGTGAGTCTACCGTAGGCCTCACCTGTGGGGCTGGGGGCCCTGGTGTGTTGGGGCCTAGCTGGTTCATGGGACCACGTCTGCACAGTTGTCTTTGCACAGCAGCTTGCTGTCTTTGCTTTAAATGGCCTGTCTTCCGTCCACTGGTTGGGGCTGGCTGGTGAGAAGTGGGGTCTCTCCAGCCCGATTGTTTGGTAATGAGGCCCTGGAATGAGCGCTGGGCACAGCGCCGGAGTCAGACTGGAGACATGCCTTGCTCCTTCCTCCTGAGAACAGCTCTGGGATCCCCATGCTTGATCTGTGCTGACCCATGGCCTTGCTTTTTCCAGGGTGGCTTTGTCCATTACGGTGAAGTGACCAATGACTTTGTCATGCTGAAAGGCTGTGTGGTGGGAACCAAGAAGCGGGTGCTCACTCTCCGCAAGGTGAGGCTGGGGGAAGGGTAGCCTTTGCATCGGGATCCTGTGGTGGGGGGAGGGAAGTACTGCCAGAAGGAACAGCCCAGTCAGGCTGAGCTTTGTTAGGGAGGGGAGTTTAAAGGAAACCTGCTCCTTGAACATCCTCTGAAGTCCTGGAAGGAGGAAATTCCAGTCTGGCTCAGCCCTTTGCTTCTGTGTTCACATGTAGAAGGCAGCTCCTTGGGTATGGCGGGCCAGACCATGAGGTGTGGGGGTGGGCAGCCTTGGTTCCAGAACAAGCTGATTCAGGTTGAGTTGATCTCTGCCCTCTGAGGCCTTGACATAAGATGGTGCGGAGAAAGGCTTGCGCTTAACTAACCTTCTCTTGGCCCATAGTCCTTGCTGGTGCAGACCAAACGGCGGGCCCTGGAGAAGATTGACCTGAAGTTCATCGACACCACTTCCAAGTTTGGCCATGGCCGCTTCCAGACTGTGGAGGAGAAGAAAGCATTCATGGTGAGCCCCGACAGGCTGCCCTCGCCTGGGCTTTGGGTGGCTCCGGGCTGGGAGATGGCCCAGCACCTGATCCCACTGGGGAGTGGCTTACTCTTCCTGGCCACCTGCCTTCCTCCACCTCTAACCTTGTCCCCTGCACCTTCCTCCACAGGGACCACTTAAGAAAGACCGAATTGCAAAGGAGGAAGGAGCATAGTGTCAAGAACAGATTGTGCAGCTGGTGGGATCTCAATAAAAGTTATTTTCCAGTGACATCTGACTGACTGGACCTTCCCAGTGTTGACTGCTTCCACAAGGCCCTGTGCTCCCAGAGTAATGCTGCCCTTGCTCTCCTCTGCCCTATCTTTGCCTGGTCCTGGTGCCTGGAGCAGACTCCAGTAGGAGGAGGCTGCAGCTCAGCCTGGGTCTGCCCCCAAACTTGTAAAGCCACCCTGGGGCAGGCGAGCAGTGAGCTTTGTGCAAAGTGTTTGTCACCAGGGTGAGGCAGCTGGGGCTCAGCTGTGGAAGTGTTTGCACAGCCTGGGTGGCAGCTGTGGAGATAGGAAGAGGTAGTCAGGCCTTGCTGTTCCCTGATGCTTTTGGTTGTTGATGGGCATGGCAGGGCTGACCCTGGGTCTCTTGAGGGTACGTATGAGTAATTTAGTTATTAATCCACACAGGAGCAGGATCCAGTTAAGGCTTGTTGAGGTTCTTTTGTAACCTGGAGGACATGTGGGAGAGGGGCTGTCACAAGGCCTGCACTGCACCTGGAACTGGGAGGGGAACACTGTTGATTCTGAGAAAGGCCCTGGTAGCTTAAAGGGCCTCACTCCAGGTGAGAACGTGGGCATGTGGAGGTCATGCCTGGGCCAGGTTCACCCAGCTGGGTCAAGTCCTTGGGCCCGTCGTGGCTTGGAGACTGAGGTTCCAGCAGCTCAGACGCCGCTGATCTGAGCTCTCTGACCCACCCTTCAGGGATTGACTCGGTTAGTGAACCCCAGGGCGCTCCTGGCATTCCAGGTGTGCAGGGTGCACTTGGCTGCTTCCCATGTAACATCTGGTTGTGGCATGCTTTGCCTCAGCCCCACCCGGCTGAGGGCCAGGTCACAGCTGGAGCAGCTCTGACTGCCTTGCCTAGCAGTGTCACCTGGGTTCTGGTGCTCTCTGATCCTACGGGTCCAATGTACGTGGTGCTGTCTCCAAGGTGATTGCTGGAGGTGGCAGCATGGCACTCAAAGGCTTTCAAAACGCAGGTCAAGGTCAGAGGAGGTTGCAGACATGGGTTCTGAGGCAGGTGGGATGGGGCTGGGAGTGCACTGAGCAGGAGGCCTGAGTCTGGACCCACTAGGTGTCATCCTGGCATTTTGGAGCCCCTTATGAACTGGGTAGGGGAGTGGGCCTAAACGGCCACTTGTGGGCTAGTGCACAAGAACCCCACTACCCTTGCGGTGCCTCCCATCGGAATCCAGGGCCCAGAGCCCCTGGAGCTGCACTTCAGCCTGGAGCCACCAGGGGGTGGGAGTGGGCGGTGCCCAGCTGGGCCAGCCTCGCCCCTGCGGAAGGGGCTCCCTGCAGGCTTTGGAGGGGGCAGAGTCCTCTCCCCCACCAGGGTCTTGGATCCCCTGCTCCCTGGAGACAATCCCAGAGGGGCTCAGGATCTGACCAAGGCAGAGCCAGGCATGGGGCCTGGGTTCTGCTGTGAGGGCTTTGGTCCACACAGGTCCTCAGGAAGACGCTGAACTGGGCAGGGCCCCTACCTCATTCCCTTGCTCATCCCAGTGGCCTCCCCTCCCAGCCCAGGTAGGGAGGGCATTGCTGGGCCTTGCTACCTGTCCCAAGGTCTCCCCAGTTGGTATAGCCAGGATGACTGGGGATGTGGGGCCCAGAGAACAGGGTTCCTGGGGCAGAAGACAGCTCCCAGGCTGACAACGTGCACACGCGCATACACATCCAGCACCACAGATACCCCTCCAGGTGGGCTGTCACCATACCCTTGTATGTCTCCACACGTGACACATACCGTTTCCCTGAAAATAAGACCTAGCCGGACAAGCAGCTCTGACATGTCTTGGAGCAAAAATTAATGAAACCCAGTCTTTACTATAACACCGGGTCATAGGTTAATTTTTGCTCCAAAAGATGCATTAGAGCTGATGGTCTGGCTAGGTCTTATTTTCAGGGGAACAGTAGGTAGAAAGCCCTTTTCAGGGGCAGGCGTGCTTGACAGGAGCTGAGCCCTTGTCTGTTGACCATCCCCATATCCCCAATCTTCCTTGTTTCTGCCCTGCGGTGACTTAATACCGCAGCAGCGGTGGTCGTGGCACCAGATGGGGACCCAGTGGGTTCACAGAGTGGCTGGAGTTAAGTGGCTGAGACGGACGAGGGTCTTCCTGGGGGCAGTACGGAAGCTCAACCGTGTGTGCGTGTGTGTGTGTGTGTGTGTGTGTGTGTGTGTGTGTGTGTGTGTGCGTGCGCACGTGCTCGTTCAGCTTCACACAAGAAATCCTGAGTGCTCCTGTGGACACCATTCCTCCAGGAGCTGGCAGCAGTGACGAACACAAAGGCCCTTCTCTCAGGAGCTTAGATTCTAGTTGGGGTGGCAGACGGTAAACAAGATAGTGTTAGAAGTGATGAATGCTGTAAAGAAATAAACAGGCCCCTGGGACAGAGTGATGGGGGCGGGGAGGCCTCGCTGAGAGCTGAAGGTGCCAAGGAGCCAGCCTGTTGGAATTCTGCAGGAAGGACAGGCCAGGCAGAGGGAACAGCAGGTGCAAAGGCCCTGGGGGAGCAAGGCTTCCCCGCTCAGATTCTGGGGAGGCAGCTTCCCAGGAGAAGGTCTGAGGGAGCTCTGAAGGCAGGACTGAATCTCCCTAGCCAGGGCCTGGCATATAGTAGGTGCTCAGTAAATATTCTCTGCATCTCTGGGACACGCCTGCGCTTGTGTGTGTGGGTGTCCCAGACCAGGGTCCTCAGGCATTTCTGGGGGCCTGCGGTCGGTGGGGTGGCTGTCTCAGTCTCCTGCAGTCTGTGTCACTGAGGGTGCATCTCTGTTGGCTTCCTGTCACCAGAACCCCCAGACAGGCCTCAATGGAATTCTGCGGTGACAGAACAAGAAGTCTCATTCCATTCCTCTTAAAAAAACAAATAAAACCAAACCTGCTGGGAATTTCTGAGCAAGTGGGAACAAGGAGGTGGCGGGAGCCACTATCACCTTAAAAGGTACAACAGCCAGTGACTTCCCTGAGCTCACCTGGGGGTGGCCTTGGGGGGTGGCGGGGGTGGACAGCTGCCTCGCCCCAGGTGCTCTCCCCTGGATTCTCACTGACAGCCTTGCCAGTGGGGGCTGTGCTGCGCGGGCCCCTCTGTCCACCTCCCCCCACACCCCACACCCCCGGGTGCCCAGCCCTGTGCTTCCAGCAGCCTTACCCTCCTCCCATCGGCTCTCAGCACGCAGCTACTTGTCTGAATCTTCTGTTGGTCCCCCGCCTGCCATGGATGTCTCGCTGCTCTCGCTGGCACTCAGAGTCTCCAGCATCCCGCCCCCCACCCCAAGTCCAGGCTCCCGGCCTGCTCCCAGGAGCCCAAATAGCCTTCCCCACCCTTTCAGCATCAGGTTCAGAAGCTGACTGAACCACCAAGAGAAGAGGGGCCTGACCCAAACATCACTAGAGACGAGAGGAATGCCCACGACCCAGGAATGAGGGAAGCAGCACTCAGGAACCTTCCGGGGCCTAGTAACATCAGAACTATTAAAATGTCAGAATCCTTACCATGTCTTGAGCATCCATCAGCCCCCTGGCCCACAATGACAAGTACTCACACGGACTTTAAATGCCTCCAGAGTGCAGTGCCCAAGCTGGCAGGTGGTAGTAATTGTGGATACCTCACGCCTGTCAGGCACCATCCTAAGTACTGTCTATATAAACTTCGTCTTCAGGATTGCCCCTTGAGGCAGTTTCTGTTATTACCCCATTTCACAGATAAGAAACTGAGGCTCAGCGAGAACAAGCAACTTTCCCAGCTTGCTCAGAGGCACACAGTGTTTAACAGGTAGGGCTGGGAAGCTACTAGGGGCCTGTAAAGCACATTTTGGCTTAAGAGAGAAAGAGTAGGATGCTTGTTCATTTGTTGAACACCTACTGTGTGCCAAGCTGTGTGCTAGACACTTCAGAGTTCCTTGCAACCACTATTTCCATTTCACAGATGGGGAAAATGGGGGCCTAGAAAGAGAATCCTCTAAGGTCACAGAGCCAGAATGTGCTCTGCCAGGCGTCTTAGATGCTGCATCTCACTGAGTGATCATAACAGCCCGACGAGCTGTGAGTCGGTGCTCCTATTCCCACTCCCACTTTCACAGTGAGGAAACCGAGGCACAGAGAGGCTCAGCAAAGATCCCTCAGGTCAGACTCAGGAGCGGTGAAGCAGGGATTCAAACCCTGGCTCCAGAACTCTAGTGCTAACCACTGTACCACACTATCCACACTGGGGGGGGGCTGGAGGCTCCTGTGAGGAGGGGGGCACGCCACTGCCCAGCAGCCACTGCAGCACCTATGTCCCTTGGCTTCTGCTCCCCTCACAGGCTCACAGGGGCCCCTGCTTGCATGATAGGCAGGGTGGCAGGGGATGCTGCCCTCGGCTGCCAGCAGACAGGTGGGGGTAGAAGAGCTGGTCCTGAAGCCAGCCCCACCCTCCTCGGGCCCTGGCCCCACAGCTGGCCTCCAGGTCACTGGCTTCATGTGACTGAAGAAGTGGCGCCTCCAGGCCCCAGCCCCACACAGCCAGGCAGAGGAAAAGTGCTGTGAGAGAAGGCGCTAAAGATAGCCAGCCGCCGACTTCCTCATCCTGGCTGGCCACCACCTCGTCCCCCAGCTCCCGCAGGCCCGCGCTCCACGTCAGGCCACTCCTTGGAGCCTGGTTGCCCAGTTTGGAGCACAAAACAGGGACCCAGGCAACAGTCATGCTGTGAAGACTCACCACCCTCTGGGCACCCAGCAAGGCAGGGATGTGCCTCGTCTTGCTCGTGCCATCCCCTTGACAGGAGGCAGGAGCGTTTGTATCACCCCCACTTTACAGGGGATGAGCCTGAGCGGAGGGGGCATCAGCTCCCACGAGCACACCAGACCATTCCTACACCAGTGCGTGCGGACACACCTTGACACTGACACAATCACACCATTTTCCCCTGTGGCCATGATCTTGAACATTCTGACATGGCAACACTAAGGCCCACACCATCACCCATTCATCAATGAGTCCATCTGCACCCACATGGAAGCCTTCACACCAGGGAAACTGGAGACACTACATCCGGGCCTTTCTTTCAGACAGCTGGTTGTTAAACCAGCCCACTACCGGCCTTAACCTTCAGATCTCCTGCTGGTGACTCCCAGTGGCTGAACCCAACTAGAAACTGGCAAAGGAGCTGGGTGGATGCAATCCCTAGAGGTCAGCATCCTGGGGCACAGAGCAGCGGATGGGAGCGTGATCGAAAGTCTGGGAAAAGCACAAGGTGTGCCTAACACCTTGCTCTGCTTCCTGGGGAGCCAGGCACTATTCTAGGCACTTTTCATAAATAGCAAAGGCAGGCCCTCTCTGCTCCAAAGCTCTCCATGGCTCTACATTGCATATTCATTTATTCCTATATATAAAACATTTATTAAGCACTTACTATGCAGCAGACACCTTGGTGTGGCATTCAAGGCTCCTCACAATTTGGCCCTGGTTTACCTACCAGCTCATCACAGGCTCTTGTGCCTCCATCAGTATAGGGCCCCCCAGAGTCATCCTGAACAGGCCAAGGTGGCTCCGGGTGGTGGGGAAGAGCCAGCCATGGCTGGATCCTGGCTCAGTCTCCTCCCAGGGCCATGGCAGCATTCAGGGTTATAGGGATATTCAATGGGATCCTGCATGGAATATGCCCAGCCAGTAGGGTCCACTCTTACCTTCTGGTCCACACTCTCCATCAGTAAATACTGAGTGTGTGGCAGCCCTATCAGAAGGCAATATTACTTCCATTTCACAGATGGCAAAACCAGGGCTCAGAGAGGGCAGCAGACTCGCCCAGGCTCACACAGCCAGCACATGGCCATGCCTGGTCTGGCACCCACAGCCGCTAAGCCACAAGCGGCAATTGGCAACCCAAGGGCCAAATCAGCCCCTAGCTATTGGTTTGGCCCTCAGAGTGAGCTTGTTTTACTGAGGCTTTGAATTTGGGAATTCAAAGCTTTGCTTTTATTTTTAAAAACTTGATCGATAGCACAAACCTGGATACAATGCAACGGTCCAATGACCAGAGAGCTGTTAAAGGAACGCCTGGGAGTTCCATTCGGCAAGCAAACGAAGGAACGCCAGCTGCACGGGGACCTCTCTTTGCAAAAGAGCCACTTCCAGAGGAATCCTGCCACATGGAGGGTGCCTTCACATTTCCTTTGTATGTGTGACACCAATGGTAAATCTGATCTGCTCTGGCTGGGTGGCAGGCTGGACAGTGACTGGGTTAGGCATCGGGGACAGGCTGGCCCCCATCCGAGCTGCCCTGAGAACTCAGTGTGTGGGCCTCTGTTTTCTCATCTGAAGCATGGGGGCTCAGGGAGGTCTGGGTTGGACAATTTCTCAGTCCTCTTTCAGTTCTGAGGTTGGGACTCTGAAGGCCAAAGACCAGTACAAAGTGAGGAGATAGAGACAGAGAGACAGAGAGAGACTCCATGTGCTGCAACAATCAGGGAAGGCTTCCTGAAAGAGGGAGGCTTGAGCTAAGCTGTGAAGGCTGAGCAATACCCTGCCCTAACCTGAATAGGAATGGGTGGTTCTGGAAGGGTGGGAAATTACAATTCAAAGGAATGAGTTGGTAATAGAGAGATTTCAGGCACAGCAGGAAGCAAGCTGAGGGGGTTGGGAGTGGGTTGTGGGAGGTCTTCCCTGAGACTCTCCATCACACCTCATCACAAGGGGCCCTGTTTCTCCAGACCAGGATGGGGTCGGTGGCAGTGGGGAAGTTGACCTTGTGGTCCATAATGTGCCGTGCGCCAGGTACCACACCTGGCACTTGTCCTGCACTGGCTCATTTATTCCTCCTCTCGGGGAGGTAGCCACTAAGCAGACCCCCTTTTAGAGAGGAGGAATCTGGGCTTCACACCAGGCTCCTCTGGGCCCCTTTACCTGGAGGAGAGGAAGCCTTTCATAGAAGCAGGAGGCCAGTGCCTCAGAGCTTCTGCATAGGCTGTTCCCTCTGCCTGGAATGCTTTTCCTTCTTTTCTGTGGTGAGTAACCCAACTCACCTTCTGGCCTTGGCTCCAATGTCACCTCCTTCTGGAAGCCTCCCCAGATCCCCACCTGCATCAGGGTCCTCTGATGTTCGCTCTTTCTGTTCTCTCTGCTTCTCCCTCACCACCCACACCAGGACTATCAGTATATTATCATTTGTGCTGCTTTGGGCTCTGTATCTACATTCCCAGCCAGGGCCTGTGTCTGTTTTGCTATTCTTGTGCCCTCTGCACTCAGCACAGTGTTGAGCACATATTAGGTGTTCAATCACTGTTCACTGAAAGCCCAATTGACTGAAGGCATGAAAAACAAATAAATTTAAGAATAAAAGAAGTGATTTCTCCCAAGGTCACCCAGATGGCCTGTGCAGCGTGGCCACGGTGGAACCCTGGGGGCCTGCCTCTGCGGCAGTGCCCAACCCTCTCTGGCCTTCTGTCTGGTTTCCCCACTTCCATTCTGAACAGTCATGTCTATTCTCCATCCAGCAGCCAGAGCGATCCTATTAAAACAAGTTAGATTGCGTTCCTCCATACTGAGTTTCAGTTTTACAAGACGAAACGGGTTGTAAGGATGGATATGTATTTAATACCACTAAAACGTACACTTAAAAATGGTTAAGATGGTAAATATTATATTATGTGTATTTTGCCACAATAAAAAAAAATGCATCCCTCCTCTCCTCCAAACCCTGCAGAGCCTCCATTGGAAGCAGAGTAGTTAAAAGCCCAAGTCACCACAGTGGGCCGGGCCCTCCCTGACCTACCCTCCCTCACTCTCCCCACTCAGCCACGGCCACACTGGCCTCCTCTCCTCTCTGTTTCTCTAACATGGCAGGCTCACTCCTGCCTCAGGGCCTTTGCACTGGCTCTTCCTCTTCCTAGAATGTCCCTCATGTAGAAATTTGCAGAGACGCCCCTTTGTCAGTAAGGCCTGTCCTAACTACCCTCGTCGCAATGGCACCCTGCTCCCCCAGCACTCCTGACACGCCCCGAGCCTCACCTCGGCTCTTTCTCACAGCGCAATCACCTGCTACCATCTGTAGCCCGAACTTATTCCTCGCATTTACTGTCTCTTTCCCACTCCCTTTAGTTGGGTCACTGTTCTTCAGACTTCCAGAGAAGTCAGGGTGGGAAGGGATGTGGTCTGGAGCACGTGAGAGAGAGGGGAGAACGCCAAGCAACAAGTTCCTCAAAGCAAATTTAGGAAAAGCTGAAGTGAAAAAGGCTTGGGCAGCTGAGTGCTTCCTGCAGCCGGTCCCAGAGGCCACGAGCATGTGTCGTGTCTCTGAGTCTGTGTGTCTCCCTGTGTGTATAGTGTATGTCGGGGGGAAGGGCTCCTGAAACAAGGGACGTGCCCCCTCAGGGCCTCAGGGGATTGAGCTATGTGGTCTCTCACTCCTGGGTGCCCCCAGACTCCTCAGTGCTGTGGGGTTCGGTGTTTCTATCTTTCCTCTCCTTGGATGGTGTGACCTAATGGGACAGCATGTGGGCTCTGGAGCTGGACTTACAGGGTCCCGATCCCAGCTCAGCCACTAACTGTGTAACCTTGAGGAAGCCATTTCGCTACAACGTGCCTCAGTCTCATAATCTGAAAAATGGGAATGATCAGACAAGAACCCACTGTCTATCTTTGTTTTCAGGATTTGAGTGAAGGTATGTGAGGGGCAGAGGCCAGTAGGGGGCCCACAGTAAATATTCACAATTGGGATTGGTCTAAGATCCAGCCTGAGTGAAACCCAACCCAGCTTCTGGGAATGGGTGGCCAGGTAGAGCCCACCACCTGCTGTGCAGTGGGGGTTGCAGAGGAGGCACTGGCCCCAGGCAAGTGGTTTCGGCGGAGGCCTCAGGCATGAAGATGCTCTGGCCAGAGAGGAGCAGCGAAGGAAAGGGGCTGCAGGGAGTGGGGTAGTAAGAGACAGAGATGGCCTGGTGGGGGCTGCCAGGGACTGGGTAAGACCCATGCCCCGTGGGACCCAGGGGTGAGGCTGGAGTGCAGCCTCAGGAGCCTCCTCAGTGAGTACCAGGGTGTGTTTGACTTTGTCCCGGGGCAATGGGGAGCCATGGGAGGTGTTTGAGCAGGGATGTGGAGGCTTCAGCCCAAGACTTCTGGTTCCAGGCTGATGGGGAGACACCATCATAATGTAGACCAGGAAGATGAAATATTTTTGCACCAAATACTTAGAGAACAAGGCCTGAGTAGTTAGAGCACACTGCCTGGTGGAGCAGTAAAATCTTAAGGGGCTAAAAGGGCCCAGGAATGAGGCAATGATCTGTGAAGCCTGCTGGAAGGGGAGACTGGAAGTGAGCCTTAGTGGTGGCAAAAAGAGACTCTGCCACAGCGTGCTGAGTAATCGACTTTGGGTAAACCGGTGCCCTCTGTGGTCTTTGCTGCCACCTCCTCTGCCAGAGCTGACCCAGGCCCCTCCCAGGGGCAGAGTCGGGTTCTTGGTTTAGACAGAGACCCCACCTGCCTTGGTTTCCCTCTGCACTGGGTTGGGAGTGAGGCAGGGAGGATAATAATGCTTGATTGTCAACGGCCTTGCACACCTCAGGGGCCAGATGCCAAGGATTGTTTCCATTCATAGGAGGGTGGGCCCTTCCTGCCAGGAGAAAATTCCGAGCTCCTGCGGCCGGGGAGGGGGGGGCCCTGCCACCCCCTGTGACCACATACCCGCCGCCCAAACCTGTGGCATCAACAGCTTTCTTTCTTTTCTCCTTTCTTGGCAAAGGTAGCCGCCCAGGGCCTAGAGGAGAGGCCCTCAGCTCAGAAGCGCCCCGTCTCTTCCTCTCTCCCTTCCCGCCTTTGCTGTTCCTGCTGCAGAGAAACTGCCCCCAGGCAGAGACCACATTGAAGGACCCTGGCCAGGGCCTGGCCTGTTCTGCTATTGGACGTCTATAGTCTGGGTGCTGGGGACAATGCACGGCTGGTGTCTTCTGGGACAATGGGATTGTTGTTTGGGAATTTTCTGCTTCTCAGAGCCCTTGCTCCCAGAATGCCCTAAATCCGTGTCTGTGGTTTTGATCTTTGGTTGCGAGACGCTGCATTTTTGAAATTATTTGGTTCTGAGAGATCTCGGGCCTGGAATGGAAAATGTTCCAATACTTGATGGTCCTGGAATTTTCTGGTTTTACGAACCATGGTTCTAGAATTTTCTAGTTCAAAGGCATTGTGGTTCTGGAAGTTTAGATCCAGTTGTCTGATGCCACACCTTGGGTTGATGATACCACAGGGATTGAGTGGGGGCGGGAGTGGGAACTGGGGAGGGGGTGGTGGCAGGGTAGCACAGTGGCAGGCCAGGTGCGCTGGTGTGGTTGTTGGCGGCAGGTCTGGTGCTGACAGCTGGGGGCTGCTGCCTGAGCTCATGGCACCTGGCCCTGACCCAGGACAGGGTGGGGACGGGCCAGGAGGGGGACCCAGTAGAGGCCAGGCTGAGAGCCTTCCACAAGCTCTGCCACCTCCTTCTCTCCCTGGGAACCCCTCCTGTTGCCCACTGAGCTCACAGTGGCTGAGACTGTTGGCCCCACCTAGGGCAACCCCCCATTGACCAGTGGGGACTCCAGACATAGTCTGGGAGGGAGGGGCTTTCCAGTCCCACCGAGGGCAGGGGCAGCTCAAGGAAACACCCCTGTCTGTCCAGGGCTCTTCCCAGGGGGTCTCCTGTTAACCTGTTCCTCAGATACCCCTCTTTTTCTCTGGATATTGAGTCTCTGGTCACAGACTGATCACCCCCCCTCCTTGCCCCCACAATACCCTGTCACCCCAGATCTTTGGCTGGGGAAGAATCAGGAGCTCAGAGTTTGACACCAGGGGGCCTCAGTCTTCCCATCTGGGCAGTGGAGGCAGTGAGCTGTCTGCCTGCAGGGCTGTGACCATGGCCACTCTGACCGTCTGCTCCTTCCACCCATGGCCCTTCCCCAGGCTCCCCTGTGCCCTCTCGGCTTCTGTGAGGAGGGGCGCCCTACCCCTCCCTGGCCCCGCTTGGCACGCTCCCAGCAAGCTCGTGGGAGCTGGAATTTGGAACGGTCCCTGGCGTGTGTGTGTGCTGCCTCCCGCCTGCCGGGGCACCTCCCCTGACTCGGGGCCAGGAATTCCTCCTGCTTGTTCCCAACAAGCCCATGGGGAAGGAGGAGTTGTGGGAAGGGGCAGGGAGCATGCTGGATGTCAGGACTGAGTGGGGTGTTGGGAGGGAACCACAGTCAGGGACACGTAAGGCAGGACAGGCTGGTAGGAGCAGAGGAAGGGTGGCGGTGGCCTGGGGTCACATCCCGCAAACCTTGTCTTCAATCACATCATGTGTGCAGATGGCAGTTTTAGAGTTCCTTGATATCCTTCTATGGATTCATTCATTAGTTCAAGTATTTATTGAGCACCTACTATGTGCTGGGTGTTGCACTAGGTGCTGGGGATACAGCCATGAGTGGGACAGAGAGAAACCCTACCCACATGGGGCTTACATTCTGTGTGAGGACCGATGATAAACAGAGACCTGGGAGATCAGAGAGAGTTTTGTGCAAAGATACAAATCCAGTAGGTGCTGGAGCAGAGGGTGGCTGGGGGTGGCTTCTGCAGACCAGTGAGGGCCTCCTGGAGGAGACACCTGAGAAGAAGGCATAAATGATGAGAAAGAGGCAATCTGTGATGATGGGGCAAGTCGTGCAGGCCAGGGAGCATGGGAGAGGCTGAAAGGGGCCTAGAAGACCCTTGGATCAGTATGGAGAGTGAACTGGAGGGGCAGGAGGTGCCTCAGAGGTGGTGCAGGGGAAGGTGTCTTTGTCTCATTCTGTTTGACATCATTGGTCCTTTAAGTTGAGAAAGGTTTTTCTGGCTGCTGGGTGGAGGATGGACTGTGGGGGTGGCAGGGCAGAAGCACGGAGGGGGTGAGGGGCAACTCCAATAGTCCAGGTGGATGGAGGCTGGGTCCAGGTGGGGCCCTGGAGGGTTACAAGTGGTCAGATTTTATTACTATTTCAGAGCCAGAGCTTTGCTGATAAATTAGATGTGGGCAGAGGGGAGCTGGTTAACCACTGGTTCTCTGGGGGGGGGGGGGGGGGAATCCCTGATTTGTAGCATTTGCCCATTTTTGTGGTGTAAATATACCCACCATGGTCGATTTCAAGCTATGGAGTGTGAAGTTCCTGAACTCAGTGGGGGAGAGATGCACAGTAGCCTATTATTATACAGCGTTCCCACTCTACAGAGACAATAGATTTAAATAACCTTAAGAGAATAGATAACAGTACAATGTAAAAAAACACACATTAGGAAGTGATGAGTTGTATTTATTTACGTACAGGTTTAAATACTTTAATTTTTAATCATGACTGTGTTTAAAAGCTGGTCTGCCAAATTCGTGAACACTTAACGATGGGTGAGGAGTCCAGTTCCCACATATCTTTGGATGTGGGAACTCGGGGTCAGGGAAGCTGCACGTTTTCTGGGCAGTGGGTGGACAGTGCACGGAGGAGATGACATTGTGGGAGGAGCAAGTAGGGGAAAGATTCCAAGTTGTGCTCCTCCCTCCCTCACTGTGAGTTCCGGGGGGCATGGACCCCCTGTCCTGTCCCCTCTTGAACACAGCCCCTGTTCTCTTCCACCCCTTATGCCTCCCCTCCCACCCTAACCCAACAGGACGCTGGGGAGGGTGGACCCCGGCTGGGCACCATGTCCCAGGAAGTGCTTGGAGGGCAGAGCACCGTGCTGGGAGATGGGAGGGGGGGTCCCTTTCTTCATCAGCCCCTCACTTGCTATGTGACCTTGGGAGAGGCACTGCCCTCTCCGGGCACTTGTTGTCCTATCTCTAAAACGACGCACTTAAACCACAGATGGTGGGCACCTTGATGGCCTCCCCTCTGGTTTCCAAGGCACCTGGGGGTTAATCAGAGCCTTTGGCTCTGTTGGGGGTTGGCCCCGGAGACTGGTGACATATTTCCAGCCGCCCACCCGGCCACACCCCAGCTTGCCTGGTCCCCTAGCTGTTCGACTCAGAGCAAGCAGTCTGGCTTGCCAGTGACATCACTGCTGGGGAGACAGTGACATCATGTGGGGGTTACCTTGCCCCAGGCTTCTCAGGCCCAGTGCCAGACCTGCTTCCTACTGGGAGCTTTCATGGGTTACTCTGCTTCTCTGAACACCTCCCGGCTAACCCAGACCCTCACTGTGGGCTAGAGCCTCATTTGAATGCCAACTGGCTCTGCCCAAGCTGATCTGGTGCACCCAGAGGGCAGGGCAGGGGTCTTAGGGCAGAGCAAGGGGTCCTGGCTCAACCTTAACCAGCTGTGTGACTTTGGGCAAGTCACTTTCCCTTGCTGGGCTTGGGAAACTCCTCTCCTGAAATAGGGGTCAGTTTCCAAACTGGGTCCCTTAGGTGCCTCCCAGCAGAGAGCGGGTGGGAGGCCTGACCCAGAGCAGGTGGCCCTAAGTCTGTGACAGCAAGAGATGGTCCCCTGATAGTCTAGATAATTCACACACTCTTCTACTCTCATGGCTTCAACGTCACTGACGAGCTGAGCTGCCCGACTTTCATCTCCAGCCCAGTCCCATGCCCGGCTGCCTGTTCCACACCCGCCTCCTGAAACAGAACCCTGGATCCTCCCAACCTGCTCTTGCCCGGCTGTCCCCAGCTCTGTAAATGGCACCACTGTCCACCTAGCTGCCTAAGCTACAAACACACCCCCTCCCCGCCCCCAACCCCCATCACGTGGCAACTCAGACCCATCTCATACAGAGAACAAACAGCCAGGGTGTGAAAGGAGCGTGGGAGCGGCTCCATGTCCATGAAGGTCAGGAACAGACAGAGCAGGGGGATGGCTCCCCTTGACAGGGGGTGGGGACCGGCCAGAGGGAGACCGAGGGAGCTTCTGGGCACCGAGAATGATCTGTGCCTTGATCTTGGGGCCGGCTTTGTGGGTATGTTGAGTTAAAAAATTCTAATCATCAGTCTAAATTCTTCTTTTCCCACATCTACTTCATATGGCAGGAGCTGAAAATCCCCTCTCTCACACCTTCCGTCCTAGTAGGGGCGGGACCCGGGTGGGTGAGCAAGAAAACAAGTAAATATGTCCTAAATCAGAGATCGGAAAGAGCTGGGAGGCAAAGGACGCAGGGCCAGGGAGATGAGCCTGAAGGAAGAGGGAAGGAGCCACGAGGCTCTCACGGCAAAGGAGGGAAATACGGAAACATATCCTGATAAATACTGCAGTGGGTTAGAATGGGACACTGTAAGTGCTAAGAAACAGAAACTGGGGCAGGGTAATTGGAAGTTGTCATTTTAGGGGTTGATATTAGAAGTTGATATATTTGGGGGTTGATTTTTAGCCCCCGGTTTTATTGCCTGTAGAGTACTTATCTGACTCAATCTGAGTCTATTGTTTTCTCTCCACTGAATAGACTGCCCTGAGTCCTCCCCCCACATCTCAGCCCCCCGTTGTGCCTGGCCTGGGCTGCTGGCTCAGTATGTGTGATGGATGAGTGAACCGACTTAGGCCCACTTCTGTCGATCAAGCACACATCCTCTCCTCGTGGCGAGGTTTGCTTTGGACACCACTTGCCCCTGGATGCTCTCTCAGTGCCGCCCACGAGGTCTACTCCACGCCCAGCTGTTCCCTGCAGTAGGTACAAGGCGTGGGCCAGGTCTCCTCTCAGTTGTTACCTCTCTGGGTGGCCCTGGCAAGCTGCTCTTCATCGTGAGTTGGCTTCCTGGACTGTAAAATGGGGATATTGCACACAGGTAGGGGACACAAAGGGCCGGCACAGGCCTGGCCCATGGGAGGAGCTGTGAGTTGGGGTGCCCAGTGGCCCAGTGGATGGGAGGAGGAGGAGTACTTAGGGAAGAGTAACTAATTGGGGACCCTGGGATTTGGATTTTGGCTGTGTGACTTGGGGCAAGTCACGTCCCCTCTCTGATCCTTGCTTGGTTCCAAGGTAAATGGTACAGCTGCCCTTAGGGGCCAGGGACCAGGACAGGGGTGCTTTGGCTTGTCCGGGGGCCAGCCCCACCTGGGAACGGGAGGACATGGGGAGGTGTCGGAGGCAGGAGACAGTGGCAGCTCAAAGTGCCTGGGGCAGACAATGGGTGCTGTGTGCGGGGGCATAGGGCGGGACGGTAGGGTGGCACTGGGCACCCCAGAAGGAATGTGAGCGCTTGTCTGGGAATTCAAGCACATGGCTCTCCTCAGGGCCTGCTACCCGACGGTGGGCTCCCTGGATGGCCGCACACACCCTGTCACACGTGGTTGAGAGCCTGGAATGGCTGAAGGGAGCAGAGGCCAAGGGAGGTGCTGGCAGACTGGGACTTCCTGGGTCCCCACCCCCTGAAAGCCTGAGCAACCTCTCTGGGCCTTGGGAAAATGACAGGGTGAGCACAGAGCTTCCTTGTGCCACTGACTTGCTAGGTGATCTTGGGCAAGTCCCTGCCTCCCTCCAGGCCTCAGTTTCCCCATCTGTGGTCTCTGATCACTCCTTAGGGACTTCCTGGGGTTAAAACATCCCTCCTGGCCCAGTCACTTCCCTCACCCTCCCTCATCCTCCCCTTCTTGGAGTGGGGTCTTAGTTATTACTAATCTGTCCCCTGGGCCCAGAACAAAGTCTGGCCATGGCTGTGCTCAGTAAATATTTGCTGAATGAAGACATTTTCATCATTATTCAGACTATTTTCTGCCTGCTGCCTTCAGGTCCTTTCTCTGTCTTCTTCATCCTGCCCTGTCAGCTGCCTTCATTCAACGGGCTCTCAGGGCAATGGGCTCTTCTCAGCAGCTCAACCAGTGGGAGGCACTGCAGATGGGAGGGTGGGAGGAGAGAAGAGGGAGTATTTCTCCCTGCTCCCTCCTTGGTCCCAGCCGCAACTATGATGACCGCGGCTGCAGCTCCTCTGTGTATGGCCTTCCTCTTTGCCTCCCCTCTCACTGGCTTGATGGACCCTCTGCCCCTCCATGCCCCTCAGCTCTGGGTATGGCCAAAGCTCCCCCTTTCCCCATTGCCTCTCTCCAGGAGCTTCATACCCCATCTGCCCACAGTTCAGAGTGTTCCCTTCCCCAAGATTTCTTTTTCTAAAGCCCGTGATGTCTGTTTTTTTGCCAGGATGCTGACACGTGCCTCTGGGCCAGGTAGCTTTCATGATCCCCATTTTCCAGATAAGAAAACTGAGGCCCAGAGAGTGAATGGATGTGAATGGCTGTCAGGCAGGGTGTCATGCAGGGTCTCTAGTCCTGCACCCCACATAAGAACGCAGGACATAGTGAGGCCAAAAAGGAACACCCACAGAGCCATAGATAAGGGAGTCACAGCACTATAGTCTCGCTGGCGGCTGGGTTGGAGACACAGGAAGCAGGAGCCACATGATCCGCAACCCGCCGTCCACTTCTCTCTACCAACCAACCTCACTTGCTAACTGCAATCCGCCGTGCTAAATGCAATCTGCTCTTGCTAGCTCAGCCACCATCTTCTTGCTAGCCCCCCATTTTTCTGCTAGTGTAGCCACGGCAGTTATATTAGTGGCCAGTGGCTCACTGGTTACAGCTGACAGCCAACTAGTCACAGCTGATGGCCATCCAATCACAATTGATGGCCATTTATTACCCGAGTGAACACCTTTCCACGTGAGGGCGAGAGCCTGGAAACTGTGCTCCTGGCTCTGTCCCCACAATGGCTCCAAGCCTTGCATCAAGGAGTGCCAAGATTTGAACCCATGTCTTTGTTATGCCTGTGTCTGGGGCCTTTGAGTTTTAGCTTTTCTGATATCCCAGTACTAAAAGCTGAGAGTGAGTGCTCAGGTGGAATGATTAGCAAATAATAAAAATAATCATAGTTATGTTCCCTGACTCTCACTCAGGCAAAGGCCTGGGCCCTGGGCCAACAGCTCATTCGAGGTGTCTCCTCCACTCTTCTCTGCGGTGCGGGGCTGTGAGGAAAGGAGGCTGGGCGGGCCAGGGCACTGCAGTCTGGGCAGGTGGAGTGGAGGGCTGGGAGCCATGAGGCTGGTCGCCATCGGTCAGCGGCCATCTCCATCCGGCAGCCAGGGGAGCAGACAGCTTCATCCTGGGGAACTCCCCTCCCCGGCCAGTGAGTGCAGGGGCCAGACAGGCTCCCAAACTCCCGAGGGGACCTGCGCCTCTGGATGACTTCATGGGCCTTTCCCACTCATGAGTCACCTATGCCTCACTCATTGACCCTTTGGGCACCTTTGGAGGGAGGGGAGGCGGCCCACGGTGCAGGTTACCTAATGGTGCAGGGAGAGGTAGAGAAAGGAGGCCCATGGTGTTTGCCTCTCTTGTGAGGGGCATCCGGGCCCCTCTCTGAGCCTCCGGGGCCATATCACCCCTCCTGATGGCTTCATCTAGAATTTTCCCCCCGTTTATTCCAGCTTGGGTGTGCTGGAATTGGCCAGCTCGGGACTGTGCATGTGACTGCACCACAGTGAAGGAAGGAATAAATCCCTGTCTGTCTGCCTGTCTCCTCCTCGTCCTGTCCAAGCACGGGTGTGAATCAGCCCAGGTGAGGAAGCTGACTCACCTTCCCTACCTGGCTCTGGAGAAAGGACTACTTTCCCTTCCTTGCAGGTTGGCATCGAACTTGAACTTGACTTACTCTCAGAAGAGAATGGCTCTGCCTGGACACAGTGCCAGGACTTAGTGCCAGGTCTCTGGAAGTCACTGAGCCTCTACTAAACACCAGGCTCATGGCCTCCACTTGGCAAACATTATCTCAGAGGATCTCAAACCAACCTGCTGTCAGTGCTCTTGTTGGCAGATGAGGAAACTGAGGCTCAGAAGGGGGCATGACCCATCCAAGGTCACACTGCCCAGGTACGTGCCTGGGATTCTTGTCCTTGGAAGAACTTTCTTGCTTCCTCTTGTACCCCTAGTCCCCCAGCCCCCCCATGTGAGTTCAGCCCCCTTCCTTAGAGACCAGGGGAGGCTGCCAGGGGGTGGGGGCAAGGTGGGGTGGAGGTACAGAGCCAGCCAGCCCTCTTCATACCCTGTTCTATGCCACAGGTTCCAGGGGTCACCAGGGAAGGGGTGAACTCCTCTGTGCCCCTACCATGGGTCAGCCTGTCCCCCACCATCCCGCAGTTGTTAATCTTTAAACAGCCTGATGATTAATTAATTACCAAGACCCAGGGGGCTCGGTTGAGTGCACCTGGTGCCTGTGACCAGGGCACCCTTTCCCCAGCCTTGGTTACATGGGGCCAGTTTGAACTTGTAAGGCGCTCTGGAAGCTTCGGGTCCTTGAGTCCAGCACCACTGACTGGACAGGACGGGCCCCGTCTGAGCCTCAGTTTCCCTCATCTACCTCACCATCCTGCTTGCCTCCTGGGGTAAACCAGGAAGAATGAATCTCGAGTGGAAACACCAGGGGCTGTCGCTGGTGGGTGATGGGGAGCTAAGGGGTCAGGGCTCCATCCAAGAAGCAGTAGGACAGGACCAATGGCTCTTAATGCAGGAGGTGACCTTGGCCAAGTACTGTCTTCTCTTTCAGCCTCAGTTTCCCCATCTGTGAACGAGGGGCTGGGATCAGTGAATGCCTAGGACCTTGGGAGGCGTCTAAAGAGGAGCGGTCATTGGTGTCACACAGAGTCCCCAGCGCACCATTCCCCTCCCCTCTGTCCCTCCCATCCCCCAGGGGGCTCAGCTCACACTCCGGGAGGTGCTGGGCTGTGACTATCATCTGATTACCTCCAATAACACAGAAGTCTCATTAGCTGCAGGCCAGAAGACCCCAGGAGACTTCTGGCCCGACCAACGAGGGCAGGTGTGGGAGAAGCGTCAGCCCTGCCCACGTTGCCCATTTTTACCTTATCACTGAAGGAACTGGGCCTCCCAGAAAATCTGAGACACTGACCCTGGGAGACAAGGGATCTTTGAAGACATCTGATCTTCTGTGATTTTCAGAATTTGTGTAAGTTGAAATGAAATAACACAAGTCAGATCTAAATCCATAAACACATTTTCATATTAGAAGGCATATTTGCCTTCCCACCCTGTAGGGGGCTGCATCCCCCACCCCCCGCCCCCAAATTCAGGTCTACCCAGAACCTCAGTGTGACCTTATTTGGCATGAGGGTTTCCACAGATGTAATTAGAGTGAGGATCTCAAAATAAGATCATACTGGACTTATGGTCCTAAATCCAACCTGAGTGTCTTCATAAGAGAAAGGAGAGGTGGATGTGAAAACAGAGACACAGGAAAAGCCATGTGAGACGGCGGCAGTGGCTGGAGTGATGCAGCCACAAGCCAAGGATGGCCGGGACTCACCAGAAGCTGGAAGAGGCAGGAGGATTCTCCCCCAGAGCCTTCGGAGGGAGTGAGGCCTTGCTGACACCTTGATTTCAGCCTCCAGAACAGTAAGAATAAATGTGTGCTGTTTTAAGCCCCCCAGTGTGTAGTCATTTGTTACAGCAGCCACAGGAAACCAACACACACCCAGATCCCACAATCTGTTGTCCGTCCCTCATCTCTGCTCTTCGTACAATAAGTGACTATATTGTACGTACAGAGGTTGTGTTTGTCTAATTTCAATAGGTATACAGCCCATGTAATGTTCTGTAGGTGGCTCTCGCTCCCGCCCTGGTGCACCCGGGAGAAGGCTCCGGGTTCTTGCTCCTGCAGTCCTTTCTAGTGGCCGCAGTCTATCGTGTCACTCTACCACCCATTATTTAACGAGCTCTCATTGATGGACGTGAGGTAGTTTCCAGCTATCCTCAATGAGGCACAGTGAACACTTTTGCGCTGTCTCTTCTGTACACATGTGATGATTTCTGGAGCATAGGAGATTCCTTAGGAGGAGAATTGCTGGGTCAAAGGGTAAGCTCCTTCACAATTTGATTGTTTTGTCAAATTGAATCAAAAGCACTTGGAAACTTAGACTCTTGCGAAGGAGAGAAGCATGGAAATAGACTTTTGGGTTGTGTGGTGTTGGATACTTCCAACCTCAGAATCATGAACATTTAGGACACAGGGAGAGGGGGCCTTGGAAAGAAAATCTATGCTGGGGACCCAGGAGGGCCACTCCCAAACCCTGCCTGAGTCTCTGTCCCCCTGGAGTGGGCGAGGAGGAAGCAGATGAGGTAGGACTGGGGGCCTGGGACCCTGGGGGTGTCAGGGAGCTCTGGCAGGGGGTGAGGCGCCTCTCCAGCCTGGGCACCCAGCTCTTCTGCCCCACAAGGCTGCTGTCCCTGCCCAGCCGAGGTGCCAGGCCAGCTGGGCCTCTGTAGTCACACTCTGTGTGTGGCACGAAAGAAGATAGCAATGTGTGCCCGTCTGCCGGTCCCTCCTGCCCCCCTCCTGCCGCCCCCCTGGAGAGGGGCCTCTTCATCCGACCAGAGGAGCACAGGGGACTGCAGGCCCTGCGCTAGCCCATGGCCCACGGCGTGGTGCGGGAATGGAACGATGGCGGGTGCATCTGGCAGTACGTCTCCTCCCAAGACCAGCTGCAGACCTTCTCCGAGGAGCTTTCTGTTCTTCTAACAGAAGCCCCGCTCAACCCGAGTAAGAACCGGGAGAAGGCGGCAGAGGTGTCCTTTGAGACCTTCAACGTGCCAGCCCTGTTCATGCTCCGGGCCGGCCATCCTCAGCCTGTACACAAGATGGGGCCACCCATGCTGCCCCCATGTATGTGGGCTTTGCCACGTGCATCCCATCACGCAGGGAAGGTGGCTGGCTCCGACCTCTCCTATGTCCAGTTGCTGCCACACAAGGAGGGTGTCGACTTCCACACCTCAGCTGAGTCTGAGGTTGTCCGAACCATCAAAGAGTGAGGCTGCGACCTGTCCATCCAGCCGCAGAAGGATGAGTCCCTGGAGACAGAGAAGGTGCTGTGTGTACGTTGTGGGGTGGCAGCACGCTGGACGAGGGGCCTGCGCGATTCCGGGCCCCCGAGCTGCTGTTCCTGCCAGAACTGGTAGGGGGCGAGAGCGAGGGGCTCCATGAAGCGCTGACCTTAGCCATCCACAAGTCCGACTTGGACCTCTGCCTGACGCTGTTCGCCAATATCGTGTTTTCAGTGGGGCTCCCCGCTGTTCAAGGCGAAGCGAAGTGAAGAAGCTTGCCCCGAAGGATGTCAAAATCAAGATCTCGGCCCCTCAGGAACGGCTGTGCTCCCCGTGGGTCGGTGGCTCCACCCTGGCCTCGCTGAACACTTTTAAGAAGATGCGGGTCTCCAAGAAGGAGTAGGAAGCAGATGGCTCCCATGCTATTCATTGTAAAATCTTCTAGTGCCCAAGGAGAAGGGGGTGGCATGTTGGGAGAATGGGAGGAAAGGGGAGCCAGAGCCCTTGAGCCTTTCTGGTCTGGACATACATGCCAGGGTCCCTGGCATGCCCTGAGCGCCAGCTGGGTGCAGTCATGCTTCCCTGTGGCCCTCTCCTCTGTGTGCACACACAGTACTGTTTAGCTGAATGGCTGGGAGTCTTGAGCTGCACTACAGGAATTGAGGAGCCCAGCCTTGAGTGGTTTGGGGTGTCCCTCTTGGCCAGGCCAATTAGGCCTGTGGCTCCTGGTTCTGACCTTCAGGGCTGTTTCCCCGAGCTCCAAGGCCAGACACCCAAATGCCCCCATTTCCTCTGACAGGGTCCCTTCTAGGGCCAGGGTGCCTGGATGCCTGTATAACTAGCCTTGGGGAGTGGGGTGGTAGACGGGATGTCCATCAGCTCCCTGCTGGTGTGTCACTGCTTCTCGGGCCACCTCCTCTTCCTGACCTGACAGGGTAGCACAGAGGCCAGCACTCCTAGGCATCCCTGACCTTCCACACACTGTTCCTGCAGCCTCTCTTCCTGAATGGACATCTTGGTGTAGGCTGAGTCCTGGGAAGTCTGCCTTCCCCAGTGAGGGGGTCTGGCCCAGGTCAGACCCTTTGGAGCCAGGAAAGAGGATGCATGGGGTTTGGGTGGCCACAGTCTGTGCTCCCCACTTCAAAGCACTTCATTAACTTCCTTCGCCCTCAAGGGTTAATGGTCTTCACTTGTTGAGGGGAAGCCACTTAATCAGGAGTCAGACCCAGAGGGGTGAGGGGGCCACATCTCCTCTTCCACCTCTCCCAGGAAGGAGGTCTTCATTACCTTGGGCCAGGACCCGCCACCCCCTCCCAGATACAATACAATTTAACATAACTGCCTGGAGAAACTGTTTTGTAAATCATTATAGTGATCATTGTGACAAGGCCCAGGGTGGGGGCGGAGGAAACGGGGCTGCTTGCTCTAGGATCGATCTGCTAGCCCTGATGGAGGTCTGGGGTCTGGGGTAGGGCAGGGGGTTCTGGCCTACACAGTGATTACCTGTCTTGGGGCCACCTCCATCCGCACTCTGGCAGTTTTAGAACGTGCTGCACCCTCCAATTATTTGACACTCCTCTTACTGAATGTGGGGATCCCCTTCCCTTGAATCTGGGCTCTGTGAATGCTTGAGTAACAGGGTGGAAGTGACGGTGGGTCAGAGCCTAGGCCCAGGCCCTGAGAAACTGCAGCTTCCATGTCCCTCTCTTACAATGTTTGCTGTTGGAACTCAGTCACCATGCGGTGAGGAAGCTCAACTGCCCATGGAAAAGCCGCATGGAGAGTAACAGAGGCCCCTGCTCTCACCCCAGCAGAGCTAAGGGGTCATCCAGCCCCCAGCTGAGTTGCCCCATGCCACCTAGAGCAGGGATATGCCTTCTCTGTTCAGCCCTGCTAAACTTGCAGATCTGTGAGCAAACAAATGCTCACCTTATTTTAAGCTACTGAATTTTGGGTCATGGGTTACAAAGCAAAGGAACACTGGAATACCCCCATGGCCAAAAAAGTCACCACCAGTGTCTGAACATGGGCTTTGGGGTCAGTCGTGCCAGCCATGTAGTAAGACCTCTCTCAGCCTCAGTTTCTTCATCTGTAAATAGCGATAGTACTTGCCCTGTAAGGTGCTAAGAGGATGAAATGAGATGATGCATGGAGGGGGCAGGGCATAGTGTAAGCATGGTAAATGGTAGCTCTTAGGACTGTTAACTGTTACTGCTGTTATTTTCATAGGCACTAGAAAATTCAGGGGCCTCCTCTTCCAGGAAGTTTTCCCTGACCACCCCTGGCTGAGCTGCCACTTCCTCTGTGCACCTACAGCCCCCACGTTGTACCCATCACCACAACGAGGGTCCCAGTGTGTGGTCATGGCCTGTTTATGGCTGCTGGCTTGGGAGCCCCACGAAGGCATCAGCAGCAGGGTCAGCAAGTGGTTGAAGTGTCCAAAGTGAGGACAAGGTATGTGTGCACACAGGTGCCCTGAGGTGCTTACACAGCGGAGTGGCCCTCAAGCAGCCTGTGCACCCCAAGGCTGCTTGAGGTGGGCCTGGGGTGCAGGCTTCTGTGTTGTGTCAGGCCTGGATGAGGTACGTGTGCATCTCTGCACACGTGAATAACTTGCGCATGTCTGTGGGTACATGTGGGCGTGTGTCTGTCCCTCCGTGCATGAACACGTTCACATGCGTGTGGTCATGTATTTGCATGAGAGCTGTGTGTGTGCATGGGTGTGTGCACGCTCATGCCACGGGCAGGCTGCTGTGGTGAAAAGACTCCTGTAGCAGCTGCTACATCAGGGTCCCACCATTCCTCATTTGGGAACTAAAAATAGTCTGTGCCCAGCCCTGTCCCAGCAGGCAGGGGGCCGATGGGCAGCCCCACAGGGCACCCTAGCCAAGCTGGTGACCTCCTCCCTGCTTGGGCCACCGCCCTGCCTGCTGGTCCCTGCCTAGGGCTCCCATGAGCTCATGCAGGCCCTGCTCGCCAGGGCAGGGCAGGGGTGGGGAAGTGCTGAGGCCCTGCCCACGTCCAGGCGGCTGGACACAAGCAAGGCCTGATAAGGTCACGCATGGAGTGCGGTCCGCCCCCTCCCTCAGGGCTGGCCAGGCGGACATGAGTCAGCACAGGGGGCATCGGGCAGCCCAAGCCTGACCACTGGCTGGCAGCAGGGGAGGCCCGAGGCAGAGGTGGGGGGCGTCCTTCTGAGCAGGGCAGGAACTGGCCAGGAGGAATCACCTGTTGATGACGGCCAAGCCCTGACTTCATTCTCCACTTTGAGGATCCCCTACTTCCACTTCCGCCCAGAAAGCCCCTCTTAGAGGTCCCCTGAGAGCTTCCTGCCCTGGCCTGGCCATACGCTTGACCTCTGGAAGGCTGATGCCCACCCTTCAGAAGCCACTTCCCAGTTTAGTTGCACTGCCCCCAAGTCTTTCCCATGCTCCTTTCTTAGGAAGTGCTCGCTGACCCCCAGGCTGGCCTGGGCCGCTCCATCTCTTGGAGTCCTTCACTCTGGAAGTCAGGCCTGGTTTCTTGTCCCTAGAGCAGGAGCTTCTAAGGGCAGAGAAGTGTGACTTTTCCTCACTCCTTCCTTCCCCGTCACAGCCCAGAAGATATCAATCTGTTCCCCTTTACAGGGGAGGAAGCGGATGCATTGCTGGGACATGACTGGCCCAAAGTGCCCATTGACTCTGTGACTTTAGGCTAATGGCATAGCCTCTTTGGTCTCCTTATCAGAGAAATCAATGGGACACGAATCTCCTCCTGCTGATGCTGTGTGTTGTCTAAGGGAACACCATGAATTCCTGAGGTATCAACAGGCAAATGCCACCTTGGGCAGGATGCACTGGGGGATCCGCAGACAGAGACTCCATTGGGGGCTACGCAGCCCTCAGCTGGACCGGAGGTTCAAGGGTGGAAATGTTTCTGACTGGAAGCCAGATTGTCGTTGGATCTGGGGTTGAGCCATTCCCGGAAGGAATCCAGCTGCTCTGAGCCCAGCTGAGGGGCAAGAGTGTGAGGGTGTGGCTGGGGGGCTGGGAACTGCCCCACCAGCTCTCTGGAAGGACCCTGGAGTAGGAGCCTGTGTCACGGGTACTGGGTTGGGCCATGGTTCACTCCAGGCTGTAAGTCCTCAGCTAAGAAAGGCGGGGAGCAGGGACAGCCTGAGAACAAGGCACCTGAGTTCTGAGCCAGCTTCTATAACTTCTGGTTGTGTGACTCAGTTTCTTCATCTTATAAAACGGGGTTCTAACTGCCTCACCTCACAAACTTGTTGTGAGAACCGAATGGCTCACGTGCAGGGGCTCGGCACACAGCAGGCCTCATCGGGGTCTTTCCCCTACCCCATCCTCTCTGGCTTCCAGGGACCTGGTCCCAGGCCCCAGGACACCTGCAAATGCCCCTTCACGTCTCAGGCTCAGAGAATGACAGAAAGGGGGAGAAGGGGGGACAATTAAACCAAACAAAAACTATATGTTTGCTGGAGTTTACACACTTGCATATCCAACAACCAGAATGCATCAAAGGTAGGGTCCTGTGTCTCCCAGAGACAGGGGAGAATATGGGCCTCTGCAGATACAGGCAAAGATAGATTTACATTCTTTTCTCAGTCTCACACCCCCCCAAAACGTACAGTTGCTTCCTTGTTCTGTTTCGTGGCCGTGGCCTATGGGTATTCCAGCGTTTATTTAACTGGATGTAGACGGAAGGGCAATTTATTTACTTACTTACTTACTTCTTTATTAAAGCAAGGGAACAGCTTCTTGGAAACGTCCTTCCTCGAGTCTATAACGGGAGATCTGGGTTTGAGTCTGGGTTCTGCTACGCACCACACGGGGAGCCTTGCACATCTTGCTTCTCCTCTCTGAGCCTCAGTTTTCTCACCTGTAAGATGGTAGTTGTGTCTGTCCATCATGAGATAGTGGTGGCCCATCGGGCTGTATCCTGCTCATCAATGTGTTTTGCTCCCCTAATTTTCCCCAAATCTGGAGATTTCACATTAAAATCCAGATTTCTGGTTTCTCTTGAAAGATCAAAAGGCTGGCAACCGTTGGCTGGAGCCCTTTCGGTGGGGCAAGGGTGCTCCACTTGGCTGCAGACCTTGCCTCGCCACATTGGTCACTTACATTCGTTCCCGCCTCATCTCGTCGGCCTCCACGTGAGGGTCTTTGATGCTGGGGTTCGAGTTAAAGCAAACATATTGGGAACTTCGTGAACTCCCCACGGGCAGGGTCCCCAGCGACCAGCATAGGCCCAGCTTCACGCTCTGATGTGTTTGGGCCTGGGGACCCCGACCCTGAGCGCGAGGATCCAGAGTGTCTCCCCCAGCAGAAGGGAAACAGACGTGCCGGCACCATCCCCGGGACGTGCTCTAGGAGGCAGCAGCGGAGGCTTCTTCTCTAGGCTGAAGCCGGAAGCTGGGCCACAGGCACCTGGAGTTCCCATCTCCTGGTCCCCAGGATGTGGATTCCTGCACACAACCCCCCACGCCTTCCTCTTCTCCACCTACATTTGGCAGTCACATCCTGCCTTCAGGGGTGGGCCAGGCCTGAAGGGAGGCAGGGATGTGGGTGGAGTCTGAGGGCATCCTCTCTTAGGGACAGTTGAAACCTCTTCTTGGCTCCAGGGTGCCTTGGAACACAGTTTGAAAACCACTGCTGGAGCGCTTTTGACAGACAGTAAGACAGGCCTGGAGTTGACAAGGGTGGGAGGCTCGAACCTGGGGGCCCTTGCAGGACCCGCACCCTAGTCTGCTACAGAGCCTGGCATGTGAAGACACAGCTCACGGTGCCCCCAGCCCACCTCCCCTGGAAATGCTGAGTCCCCTCACTCTGCTCTCCTTTGTCCAGAAGGCCAGGGAGGCATCGGGGCTTCACCACTTCCTGTGTCAGACACCTCACTTCTCCAAGCCTCACTTTGCCGGACCTGCCAAATACCCACATCACAGGGTTGTTGTGAAGAACAAAAGAGATGATAATGGAAATAACAAGAACCCCAATCTTAGTGGCTACCAGTCCCTGAGCTCTAACTAGATACCTGGCAGGTGGGCTGGGAGCATCTCATTTGTTAAAACACGTTTATCGACATGTAATTTGTATACCATACAGCACACCCATTTATAGTGCGTGGTTCAATAGTTTTTGGCACATTTACGGAGTTGTACAACTATCCCCACAATCTAATTTTAGATAGTCCCCCAAGGAAACTCAATACCCATCAGCAGTCACTCCCATTCTCCTTTCTCCAGCCCCTGGAACCACCAATCTACTCTCCACGGACGTGCCTATCCTGGACATTTTAAATCAGTGGCATCATACAATATGTGGTCTTTTGTGACTGGCTTCCTTCACGTAGCATAGTGTCTGTTGTAGCATGTATCAGTACTTCGTTCTTTTAATGGCTGAATAATATTCCATCGTATGGATAGACCACATTTTGGTTTATCCATTCCCCTGTGGACAGCCCCTTGGGTTGTTGCCACTTCTTGGCTGTTCTGAAGAATATTGCTCTGAACTTTCCTGTACAAGTCTTTGGACAAATGTTTTCATTTCTCTTGGGTCTACACTGGAATTACGGGGTCATCTGGTAACTGTATACTTAATACTTTGAGGAACTGTTCAATTGCTCCCAATGTGGCAGAATCACCTTATACGCCCATGAGCGATGTATGAGGGCTTCCGTTCCTCCACGCCCTCACTGACACTTGTTACTATCTGTCTTTGATGACAGCCATCCTAGTGGGTGTGAACTGGTATCTCATTGTGGCTTTGACTTTGATTTCTCCACCCACTAATCATGTTGATCGTCTTTTCACATGCTTATTAGCCATTCCTATATATTTTTTGGAGAAATGTCTATTCACATGGCAGCACCTCATTTAATTCTCACAACAACATCATGGGCAGGGGCCTCTGTCTGGGACGGCCCAGCCTGCCCACTTGGGCACTAAACGCTGGGAGGTTCTGGGCCTGCAGGGAGACCCTGCTCAGGTCAGTGGACAGCAGATGCACAGCACATGGGCAATGCCTGGGCTGCTAGTCTGTGGGAAGCAGTACATTTGTCCCTGAGGGAGTGTCTCCTGCCTACTGTCCACCTGCTACGTCCACCAGGCAGGGGAGGAAGCTAGGCTGAGAGCCCCTCCTCTGGTATAAAACTGAGCAGATTAACTCACTGACTCATTCATTCATTCATTCATTCATTCATTCATTCATTCATTCATCTATCCAGCCCTGGGGCCTGCCCTTCAGTGGCCCCGTGCAGTCCTGATGCAAACGCTGACCACAGCATGGTCATCGTCTCAGATAACTTACTGAAGGAGTGAACACCTCGAGCCTGGGGCCTGTGCTGAGAGCTGAATATTCCCAGACCTGCCCACATGGAGCTCCTGGCGGATCAGGAGAGACAGAGCACCAAAGGCAGCAAGCAGAGCCATCCGCCCAGCGTTTGAGAGGGGCCACGCACTGTCATAAGGCCCTCGGACAAGTTCAGCCATTTAATCCACTGGACAACACTCTTAGGCAAAACCATTATTATCTCCGTTACAGATGGGGACACTAAAGCTCAGGGGTTGGGTTGAGGGGCCCTAGTGAGTTAGTTGCAGAGTGAGGGGCAGAAACCCGGTGTTCTGCTCCCAGCTCTGGGTTCCTTTCCACCCCATGTGCCCCTTCCTCTCTGTTCCTCACCCCACCCTCTAAAATTCAGACCTGGATTTCTGCAACTCCCCTCCCCTCTTCTCACAATATTTGACCAGTTTTTGAGGACGGATGTCTGATGTACTGAAGAAGAACTCGCAGCAGCCAGGGGATCCGGGTTTAAACCCTCACTCGTATCAAGATGCTGTGTGACTTGGGCAAGGCCCCCCAACCTCTCTGGTTCCAGCTTCTTCATTGGTCAGCCAGAGGGCTGGACCGGGTGCTTTCAAAGGGCCCTTGGCAGAGGCTGTGTCTTAGGGTGGGTCAGGGTGGGTTCCCTGAGGAGGTACAGGTGGAACCAGGCTTAGGGAAAGGTGACTATAGCCTACAGGTCATTTTCCAGGGGACGCTGGAGACTTGTCCCCTCCCCACCAGCTCTGGCCCAGCTTATCATCTGCCTGTCTCGGGTGGCTCTTCCGAGTGGCTCCTCCGGTTTCAGCCTGGAGTCTGTGCTAGCGGGATCGTGGGAAACCTGGGGGGCAGGTGGGTGGCCCTGCTGCTTGTAGGGCTCTGGGCACCCTGTCTCCCCCAGGTTATCTCTGGTCTGGGACAAGCTGGGAAAGTGAGAAGCTGCGTTATCTCCTCCACTTCCCTCCGGAGATAGAGCTGTCTCAAAGCCCTCTTGTTCTGCACCCCTTCATGCCCACTACCCCCTCCCCCAGGAAATGGGGGAGGCACTACCACAGAGTCGAGGCCACAAGGGGAGACAGAAGTGAGTCTGAGTGGACTGAGCACTAGGCTGGGAGTAAGGGGGCCTCGAGGGTTTTCAAGCCCCTCTGTTCACTCACTCTCTATGTACTCACTGAGCACCTACTATGTGCCAGAGCAGAGGAGAGATTTAAAATAATTCACATCCTGCGGACCCAGGCACTTGCCAGTCAGGGGACCTGGAAGCAGCTCCAGGGTTTCCCTGCTGGGATAGGCTGTGTAGTTACTCGCTCATGAAGGGGCTGGGGGCTCTGGGGGAGGTCTGGGCAGCGTGGGGGGCATTTGGAGTCCTGGAGCAGAAGCTAGTTACCAGTTGCTTTGGGTGTAATTCAGGATTTTAGCAACCTGAGTGACTCCTCGGGACTCCCAGCCTACAGTGTTGTGGAGAGCCTGGGGGTAGAGACACCTGGGTTCGAACTGCTACCTGTGTGGGTGTGGCCTTGATTTCTTATCTGTAAAATGGGCCTGGGAGTGGCTTGTCTGCACAGGGAGTTGAAGCAGCAGCAAGATCCTCTATGCCCGCAGCTGCACACTGTGCGGGAGCAGGTGAGGGTGACTGGTGAAATTGCTATTGGACCATTTTTTACTAAAATGGCCATTTCCCATGCTCAGGCTAGAGTGATGAACAGAGGAATTCAGGTTTCCCAAGCCTTGTTCTAGGCACTGGGGACACAGCAAGCAAAGCACTTTCTAAGTGCTTGTCATCATTAATACCCCCTCACCTTCTGTATGAGTTTCCTGTGGCTGCTGTAACAAATGACCACAAACGTGGTGACTTCAAACAACGCACATTTTTTATCTGACGGTGTTGGAGGCCCAGATGTCGGCAGGGTCGTGTTCCTCCTGGAGGCTCTAGGGAAGAATCAGTAATCCCAGGTATGAGGTGGCTTGTGGTGGCTCCAAGGAAGTTGTGGCAGACAGAATAACAGCCCCCCAAGGATGGCCATGTCCTAATTCCTGGCATTTGGGACTGTGTCACCTTCCAGGGCAAAAGGGACTTTGCAGATGTGATTACGTTAATGACTTTGAGATGGAGATTAGCCTGAATTACCCAGGGGGGCCCAGGGTAGTCACAAGGGTCTTTATAAGAGGGAGGCAAACTGAAGTGTACATTTAAAAATGGTTAAAATGACCAATGTTATGTGACATATTGTCGTGCAGGGTCTCTGCTACCACTGCTCGCACAAGAACGTAGGATATGGTGAGGCCAAAAAGGAACACCCACGGAGCCATAGAGAGGGGAGTCATACCACTATAGTCTCGCTGGCGGCTGGGCTGGAGACACAGGAAGCAGGAGCCACATGATCTGCAACCTGCCGTCTGCTTCTCTGCTAAACAACCAACCAACCCAGCGCAGCCACGGCAGTTATATCAGTGGCTAATAGCTAACCAGTAATAGCTGATGGTCAACTAGTCACAGCGGATGGCCATCTACTACCTGAGCCAGCACCTTTCCACGTAAGGCTGAGCCTGGGAACTGCTCTCCGGGACTCTGTCCCCACACATATATTTTCCTACAATTTCAGAAAATTAATAATGTAATAAACTCAGAGTCATTGAACTGTACAATTTAAGTTGTACACTTTGAATGTGTGGTATATGAATTATGTCTCAATAAAGCAGTTCAAAAAACACCAAATGGAGGGACATTCTACAAAATACCCAAGTAGTACTCCTCAAAAGTGTCAAAGTCAAGAAAGATTGAGGAACATCAGAAATGGAGGGGACTAAGGTGACCCAAGACCAAATGCCATGTGGAATCCTGGAACAGGGAAAGGACCTCAGTGGTAAGGCTGGTGACATCTGAAGAAAGTCCGCAATTTACAAATTTGTATTAATGCTAACATCTTCATTTTGATAAATACAGCACTGTTATGTCAGATGTTACCATGAGGGGAATCTGGGTGGTGACGTGTACAGGGGAACTTTGAATTACCTTTTTAACTTCTAGAAAGCTACAGTGAGTTCGAAATAAAAAGTTTAAAACTATAGAGGGAGGGAAGAAGGTCAGAGTCAAAGAGATGTGACGACATGAGCAGAGATCAGAACGAGAGATTGGGAGATGCTACATTCCTGGCTTTGAAGATGGAACCAGCCAAGGAATGCGGGGGCCTCCAGAAGCCGGAAAAGGCCAGGAAACCGATTCTTGCCTAGAGCCTCCAGGAGGAACACCGCCCTGCCGACATCTGGGCCTCCAAAACTGTCAGATAAAAAATGTGTGTTGTTTGAAGTCACCACGTTTGTGATCATTTGTTACAGCAGTCACAGGAAACTCATACAGAAGGTGAGGAGGTATTGATGATATAGTCACCGTGACAAGTGCTCAGAAAGGGCCCGTGTTCTGTAAGCGCTTTACATATGTTAACACAGTTAACCTTCAAACATCCCTCTACAGAGGCACTATTCTTAGTCCCATTTTACAGATGAGGAAACTAAGGCACAGAGAGATTAAATAGCCTGTCCAAGGACACACAGCTGGGAGCAGCAGAGTGGGATTCTTACCTAGGCAGGCGGTGGCTGAGTGTGTGTGGGTAGCTGCTGCCCTCACTGCCTGGCTTCACCTGGTGTGTGAATTCCGACCCCACCTGGTGAGTGTTAGGCACTTTACAGAGAGGACTGGGTCAATTTCACGGCTGTCCTATGAGAGATGTTCTTGTCATTCTCACTTTTGTAGGTGGGGAAACTGAGGCATGGTAAGATGGAGCCCCTTGCCCAAGGTCACAAGGACAAGGAGTGTTCCCCAAAGATGCTGCCTCCAGCTGGGGCCTGGGGCTGCCCCCTGCCCCCATCTCCACATTCCCTGCGCTCCCTGAATGGGAATGGCATCCTCATCAGATGTCCCCACACCCCTGCATGCCTGAGGCTGAGGGACATCCCGGACCCATTGTTCAGGCCAGGAAGCAGCCCCCTCCCTCGGGGAGGTGTCTCTGGGGGGAAAGTTCCTTCCCAGAGAGGTGAATGCTCAGGGAGCGAGCGAGCAGGCCCTGGCCGGGCCCAGGACAGAAAACTCGTGTTGGACCTTTAAGGGCAAGAGCCAGGGTTGAGGCTACTTCTCCGTAGTCGCTGAGGCTCTTCTTACCAGAAACTCTTTCTGGGGGGTGAACCCAGGACCCGGGACCAAGGGCAGTTGGTGACAGGGACTGGGGTGGGGGTAAAGGGCTCTTGTTTGGGTATGGCCTCCTCCGTCTCTGGGCTCAGTTTCCTCAGCTGTGAAGTGGGAGAGCGGGGCTGGGGCTCTCTAAGCCCCCGGCGTTCTGTGAGCCTGTGATTCCGTGGGTGCTTGCTCCCCTGTTCTTTCATGATAACAGAGTGAACACTTACTGGGGCGTCCGCGCCAGACCTGTTCCAGGTAAGTCTCACAGCGACCGAGAGCGAAGAACACCGTTACAGTCTGTTACAGAGATGAGGAAACCGTGGCACAGAGAGGTTAAGGAATGTGGTGAATGAACAGTGGAACTGGGATACGCACCCAGGATTCGAGGCCACCAACCACACCCACTGTCCTTCGATCACTGTTCACTCTCCGTTTCTCTCCTAACCCACAAAGAGCTGAATCAGGGAGTGGGGGTCGGGGAGTGAGGATCTCCCACGGGGAGGGTGGGTTGTTGCAGGAGCTCCAGTCTCTCACCCAGCCAGGCCCCAAGCCCTTTCCAGGCTGGACCAGGGCTCAGGAGCCAGCTGTAAACCTTTCCCTGGAGGGAGGGCTTCCTGGAGGAGGTGGTATCTCAGCTGAGCAAGAGTAAGCTGTAAGGAGGTAAAGGAAGAGAGAGAGGGCGTTCTGAGCAGAAGGAACCCCAGGTTCAAAGAAATAGGAAATCTCCAATCTGACTGTTCACTTCCGGCTCCCAGGCCCGTTTTCTCAGTGCTGCTTCTTGGACCTGTGCTGTCCTGGGGACCCCTTTGAACTTCCTCTGGCCAAAGCAAAGCTGTATGTCCACCTGTGGGGTCTGCTGGTACCTGATGGCTTCTGTGGTGGACTGTCAGTCAGATGCATTTAAGAGCCTGGACTCAGGAGCCAGACTGCTCAGTTCAAATCCTGCCTCTGTCACTTGCATCTCCATCACCTGGCCTGAGTGACTTCACCTTCTTGTTACTTGTCGCAGTGCTACTAATATTATTGTTCTTGTTACCAAGTCCCTCCAGCCCAACTCACGTCAAGAAAGGCCCGTGGACTGAATATGTGTGGGAAGGAATGGCAAATTTTAGAAAACAATTTGGGGTCAAGGAAAACTGGGCTGGACTCTGCTCATGGCATATGTCATTCTCTGCCTTTTCTCAGCTCTGCTCACAGACTCTGATATGCAAATGAACACCTTGATGCAAATGAGCTCCTTGATCCGCAGACAGCCAAATGCAAGGTAGGTGAGAGTGCACCTGCCCTTCTTCCTGCTTGCTCCTTCCCTCCAAGCTTTTGGGATGGAAACACCTTGAAGGAAAGGGGTGTGTCTATTTTGTTCTCTGCAGTATCTCCAGGGCCTAGACCTGTGCCTGGCACATAGTAGGTGCAACTTACCCTTTGAAAAAATGAATGAATGAATGAATGAATGAATGATTAGAGGGATGCATGATGATGGAGGTAGGTGAGGTACAGAGGAAGGGCCTCAGGCATCGTTGACTGGCTGAGTGGCTGTGCACTGTTCACAGCACCTCTTGGGGTCTGTCCTTGCTCATCAGTAGAATGGGTGTGGCTCAGGTTCTTTGGAAAACAATTTGACCGAGTTTGCCAGAAACATATATGACTCACTGACCCAGTAATTCCATTCCAGCCACAGAGATATCCCTAAATATGGAAAAAGGAAAGCTTTCTGTGCAAAGATCTACCAAAATATATTATTTATAACATCAAAAAACTGGAAATAACTGAGATATCCAACAATAAGTAAATGGCTAAATAAACTATGGAACTTCCACTCAACAAAATACTAGACAGCCAATAAAAATGAGGCTCAGAGAAGAGGAAAAGAAATGCGTTATAGAGAGTGAAATAACTTAAAAAGTGCCCATGATATAATGGCAAGTCAAAAAGGCAGGATACCACAGTTTTGTTTTTTTCTTTTAATATACAGTATGATCTCAGCTATGTTAAAAAAAAAAAGTCCCCAAACAAAAAACTATGGAAGGAAATACATCAAACCTTAACAATGATTGTCTCTGGGTGGTGGGGCTGTGGGTGGTGATTTTTCTTCCTTATTTTGACTTTTCTGCATTTTTCAGATTTTCATAAGTGAACATGTATTGTTACTTTGATAGTATAGCCATGAAAAAACAAAAAAAGAATTAGAATTCAGGGGTGGGAGTAGATGCTGTCTAAGACCTGCCTCGGTCTCTGAGAGGGAAGGTCAAACTCACCTCCAGAGTGTCAGGGAAGGTTCTGGGCTTGGGGTTGGCCACGTGCTTGTCAGAACCAGGGCTGCCTGTGTGACCCTGGGAAAATCATTCTACCCCTTTGGGTGTCAGTGGCGTCACCTATCAAATGGGGCCGGGACCCCTATTTCACAGGGGCATAGCAAGAACAGGACTAAGATGCGGCTTCATAAGGCCTTTGGGAGTTCTGACCGAATGAACTAAATGGTATCGTTATCATCAGTTCCCGGGAAAGGCCAGTTCTGCTGTCAGACACCTAGGACAGATGTCAGTGTCCTCGTCCCGGAGCCCCAGGAGTATTTTTGGCTCCTGGAGGTACAGCTGTTCCTGATTCATTGTGGAAAGTAGAGCTGGGGTAATTTCCAGAAATGTATCACTGTGTGGGGGAGGAGCATGGCAGGGGGCGGGGGGTGGGGGGGTTAGAGTCCTGGGTCCCAGCTCTTTCTCCACTGCTGTGTGACCTTGGGCGAGTCACACAGCCTTCCTGACCTCAGCTTCCCCTATGCCCTGGGCTCTGTACACAGAGATCACTAAGATTCCTAAATTGTCTCTGTTTAAACGAGGCCATGTCACCTAGACCCTTAAGGGCAGGGAGCCAGGGGCCTGAGCGGCAGCCCCTTACCCGCTGAGGTCCCCAGACCGCCCATGTGTGGCCTGTGGCCTCATTTCTAGTCCAGCATTCCCCCAGAGGGTGTAAGGGGTTGGGGGGACATTTCCCAGCTGGTCTCTGGAAGCTCAGTCTGCTACGATGGGATTATCGAAGGTTCCTTTCAGCACCCTCTGACACTTATGACCTTTCCAAGGGTTCAACAGTGGGGAAAAGGGTGGAGGTGCTTCAGGGCAGGCAGCGTGTACACACAGCTTACACTCCCAACCTGGGGGTGACAGTTGGTCCTGTTCTTGGCACCATAGGGAAACTCAGTCTGGGACACTCCTAACCTCCCGCTCTGACACGTAGTAGATGTGTCCGTACAAACTTGTCTCATCCCTGTAGACGCAGATCAAGGACCTCAGACCTAATTATGGTCTAATTAACTATATGGTTAATGCTTCTTGAGTGCTTCCCATAGGCTGGGCTTTCTGCAGGAGTCATCACCGTGAGTCTTCAGAACCATTCTGTGGGACAGGCCCTGATGCTCTTTAGCACTTACAGATGGGGAAATGGAGGCTCCGAGAGGTTAAGAAACTCATCGAAGTTCACACAGCTAGCAAGGGGACAGGGCCAGGATTTGAACCCAGGCCATCTGGCTGGAGGCCACACTTACAATTATGATGCTTTGAGATCATTTCGCCCCTTCCACCTGCTGCTTTGGCAAATGAGGAGAAACTCAGCCCAGGTCAGTGGCTTTCCAAGAAGCTAGGGACGACCCCGACAGACAGACTCACTCGCATTTATGTTCAAAGAGCCCAGTCCCCAAATCCAGTGCTTTATGTACAAATCAGCAAATAATTGGTTGGTTGGACCCAAATAACTTCCCTGTTCGTTTGTCCATCCATCCATTCATCCATCCACTAAGATCCTTCTGGGTGCCAAGCTCTAGGCCTGGCCCTGGGAGTATAGAGAGGAACAAGACCCATCTTTTGCTCATGACCCAGGGACTTCCAGGAGGAGGTGACAACTAAGATTTGGTCAGAGGAGGAGGGAAGAAAGGGCGTTCTGGGCCTACGGAATGGCTGATGCATGTGAGGAACCCCCATGGTTTCTGGGAGGGTTAGCAAAAGGGAAGGAGAGGCGGCTGCCAGGGTTTGACACTGCAATTGCCAGTGGGTAGGTGAGGGGTGGGAAGGCAGATGAGAAGTCAGAAGGGAGTTACCCACAGGCGGAAGGTCAGCTGCTTTGTCCCCTGCCCTCCACTCTGGAGGTCTGAGGGAGGAGAGATGGCCCTGAGGAAAGGATGTGGTAGCTGTCTTTCCAGGTCACAGCTGGAAGGGGAAGTGGGGGCTGGGTCTGGGAGCTGGGTGGGGCTGAGGTCACAAGGCAAGAGGGGTGGTGGAAGAGTGGCACCCCAGCTCTGGCCAGGATGGGGGTTGCAGTTCTGCAAGTCCTAGTCCCTCGGATGCAGGAAGGGGTGAAGGAAGTGGACCCAGCACCCGGCTGCTCTGACCTCATCTCCTGCTGCTCGCTTCCTCACTCACTTCCCCACTGTCCTTGTTTCTGGTTCTACAACGCATCTAGCTTATTCCCACCCCAGGGCCTTTGCACCTGCTGTTCCCTCTGCCTGAACAGCTTTCTTCTTTTAATCACTCACCTCTTCAAATGTCACTCCTCAGAGAAGTCTCCTGCCCCCTCTAAACTTCACTGCCCCCTCCCTGTCCGTCTTCCCTACCCCCAGTACCACTAGATTGTTCGTATTGCCCTTGTCACTGCCTGCCACTTAATGTCCATTTGCTCACTCTCGGGACCTGAGCTCCATGAGGACAGGGGCTTCGTCTGTGCTGTTCGCCACTGAATCCCCAGCTCCAAGCACAGTGCCTGGCACACAGCGGTTCCTCCACAACATAGCATGAGCACTAGCCATGTGCCAGGCACTGTCCTATGGGCAATCACTCATTTCATTCTGAAGACGCTATGGGTAGGGGCCGATTCTGGAACGGTGGGGCCCAAAGCTGAGTCAGTCTCAGGATCTTTAAGAAAAATATACATGGTCAGGAATGTTCAATAGGCATGGTGCCTTGGAAAAGCCTACACAGGCGAGGGGTGTGGGGCCTTCAAGTTCCTTAGCCACAGGGCAAATCTGCCCCTGCCTCTGAGGGGGGGATTATCCCCCCTGTTAGGGGTGAGAACACTGAGGCACAGAGAGGTTAAGTAACTTGCCTTCTTGGTTTGCAAGGGGGCAACCCAGGTATTTAAACTCAAGAAGTCTGGCTTCAAAGATGCTGGAAGTTTTGGATGCCATAAAGCTTTTACATGTGTTGAATGTGCGAATGACCTTTTAGCCTTTGACCAATGATTTACCTGCCCCGGGCCTCAGTTTCCACATTTGGAGCCTGAGGATTGACCCTGAATGGGCAGAAGGGCAGCCCATTTTGAGAGGCTCAGTGACCTTTCCCATCGGGGGTTTCGGTTGAGTGGAAGCGTTCTTGAATCATTCATTCATTCATTCATCCATCATTCAATGGACATCAGAAGCTCTACATAGGCCAGGTCCTGGGCTCAGCACCGAGGATAAGGCAGTAAAAACAAAGTCGCTGCGGGCAGGGAGCTCATGATCTGATAAAAATGGAAGGCAGACAACAAAAATTGAGATACAATTTGTCATCATTATTGGGATGGGAACTTCAATGGAGTAAAACAAAGCACGGGGAGAATGGGGAGTTTGGGGGGTGCAGGGTGATCGGGGAGGCCTCACTGAGTAGGTGACACGGGAGCTGAGAGCTGGAGGGGTGAGTGAGCAGGGCAGGCATCCTAGGCAGCAGGAACAGCATGGCCAATGGCTCTGAGGAAGGGATGGGCTTGATGAGTTTAGGGAAACACTGGAGAAGCGTGAGTGAGGGGACGGGAGGGGGAGCTGAGGTCAGATAGGCTGTGGGGGCCAACTGTGTGGGGCCTGTGGGTCGCTGTCAGGACTCGAGGGAGATGGGAGCCACAGGAGGGCTTTGAGCAGAGGTGCCTGTGCTCCACAGGCTGAATCTGGCTGCTGTGTGGTGCACAGACGGTAGGGTCGAGGCCGGAGGAGGGAGACCCATCAGGAGGCTGCTGCAGTTGTCCAGGCAGGAGATGCAGTGACCCAGATTAGGGAGGTGGGTGAAAATGCGAGAAGCAGTTGGAGTCCGGATTTTTTTTTTTTTGAATATCGGCCCAATAGGATTTGCAGTGGATTGGGTTCCAATTAACTACTGCTGTCTAACAAATCAACCCAAAACTTAGTAGCTTAAAACAATAAGAATCATTTTATTATTTTTCATAGTTTCTGTAGGTCAGGAATTTGGGATGAGCTTGGGATGGTCTGGTTTGGGGTCTCTCAGGTTGTCACAGTCAGTGGCTGGACCTGGACCAGCCGGGTGGGAGCTGTGGGTGCTGGCGGGGCAACTGCTTCCTGCACCCTTGGGGACTCTCCCTCTGGTCTCTCTGGTCCCCCGGTGTGGGCTGGTTGGGCTTCCTCACAGCATGGCCATTCAGAGCTCCAGAGGTGAGTGTCCCAGGAGAACCATGCAGAAGCTACATTGCATTTTGCGACCTAGCTCAGAAGCCAGGGCACGGCTTTTGCAAGTTTGTGGATTCTACCCAGATTCGAGGAGAGGGAACGCAGGAAGCGTTGTATCTCTGTGGGAGCAGCACCCGCGTTGTGCTATAAGAATGTATGCGTTGAAAGCTATTGCTGTGGTCCTCGCTGGGAAACGCAACCTGTCACAGATTGTAAAAGCCGAATTTGAGTGCTGTCACTGTGTGACATGAGCAACCTCCTCACGCTTCCATTGCCTCATTTGTAAGAGGGAGCGGATAGCAGCTACATCCTAAAGTTGGGGTAGCCCATGAGCCTGCCTCTCACAGGGACGGGCTCAGTGAACTTGAGCTTGCGCTCCCCACCTCCCCCCCGACTGTGTGCCTCCTTACGCGTGGCCTAGAGTGGTTCTCCTCCACAGCGAAGGTGGAAACAGGTGTTGGGTTGCTGTGCCATGAGGGGTCTGCTAACTCCGTGTCACCTGCCTGGGCCTAGGCTGCCTTCCTCCTTTCGTGTGTGTGTGCATGTGCCTGTGCCCAGGCACGTGTACAGGTGAGTCTGTGCGTGCACACCCATGTACTCACGTGCCTGTGAGCACATCTCTCCCAACCAAGCCATGAGAGCCATCTCAGCCGCTAGCCAGCTGCTCCTGCAGGAAACCTGGCCACGTCCTCCAGGTCCAGCTGCTCACCTGGTCCCAGAGGATCTCTCTGAAACCCAATTCTCAGGGTGGCCCGCCTTCACCTTTCCTGGGCCAGGCCTGTCACGGTCACCTCCATCCTGCGGGGACCCTCCATCCTCTCTGACCCTCCTCTTCGTGGCCCATGCGGCTGCCTGAGCAATCTCCTCAGATACAGGCATGGAATTCTAGAAAAGGCAACATTACAGGACTAGAAGACAGGCCAGTGGCCGCCAGAGGCAAGGGTGAAGGGGCAAGAAGGAACTTTTAGGGTGAAAACAACGTTCTAGGTCCTGGTTCAGGTAAAGGTTACATGACTGTACACATTGAGGTTTGACAACTGGTGACTTTTATTGTGTGTACATGACTCCATGATACAGCTGACAACAACAAAACCTTTCCACGCTCCTCAGCCATCCAAGTGCTTGTTGAACACCTACTGTATGCCTGGCACTGTCTGTTGTAGACATAGCAGCATACAAAATGGAGACAATCCCCATCCTCATGGAGGGCGGGGGAGACAAAATTACTACAGGGAATAGAACAGGCAGTGATGCTACACGGAAAATCACAGCAACCCAGGAGACAGAAGAGACCAAGCTCCTTTGGAGGCTTTTGGCGACCTGTCCTCTCTCCGTTGCGCCCTCCCACAGGCCTCCCTTTGAGGCCCTTCCCCAGCGACCTGGGGTGGGGCCAGGCTCTGGGACGGGGGCCCTGATGCTTCCTGTCCTCGCAGGAGGAGATGACAGTGGGAGGAGACATACGGACACACTGTGTTCCCACCTCATTGGTGGGGCGAGGGGACACAAGTTGTTTCAGGTCCTTGTGAGTACGTCCTGGGCACACACGTCCTTCTCGGACACTAGTGCACACACACTGACGTTGGACTCCGGTCCGTGTGCAAATCCACACCCCAATTAGGGTGCTCATTCTATTTTACATACACCCAATGGTTTCCACACTCTGGGAGCATAACCTGTGAGCACAAACACACAGAGGCTGGTGCACACGCACGCATACACACACATCTTGGCTCCACTGCACACATGGTAAGAGCTAATGCTTACTATGTGCTTTACCCATTTCATTTCAATTGTCCCAACAGCCTTACGCGAAGCAGGTACTCATGATCCCATTTTACAGATGAGGAAATAGAGGTGCTGAGGGAGGTGCCCAAAGTCTGAGCCTGACAGTGGAGAGCCGGGATCTGAAGCCAGGCTCTGGGGTCTGGTGCCTTTGGCTTTCCATAAACACCACCAGGTGTTGGGGACACCCATTTCCAGTGTCTCCTGCCCATCTGGAGACCCTGTGCCCACAGGTGCACAACACCTCAGAGTTTACAAAGCACTCTCCCACCCTGAGATGTCAGCAAGGTGGGTCAATTATCCCAGTTTTACAGAAGAGGAAATTGAGGGAGAAAGGACAGTATGGATCTTGCTCAAGGTCACGCAGAGGTTGACTGCAGAACCAGGACTAGAGCCATGTCCCTGACTCCTGGTTTATCCATCTTACCCTGCCCTTGGGAAGTGTTGAGTCACTGCCAACTGCACTATCCTCTTGCTGCACCAACTCGGAACTTTTCTGGAGGGCTGTGAGCAGAAAGGTGTGAGTAGGCAATAGCGCATCATGGGCGTTGGGCAGGATGGGGAGCCTCCCAGAGGAGGCACAACGTCCAGCCTGGTCTTGGGGGACTGTGGGGGTGGAAGGAGAGTCTGAGGGGCCAGGTGTCCTGGATGCTGAAGCCACTCTTGGGACTGGCCCCTGCAGGGGCCTGAGCATAGCAGGTATGTCTCAACCATGCCTCTCTGATGGGGGTGGCTTGTCCCAGGGGTGGGGGAGGGGCAGGGACTAGGGAGGACTCTAGAATCCGGATCCCCTGAGGGAGAGCAGACTCTGTGTCCCTGTCAGTGGGAGGACAGAGTCCCCTAGGCACCTGTCTGGGGGTGAGGAGTGCTGGCCCAGGAAGCGTGGCTCTCAGCCCGTCCTTGCTCTCTCTGTCCTCTTTGGGAGGCCAGTGTCGGCCAGGCATTGTTCTCAGGTTTAAAAATAAAGGCATCTTGGCCTGGGCCCTGCTGGCACAGGGGAGGAGGGGGTGGCCCTGCCCTGCCCCAGGCCTGAAGGGCATCTGGCTGGAAAAGGAGGCCTCACCCAGCTCCACCACCAGCATGGCTGGGAGCGTGGGGGTCCCCAGAGAACCACTGGCACCTCAGCTTCTCCTGCCATGAGAGGCACAGGCGGAGGGCAGCTGGGTGTTGGCTGCCTTCTCCTCACTCTAGCCACTCAAGACTGCCCCCAGTCTCACCAGAAGCTTCCAACAACCTGGGGCCACTGGGGGGACACAAGCTCCCCCCATACCCGCTTTCCCCCACCAGCTGATTATACTACCAATAATAGCTATGTCCCAACAACCCTAGTGGGGAAGGTGTTGTTATTATTACCATTAAACAAATGAGGAAATCCAGGTTCAGAGAGGTTTAGTAACTTGCCCAAGGCTACACAGCTGGGAGGTGGAGGAGCCAAGGCTCAAACCCAGGTTTGTCTGACTCCGGAGTCAGGATCCTAACCTCACCACTCCAGTGCTCCACCTCTCACTGCTCCTGTCCCAGGCTGCCCACAGGGGCCCACTGAGGAAAGAAGCTTTCTACTTTCCCTGAGTTGTTAGGGATGTGGAAACCAAGGGGCAGTGGGGAGAGGAGGGAGAGAAGCAGCCAGGGCCTGGTGTGTGCGGGGCTATTACCTTCCGAAAATCTCACACCAAGCCCTTGCACAGGGGGATTGTCTGCCTTCTGTACATGCGGAAACCGAGGCCCCAAGAGACAGTCACTGTGAAGATGGGATTTGAACCCAGATGAGCCCAAAGCTCTTTTCCTCACACCCAGCGTCTGAAGGGTTAATAGGAATGTCCAACAAAGAGCACTACCTCCCCTCACCCCCAACAGGGTTCAAGTGTAAACCTAGAGGTACTGTGGGTGTGGGCAGCTGGAGGGAGGAGTGTGATGGAGGGGCACTGTTGCTAGGGAACCAGCTCCCCCACCCCTGGAGGGATGGTAAGGAGAGAGAGCAGGCCAGCAGTTCAGGGCAGCTCCAGTGTGGGGTGTCCCCCACCTGAGATGAGGCAGGCAGACCAGCCCTCCCCTGTGGCTCATGGCTGCCAGCCTCACCATTCCAGACAAGATCCGGTGATCCCCCATCCGCCCCCGAGGCCTCTGCCGAGGTTGGCACACTGGTGCTGGCACCGGAAAGCGACATTCCAGAGGCCCCCCGCAACTCTCTGCCAACCCCGGATTCTTGGCAGAACAGGAGAGTGGGGGCTTCTGGGAGATGCACAGGACAGGAGTGTGAGGGTGAGGGTTGTGTCGGGGAGGATTGTGGGAAGGGCCAGAGTCAGAACACCTGTCCACAGGACGTGGGAGAAGCCAGGCCAGAGACAGGGCAGACCCCCGACCCAACCCCCAGGAACTGTGCATCTCTGGCTTGCTCACCCCCACTGCAACAGGAGCCTGGGAGGGGTGACAGTGCAGCGTACAAAATGGGGGACTAGGCTGAGGGCAGTGTCTCAGGCATGGTGTTCGTGAAAAGACACGTCCTTTACAGGTGGCAAAGTTCCTCTTACTACCTACTGTAAGAGGTTTTCCAGGCAGATCTCCAAGTCACTGTGTGACCTTGGACAAGACACATGCCCTCTCTGGGCCTCAGGAGAGGACTGAAGCAGGTCAATCTTGAAGGTTCCCTCTAGCAAACGGTTTTTATTATCCCAAGCTGTTATGGCTTTGGCCTCCTCCCTGGTCTCCCTGTGGTCCCACTGATACATACATAGCAGCCAACAGATCCTTTTAAATCTGTGAGTCAGGCACTGGTTCCCCTGCTCATCACCCTGGGGGACCACCTCTCACAGAATGCTGCCTCCTGACCACTCGCCCTCCTAGGAGTGGTGTCCCAGCCTCCAGAATGCCCCAAGCCAGATAATTTTCTTCTCTCCTGGGTGGCTGTCCTTGACCCTCCTCTGGCCTGGAGAGCTCAGCCCCACCCAGATCTTCGAATAGTTCTTTCTGGTCATCCAAGACTCAGCTCAAATGTCGTCTCTCAGAGAGGCCTTCTCTGACCCTTTCTCTAAACCAGGGCCCTCCACCCCCCACAGGCTTCATGATCGCCTCTCTATGATCTGTTTCCTACATAACATTTGTGATGACTAAAATGATCTTGGTCACTTATTGTTTACTTGCTGATTGTCCTTCTTCCTCTGCACTGTCCCCTGGAGGGGGGGCAGGGTCAGGCTCTTTGCCCAGCGCTGGGCCCAGCACGCAGCAGGCTCTCAGTGTCTTTTTTGAATGGATGACTATGAGACTTGGTGTTTCTTCCAACTTGCCCAAGCCCCTGGTTCTTCAGTGTGCTTCCCCTCCTGTCCAAGGATGCTCGCTGCTCCCTGCTTCCCTCCCTACCAGCCACTCCCTCCCCCGACCCCCTGTTGGTGGTAAAGTTCTTGGGGACTCAATTCTGGGCCCAGCAGCCAAGGGGCCAGCAGGGCAGGGAGGGAGGGAAGACCCATGACCCCTGGTCCCCTCGTAGCTAGTTCCCCAAGAGCAGGCGAGCAGCCCTGGACCTGGAAACCCCCTAGGTCTGGCTGCTGGGCTGTGATTCCGGGGTGACCTCATTGCCTTGAAAGGAGGGCAGCAGTGGCAGGAAGTGGAAGACGCATCAGATGGGCTAAATTTAGAGCATTTGATTCAGCTCAGGCCGAACAATATTCCTGGAGTCCCCATTGTTGTGAGGGGCCAGAGGGCAGCATGTCCATTGAATGGCTGGGTCTGAGCCATGCCAAGCTGTCTGGGCATGCAGGGGTTGGGGGTGGTAGGAAGGGTGGCCCCTCCCTGCCAGGCGAGAACCTAGGCCAAGGGTCATCAGGGCAGAGCCAGGGGGTGCAGGCTCCGGGGGCGCTGCCCCTGGGATTAGGCCGAAAGTGGAAACGAGGATGCCTCAGAATGAGGAGGGGTCTCTAGGTGGCCTTGATAACAACCACTCAGCTGTGCAACCCTCACAACAGCCAAGACAACCACTAGTCCTCCTCCTTACTCTGCCATTTTATAGGCCAGGGGCCTCAGACTCAGACCCAGGGAGCTACATGGATGCTGTGTCCTGATTCCCAGCCTGGGTCCGCAGCAGACAGCTGTGCCCCTGGCCCATGGCCCTTCCACCAAGACAAGTGCTGTGGGCCCTCACCCCACCAGTCCAGGCAGCCTCAGGGTGACAGGAGAGGGTGGCTCTGCCTGCACAGGCTCCAGAACCTGTTGCCATGGCAACCCAGGGTCCAGGCCTGCCCTGCTCTGGAGATGAGCCTTAAGCTGAGGATTTCCTTGGGTGAGCAGACAGAGACGGGCTGCCTTCTGACCCTGGCCTTCCAGAGCCCCCGAGGCCAGCAGCCCAGCTTAGCTGCCTGGGCTGACCGCACGGGCCAGGTCAATGATTCTTGAGGGTCTCCTGTTTCTGCACCCATGCCTCATGCTCACACTTCGGCCAGGCAGCCAAAGAAGGGAGGGGAGATTGTCCTCAATTCAGGGCTGCTCTGGGGGGGAAGGCTCAGCAGGCCATGTCCGGGCCCTTTGAGCTCCTGTGCAAGCCCACCACCACCTCCCAGCCTGCAAGTCCCGCGGAGGCCCAGCGGACCCCGTGGGCCACACCTGCCTTGGAAATGGGGGGAGGGGACCAACAGTACCAACAGACCTTCTCTTCCCACAGACCTGTGACGGGCACAGCGAGAGAGCCAAGGACGCTCAGAGAATGGCCCCTGCCCACCTTCCTCTTCCCAGCTCAGGAAGGGCCTTGGGAATGAAGCCAGCCCCCTTCCCCCACCTTACCCCCGGCCGGGTACAGGTGAGTAACCTGAGGGTCTGAGCTAGGAAGAGGCGTGTCTGAGACCATTCATGGGGCAGCAGCTTCACCTGTCTTCCTGGGCCCTGCCCACCAGGTCCCCAGAGGTACCAGATCTCCCTGTAGCCCCGCTGCCCTGCCCGGGGCGGCGGCCCAAGGCTGTTCACTGCTCCTCTTGATTTCACATCATGACTCATGTTATCATGTTCTCAGGAGCTGAGTAACCACCTGAGTTATTTATACCCTGGCTTAGCAGGCTTCCTTCCCTCCTCCCAGAACTCAGGGCAGGGAGGATGGGGTGGGGGTGGGGAGGAACCTGGGAGGGGGGATGTGGACTGGGAGAAGGCAGCTGAGCACCCCCATGTGCCCTCCCCTGGGGTACCACCCCCGTAACGCACCCAAAAATAACTGTGACTCTCCCAGCACAACAGGATGGGCCTGGATCCATGGCATCGATATATAGGTACGATGATAGTTTGGGGAGGGGGGAATTCCTTTCCCGAGCGAGTCACCGTCTGGAAAAATAAAGAAGGAAAAAGCTGAAATTTTTTCCTTCCATCAAAACAGGAAGGAGCTGGAGGAGGTGGGAGGGCGGACAGGGAGATGACGGGTGGCGGCCGAGTGGCATTCTCTACACTGTGGTGGTCTTCAGGGAGGGGAAGCCCCAGGCACCTGCAGTCTGGGGCCCACTGGCACAGGGCTGGCCCTGGGTGTCCCCTGTGTGGGCCATCCCTGGCTGTCCCGGGGATGTTTTTGTCCTCCCTTCCTCCCAGGCCTGTGTGCATTCATGGACACACAGAAGCACACAGACCCGTGCTCCCCCAGGTTCCCACACTACGCAGACTTGCTTGCCCATCCCCGCACGCCCCCCCCTCCCAGACTCCACAGGAGAAAAGTCTCACTCTGGGTGCGTGGGACTTCCTAACTTTCTTGTTTTCCCCTCCCCTTGAGGAGTCCTGGGTCTTAAATTCAATCTGACTTTACTCCAACCAGTGGGTGACTTAGGGAAGTCACTTTCCTTCTCTGAGCCTCAGTTTTCTCATCTGTAATAGGGGTGCGGTCATTCCCTTTGGGGAAAATTGTGGGGATGGCCTCGTCCAAGTGAGGGAAGCCGTAACCACAGCTCCCACTTACCGAGCGCTCTCTGTGTGCTAAGCACCTACATTCAGTTGCTAGATTAACCTCATCACCAAATGTGGTAGGTTCCAGAATTATCCTCATCTATGGCCCAGGGGACAGGCACTCACCCAGGGTCACACAGCTGGGATGAGATGGAGGCTGGTCATGAACTCTGGCAGCACTGTTTGCTTCCAAGAAAGACTGAAAGAGGAAAAGGAGGAAGGGAGAGGGAAGGGGGAAGAGGGCATCCCAGCTTCCCTGAGTCTTGTGCTCCCACCTGGGACCATCAATGAAACTCCATGACTTCCCTAGGGATGCGACTCAGTGGCCAGGGGGTGCATCTTCACCCAAGCAGCCTTGCGCCCACTGCTGTGGTGATTACTATTGAGACAGTCAGTCCCCTTGGGCTGCCCTCTGTTTGCTTATTGACTTACTTAAGCACTGCCTGAGGGTGTTTGTTCAGTTGTCTCGGTCTTTCTGTCTATCTTCCACCTGCTTGCCTCGGCCTGTAAGCTCTTCAAGGGCAGGGGGCTCCGGAGAAGTGAGCTGGCAATGTAACACCCAGTTCTGTGTGAGGACAACCCCGGGGTACCACGCACGCAAAGCTGCACAGACTCCCCGCAGTCCGATTGTGTTGAGGACCCCCTTGTACCCACGAGGACACTGAGGTCTGGGACTTTGCTCCTCCAAGGCCAGCAGTGGACTGGCCTGGGACGGCCACTCCCGGAGGTAGAGTGCTGAAGCCCATGACCCTGGTTCAAATTTGGCTAGGCCTCCTCCTCCTGATCATGCTTCTTAGGGAAGTCATGTGATCTTTCCAGGACTCAGTTTCCCAGTCTAAAATGGGGATAACATACTTTGTTCTGCCTGGATTATCATCGGGTGATTGGGGGTTGATGTATTAGTTCGAGCTGTGTGAAATCGTGTGAAATCGACTTCTGACCATTTGCGACCTACCCTTTAGGTAAGTGCTTCCCTACTGTGCACAGGAGTCACCCAGTGGGGGTCTTCTTCAAATGCAGATTCTGACTTGGCAGTTCTGACTAGGCCTGGAGTTGTGCATTTCTAACAAGCCCCCAGGTGAGGCAGCTGCTGGTCGATGGGCCACCCTCTCAGGAGCAACAGTATAGATTTAGACTGAGATGGAAACGTACTAACTGTACGGGGCTGTGCCAGGCACCAGACTGCGCCTTACCACCATTCTCACATCCAATCCCTACAGCATCCCTACAAGGCAAATGTGGACATCCCCAGTCTACAGATGAGGAAGCAGAGGCCCAGAGAAGTCAATGCCCCACCCAAGGACACACAGCCAGAAACTAGCATGGAGGGTCTCAAAGCCAGGCCTGCGGGGCTTACAGGGTCCTTGTCCATGAATCCAAACCTTTGCACAGTCTCCTAGGTCCTGCCTTTGAGAAGCTCACTGTCCTGGCGGGGATCTAAGATATACCCAGGACATGGAAACATCCTCAAGCGGTCTCCAGGCAGCTGGTGGGAAAGGACAACTTGTTACTTCTGGGAACTCACCCTAGGGAGAGCTTCCCAGTAGGCAGGCAGGAGGGTGAGGAAATGGGTGAGACCTGGGTTGGACAGGAGCGTGAACGATACTCTGAGAACAGTGCCAGTAAAGGTGTGGTTTGGGGTAAAAATTAGCCATCTGCTATTCCTTGTGAACCCCAGCCTCGCCCAGACCCCCTTCTTTCCTACCCAACTCCTTCCATCCTTCTATACTGAACACAATTCCAGAGTCACTGCTTTGGGGTCCTTCCCCCTGGCAGAGGAGGGCCAGGGTCCCTGGAGTTGGCAGAACTGTCACCCCATTTCAGTCCCTGAGTCACCTTGAGCAAGTCATATGACATCTCCGAACTTACATCTCTTCTGAAGCCCTTGGCTTGTACTGTGGGGACAGGGTTTTGAACATTGGGGCAGTGTCAGGCCTTCTCCCAAAGGGGAGCTTCCTAATGGTGGGAGGAGATGGGGATTTGAGGTGGAAAGATGAGGTGGGGGAGAGGACAAAGACAGGGCTCCCTGTAAGTGCTACAGGCCACTGCACTTGCCACCTGCATTTCTTTTCTAGCAGACTCTAGGGTACCCTGTCCAGTGTCAGCCCAACAGGCAGAGCACTGCTCACTATAGCGAGAGCAAGCTCCTTCAGTCAGAGGTCCAGCCAGAGATCCAGCCTAACGCCCACCCGAGGGCCCTCCCCAGACAGGGGTAGAGCTCAGCCAAAATATGTGGGTGAAGGAGGCTGGGAGCCAGGTGAACCAGGCAGCTGTGTGTTTTCATCTTTGCCCAGCCTGGCAGATGGGCACAGAGGCCAGAGAATGACACTGGCACTAGGTTGCCCAGGTTCAAATCCCAGCTCTGCAATCACTCATCTTTGACCTTTCAAAGATGCTCCAGACCTTGGTTTCCCATTCTGTAAAATGGGAGTGATCGTAGCTCCTTTCTCATAGGCACATTGTGTGCCATGTGAACATTTGCTCTTACGAATAGTGATGAAAAATTGGTGACTTTCACACTGGGGCTGGCTTCCCATTCTTTTGACAGGCCCATCATGTTTCCTGCAGTTACAAGTATCTTTCTGTGGAAAGCTGGTGGGGGTCTGTGTGCTGTCCTAGCCATACCCTCACCAAGAGGGGATGCTGCTACCTGCTTGCCCCTCTCTCCCTCCTGCCCCACCCCTTCCAGAGTGTCCAGTCAAATCCTCAGAACAGGGCAGCAAGGATACCCTGATTTAGAACGGGCCGCCACCCAGATCTACTACACAGCTTCCCAGCTCGGTGGTGGGCAGGGCCATCTAGCTCATTTGTTAAATTTTCTATGTGCAACGTGATATGCAAAGCTGGGCAGACACGGGGAGGTATCACGTAACAGGGAGATGGCTAAAGCGTGGGCTTTGCCATCACAGCCCTGGATTCAAATCCTGGCACTGCCAGTTCCTTGCTGGGTGGTGCTGGGCAAGCTCATTTCCCTCTCTGAGCCTCAGTGCCCCCTCCCCAGGTATGAACACCATAGAGCGCCAGCCCTCCAGGAAGGGGATAAGGACTCAGCCAGCCTCCTTCCTTTGTTGATAAAATGGGAATAACTGCTGTACCTCCCTCACTGCTGTCAGTTCAGGTAAAATGCTTGGCACAGGGCCTTGCCCAGGGCGAATGTTCTGGAAGTGGGGCTGCCATGATTATCAGAGTGCCCGAGACCCAGCGGGTGAGCAGCAAAGGGTGCTGAGAGGATGAGTATTCTCACCAGATCCCAGGGGAGGCATCTCCCAGGCCCATGTGGCCCAGATCCCCTCACCCTGGGAGCCTTCGCCCGTGTCCAGCCAGCTTCCAGGACAGGTAGATCCGAGCGCCCCATCCAAACATCCTCTTCCTCGTCTGGAGACTGGAGTTGCTAAAAATGCATCACTCGGCCCAGGAAAACAAACACTGCACTTCCCTTGCTTTTGTATACAGGACACAAGACCAAGGCCACAGGCGGTGAGGTGGGCACCCCAGGCTGCCCTTGGCCTGGGGGTCGGTCTGTCTGTCTGCCTGCCTTCCGGGGGTCTCCCCTGCCTCCCTGGTACTGGTACTCACAGCCACAGTTGTCCGAGCCTCACCAGGGTGGGGGTCTCCAACAGAGGGGGTGGGAGCTGTATGTGGGAATCCCTCCCCCCCTCCAGGTGCTGTGCCCTGGCTTTCCCAGCCTTGGGCTCCTCTCCTCGCCCCGTCTCTGGAGTTCACGTGTGTGTGTGTGTGTGTGTGTGTGTGTGTGTGTGTGTGTACATGCGCACATATGCATATAGCGTGGAGTAATGATAATAATCCAGATAATCAGCATTTGCGGGGCACTCACTCCTGCTTTCAACACTCAGGATGCTGAATGCACAAGTTATTTGACTCCACGCAATAACTACCACTGTTATCCACGTTTTACAGATGAGCAAACAGGCTCAAAAAGGTAGAGTAACTCGCTCAAGATCACGAGTGAGTAAATGGTATAGCGGGGCTTTAAAACCAGGTGATCTTTGATGGGAAGCCTAGTTTCTTGCCCTAAGTCTCAGTTTTCCCATCTGTAAAATGAGCACGTACGGCATAATGCCGCCCTTGCTGGTGACTGTGATGGTGAAGCAGGGCAAAGTCGTGCAGATGGGGAGGTGGGGATGGGGCCGGCAGGTCTGTGGGAGCAGATCCACGCTCTGTGGTATGGAGCAGAGTATGCACTATGCCATCGTGCAGCCCAGGGCTGGGGTCTCAGGTCCTTTGTGGCATGGCCTTGGACTGTCCCGTTTGGAGCCCCATGTCCTTCTCCATCAAGCCAAGAAAGCACAGTTGCCTGGCAAGGGCCCTCTCAGCAGAGTGGGGGTATTCCCATCCTCTGGACTCGAGTGTGCCCCTGGGATTGAAGCCAACTCCTTCCTTGGCCCTGGGTCCCCCCTCCCAGGATGTGAGATGATTTCAATGGACAAGACTGTGCATGGGTTGTCTAAACACCCAGGCTAAAAAGCCCCTGGCTTTGGGCAGCCCCCACCCCAGCACTTGGCTGAAGGCTGTGGCCACTTGGTTTTCCATTTGGCTCAGACCTGTCAGGGGACTGGGGGGCTAAGCATTATGGGGGTGTCACCCCAACTCCACATAAACCTGCTCCCAGCCCTACTGGCAAGCCTGATTCCTCAGTGGCCCCAATACCAGAGATAGGCTGAGGCCTTCCCAGGTCTGGGAAGGTGGTGCCCTCACATGCCCTGTGCTTCTGACTTTAGAGGCTCAAGACCCTCCCCTCCTCTCTCCACCCTTCAGGCAGAGTCTGACATCTTTCCACCAACAGACCAGAACTCAGAGAGAGAAACAGGTAAGATGTGTACTCGTTTATTCATTCCTTCAGCAGATCTTTATTGAGCAGCTACTGCATGATAGGAACTGGAAATGATAGACTGGCTCACCCGGAGCTCAGTCTAGTGCTAGATCGATAAACGGGCAATGACAATACCATAGGGTACATGCTGTGGGAACCCAGAATAAGCAGTAAGCCATCTGGTGGTGGTGGTGGTGGTGGTGGTGGTGGGGCTTCCTAGAGGAGGTGTCATCTAAGCCGAGCCTGACCGGAGGATGAGAGAAGGTGATCTTTAGGGAATTGTTTGTGTGGAAAGACCCCCACACTGACGTAGTGTCTGCAAGGAGAGGATACAGGAAAGGGGTACTTCTCAGCATGGCATTTAGGACTGGTGCCATATGGTCCCTGCTACTAGCTCGGTAGCTCTGTGGTTCCTGTCCTGCCACTTCTCACCAGTGCACAAAGGCATGTGGATTGTAATGATTTGTGTCTGTCTCACTCAAGAGCCTGGGAGGTCTCAGATACCAGGCAGGACTGGGTCTCCTTTCTCATTCCATTACTCAGTGCTTCATGCAGGGCCCTGCACACAGTAGGTGCTCACTGATGCTGCACCCAGTAGCCTTTTCTCTTTTGCACTCCTCCCGAGGCTGAGCTGTGTGCCCCCTCCTTTGTGCTCCTACAGTACTTTGTATGCAAGCTGAGAGCTCATATTGATACAGCAGTTTTCAGTTGGCCAAGTACTTTTACATGTATTAATGTATTTGATGCTTACACAAGCAAGCCTTATGTGTCATTGTTGTCACCATCATTATGTGCTAGGAGACAGCACAACATGGTGGTTTAAGTGTGTGGGCTCTGCAGCTGGGCTGCTTGGGTTCAAGTCCTGGCTTTACCACTTACTGGCTGTGTGACTCTGAACAAGTTGCTTAACCTCTCTGTGCTTCATTTTCTCCAGTTATAGGATAGGAGTACTATATCTCATAGGAGCATTGAGAGGCTATATGCAGAATAAGAACACTACCTATGACAGGGTCACCTCAATAATAATGGTAGCTATTATCATCTCATGTACAGCCAAGGATATAGAAGGTCAAGATCACCTACCTGTCCAGTGGAGCAGGTTCTAGCTGTCTTTAGACTTCAAATCTTGTATTTGGGGATGATTTCCCACATCCTACCTCCCTGTCCCCTGGCTCCTAATTTATCTGTTTAAGCATCTGTCTGTCCTCTGGATGGGGCTCCTCCAGGGCAGGAGCCTGCATTAACATTATGCTGTCTCCCCAGCACCAGGCCACCATGAGACACTTGAAAGCTGTGTTGAAGGAACGATGCACTCCACACGCCAGGCATCCTGCTCGGTGCTTCCACGAGGATTATCTTGTCTGAGCCTTCAGACCGCTCTATGAAGTAGGTGAACATTTTTTTACAACCGTTCGGAAGTACAGTAAACCGCACTTCTCAGTTTGACCTATGTATATACATGTGAACCAGCAAAGATGACAAACATTTCCATCACTCCTAAAATTGTCCCATTCTCTTTGAAATCCCTCCCTCCCTCCCTCCAACTATAGATGTATCTCTAGTTTATAGGGGGAGGAAATCGAGGTACTGAGAGATAACCCTTCCTGGAGACACTAAGCCAGCAAGTGACCACACTGGGAATTTTATCAAGGTGACCTGCCCCCAGTCTGCCTCTTGGCCACTGTGCCATGCTGCCCCCAAGGTAATGGCCGGAGGGTGGGTGCGTGTGGCTGTTTGGAAAGAAGTCCTCCTGGGAAGTCCTCCCTCCTCCACACCAGCCCTGCTCAGGCCCAAGACCACGATTTGTGAGATGTTGGTGTGCTTGTCTCAGTGACAGGGTGTGTGCATGTGTGAGGAACAGGCTGCCACCCCAGAAGGATGTTTGGTACAAAGGGCAGATGAGAGACATTGCAAGGGGACCAGATAAAGTGTCCGAAAGCTAGGAGAAGGGTGATGCAGTGAGCCTGTGGGTCCCGTGGTGGGTGCTGTGCTCTGCGGGTATGCGGGTATGCGTGTGACTCTGTGACTGTGACCCTGTGACTGCTGAAGACAGGGACATAGCAGCTCCCAAAGCTGGGGGCGGAAGGTGTTAACTGTGTGATTGCCGGCGTGGGTTGGGGGCCTTGGGCCTCAAGCCTGGGGGCTGAGGGAGGTAGTAAACATCAGGGTGACTGTAGGATTACGATGGCCCCGTGAGGGTGCTGCAGGATTGTGGGGGTTTATGTGACTCTGCAGTTCAACAAATTCAAATTCAGTCAACGCTGGCAGTGCCTGTTGTGTGCCAGGCAACCAGCTAGGAGGAGACGTGGACCCAGCTTTCAGCGGAATGGTACTGGCTGTGGGGTTTGTGTGATCACCTGGAGGCTGGCTTGGGCTTGGGTGCTTTCCACCCTTGCTGGTATTAAGTCCTCACAGTGACCCTATTTCACTTTGAGGCTAGACAGAGGAGCACAGAAAGGAAGTGACTTGCCCAAGGTGACCCAGCTACTCAGTACCAGGGCAGGATCTGAATCGAGCTGCAGAGCCTGAGTTCTCCATCATGCCTGTGCCAGGGTGCAAATATCTGGTTCTGGAGGAGCCGGCTTGGACTCCTGGCCCAGGCCTTGGAGACATCTTCCCCAACCACGTGGAGCCAGGCAACGGTCACTGTGTTGAGGGGCTCAGAGGCTGGTCGCCCCCAGCTTTCCTTTTCCAGGGGCCAAATTCCTGGACAGAGTGGCTGCTGGGTTCTCAGAGACCCCTAAACTCTCCATCCTCCATCCTCGTCTCTGGCCCTCCGGCGCTCCTGCCCCCACCCCCCTACTGGTGCTGACTCTCGGCCAGAAGAGGAAAGGCTGTCTCCACCCACCTCTCTCGCGCGCACTCTCCCTTCTCATCTCATCTATAAAGGCCGAACAGCTGAAAGGGTAGGGACTTCTCCAGACGCCGTGCCTTCCTGAGCGCTCGATCCCCGCTGTCTCCGTGAGGGCTCTCCTCCGGCCGCCAGCGCCCATCTTTCATTCCCGAGACAGAGATATTTTGCACACACGCACACATACACACACGCGCAAAAAGAAAAAAAAAAAGCCCACCCCCCGCCTCGTTGCAAAGAGAAAGCCGGAGCAGCCGCAGCTCGAAGCCCGCAGAGGACGCCCTGAGTAGCGAGCCGGAGGGCAGACGGATCTACGGACTCGCGCCGCATCCACCTGTCTGCCGTGCCGGGCCCAGCGCGCAGCGGGCACGCCGCGCGCGCGGAGCAGCCGTGCCCGCCGCCCGGGCCCCGCGCCAGGGCGCACACGCTCCGGCCCCCCCACCCGGCCCGGGCGGGAGTTTGCACCTCTCGCTGCCCGGGTACTCGGGCCGCCGCTGCAAATCCAACTTTGGGAAAAGTTTTCGGGGGGAGACTTTGGCTTTGAGGTGCCCACCTCTGCGCTTTCCGACTTCGGGGGCCTTTCCAGAAAATGTTGCAAAAAAGCTAAGCCGGCGGGCAGAGGAGAGCGCCTTTAGCCGGCGAGTGAAGACCAACGATCGACTGCCGTGTTCTTTTTCCTCTTGGAGGTTGGAGTCCCCTGGGCGCCCCCACACGGCTAGACGCCTCGGCGGGTTCGCGACGCAGCCCCCCGGCAGTGGATGCTCGCTCCGGCTCGGGATCCGCCCAGGTAGCGGCCTCGGACCCTGGTCCCGTACCCAGGCCCTTCCTAGTCCCCCAACGACGGAGCCGGGGCCGGGGGCGGCGGCGCCCAGGGGCCATGCGGGTGAGCCGCGGCGGCGGCTGCAGCGGCCTGAGTGCCTGATCGCCGCAGACCCCAGCCGAGCCCACCTCCCTCCCCAGCCCCCGCCCTCCACCCTGGCCGCGGGGGCGGCGCGCACCGTCCACGCGTCCGGGGCCCAGCGGGGCCGGGCCCGGAGTCGGCATGAATCGCTGCTGGCCGCTCTTCCTGTCTCTCTGCTGCTACCTGCGTCTGGTCAGCGCCGAGGTGAGTTGCGACAGCCTTGGGGCTGGTTCGCTTCATTCATCGCCCCCACCCCCATCCCTGTTGCCCCCTCCCCTCCCTGCAGTGAACTTTGGACCCTTGCAGCCCGTGGGCCTGGCGCCCGGCGCTAGGTGACCTCCGAGGGCTGAAACGGTAGGTCCGAGAGGTGCCAGGCGCTATAGGGAGGGGGCAAGAGGTGGTTTTCCTTCCCAGGGGCGATCCCAGATCTCCGCGCCTTTAAGCGTCGGGGGAGGGTGTGTGTAGTCTTATCCCCCACCTCCTCAGAAACCCCAGAATAAGCCCCTAACTGGCCTAAGGGAGAGGGGGTGGGGTGGTGCCGAGGGTGCAGAAGGCGGCGCGTCCTTCCAAGCCCACTTCAGTTCCAGCTTAGGTTCTGTCCGGGAACAGGCTTGCACGGTAGGTGCGAGCTCGCGCCCTGTGGCAGCCACGCCAACCTACGGCAGGGGTTTGCGTCCCACCCTGGCTCCCGCTCCAGCTCTTGCATGCTCGGCCCCAGAGCGCGGTGCAGGAGCAGCTTGTGTCTTGGGCGCGGCGGGGGTACAGAGAGACAGGTTTCGGGAACTTGGGATTAGGGAGGACTGGGGGCTCTTAAGGAATCCAGCCCCGGGGCGGTGTGTGCCTGAGGCCCCGCCATACCTGCGCCCGCGCCCTGCGAAAGGAGGAAGCACCTCTCTTCCCCGTTTGTAGGGTACAGAGCGTGCCGCCTGGAAAAGCGTAGCTGCAAGGGAGGTGGGGTATGAAAACGTCTGCGGGAGCTCTCGGGTCGGATCAGACCCCACCCCTCCCAGCCTCACGCAGCAGTGAGTTAGCAAGTCTACACAGTGTCCAGGTGGGAAAGGGGGCGGGGCAGGGAGGAGGCGTGAGGTGAAGAGGCTCAGGGGCTGCGAGGAGCGCTACGCGCCTGGTCCCGTCCCGCCTCAGCTCGGCGGCCGCCGGGAGCCGGCACCTAGCCGGTTCCTGGGAGGGCCGGCCCCTCTCGGGCCTCCAACGAGGAGCAGGAAGGAGGCGGCGGCGGCGGCGGCGAAGGGGTTAAGGTGAAGGGCTTCGAGGCCGCGGCCGGGCCTTGGGCCGCAGCCAGCGCAGGTTGTTTTGACCACGGAGGAGCCGTCGCCGTCTCCTTTTGTTCTCGGGGCTCCTCGAGGGCCGCCGGCCGTCCGCCCTGGGGCCCCGCCCTTCCGCGGCCGTCCCCCGTGGCCCGCACCCGGGAGGGAGGACGCGGGGATCAGCCTGGCTGCCTGCAGTCCCCTCCCGACGCCCCCTCCTCTCCTCCTGCTGAAGCCCCCCGGGCCGCGGCCAGCTGTTGGGGCGGGGGGCGCCGGCCGGCCCCAGCTGCCGCCTCGCCGCGGGGCCTGGGGGCTGGGCCCTGTGCCAGGGCGTCCTGGGAACGGCGGCGCCCCAGCCGCTGCTCTCCGCAGCCCACCCCGCCCGGCCCCCCGACTCGCTCACTCACCCCACGCATGCACACTCTTGGCCGGAGGCGATGCTGCGCTCCGGCGGGCGGGCGCGCAGGGCGACGGGCACGCACTGGCGCGGCCGGGTCGCGCGCCCGCCGCCACGCCCGTGCACATGCGGGACACACGCGCGCGCACTACACACATACACGCATGGTCCCCGCACACACGGCTTGAGCACACGTGCGCGCACACCCACGCACGCACAGCCTAGCGCCAGGTGCCCACCCCCGCGCCACAGGTGGGCCCACGGTAGGCCCTCGTCACCTCTAGTGACTCTATTTCCTTCCTGGGTGCTCTGAGGGAGGGGAAACAGGAACCCTCCCTCAGGTCCCTCTCCACAGCACCCATGGGTTTTTTTTATCCGCGGTCAGGTCAGTTCCACGCTCTTTGCGCATTACCCTTCTATGATTGCTTTTTTTCAACCACTCCCATGTGGCTGAAAATAGTGTTGATGTGCTTGGGGGGTACTGTTCAGAGCATTTCTCCCTTCAAGTAAGCCCTTCTTTGAACCTTCAAGTTCCCACTCCCCACTGTTCTGTCCTCTTTGCTGATCCCAGCCAGCATGATCCAGAGGCTGGTGACAGCTGGATGAGGCTTTCCCTGCCTGCCCTTACCATTCCCAGCTTCATCCAGCACCTCCCCCTCCTTTCCCACAACTCCATGGGTATGTGTTTGGGGGGGTGAGGCTATGGCACAGACACTGGTGCCTGTCTCCTCACTTTAATCACAGCATCCTTGGACACATGGCCCTCAGGAACCCACAGTTGTGTGGTGCTTTGCAGTTTATGAAGCACTTTCCTGCTAAGCCTTACTCTGAGTAAGCAAGCCTCAGGCAGCTCTTGGGGAAGAGACCTAAAGGGAAAACCTATCAACATGGGGACCAGTCCAGGAAGGTGGACTCCAGGAGATCTTATTGGCAGAGGTGGCCTTGGGGCTGGCCATGTCTCGGGCATGTGTGGGTGAGCCTCAGGTAGAGGCCTCAGCAGCTGGGAAGGCGGGTTGGGACGTCTGAGGCAGGGCCTGGCAGGGGGTCAGCTGAGGCCTGTGAGGTTCCACCTCCACCAGCTGAACTGGCTTCAGGAGAGTGACTCCTACTGTCACATGATGCCTCCTGCCTTAGCACCCTTCTGCTGGGAAAGAGTGAAGGGGCACTACAACCCTTCACCACCCAGCTTCCTTCTGGTTTGCTAATGCCTTAGGTGGTGGGAGACCAACTTGCTGGAATCTCCCAGCTCTAGACGTGTCTGCAAGGTTAAGATCAAACAGAATTTGGAGCTCTGGTGCAAACCTAGGAACAGTGCATGCGCGCATGAGAGAGAGAGAGAGAGAGAGAGAGAGAGAGAGAGAGAGATTCAGCAGGAGTGGTAAAGAGGTGTTTACCATGGGCCTCATAAATCTCTCACAATCTCCCCCCCCACCCCATCCCGTTGAAATGCCCCTTCTAGACAGCTATTTTCATTTTCTGGTTTATTTAGTTGTTTATTATCTGTTTTTTCTCACTGGAGTGTAAACTCCACTAGAGAGCTTTTGTCTTAGTCATCACCATCTCCCATGCTTAGAACAGTGCCTGGCCCATGGTGGATAATCTGTAAATATTTGTGGAAAGGACAGTGAATCCTGGGGGCGGGGGAGGGACCCGATATGTGTCCATCGCTTGGTAAGTGCTTTATAAACACAGCCTCATTTATGCTCACCCCAGGGTAGCCTAGCATGGCCACGCTGCTCTCCACCAGGCATCCTCATTCGAGCCCCCTGACCCCCCATCTTGAGAGACAAACATGTCTTTCTTTTCCATGTCTTGGGACTTGGGCTGCCAAGATTGGACAGGACAGAGGGGAAGAAACAGAAGGAAAATCAGATCGCAAGGCTTCTGTGTATCTTGAGCTGGGCTGGGCCTCAGTTGCCGCCATGTGAGAATATGAGACGGTTGGATTAGCTCAGAGTTCCCCCAAGAACCGCAGAGTTACCGGGCCTCTTGAAAATGCAGAGCCCTGGGCCCTACCCACCAGGTGCTGGGAGCTGGGGTGGGGTGGGGTGGGGGGCAGTGATTGGGCTGCCAGGATTAGATTGCTGCACTGCCCCCCTCTCTTCCTGCTCTAACAGTTTTCCTGCTCAAGGGAGAGGTGGGAGCCCAGTGGGAGGCTGGGCTCACATTAAGGAGGGGTGGGGGAGAGGGGAGGGCCTCTGGAGCCCTAGAGAAGGGAAATGGTAGGTGGGAAAGGCTGGGTCTAAATGGCTTCTGTGGTCTGCCCAGAGGAGGCGTCTTCAAAGGGCTTGGCTTTGGCGTTGAATCTAAATTAGGCCTGAGACTCTCAGGCAGGCTGGCGCTTGGAGGCATGGTCGGCTTCTGCCTCTGCCAACCATAGACAACGCCCCTGGGTGCTGGGGCCAAGAGCGACGTCCTCTCTCAGCTGAACGGCGCACTGGGGAGTGTGTATCTGTGTGCAGAGTGTGTGTCTGTGTGCGCTGGGGCCCAGGTGGAGGGTGGGGTCCAAGCCCCTTTGATCTGCCAGCAAGGTTGGGAGCAGGTAATTCACCTGGCCTCACGCTTCCTACTTTCTGCAGCTGGTGTTGGGGGTGGGGTGGGGTGGGGAGGAGATTGTTTGCCTTGGCTCCCAAGGCTGGCTGTGCCCCAGCTGCCTTCTCGCCACGCCCTCACCCTGCCAGGAACCCCAGGCCTGAGATCTGGGACAGTTTCCTCATAGTACCAAGCCTCCTTTCCTAGCTCTGAGGGGAGCTGCCCACCTAAGGAGGCTTCTAGAGCCTGTGCCCAGGAAAACCCTCACCCTGTGCTCACTGTCCCACACTAAGAGGAGCCTTTGGCCTCAAGCAGGTGCCCAGGGGAGTCTGCCCCTAGGGCACTGCATCCTGAAGCTGACCACGAGCTGAATTTCCCCACCCTTCACCCGCCCTCTGGCCTGGAAGGGACCTGTCAGCCCACATTGCCCCAGGCAGTGCCAGTGTGAGGCTAGGGTGCCATTTCCTGTGACCCAGCGCAGGGGATAATGGCAAAGCCACACACGTTCCCTTGTGCAGGCAGCTCTCCACCCACCCATTGTCATCCTCAAAAATGTCCTGCACTGCTGGCCCCGGGCTGGCGGGGCATGTGCTGCTCGCTGCTGCCCTCAAAGGAGCCACACCGAAGGAATGCACAATGACCACTGTGACAGCTCATTAAGTTCCCATTATTTGCTGGCTGCTCTACTAGGTGCAATTAAGCTTCCCCATAACCCTGGGAGGTATTATTAGCCCCATTTAAAAGATAAAGAAGCTGAGGTTTTCGGTTGTTAAGGTTGTTAAAAGACTTATTCTAACAATCCAGGTTTCCTTGGCAGCTGAAGCTACTACAGTTTCTCTGCCTCTCCACTGTTGACATTTGGGGCCAGACAGTTCTTTATTGTGGGGGAGGCTGTCCTGTGCATAGTAGGATGTTTATCAGCATCCCTGGCCTCTACCTACTAGACACCAGTAGCAGCCCTCCAGCTGTGATAACCAAAAGTGCCTCCAGACCTGGCCAGTGTCCCCTGGGGGTCACTCACTCCCTGCTCTATGACCTCCACTGGGTGAAGAGCGGACCTGAACTGAAAACAGTCCATGAAAGAGGGAGGGGCCGGCTCTGCTCCTTACCAGTCGTGTTGACCTTTAGCCATTTACTTAATTTTTCTAAGCCTCAGCTTCCTCATTTGGAAGACAGGGATGCAAACAGTGCCAGCCTCTTAATTATAGTTGATTGACAGTACAGCATTCAGCTCAGTGCCTGGCTCTTAGTCAGCACTTTATGAGTTAGTTGTGGTATTATCAAACCCAGGGCCTCAGTGAGTTCTGGGCACCCAGTGGTCAAATTGCTAGAAGCATGTGCAGGAATGACCTCTCTGCTTAGAATAAAGTGGACTCTATAGGAAACAATTTGCATGTGTGGGGGGTGGTATGGGACACTATCCCACGTGGTCATCTTGGTGGAGGAGGTGGGGGAATCATGCAGGAGAGAACCCCGGGGAGAAGGGGAGAGTCCTTCATGCATTTTACCAGTGTTTATTGAGCACCTACTCTGTGCTTTCCCCCAGTCTCTGTCCTGGGCTCTTCCCCGTGCAGGCTGGGAGGGTGGGGTTCTGGGTTTGTTTCATTAAGACATCATCATCTTTTTTGTGTTATAGGCTGGGTCCAGGGTGTCCACTGGGCCCAGCTGGGATCTGCCTACTCTGCCATGGCTGGCAGCTGCAGCCAGCTCTCCAGTGGGCAAGGAGGTCTTGGCATGAGTGCTACGTGCCATTTGGTACTGGGTCTTCAGTCCACTCTCCTGAGAGGTTAATTGATTCGTTATGCCACAAACAGCCTGGGAGACCTGGCTAGGCACCCCCACTTCGGCTTTCCTCTGCTGCTGCCTCTCCTGCCAACCCCAGACAGAATTAGAATTAAAATCAAATCAAATGGCTACAACCACCTCAGTTCACAGGTGATAGCCAGGACCCGAGAGGGGCAGCAACCAACCTGAGGTCACAGGCAGTGAGTAGCAGTGGATGGTGGCCTCCAGCTCTCTGGATCACCAGGTCTGGGCGTGACAGAACCCCGTGGGGAAATGGCCTGCCTTGATCTTTAGTAGCGATCAGCCACCTGCCTGTGGTTCTTGGGTTGGATCCTGTGACCACATTTGGAGACCACTGAAGGTGTGGTATATCTCCTGGTGTTGGAGATGAGGGAGGAAAGCGAGGGACAGCTAAGCCAACATCCCTCCTCTTCTCACACATGCAGCCCCTGGCTCCCTGGCTGCACAGCTGTGAACCCTGAAGGAGAGACCCCAGCTCCCAGCCAAGCTTACTGCTAGGCCCCCAACCTTCCTTCCCTCGAACCTCCTGACAGCCCTGACACCAACCAGGATGATAAGCTCCGCGTTGAAATGAAGAGCTCAGGGGTTTTAAGGAAGTCATTTTAAAAGTGGTTATGCCACGCTCTGCCCTGGGTTCCCCGGCACCAAGGCCAACTTGGGTGGCCAGAGCTGGGCATGGTGGAACCCCTGGAGGAGGTATTCCCAGACACCACTATAAGTCACGGTCAGTGTCGAGGAAATGGAGCTTTGTGGGCTAGAAACTGATCAATCACGGGGCTCCTAGCAGAGCTTTTGGAGAGAGCCCTCTGAGGGTGGCCTCCTGGCGAGATGACTTCCCCTCCTGTCAGGCAGTGAGAGGCCTCTTCCCTCCCTTGGAGGCACCTGCTCTAGGCCTCCCAGAGCTCCAGTCCTTGGAGTGTTCCGTGAGCCAACGAGAGCAGGGGCTCTTCCCTTCTTAATCCAGGGAAACTGAGGCACCGAGTTGTTAGACCCAAGGTTAAACAGTGGTAAGTCAAGTCAGCTGACGCCCTCCCAGGGCTCCTCCCACGAGACCGTGCCGTCCTGTGTGTTTGTGCACACACGTATGTGTTTGCCTGGGAGTGAGTTCGGAGGTACAGCAGCATCTTATGCATTTTCTTTGCCCTGAGGCGCTGCGTGTCAGCTTTGTGTGTCTCAGATTCTCATCTGCCCTCACCTCTGTCTCTAGACCTCTGGCTTCAGCCCCTCGGGTCTCCCTGGACAGGGGGGGATGTGGCTGCATCCTTCCTATCGGGCTGCTCTCATGTCATTGTGGGTCCTGTGGTTTCCCTGGAGGAAGCCCAGCTCCGAGTGGGGCCTGTTAAAGTGCTTATTAAGTTTCAAGTGTTTTTGGTAACAGGCCAGAGAGGCTCTAAAAATAGGGTTTGCCTGGGCATGGGGCATGGGTAAGCTTTCAGGTTTCCCGGCCGCATCTGAGGATTCCCTTCTGCCTTCTTTGAGTGAAAGACCAAATAGGTATCGTTAGTACCTGTGGCCTCCTGAGACCATCCAACTCTACAGGCATTTATTAAACACCTCGTGTACAACTCTGCAGGCATTTATTAAACACCTCTGACTCTCTGCTGTCAGAAAGACGGGGCTTTGAATGCAGGTTCTGCTGATGACCGGCTGTAGGACTCGGACAAAGGGTGTTGCCTGTTTGAGCCTCTGTTTTCTTATCTCTGATAATTAGATCTCCCATGACAAATGCTGGCTGTCATCTGTCAGGTGTGGAGGAGAAGCATAAAGATTGTGAAGCTTCCCGGAACCTGTAGTGTGATGGGGGAGATGGATGTATACAATGAATCAGAGCAAGCTGGGGGTCCTATTTGCAGGCGAGGGATACAGCATCCTCTCTGGGTCTTCAAGGCTTCGGCAGATTCTGGCCTTTGGGCCTTTGTGTTCCTGGTTCTCAGGCCTGGAATCTACCTCCTGCCCACCCCTAGCCCAGCTGTCCACCTGTCCATGTCCAAGAGGCCCCGTGGGAACTTTCTGTAGGGGGTAGTGTCTGTTGGGGCGAAGAGGGCTGTGGCTGAAAGTCCTTACTCCCAGCGTGTTTGCCTGGCAGGGGGACCCCATTCCTGAGGAACTCTATGAGATGCTGAGTGACCACTCGATCCGCTCCTTCGATGACCTCCAGCGCCTGCTGCACGGAGACTCCGTAGGTAAATTGAATCCTCGCCCAGGGCTCTGGCTCTCCACCGAGTCCTCAGGTGCCAGGGGGTGGGGAGTGGGTGCCGGGCAAGGGCCAGCCTCTCTTTTGTGACATCCAGAGAACCAGAGACCTGTGGCAGCTGAGGGAGGACTTGGCCACACCTGTCTGGGGCAGGGCTGGTACCTAGGATGTGAGGTGTGGCAGGAGAAGCATCCACATGTGGCTCTGGCTTGGCGTAGAGGGTGGGGCTGTGGGAGGGGAGGCAGGCAGGGAGAAGGTGCCCAGGGCATCTGCCCCATGAGTATCCAGGTGTGGACTCAGCTAGGGAGGGTGGTGCTGGAGGAGCCACCTCCCTGTCTCTCTGGCCAAGGGCCCACACTCTACAAGGTCTCCCGGGGACACCTGGCTGGGACCAGTGGGCAGCCCTACCCGTGCCCAAGAGGGCACTCAGAGAATGGGCACGTGCTTGGTGGCACACACGTGGCAGGGCTGGCGGGCTGTGTCGGGAATGTATTTATAAACGCTGTCTTCAGAGCAAATTCCATTCTATTCTAACCTCTGGCCTGTTCCCTGGAGCCCTGGTCAGCACCCCCCTGCACCCCCAGCTCCCCTTCCCTCTGGGGTTTTGTCTCTTTGTCACTTTGTAATCCTTGCCCAGACTGCTATCTACGGGGGACAGCATTTCCTGCCTTTGTTTCCTCTCCCAGTTGGGCCCCTGGCTGCCTCTCAAAAGCATTCCCCGGGCCCTTTCAAACCCGCCTATGCCGGGGCCTGATGATGCAGGCAGGAGGGGGCCCCAGCTGGGCCCACCTATTGTTCACCAGGCCCCCCACCCGATGTCTCCCACACCCCCACCCCAGACTGGCCAGCCCTGGCCAACACAATGGGGCAACTTCCAAATTTAGCTTTTCTGCTGTTTCTTTCCAAGGTCCTTCGCCCCCACCCTCATATTGCCCCTCCACACCCCGGGTGGGGGTCGGGTCGGGGAAGACGGTTTTCAATAGCAGGCCTGTTTCGAGGCAACCATGTGGCTATTTTTTCCTAATCAACTTAACCTTTCCACAAAGCACATCTTTTCCCCATCTCCTCCCAACCAGGGACATTCCAGAAATGGCAGAGAGAAAGGAATGGAGCCAGAGGGACAGACAGACACACTGTTCGTGGGACAATAGGCTAGACGGAAGTGCATCAGTTTTAGGAAAGTCTGCTCTAAACAGGGCCCCTTGGGAGCCCACAGGGACGAGCAATAGTTTTGTCATGGGCAGTGTCAGTGGGATGGGGAGACAGTGTGAGTCTGAGATACTGTGTGGAGGGGGACAGAGCTAGTCCCCGACACCCTTCAGTGTATTTGCTGGCTTTCAGCCATCAGAGAGCTAGAAGAGTCTGCCCACCATTCAACGTCAAGCTCAAAGTTCTCCTGTCCAGCCCTCGCTTTCCGCAGCCAGCTTCCGGCTGCCTCTACACAGAGGGCTGTCTCCAAGGAGTGCTGATGGTGCTGAGATGAAGGCCTCCCAGGCCAAAGAAGGGAGCTGTAGTTGTGACCTTAGGAATAAATGTACAGCTTAGGGCAGGCATGGGGCAAAAGGTCAGAGGGAGAGAGACAGAAACACAATGAGAGACTGGGAGATGGAGAGAGACCAAGACCTAGAAGGACACTGGGTGAGGGCTCCCCTATCCCAGCAATTCCAGCTCCCTACCTCTCTCTGCCTTCAGTCCCCACCCCACCCCATCCCTCTCCCTCCCACCCTCTCTCCCGCCCAACTGAACCATTGTCAGGGGCTCCAGAGGGGCTGTGTCCAGGGCACGCTGGTCCCCCCTGGGGACTATGGGAATTTCTCCATTCAGCACTTCCTATGGGAACTCTGGGTGGAGGGGCACTGGAAAGTGGCCTCAGAGCTCTGGGTCCTTGCCCTGCCCTGGAGGCCGAGGAGGGTTCGCTTACAGTAGCAAAAGGGAAGGGTTATTTTTAACTCCATTGACATGGGTTCTGTCCAAAAATGTGGCTGAAGAGCCCAGAGTGGGGCTGAAGGCCCTCCGAGGATACAGTCAGGGCCCCACCACCTCCTGAACCCCATGGCCGTCCTGGGGTTTGCCTGGAGGACGCTTCCTCAGAGGCAGGGAGCCAGAAGGGGAGAATGTTCTCTGGAGTGGGGTCCCAGTGAGGGGCGAGAGGCAATCCTCCTGCCTGCCCCAGAGGCCCCATTGGAGCCCCCACCCCGTGGGCTGGCCAGCCAGCAGTTGTCACAGTGCATCTGACTGTGCCTTCTCTTGCAGATGAAGACGGGGCTGAGTTGGACCTGAATTTGACTCAGTCCCATTCTGGAGGCAAGCTGGAGAGCTTATCCCGAGGGAGAAGGAGCCTAGGTAAGAATGAGGGTGAAAACGGGGGCCCTCAAAGTGGGGGCCAGGGGAGAAGAGCTGGGCACACAGCCTGCCGGAGGCTGTGAGGGTGGGCCCTGTTTGTCCCACACTTAGAAATGAGTTGAGCCCAGAAAGAATAACCTCCTTAAATACCCTGTACTGAGTTGTCATCATGCCCCACCCCTAACATACACTGTTTCCTAAATATAGTCTTTTAAGTTCATTTGTTCATTACTTCAACCCTAGAGATAGACATTATTAACCCTATTTTATAAAGTTGGAGACTGGAGCCCAGAGAAGGTAAAGAAGTGGCTGTGGTCACATAGCCAGCATGTGGTGGGGCTGGGATCCCAATAGCTCTTCTCAGTGCCACCTGCTGCGTGTCTCTGCTGTGGCTACGGGCTGTGGCCTGGGACAGCAGGCATGGAGCAAAGCCTGGGACCTGCTTCCTGCTGTACTGCAGAAACCAAAAGGAGAATGTAGGTCAGGGAAGGCAAGTGCCCACTTCACGCCCCTCTTCCTCTCTGCCCACCTGCAGTCCCCAAAACAGTGTAGACCGTGACTGGGGGGCCTCCAGGAAAGAGTCAGTGGCCTGAGTTCCAATCTTTGCTCTGTGAATTTGGGCATCTAATTTAGCTCTTGGAGACTCAGTTTTTCTATATGTGAATTATGACAAACCCCAGCATTGCCTGTCCGCTTGCTGTAGGCCAGGCTTCACTCACCTCACTCCTTAGGTCTGCAAGTGCCATGTAGGCACTGTTATTATCCCATTTCATAGATGAGGAAACTGTAGCTTCGAAAGAAGCAACGATGTCAGAACAGATTACAGTGTAAAACGAGAAAGTAAAGTGGTTACAAGATAATAGTTAGGGCCACATGTCAGACAAACCCATAAAGGTGTGAAATCAGAGTGAAATGGGTGGGGGCTGGCAGAAGGAGACTGGCATTTACAACATGCCAGCACCCTCTGAATTACCTCACTTGATCCTGACAGTGGTTCTTGGGTGTAGATCTCATCACACCCGTTTGTATAGGGGGAAACAGATTCAGAACCCATCAGCAACCTGCCCAAATACCATGGCTGATAACAGCCAGTACTTAAAACCTCCCCTGACGTGGAAGGAAGAGGGAATCGGCCAACCGTTTTGGAGGTGCTCCACTTCCCGCCAGGTAGGGGCTCTGAGCAGCCCTCCACCCCCACTCCTGATGGAGGTCCCCTCTCCCTTCAGATTCCCAGACGGTCGCCGAGCCAGCCATGATCGCGGAGTGTAAGACGCGCACCGAGGTGTTTGAGATCTCCCGGCGCCTGGTTGACCGCACCAACGCCAACTTCCTGGTGTGGCCGCCCTGCGTGGAGGTGCAACGCTGCTCCGGCTGCTGCAACAATCGCAACGTGCAGTGCCGCCCCACCCAGGTGCAGCTGCGACATGTCCAGGTGTGCAGGCCCCACGTCCCCTCCCGGGCTGGCCCAGCTGAGAGCAGGGTCTGCCCTGCTGGGGCTGGCACTCACGGACCAGGCTCTTGAATGCGTCAAAAGGCATTCCTGGCAGGGTGTGGGCTCAGTCCAGAGAAGGCGCGCTCAGGAAGCTCTCCGGACAGGTGTGCCGAGGCTGCCCAAGAGTCCTCTATGGCCTCCCAAGCCGCGGTGACCAAAAGGCACAGGCAAACCTCCAGACAGGCTGGGTGTGGGATATTAAGTAAAGGGTACTGCCTCATTCTTTACAGGGATAAAATCCCAAAATGTCTCTTGAAGAGACATGTCTGTAAACATATTGGACCCTCACGATGTTCTGGGCAGCTGCTCAGATCCCCCAAAGCTCTCCCGTTCTGGCCTGTCAGTTTTCTTTATTCTGCTGAGAGAAAGGCTCCCCTGCGTCTGTAACACCTGCTCTTCTCCCTTTGACGAACCGTGTCTTTTATAAAGAGGTGTAGAGACCCTCTAGGCTTCAGACACTGCAAGAGCTGGGGCAGCCCCTAGCACAGAGTCAGAATGCTGCATCCTGCCTCTTTTCTGGAAACATTGGGTACACACTATGACTCAAGGGAAATTTTAGAGTGGAGGCTGTCCTCGGGAGCTCCTGATCTCATGGCATGCAGGGCAGGATCAGAGAAGTCTCTGCTATCTTCTGATTCATGTGGAAAGTTTTCTGTACCCCTCGGGCCAGCCTCACCCACACACCTCTACTGAGCCGAGGTGCTGGTGGTAGGCACACCGAGGGCCAGCGCTGGCTGCTGAGCCCGCATTTGCTGAATGATCTGGTGACTTCACCACGCCCCCTCCCCTGCGGTCAGCTGTGGCCCTTCCTCTTGCCCACCTTCCATCCCAGGCCTGGGCCCTGGGCCCGAGATTACGAGTGTCACTCTCCACCCCACCTCCCACTGCCATGGTATCTCCTGTCCCCAACGCTTCCAGCTCTATGGATGGACACCTGACAGCTGACCTCCCCCTTCCCGCCTCCCTCCTGGATAAAGCCTCCCCTCACTTCCTTCCAGACAACCATCTCCCCGCCTCTGCCACAGCCCCTGACCTTGGCTGGCGCTCCAGGAATGAGGACACCACAGGCTCCACGCTCCACCCGGAAATGCCTTTCTCCCTCTCTGAGAGCACCGAGGGGGGCTGTGGCCAAGCTGGAGGCCAGGTCGGGAGGGCTTGTTTTGATGGAAAAGCTACAAGAAGGGCAGAGGGCAAGGTCCTGCTATTGTTTTGGCCGCAGTGTCTGCACTGCTGCTCTTCAGGCTTTCGAGGAAAGATTCCCCACAGGGGACGCTGGGGTGGGAAGAGAAGGCAGGCAGCTACCTCAGCCCCTGCCCAGGTGGTCTTACAGAGGCACTTGGGTGGTTCTATCCTCCAGGTGAGGAAGATCGAGATTGTACGGAAGAAGCCAAGCTTTAAGAAGGCCACAGTGACCCTGGAGGACCACCTGGCGTGCAAGTGTGAGACGATAGTGGCTGCACGACCTGTGACCCGAAGCCCGGGGAGTTCCCAGGAGCAGCGAGGTAACCTTCAGTCCAGGGTCGGCCTCTGATTGCTCGGCCTGGCCAGTCCCTTCTCCTGTGGCAGCTGCCGGGTGGGGGGAAATTGGATCAGGCATGCGCCTCAGACCCCACCCCTGGTTAAATTCATCTGAAGCTTTCCATCTCACTGAGAACAATCCAGATTCATCCCCTGACTGCAAGGCTCTATATGAGGATGTAGCCCCCAGTTGGCCCTTTGGTCTTGCTGCCAACCAATCCCCCCTCACTGTGACACCCCAGCCAGCCTGGCCTTTTTGAATGGCCAGCTACATTTCTGCCTCAGGGCCTTTGCACATGTCACTCTGTCTGAAACTCACTTCTCTCAGCTCTTCACAAGCCTACTTCTTCTCTTCATTTGCATCCTAGCTCTGAAGTCACCTCCTCCTAGAAGTCTGCCCTGACCACCCTGTCCAGAGTAGCCCCCATCCCAGATTTGCTACCCTTACTCATTTAAGGAATACATGAAATGGGGAGGAACCAGGGCCTGGACAAGAGAAGACCCCATGTACATTGTCTTCAGATTTTTGACAACTTGTTTTAGGGATGAGAAATCAAACTAATTCCTGTGGCCTTGAGGGGGAATTAGGATGAACGGGGCAAAGCTATCAGAGAGAGATGTTTAACTCCATAAACCCATGAGGGGTCTGAGACGGAATTGTCTGCCTTGTGATGTAGTGAGTTCCCTGTCATTAGAAGTGTGTAAGTAAAGGCTGGGCAGCAGGATTGTGACGGACAAGTTTCAAGCATCCGATGGATAAGTGGAACCAGAGTTCCATCCCTATCCTAGTGAGCCCCACTTTTGCTGAATGCTCTGGTGACTTTGCTATGCCCATTCACTGAAATTTTATAAATTCATAATTTTAGGGGCATAATTTGACTTAAAGACTTGAAAAGGACCCCCCCCCAAAAAAAAAAAATCTGGTTTAATTGCCTCCTCCACATTTTATAGATGAGGTGCCTGACGGCCAGAGAAGCTGAGATCTTGCCAGAGGTCACACAGTCAATCCCAGATCTTGTAACATCTAGTTCTGGGTTCTTCAGATTGTATACTGCTGCCTTTTCTCCTTCAAATGTTTGTAGTAAGGATCAAATGAGAGTCATTAAAATAATGTGATTAGATGCACATAAAAAAAGTCACTCAAGTGACTGTTTTGATTTTCAGTAACTTTCTGTTGCTGGGGGACAGAACAGTCTCACCGTCGTTTCTTATTAACAGATCTCTGGAAGTCAGGGCCATCTCTTAGCCTCTTTGTCCTGTTCTCAGAGCTGAGCAGAGGCCTGGATGTCCTGGGAAGGCTGATAATGTGACAGCTTCAAACTGACGCGTTGTAAATTATTTATAGAGTTAACATGGAGAATGATTTTTCTAGTTAGGAAAAATTATATTTTTCTTCATGTTTAGAACGGAGTTGTTTTACATGCATTTTTTTTCACATGATTTTCCAAACCAGTTTCTTGGGAGGCACGTTAAACCAATTAGTATGTAGATAATATCTTGCTGTTTAGTTGTAGCATTTTGGCCCCGTGTGGTGGGTACTTCTGGCAGCTGGACACTGTCCTGGCCAGGCTAAGGCTTGGTGGTGTGGCCTGTGTGATGTGGTGGTCAGAACCCTGGGCTAAAATTTCTGCTCTGTCACTTGTGAGCTGTATGACAACCTTGAGCTGGCTCAGGCTTTGCCAGTCCAGTGTCCTGCTGGTGGCCTGGTCTCTGGATCAGAAACTCTAGGCCCTCAATGGTTCTTCTGGGTACAAAGGTCCCAAGTCCCTGACTTGCAGAGATGGGGTAACTACCTTATGGAAGCTTGTGTCTGCAAGGTGGAAGGTCAGGTGTTTAACCCAAAGAGTGGGGTGGGCCTTGAGCTTGGCAGAGAAAGCTTTCATTTTCTACTTGGGGGCCCAGGAGGAAGAGAGACGTAAGTGCAAACCTTGAACGTAAGCGCAAACCTTGACCTAGGCTCACAGGCACTGTGACTGACAGCAGAGGGGTTGATTGACAGTTTGGACTCGGGACAGATCCCTGGGTTCAAATCCCAGTCTCTCTGCCTCAGTTTTCTCACCTGTTGTATAAACATACTTGTACCCACCTTGAGGATAAATGAGCTTAGAACATTGCCAGGTGCTCGCTAAGAGTTCTGGCTATTTTCATATATTATCTCCTAATCCTAGGAGGCCAGGGCTGCTGGCATCTCCGTTTTAGAGATGTGGAAATTGAGGCACAGGGAGTTTCTATGACTTGCCCGAAACCACATGACTAACACGTGGGAGAGCCCAGATTTGAACCCTGGTGGTCTGGCCCACCATCTGAGCTCTGGACTGCCCCACTGTGCTTTTACTCTAAGTGGCGAAGGTAAGGCAGACATCGTGCACAACTGATGGAAAGGCCCAGCTCTATGGTGGGGGGTCTGGTTGTGGCCCAAAGCCCAGTGGCTCACTCATCACAAGACTGCAAGGGGCTGACAGGTTGGTGGGAGGAAAACCTCAATGGGTGAAGCCGAGGAAACGAAAGGGAAGTTCATAAGAGCAGCTGCCATTTGCCAATCACAGCTTAGTCTGTACTCAGTGGCAGAGACAACAGCCATTTCCTTCTTTCCTATGTCTGTGGGCTGATGGGGCTCAGCTGGGTGGTTCTACTGCTGTCTCATAGTTTCAGTCAGTCATCTGGAGGCCACACTGGGACAGCTGGGCCTCTGTCATTCAGGGCCTCTCTTCCCCAGATGGTCTCCCCAGCAGGGTAACCAGACTTCTTATGTGGCGGCACAGGGCTCCACGAAGTGCAAAGGTGGGAGCTACCAGGCCTTTTTAGGCTTATGCCTGGACCTGGCACAGCACTGCTCTGCCTCCTTTTATTGGTTAATAGATAGATAGGGAAACTGAGGCATGGAGTGTTTTAGTAATTGTTCCCAAGGCATGTACAGCCGGTGAGCGATGTAGTTGGGATTCAAACCCAGGAGGTCTGGCCCCTTCCCTCAGCACAGAGGCTCTGGGGAGGTGTGTGGCAGGCCTTGGTTGAGAGGGATAGACACCTCCACCCACCCACCAGTGGTTCTGCCTGCTGACAAGTCCTTTCTTTCTCTTGAGCAGCTAAGACACCCCAAACTCGAGTGACCATTCGGACTGTGCGAGTCCGCCGGCCCCCCAAGGGGAAGCACAGGAAGTTCAAGCACACGCACGACAAGGTGGCCCTGAAGGAGACCCTCGGAGCCTAGGGGCATCTGCAAGAGAGTGCGGGCAGGTGAGGGCCAGGAGGGGGCGCTGCGGCCCACAACCCTGTTTCCTTCTCCTGGGCCTGTGTTTTGGGCGGTGGAAGGGGTTGGGGGAGAAGCATTTTCCCATAGGCCCTAAGCTTTGATCCCTGCTGCCCAGTTATCAGCTGAGTTTTTCCATTGTGCGGGGGAGGGGGGGAAGGGGAGGTGGGGTGGAGGGTCGGGGGCGCTTTGGAGACCCCAGCCCAGCTGTGTCCCAGCATGCCCTCAAAAAATCAGTCATCAGCCCTGAGTGCTGCTGAAAATCAGCGATGACTGGTCCACTCCAGCTCTTTGTCCCTGGCAAGAGGGGCTCGTGAGCGTGGCATGGAGTTCCTAGGCTGCTTCTGACCCCGTGTCCCTCTGCTTATCTTACAGGGTTATTTAATATGGTATTTGCTGTATCGCCCCCATGGGGTCCTTGGAGTGATAATATTGTTCCCCTCGTCCGTCTGTCTCGATGCCTGATTCGGACGGCCAATGGTGCTTCCCCCGCCCCTCCACGCGTCCGTCCACCCCTCCGCCAGTGGGTCTCCCCTCAGTGGCCTCCAGCATCTTGCCCGGAAATTTGAGAAGGAAACAAAAGACCTGGATTCCATCGAGGTCTTCCTCCTCCAACCCCAAAAATCTGGGACAGGGGTACAAGAGAGACTGATGGGGGAAGGGGCTCCCTTCCCCAGCACCTGGCCCAGGCCACACCTGAGCGCTGTGGACTGGCCCAAGGAACCCTGCATGTGGCCCTGAGGACCTCTCTGCATGGCCTGCCTGGTTCCTGGACTTCCAGCCAGCTCTGACGGGAACACCCCAGGCAGGCCAGGATCCTTCCTACCCCTGTGGCCTAGACCAGGTGGGGGAGCACAGACTGGAGAAAACCCCCTCTCACCGTGCCCAGGCCCAGTCACCTCTCCTTGGTCACCTCTGCTCAGTGGCTTCCTTTCATTTTCCACGTATGAAATATTTGAAGAGGTGGACTCCTGCAGGCGAGTGTGGCCCGAGTGCCAAGCAGCCAAGTGCCCTCTCAGATGGGTTAGAGATGAAGGTTGCTGTGGAGGTGGGTATAGATGGTGACCTGGGCATCTGCTAGCTCTTCCCCCTCCCCCCTTTCACTTCCTCCTCTGTTTCATCTCTCTACCTCCACCCTGCAACTTTCTCTTGTCCTGGCCCTTCAGTCTGCTCCAACAAAGGGAGCACCTCTTATTGAGGCTCCAAATGACCCCCGTCACTGCTTCCTAGGGCAGAAGACCAGGGGCCAGGGCAGCAGGGGGCCTGTCCATTATATCCCAGCCCGGCCAAGACTGCCGTGTAAGGTTGTGCAGGTTGTGCACTGCACAGGGCACTGCCTGCGGGGATCACCGATCACATCATAGACATGGCCAATTTGTATATTTATTATGACAGTTTTCTGGCGGGTGGAGGTAAAGTGTCTTGAGGAAAGGGATCCTTTTCCTCACTGACACAAAGGCTCTGTGTGGACTGGCTGTGCCTCTGACCCAGCTGGTGGCTTGGAGTGGTCAGATAGGAGTGAGCTCATGGTAGGGAGGTGGGGAGGCAGCATATGTCCATCTGTCCCCTATTTCCCCAAGTCCTCAGCTCAAGCAGGTGTGAAAAACCTGGAAGTCTCCAACGGAGGGGGCAGCCTTGTGCCCCATGCATACTTCCCCATCTTCGATGCTTTTGAGTTCCACCTCTGGTGGCTCCTTCCAGGAAACCAGCTCCTGGGCTGGGAGTGGGAAAGAAAGGGAAAAGATCCCCAGGACCCCCTAGGGGCAGGCTCTGAGCTCCCACCTCTCTTGCCACCTTCCACTGACATTTTCCCCTCCCCCTCTCCAAAATCTGCTTCCTTCAGTTTGTAAAGTCGGTGATTATATTTTTGGGGGCTTTCCTTTTATTTTTTAAATGTAAAATTTATTTATATTCCGTATTTAAAGTTGTAAAAAAAAATAACCACAAAACCAAATCAAATGAATCTGCCGGAGGTCTGTCTGTTGGCATCGTGCGCAGCGATTACCCTTTCCGCACTGGCAGGATTTGCTGACAGCTTGCTGCGTGTTCCTCTCACTCTGGGAGGCTCCGGTGCACGCTCCGGCGCGCGCGCACACACACTCACACGTGTACCCACACACATGGGCCCGCTGCCCTGAGGGAGGCTTCTGTCTGGGAGTGGGTAAGCGCTATGCCGTCCACTCTATAGGCCTTGGTCCTGCAGCTGCTACTGATACCTGGACCGCAGGCCTCAGCCCTGTACCTCTCTCTGGGAGTGACCAGACGTGGCTTTGCAAACCAGCCTGAGGATCTCCATAGGAAAGCAGGTCCTCAGCATCACGGAGTGGGACTGGCTGTGGGAAGGGGGTTCCCAATGTAGGGAAGGCTGGAGGAGGTCCCGGAGGGGCTGTGGGATTTAGAGGGAACACAGTTGAAAGTTGGGTTTGTGATCTGATCTTGGCTCAGCCCTAAGCCAGCTGTGTGGCCTCATGCAAAGCACAGACCCTCTCTGGCCAGAACCTCATCTGGAACACGAGAAGATGACCAGGAGACCTGTAGCCTCTAAGGTCCAGCTGTGGCGTTCTGTACTTTCCCTCGCCTACGTCGGTACTCGTCCATAAAACAGATTTTAAACGTGTTTTGGGTCCTACCTGCAGGCTGCATGGGGCTGATGGGGAAACCCAGGAGGGGGAGAACCTGATTCAACATAGGGATCATTTAAAACTAAAACCATTTTGCCCCTGGAAGTAGTGAGCTTCCTGTCACTGGAAGTATGGAAGTGGAAGCTGGGTGCCAACTTGCCTGAGGTTAGACTGAATAACATTTGGGCTCCCCACGACTGAGTGATTGGTTGATTGGCTCATTCATTCATTCCTTCATTCATTCGCTCACCTTGACCTCCTACCACATGTCTGTCTCTACCAGGGGCTTTTCTAACAATGTGGTTTAAATGCATCCTAGGATTCCTAGGCCTGCACTTGAGGAAGTGGAGTTCATGTTGGGTGGTGGGTAGTGCAGGTCAGAGGGGTTTACCTAGAAACTCTCACCCTTGCCCTCCCAACCCTGTGTGTAGGACCCTCCCTTCTCCCTCAAACCTCCAGGGTTCCCAGGGCACCAGAGAAGCTCTGGATGGGAGGAGGAGGGGACAGCTCCACTAGGAGATGGAAATGAGAGGGCAGTTGGAGGGCTCAGTGCATGTGGCATCGTGGCAGCTGCAAACAGCTGTACTGTTTAATGGATGGCTGCAGAAACTTCCCTGGGAGAAACAGGCAGAGCTGACTGCATCTCCCCCCTCCCCGGTGCCATTCCAGGCAGCAACAGTGCAGAGCCTGTGGGCCTCCCAGGGGCCTCATGGGCCCTCTCTGGGTCTTAGAACCACTAAGCTAAAATGGTATTCTTCTAGAAACCCCTTTGTTGGGGAGAAGGCATTTCCTTCTTCATTCCTTTCTCTGCCCTATTTGCTGTAATACAGACATGATGTCTGGCACTCCAGCAGCCATCTTGAGCCTGAGGTGAAAGTCAAATGCTGAGAAAAGTGGAGCAAGGTGGAAGCGGCAGGGTCCCCGACACCTGACTGCCTAGCTCAGGACTTTGTGCATAAAGAAAGGAAGAAATTTATTTCTGTTTGAGCTACTCTTCCCTTGGGTTTTCTGTCCTTTGTAACAGAACCTAATCCTAATAGCTAACCCCCTTTTCTCTGGAAAAAAAAGAGATAATAGAATATATCCATGAGGCTGGTCCGTTTATCTTGCACAATCTTTGGGCATTTCAGCATCTCGCTATGAACGCTTCTCTTATTCCCAGCCCACTCAGATCCTATTTTCCCTGAGGAACCCCTCCTCTGCCCCAGCCAGCTGCCCTCCTCCCTCCACAAGAGCAGCGCTGTGGCCCTCTTTGGAGGCTTAGCATTTGCTGCCTCCATAAGATAACAAAATAGCAAACATTCACTGCTTATAAAGTAAAATATCTGTGAATTCTTAATACTCGCAAGATTATTTTAAGGAATAAAGTTCCAAGACTGTTTTAAGGAAGTGAGCGGTGAAATGATGGCAGATAGCCTAAGGAGATTAAGATCACACAGCTCCTGACTGGCTGGATCCTGACGACACCATATCTGTTGTGTTTCCTCTATTTGGGGGGCACCTCAGGCCTCCAGCATCTGTACAAAACCTGGGTTATAGCCCTGATTCAGCTGCCTAGTTACTGTGTGATCTAGGAATGTCACTGCTCTTTCTAGCTGTCGGCCTGACTGGCTTCCATCTTTCCTTTGGCCTTTCATGTAAGTGTCAACCCACCAGGGAGGCCTGCCCTCTCCAATTTTTCCAAAAGAGCCCCACCCCAGCGTGCCCCTCTTTAATCCCTGCTTTATTTGTCTCCATAGTTTATCCTCATCAGGCTCACCCCCCATGTACATCTTTCCTTGTCTCCTCCTTGGAAGCCCCACATGGAGTTATTTTGTTCACAACTCTGACCCCAGAGCCTAGAATAGTACATGGTACGTAGTAGGTGCTCAATAAATGCCTGTTCAATGAGTGAACATAAAAGTCTGTTATTGGAGACATCAAGTATGTCTGTCCCAACTCGCAGCTTGCCTGGCTGGTGTTCATTGCACATACTATGGTGTCGCTGGACAACTGCAGAGTCTGAGGGTGTCACTATGTCACTAACCACAGACATCTCAGCTTCTCAGCCAGCTGCGTGCTTAGCACTGCACCCTTCTGGATTGGGAGATCCTCAAGGGTTGGTGTCATGTTGAATTCATCTAAGTCTATCCAGCCATCATCTCCCTCCATATCTACATCCATCTGTCCATCCATCCATCCACCCACCCACCCATCCATTTGTCCATCCATCCATCTGTCCATCCACCCATCCGTCCATTCACCTGCCCCTCCATTCATCTCCTTCATCGCCTCCCTATTTATCACTTTTACCACATCCCAAGCTCTGGACTCGCCGCCTCATTTGATTAACTTCAGAGGAGCTTGGTGCCACATTGGCGAGAACACAGGTTTAGCAACAGCACAAGACGAGGTTCTTATCCCAGCACTGCTACCTCCCACTACACGCCCTGGCAGAGCAGTTGCATAGGTTAGATACGTGAAGGCCAGCCACTGCCTCCTGGCACGTACTGCCCCCTCGGTCAATGGTAAGGGTTATTTTTTAACTCTCAGCACCCAGCAAATGGCTGATCACAGTACAGTGGAGTGAAGATGGAAACAAATGAAAGCATGAACACAAAATCACAGAGGGATTAAAAGTTCAGCCGCAGCCAATGCATGCATTTATATTCCAGGCACTCTCCCATTATTCTACTCAATTAACCCAGCAATCCTTTCAGGCAGATATTATTGTCCTCCTGTCACAGATGAGGAAACAACGATCAGCGAGGTTCAAACCCCTCCCCCTTGCTCCTCAGTGCACAGTTCTCCCGTAAATGGCCACAGTCCCCTTGGGGATGCATGGGACAGACTCAGAACATAGCGCCAGGTTCTTTCCTTATTTAGGAACTTTGCATCTGTGAATTGACTCAGGTGTGGGGCTGGGGAGGGACCAGACTCTCCATCCAGGGGCTCAAGTCAGACCTCTGTTTACCAGACTTTCCTGGTTATAAAAGCCACAGGTCCTTGTGGGTCTCTGATCCATTTTTACCCTGGGGACCTTGTGATCCATTAGCTCCACCAATCCCTGCTGGTTAACCACTGGGACGGCCACTTGGTGCTGTTATGGGAGTGTGTCCACGCTGCTCCTGGCAGTCTGCTGCCATGGGCCTCAGTCTTCCCAGGGTCTCGGTTTCCACCCCAGACATCAGGTGTCAGGCCTCTGGTAGGACTCCCCACCTTACACTGAGGCCTTTGGAAGGCTGTTGGGCTGTCTCAACAAGGCGGTTCATGCCATCTTGGTGAAGGGACGATGGTATTTTGGGCTCTCACAGGGTTGTGGGTAGGTGCAGTGGTCACTCGTGGTTAATCCACACTCTGTCTGTACGTTATACCTTGGCGTTTCTGCCACGTCTGCCTCAGTGAGCATGGCCCACTGCTGAGTCGGGTTTCAGCACCCCTGCCAACCAACGAACCAACCCCGGAAACAATGAGAGCCACCCCCAGCTATGAGGCTGGCACCCCAAATCCAGAACTGCCAGTAGGTACGGCCATGTTAGTAAGTTCCACTTAATTGATCCTTTCACACATTGTCTCCATATTTTTGGTGATATAAAATAGCAAAGTTTTGCCCAGATTTTGGTAGGGGATTGATATTCAATCCTGTTACATCTGGGGACCCAGCTGTTGTCTGAAGACACGGAGGAATGGTGGGGCATAGGGGGCTCCTTCCAGGGGCTCTGTGAATGCAAGACCAGCCTCATCAGACAGGGAGAGGATGTTTTAGCCCACAAGGGGGCTGGGTGGGGACTGGGGGCTCAGGGGCTTCAGCATCAGCCCAAACCCTCCCACGTGACTCGAGCTTGCTCTTTCATAATCAACAGTCTCACGTCCACAGAGAAGCACTGGTGAGGCCGCGGCCTCAGCTAATGACATCACTTGCCATTCTGCAGGCTCACATTTTGAGTTTCATTTTTGGCTATTTCAGCACTATGGCTGCAAGAATTAAGAGGTATGTTAGCATAGAAATCTTCAGTTTTTGATCTGGGTCTTGAGCCAAGAATTTAGGATTTTGGAGATTATCTTCTGTTTCTTCCACTGGTCAGCGCTGAGAACCAGCAGCCCCATCCACAGTCTAATTCTCTGTTCCTTCCATTCTCTCCCAAGGCTGGAGTCTCAGACTCAAAAGCCATGCCTTCAACGGGCTCTTCTTCACTCCAGGTGATTCCAGGTGGTGAATCTGAATCCCCAATTCCCTCTTCATGCCATCGGATTCCAGATCTGATCCCTCATTACGTGCTCGACTTTTATTGTCTCCAGCCCACGCCATCCAGATAACCCACCCCCGCTTCTCTGAATTTCCTCCCGTATCCATTGCCTGAAACCACTCCTGGCACCAATTTCTATATAAGGCAATGTTCTTAGTTGTAGCCATCAAAAACGAATTCTGGTTAACTTAAGCAGAAGAGTATGTTCAAAGAATAGATTTTCAAAAGAGTATTCGAAGAATGTTAGGTGACTCACGAATCATGAGTGAGCTGGAGATCTGGGCTTGTGGTATGCAAACAGGATCAATACCCCCAGACGGCCCACAAGGTCAGAACTGCAGCCCCTGTGACCAGCGTGCCCCACTCCCAACACCAGCACCGGGCACTGCTGCCCTAGGGGCTCAGCGGGGAGGCACTCTGCTTCTTTGCGGCAGGAGTTCTGTTTTTAAATCTTGGTTTTGGTGCATCTGCTCAGTGAGCCTCAAAGGCCCCGGCTGCAAGGGTGGCTGGTATTTTTAGTTTCTATAGAGGGGGCTGAACCCATGGGGGGGGGGGCGTTCAGAGAATGGGTGGGCAAAACAACGAATGGAAGCAACAGCCAAATGTCTGTCTCCTGCACCACACTTTCCTCCAGGCTAGCACAGGGCTAGACTACCTGCCCCGTTCTCTGTCTCCTCTGGTTTAGTAGCTCTATTTGGTCGTAAACTGGAAAATGGAGAACTCCAGTTTCACTTACTGTTGGGCCCCTGGATCCGAGCACAGTTGCAGGCACATCATGGGCACCCAGTAAGTGTCCTTGGATGACTGTATGAAACTGTCCCTCAGCCCAGGACTGAAGTGGGGTGAGGGAGGTGGTCACCTCACGTGCAGTTTCAGGGGCCACCAGAAGCTCAGTGATCAAGATAAGTAATACTTGAATGCAATATATATATATATATATATATATATATATATATATATATATTTTTTTTTTTTTTTTTTTTTCCCCTCTTTCTCTTTCTCTCTCTTATCTTCCTTTTGCAGATGCCCCACCCTGGGAGATGGTAAGCCCCAGGGAGTAGAAATGGGAGGACAATAAAAGCAACCCATTGGACTTCCTTTTCCTGGGAACAGGAAAAGCTTGAGAAAAGGGGTTGGGAGAAGGAAAAGGAGATTTGCCAGGGATTGAACCAGGGACATTGTCCTTGCAAAGCATGTGCTCTACCACTGAGCTACACCCCCCCAACTCTAATAGTTTCTTTAAATAAAAATTCATTTAAAAATCCCTAATAAGCCAAATATGAAATTTCAATGAGAGACTGGATCCAACCCTGCCTCTGCATGGTGCTTCCCTCCCGGTCCCTAATCTTGGCCCTATCAGATCCTTTATTCAAATACCAATGTCTTTATTGACATTTTTGTGTCTGAAGAGGGTGCTTCACTTGCCTTACACTAGTCCTGGTCCTGCTGTCCTGGTTCCATTGTCCTTTTGTGGACTTGGTTTCATATCTTCACTCTCTCTTGCCCCAATCATCAAGCACTTCCTCCTGGGTTCCCCACCCCCCAGAATATTCTACCACAGTCCACCTCACTCAGCCTCCTGGGGGCAGAGTGGTCAAGCCACTCCTTTGCTCCAAACCTTCTGTGGCTGCTGGCCCCAAACGAGGGTCACAGTCACCATTAAGATGTGCAAAGCCGCCGCATCTATATTCTAGCTTCTCCTGCTGTCGTGCGTGTTGCCTGCCCTCCTCGCTATTCGGGCTGCACCTTCTCCCTCCAGCTCCTGTGTGGAGTACCTTTCCCCACATCTAAACCCCACTGACCATCTTCAAGGTCAACTTCAAATTCACTGTAAAATTGCCCCTGCAGGAATGTAAAGTGGGGCAGCCACTGTGGAAAACACTATGGCGGTTCCTCAAAAAATTAAACAGAATCACCGTATGATCCAGTGGTCCCACTTCTGCGTATATATATATGTATACACACACAAAAGTTTGATACCAGAGTCTCGAAGAGATATTTATACACCCATATTCACAGCAGCATTATTCACAACAGCTCAAAGGAGCAAACTTCAGCCCAAGTGTCCATGGACGGATGAATGAATAAGCAATATGTGGCCTACTACATACAATGGAATAGCATTCAGCCTTAAAATGCTAAGGAAGGAAATTCTGACACATCCTATAACACGGATGAATCTTGAGGATGTTATGCTCAGTGAAATAAGCCAGTCAAAAAGAGACAAAACCTGTATGATTCCACTTAAATAGGTCAAATTGGAGTCAAATTTGACCTATTGGAGTCAAATTCATAGAGACAGAAAGTAGAATGGTGGTTGCCAGGGGCTGGGGGAGCGGACGGGGGAGTTAATGTTTAATGGGGACAGAGTTTCAGTTTTGCAAGATGAAAAGAGTTCTGGAGATGGGTGTGATGGTTGCACTTCAATATGAATGTACTTAATGCCACTGAATTGTGCATTTAAAGATGGTTAAGATGGTAAATTTCATGTTGTGTGTATTTTACCACAATAAAAAACCACAGGGGAAAGAAAAGACTGCTCTTGTGGCCAGAAGTGAATTTTTTCTCCTCTGAGTCCCCTAAAACATTTACCCACGATTTCCTTGAATTAAGAGAGACTAGGTGTCAAGGTCTCTCTGTGAGGGCAGGATCTGTATCTCAACCACCACCACTCTGTTTCTTGCAAGGTCTGGCTGGATGTCTGGCACTGGCAGATGCTGGGTGGATGAAGGGACAAGACGTGGGGGCTCAGCCTCTGGCCAAACTCCCGAGAGCACTCTGGCTGCAGTGAGCTCCACCTGCCCTCCCCAGACACTGGTGCAGTCACCTGTCAGTACCTATAGGGCAGGAGTGTGGTGAAGTTGGTGGTGAGCAGGGCCTGACCCTGGTCCCCTTGAACTGTCGCCTGCTTTCCTGGCATTTGAGTCTCTCCATGACCTGACAATCTGGTAGAACGGTTAAGAACATTGCTGCTTGCTAGCTTGGTCTCCTCATTTCCTAAATTAGCAGAAAACAGTCCCAGTTCGATAAGGTTGTGTGAGGACCAGATGAGCTGATATATGTAAACTGCTCAGCGTAGAGTCTGGGGGAGCAGACCTTGCTCACCTGACCAGTGCCGTCCTCCCTTTTCCCAACAAACAGAACCTTGATCTGCTTTTGGAACCAGCAGAAATGCAGTGACCACAGCACCAGAAGATGAATTGCGATTGGTCTAACCCCATCATGGACAGCCAATTCCGCTGGACCAATGGTTGGTCAAAGTGTGACCATGTGACCCCATCTGACTAAGAAGATGTAAGAGGAAGTCTGGCGGGTATGGAGAGAAGGTGACAGTGGTGGCTCTTCCCCAATAAGAAGACAGGGACTTCCAGGGAGATAGTTCTCCCCTATTTTCCCTTCTCCCTTCTTTGAATGCAGATGTGATGCTTGGAGGATCAGCCGCCATTTTGCGGTAATGAGGTGGTAAGGATGCTAATGAGGTGAAGGGAAAAGCAGGAATTCCAGCCTGACATTGTCAAGCCACAGGACAATGCCAGGGTTACTGTATCTTGATTTCTTGTGATGGAGGAAAATTAAACCCCTATTTTTCTTCCCTCAGCCAATATGAATTGGATTTTTTTTCTTTACTTACAACCAAATGCGTTCCTATAGAATACACTATTGCATAGCCCAACAAATGTGAGTTTTTATCTGACCTCCTATTCTTTTCCATCCTTGGGCAAGGTGTACAACTCTCTGAGTGTCCCATCATGTCTAAGAGACAGGTAGAGACACCTGTCTCCCCAGACTCTTGTGAGGATTAAATGAGACCCAGACTGTGAAATGACTGTGGATTGTGAAGGCTTCAGCTGGGGAGGAGGGTTGTTGTGGGCCTCTTTCCCAGGATCAGGGCTCACCTGGGGGAGGAACAAGTTAACGGTAGCAAGAGAGAAGAAAGCAGAGAGTCCACACTGCAGCGGACACAAGGTTAAATGAAGACTCCATCAGCTTGCACGCCCCTCAGGATCTGACATCCAATGTTCATTTAACTCTACTACGTGCCAGACCCTGGTGAGGCCTCACTGGTACTGGGGACATGGAGACCAATAAGGCAGTGTTCTGCCCTCAAAAAGGCCACGGGGGTAGACAGGCAGGTAAACTACCTCAAGATGGAGCAACAAGGCTGTGATGGTGGGAGACAGAGAGGCTGTGGGAGCATCAGTGAGGTCAGTCTCTAACTCTGCCAAAGGAGGGAGAGGGCAGGGGGAACTGGGACAGAAAAGACTCCTAGACCTGGGCTTTGTGGGCGAGACGTTAAGCAGGCAGACAGGAGAGGAGGGGAAGGAACAGCATGAGTGAAGCACCTGAGGATGAGAGAAGGCGCAAGGGGTGTTGAGGCGCTTAGGTAACAGAGTTCTGCATGGCCGGAGGGCAGCATGTGGGCAAAGGTGGAAGGTACAGTGGTGCCCGCTGACACGCACTCCAGGGGCTCAGTGAGCATCCACAGGAAGACCAAGAGCAACCCCATGGAGCCGTCTCTGCTGGGTGTCACCACCTCGGGACCTCCACAACCGCCTGTGTGTCCCCATCATCTGACCCTTGTTGTCATTGCCTGTGCCCTGGGCCGCCAGACGGACTGCACAGGTCCTCCCGAGTTTGGAGCCTGGAGAGTGAGACTGGCATGGCCCAGGGTGATCAGGGTGCGGGGGTGAGCCTGACCTTGAATCAGGCTAGCCTGCAACAGGTGGCTCAGGCCTGCAGGGGAAGTGAGTATGGCCAGGACCAAGAGGTGGGGAGGGCAGGACCATGTCCTAGGAGAAGGTGGTGCTAGGAAGGGGAGTTGAGGTTAGAGGGATTGTGTGGGTCAGAAGGTGGCACCTCTGAGGCAGGTGAGGGAGAAGGGGCTGAGGCGCCCTGGGTTCTGGAAGACAGTTCTCTCACATCTGCTTCCCAGGAGAATCAGGCAAGCCCTGGGAGGTTGGCTTGAGGGATGAGGGCAGGGTCGCCTGTGGGTGGGGCCGGACCTGGGGTGGGGCTGCCCAGTCATTCATTCAACAAACAAATGTTTACTGAGCACCTACTATGTGCCAAGCCCTGTGCTGGGTGCTGGGATACAACTGTGAACAGGAGATCCTGTCCATATGGAACTCATATCCTAGTGGGGGCAGAGGGCAATGGAATCGGATGGAAGAAATGGGTACAACACTTGGCACAAGTGCCAAAGGGCCACTCACTGTGGACATGCTGGGTACCAGATATGGAGAGCTGAGATGTTTGCCCTTCAGGAGCTCAGCCTAGTGGAGATGTGCGTTTGCCCCCCTTTTCTGTGGGTTTGTGGTCGGTAGTCTCAGTGTCTGTGTGCACAGCTGTCTGTGGGTGTGGTGGTGAGTGCATCTGTGTTTTGCTGGCAGCTCTGTATTCCTGAGTTTGTGTGTGTGTGTGTGTGTGTGTGTGTGTGTGTGTGTGTGTGCACAAGGAAGAAGGCAAGAGCCATGACTCAGACCTTCCCTGGCTGTGGCAGAAGATGAAGTTTGGAGGGCTTCTCCCACACAGCTGCCCCCTTAGCTCCGGGGAGGGGGAAGGCACCCTGCAAGTGCCTGTGACTTTATGGGAAGAAGGTCCGGGTGCAGCCAGAATGTGTTTATGTTTCCTGGGTGATTGGTGATGGGGAGCAGGCTGTCTTGCCGTGACAGATGTAGGAATGTTTCTGCTAATTAAGGTGGAAAGCAGGGGCGTGGGGGCCGCTGCCTGAGGCTTCCCTTAGTCTTGGGCCATGGCCACCTGTCTGGGGCCTGGGAAGCAGTCAGGCAACGAATGCTAGGGAGAAACTCCCAGATGTAGGGGACCCCACAGCTCACTCCACATCCCCAGGAGTCTCCAGTTAGGCATCGCTCATCTGCCGCCAGCTCCCTCTGGGGTAGGTGGGAGAATGGGGTCCAGGGTTCAGCCCAGAGGACGATCCAAGACAGGGAGGAGGCTTTGAGTAGGACACACGGACAGTGGGTGCCTGTGGGTGGGGGCAGGAAGGGGAAGTGTCCATCTTTCCAAGGTTGCTCCTCGTGAGCCCCCTGCCCCTAGCCAGCCCTGCCGACATATCCTCCCCATTTTGAGTCATGGTGTAATAGATACCCAGAACACTCAGCGATGATGGGAAGTTACCCAAACAGGGAAACTGAGGCAGGCCCCAGGTCTCAAGGGGGTGGCATGGTCATCCCAACCTGAGCGGTCCTGCCTGCAGGCTGCGTGTTCTCCTAGCCCATCACTCTCTGGCTTGTCACTCATGAAGCTTATGTCCTGGGTGGGGTGAGGTGGGGAGGGCTCGGCTGATAACATGAGCACCCAACCCTGCGTGGTATGGGCTTTGCGTGGGTCTAGACTCCGTCCTCTGTCTACATACATGCCCGTGGGTGGATACAGTCCCCAGATTAGGTCCAGGGATGGAGCCCAAGGGGGTACTGATGGTTGGCCACCAGTCTGTATGGCCCCAAGCCTTAAGAACTCACTGGGGGGCTGTGGTGGGTGCCATCCTATCGCCATCTGCCTCTGTGTCCCAGTAGTTTCTCAACACAGGCCTGTGGGGCTAGTGAAGAAGGCAGGACTTGACTTGGGGACTTGTCTTGTTTTCCAAGCTGGCACAGGCAGGATGCCCTGGATTCCCGGCTCGGACCCCAGCCCAGACCCTGACAGGCCCTCGGCCCAGCTGTGTCACTTTCTTAGGTTTGACTTTGAGACACCTCTTTTCTTTCTCCCTTTCCCATTCTCCCTCCACCCCCCCACCCCAAAATCAGGGAGGGGGAGGTGCCTGTGAATCACCCTATGACTAATGGGAGGCATGGCCAGGGAGGCAGGGCCTGCTGTGTGTGTACGTGTGTGTGGACACACGCGCGCGTGTGCGCACGTACACACACACACACACAGGGGAGGGGCCTGAGCTGGAGTCGGGGGACATGACTGGGCTTTCTCATCTTTAACAGATCCCCACTGAGGGGGCCACATGGGCACAGCCAGGGCAGCTTGTTCACCTTGAGCAGGGTGGTGCCGACCCTGCAAACATGGGAGCCCAGGGGCTGCTTGGATGGTTGCCTGGGGAATACTGGATTCGTCCCCAGTGGAAGGTGCTAACATTCACTTAACAAGCATTTTAATGATCGATTAATTTATTGATTGAACAAATGGGATTGGGCTGGGTAGGGGGATTTGGGATTCTATGCTACAAAACAGGGCTTCTCAAGCATTAATGTGCAAAATAATCTCCTGGGGATCTCATTGGAATTAGAATGCAGATTCTGATTCAGCAGGTCTGGGGTAGGGCCTGAGACTCTGCATTCTAACAAGCTCCTAGGGGAGGCCTCTAGTGCTGGTCCAGGAACCACACCTGGAGAGGTAAGAACAAGAGTGTTTGGAAAGGAAAACACTGGATCAGCTCAGCCAAGTTGTGAACAATCGGATGGGTTCTGGGGTCACCCACCTCGTGCCAACTCTGTGTCCTGCACCTGTTTCCTGAAGACCTACTGTGTGTACCTGAGGGGCAGGAGCTGGGGGACTCATAGACCTTGGGGAGCTGAAGTCTAGCAGGGGAGATCATGGAGTTAGTGTTGAAAGGAACCCTGGAGGCCATCACCCTGTGTCCCATTTTATAGATGGGGAAACTGAGGTCACATAGGGGGAAGGAATTGACTCAAGTTCTCAAGAGTAATTGGCAGGGTCAGGACTAGAATCCTAGCCCTCTTGCCCTTCGGGCAGGGTTCTTTCCCTCCCCATCCCAAAAGAGCACATGGCAGAGGAGGCTGAGGCCAGACTAGGAGGGGGCTGGCTACCCTGGATCTCATGCAGATCCAGAGGTGCCATGAAAACATCCATTTTATTGAGGCTTTTGGTTATATTGAAAGCACGAAGAAATATTCAAATAGGATTAGTGAAATCACACGGTGCTTTAGGTATTTGACATTGATCTAAGTCAAAGTAGGTCTTCCCTGAATACGAGGCCCAAGCCCACAGGCCTCCTGACCGCTACTGGTGACAGGACCCTCTGTATTCAACCAGGACCCTTGGATGAAGGATGAAGGTGGAAGCGCAGGATGGAGGAAAGACCAGATTTGTGGGTGTGAATGTGAGCTCTGAAGGGCAAGGGTATCTGTGTGTTTTGATCACTGCTGTTCCCTCAGAGTCTAGAATAGTGCCTGGCCCATAGTAGGTCCTCAGCATGTATTGTTGGATGAGTGATGACTGAGCCAGGGTGTTCTGTGGGGCTGGAGAGAGGACACTGGGGCAGGGGACTCTGGTTATCATTTTTCCAGGTGCAAAGGAGCCTCCCCTTTCCTCCCATTCTGACCAAGTGAAGCTGAGTGGAGAGCCGGTGCCTTGGTTCTGATCCTGGCCAACTAACTGTGCAATAGGGCAGGTCAGTTCCCCTCTCTAAGCATCAGGGCCCTTGTCTGTAAAATTAGGAAATGTCACATTACCCCTCCAGGGTCTTAAGGCAGCATCAGACAATTCTCTAAGCTCTAGAACCCAGAGGAAAGATTGGGAAAATTGAATTCTGTGTGTGTGTGGGGGAGGGGGGTGGTGTGAAACACTGAGACAAAAGGGCCAGAAGGACAGTTTGTGCTCCCCAAAATTAAGCAGCTAGCAGATGCCGGAGTTTTATAGTGACGATCAGTGGAGAGCATGTGTGTGGTCCCCTATCGACCAGCACACGCAGTGCATTGCTACAGTTTTCAAACCATTCCCACAATTAAATCTCATTCGTTCAATGAGTTATACCCCCTCCCACTAAAGCTGAGCTGTTGGTGAGCCCCAATTCTGTGTCTTAATACAGGGATGTCTGAGAGTGACATTCTCATGCTACAGCAAAATTTCCACATATAGGGTCCCTTGCTTTTCATTGGGTTCCAGCTGGCCTGCACAAACCCAAATGTTTGGCCTGCCCCCACAACTGCTCCTTAGAGACTCCAGGTTGGCTCCTGTGATTTAAATATTCCTCCCCACCCCAGCCATCTCCAACCATCTGTGTCCTCGTCCACCTTGGAAGTCTGCTAGGGCTATATCCAGCCCTCCGGTTTATATTTTCTGGTATCAACATTTCCCCTCTTTTCAACATTTGAAACATTTACCTTCCTTTAGCACCTGGATCCAGTCCATTCTGTTTCCTCAAAGATGATGGCAGTGGTTCTGATGCCCGGGCTCTGCAGCCACAGCTGGAATCTTGGTGGCAGCTCCATCCTTGGAAGCTGGGCATCAGTCACAGTTCCCAAGAGATCCACATGCAGTTTTAAGAAATAATACAGAGAGATACATGTACCCTTTACCTGGTTTCCCCTAATGGGAATGTCTGACAAAACTATAGCACATCACAAGCAGGACATTACTATCAATACAGACAAGATACAATGTTGCCATCCCATGGCCCTTGTAGAGCCACACCCACTTTCCTCCCACCTCCGTTCCCTCCTTAACCCCTGACCAGCAGTAATCTGTTTTCCATTTCTTCAATTTTGTCATTTCAGGAATGCTACATAAATGGAATCATGCAGCATGTAACTTTTTGGAATTGGCTTTTCTCTCTCAGCATAATTCTCTGGAGAATTATCCAAGTTGTTGTGTATATCAATAGTTCATTCCTTTTATATCATTAAGTAGTTTTCCATAATATGAATGTCCCACAGTTTATTTAACCATTCATTCGTTGAAGGACATCTGGATTGTATCCAGTTTGTAGCTATTTATTATAAATAAAGTTGCTATCAACATCCCTGTACAGGTTTGTGTGTGAACAGAAATCTTCGTGTCTCTGGGATAAATGCCCAGGAGTGCAGTTTCTGGGTTGCATGGTAGTTGCACATTTAATTTTTTAAAAAATTGCTAAACTCTTTTCCAGAATGGCTATAACGTTTTACATTCCCACCAGCAATGTTTAAATGACCCAGTTTCGCTGCATCCCTGCCAATATTTGGTATTGTCACTATTTTGTATTTTAGCCAATCCGATAGGTGTGAAATGATATCTCATTGAGATTTAACTTGTAGTTCACTAATGGTTAATAATATTGAACATATTTTCTAGTGCTTATCTGCCATCTGCATATCCTCTTTGGTGAAATGTCTCTTCATGTGTTTGACCCATTTTCTAAATGGATATTTTTCTTTCTTTACTATTGAATTTTGAGAGTTCCTTGTATGTTCTAGATACTGGTCCTTTGTCAGATAAGTGGGTTGCAAATATTTCCTCCTAGTCTATACTTTTTTTCTTTTCTTCCTCTAAACTTTTTCACGAAGGCAAAATTTTAAATTCTAATTGAAGTCCTATTATCAATCTTTATTCTTATGTATCATACTTTTGGTGTCAAGTATGAGAACTGTTTGCCTAGCCCTGGATCCCAAAGTTTAACTCCTGTTTTGTTTTAAATGAGGATAGTTTTTTGTTGTTGTTTTGTTTTGTTTTTAATTTTTATTGGGGAATATTGGGCAACAGTGTGTTTCTCCTGGGCCCATCACCTCAAACTCATTGTCCTTCAATCTGGTGGAGGGCGCAGCTCACTGGCCCATGTGGGAATCAAACTGGCAACCCTGTTGTTCAGAGCTCGCACTCTAGCCAACGGAGCCATCCAGCTGCACCCTGGTTTTTGTTGTTGTTGTTGTTGTTGTTGTTGTTGTGTGTGTGTGTGTGTGTACTTTTCCCCTAAAAGTTTTATAGTTTTACATTTTACATTTAAGCCCATGGTCCATTTTGAATTAATTTTTGTATAAAGTCAATATTGTTTTGTTTTTGTTTTTCTTATGGATGTCCAGTTGTCCTAACATCATTTGCTTAAAAGTCTGTCTTCCCTCCATTGAATTACTTTTGCATTCTTGTAAAATATCAATCAGGCATATTTGTGTGGTCAACATCTGGGTTCTCTAATCTGTTCCACTGATCTATGTGTCACTCGCTCTGCCAATGCTACACAGTCTTGATGACTGTAGGTATATAATTCAGTTTTATATGCCTTGTATATAAGGTTTATAGTAAACCAAGTAAACTGATTTTTCTCATTTTGTTCTTTTTCAAAAATTGTTTCAATGATTCTGGTTACTTTGCTTTTCTACATAAATTTTAGAATTGTCTTGTCTATATTGTTTGGAGTTTTTATAGGAATTTCATTAAATCTTCATGTCGCTTTGGGGAGAATTGACATCATTACTATGTTTAGTCTTCTACTTCATGAGCATAGTATGTCTCTCCATTTATTTACCTTTTTTTATTTCTTTCGTCAGCATTTTGTGGTTTTCAGTATGCAAGTCCTGTATACATGTTTTGTTAGATTTACACTGAAACATTTCTTCTTCTTCTTTTTTTTTTTTTTTAAAGATTTTATTGGGGAAGGGTAACAGGACTTTACTGGGCAACATCGTGTATTTCCAGGACCTTTTTCCAAGTCAAGTTGTTGTCCCTTCAATCTTAGTTGTGGAGGGTGCGGTTCAGCTTCAAGTTGTTGTCCTTTCAGTCTTAGTTGTGGAGGGTGCAGCTCAGCTCCAGGTCCAGTTGCCATTGCTAGTTGCAGGGGGCGCAGCGGGAGTCCAACAGGCAACCTTGTGGTTGAGAGGACGTGCTCCAATCAACTGAGCCATCCAGGAGCTCAGCAGCAGCTCAGCTCAAGGTGCCTGTTCAATCTTTAGTTGCAGGGGGTGCTGCCCACCATCCCTTGTGGGACTCATGGAATCGAACTGGCAACCTTGTGATTGAGAGCCCGCGCTCCAACCAACTGAGCCATTCGGGAGGCAGCTCAGCTCAAGGTGCTGTGTTCAATCTTAGTTGCAGGGGGCAGAGCCCACCATCCCCTGTGGGAGTTGAGGAGTTGTACTGGCAACCTTATAGTAGAGAGCCCACTGGCCCATGTGGGAATCGAACCGGCAGCCTTTGGAGTTAGGAGCACGGAGCTCCAACCGCCTGAGCCACTGGGCCAGCCCAAACATTTCTTCTTTTGAGTGATTGTACATGGTATTTAAAATTTTGATGACTATGCACTCATTGCTAGGATATAGAAATACAGTTGATTTTTGCATATTTGTCTTGTATCCTGCCACCTTGCTGAACTCACTTGTTCGTTCTAGGAGTTTTTGTTTTCATAGATTCCTTGAGATTTTCTATGTAGACAATCATGTCACTTGTAAATAGGGACAGTTTTATTTTTTCCTATCTGATCTATGTCTTTTATTTCTTTTTTCTTGCTTTATTGCATAGGTTAGAATTGCCAGCACTATGTTGAATAAGAATGTAAGAGTGGATATTCTTGCTTTGTTCCTAACCTTAGGGGAAAAACATTTAGTTTTTCATTATTAAGTATAATGTTTGCTGTAGGTTTTTTGTAGATACTCTATCAAGTTAAGGAAGTTCCCCCTTTATTCTTTTTTCTGAGAGTTTTTTTTTTTTATTATTATGAATGAGTGTTGGATTTTGTCAAATGTTTTTGATATGATCATATTTTTCTCCTTTAGTTTGTTAGTTAGTACGGTGGATTACATTGATTGTTTTTCAAATACTGAATCAGTCTTGCATCCCTGGAATAAACCCCAATTAGTCATGGTCTATAATTTTGTTCATATATTGCTGAATTCTATTTGCTGATTTTCTGTCAAGAATATTTGCATGTATGTTCATGAAAAGAATTGGCTTGTAGTTTTCTTTTTTGTTCTGTCTTTGTCTCATTTTTGTGTCAGGATAATAAAATGAATTGGTAAGTGTTTCCTCCTCTTTTATTTTCTGGAAGAGATTGTGTAGGTTTGGTATGAATTCTTTGTTAAATGTTTCCTCCTAGTATGGTAGAATTCTCTGGAGAAACCATCTGAGCCTGGAGACTTCTTTCAGGGGAGTTTTAAAATTACAAGTTCAATACCTTTGATAGTTATAGGGCCATTCAAATGATCTATTTCATATTGAGTGAGTTATGGTAGTTTGTGGTTTTCTTGATATTAGTACATTTCATCTAAGTTGTCAAATTTGTGTGGAGTAGTTTGTAGTGTGTCCTTATTATCATTTTGATGTCTATAGGGTGTATAATGGTATTCCCTGTTTCATTCTGGTATTGGTAATTTGCATCTTTCTTTGTGCATCTTTCTTTTCTTTCTTAGAGGGTTATCACTTTTATTGATCTTTTCAAAGAAACAGCTTTGTTTCACTGATTTTCTCTATTGTTTTTCTGTTTCAATATCATCGATTTCTGCTTTCATCTCTATTATTTTCTTGCTTTGCTTGTTTTGAGTTAATTTTATTCTTCTTTTCCTGGGTTCTTGAGATGGGATACTTTTCCCTCTCTTCTAATGTGTGTGCTATAACTTCCCTCTCAGCACTGCTTTGGCTGTGTCCCACAAATTTTGCTATGTTGTATTTTCATTTTAATTCAGTTCAATATACTTTTGGAATTCCTTTGAGACTTCCTCTTTGATCTGTGAATTATTTTGAAGTGTTTTGTTTAGTTTCCAAGTGTTTGGAGATTTTCCTGTTACCTTTCTGTTATTGATTCCATTGTGGTCAGGAAACAACTTTGTATAATTTCAGTTATTTTAAATTTTACTGGGTTTTTTCCTTTTTTCTGGTCCAGGATATGGTCAATCTTGGTATATGTTCCAAAGGCACTTGATAAGAATGTGTATTCTGTTGTTGGGTGGAGTGTCCTATAAATGTTGGTCAGGTTCTGTTGTTTGATGGTATTGTTGAGTTCTTCTATATCCTTGCTGATTTTATGTCTATTTTTTGTTCTATCACTTATTGAAAGAGGGTATTCAAGTCTCTAACTATAATTGGGGATTTGTCTATTTCTCCTTTTAGTTCTATAAGTTTTTGCTTCACATATTGTGCAGTCCTATTGTTTTCTGCGTACATGCTTAGAATTGCTATGACTTCTTGGTGGATTGACCTTTTTATCATTATATAATGTTTCTCTTTCCCTCTGTTGATTTTCTCGGCTTTGAAGTCTATCTTATCAGATAATAATATCATGGCTTTTGCTTTCTTTTGATTAACGTTAGCACGATACAGCTTTTTACTCTCAACCTGCCGAGATCATTATATTTGAAGTGATTTTCTTATAGACAGTATAGAGTTGGGTCATGTTTTAAATCTACTCTGCCAATCCCTGTCTTTAATCTATATATTAACATTATTAACGTAACTAATGTAATTATTGATATATTAGGGCTGAATTCTGTCATTCTATTTTTTTGGTTCTCTGTTCTGTTTTTAGATATTTAGGGTATTATGAGACTGTAGCTTATTAAACTTTCTTTAACTGGTTTCCTTTGATGCTACTACAGCCAAAGGATGTAGAGATGCTGCCTCATCACTGCCAAATGAGGTTAGAAGTCCAAGTTCTCCACCTTGGTGGTGGGGCTCCTTATTACCGCTGAGATGGGGAGGAAAGTCCCAGCTCCCTACCTGGCCTTCTCTCACACACCCTGGCAGGGAGATTGGAGCACCTTGCTGTCACCTGTTGAGGGTGGAAATCTAGGTTCCACACTCAGTCTTGCCGCCACAGATGGGGTCACAGATTTTTCTGAGGTGTTGGGCTGGAGTAGAGTAATTATTGTCTAAAATTTTTCTGTCTGGCTTGCTGCGCCTTTTCTGGTTCTTTGGCTAGAGAGAGAAGGCTTTTAATGTTCAGAGCCCTTGGCTTATCCAGGTTGCTGCGTCTTCAGCTCCAAGTCTGGGATGTATGAGGCAAATTAAAAAAACACACAAAAACCCAGAAAACTCATCACCATGTTGTTCCTTGGATCCTGCAATCTCCTGCTAATCTGCCTCCTCCTGCCCTCCTTTCAGAGTCTCCTTATGCTGTTTTATATATTATGCCTATGGTTTTTCATCGTACTTAGTGGGAGGAATAGGAAAGAGAGCACGCCTACTACATCTTCCCAGAAACAGCCAACTTTTCAAATTTAAATTTTATTTTTTACCTCAAGAGGAGATTGTTGAGTTAGTTAAAATCCTTGGTTCTTAGTAACTTTCATTGTCCATGCAAGGCACTCTCTTATTTTATATAATGTATATAAGGGTGTGTGCTTGTAAAAAATATCTCCCCTCCTTCTTGAACCAACGCCTCTTACCCTCCCTCCAGAGGCTCTCCCTCTAAGGTATTCAATATGTGCCCTTAAATATGATTGATCCTCAACAAATGCATTTCAAGTTTACCCAAGTGGTATATCAGACACCCCAAATTATTTATTTCCCTTTTTACTCAAAACTAGGTCTTTCTGGTTTGACCCATGCTATTCTACAGGTGAACTACTTATAACCACCACATGCATCCACCACCAGTCACTTACCCATTACCAAGTGGGGGATGCCTGGGTCACCTCCAGTTCCCAGCTGCTGCCAGGAACACCTTGGCATGCCTCCTGTAGGCCTGGGTGTAACATGCTCTGAAATTTACATCAAGGAATGGGGTTGCTGGGTCACGGGCACGTGCTGTCATCATTGCTCTAAGTCCTAACATATTGCTTCTGGGAGGGCAGTACCTGATTATGTGCCCGCCAGCAATGTCTGAGAAAGTCTAAATTAAGGGAAAACTAAATTAAGATAGCTTTGGGAATTCTTTGGTAAGCAGGCATTATTTTGGCAAAACGAACAACTGCCCCCTAAATCACATTTGGACTCATAAATAAGTAGCTGGCATAACCCAAGGTTTACCTGGGTTTTCCCTGGTGATCAGGGGAGAGTCCTGCCTGGTCCAGTGGAGGGGACATTCAGAAACAGGGAGAGACTTGAATGCCAGAAATCCCAGAAGTGGAAATAGCTTCTGGGAATTTGTCACGAATGAGAGGCAAAAGGGACAGCCCCTAGTATAGCACCGGCACACAGTAGGTGCTCAATTAATATTTATCAACTGAATGAATAAATGAAGGCATGATTGGCTTGTGTCTCTGCACACTTGCTGGGATGGGAGGGTCTGTGCTGCTCGGAACCCCAACCTTTATTTCCTGCATTGGCTCTGCCAGCTGGAGGTGCACACTTGTGAAGGGGTAACCTGTGTCCTTGAGGCCCCAGACCCCTGCCTGTGCCCACCCTGTCTGTCTCTTCAGTCTCCTGTCATTCACTCGTTCATAAAATACTCCCAGACACCTAAGGCCAGGCCCTGTCCTGAGGTCCCAGCGAGTATTATTTCCCAGTTGATTGTCTGGACTGTCCTTTGGGGGCATTTGTTGCAATTTGTCAGTATCTTTTTATTTTGGTGATTATTTAAAACTTTTTTTTATCTAACCTGTTAATTTATGACTATTGTATTCACAAGTGTATGTGTCTGGCACATAACAAGTGCTCAGTAAACACTGTGAAGTGACTGTCAGAGGAATAAAGGCTGAAATGAAGATGCATATGGCTCCCCAAAGAGGGGCGATCAGCTCTGCCTGGGGCCACGGGGGGGGGGCTTCCTGGTGGTGGTGGTGCCCCCAGAGCAGTGTTTGCCAACTGGGTAAGAGAGTCCCATGGCATGTCTAGGGAACCAAGCAGAAGTAGGAGGTGGGAATCACCACGGAGCACTTTGGGCAATGTAGGTTCAGGGTTGTTGTTTTTTCCACATTTTATTGAATATATACTCATATTGTAAGTGTCCAGCTCAATGAATTTTCACAGGTTCCTGTGTAACCAGCCCCCAGATCAAGAGACAGGACATTCCCGGCCAAGAAATCCTACTTGTGCCTCACCAGGCCTTATTCCTCCTGTTTTCCCAAAGGGACCCACGGTCCTGACTTCTGTGTGGTTGCATCTGTTGTTGAAGTTCACATGAATGGAATCACACCGTGTACACTCCTCTGTGTCCAGCTCTCAGCACCATGAGATGCATACAGGTGGTTGTGGTATTTGAACCTCACCCATGCTCCTTCCATTGTGCTGTTGACGGACAGTTGAGTTAGTTCTGGATTTGGGCTAAGAATAAAGCTGCAACAGCTGCTCTCACACGTGTCCTTCAGTGGATGTGTATATGTATTTCTGCTGGACGCCTACCCAGGAGCAGAATTGCTGGGTATAGGGTGAGCATCTGTTCAGCTTTAGTATACAATGTTGAAAGGGTTCCAAGATGTTTGTACCAGGTTACAATACACTTTCTTTAGCAGAAGTTTCTGAGAGTTCCAGTTTCTCCACATCCCCACCAACACTTGGTATGTTCTGTGATTTTCATTTTCTCAGTTTGGGTGGCTGTGCAGTAGTATCTCATTGTGGTTTTATTTTGCATTCACCTGGTGACTAATAATGTTTTCATGTATTTACAGGCCATTTGGAGAACCTCTTGTGAAGGGCCTGTTCAGATCACGTGCCCCTCTTCTACTGGTTGCCTCTCTTTTTCTTATTGATTTGGAAGAATACTTTATATATTCTGGATACAAGTCATTGTCAGGTATGTGTTTTGCAGATATTCACTGAAGGGTTCAAAACCAGGGGCTCATGATGTGGTTGAACTGTGTTTCTAAAAGCTCCCCCTGGCTGTGGGATGCAGGGCAGTCGAATTGTAAGACCAGGAAGGAGGGTGTCATGGTGGAAGTGACCAGGGCAGGCAGCGGCTGTGTGGCTGGACAACAGGGGCAGGGGTCTAGAGATACATCAGCCGCAGAAATGACAAGCAACATCTGTCATGTCATGTCATGACAAAAACAAAATGTATGTGGTGACGGGGGGTCTGGGGGGGCATGACAAGGCTGCCAGGCTGCCTTCCAGATCTCTCTGTCTGGCCGACAAGCTGACGCACTCTGCCCGCCTGGCCGCAGGCAGCCAAAAGAGGCTTTGTCCTTCCAGGCCCCACCCAAGCATGCTGGTCGGAGATGCTGTGGGGTCATCACCGGGACACTGGAAAGAGTGCCCAGTAGAATGTGGGTCTCCCCTGGCAACCGGGGGACAAACACCTCCCCACAACACACATATGGCCAGGCTGGTCCAAGATGACCCTGCGCCCCAGATCGGTTGGCAGCTGCAGGATCTGGGCCCAGCTGGGATGGACAATGACCCCCTGTCTGCGGGCTCCTTGCCCCTGCTGAGCTCAGACTTCGGGGCTGACAGTCCTGATCTGGCCCCAGGAGAGGGTGGAAATACCCTACAGTGTCTGGGCTTCTGCTTAGCAGTAGGGACCATGCTAGCATTGGACCTGAGTCCCTCCCAGAAAGGGAGGACCTTCACGCCTGGACCCCTGGTTCATTTATGGACAAATGTGTCACTGCCACTCCATTTCTTAGTGTTTACTTGGAAGAATCCCTGACCTTCTGCATCTTACAGCATTGGCTCAGCCGATCACAGCACTTCTGCTGTGCTATGGGAATGCAACGCTACCCTTTCCTTCCATTATATGAGGAACACAGCAAGCACCATGTGCCACACTGCTAGTTGCTTCACATATGTGATGTCAGTCATGCTTCCTAGTGACCTCTAACAGAAGTATTCGTTCCTTCATTTCGTAAATAAGGACACTGACGGGCTTAAGTTCACACAACCAGGGTGGCAGAGGAAGAATTTGAACTTGGGCCAATTGGACGCTGCAGCCCCTTTCCTCTATCTCGCTGGCCTCCCAGGTAGTGGGGTTCATGGGGGATTTGAATGCCCTCCCAACCAGTGGCCTCACCATCATGTTACTCTGTGTGGTCATGGCCCTGACTCTGGGCTGTGCTACAGGGAGGGGGTGGTTTTGAGAGAGTTCAGGTTCATGGCTTTGTCCTACCCCACCCTAGTCCCCTTGGGTGAGTCATTTTTCTCAGGGCCTCAGCCTTCCCATCTAAGCAATGGGATAGTCCGTACCCAGCCTTGCTCCTGGGGTTCTTGGGCGAGCAAGGAACGGAAGGACCCAGCAGAGCTGAGCCCAGATGGAAGAGGCTATTGGCTTTTGTCACATGCTACTTGTTTGGATCCCTCCTGGTGCCTAAGCGGACCCTTTCTGTTCCCTTTTTTGGTGTTAGGGAAGAGTCAGATCACTTCCCCAGGCCAGCCCTCTCCAGCCTGCACTTCTCCCAGATTAATCAGTCTCCAGCTGCTCAAGTGTCCCAGGCAGGCCCTGGGTTCCAGCCAATGGTGGCCGCCCCCATCCCAGGGCTCCAGGCCGGCCAGATGGGCAGCTGGTACTGGCGGCTGGAAATAGCCTTGATGGGAGATTCCCCACTTTCCGGTGCTCAACCACTTCCTCTCTGACAGAGCACGCAGTCTCCAGAAGGTTCTTCTGGGTGGACCTGGGGTCATGCCTTGGTTCCTTGCCTGTTCTTCTCAAGTGTGTCTGATAGCAGCAGATATTGGGGGGCTGCCTCCTTGGCATCCATTCCCTGATGGGACCCCATGCTTCCCCATATCTCAGTGGGATAGACACAGCCTCAGCTCCAGGTGGACCCTGATTGGTTTAAGCCAATTACTAAATCCCACCCCCTGGCCACTGTGATTGGTTCAGGGATGAACAGATGACTCAAGACCTCCAGAAGGTGGACTTTCTCTCTCTCCGCTGGATATGAAGAGAAGCAGGTAGACCCAAACCTGACTAGGGGTCATAGTGAGAGAGATAAAGGCAGAGAAACCAGGTCCTGCCACCCTTTGCATGGCTGGATCAAGCTTTGCTTGGAACCTCAATTACCCCTGTGCTTTTGAGTTACTACACATCCCATAGATTTCATTTTTTAAAGCCACCATGAGTCGGAGTTTCTGCTACTTGGAACCTAAAAATCCTGAACAAGGTCTATAGCATAATGAGGGCCTGGCTTCCAGCTCCTCTTCCTGCATCTCCAGCTCACAGGATGGAGCCCAGGGTCCAGCCCAGCATCTGTCCTATGGAAACGTGACCAAAAATGTCCCTGTCCCATCCTTAGTCTCAGAGCCAGAAGGCCACTTAGAGGCTTTCAGTTCAAGGTCCCCATTTTTCAGATGGGAATATTGAGACTCACCACTCTCCCAGTCCACCGGCTGTGTGCCTAAGGGCTCTGGCTGATGGGAAGGGAGTGAGAATCCAGCCATACTATGAGTCCCCAGACCCCAGACCTATGGCCAGGCTTCTGGGGAGACCCTTCTCTTCCCCCCACCCCAGCACATCTGAGGATGGCAGCTGCATTCTGTATTGCTAAACCCAGAATGGGCCCAGCATATGCCTGGAGTGTAAATAGCTCTCATTGGGGTACTCTTACAGGGGCAAGTCCAAATGTGTTGTCTCTCACTGGGCCAAAGAGGTGTGTCACTTTAAATTCACCACCAAGAATCCCCTGTTGGCCCTTGGTATTGGTCCCAATTAGCTATTTCTGCACCGTAAAGACTTAAGGCCACAATAATTTTATTATCTCTCATGAATTCTGTGAGTCATGGATCTGGGAGGGGCTCAGCTGGGTCATTCAGGGTCTCACAGACGGGCAGTCAGATGGTGGCTGGGGTGGAGCATGTGGGTACGAGCTGGGCATCTCTTCCTCTCCCCAGACTCGGAGCCACTCCATGTGGTCTCTCTGCCTGGGCTCCTCTGGGCTTTTTCACAGCATGGTGGCTCAGGGCTATAGCTTGAGTGTTCTACAACACAACAGCTTTTCCCATGTAGCTTCAGAAGCATTGCGGTGTCACTTCCACTGCATTCCATTGGTAGTAAGTGAGTCATAAGCCTGCTCAGGTTCACGGGAAGGGGAATCAGACTCCAATTCTTAGTGGGGGAGCGGAAGGTTCTAGAAGAGCTTGTGGGGTGGGAGATATTGCCACCATCTTGGAAAATGCAATCTGCCAGAGTGCTGTTGGACAATGCTGCTACATTTCTCTGGTCCTCCCTCTGCAAACCTCTAGGGCCTTCTTCTCTTATTTGAGGCCCATGGCCTTACTGCTTTTTCACTGAAATAACGAAAGGAATATGGGAGAACTTCCACATGCTCCCACCATCCACCTCCTCGGCCTTGCACCTTCCCCCCAGTCCTGTGGTTGGAGTGTCTGAGAATCTCTTTAAGGCTGGCCCTTCATGTATGCCCTGGATCCCATCTGTCCCTCCTGTAATACCAAGTTTCCCTGTTAAGGATCAATCCCCAGGAGAGAATGCTAGTTCTTTTCCCATCTTAAAAACAAAACAAAACCAAAAAACAACGCTGTCTTCATCCTACCAGTCAAGTTCTCTGCTCCCAGGTCAGCCCTAACATTTGCAGGGCCGGGGACAGATGGCGTCCTGCACACTCTAAGTCTAAATGTCAAAATAGTATAAACATGTTAACCAACTGTTAAATCAAATATGTTCTCTCTTTCCACTTGAGAAGTAGATCTTCTTAATGACAGGTTTGGAGTCAGAATTCTCCCCCTTCTGAAACATGGTGGCATGGGGAGAGCCAGCCTTGGCCCTGGCCCTGGTGCCCAGCCCAGCCCCCTTCTTTCCTCATCCTGTCTGGCTCCACCCACACCTTAGACAGCCTTGGGCACCTGTATGTGGACACACAGCCCAAGCTCTGTCCACTGTCCCTGGAGAAGACAGCTGCCCTTGGCTACAGCTTGGAAGGGCAGCTGGAGGGGAACCCCGTGAGGCCCTCTGACCTCTTGCCTGGGTTTCAGGGCAATACTGCTGCCCCCCTATACAGCCACACCCCTGGGAAGAGCTGCCTCGACTCGCCCTTTTAATGTCCTCTCCCCTAATCTTCCCGGAGCCCTCTCTCTCCTATCAGGCTCTCAACCACCGCTCTGCAGGCACTGCTGTGTCTCCATTGGCCTCCATGCTGCTGAGAGCTGAGCACCTTGGCTCAGGACCCTGCTCGCCCGGGTCTCCCACCTCCCTGGCTGCTCAAGCTCCTCTGTCGGTCTCTCCTCATCTCCCCGACTTCTAAATGTTGGGGGGGGCAGGGCTCAATCCTTGGACCTCTTCTTTGTCTACACCCCTTTGCAGGGGATCTCATCCCATCTCATGGCTTAATTGCCACCCACAAGCCAATGATGCCCACATGTGTATCCCCAGCTGGGACCTGAACTTCAGGCTCCTCGAGGATGTCTCAGACTTATCACGGCATCTATCTCAACCCTCACCTGCCCAACCTCAGCGCCTACTCTTCCTGCTCCCCCCCATCTTAAACCTGCCCCTCCTGAGCCAGCCCATCCTCCGAGTGCTGAAGCCAAAACCTTGGAATTGATCTTGATCCTTCTCTTTCCCTCCCCCCACCCCCATCTAATCCATTGCAAACACTGTTAGCTCCCTCACTATTAGGTTGGTGCAAAAGTAATTGCAGAAGCAATTATGTTTAACCTTTTAAACCACAATTACTTTTGCACCAACCTAATACTTCTCACCACCTCCATGCTGCCAGCCCAGCCTAGCACCCCCCACCTCTCCTTAGCCCCTGGCTGCCCTACCACCACCGCCCCAGGCCGCAGCTTGGTCCACCTTGTTATCGCATAAATCAGACCAGGGATTTCTCTGCTCAAACTCTCCGTGGCTCCCGCACTTACTCCGAGTAAAACCCCAGGTCCTCACCATGGCCCACAAGGACCTGCGGGCCCCATGCTGACTTGGCCTCCTTTGTGCTCCCTGGGGCTCTGCATTTTCGGTGCCCCTTGTTTGAAGCCCTCCTCCCCCAGAACCCACACCTGACTTCCTTTAGTCTCTGATCAAATGCCACTCTGGGTGAGTCCTTCCCTGACCACCTCACATAAAATCATCCTGCGCCTCCCCACAGCCTCCCCCACCCCCACCCCTATCTTTCCTTATAGTACTTTTCATATCTGGCATAGAATGCATTTTGCTCATTAATTGTTCTAGTGCCTGTTTTCCTCTATCTGAATGGAAGCTGCACTACAGGATCCTCAGACAGTGCATGGCACACAGTGGGTACTCAAGAAATATTTCTTGAGTGAACGAATGAATTGCTAATATATCCTTGCATTCTTTCCCCGTGAATGCCTGCTTAGCTTTGGAGTCTCTTTCAAGCCAGCACCGCGAACTTCTAGTGAGTTGCAGCCTGTTTGTCACCCCTGCTCTATAGTTAATCCATGCTCCAGACACAAAGCAAGTTCTCCAAGCACTCACCATATTTCCCTCCTTTACCACATCCCCTCCCTGAAGCCCTCTTATGAGCAGTCACCTCTGCCCTGAAGCCCTCCTGATTCACCCATTTTTCTCCTTCTCTGGTGCCCTCTCCAGGGGGACCATATCCCACCTGTGTCTGCATTATCTGTGACTGGTGACTGTCCTACCCTTTTGATGCTTGTTGTACTCACCAGGCAGGGCTGTCTTGGTTGTTCTATAATCCCACACTCAGCAGAGCCCCAGCGCACAGAGACGCTCACTCAGTGTTTGCTCATTTGAGTTGGACATTTGGCTTACTTTCATGTTTAATGTTTTCCATTAGGTTTCAGTTTCTTTTATTTTAAATCATATTTATTTGTTTTCTATTTCATCTTTAACGTGTTTTTTAAAATTACCTTTATTCTTTTCCTCTGATTATGAAACTAACATGTGTTCATTGCAGAAAATATACGAAAGTATAGAGGAAAGACGAGATTACTCGTAATTTAGCAATCCAGAGATAGTCATTATTAACATTTGATGTATTCACTCCAACGTTTTCTTCTGGGGGCACACTTTTTTCTTTTACTAAATCTTATATTGTGACCATTTCTAATGTCTATTCTTCAGAGATATCACATTTCATGGCTGCATAATATTCCACTGTATCAATTTATTGTAATTTATTTAATCAAGCATTCCACACATAATGTAATGACACAGCTACTGCCCCACCCAATGCTACACACACACAAACCCCTCACCCATCCCCCACACACACACCCTCAACCACAATGGCACACACTCCCGTGGCTCCCAATGTACACAACTGAGGTGACTTCCCAGTGAAGGGTGAACAGTACACTGATCACGGGGACCCCGTAGGGTCGGGTTCCAGCCTCTTCCTCTTACTGTTCCTCAGACAGAGATGTCGGGACAGACATACACAGTGCAGGCAGACAGGGAGAGAAAAGGAGGTCGAGGGGGGACCAGGGGAAAGTGGAAGCAACGGCTTTGGGGTGTTCAGGCTTTCAAGGGGATCAGGTGATGAGGAAAGTGGGGTTGTTGGGAGAAGGGTCCTGGCTGCACTTCAACCGGCAGGCCCCAGACAAGGGCAGGTGACAAAACGGGGCTTCCTCTGCTTAATACTCTCAAGGTTGTGCAGAGGGAGGTGGATGGTCACAGAACCAAAAACTTGAACCTCAGAATCCTGGGACCACAGAGCGTATGAGTGGGGAGGGACCGTCTCGTCCAATCCTCTGACAGTGATCAATGCAGACGCTGAGGTCCAGTGGTTGGGGCTTCTCGGGGCTCCTGACTTGAGAAAAGAGCATTTGTGCCTCCCTGTGAGGCCTGGCCCAGGTTCCCTTGGTCTCTGTCCTGAGAGCCAGAGTGAGGCCAGACTGCTCTGGAGCGTCTCAAGGACTGGGCAGAAGGGCTTGCAGTGGTCCTTGAGCTGCAGGAGAAGAGAGCAGAGAGGGAGTCCAGAGACTGGCACCCCGGCTTGACCCCAGTTGTGTCCACCAGGGTGCAGCCCCTCCCCCACCGGGCCATGAGAGACACCTCCAGGCTCCCCGTCTGTAGAGTGCAACTGGGGAGAGGTGGAGCTGCCAGTGTCTGGGGTCACCTTCTTGCAGGCTCTGTCTCCTGTGGAAAGGAGGTCTCTGAGGCAGAATCCTGGGGAGCTGCCCTGGCCCTGCTCCTTTCCAGAGAGCTCTGGCTGGGTCTGAAACCAGAGGCTGCTTGCAGAAGAAAAACATGGAAAAGAAGGAACTCAGCTCTGGCTGGCTTTGGGGAGGAGCAGCAAATGCATGGGGTCCAGAGTCAGCTTGACCTAACTAACTGTGGGATCTTGGACAAGTCATTTCCCTCCCAGGACCCCCCCACCCCCCGCCTGACACACACCCAGGTAGCAGACTCTGGCGCCTGACCACTGTGGGACTGTGCTGTTTCCAGTTCTTCTCTGAGTCTCAGCCTTTAGGCCTCTGTTCCAGATGGAGCTGGCTATAGATAAATAAACAGGGGGGACCACTAAATGCACTGGGCCAGGCTCAGTGCAGAGCAGGGCTGGGTTTTTGCCCTTGGTCAGCAAAAGAGGCTCTGCAAAGAGGCAATCACTTGATAGTGACACTACAATATAGCAGTGGTGAGAAGGGAGACAAACCTTCCATTTTGCAGTTGGAGAAACTGAGTCCCAGAGAAGAAAAACAACTGTCCCTGGCACTAGAGACTAGAACCCAGGAGCCCTCTGCCTCTCCCCTTCCCACGCACCCACCTTGCCCCCTGGCCATTCTCCAGAGCTTCCCTGGGGGTCGGAGGCAGGCTGGGGATCCTCACAGGTCGAACTGAAAGCAGAAACCCCTCTCCTATTGACTGACTGCCCCAGAACCCCCAAATCTCTCCTTCCAGTGTTGGGGTTTATCTGATTCTGTGATCACCTGGGGTGAGGAAGCCTGGTGTGAGAGGGGTCCTGTGTCACCCCAAATCCAAGAGGCACCCCAAGTGGGGTGCTGCTCTGCCATGCCGGGACAGCATGGCACTGGGCCAGTGCCCCGGGCGGCAGCGATATTAAGAGGCAGCTGGCTGGGGCTGCCGCCAAGAATGCCAAGAATGCAGAGCGGCTGTGTCCTTCCCGCTCCTCTTCCTCCCCCCACTTGGAGAACAGGATATTCCCTGTCCAGGGAAGCCCAAGGCCCACCCCCTTATGGGAAAACCATGGGGCATGTGGTGGGCACTGCTCCTGCCCTGGGATGAGGGGCATTCATTACAGGGGAGCCTGGGGGGCTGGCACTGCAGGGGACACAGCAGGTCTGTGTGGGTTCAGCATGTGTTGAAGACCTACTATGTGCTAAGCGCTTCATGTGTATTCACTCACTTACTCTCACCACAACCCTGGGATGTTGATTCTCAGATGAGAAAATCGAGGCTCAGAAAGGCCAAGGAGTTTGTAAGGGTACCAGATGGCGAGTGGCGAGGCCAGACTTATCCAGGCCAGTCTGACTTTGTCGCCCAGGCTCTTAGTCACGAGGCCGGGTGGCCTCAACACCACTGTGGCTGCTGGGGGCCGACCCCTGGTGCCCCTATTACCCCCTCAGAGGATGGCGGGGTGCTGCAGAGAGGCAGCCACTTCCTGTTGGCAGCTGGTCTGTCTGGCATTTGGCAAAGGGTCAGTGTGGGAGGTTTGTCTCTGAGATACAGGGCTGGAAGCTCAGCTCTTGGCCCTCTCCCTGGCTGTCCTTGCGGGGTCTCCTCCCAGGGAATCCCAGAGTTTGACCAGGACGCAGGCCATTGGCTCCAGGACCCGCTCCTCCAAGGCACTCTGTGATGGGCAGGGGAAGCTATCACTCAGGGGGTGGTGAAAGGGCTGTGGTAGACGGTGAGGATCTGGGAAGGCTGAAGGGAGAGGCAGGGGCAGGGGGAGAGCAAGAGCTGCACCCAGACTCCGGCCCTGTGAGTCTAGAGGGGTCCCCCTCCCAGGCTGTGTACCCATCTCTTCCTTCCTTCTGAGGCCAGCTTGCTCCTGCCTGGTCCAGGTGCAGCCCACCCACCCCTGACTGAACCAGACCCTGTTGGTGGGTAGGTGACCATGGGTTGTGCTGCCTGCCCAGACCCAGGCCACCCCAAACCCGGCCCTAAGACATTGGAGATCACAGGGCCATCTATAGGGGGACTAACCCATTAGAAATAGGGGCAACTGAGGCTCAGGGGGGCCAGGTGACCTGCTCATAGTTATGGAGCTGTGATTTGAATCTTGGTCTTGTCCCTGGCACCCACCAGCCCTCAGGGGGTCTGGGCTCAGCCGCTGCCCCCCCACCTTCCCCTGGCCTTCCCGCCTGGTCCCCTAGCCCTAAGGTCTGTCTGGTTCTGTTCCAGTATGCTGTCCTGCATTGGCTCCTGGTCCCCTGGGGGGGCCGGGGTCAGGTAAACAGGATCCCAGCCGTACTCCCTGACCTTGTTTACCTCGCGAAAGAATGTGAGGGCATTCTTCCCCTTCCCAGCCTGTGAGTCACCCCTCAGCAATGCGCCAGGCTCCCGCCACTGCCTGCCCGGTCCCCATTCAACCCCCTCTGGACCCCGGCCCCTTGCCTCCTCACCCGGTGATGTCAACCATGTCACCCCCTCCCCACCCCCGTGGAGCCCACCGGTCCTTGAGTCGCCATGACGACAGCTCACAACAGGAAGCCAGGCCCGGTGAAGGCCTGTGCTGGGGCAGAAACACAGGAAGCAGCGCTGAGCACTGTGCAGCATTGTCAGCCCGTAAAAAACAAAACAGGACAAAAAGATTTAATGAGAACAATTAGCCCAAAGAAAAAGGAAAAAAAAAAAAAGGCCAAAAAAACAAACAAAGCCAAACAGCCTGAAGGCAGGAGGCTGGCTGAGTTCCAAGGACCCTGTGTTTCCCCTCCCAACACAATGTCAGTTAAATAATACTTCCTTCTCAGAAGAAGGCTCCTGGGGGAAAAGAGGGGTCCTTCCCAGTGGCACCTCTGCTGAGCTCCCCAAATTCTGAGGCCCCTAAGGCTAGCCTGGCTCCGCTTGGCTCACACCCACCGGCTCTATAGGCCTGACCCAGGTCGTTCCTTGACCTCCACTGGAGGCTTTGGGGGACCAGATGAGCTAATCTCCCCCCCCCACACACACACACACTCACAGAGCACCGGCAGGTATTATTACTCCCCAGTTCCTGCAGGGGGCAGCAGCTAGCTCAGTGGAAGAAAGAGCACTGGGTAGGGCACTGAGATGGAAACCCAGCTCCTGTCCCCACTGCGGCCGGATTGCAGGATCCTGTGCAGTGACAACCTCTCCTGAGCCTCAGTTTCCTCACTAGTTTCCCATCATCACCATTGTCACCATTGACAGCACCATCCTCCCCACCTCACTGAGGTGTTGTGCAGCTTCAATGAGTTGACACATGAATTGGCATCAACTGACCTAGAGAAAGAATGAATGAACCGGGCAGACGTTCCAGGGAGGCGAGGTGCCGCTCAGCAAGAGCTCACTCAGAGATGGGCAAGATGCCCTGTGAGGGACGGAGCTCCCCATCAGTACAGGAGGGGGCATAGAGGCTGGGAACACTTGGTGGGCTCTTGTCAAGGGGACTGAGTCCTGGGGGAGGGGCTGTGGAGGATCCTTGCTCCCACCAGCTGAGTGCTCTGGCCCAGTGACGCTGTCTGGATAGAACAATCTTGCCTGGTATCTGGCAGGTACCTGCGCCTGTGGAGGGGAGCCTCTAGCTTGAGACAGCAGGTGGAGACAGTGGGACCCTGAGCTCTCTCGCCATTACCTGGACAGGACCAAGATCTCTGAAAACAGGCTCTGGGGCAGAGGAGGCCACCATTCAAGTCCCTCGGAATGTGCTGAAGATGAATAACCCTGGCGGGACAGTGGCAGAGCACAGGCCATCCTCTGCTGCGTGGGCTGATCCATACCTGCTGTTGGCCAGCAGTCCTTGTCAATAGCTAGTGAGAGAGCAAGGCAGTGCAGGGCGGAGGCTGGGTTGTGGGGACAGGAGGCTTAGAAGACCGGGCTGATGAAGTTCAGAGCTGGCCCCAGGCAGTCAGGGAGGCCGCGGAGGAAGAGGACCAGAAAAGCTGATGGGAGTTTGGCAGTGACAGAAGGGGTCACTGTTCTGCCCAGGGGCACAACATGTGCAAAAAGGTGTGCTGGTGAGAAAAACATCTTCTGGGCATAGGAACTGGATTCATATAACTGAAGTGAAATTTGGAGTCACAACATAAGGGGAGACCTGATGGGAAAGAGATAAGAACCAGATCACAGAGGGCCCTGAGTGTCACACCCAGGATTCAGCCTGATATTCCAGGTGCAAGGGGACCACTGGTGGGTTCTGAGCAGAGCAGGGATAGGTGCAATTGGACAATTGAGGGAGATATCTCTGGATACCAGGAAAGAGCATAGGACCAGGGGCTGCTGACTTATTTTCTTTTGAATTTAATAATAATGACACGTAATAAGTGCTCAATCAATATTTATTAACTGAATGAATAATAATCACCTTATACTGAGATATTTATTTTGCATACATTGTCTTATTAATTCTCACCTCAACCCTATGAAGTAGGCCTCATTCTTTCCAGTTTTTACAAATGAGAAAATGGAGGCTCAGAGAGGTTGCGGGAGTTGCCCCACGCTGCACAGCATGTTAACAGTGGAGCCAGATTCCAGCCCAGCTGACTCCACCTGCCATCTCAGGCGTGCCACACTCAGTGTTTAACCCTCTGCCCGCTCCACGCCAGGCCTTGGGGACACACAGATAATCAAGCCCCAGCTATGCTTCTGAAGAGCCCGAGTTAGTGGCCTCAGTTTTCCCAGCCGTAGACCTAGAGGTCATGGAAGAAGCCCCAGCCCCCTCTGAGCTCTCCTACCACCAGCTTTAGTGAGGAGCTGAAGCAGTGGGGAGCCATGGAGAGGCGGGAGGCACACCAGGCCCAGCTGGGGGACAGGAAGGCTGAGACGAGGGAAGGAAGGAGGGGGCGTCTGAGAAGAGATGGGATAACTGTGGGGGGTCCTGCAGGAAAAGCTGCAGAGACCAGGACTTGGCGAGGGGGAGGAGAAGCAGATGTGAGGGGCAGGAGCAGGTGCAGCCAGGGCTGAGAGGAAGTCAGTCTCAGTCCCAGCCCCTGGCCCTTGGGCCTGGGCCTGCTCAGCGGGAAGCCAGGCCCCAAACGCAGTGGATGGAGTTCAGGGCTGCAGCTGAGGGCCTCAGGTGGGACCCAGAAAGGACATGCCTGCCCACACCCGTCCTCCTGCCTCCTTATCCGGTGCCCCTCATGCACCTGCCCCGGGGATGGGAAAGGGCAGTGTACTCTTCCAATCCCGGGTGGAAATCCTCATGGGGGCTGTTGAAATGGGCTGCAGGAAAGAGACACAGTCCCGTGGGTGGTTTGTCTGCAGCAGGTGAGGCAGAGAGAGCTGGATGGTACAGGGAGGGGGCCCAACGGGAGCAGCGTGTGTCTCCTAGGACAGCAAGAGACAAAGGGTCTTCACAAATGGCTGAGGAAGGGGCACTGGCCTTGGAGCCCCCAGGCCAGAGTTGTTATCTTGGTTCTGCTCCACACAGGGGGTGGGGTCTCTGTTGAGTTAGTCCCCTCTCCGGGCCTCAGTTTCCTCATCTGACTGTAGGGAAAAGCAGCAGGCTGGCCTAGAGCTTCAGAGTGTGGCTCGGCAACTGGACGCAGTTGCGGCTCCGCAGCCACACCAGACAGACCCGATGGTGAGGCGTTTTAATAACACACATTGCAATAGGGTCTGCGGTGTGGAAATGTTCTGGCTCCATCACTCGTTAGCTGTGTGACTTGGGCAAAGCACTCAATGTCTCTGTGCTTGTTTCCCCACCTGCAAGACGAGGATTGTAACAGCACCCATTTCCCGGAGTGCTGGAGGACCCAGAGAGTTAGTGCACTTATGCTGGGCAGGTTATGAGTGCCCAGAGAACCATTCTAAGATGCTTTCTAACTGGGGATCCCCAGGACAGCCCCACTTCCAGACCCTGTGCCCACCCTGGCCCTCAGGACAGAGATGGGAACAGGCAGAGGAGGAGGGAGGGAAAGTGGGAAACTCCTGACTCTGACCACTGGCGTCGTTGTAGGACTGGGCCATTGGGTTTGCTCTGTCAGTCTCTCCCTGGACTGGGAGGGGGCTTGGCACATAGCAGGAGCACCCCGGGAGGCAGGTGGTCCTGGGGGAGAGTGCACAGCCTGCGTTTCTCAGCATGTCACTTAACCCTTCAGGGTTCAGCATGCTCCTCTGTAGAATGACAGCTGGAAGCATGAGGACCGGGGGACATCACACAAGGGCAGGGCGGGCACAGCCTGCACCCATGAGATGTTCCTGGCGCCTTTCCTTCCAGAACCATCAACTGCTCCCCCTTCCACCAGCCGCCCCCTTTCTATTGTTTCTCCCCCAGCAGTTCAGACTCATCCTCCGGTGTCTGCTCTAAAATGAACACGCCCCTCCCCCGTGACCCCCAGCTCCCCCCTATCCTCCCCTTTCCCTTTTGTCCACAGTGCCTTTCTCCCTTCGTTCCAAGGCCACTGCAGTCACTCCTTAGCTGTCACATCTCTCATCCACCCTCAGCACCTTCCACGTCTCCTTCCCGCTTGGCTCCAAGATGCCCTCTCTGTCGGTCTCCTCCAAACCTCTGGTGGCCCCTCCTCCGTCTGGTTGGCTTCTCCTGCCAGCCTGGACCCTCTGACCTTGCTTCTGGGGCCTCTGCCTCCACCCTCTTCTCTCTTCCTGGTTCCAGGCAGTACATCCACAACTAATGCCTTCCCAGCAGGATCTTGGTGGGCCAGGACCCACCTCCTAGCTGTGTAAATGTTAGCTAGATACTTAACCTCTCTGTGCATCAGTTCCCTCATCTGTAAAATGGGGTTGATAGTGGTTCCTACATCCCAGGGTGGTGGAGGGATTAACCAAGTAACACATGTAAAGCACTCAGAATATGCCTCCACGCCGCAAGACTGAGTACACAAGTCACACAGCCAATAAGCAGTAGAGTGGGGACTTGAACCCAGGTCTCCTGAACCCAAGTCCCATTCTTTTGTATTTTTCTTGTGACACACCTGTCACCCAGGGCACTCCTACCTAGGGGATTTTGCAGTGTAAAGCAGGCATCCCATTTCCTGTGGTGGAATCTCAGGCACAGAAAAGCAGATGGAGCAACCCCCCTGAGAACCTGAGGTGACATCAAGGGCTAGCCTCCAGGGACCCTGTTGTGTTGCTGCTGTGGGACCTGCAGGAAGCTCTGGCCTCCTTAGTGCTCCATCCCATGAGAGAAGTTGGAGACAGCGCACAGGGCACCCAGACACCTGGGAGTCTGGCGCCACCTGGTGGTCAGAGCCAGTCCCACTGTCCTTCAGGGCTCACAGCGGGAACCTCGGCCCCCAGCATTCTGTAGCCAGTCCTCGGCCAATTGTTTTCAACGCTTTAGCAGCCCTCCCACCTCCTTCTGTGTGACCCCCACCTTCTGCCCTCTTCCCTTGTGTCTTGTTGAAAGCCAACGTCTCACTGAGCATTTATTCACTCAACAAACACTATACTCCTCTTGTGAGCCTGGCCCTAGGCAAAGCACCAGGACGGTGAGATGTATCAGACATGTTCCCTGTCCTGGAGGAGCTCCCAGTCTAATAGAGAGACACACACAAACCAACAGCAGGATCAGGGCTGTGACTGAGGGAAGCCCAGGGGTTTAGTGGGGAAGCAAGTAGAAGGGTAGACCAGGGGGCTTCATGGGGGCGGAGACGTTTGAGAGGCCCTTAGTAATCAGAGGCAGGGGTGGGGAGGAACGCCATGAGGGGAAGAGCATAGGCAGAGTATGGAGCCCTTGAGCTGAGCCATTGAAGGGTAGTCTGGTGTGTGATTTTTCCAACACCACCAAGCAAAAGTCACCTCATTAACACAAACTTGGATGTGGTTAAAAGGGGGTTATTATGAACATCAAGATACCTTTATCATTCTTATCACTTAGGAAATTCTAAGGGTTTTAGGAGGTCTGTGCCACACATGGGGAAGAAGACCAAACACATGTGTGTGTTTTTATAATCACAGTATCACAAAGGTTAGTAGGGAGTGTCACTGTCGTGGCTGCCAGTGCTGGATGGAGGGGGTGGCGGGGACTAAAGTGAGAAGTACTGGTGGCTTGATCTGGGAGAGGGGTTGTGGTGTGGTTGTTGTGGAGAAGGGGATGGAATGGAGAGATGTGTGGGAGGTGAGCCAGAAGGAGGGTCCGGGACACTGAACATGGCCTGGGGACATGCATTTTGTATTTAAAAATCAAACTTTAGGGGCGGCCGGTTGGCTCAGTTGGTTAGAGTGCAATGCTCATAACACCAAGGTTGCTGGTTCGATTCCCACATGGGCCAGTGGGCTATGCCCTCCACAACGAGATTGAAAACAATGACTTGGAGCTGATGAATCCTGGGAAAAACACACATATTGTTCCCCAACATTCCCCAATAAAAAATATTTTTTAAAAATCAAACTTTAAAGGAATATATTTAACTTCATTATTAATTTTTAAAGTCACATGTCAATTCACCATGTTAATTAACTAAACAAGAAAAACCATATAATCATCCCAACAGCTATAGGAAAAGCATTTGACAAAATTCAACACTGTTATAATAAAAAAATCTCAGCGAACTAGGAATAGAAGGAAACTTTCTCAAGCTAATAAAGGGTGTCTCCAAAAAAATCTATAGTTGAGATCATAAATACTGGCAAAAATCTGAGTGCTTGCTCCCGAAGATCAGGAAAAAGCAAAGACTCTCCACACTTCCAGTCCTCATTGTACTGGAGATCTCAGCCAATGCAATAAGGCACTCCCTGCCCTGGCCCCACTAACACACACTGACCTCTAACGTGGTCAAGAAATGAAGCTTTAGTGTATTTATCTAATTGTTGAGACTGTGTGTGTGTGTACGCATGCGCACGTGTTTGGTCTATTACTTATCCTGACTAATACACTGCAAATCTTGCTGACGTACATTTTCAAATAACGTCCTAACAAAGGGTGTTTAGGAAGTAAATTTCCAGAGCTCTTGTATGGTCTGAGAAATGTCTTTATTTAGCTCTCACATTTGAGTTTGGCTAGTGAGGCTAATCGCTAGTCGCCTAGCTGCTATGAAAGAAATATGGGTGTGATGTCTGGAGCTGCAGCTCTGTCATATGACCGACCGTGTGGCAACAATATAGGGTAAAGGCCTGTGAGATCACAGAGATGCTAGCCCTGATGTCTCTGATCACTGAACAAGCCAGAAGTGCTCCCTACAGATGTCTTGTTAGATGAGAAAAGTAGCCTCCTATTTGTTTAAGGCACTAAGTTGTATTTCTGTTACATAAAGGTAGAACATTTCTAACTAGCTCATCATTTGATGAGCTTCCCAGTTTGATGTCTGTGTCTCTGTTCAGCTCTGGGAAATTACTTTCTACCATTTCTTTCCCTTTGCTCTCCCACCGTCGCATTCTAAAACTCCTAATAGCAGGTGTTGGACCTGGATCGATCTTTTATAGCTCGTCTTTGCTTTCATAGTCTGCATCTTTATGTCCTATGTTCTAGGATCCACTGACTCTTCTATTAATTTTTAAAATGTCAGCAATTTTTTTAAAGATAAAAATTTTTTAACTTTTATTTATTTTAAGTGTGTTTTTCCAGGACCCATCAGCTCCAAGTCAAGTAGTTGTTTCAATTTAGTTGTCAAGGGCACAGCTCACAGTGGCCCATGTGGGGATGGAACTGGCAATCTTGTTGTTAAGAGCACCGCGCTCTAACCAACTGAGCTAACTGGCCACCCCTCAGCAATATTTTTAATGTTCAAGAGTTCTTATTTTCTGATGGCTCCTTTCTCAAAGCATCCTGTTCTTGTTTTGTGCATGTGGTATCTCCTAAAATATCTCTGAGGTGCTTTCATCCCAAAGTTATCTTTTATATTCTGAATTGTTTTTCTTTTCTTTTGAGTCAGTTTTTTTCCATCACTCTTAGTATTTCTCTTTCAGCCGCAGTTCTCCCTCAACTATCTGGTACTTTTAGGATAAAGACAAAAATCCTTAACATAGCCTAAAATGCTCTGTGTAGTTTGGCCTCTAACTTTTCAAAAACATTTCTTTCAAAGTTACTTTAATTTTGGATTGTAACACATAATACATTCATAAGAGTGTATAAAACATACGAACATTCAAAGAATAATAAAAAAGAGAACGCCCACATAAACAATTTCCAAATTAAGAAAGGGCACGTAACCAGGACTGTTTGTTCCTCTGAATTCATACTCATCTCTCTCCCCAGAAGGAAATCACCATTCTGACTTCTCAATAATAATTTCCTTGTTTCTTCATTAGTATTGCTACCTATGCATGCATCCCTATACAAACTTTTTGCTTAGCAGGTGGGGGCTGAAGTTGTATCTTATTGTGGGCTTATATTTGCATTACTCATGAGGTTGAGCAACTTTTCATTTTGTTGATCACTAGTGGTTCCGCTTTATGAAGTGCTTTTTTCTGTCTTTGCCACCCTTCACTCCTGTATTTTTGTTCCAGTTGGTCTGTCCTCTATACTGATTCCAGGAACTCTTTACATATTCTCCTTTTTCAATTTCTGAGTGTTTAAAATATTTTATCTTTTCACGCTCGCTACAGTTTTTTGATAAAGCAAATTCATAATTTTAATGTAATCGAAGTTATCAATTGTTTCCTACATGATTTATGCTCTTTGTTTCTTGTGTAAGAAATTATTCCCTTCCTCATGTTAATAAAGATATTTTTAAATATCAGCTAAAAGTTACAGAGATTTGCCTTTCACATTTAAGCTTTTTAAGTAATAAGGAGTTAATTTGGGGGATGTAGGAGGCCTAATTTCATTTTTTCCCATATGGATAACTAATAACCCCAGCACCATTTATTGAAAAGTTCAGACCCAGTAACCAGCAGATTCAGTCTCTCTCTGCCTCTTTCTTTTATGGGCTTTCATTTGTTCCATTGTCCTATTTGTCTATTCTCATGTCAATAACACACTGCTTTATTTACTGTAGCTTTGTAATATCTTGGTGTCTGTTAGGGATGCTCCCATCACCACCATCTCCTCTCCCTCCTCCTCCAAGGAGTTCCTTGGCTAGTCTCAGCCATCTGTACTTCCATACAAATTTTGCATTCAGCTTATCCAGTTCCAAAAAATACCTGTGGTGATTTGCATTAGGATTGTCTTGACTCTATAGACTAACTTGGAGAAAATAAACATGGTTCCAGTACTGAGTTTTTCAATCTATAAATGTGGCTTAATTCTCCATTTTTGGATCTTCTTTAATGTCTCAAATACAATTTTAATATTTTATTCCATAAGGACCTTGCACATTTTCATTAGATTTATTCCTAGATAGTTTACCTATTTTCATTTTGCTGTAAATGATATCTTATTTTACTTCATTTTCTAATTATTTATTGCTGGCAGAAAGAAACACAAAACAGATTTTTGTATATTTATTTTTTAAAGTCACTAATTTTGCTAAATTCTCTTATTAATTCTAATAAATAATCAGAAGAATTTTTTACATAAATCTGAAAATAATGAGTTTTAAAGTTTATTTCTAATCTTTTTACTTTGTTTCATTTTGTTGTCTTACTGTCTAGAACAGCACTGTCCAACAGAAATCTAATGTGAGACATACATGCAGGCCACATGTGTAACTTGAAATTTTCTAATAGCTACATTAAAAAAATTCAAAGAAGCAGGTGCAATTAATTTATAATCTACTTCATATAACCCTATGTATCAAAAAACTATTGTTTCAATATGTAATTGATATAAAATTATTAATGAGGTATTTTTCAGTGTGTTTTTTTTTGTACTAAGTCTTTAAAATCCAATGTGTATTTAATTTTACTCTTACATCTTCATTTAGACTAGTCACATTTCAAGTTCTCAGTAGTCACAGATGATTAGTTGCTACCATATTGGGCAAGGCAGGGCTAGGATATCCAGTGCAATGTTTAATGGAAATGGGGATTGCAATCATCCTTGCCTTGTTCCAGATCTCAGGGGGAATGCTTTCGACGTTTCACCATTAATTAAGATATTTACTGTAGGTTTTCTGTAGACACCTTTACTAGGATCAAGATATTCCCTTGTATTCCTAGTTTGCTACAAGTTTTAAAACATAGACAGATGTTGAACTTTTCCTGCATCTGTCAAGATGACCATATATCTTTCTCCTTTAACTTTAAAAAAAACCAAACTTTTATTTATTTTAAGTGTGTTTTTCCAGGACCCATCAGTTCCAAGGCAAGTAGTTGTTTCAATCTAGTTGTGGAGGCGCAGGCAACCCTGGTATTACGAGCATCGTGCTCTAACCAACTGACGTTAAGCCAAACTTGCATTTCTGTATGAGACCTGATTTTGTCATATGATCATTTTTATACTGCCAGATTTGGTTTGCTAATGTTTTGTTTAGGATTTTTGTATCTATATTCATGAGTGATATTGGCCTATATTATTGTTTTGTACTGTAGTTGTCATAAAAAGAATTGGGACATAGTCGCCTTTTTTATTATGTGGTAATACTGAAATCATGTCTTCTTTAAATAACTCATAGGTGAACACTGAACACTATGGGCCTGAGTTTTCTTTGTGAAAACTGATGATAGATTCAATTCCTTTAATGGTTATTGGGAGGTCTGACGTGCAGCTGATGCCACAGGTCTTCAGGTTGCTAAAGTACTAAAATAGTTTCATGCCAGTTGGTACCTAGCCACCACTCCCAACCAGTAACTGCAACAACCCCTCCATGGTAGCCCCAGATTCCCCCAGACCTTCCAGTGAAGAGTAGATCGAAGAGTTAATGCCCGGCCAGGGTCTTCTTGGACTCTGCTGAGTGCTAAGGCTAGCTCGCACCTGTTATGAATGCTCAGTGTTGGGTGCTGGGTTGTTAAATACTTGATACTATGACCAGGAATGGTTCTCATTCCAGTTTCCTCTTGAGTCAGTTTTGGTAAGTTATATTTTTCTAGGAATATGCCTATTTCATTAAAAAAGTTTAAGCTATTTTAATAGTTATTCATAATATCTTGTATTTTCTTTTTCTCAATGTCTGCAGACTCTCTAACTTTTCATATCTTGATATTGGTTGTGACTTCTTTTTTCTTGATCAATTTCATCAGAGGGTTGTCGATACTATCAGTCTTTTCATAGAAATAATTTTTGTTTTTGTTGATCCTATTCCATTACTTCCTTCGTTTACCTTTACTCTGGCTTCCTTTTGTTTTTTTTTTGTCTTTTTTCTAGTTTCTTGAGATGGGTGCTTACTTATTACTTTCAGCCTTTTTCTTTCCTAATATAAGTATTACAGCCGTAAATCTCCCTCTAAGTCGCGCTTTACTTGTATCCCACAATTTTTAATATGTAACATTTGCAGTCTCATTCAGTTAAAAATATTTTATAATTTCATTATGATTTCTTTTTTGATTCATCAGGTATTTAGAAATGTACTTCTTCATTTCCAAACATATGGGGCTTTTGAAATTATCTTTTTGTTATTGATCTCCGGTTTATTTGTATTGTGATAAAAAATATACTGTATCTGATTTCAGGCTTGAAATTTGTTGAGATTTATTCTTTTTATAAATATTCTATATATCTTGAAAAGGACAGTATTCTGCAGTTGGTATTCTATAAAAGTCCACTAGTCAAGTTTCTTAACCATATCCTTATTGAATATGTGTCTGCTTGTTCTACCAATTACAGAGGGATGTGTTTTAAAATCTCCCACTATAATTGTGGATTTGTTTATTTTTCTGTGTAGTTCTCTTCTTCCTGTTTCTTATATTTTAAGACTATGCATTTATATGCAAATTTGAAATAGTTTTATCTTTCTGGTGAATTGGACCATTTTCATTACAAAGTGACATTCTTTATCTTTAGTGATTTTTTTGATATTAAAATAAACATCAAAATATTAAAATAAATTTCAATTGACACATAGCTTTCTTTTGGTTAACTTTTGCATGCTATATTTTCCCCTGTGCATTTACTTTCACTCTTTCAGTATCCTTAAGTTTTGGAAGTGTCTCTTGTGGATGTCTTTTGTAAATTGCATGCAGTTGGAATTTATCCAGTATGAGAATCTTTGTATTTTAACTACAACATTTAGTCCAGTTGTATTTATTGAATTATAGTGCATTTGAATTTATATCTGTCAGCTGTTTGTCCCACCTGTCTTGTATTTATTTTTCTGTCCATTCTTGCTTACTTTAGGATTGACTGGGTTGATATTTCTCATTCTATTTTTGCCCTTTAATAATTGGGACAAATGTTATACACTGCATTTCTATTCTTTTAATGTTTATCTTGTAATAACAGTTGCATTCTCAACTCATCAAAATTTGTTTGGTATCTATCTTCCCGTCCACCTGAAGAATATAAGCATCTTCGAGCACTTTAACTCCACTCACCTAAGTTATATGCTATTGTTGCTGTGTATTTTAGCTCTATTTTTATCCAGAAGACGTGGTTATTGTTTTGTATTATCAATGTTGTTCATTGTTCTTTATTCCCCATTGCATCAGACCTCTGTCTGTGATGTCTTCCTCCTGCCTGAAGTAACTCCGTTGGAATTTCCTTTAGGGAGGGTCTGCTAGTGACAAAGTCTGTTTCTTTATTGGTAAATGTTGTTACTTCACTTCGTTCTGGCAAGATATTTTCAGTAGGTACAGTTTTGGACAGAAAATTTCCCTGGGTATATAATTCTAAGAAGATGGTTATCTTCTCTCAGAACATTGGATGTATCATTCCTCTGCTTTCTGTCTTCCGTTGCTCCTGATAAAAAGTCAAGTATAAATTTGTCACTTCTTTTTTTTCTGTGTGCCAGACAGAAGCGTTTGGACTTTATTCTGAGGAGAATAGGGAGTTATGAAAAGTTTTTAAGCATTAGGGTGACCCGGTCAGATCTGCCTTTTAGGAAGCGCACTCTGGCAATGTGTGGATACTGGTCGGAGGGAATGGCAACTCAGTGAGATCTTTGCTGCAGTCCAGAGAAAGGACAAAGGGTGTGGAGGGGAGGAGGTCAGTGTCAAGATTTGGGATCATTCGTGGCAGAGGGGAGTCAGAGGGGCACGGATGACCCCGGGTTCCTGGAGCGGATGAATGGAAGTACCAAGCGAAAATAGAAGGGGTGATTGGGGGTGGGTAGTTATAACGAGTTCATTCGGGACCTCAATACCCATTCATTCCACAAATAGTTGAACATCTACTTTGCGCTAAGCGCCCAGCGTGGTGTGTGTATATTGAGACTTAGGGTAGCTTGGCAGCAAAATCCGTTCCCGGGTGCACCTTTTTATCCGCCGAGGCCACACCTGCTGCGTATTATTGCCTTGACGCGGACCCTCGAGGCAGCGACCCAGGTGTCTCTGCATTACAGCCTGCGGACCGACGGACTGACGGGTGGAACGACGGACGTAGAGGCGCCTGTTCAGCACTGGCTAAACGGCGCCGCTCCGGAGCCCAGATCTAGAGAGACCGCGGTGCGGTGACGCCGCGACAGGTTGGGAAACCTTGGCGGTACCCGTCCTCCTGCAGCTCCGGGGTTCGCACCGCGGCCCCGCCTGCTCGTTTGTGGGAGGTGGGGCAGATGGCCTCCCCACTCTGCCCGTTTCCTCATCTGCCCAATCCGGGCCATGCCGTTTCCGGCCCATCAGAGTCAACGGGAGGATTTTAAGAAACGCGTGTGGGTGTTAGGATTTCGTCCCGCCCCGGAGCCGAACGGCGCCCGCGCCAAATAAGTTCCGCGGGCCCGCGGCTGGGTGTGCGGCTCGCGGCCCCTGGCTCCGGAGCGGGGCGGTACGGGGCCCCGACGGGGCGGGGCTCCAGCGAGGGCGGGGCCGGCGGAGGGAGGGCTAGGAGGGAGGGGCGGGACCTGCCGGGCGCGAGCCGAGCCCCCGCCCCGCCCACTCCCCGCGCCCTCGCTCGCTCGCTCGCGCGGAGGAAAACGTTGCGCAGGTTCAAAAATGGAACGTCGGCGGCGTGAGGGAGCACGGGGGGGTGTGCGCGCGTGCGCGTGCGCGTGCGCGCCCGGGCGAGGGTGACGGGGACCCCGCCGGCCCTAGCATCGCGCGCCGCAGCCGCGGCCCCGCAGCTCCGCCCCCGGCTTGGCCCGGCCCGGCCCGGGGCCCGCTGACCCGCCGCCCCGCATGGAGCTGTCAGCCATCGGCGAGCAGGTGTTCGCCGTGGAGAGCATCCGGAAGAAGCGCGTGCGGAAGGTGAGGCTGCCGGGGGGCGGCTCCCAAGACCCCTCTGGGGTCTCCGCCGGTTCCCAACACCGTCCCCTCCACGCTGGGGACGAAGGGGGAAGTGGGGCAGGGGGCCCAGGCAGCCCCACGCTGTTGGGCTCGTCTCCCCAACCCGTGCCTCAGTTTCCCCCGCCACCTTGTAGGTTGAGTAGAATAAAAGTTGTCGCCCCGGGATGCTGGAGGCAGCTGAGTGCGCCGGAGCTGGAGATTTGGATCAGTCTGTAGGGATCCTAAACGCCATCGTCCCTCACCCTCCCCTAATCCTAAATATGGGGAGACTGAGGCCCAAGTTCAGGAAACGGTTTCCCTAGTGTGTTAACGTCGAAGCTGGGTCTCGAACTCAGCACTCTAGACTCTTGGTACCAAGACCTTTGAAGTTGGAGGCGGAGCTTTGGAACAGCTTCCTGCCTCAGAAGTCTAACTGCTGGACTTCGACCTTTTCCGATCCTTTCTACACCCCCACCTCCATCTTTCTCCCTCTCTTCCAGTGCACACCCCTCCGCTTTCCCAACCCCAACTCAGCCCCGCCCGGCTTGGCTCAGTGAAGCCGCCTACATCGCTTCGGCATCCCCGAAACTCCTCCCCCTTCGACTTCGCCTCCAAAACGTACACCCTGCAATTTCAGGAGGGTTCGCTGGGTTCGGGTCCCTGCGCCTCCGGGCTGGGTTTTGGCGGTCCCCACTTCCTGTGCATGTGTATGCAGAGTGGGCTCGCCCCAGACTGGAGGTTGGGGATGGAAGTCCTTGGGGAAAGTTCCTCTCCTGGCACTAACCACCGTCCTTTTCCACACCTCCTCCCTGAAGCCCCTCAGGAGGCCCCAGCCAGCTTAGAGGTCAGTGCTTCTCATTTGACAGAGGCAGAAACTGAGGCCCAGGTAGGGGAAGTGACCTGGTCAAGGTCACACGACAAGTTAGAGATGGAAGTAGCGCAGGAGCTCAAGTTGGCTAATTGCCAGCTCATCTTCTTTGGAGAGAAAAAAATTCAGTTCTGGCACCTTGGTCCGAAGGTCAAGGTCAAGATGGGCCATGAGTGTCTTTTCTTCTGCAACTCAGTGGGTTTGAACTCTGTCTTCATGTTGGGGCTGCCCCTCCTCTTCTCCCACCCTCCAGAGTTTTAATTTATTCCACAGAGCCCAGTGCTTTCCATGCAGTGTAACCCAAGCAGGTTCAGTGATTATCCCCCTTCTAGGCGGGGCCTGAGGGGTAGTGCCAGAGACTGAGGGGTATCATTCCTTCAGCCATTCATTCAAAATGAATTTAGTGAGGATCTGTTGTGTACCAGGCACCGTTCTAAGCCCCAGGGAGGGATATGCCTCTTCCCTGGAGGAGCTGGCATTCTGGCAGAGGAGACACGTAATGAGTGAGGAAATAAATACAGATGCCTTCCAGTGGGGCTGTGTACTGTGCAGAAAGAACTGTGAGGTGTGTGTGTGGGGGGGATGGCATTAGAAAGGGCGGCCAGGACGGGCCTCTTTGAAGAGGTGACGTATCCTGATCTCAAAGTTCCAGGATGGAGGGGTTTCCCCCACTGGATGGGGTTGGACTAGAAGCTTTTAAAAGCTCCTGTCAGCTGTGAGGAAGGGAGGGGCCTGGCTCTATTTTCTAACTACTGGAGGGGTGACCATCATTTCTGAAGGTGGCGACTGTCAGCCTTCTTAGGGGTCCTGCCAGGATCTTTTGAGTTGAGAGTACCAAAATCATTAGCCTGTCACCTCTGGGCCAAAGGCAGCCTCTCCCAGGGAGGGGGCTGGTGGGACTAGAGCCGTAGGGACACTCAAGCGAGGAATTTTCTACAATTTGGAGAGTCTTCTGACCTAAAAAGGAAGGTCTTAGCCCTGGGACTCTGGACACTGGGTCTTTGGTGACGCATGCCCCCATGTGGTCTCAGTTTCCCCATGTGTGACATGAGCTGAACTTCTGTCACAGGAGTCCAGAGGTGTTTGGGGCCATATACACTCCGGTGCTCTAGTAGGCAGGGTGGTCTAGGTGGTCATGCAGCAACCAAAGTTTGGGGGACGTCTCTGGGTTGGTGTGGATCTGGCGGGGAGGTTCCCTGGTCTGTGTGTGTGTTGGGGGACGTCTGTCTGCAGAGGGGATTGGGCCTTCCTGTCCTGCGAGCAGTCGTCTCACTGTGTATATCACTGTCTGCTTCTCTTTCTTCCCAGGGTAAAGTCGAATATCTGGTGAAGTGGAAAGGATGGCCCCCAAAGTAAGGTCCTTTGTGTGTGTGTCTGCCTGCCTGTACATCCTTCCATCCACCTTTTGCCCTCTCTCCTGCCTAGCTTTTTAGCTCTAGCTGCTTTAGTAATTGGCCGGCGGGCCTTTATTAAATCATCTTCTCTGGCTCAGTTGCCCCTCTGCCAGCTGAGGGTTTGGAGCACATGATGGTCAGGGTGGGACCCAGCTTTCCTTCTCACCTGCTCCCCTCCAGGTTGAGCTGCATCTTCTAGTTGGAGCTTCCCCTCCCCTCCCCTCCTGGCTTTTCCTGGTACCCGGGAGGTGAAGTCCCAGCCTCCTGGCTTCAGAGGTGGCTGTTGGCCGGGCGTGGGAGGTGGGGGAAACGGGACGGGACGGGAGGGTGTCCCAAGCCACAGCAAGTGCAGTGCTGGGGAGGGGTTTGTGGTGCTGGGTGAGACAAGTCTAGCGAGTGGGGCATGAGTCCTCAGTGCCATAGAACTAGGGACAGAGCCTGAACCCACCTAGTCTTTGGGTCGCTCTCTCCAGTCTGCAGAGCAGGGTCCCATACAGCCTTGTGAGACAGGTGGGGTGGTGGTCTCTAAAGATGAGAAAAACAGGCTCAGAGAAGGTATGCAGCTTGCTGAGGTCACACAGCAAATGGAAGCAGAGTTGAACTAAGCACCCCTATTTTCAGGTATCTCATCTGTACCTCCTCCCTCAGAGTTGGAGGGTGGGAGCTGGGTCTAGGACCTCTCACAGTCGGCTCCACCTCTCCTGTGGAGGCCCAATCAGGAACCTTCATACCAACCAATCACCTGCCGGCAGGTCGTGGGGCCTCCCCATTGGTTTATGGGCGCCCCACCTCCCTGCCCTGCCTCCTAGAGATTGACTCCTGGAATCCCCCTTTGCCGGGAGCCTCTGTGTCTGTGCCAGGGGCTTTCTGCTGGCTTCCTGGTGGTGGGGGGCTGACCTGGTATTGGATTCTGGGAGCATCTTAGGGGCATGGTGGGGAGAGATGGCAGAGGCAAAGAAGGCCTATGCTGCCTCGTCTTCCCTCTATGTAAAATGGGTTCAATAGTCCAGACCCTGCTCTCCCCTCACGTGCTCCTTCACCTTGTGGGGGTGAAAGGTTTGGGCACATGGTCAGAGTGACCTGCAGGCATCCTGATGATTGGGGTTGGTGGCTGGCCAACCAGATGATGCGTTTATCCATTCCTCCTGCACCTGCTGCTCCTTCCCAAATATCTGGGGACTGAAGGAGGGTCCCTTCCTCCACTGGGCAGACGAGAGGTGAACTTCTGGCCTGGGTGAAGGGGCCACTTACTCCCACAGTAAGAGTGTGGGAGAGCTAGAAAAGGAAGATGCCCAGGGCAGGCCACAGGCGCATTGGCTCCCTGGGCACTCGCTTCCCCTTAGCTTCTACACCAGAACGCATTGTGTTGGAGTGTGGTCCCAGCTTGAGGGCCTACAAGGCTCTGTTGGCAATTTTTCCTCCTCTGTAGACTCCATCTTTTGAAAGATTTTCTTCTCTAAACAGAGGTACTTATCAATTAAAAGTTCCTTCTCCACTTTTATTAATCCCAAATGAATATGTCTGCCCATCAGAGCTTCCATCAGCAGGGAGGGACCTAGCACTCCAGGCGTAGCCCCTGTATGTTTCTGCTGGCCTGAATCCTGGGGCCCTCTTGTTTCTTAACATGCTGAGACCGCCAGAGGGGCCCTCATGACTACCTTTCATGGCTCCTCTCCCCTACCCAAGAGGGCCTGGGAACCTTGTTTGGTCAGATGACTGGGGGCACCTCTGGCTCCCCCACACTTTGGTCCTGGGTTCCTGGCCTGGCTCACAGCTGGACAGCTGTGAGTCCTTAGGCAGGTCCCCAAGATGGTGGGACCTCTGCTTCCTCATTTCCAAACAGGAATAATAAAGCCTCCATCACAACGTCGTGAAGGTTCGATGATGGCTAGAAAGTACCTGGTGCATTCTCAGCCGACCAAGTACTTAGTAAATGTTTGCTATTAATAGAGTTAGACATGTCGGCTTCTAGGTGCCCCCCCCCCAGCCAGGAAAGGGACCTGGGGGAGTCCATTCCTAACAGGAGCTCAAAGTGACCTAGAAATCATTTAGATCAGTCCTCAGATGAGGAAACTGAGGCCCAGAGAGGAGCGGTCATTACAAGAGTATAACTGCCAACCTCGTGCAGTGTGATCCCCACTTCATGCCATCCACTGTGTCATTCCACTTCATTTGCAGAAAAACGGAGCTTCAGTTAGAGGAAGAGGCAGGAGAGCCAGGACTCCTTTGTAACCCACTTGGTCTTCAATCTCCCCTCCTCAGGGGGCTTGACTCGGGACAGAGGCTGAGAAAGAGGGTGGGGAGTTGGACAGGCCTGTTCCCTGCAGGCCTGGGAGCCTTGGCTAGGGCAGAGCCCACCTCAGTGGGGAAGGGAGTCAGGTTCTCTTGCTCCCCAGCCCCCTCCTGGCCCTTGCCCAGGGAGGCTTACACTAACAAAAACCATGATTAACAGAAACACTCGTTCTGTGCCAGGCGCCTGTTAAGCCTTTATATGTTTGCCTATTTTCCTCCAAGTAGCAGACAAATGACTGCCCTTCCTCCCCAGCAGGTGGGGCAGAGGAGCTATCTTGCTTGTCCTGGAAGGTACAGCAAATGGCACAGGGAGGGGTTGGGGGCATGGGACAGAGGATGTTTAATCATCAGCTACAGGTGCCCTCAGCCCCACAGAGACCTCAGACACCCCACTGTCATCTCCACCTGCCCAGGACTGCTGTTCCCCCTTTGGGACCACGTTCCTTCTGTCCTTTCCCACTTGTGAATGCTACCGCATCTTCTGGGGAGGACCACCTCCATGGAGCTTTAGTAATGATATTGTCAGTGGCACAGCAATAACCAGGTTGCCAATCAGTAAGCCCCTTGTAAGCCCCCATGGTCAGGGATTGGCCCGTTTAATTCAATTGACTCATGACAAGCTATTTTACAGATGGGGAGACAGAAGCCCTCAGCAGAGTCCTTGCCCAGGGTCATATAGCTGGGAGGATGTGAACCGCAGGCCATCTGACCCCAGCACTTGGAGGTCTAGCCCCTTTGATAACACAGCTAGCTCCGGCAAGGGTGACTGAGCATCTCATGCCAGTTCAGTAGGAAGTGCTCAGGCTGTGGAGCCAGACCAGGCTGCCTTTGAACCCTGCCGTATATGTTTATCCACTGTGTGACCCAGGGCAAAGCCCCCAACCTCTCTGCACCTCCATCTGCCCACCTGTAAAATGAGGCCCTAGCCTCACGCGGCCCTGCCAAGCCTGCCTGTGACAAGAAGAGAGGTTCATAGCAGTACCAGCGGCAGAGGGGGTACTTCTTTCTCCTCTTTCTCCTCTAAGACTAGGTTTGGGGAGCAGCAGCAGAGTCCAGGATTGGAGCCCTGACAGGTTTTTTGCACTGTCTGGACTTTTGAAATTCATTTAACGCTTATTTGCTTTTACCATGTGCCACATTAAACTAAGTGCTTCACATGGCTTAACACATCTAGTCAGAACATCAACCCTAAAACACGGACTATTGATAGCCCCGCTTCACGGATGGGTAAACGGAGGCCACTCTGCAGGCTTGCCCCGAGCCCTGTTCTCATTTGGGACGGTTTTAAATTAGAATGGGGGGGCTGAGGCGGGCCCTGCAGGACTGAAGCCTGCGCGGACCTAGCTCAGGCAGCGGCGGGGCGCCTGTTTACCCGTCCCGGGGGCGGGGCTGTCGGTCACGTGGCCGTGTTTACCTCTCAGTCGGCGCGCGTCGTCCCCGCCCCCGCCCCCGGATTGGTTGGCCTGCTAATCCTGTGCACGCGCCCGCCTTGCGTGCGCGTGCGCTGCGCCCCGGCAACCGGTAGAGGGGCGGGGCGAGCTGGCCGGGCAGAGTGGGCCCTCCAGTTCCCACCAGGCGCTCTAGCCGATCAGCCGACGTCTGTTCCTTTTGCACTCCCCACCTCGCCCCCTGATTTCGCCCAGGCTGTGGACCCTGCTGCCTGCGCGCTTCTATCTTTGTGTCCGGCTGTTCCCGAAGCGGGTTTGCCATCCCTGTGGCCTGGATGCCCGCTCTGCAGAGGGGCGCTACTGGCCTCCATTTTAGGGGAACCCAGGATGTTAGACAATTTGTGCAGTCCACCTTCTCTTGACCTCCCCTAGTACGGAACAGGGCCAGGCCTCCAGCTGCCAAGTCTGACTCTGCTGTTACCTCAGATCCCGCGGTTGGATGCCCCAGGCCAGTAACAGTCCCCTCTGCGTCTGCCGACCCTTTCTGTGCACCCACTGTGTGCCCGGCTGCTGATCAGACACTGAGGACTAGTCAATCAGGCAGTGCCCCTCTCCTAAGACGTCCCAGCCCTGTGGGGAGCCAGATACGGTGACATGTGAGGGACCAGCAGGTAGAGAGTGGTGGAGATTCAACTAAGTTCCAACCACAGACTGGCCACTCGCTGGCTCAGTGGCCTTGACAAGATGCTTACCCTCTGTGCCTCAGTGTCTTCATCTGTGAAATGGGGCCACCTACCTCATAAAGGTGTTAGGAGGAAAGGATGGCTCCTTAGTCTGCTCTCCCTCCTTGCTGTTAACTGTGGTGGTGCTGGTGATGCTAAGATAAGGGAACTGGGGTCCAGAGAAGTGTAGGGACTTGCCAGGAACCACACAGCAGCTACATCAACAAAAAATGGGCAGGACGGTGGGTAGGGCAGAGCAAGGTAGAGACATTTTAACAGCTAGAGAAAGAGGGAGGGTGAGGCAGCAGACGGAAGAACACAAAATTCCCCTTTTCTTGTATAGTTTCCTCCAGTAGAGGAAACTCAAGCTTCGTTTTGGGGGAGGAGGGTTTGGAGTCTCTGCCAGCCTCTGGTTGCTCATAGTTGGGGCTTTACCCAGACTATAAAAAAACAAACAAACCCAGTTTCACTTTCACCTTTGCTTCAGAGTGAGTGAAACTCTGCAGTGGCTTCTAGAACTATTCCCGGAGCACCCGGGGGTCCTGCCTGGGCTAGGCGTTCTGGAGAGGGGTTACCATCTGCCCACCAGGATGCCAGCTGGATTCATCAGTAATCGTGGCAGGTGCCAAGTGCAACAGGAAGGTCATAGAGGGGAGAGTTCATCCTGCTGGGAGAGGGTGTCAGGGAAAGCTACAAGGACCTGGCTCTTAAAGGATGAGTAGGAGATCGCTGGAGGGAGGAAAGCACAGCATGTGCAAGGGAAGAGGGGTGTGACTGTGCCTGCTCAGGCTGGGCATGTGGCATTTGGGGAGGGGCCATAAGGTCCTAAGGGCATGGCCCTTCATTGCTGAGTTTACAGAGCCCAACACGTCATCTTCACGGAGTAGATGTGCTGCAGTGTCAGTGGCGGGAGGAAGAGAGGATTCAGTCCTGGGGCAGCTCGTTGTTCAGTCTAGATTGGGCCGCTGTTAGTTAGGCTTCACAGTCCCAAGACAGTTTGAGATGAAGGTTTTAGCTCAGCTGGTTTGGAGGCCATCGGGCTTGGGGCTCTGCCCAACCTTTCTGCCTCCTAACATCTCCCTACTCCCTGCTCACCGCCCTTCTTAGCCATCAGAGCTGCAGCCTTGGCCAGAATCATAGTCCATTGCTTTGGTTTTGTTGGTGCATATACATGTGCACATGCAGGCGAAATTGTGTGTTTGTATGTAATTTTACATTTGTGTGCATGCACATATACACACACACGTATTTGTTTTCAATTTTGTAATTTTTATGCACTAGCATCTGTTTATGGTGAGTGATGCTGGTTTTCCTCCTTGTGGGAAAGTCATACACAGTCTGCTTTTAAAATACAATTATATGAACTAAAAAGTGAGCTGCGTTAAGGCAAATAGTAAGTGAATGACAGGGCAGGTAGAACAAGGATGGCCGAGCTCTGGAAATGCTAAGCTGGCTCAGCCCAGGTCTGTCCTCTAGAGGATGCTCTGTGGTCTGGGAGTGGTAGACGATCCCCTGGGGAAACACCAAGGGGGCCTGCCATGGGACCGCTGCGCCCTCCTGTCACTGGACACTTACTAAATCCTCTGTGTGCCCGGCCCTGATACAAGGGCACTTCCAACCTGGCCATGATGGCACAGATGTGTGCCAAGGAGGGAGGGAGCACCACAGCCCGAGCAGTGAAGGCTGTGCTGGGGCTGGGCTTTGAGGAGGGGAGGGACGGAACAGCACTCTGCACAGAGCTCTACCTGTGTGCCAGGCACTGCTCTAAACACTTGGACACATGCATGCATTAAATCAGCACACGAGTCTTTTACCCAAGGGGAAATTGAGGCACAGAGACATTAAGTAAACTGTTCAGAGTCCTCCAGCTGGCAAGGGCAGAGCTGGGATTTGAACCCAGGCAATAGGGCTCAGAGCCCCTGCTCGTTGCCACACACTTGCCTCTTCGAGGAAGGGATTCTCGGACTTAGAGGCCCTGCCCTCTTCCAGGCACCCCGTGCTCCTGAGGTGAACATGGGGACACATTTATAGGGTGGTGTGATCTTTGCTCAGAATGAGGGGAGTTCTGGTGTTGAAGCCCCCCAGGAGGCTCCTAGCCTAGTCTGGGTGGTCAGGAACAGCTCCTTGGACTCGGTGACAGTTTCTTGTACCAGAAAGGGGGGAGAGGCTGCAGACAATGGGCCCTGGTGGAGCAGCTGTGGCCACTGTGAGTGCTGGGGGGAGCAGGGCAGCTCTGACCTCGAGTTTCTCTCCCAGGTACAGCACGTGGGAGCCAGAAGAGCACATCCTGGACCCCCGCCTGGTCATGGCCTATGAAGAGAAGTAAGGGGCTCAGCCTGCCACGGGGCTGGGTGACAGGCAGGCTCGGAGGTTTCCCAGGGAGTCTGCTGCTGGCTTGGCTCTGAACAGGGAGCATGGGCGGCCGGGGTCTAGTCTGCAGCTGGGGGAAGGTGGTGGGCACCAGGTCCAGGGTAGCCAAGGCCCCTGGTCCCTTTCCTGTTGCCGAGTGATGTGGGCTACTTCCTTCCCCTCCCCAGGCCTCGTGCTCTCTGCTGTAAACTGGGCCACCCCAATAACTCCCGCCGCAACTTCCCTGTAAGGTAGGGTTGCAGTTGCGGCGAAGAAGGTAAAAATGCGTCATAGCGATGCGCTATGTGTGATGGGCAGCAGTATTAGTAATGTCCAGGCATGCCCTTGGGGGCAGACCAGCGACGTGCTCCTTGGAGAGTCCCTCAGCAGGAGAAGGTGAGTCTGATGATGCTCAGGAAAGGCCCAGGAGGGGCTGTGGCTTTGGAGCCAGGTTGGCTGAGTTCTGGTCCACCCACCTGGCCCGCTCCTAGCCCAGTGGCTGGGCAACGCAGCCTGGGCCTCAGTCGCCCACATTTGCCCTTGCTCAGCTGCGATTCACAGGTTGGTTAGTCATTGGTAGCTTGTCCAGTGGCCATGAGGGCACTCAGCAGGGAGCCTTTGACATGTCTTTTCTCCTGGTGTGGGGCCCTTTGAGCAGATTCCCTTCTGCGTGTGAGCTCAGCATTGCTGCCCTCCTGCCAGCAGGCAGCCCACATCCTGTAGCAACTCCCCAACCACCGACCTCTAGAGTGCGGACCATTTCCTAAAATGTTTTCCCTTGGCCACTGACTGTAACGTCCTGCGACAGGGACGAGGGTCTCATCTGACAGATGGGGAGCCGAGGGACTTGCCTCACAGCTGGGAAGTCGCCCAACCAGGACTCAGTGTGGGGCTCCTGACTCTGCATCAGTGCCCTTCCTCTGCCACTCCCGCCCTTCTCACCACTTCTCCCCAGGAGGTCTCCTGCTGCAGATGCAAAGACCAGTTCCCACTGTTCCTTCCTTTAAAAGTGAGGGTGTCCCTGCCCCCACAGCTTCTTTCTGGTTCCCCAGTACTTGGTGGTGCCTTGACTAAAAGGGTTGTGACCCTGGAAGAATCCTGCGGAATGTTCTGGAATGTGGTAAGGAGAGCACTGGGCAGGCGTCAAAGGCCTGGACTAGAATCCTAATCCGGCTCTGCCACTCAGCAGCTGTGAGGTGTCAGGCATGGCCTTTCCCTGTCTGGGCCTCAGCTTCCCCATCTGGGAAATGGGGATAACATGCTGGCCTTTTGGGGCTTTCATGGGGAGCAAAGGAATTTGAAAGCACTTTGTAAACCTGTGAGTATGGGCACACACGTGTGAGTATCTTCTGATGGGAATTAGGGGTCAGCTAGTCATCCTTTGATTTGTTCAGCGAGTCTTGATTGAGGTCCTGATATCTGCCAGGCACTGTTCTAGGTGCTGGGGACACAGCAGGAACAAAACCAACCAACGTCCCTACACTCATGTGGCTCCCCTCCCAGGGCAGAGCAACGCTATAGAAAGCACACTAGTAAACACGTATCAGCTGTGCTCACTGCTCAGACAGGGTAGGGGACAGGGAGAGGGATGGGTGGGAGTGCTGGTGACCTGGATGGTAGGTGGTGGTGTTTGACCAAAGACCTGAATGAAGTGAGGAAATGAGCCTAGTGGGTATTTGAGAGATCATCCGGGTAAAGCACAGTGAGTGCAAAGGCCCTGGGGTGAGGACCTGTTTGCGGAGCAACATGGAGGTGAGTGTGGCTGAGTGTGGTTCTGAGTGTGGTGTGAGCTGGGAAGCTGTGGGAGATGGGGGGGGGGGGCAGCCAGGGGAGGGAGGGGCAGCAGAAGGAAGATGGGGGTGGCGCAGCTCAGGGAGGGCTCAGTATGTCCTGGTAGAGGATTGGGGTGATATTTTGACTGAGTCAGAAAAGTCAATCGTTAAGGAACAAATTAGGAGCTCAGAGACTTGTACAGACCCACAGCTTGACTTCTGGCTTACTCCTCTCAGGCTTGGTGCAAAGGGAGTGATGGCCATTAACACCTGCTTTGCAGGGTTTTAAAGAGACTGGGAAGGGGGCTGGCAAGGAGGCCCTCCTGGGGAGTCCCTGCACACCAGGAGGGGCTGAGAGGCCCCGAGGGCTTGCTGGGGCCACAACCGTGTGGCAGCCTCTGCCCTACAGCCCTGGACAGAAATGGTCAGCGGGTGCAGGGCTGACAGAAACCAGGCCCTGGGTTGGTAAGGACCACACGGAGTGGATGCCCCCACCTCCCTCTCCTTGCCCGACCCCTCCCAGTTTACAGGCAGCGAGGGGGGCAGAGGGCTGCAGATTAGAAGCCCAGATCACGAGGCCTGGGCTCCAGGCCTGTCCTGCCGACCTTCACTGGAATCCTAGGCCCGACCCTCCCAAGGTTGGAGCCCGGAACTCAGCATTTTCACCAGTGGCGGAAGGTGTCACACTTGGGCATTGCGTGAGTTACTTCACTTCTCTGTGCTCAGTTCCCACAACTATAAAATGAGGATAGTAATAGTGCTTCCCTCGTAGGGTGGTTGTGAGGGTAAAGGCTGTAGAGCAGCACTTTGTCCAGTGTCCAGTGTGTGACGATGATGATAAGTGACTTACATAAATATGACAAAAACATTATCGTTGTTATTATTGTCCCCCAAGGCCCTTACCTTCCCCCCTCTGTTGCCTCCCCCTCTTCCGCTGTCTTTTTCTTCCCTCTTTCTTCTTCCTTTTTATTACTTTAGCTTTTCTACCCTCCATTTTCGTACATACCAGGGAGCGCTCTTGCCCCTCTCGAGAGCCTTGGTGACCAGCTCCAGAAAAGGACACTGAGGCCAGGAGAGGGGTAGTGACCAGCCTGTCTCCCATGGGCCTGGAACCGGGGTATCCTAGCGCCCAGCAGTGGGTGCTGAGAGAAGAGTCTCAGCTTTGAGGGCTTGGGAGGTCTGTCCCCGTGAGCCTCCAGGGGCGGGTATCAGAGTGCCCTGGATGCTTCTTTCAAATGCTGCTTCTGGGGTCCCACAGCAGGGTCCCACAGCAGGTCTGCTGAAGCCGACCCAATAAGGAGAGAGGGCCCTTCACCAGGTGCATTGCCCCCAGATGTCCCTTCCTCTGTCCCTCCTACCCCCTTCTCATCACGTCTCCCCCAGGAGGTCTCCAGTGGCCCTGGAGATTGAGGGAGGGCAGCTGCTGCCTATAGGAAGACAGCGGAAGCAGCTTCGCGGGATCCGTGGGTTTAGCTGAGCTCAGATTTGGAGACTGGCCTCAGGTCACACCACCAGTAAGGGGGGACGAAGCTGGGAAACAAAAAAACTTCCATGGCTAAAGGACTTGGAAAGCAAGGGTGTGTGGGGCCGTACTGCTAGCCAGAAAAGGGCCAGGTCCTGGGGCATGCGGTCTAAAGCACCAGCAGCAGGGCTGCAGGCTGGAGTGCACGGCGTGTTTTACACATTACGTTTTGGGGAAGAAAGATGTAAGTTTTGAAAGATTTTACACTGGCTACAGATAAGGGGGGTGGGGTGGGAAAAGATGAAGCAGGGCAGTGCAGAGCATGTAAGGAAGAAATACGCGTATTTACTGCTTTTGATTGGTTATAGGCGGGCGTCCTGAAAGCTCATGCGTGTGCGGGATGTGGTGGTGTCTGGTGGTCGTGTCACAGGCGCCCAGAGGTTGATTTAAGGCTCCACCACATTGGGATTGTGAGCTGGCCCCCAGCTAGTAACAGGCTGACTGCCTTGTCTCTTTCTCCCACTCTCTGGCCCGCTGCAATTTAATTTAGAACATCTCAGAAGTTTTCTCTTGTTAGGGCGAAATCCTGCCCCCATATTCCTGCTGCCGTCCCCGTGGCCTCTGCAGTGAGGCCACAGAAAGTGTGAACGGAATGAAGTGAAGTGGGCAGGGCGAAATGACTTTGCACTGTCCCATCCCTTCAGGCACAGTTGTTGGCGTCTGTTGTGATTTCTGGTGTGTGTTGTGTGTGGCTTTGTTTGCTTCCCCAGGTTGTGCCTGTGTGTTTGTGCATTTGGGATGTGGGGAAGCCCCCCAGCACAGAGCCTGGTATCTCCTAGGGACTCAGTACGGGCTAGTTTTCCTCCTGTTCCCTGACGGGACAATACAGACCAGGGGAGCATGTTCTCTCCACCATCACATAGTCTCAAATGGGGGGAAGAACCATTCCCATGCTCATCAGTTGCCTTGGGACATTCAAGGCAAACTTGATTGACAAGTTTCTGTACAAGAGTAGAAACTGGAATTACATTGGTTTTTGGTGGGGTTGTTTCCAGTGGTGTGTGGAGCAGAGCTGTGCATGACCCTGGAGCCCAGTAAAGAGCCACATATTTTTGGAGTTGTCACCTGAGTCCCACTTCAGCAATTGGGACCAGTGGCTGTGCCCTTGCCTTGTGTTGGCTGGGAAGACCGAGGCCCTGGGAGTTGAATATGTGACCCAGTTGTTACGGCCTAAAGAGAGCAACAAGGAGGAGCCCCGACTCCAGAATGGGGGTGGGGTAGCCTGTGGAAGGTGCCTTCTCTCCTGTAGACAGCAGAGGGCTGGGTGGAGCGGGCGCCTTACTTTCCCTTAAATGTCACCAGTGTTTCCTTTTCTTCTGCCATCTGCTTTGCACCTCAGGGAGGAGAGAGACCGCGCGTCGGGGTATAGGAAGAGAGGCCCGAAACCCAAGCGGCTTCTGCTGCAGGTAACCCGCCAGCGTTGGTGCCCACCCACAGGCCCCCTTGCTCATCCCGTCAGCTGGCCCCATCCATGCAGTGGCACAGCTAGTTGAGCTGAACACTCCCCCTCCTCAGCCCCACCCGGGGTGCTGTGGGCGGGGTACTTATCGGGTAAGGTCCAATGGAAGGAGTTGGGAAAAGTCGGAATATGGGGCTGGTGCCCCAGGAAGGTAGCCTCCGGGGGAGGTGCTGTTTGAGGGAGGGTGGATATATGGTGAATGGGCTCCTGGAACTTTGAAAGCTTAGAATCTTGTAAATGAGCCTCTTTGATGCTCAAAATCCTCAAAGCACAAAATTGTAATATTTGAGTTCCTTAGAGACAAAAACTTTAGAATTGAGGAAACATGGGAGCCTGAAATTTTAGAATTCAAGGAAAAGAGACCCTTGGAATTCTGGAACCATAGCCTTGGAATTTCCTAGAATCGTGTTATTTTCGGTGAGAAGAAACCTCCAGGGCCTCCTTTTCCAATCCTCTGCCACAGGTGGGGTCTAGACTCTGTCATCTGGTTACCCAGGTCTTGGGGGCACTTTGCTGACCTCACTGCTGTGCACTGAAAAGAGGATGGCATCTGAAGTGATGTAGTCCTGTGATTTGAGGCAATTGTGCGACATGTGTAGCTTCTCTGGGCCTGCGTTTTCTCATCGGGTAGGAATACCCACTCTCCTTACCTTAGTGAAGCCCATCGGGTACTGGAGCCCAAGTCGGCCTTCTGGGTCCTTGTGCAGCGTGTCCAGCCTCCTGTCCACTCTTGCCTATCGATCTCCGGAGGCTTTTGCCAGAATAGATGGGCCTTCCTTCATGCAGTGGGCATGTCCCACGGGCTTGGTGTGAACTGGGTCCCTGGCACCTGGCAGACATCTTCTCCATACTCAGCTCTGTGCTCAGTGCCCCTCACAAATGAACACACTTCATCTGCACAGTTATACTCCTAGGGAAGGGGTATCATCTACTTCTGTGTAATCAATGTCCCCCTAACTAAGCACCTGAAAGCAATAAACACTCGTGATCTCACACAGTCTCGGTGGGTCAGGAATTCCGGAGTGCTTCAACTAGTTCTTGAGTGATTCTAGTTTGCGGTACAGTCCCGGTGTCGGCCCGGGATCCGCTCATCTGAAGGCTGGACTAGGGCTGGATGATCTGCTTCCAGAGCGCTGCTCACATGCCGGGCGTGTCCGTGCTGGACGTTGACAGGAAGCATGGTTCCTTACCTCACGGACCTCTCCAGAGGGCTGCTGAGTGGCCTCACAGGACACCCACTAGCTTCCCGCAGAGTGGGCAGGCCACGAGAGCGAGCCAGGAGGAAGCACAGTGTCTCTCCTGCCCTAGCTGCGGAAGTCCCACCCCGCAGGGCACGACACGACACTCGGGTGTGAATCCCAGAGGCGGTTGTTGTTGGGGCGCTCTTGGAGGCTGGCTACCAAAGTTTCTTCATCCTTTCACTGATGAGGAAACAAGCTCAGGTAGGCTGCAGTTGACCAGGGTCACAGCTGGATGAAAACCCAGATCTGCCTCTGGTGCTCCTGGCTCCCTGTTAGTAGCGGTGGTTCTCTCATGGCGAGGTGGAGAGGAGACAGATGAGTGCGACTGGCAGAATTATGGGAGAGTTTCCTGGGCTTGTGATGGCCTGCGAGCCAGGCTGAAGGAGTGGGTTTTGATAAAGCTGACTATAGGATAAGCCCTCCCAGCATTGCAGTATATTCCCAATCCCTTCCCAGTTCAGCACTCCTCCCATCACCATGACAACCCGCACCCCATACCCAGAGATGGGCATTGGCAGGTAGGACTGGGGAACGGAGCCTGCACATGTGATCTTTGCTCCCAACTTGAGACAGTTGACCTACAGGTCCCCTCTGATGGACTCCCTTTCTTCCTAGGCGCTCTTAGCCTCTGGTGACAGGCAGCAGTACCAGGTACTGTCCTTGAGGGAGCCAGGTCCTCCCAGCATTTTAGCACAATGATCTTTCTTGAATTTGTATAAATTTCCCCCAAAAGTCAGTAAGACAAATCCCCAAATTTCAGAACTCCAGCCCTTGAGTGGCGGGAGAATGTTCCCTGCAGCCCATTTTGGCAGGAGTGAGGCAGGGCATCAACAGAGGGCCACAGCTCAGGGCTGAGAGGGCCCTGGACGGGCCCGGGGTGCCTGCGGGCTGCTGGCAGAGCCCGCGCCCCCAGTGCTGTGCGTCCCCTTGGTGAACTTGCCCCAAGAACCTTCCCAGCCCTCTGCCTCACACCATCTCCTTGGCGAGCTGGCCGTTTCAGCTATGGGGGTCCTTCAGTGAGAACGATTCCTCTGATGAGGAATAAGTCCTTAATGTATCTGCTTCATAAATCCAGGTCTGTGTTTCGTCAGTCAGTTTTGGCTTCGTACCTCTTGTACGCCCTTTGCTGTGTCCCAAAGGCATGAAAGGCATATGCCTGCGGCCCCCGTGCGCGAGCCCTTGACAGCCCCCTGCACAGATGAGGCTGCTGTGGGGCTGAGATGAGTGGCAGAGCTGGGCCGGGCCTGGGGCTGGGGCTGGTCAGGGGGGCTCTCTGGGCTGCACTGGGCAGGGGGTAGGGTGATGTCTGGCTCTGGGCCATGAAACATGGGTAAGGGCACTCGGGTGGGAGGAACGGCGTGAGCAAAGGCGCGGCAGTGGGTGGGAGGGCAGGGCTGACCCGCCGTGCCCTGGCTTGCCCCTGCAGCGGCTGTACAGCATGGACCTGCGGAGCTCCCACAAGGCCAAGGGCAAGGAGAAGCTCTGCTTCTCTCTGACACGCCCACTCGGCAGCGGGAGCCCCGAGGGGGTGGTCAAGGCAGGGACGCCCGAGCTGGTGGACAAGGGCCCCTTGGTGCCCACCCTGCCCTTCCCGCTCCGCAAGCCGCGCAAGGCCCACAAGTACCTGCGGCTCTCACGCAAGAAGTTCCCGCCCCGCGGGCCCAACCTGGAGAGTCACAGCCATCGACGGGAGCTCTTCCTGCAGGAGTCACCAGCTCAGGATGTTCTGCAGGCAGCCAGCGAGTGGGAGCCTGCTGAGCAGCCCCCCGAAGAGGAGGGTAAGGTGGCCCAGCCCCCCCGGCCTAGGCCCAGAGACCCTCAAAGCTGGAAAGGTCCCTTGAGTCATCAGGTCCAGCTGGCCTAATGCTCAAAGAGGGCGTGGGGTGCTCCTGAGGCTACACAGCCTGCAAAGACCCTGGCACTCGGCCCAGACACAGCCCATTCTGTAGTCCTGCTCGGGATGAGCTCTGGTCCAGCCAAGAAAGATAAATGTGACCACCTCCTGTGTGTCCGGCCCTGAGCTAGGCTCTGACCTGGCTGGACACTCAGAGGAAGACCTGGTGTGAGGGGGTGGGAGTGGTCTGCATGCTGCCACCTGTTCCCACCTGCCCCACCTTGTTGTCAAGCCTGGCCTCACCCATCTGTCTTTCTCCCACAGTTGTAGCAGATGCAGACCTGGCCGAGGGGCCCCCTCCCTGGACACCTGCGCTCCCCACAAGTGAAGTGACAGTGACCGATATCACCGCCAACTCCATCACCGTCACCTTCCGTGAGGCCCAGGCTGCTGAGGGCTTCTTCCGAGACCGCAGTGGGAAGTTCTGAATCACCATTTTTACTTTTCTTAAACTGTTTTCTTTTGGGCTTGGGGTGGGGACTTCCAGAGGTGGGGAGGGGTTGGGAGCGGGATAATTATTTTATTTAAAAAATATGGAGCAGGAATGGGGGGAAGATCCCAACAGTCTCCCGCCACCCTGCCCTTTTTTCTGGAGTGATGTTTACAGAGAGGCCTCAGGGTCTGTTTTGGGGCTGGGGGTGGGGAGGCCTGGCACTGCTCTGTCCGTTGGGGTACCATCTCCTCGTCAGGATGGGGACAGAGCCACTCTCCCCTGGACACCTCCATCACCATTCTTCTCTAGAGACACAGCAGCTGGTCCTAGGAAATACAGGAGGATGGGACGGCCCAAACCCTCCCCCAGCCTTTCTGGTTGATTTTTCCTTTTCCTGTTTTTGTGGGGAGTGGTCTTTATTTTTCACTTTGCACTCCAGCTTTCGGTGGGATTGGAGGCTGCCTTTGATCAGGAGTGAGGGTCAGAGAGAAGGGGCAGGAGGAAGTTGGAGATGGGGTGGTGTGTCCTGTGTGTCAGATAGCCTTCAGAGCGGTCTCTGCCTTTCCCTGGTTGGGGGGAGGGGGAGCGGCTGACAGCAGAGCCCCTTCTGCTGAGAGGTCCACCTCATCCCCCATCACGGGCCTATGAGAAGCACTCGCGTGCACACTCAGCCACACAAGTGTGCACATGCACACTGCCCCTCCCGCCCTTGTGAGTGTGTGTTCGTGTCTGCAGACATGTGCAGTGGGCCTTGCAAACCTCCTGTTTAGAGACCTTGATCAGATGACTGAATGTGGGGTGATTCACAGTACAGAAGAACTTGCCACGGGCACCCCACATGCACCCCATCTTGCATGGCCCATGACGTGACAGAATCTAGCCCAACACCGGTTGCTGGAAGCTGTCGGCAGGAGTCCTGCCGTGGGCAAGATGGCCTCCAACGCTCCACGCACACAGCTGTGGCTTTGCGGCTTCGCCTGGCCAGCCGCAGGTGTGCAAGCGTCTGCAGATGTGCGGGGCTCTGAGGCACTTGGGCCCTGTGCTTCCTCCCTGAGGGGCTCTTGTTCTCTGACTCAGGTGACTTTTCAGCCCTTGCCACTCCCCTCTTTTTCTGCCTTCCCCTCCAACTCAGCCATGTTGGGTATCGGTGAGGGTGGTCAGGGAGGGAGGGGTGTCCCGCCGTCTCAGGGCAGCCTTGGCTCCTGACACACTTCCTCGTGTCCCCTCCCCCCCACCCTAGACACTGCAGCTGGGCTGGCCTTGTTGTCCTGTGGGGGACCTCTGCCATGCCTTCCTGGGGTCAGGCTGTCCACAAGCCCTGCCCCATGCACCCGGCAAAGGGCTGTGTCTGCCAGGAGGAAGGGGCACTCATTTTCTAGTTTGCACACACTTGCCCTGTGGACTAGTAGCTCCCCCAGCAACGAGGAGTGACTCTTCCCCCATCCCAGCTCTGTAAGGGAGAAAAAGCCAATTGTGGGTGCACCCAGGGAGCACGTGTAAAAGGCTGGCTTCCTCTGCCCTTTGCCATTGCCGCCCGTCCTCCCCCAGGGCTGTCCCCCCACTCCCTGTGTCCTGAGGACGTCAGCAGAATCCCTGCCCAGGCAAGGACAGGCCATTCTTCTCCCAGACCCCTTCTCTCTCAGTTCCCAAACCAAAGACAGCCTGCATCCCCCTTTCTGTTTTGGGTGCCCTGCTGGCAAGAGTCCCGAATTCCGTCTCTTTCCCCTTCCTCCTTCATCCTTCGCTGTCCAGGGTCAATTCAGTGCTTCCATTGGGGGATGGACGATCCCCTCCTGGGCGACTTCACTCACCCCTAGCCTGGGGAGTTGCATGGGAGTAGTGGGAGTAGGTCAGGGAGAGGAGGCCAGCTGCAGGAAGCCCCACCCGCCCCTGTGGGACCCGGGGAGGGGACAGGCAGCTGGAGTTGGGGACTCTCCCAGGACCTGGCTCCCAGCAGAGGTGAGGGCGCTGGAGAGCCAGGTGGGCAGGGGGGCCTCTCTCTAAATGAACGCTGTTGGCTCCTGGCTTTGGGACTTGGCTGGCAGCTTCCAATAGAAGTCAAACTCCCTATCCCCCTGGGGACACAGAAAAAAACGCTTCCTGCCTCATGGGCACTTTCATGTGCAATTTGCAGGATTGGGGTTTGGAGGGCTCTTTGGTGGAATGAGGCAGCTGTTTCTCTGTCGGCAGCAACAGAACACTTCTCGCCTCTTCCTCAGCCCTTTACAGCTCACCAGCCAGGCCTGTGTCTCAGGGAGGGCTGAACCCAGCAGGAGCGGCTCCCTGGGGGAAGGGCTGTGGCTCTTAGGACCCTTCCTGCACTGACCAGGACAGAGACCTCTAGGAGGGGTTCCGTGTGGCTTGCAGGCCTCCTCCCAGCCCTGAGTGTCCCCGCTGGGCTGCCTGGCCTGAGAGGAGGCATGGCGAACGCTGACCTCCTACCCCACGCCCCCACCACCCGGAAGGCCAGTACACTCGTGGGTGGGTCGGGGCTTAGAAACGTCGGACCGCCTGCCTCTCCTCTCCCCAGCCCCCACCTGTTCGAATGTAGACCCCAGTCGGTACTTTTTGTTTGCTGTGGGATCGGACAGAGAATGTTCTGCACCCCTGGCAAGGCCACTCAGTGCAGCAGCCGAGCCTGCGGGCAGAGCGGGATCATTGCCCCCTGGGTCCCATTGCCAACCTCCTCCTCCTCCCCTGCCGGAGGATGGCGCTATGCTTCTGTAAGGTGGTGTAGCTTTTGCTTTATAAGTGGCCAGCCTGGCCTCCAGGTCTCAGCACAAGGACGCTTCCTTTGCACAGAATGAGCGGTGAGCTTTGTTCAGACGAAATGAATGTATTTGGGAGGGGTTGGGCACGAGTTGACCCCCTGCACATGCCTTTTCTGAGGGGGGGTGTGCTGGGGAGAGCCAGAGTGGATGCAGAGCTCGGTTTTATTTTTGTATTGATATTGGTAAGAGACTGTATAGCATCTATTTATTTAGATGATTTATCTGGTAAATGAGGCAAAAAATTATTAAAAATACATTAAAGATGATTTTAAAAAAAAGCTCTTGGGCATCCCATTCCTCCTTTTGATGGCGTCACACAGCTCTGCTGAGGAAGGAGTTCCAGCCCGCAGGGCTCAGCCTGGGGTTTAGTCCCAGGTCTGCCGGGTACTGACCATGACCTTGGGCAGGTCATTCAGTTTTTTGTGTCCTCCAGGTGTCGAGTAAGATTAATTCGGTGATGGGTGGCAAGTGGTTGAAACCAGAGTGTAGATGGATGCATGCCCACCGTGGTGGTCAGGGTTCAGGGGCGAGGAGGAGTGGGTGGGGGGCGGTGCCAAGGGTGTGCTTCTGCCTCCTTTTAGTTCCTGCACGGTCAGGGCCCTCAGGCCGGCAGCTCCTAGATAACTGCCTTTAGAAAGTGGGGACTTAGCATGCCTTGTCCTCAGCTGTGAGCCTTGACCCTAATTCTGGGTCCCCAAGAAAAGTCCCATCGGTACCCTGGTACAAATATCCATCCTGACGCTCGGGCACTATTACTGCACCTGCTTTTATGGTGGGACAAATACTTAGGCTATGGTTAGCTATTCAAATCTGCACAGCTAGGATGTAGTGAGCCAGGAATTTGAACCCGTGACTCACTACAGTAGCCCCCTTTGTCCACAGTTTCATTTTCCATGGTTTCAGTTACCCGCAGATGATGACAGTCCAAAAATATTAAATGGAAACTTCCAGAAATAAACAAATCATAAGTTTTGTGCGCCTTTCTGAGTAGCATGGTGAAATCTTGTGCCTTCCCTTCCCAAACTGCCCAGGATGTGAATCATCCCTTTGTCTAATGTCTCCACCCTGTATAAGCGACCCCCCCCCGCCCCCACCAGTAGTCACTTAGTAGCTGTCTCCGTTAGTGTCCAGAGGCCGCCAGGGGGTGTGGCCCCAGCAAGCCCTCAGCAAAGCAGGTGTTAATGGACATCACTCCCTTTTACTCCCTTTTCACCAAGAATGAGAGAAGGAATAAGCCAGAAGTCCTATTTTGTTCTTAACCATTGACTTCAAAGTATCACCTCAGCCCTCCCTGAGCTGCGCCACCCCCATTCCTTCCTTCTGCTGCCCCTCCCTCCCCTGGTTGCCCCCCCCTCCATCTCCCACAGCTTCCCAGCTCACACCACACTCAGAGCAACACTCAGCCACACTCGCCTCCATGCGGCTCCGCAAACAGGTCCTCACCCCAGGGCCTTTGCACTCACTGTTTTACCCGGATCTTCTCTCCAATACCCGCTGGGCAGGATGTGCTTTCTCTGAAGGCTCTATGGGAAATCTTTTCCTGTGTCTGCTGCAGGTGGGGGCTTTCCCCCTCTGTTGTTGCCCACAGTCCTTGGCTTGTAAAACATCTCTCCAACCTCATCTTCACGTGGGCTTCTCCCTGTGAGTCCGCGTCTGTGTGTCTCCTTATAAGGACGCCAGCCGTATTAGATTACGGGTCCACCCACTTCAGTGTAACTTCTCCTTAACTAATTACTTCTGCAAGGACCCTATTTCTAAACAAGGCCACGTTCTGGGAAGGTTCTGGGAAGGATATGAATTTGGGGTGGAGGGAGATACTATTCCAACCCAGGACATATACATTTCACATTTACTAATAAAAACTTTCTCACCTGTGTGGTAGAGACTGTTAATTGTCCCACTCTATTAATTCTTCTTATTGCAGAATGTATAACTCCTGCTTTTTAGCAAGCTCTATAGCCATCCAAAATAAAGGCTACATTTCCCAGACTCCTTTGCTGCTAGGTGTGGCCAAGTAACTAAGTCCTGGTCAGGAAGGTGTGAACATAAGTGCCATATGGCAGCTTCTGGGACGCTCCCTTAGGAGGCAGCCAGCTTGGTCGTCTGCCCCTTCTCCCCTCCCATCTAGCTGACAGAACACAGATGTTATAATGATACATTGTGGGCCATGAAGACAAAGGCCTCGCACGTCCTGAGGATGGCATAGCAGAAAGCTGAAAGCAGCCTGGGATCTAAATGACTGTGGAGTCATCTCCTGGCTGTGTAGCTTACACCTGGACTTTCCTGTTTGAGGTAGCTGTCTGTCCAGGGCTGCCGTGCTGCACCGTTCTCAGGGCAGAGGAGGTGAATGGAAGGCCTTGGAATTCTGAAGTGAGCAGACTGCATGGCCAGCCTCAGAGGCCCTGCTTCTATCTAGTTTTAGTCCCTGGTTTGGGGGGGGGGGGGGGGGGGGGCTCACAGTTACTTTCAGGTGATCTTAATTTCAACTCATATAATAGACTGTCGATAGTTTCTTTACTATCTAGGAGGTCTTTGTCCATGGACGGGATTACCCAACACTATTGGTACTTTTTTTATGAAGGTGATATAACTGAAAACCCATTTTCCTTGAGCATTTAAGCATTATTAATTAGATTAATCACAGTCTCTTAAAACTTAAATACGATTGCAAATCTAGTATGATTGATTCTTTGGAACCCTCCAGACATCTTAAATAACAGGACAGACATACACAAATAAAATATTTCAGACTGAGGGAGATGCAGGGTCTGAGTCATCTAATGATTCTTTACTGAGATGCACAAACTAAAAAGACTGAAACTGAAATCTTTGTTCATTAGGCTGTCTGTCTCTTTTTGAATAATAAAAAATATGCATTTGTGGCCCCAGGGACTGTTCAGTTTGTCTTTGTCACGGAACTCTGAATTTTTGAAATTAATGTATAGAAACGCAACTTTTCCAGAATGTATGCATTTTCTAAATTCGCATAGCAATTTGAAGACCCATGAGATTTCATAGAAATTTTAGGATGCTTTTTTCGAAATTCTGCAAAAAAAAATAACATTGAGATTTTGATAGGAATTGCGTTGAAGGTGAAGGACTCGTGTTGAAGGGTAATATGCACATTTTAACAATGTTAAGTTTCCAGTCCATGAACATGATAGAACATGGATGTCTGTCCGTTTACTGTGTCTTCTCTGATTTCTTTCAGCAATGTTTTGTAGTGATCCACGTAGAGGTCTTTTGCCTCCTTGGTTAAGTATTTTATTCTTTTTGGTTGTATTGTTCATGGGATCCTTTTCTTAATTTCTTTCTCGGATTGTTCATTGTTAGTGTATAGAAATGCAACTGGTTTTTATATGTTCATTGGATTTAATCTTATTGCTATTTTAAGAGTAATAATACCTCCTTTTCTATTTTTAAATGACTGTTAATACAGAGAAAAAGATTTTAATATTCATTTTGTATTCAACCCTCTTATTTACTCTGAATCTTTTCTTCTTTTTTTTCTTTTCCAAATTTGAGTCTCTTGGGTTTGGGAGATATAAAATCATCAACAATAACAGAAGAAAGTTACACTAATGTTTACACTAATTATGGACTTTCTTTGTCTTATTACATTCATTACAACTCCAAGACTATGTTGAATAAGTGTTAATGAGCACCATCCCTGGCATGTTCCCCATTTAATTGAAATGGTTTTAATGTTTTGCATTTATAATAATATTTGTTGCTATCTTTTTCATAAAAATCTTTTTCTACGCTTCAGAACTTTTATTTCTATTTTACTTAGTATTTTAATGATGGCTGACTCTTGTGAGGTTTTGTTCAGCATCTATTGGTATCATCACATGATTTCCTTCTTTAATCAGTTGTGTAATGGATTATGTTGGTCTATTTCCTGATATATTACTATACTTTCATTTTTGGAATAAACCTTGTTTGGTCATAACATAGTATTCTCTTAATACATTGTTGACTCTATTTGTAAATATTTTATTTATAATTTTTGCATCTATATTCATAAGTGAGATTGATTTAAGAGATTGCATAGCCTCTTTTTTGGTACTCTTCACTATTTTTTGTATTAAGGTTATGTCTTCACAATATGAGTTGGGAAAAATTTTCCATATTTTTTTATAACTTGTAATCTTTTATTAACACTAAAATGATATATTCTTTAAAGTTTTGATAGATTTGTGAATACATTAGGTTATAGTGCATTTTTTTTTAGTGGTAGATCTTTAATTATCTTTCCAATCTCCACCATGATTATAGCTTTATTCAAGTTTTCTATTTCTTCTTGGGTCAATTTTGTTCATTGTATTTGGCTAGGAAATTATTCATTTCCTCAAGATTTTCAAATTTGTTCCCATAAGTTTGCCTGTAGTAGTCTCTTAGAATTCTTCCAGTCTTTCCTGTATCAGGGTTACATTTCCTTTCTTATACTTTATCTTGTGTATCTTTGCCATCTTTTTTTCTTTTATCAAATTCTTTCTAGATTTATCTACTTTATTGATCTTTTTAAGGATCAGATTTTTTAAATTTGTGCTTTCTGCCATTTAAAATTTTCTAATTAATTTCAGCTTTGATCTTTGTTAATTTCCTATTTCTGGTTTCTTTCATTGCTTTATCTGATTTCTAAAAATGAATAGGAAATTGCTCTAGTTATCTTTTTTTTGTAATGAAAACATTTACCTTATTTTTTTCTGAGTATGGCTTTTGCTGTGTCCTCTAGATTTTGAAGTTACATCTGTTAGGGCACATTTGGCTACAAATAACAAAGTATCTGATTAATAGTGACTTGAATAATACAGACATTTACTATTTTATGTAACAGGAAGATTATAGCTAGATATTTCTAGAGCAGATATTGTTTCAGTGTCTTAACACCCTCATCAAAGACTCAAGCTTTTTCCTAGCTTTTTGCGTCATCATCATCAACATGTTGACTTTTGTCCTCCTGCTCCTCATCTTATAGTTGCGAGATAACTGTCACCGTTCCAGACATCACATGTTCTGTCCCACTAACCGGCAGGAAAAACAATGGAGGGATAATTAAACCTTACTTGTCTGAAATATCTTTTAAAAAAAAGAAAGAAAGCTCTCAGACAGATATTTTCTTATGCTTAACTCGTCATAACGGGGTCCCATGGCCACTCGTAGCTTCAAGAGAGGCTAATAAAGTATCTGGCAAAGGGGGGATAGGATTACACGACAGACTTAGGCCAATCATGAGTTATCCCCTGGGCTGTAAAATTGCCACTGCCACCAAACTCAGAGTTTCTCATCATTTTCCCTTTATTTGGCTGCTATGTTGTTTGGTACATACAAGTTCATGATTGTTATATTTTAATCTTTAATTGTCCCTTTATGTCATTATAGTTAAGTCCCTCTTTCTCTTGCTTCATGCCTGAAACTCTACCTTTTGTAATTTTGCCATTCTTGCTTGCTCTTTAAATTTTCATTTGTCTGGTATCGCTTTGTTAATCCCTTTTATTTTCCATATCTATTTTTAAGAGTGTTTCTTGTAAGAAGTTATGGAAGAATTCGTTCTGTTCACATTTAGTGGGATACACTTGGTTTTACTTTTTTCATCTTATGCTGTGTTCGTGATTTATTGTAACTAGTTTCTTGCCCCCTCTCCTTTTCTCCATTCTGGTGGGGGTGTTGACAGTGGTGGCAGCCAAGGCAGGTGTTCTGTATCAGCATCCAGTTTCCAGATGTGGCTGGTGTGGGTGGAGCATACTGCTTCCATCCTTGCTCTCACTAGACCAGCTTTGCAGCAGTCTAGGCGTTCCTTCCTGGCTCTGATGCCTCCAAATCTCGTCCTCCATCTTTCCTAGAGATTCACTGAGCCACTCACATCTTTTTAATCAATCTTTTTGTGTGTGTGTTTTAACTAGCCAGACTTGGTGCTTGCTTCTTCAACTAAGAACAGTGAATACACAGTTCCAAGTGGTGTTTTTCCCCTAATCATTTCTATGGGACACCTTACACTCAATAGAGTTTTAGCTTATTTATTAGACCCGTATTAGATACTGAGAAGGAACAGAATACTTGGACCACCAAAATGATCCAACTATTCTAGACTATCCAGGGAATTTTCAAATAAATTTTTTTCTTGGTGCTGTAGAATAAAAGCCCTTTATACTTATTTTTATGAGGGAAAGACCTGATTCTCCCCTGAGAAAATAAGCCACCTTTTACAAACTTAAAAATCATCTTTATTTTTTCAACTATAAAAATACATGCTTACTTGTAATAGAAAATGAAACAGAAGAAAAAAGGAGGAAAGAAAGGTCTCCTGGACTTGGCTAAGGGTCAGGTGTGCCTGTGGAGCTCACTTCTTGCAGTTTTGAATCATGAGTCAGCAGTTTATGAATCATGGAGATGCTTCAGGAACAGTCATCTTGAGTGACTTCTTAGTAATGAGGGTCATGGGCATCCAAGTTCAAATTTCTGACAGCATCCACTAAATTATTCAGATCTCGAATCTCTTCTGAGCTCTGTTCTGAGAACAGATCTATCGTGTTGATCTGTTGAGAGAGAAATTAGGAAGCATCGATTGGCTGAAAGCTGTGCAGGGAGGAAGGAGAGGGGACACTGAAAACGCTGGGACAAGAAATGAACCAGGTCAAGTGAGGCCTTTAAAGAAATAGAAAGCAGACAAGAGTCTAAGGAAAGGGAGAGAAGGAAGGAACTGAGAGCCCTAGTGGGAGAGGGGAGTGAAACAGGGCATTGTGGGAAAAGAGAAATGAGTGAGGGCAGAGGGAGCGGCCAGGGGAGCTGTGACATGGCGAAGCGGATGAAGCTGGGAAGGTGGTGTGGAGGCCAAGGGCTTGCAGTGGGACCGCGCCTCACCTTCAGAATCTTCTGGAGCCTTCGTTTTACTTTGTCACTATGTTGCTTCAGCTTCTCCCAGGGCTCGAAAGGCCTTTCCTGGTTATCCACAAAGTTTTTCCAGCAGTCAGTAAACTCTGAGATGAAAGGAGAGTCCCAGTCAGGGCAGGGGGCAGAGGAGACGCATGTCTCACCTGCAGGGTCAGGGTCTCCTCCTTCCTTTCCCCTCCCTTCTCGTTCTCTCCCTGGGAATGTCCTTTACGGGTGTTACCCCACCTTGGCCCTCAGCTGGGCCCCCATCCTTCCCGTCCAGGTACCATCCCTCCCCCAGGGCCTTTTCCCTCTCGGAACTGCAAACCCTCCCGTCAGCTGACAGCTGTGTCTCTTTCTACCTGGTTCTGTCATGGCCAACACTGGGATGTTGGATTTCCAAAGCTGTCGCAGCCCATGCTGATTTACCCAGCGCCAGTGGACGTACAGGCGGGAGGTGAAGACCTGGAGGCTCAGGTGGGGGTGGTCATCAATGAAAGCCACCAGTTTCTCAGCACAGTGGGCACAGGGGCTCCATGTGACATAGCAGATGATTTTGTACCTCTGGGTTTGGTCCAGGTCCAGTGAGCAGATCTTGTCAATAAAGCAAATTTCTGCATGGCTCTTTTTCTGGGGAGGGTCCCAGACGGAGACAAGGAAGGGTTGGTTAAAAGGCAGAGTCCAGAGGTTCGTGACCTCTGCCCTGTAAATTTTTGAATACGTAAACTTGCCTAAGACAGGAAAGAATCTCCTTCCTTCCTTCCTTATTTATTCTTTCATTAACTCACTCATCCATTAATTCAAGATTCCCAAAGCACCCACAGCTTGATCCAAATCAGACAGGATCCCAGTGACTAGAGTAGGTGATGGCTTGGCAAAGAGACAGCCCACAGAACAGTCCTGAAGGCTCTGAGGACCTGTTTGGACACCTGCCCAGGAGGTTGTCTGGGGATCCCAAGAAGCAGGTCAGAGCAGAAGGGAGGAGGCATGGCCAGTTTGGGCAACAGGTGGAAAAGCAGGGATGTTGTGGAGATCTTGTTGGTAGAGTTAAGTGCTCAGTCCTCGGAAGAGCCCTTGGCTTTCCCAAAGCTGAGATCCGGAGGACCAGGAAACGTTAACTTCTCAAAATGGGGCAGGAAGAGCGTTCTGCTGGAGGGAAGAGCTTCTGCTGAGGCCCAGGATGGAAAGGAGCTGGAGTGTTCCAGGGAAGCTGGGCTAACTCAGACCCAGCCGTCTCAGTGTTTTCCCTGCACACTGGATGCGGGAGCCCCTCCTGCCCTGCGCCCAGGGAGCCCGCCTGGCACCTTGTTCTTAAAGTAGCCTTGCTCAAGTGTCACATCGAGCAGCTTCAGCTTGTAGCACAAGTAGGTCTTCCTCCGTCCCTTGGGCTCGCTGACCCGTGGCTGGTTGCCAAACTGGTAGTAGAATATTTCCTCTGGCAGCAGACTCATGTTTCTATGCAACAGGAAGGAGAAAACTGAAGATGCAGAGAGCGTCTTGTGGTGTCAGCCCAGGCTCTGTCACCTTGGGTTCACTTGGGACCTAGGGGTGGTAAGGGAGGTAAGGAGCGTCTCCTCTTTCTTCGTTGGCCAGAAGGACTGAGGAGGGGGAAGGAAGAGGAGAGAGCTCCCACCTGGCCCGCTGCCTCTCACCTCTAGACTGGCCGAGGGCCCCTCCCCTTTTGGAAACCATTGCAGGCAGGACAACTGGCCTGAGTGGGGTCTACGCCCTGGAAACTGGTCACCGTATGTCCTTCCTGGGCTCGTACACCTTTGTCCTGAGCGCCAGACTCCTCTGTTCGGGTCCCACAGGCACCTCAACCCCAACATGTCCAACTCCAGAACCTTGTCTTTGGGGAGTGAGGGACGGAAGCTGGTGCTTCCTCTAACTGCGCCCTTTGCTTCGGCATGTGTATCACGCTTTAGTCTGTACAAAGAGCAGAGGCAGGTGAACAGGAAAAACTTTTCACCAAGGGAGTGTTGTGAGAGAGATTTTTGGCTGAAGGACTCACATAGCTTTTTCTCCCCCAGTGGTGATTATACTCTACAGAGTAGTCCGTTTTGTATCTTGCTGGTTTTCATTGAGAATTACATTGCGAAGGGACCTGGCCCACACGGGCATGCAGAACCACCGGATCCTTTTTGAGAACTCTGTGGACTCTGCCCAGATGGACGAGGGGCACAGAACTTGGAGCCCTCCTGCCACAGCCCAGCGGCGCGCTTGACGCTGGCTCTGGTCGGACCCCACTGCACGTGGCCATTCATGACCCAGTGGACGCCAAACAGTGTGAACAAGCTTGGGAGGCTTGGTGGCACCCCAGCTTGCTGTCCTTCTGGACACTCCACCCAAGGCTGAGGTGACCTGGCTGATCATGGAGTCAGGCCCTGGCGACCACAGGGCTCAGAAACTTGCATCTGGCTGCAGGCGTCACGCCAAGGGTGCCCTTCCTTGGGGCGCACAGCACAGGGTGCCACTGAGCTGCATATCCTGTTCCTGCAAAGGCAGAAATGCCTTCCCCCTATTTCCAGCCAACTCACAGAAACACCCCTAAGTCCACCCATGAAAAACCATTTCTGACATCGGTTATGCTAATTTAGAAAGCCACTAATTTCATAAACTGAAACCCACCTCTGACATCTCTGTGCTAATTAGCAAATCTTCAGATGGAACTGGATGACAATTGCTGAAGAGACCATCTGTGACTGGGGCCTTTGATGACAGACCAGTGACCCAGGCAGAAGTTCATACTCCCAGTTAGGGCCACTGGCCACCCTCAGGGTGAGGATTAGAAGAAAGACACCCATTCATAGTACACTTAGGAGAAAACCTTCCTGATTTAATACTGAAGTTCCCCCATTCTGGGAAGATTCCCCAGTGCCGGGCAAACCCACACAGTCAAGGCTAAAGTAGTTCAAATGTTAGACAAGTGCACTACCTTAATAGCACAAGTGTTGACCCCTAGCCTTGAATAGCTAAAATTGTAGGCATGATAGAAACAACTTGGAGGGAGTACTTAAGGACCATTTTAATTTTGCACACTTGGTAGTGTCTTTAAGAGAAACAGTTTATCTTCTTGTCTTGAAGAGGAGTTACCTTCCCCATGGCAGAAATTAGAACATTCCTTGCAAAACTGTGCAAGTTTTTAAAATAAAACTTATCAGAATGCTTTGATAGCTGCCTCCAACAATTATCTCAATTGTCCTTGCACCTAAAGTGGACTGGTGAGCTTGAACAAAGGGCTTTAAGAAGACCCGGTGGCATGCCTACGAGATCTAGCCAGTGGCATAGAAAGACAGGCTGCTGGAGCCAGTGGTGGGGGGTCTACAGAGGCAGGACTGGGGCTGGAGGCAGGCGTAGACCCTGCAGAGATGGCACCAGAGAGGGAGCGAACCCAGGCCTGGAAGAGGGGAGGAGGCAGGAGCAGAGAGGACAGGAGGCAGTGGCAACTGGTCCTTGTAGCACAGCCCCAGTCTCCTTGGCAGGCTTGCCCCAGTCTGCCCTGGTCCCTGAGCTCTCAGGCTCCACTTCCCTAATACAAAGCTGCCTGGCACGAGGCTGCTGTTGGCCTTGGGAAAGCCCCTGATCTGTCCTCCCGCTGTCTGAATGGTGGATGCCCCTCGCTCCCCAAGCTGCTGTGATAGCCCAGGGTGGGAGGCCCTAGGGAGATTTTGCTTCTCTGGGCTCTAACCCAACTTTTCTCCTCCTGTGCCTTTGACTTACCTGATCCCAGGTATACAGTCTACTCAGCATGATTCTCCCAGCCCAGCCAAAATGTCATGGGCATTCTGGCTCCATTTCTCTTCACAGGGGCCCTGCTTTAGAAAGTCCCTTGTCTAAGCCCCTCCCAGCCCTCTCAGCTGAGGCCCCGCCTACTTCCTGCTTGGGCAGCAGAGATGGGAGGGCCAGGGTGAGTGCCTGCTCAGGCTCACACCCACCTTCTCTCTGTTCCTTGGGGCCCTCCCTCTGGGCAGAGCTGGACCTCTGGTGGAGACAGACCCCTCTGTGCAGCAGGACCCACTGTGATTGCAAAGGGAAAGTGAAAGTCGTGAGGGCAGAGAGGGGAGGATGGGACAGGCCCTGCTGAAGAGAGCAGGACAGAGGCCCAGCTCCCCTGGGGAGGGCAGGCTGGAACCCTCTCCACACCACCCCTGCTTTGCAGTTAGTTGCCATTCAGTGTCCTGACAAAGACTGGTGATAATGTAAAGTGAGGGCAGGGCGTCGCATTTTCATCTCCAGCCTTGGAGAAGGCAGGTGTGTTGAGCAGATCCTGTAATCCATCCTCATAGCATTAACAGGGCGGATCATAATACTGACAACTCACACGAGGTCCCATCACAGAGAGACTAAGTATTAGGCACGACTGCAGGACTGAGTTGCGGGAGATCAAAATTGGTGTATTCGAATTTAGCTGGTGTGTTTGAGCAGCGGGAGGCCAGGTTAGACAAGACCATCCCCTCCCCGGGCAAGCGGGGCATGGAGCTTTATAAGGGGAAGTAAACAAGGCTGTTTCTCTTCCAGGCTTCAAGGGCTTTTCGGTGCACTCTTCATCACCGAGGGTTTCGGGGTGTGACGATGTCCTCCTGCTCCGTATCCTGGTTCCCATGCTATTGTCCGGGAATGTTCAGGTCCGTTGATCATGGGCTAATGTGAGAAAAATACAAGCCAGCAGATACAAGCAAGCAGGGAGCAAGGCAAAATGGCTTCCAAGATAAAATGGTTTCTATTCAGCACATTCCCTGCGGTTTCTCAGGCCTAAGGCAGTTTCTGTTCCTGGCCTAACATGAAGACACTCTCCCCAGGTCACACAACAAATAAATGGCAGAGCTGGAATGCTGTCCAGGCGGTGTGGCCTCACTCTCTCCTGCTTCCTCATTGTTTCCTGAAAAGCAGTGTGTGTGTTGGAGGGAGAAAGATAGCACAAGTGGAGGGGGCTTTCATTCCCCTAGGGCATCGCAGGTCAGGAATTGAGGACCTGGATTTCAAATGTGCCTTGTGGCATGTCCACTAATGAGACAGGTTAGCTAACATGTCGCTAGGTAGACAGGAAGGTCCCTGGTGGAATAAACAAAAAAGGCCATGTCCTGAAACTCCAGGTTTTGAAATCACTCTTCGCTCCAGGACAAAATGTAACAATGCTTTGAGGTTAATCATAAAATTCCTTTTGGCCTGACAAACGGAGCAGATCTGATAGGTAAGAGTGGGTTATTTTGCTAATTCCTTCAGGACGGGCAAGCAGAACAAACCTGGTAGACAACGAATTTCATTAGAAGGTGCCACTTCCCTTCTTCAAAGAGCTCCCCTTCCCCAAGCAGGCAAGGAAAGGTATAAAAGTAAGAGCTTTTGCCTCAGACCCCCAATCAGGATCCCTTCACTGCTCAGGAGGTCTGACCCTTTGCTTTCAATAAACTATCTTCCTTTAAAACTCTGCCTCTCCTGGGTCCATGTTTCCATTCTTTGGTCTCACGAGACAGGATCCCGGCACTCACTCACTCCAAAGTCCCCTGCATCATTTGGGGACTCACAGAGACATATTCCTACTTCACTAAGACCTCTAGGTGAAAAAACAAAGAATCCTGAGGAAGAAGTCTTAGTGCAGTCACCTGTCATCTCAAATCTAGATTGCACACAAATATAAGGCCCAAAGGAACCTTTCCCAGCTTGTCTCCCCACTGCTTCCCCATCCCACACACACCCCATTCTGCCACAGAGGCCCTGGGATGGCCCAGGGGTAACAAGAGCATGGGCAGGAGGTTAGAGGGTCTGTAGAAATGGCGTCCCCTCCACCCCAATCTGTCCTAATGTTCAGGTGTTGGGACGGTTTTTTCCTGCAGCTCCAGCTCAGAGCTCCATCCCCCCTTATTGGGATGTCTCCCTCCATCCCCTTATTGGAGATGTCTCCTGCGGGCACTATGGTTAGAGGCCTCCCTGTCAAAACAATGTTGAATAATCACAGCTGCTAGGGACGGACTTCCCAGCACCCTGGCCAGATTTAACCAACCCCTAGCGTTGCAATAACAATAGCGCGTATCTCCCCAAAACCTGGAGGCCCAACCCTATAAAACAAAGCGCCCAACCCCAGTTAGTGCTCAGTTCTTTGGGAACAATCCCACTGAGCCCACTGGAGTAATAAAGCTGTGTTCTCCCTGATCTCGGCGTGCCGCTTGAGTCTCTCGGTCCTCGTCATTCTTCCACACACAGGGACCACAACCAATGGAAGATTCCAGAACAAGCTGGGCCCTTCCAGGAAGAGTGATCAGTGCACACTGAGGTGCTGTTCAAACTCAGAGCCAAGACGCCCCCACAGCCCGAGAAGCAGGAGGGATGGACCTGAAGCTGTACCCCTTTGCTGGCCTTTCCCCAACAACCGCACTCCTACATCTCAGCCTGGAGAACTCCTGTGAGTTCTCCGAGGTGGGCAGAGAATGGAGACGTGCTGGGAGCAGGACAGTGACTGTCTTGCAGGAGATGTTCTGGAGGTCCCTGTGGATTGCAAAGACTGGCCTTCCAGGAGGCCGGAAATGTCTCCTCCAGGAGAAGACATTTTGAGCTGGCCCCTTTGGACCATTTTGATGACCAAGGCAGTCAAGAATGTCATCCACATCTGTGCCCCTCTGTGCCTCATTCTGTGGAGGAAACACGGAGAGGGGAGCATTAAGGTAGACAGGCTAATGCAGCCAGAGACCCTGGATTCTGCCCTACACCCCAGGCAGCAGTGTAGACAGGGATGGCGAGTGAAGGGACAGGTGTCTGCCACCAGCAACAACTCCCACTAGAACAGTGAAGATCAGAGGAGAAACAGATGGTCTCTCCTGTTTTTTAAGGCTCCCAAATCAGGGGGACCTAAGACATTCTTCGCAGTGGTTTTATGCAAGTATTTCCCATGCACAGCTTCCCTCTTGCTTTTCCTTCCTCTGTGGCTGCCTGCCCAGAATCCCACCATATCAGGCTCATCTCTTTCTCCTTTTTGGGCGCCAGAGCCCATCCCACCCTGTTGGGAACCTCACTCATTTCCTCCCCAGGACATTCACTTGGTAGCCAGCTCTGTGGTCCAGGACCAGACCTTCACTTCCTGATCTACACTGAGCTCCTGAGCTGTCTCTGACCGATTCTCAGCTGCCCTTCCACTTTTTGTTCTGCTTTTTGGAAAGCTCTGATAATCTCAATCCTTACACACCCATTTGGGAATGAATAGGAGCAGCAGAATGAGGGTGGGGTGTGAGGGGGTGTGGAGCAGGGTGTGATGATGATGGAGTGGGAGGGGGTGGGGGCTCTTGGGGCAGCAAGGTCTGGAATGGAAGCAGGTGAGTCAAGATCAGGTCTGGCATACCTGGGAGACACAGGCGCAGCTGGGAGACACATAGGCATACCTGGGAGACACAGGCACACCTGGGAGACACATAGGCATACCTGGGAGACACAGGCACACCTGGGAGACACAGGCACACCTGGGAGACACATAGGCATACCTGGGAGACACAGGCACACCTGGGAGACACATAGGCGTACCTGGGAGACACATAGGCGTACCTGGGAGATACAGGCGCACCTGGGAGACACACAGGCGCACCTGGGAGACACATAGGTACACCTGGGAGACACAGGCGCACCTGGGAGACACATAGGCGTACCTGGGAGACACAGGCGCACCTGGGAGACACAGGCGCACCTGGGAGACACAGGCGTACCTGGGAGACATAGGCGTACCTGGGAGACACAGGCGTAACTGAGAGACACACAGGCGCACCTGGGAGACACATAGGCATACCTGGGAGACAACTAGGCACACCTGGGAGACACATAGGTATACCTGGGAGACACAGGCACACCTGGGAGACACACAGGCACACCTGGGAGACACATAGGTACACCTGGGAGACACAGGTGCACCTGGGAGACACAGGCGTAACTGAGAGACACATAGGCATACCTGGGAGACAACTAGGCACACCTGGGAGACACATAGGTATACCTGGGAGACACAGGTGCACCTGGGAGACACATAGGCATACCTGAGAGACACATAGGTGTACCTGGGAGACACAGGCGTACCTGGGAGACACAGGCGCACCTGGGAGACACAGGCACACCTGGGAGACACAGGCGTACCTGGGAGACACATAGGTGTACCTGGGAGACACATAGGTGTACCTGGGAGACACACAGGCGCACCTGGGAGACACACAGGCGTACCTGGGAGACACACAGGCGCACCTGGGAGACACACAGGCGTACCTGGGAGACACATAGGTGTACCTGGGAGACACAGGCGCACCTGGGAGACACAGGCATACCTGGGAGACACATAGGTGTACCTGGGAGAAACAGGCGCACCTGGGAGACACATAGGCGTACCTGGGAGACACAGGCGTACCTGGGAGACAGACACGTAGGACAAGGATCTTGCTCTTGCATCACCCACTCAGCTCAGAAAGGCCCTTGGTCATTGTGTGAGCTGCACTGTGTCTCCCTAAATTGATATGTGGAAGTTCTAACCCCAAGGTCCTCAGAATATGACTGTATTTCAGATAGGGCCTTTATAGAGGTGATTAAGTTTAAATGAGGCACGTAGGGTGGGCCCTGATCCAATCTGACTGACGTCCTTACAAGAAGAGGAAGTTGGGACACACAGAGGGATGCACAGAAGAAAGATCATGTGGGGACAGAGGGAGAAGGCGGTCATCTGCAGGACAAGGAGAGAGGCCTCAGGAGAAAGCAACCTGCCGACACCTTGATCCTGGACTTTCAGCCTCCAGAACTGTGAGGGGATACAGGTCTGTTCTAGAGTCCCCCAATCTGAGTTGTTACTGAGTCACCTCCCAAAATTCCGGTCTGTGTGCCCGAGGCACTAGTAAGCCAAAGCACTGAGACACTGGTGCTTGGAGATAGAAAAAGGTTTATTGGATTTGGCCAAAGAGAGGATGAAAGAACCACATCTCTCAAATCTGTCTTCCCCAAAAAGCAAAAGTAGGGAGTTTTTATGCAGCTCGGGAGTAGGGAAGGGGGAGTTTCAGAGAATCCAGAGAGAGAAGTCTGTTTCTTCAGTCTTAGATAACGTTTTGTATCAGACTCCTGGGCGTCAGCGGCTGGTTGTAGCCTGGAGACATTCTTCTGCAAAACAAACTCCTGAATTTTCCTCTTGACTCTGAAGTTATCTCCTCTTGTTTGACACAGAGACACCATCTCAGCAGCTTATGAGAACAAAGGGAGTTAAGCAGGAAGAACACTTACCTTGTGAACAAAGCCCTAGTCAAGAATTAAATTATTTAAATGCTAGCTGCTGCAAATGCATGGAGCCTTCAAACCACAATGGCCTTGGCTACAGGGTTTGTTTTGAAAGCCCTAGCAACCCAATGCAGTCAGTCATTCTCCCAGTGGGCCCTCCTTCTCTGGTTAAGGATTCCTTGAAGGATGTTTCACACGTCTTCTGATTTTCACACTTACACACTCATGACCACTTATGTTCAGTTTAATAACAAGATTTGGTTACTGTGGTGAGATGGGAGGAACCAAGTTGGGGGAGAAGGAGACTTCCTTGGTGAGAGGGAGACCTTGAGGGGCAGAGAGAGGAAGTGCAGGGGGGAATGACCAGAGCCAGCAAGGAGGCAGGAGGCCCAAGAACAGAGGTGAAGGTGGTGGGCGGTGAGGGGAGCACTCACCTGAGGATTTCCTCAAGCCGTGTGGACATAAAATTATAATTTCTATGCACTTTCTTCCAACACCTGAAACGCATGTACCGGTTGTACACGAAGTTTTCCCAACAGTAGTTAAAATCTGAGATAAAGAGGGGTGAAAGCAATCAGGACCCGCCCAGGAGACTGCCTCTCAGCCTTCCCAGGTGTCCCTGCTCAGGGCCTGGTCTCCTCCTTGCCAGGAGCCATCACTCCTGCCTCAGTTTCCCAAGTTGCACTCCCCACTCTCCCTGGGGCACTCTACGTCCCTCCCACAGCCCTGTCCCCGCTCCCTCTGCTCTCACCGTGGTAGGACATGACTTTCACCTGGGCCCCTAAGCAGCGCAGCTTCCGAAGCCCCTGCTGGAATGCTGGGTTCCAGAAGTAGTAGAGGCGGGCAGCGAAGACTCTCAGCGTCACGTTCCTGTGCTGCTTCAGGAAGTTGGCTATCTCCTCTGCACACCTGGCGCAGGGGCTCCAGGACAGGAACCAGGTGACATGGTAATGTTCACCAGGAGACAGCTTGTTAGCTTTGAACCAAGACAGGAAGCAGAGTTCTGCATGGTAGGATTTATTCTCATAGACCTGGGAGAGATGGGGAAGGAAGGAAAGGGGACGCTCTGGGCTGGCACGGCAGGCATGTAGAGGGAGGGTTGGAGTGGGGACGAGGGGCCAGGGAGCAATCGTCTCAGAGGCATGTTGTTGATTGACCTCTCCCTTTTTAAAATATCTCTCCTCCCTGTACTGAGTCATGCCTGCTTCCCCCACGCATCGACTCATTCATTAATTCCAACATTCATTCAAGCCACAAGCATCCTGAGCGCCTGCTCCGGGCTGGGCCTTTGGGGTCCAGCCTTGTTTCCTGGGTGCTGTCTGCTGGGTGGGGGGGCACAGAGCTGCACTGTCTGCAGGGGAGCCAGTAGCCACATGTGCCGACTGCACTCTGGAAATGTGGCTCGTCTGTGTTGAGCAAGTGTGAAATACACATCTCCTTTCAGTGACTTAGTGTGAAAAAAAGAATGTAACTATCTCCTGAAGAACTTTTGTATAAATTATAGGTTGAAATAATATCTTAGATATATTACAAAGCACACTAGCAACATTAAATTCATCAATATCTCTTAACTTTTGAACACTGGGTACTAGAAAAGGTTACATGACATAGGTAACCCCGATTATGCTTCAGTGGGATAGTACCGCTACAGTGCACACCCCTCCATCCCATAATGGCTTTTCCCCCCAAACAGGTTCTGAAAAGTCTGCAATCTGAGTGGCAGGTGGTGGGATATTTTGCAGGAGAGGTGAGTGGTTGTTTCAGGGGCTGCAAGGGGGGGTCTGATCTAGTGTCCATGGAGGCCGCAGACCTCATCCAGGCAGACCTGGCCACGGCTCAGAGCAGGCTGGGGGCAGGCAGGACGAGGGCTGCGGGCTGTCCCCTGGGGGATCACACATCCTGATTGTGGAGGAGTCAGGATTGTGGCCGGGGGAGGACCCGGCCAGCAGAGCGGTTACCGTGGCCACGTAAGGCGTTGACGTACAAGAAACCCGACTTTCTAAGATGTTCTCTCCTCCAAGGCTGCTAGAGGCCACACTAGATGACAAGACATAGAGACGGACAGCCAGCAGAGTCTCTAAAAGAGGTCTCGTGGGATAAGTCAAAAGCCATCGTGTATCAGGATTCAGGAGGAACATCAAGGGACAGACATCACGGGCCAAGGATGCAGGACAATGTGTGGGAAGAAGCATCTGGCTTTTTACTGATCCTTTTTTTTCCGCATCATCGCCTGGCTTAGTTCCTGCCTTTGATGAGAGTCTAGTGGGGCCCATACCTGGTTTCGAAAGACCCCACGGTGAAAGGATACGGTACGAGATGAGTAGTACTGCACTCCTGCCACTTCGAAGCAGAGGTAGGAGGAATTTCGCCCGTTGGCGTAGATCAGGTTGCGGAAGTGGAAGGAGAAGATCCCAGGATATAACCGCTTCATCGGGTTTCTGGGACAAGAGAGAAAAACAGAAAATGCAGAGTGTTCCCTGGAGTTTCTCCATGTGGTGTCTTCTGAACACAGTCCCTTGTACACCTGGGCTGTGCCTCCCCCAACCGCTCCTGGGTCCCTGAGTATTTCCTGCTGTCTCCCAGGCAGGAAGACTGGGGGAGAGGGAGAGGAGAGGGGTCAGGGACAGCAGGGACCGGGTCCCATAGGAGCCCAGGCTCTGCTCCTTCTAAGAGCACCCCTCCTACCCCACCCAAATTCCTTCGCACCCTTCCCCCAACCAGTTAGAAAATAGAAATCAATAATAAAACCCCCTCCGCCCCAAAATAGTAGCTTTTAATATTTCAGTTCTATTCATTCCATTTTCACTTATGCAAGTTTATTTTTTAAATATCAGGTTAACACCTAAATTCACAGGCTCCTGCTACTGTTCTAAGAGTGGGCAGCGAGCGGTACCTGACCCAGGGGATCTGGATGTAGTCTCCTCCACTGATACGTCCCCACCCTGCCATTTCTTTGGTGTGCTGGGGCTCTGCTTCCTCTCACAGGGACTGCTTTAGAAAGTCCCTTGTCTGAGTGACCTCCCAGTTTCCTCAGCTGAGGCCCCACCTCCTTCCTGCTTTGGCAGCAGAGATGGGAGTGCCCTGATGAGTGCCTGCTCAGGCTCACACCCATCTTCTCTCTGGAGTCTTCCCTCTGATCCGAGCCAGACTGGATGTCTTCAGATAAATACCCAGAAGTGGGATTACTGGGTCATAAGGTAGTTCTATTTTTAATTTTTTGAGGAACCTCTAAACTGTTTTCCATAGTGTCTGCACCAGCTTACATTCCCAACAACAGTGCAGGAGGGTTCCCTTTTCTCCACATCCTCCTAACACTTGTTTGTTGATTTATGGACATAGCCATTCTGGCAGGTGTGAGGTGATATCTCATTGTGGTTTTTATTTGTGTTTCTCTGATGATTAGTGAAGGTAAGCATCTTTTCATATGTCAATTGGCCATCTCTCTATCCTCTTTGGAGAAATACTTATTAAGGTCCTCTGCCCATTTTTTTTTTTTTTTTTTTTTAAGATTTTTATTGGGGAAGGGGAACAGGAGTTTATTGGGGAACAGTGCGTACTTCCAGGACTTTTTTCCAAGTCAACTTGTTGTCCTTTCAGTCTTAGTTGTGGAGGGTGCAGCTCTGCTCCAGGTCTAGTTGCTGTTGCTAGTTGCAGGGGGCACAACCCACCATCCCTTGCAGGACTCGAGGAGTTGAACCGGCAACCTTGTGGTTGAGAGCCCACTGGCCCATGTGGGAATCGAACCGGCAGCCTTCGGAGTTAGGAGCATGGAGCTCCAACTGCCTGAGCCACTGGGCCGGCCCCTCTGCCCATTTTTCAATTGGATTGTTTGGGTTTTTTTTGGTGTTAAGTTCTATGAGTTCTTTATATATTTTGGATATTAACCCCTTATCAGATGTGTCATGGGTGAATCTCTTCTCCCATTTGTTTTCATTTTGTTGATTTGGTTTCATTTGGTTTCCTCTGCTGTGCAAAAACTTTTTAGTTTGATGTAGTCCTATTTATTTTCTTTTTCTTTTGTTTCCTTTGCCAGAGGAGATATATCCAAAAAAAAAAAAAAAATTACTGAAAGCAATGTCAGAGAGTTTATTCCCTATGTTTTATTCTAGGAGTTTTATGGTTCAGGGTCTTACATCTAAGTCTTTACTCCATTTTGAGTTTATTCTTGTATATGGTGTAAGAAAGTGGTCTAGGTGCATTTTTTGTGCCTGTATCTTTCCAGTTTTCCCAGCACCATTTATTGAAGAAATTGTCTTTACCATATCATCTTTTTCCTATCATCCATTGACCGGCACTTAGGTTGTTTCCATATCTTGGCTAGAGTGAATAATGCTGCAATAAATATGGGAGTGCAGATAGCTCTTTGGAATACAGATTTTGTTTTCAGAAGTGGGATTGCCAGATCATATTGAAGCAGGGCCCAGCTGGGCCCCCTGTACTCAGAATGCCTCTGGGGTGCCCCAACCCCATCCAAGTGGGCTTCGCACCCCCTGTGGCTGAGCTCAGAATGCCTCTGGGATGTTCTGTCCCAGTTCAGGCTGCTTATCTTAGAAGATCACCTTGTAGATGCTTGCTAATTACAAACCTTTTTGCAGGTTACTCCCCCACCCTTCCTGGACCACTGGTTCCTGAGCCACTGGCACCACAGAGATAGATGACAGAGGGGAACATCATGAAATGAGAACAGACCTCCGAGATGTCCTGCAGCCTCTGGGAGAATGCCCTGGTTTTCCCTTAAATACCCCAAGCCGGTCTGAGAACGTTAAGGCAATTTTGGGAGGTGTTAACCCTCTGCCTTCTCAGACCTGATCCTGGCACTCTGGTAAAAAACGCTTATTCTATGACCCAACTCCTGTGTCGGTCTATTGGCTGAGTGGCACAGGCAACACGAGCCTCGGATTCCTTTGTCCTCCGGTTACAAGATGGTGCATATAAGGATTTCCTATAGGACTGTGATTTATGCAGTTGTGGGGGCTCGTTAAGCAGTCTCTGTAAGGTTTTGTTTTCATGTCTAATGCTGCAAGATGAGGTCCACAGGATGAGCAATTGGGAAAGGACGATGGATGGAAGGTGTGGGAGAGCAAGAACAAGCTGGACCCACAAGTATTAGCTGTGGAGCGCATGAGGATGGACAGAAACCCATGTAGTCGTTCTTGCCTATGACTTTAGTGGTCTGGGTGTCGCTGGGCCCTTCATCATGGAGCTAATGACACACACCTGGCCCAGAGGTCAGAGATGCTCAAAGGAGAAGTGGAGGAAGTCCTCACAGTTGCTGCTTCACACCAAGGAGATGAATCAAGTCAGCACCCCAACACTAGAACAGGCTGCTATTTCACTCCCTCCCTCTTCATCAGCTAGGATAATCCCTCCTGCGGGGCACACTGGTCCACAACTACTAGAAAGGGAATTCTGGGAAAGTAGTTTGGCCTGGCCTAGTCGACGCATTACAAAGCTACCACAAGGGGGCAGACTCTTGGAATGTGATTGGAATTGCATGGAATCTATAGAATTGACATCTTAACACAGAGACCTCTGATCCATGAATATGGTATATCTCTTCATTTAGTTAGGTCTTCTTTACTATCTCTTAGTAATGTTTTCAATGTATGGGTCTTATACAGCCTTTGCAAGATGATGTGGAATGCTATTTTTAGAGACAGATTTCTAGTAATAGAAAACAGCAAACACTCTATAATGCTTAGTGTGGGTCAGGCACTCTTCATAAGATATGTAGATATAAACATAAAAAACTAATTTAAGCCTCACAACCACATATGAGGAAGTTCTATTATTGTCTCCATTTTATGCCTATAATTTGACTAAGTAATTTGCCAAATATCATAAAGCAGCAAGTGGTGGAGGCAGGATGGGAACGCAGGCAGTTGCCTCCTGAGCCCCTACTCCCATCTCTATTCTACTTGTTAATAACCACCCGTGTCCACACAGCTGTCCTACCACACAGAAAGTCAAGACTGGTACCCTGTGAACATAAGGTCTTAACCTCATGTTCAGATTCCTTGAACCAGTTCTTTGAACTAATTTATGACACAGCAAGACCTCTCTCCCTCAATTGCTACAGGGAGGAAGGACATTCTCATCTCTGTCTTCCATTATTTCGTATTTAGGAAGAATTGCAAGTTTTTGAGAAGGAGGCGGTGGCACTTCATTAGCAGGAAAGCCAATAGCAGCCTGTGAGAACCAAATCTTAAGGGAAGAAATGGGGTGAGACATGGATAAGCTTTCTCTTGGAAAGAGCTTAAAACAAAGACACCACTTTCATCTACTCCTTAGTAATCAGAAAAATAAAAATTAAGACCAATACGATAGCTCCTTCCCACGTCAGACTAGAAAAGATTTAAGATGTTGATTGAATGGGTAAATGAGTGCTGTTGTGAAGAAAACACAATTCTGGTGAAGCTGGGTTCCAGTGGTCTTGATTCCTCTCAGGCTCCTCATGGCCTCCTCAGCTCTGCCACAGTCACCACGCCCACAGCCAATGTCATCAACAGCAGGACTGATAAAGGAAGTGCAGTGAGCTCACCTGGTGGAATACTACACAGCAATGAGAACTGATGACCTACAGCTGTAAGAAACAGGATACTTCTGGAGAAGGCTGGATGGGATGGGATGGGTGGGGGTATGGGAGATTTTCTCTCTCATTCTATTGATTATAAATTGCTTGCGTGGGGCCAGCCCGGTGGCTCAGGCAGTTAGAGCTCCATGCTCCTAACTCCGAAGGCTGCCGGTTCAATTCCCACATGGGCCAGTGGGCTCTCAACCACAAGGTTGCCAGTTCAACTCCTCGAGTCCCGCAAGGGATAGTGGGCTCTGCCCCCTGCAACTAAGATTGAACACGGCACCTTGAGCTGAGCTGCCGCTGAGCTCCCGGATCGCTCAGTTGGTTGGAGCGTGTCCTCTCAACCACAAGGTTTCCGGTTCGACTCCAGCAAGGGATGGTGGGCTGTGCCCCCTGCAACTAGAAAACGGCAACTGGACCTGAAGCTGAGCTGCGCCCTCCACAACTAAGACTGAAAGGACAACAACTTGAAGCTGAACGGCACCCTCCACAACTAAGATTAAAAGGACAACAACTTGTCTTGGAAAAAAAAAGGCCTGGAAGTACACACTGTTCCCCAATAAAGTCCTGTTAAACAAAATAAAAAAATAAATTGCTTGCGTGTTTTACTAGAAACCTGTAATATTAAAATCGTTTTCTATATATGAGAATGGATTCCCAATAATTGTATTATTGTTGGTAACTAGTATAACCCACCATTATGTAAGGACCCCCCTGTTACAGGATCCAGTTGAAGGGCAAGGACACAGCCTGTGACCAGAGGAGCTGAGCCAAGGGGCGATGGGCTCAGAAACCGAATGAATGGTGGTGTTGAGCAGGGCCTCTGTCCATTATTTCAACAAATGTGCTCTCTTTCCCGGGAGGGACTGGGCTGGTTACTAGTGCAAATACACTGGGGCAGCCACTTCAGTAGCCGGTAGACATCCACATGAGGGAGCAGAGGATGAGGTTTCCTGCCCCAAAAGAGTGAAGATAAAAAGACAGACTCCAAATTCTGCCAAGCGACCGAGAAGGACACTGACACAGAGGGGCATTTTGTCATTTGTGTTGGTTCGTGGACATGAACCAGGGCCCAGGGTGGCATCTCTAGGAAGGACTTCAGGCCATGGTCGTGTAGACGACTCATGCCAGGTCATCTAGGGGTGAATGTCAAAGAAGATGGAGGAGAAGCTAAAGGCCTTGATTCATGCTGGGTCTGGGAGAGGCAAAGAGAAATCGAGTCAGGCAGCTAAAGGGGAACATGGACGCGAAGGAAAAAGGCAGCCAGGAGGGGGACCAGGAGGAAAGAGCAGAGAGAGGAAGGAACAGGATTAAAGAGGAAGATAAACCACTCTGGGCAGATGGAGAGAAGAAATGGGCCTTCAGAAGGGAAAGAAAGGAGGGAAAGAGAGAGGGAGGGAGGAAAAAAAGGAGGGACGGACGATACGAATCTGGGTTCTACTTTGTCCTACCTGTGACCTTGGGAAAAGGGAAAAAGGACTTTCCCTCAGAGCAAAATGGTACTAAGTAGTCAGTCCCTCGTCTGAAGATTGGAGAAGTTGGGGTGAGCTTGGGGATGAAGAGGGCTTTGCCCAGGCCTGAGACAAGGTGAGTCTGCACCAAAAAGTGGAGGCTAATTTAAAGACAAGGGAAAGGCGTCCCCTCTCTGTTGTCACGCCGCAGCCTAGCCGTCCGTCCCCTCGTGCCTTTCCCTAATGAAAGAAGAGTCTGTGAGACTGTACCTTTCAGGGACTTGGCTTCACCTTTGTGCTTACACCTCATGTCTCTGTTTGGCCCCCAAAAGATGGTTGGTCAGCCAATGACGGGTAAGATTTCTCACGGGAGAAACAACCCAAGCCAGGAGGAACCGTGTGGGGACCACTAGGAGAACTTACGGGGTCGATAGAGGTGGGCACAGCCCCCACCTTTCCCCAGCCGAAAAGACCTTCTGCCTCTGTGGCTATATTCCTTCCCATTACCTGCTTGGGAAGTGAGTCAGTGATGTGATAACATCAGCTCTCCTTCCATTCTTAACAATAAGTTTCAGCATAAAGGATTTGTTCCTGGGACGGCATATATCATAATTGTTATGACATCATGGGACTTTCTGTTCCGGCTATTTGCAGGCAAGGGTGATTGGTTTGAATCAGTTTTCTGGTATGATGTATGAGATTCACAGACCGTGGAAAAAACAATGCTACTTCCTTGTATGTTTATCAATAAAAGCCACAGGATGGCTCGATTCAGGGCTCACAGTCCTTTGAGGTGGTGAGATCTTTGGCCCTCTGTGTTACAATTTTCTTAATTTCTGTTTCTTTCTTAACCCTGCGCTGCCCCTTCTCACTCTCCCACAGCCTGTGTTGTGCTGGACATGACACCTCTCCATCCGTCCCCCTCACCTGGGCATGGCACCATCACCTATGGGACTCAGGCTCCCTGGCACACCTGCTGCAGGAGCAGGAAGAGACACAGAAATGAAAGCATCAGCCTAGAGGACACGCCGGGACCCCTAGAGAGAGGCCAGGCCAGACGCTGGGGTCAGGGGACAGGAGGAGCTCCCAGGGATCAGAGAAGGAGCCCTGGAGGGAAGGAGGGGAGTCCCCATCACGAAGACCAGGAGGAGGGGACTCAGGAGCAGGAACTGGCCCTGTCCTGGGTCTCAGCTGTGACCGCCCTGCTGAGGCCCTGGGCGCTTCCTGGCATCACCTCTTCCCAGCACCTGGCTGCACGTGGTATGAGCAGAACTTGCTGCAAGATTGAGGTATTACTGGTGGATTGAGTGATTTAGTGAATGAGAGACTTCCCCTCTATTTTATAATAACTTCTTCCTTTGTTGAGGATTGCCTATCTCAGACATTTAAGTAAATAAATACTCAACATTTAACCGTCAGGGCAGCCCCCTGGTCAGTCACTCTTACTCTCCACACGTTACAGGTGAGGAACCCAAGAGCCAGTCCTGTTCCCTTTGCAAACAAACGGGGTCTCCAAAGGTAACACCACTGGAAACTGGGACTTATGGGGTATCCTATCAGCCACCGTTCATGGTAGGTCACTTTGATTGTCCATTGAAAGGATGTACAGGCTTGAAAGTTCCGGGATTTGTCCTGTCCCCTTTCTCATGCTCCCTTGGAATGAGACATCGTGATGGCTGTAGGTGGGCAGCCATCTGAAGCCTGGAGGAAACCAGCAGCAGACGAGCACCTAGAGCTGAGCTGGGGACAGGGGCTGTGGCCCAGGTCCTGACAGCATTGCCGAGCAGCTGAGCCAGGCCCACACCCTACCCTTCCCACGTGCCTTGTTCTGTGAAACAGCCTGGTTCAGCCCTCCCGGCAGCTTTCCGTCACTGGCAGCCACAGTCCCTGCCAGGCTCCCTCGATCCCAGTGTCCTGTCCTTAGGCTCCTTCTTGCCCCTTGGCCTTTCACCTTTGGCCCTCAGCCCTGCTTTGCCCCTCCTCTCACTGCCCCCCCTCTCCTTTGCTTCCATCTCTCCAGGTGACTGCGTATCAGTTCTCCCCTTCAGGCTGCAGGCCCTCCCTGACTTAGTCCCTCCTCCCTCCTTGGCCATGGTCATCGTCTGTCCTTACTCTCCATCCCTCCAATGTCTCAAACTCAATGACTCCTCCCGCAGTCCCTGCAGTCACTGTGTGAGGTTGTGACCAGGTTGGGCCCTGGCACGTGAGCAGAAGTCTGTGAGGTGAGACCTGGGAGCCTTCACTGCCCGGAACAGCCTGTGCAGGACACCCAGCTGCCAGGGGCTCACTCAGCAGGACGCAGGCTCCACAGAGACATGGCAGGAGAGACATCTAGTGCCTGTGGTGGGTCCTGCTTGGGCCCAGGACCGTAAAGGGCAGAGGTCATGCTCTGGCAGGAAAGCCCCTCCCTCTAGCTTCCTCACCAGGGCAGGGGAAGTAGAAACAGCCTGAGGACTGGAGTAATTCCCAGCCCCCATCTAACTGACAATTTGAATGTTTGTTCCCAATATTTACACTCATTTTTTCTCTTTTCTTATTGTGTAGGCTGTCATTTCAAAAACTTGCTGCTAACAGTGTAATAGTTAGTCAATGAATGTAGGTTTTTAAATGCCAGATTCCCCTGCTATAAGGATTAGCTGATTTTTACTTGACCCCAAGCGGGAATTAGTATACCCACTGCCCCCACCCCATGAAGGTACCTACAAAAGAGAAAAGCATTTGCATATTTGCAAGCATTTATTGAGCTATTTGAACTTCATGATACATTTAGAAAGGGAAAAAAAATTTGTGGAAGATTCTTAATTTTTCATTTCATTGCTTTGGATTTAAAATCAATTAAAATCATCAAAAACTGTTCTGATACTATTGATAATAATCTCACTGGTGTATATTTGGAACACAACATGGATTTTAAATGACAGTAAATCTATTAGATTTAAAAACAAACAAACAAACAAACAAACAAACAAACAATTTCTTATGAGCTCATTGACTTTCGCCGGTTTCTTTGCATCAATCTGGAGATGGTGGCCAATAGGGAGGTTCCATTTCTTGAGAAAGGGTATTATTCTGCTGTTCAACGCAGGTCTCCTGCCTTCTTTAGAGACATTGAAGTCCACCCATCAATTTTCCTGATTCTAGATCCAGAAGGCAGAGTTGAAGGAAGCAGGGAGTGAGGCAGTTGGAAAGATGAAAAGAGAAGAGGTCTGGGGCAGTTACAAAACGGGGAGAGAAGGAGGGACACAGGGAGGTGAGAAAGCAGAGGCACCGTGTCAGAAGGGATGGGAGGGATAGACCTGGTGCCCCGGCAGAGAGCAGGTAACCCAGAGGAGGCCCTGAGCACAGGGAAAGAAAGGTCCAGGGAGAGATGGTGAGGGGGAGAAGGGGCGTGGAGGTGGGAGGACGGGGAGCAGGGAGGGAAGAACCTCACCTGGAGAATGTCCTCTAAAGTCATAGATAGTCTCTCATAATTTTCATCCATGTCATCCCAGGGGAAGAAGGGTGTTCCCTGGTGGTCCACGAAGGTTTCCCAGCAGTACTCAAAATCTGAAAGGTGACAGGGGAAACAGAGGTGAGCTCCAGTTCTAGGGGTGGGTGAGGGGCCACAGGTGTCTGACTCTTAGGGACACACTCTTCCCATCATAATTTCACTGCCTCCTCTTTCTTCCCTCAACTTCTCTCTTCCAACTGGAATCTGAGGCTACAATTCTCCCCCTTTCTGGAAGCCCCCAAGTCCTTCTTGTGTACCCTCCCCTGCCCAGGACCACCTTTCTCCCCTGATTTCTCTCTTCCAGTAGACTCCGCAATCCTCTCCATGGTCCAGCACCTCCTCTGCAGGCGGCGAAGAGAGGCTGCCCTTCCTCTCACTTTCCCTAAGGCTCTCTAGGTCGCCCCTACCTGGTTCTAGCCCCTCCCACACCCCTGCCCCAGCTCCCTCTGCTCTCACCCTCTGATGACATGATATTCATCTGGACCCCTGCGTGATGCAGCCTGCGCAGCCCCAGCCGGTGTTCGGGAGAATTGGAGTGATAGAGGCGAGCTACGAAGATCCTCCAATCTGCGTTCTCGTTCTCCTCCAGGAACCTGACCACAGCATTCGCACAGTTAATACAGGGGCTCCAGGACATGTACCAGGTGACACGGTATTTCTCACCAGGGGACAGCATCTTGTCCAAGAACTTCTTCTGGTTGCGGAACCAAGAGATGAAGCAGAGTTCTGTATGGCGTCTCTTCTTGGGATAAAACTGGGAGAGATGGGGAAGGAAGGAAAGGGGACGCTCTTGGCTGGCACGGCAGGCATGTGGCAGGGCGAGATGGTGTGGGAACCAAGGGAAAGGGCCCAGGGGCATGTCCTGCATTGATTTACTCCTTTCCATCTCTGCTTTCCCTTCTGTTTGTACTTAGTTATCCCTTCCCACATGCATCGACTCATCCATTAATTCCAACATTCATTCTCCCATCCATTCAAGCCACAAGCATCCTGAGCGCCTGCTCCGGGCTGGGCCTTTGGGGTCCAGCCTTGTTCCCTGGGTGCTGTCTGCTGGGTGGGGGGGCACAGAGCTGCACTGTCTGCAGGGGAGCCAATAGCCACACGTGCTGACTGCACTCTGGAAATGTGGCTCGTCTGTGTTGAGCAAGTGTGAAATACACATCTCCTTTCAACGACTTAGTGTGAAAAAAGAACGTAACTATCTCCTGAAGAACTTTTGTATAAATTATAGTTTGAAATAATATCTTAGATATATTACAAAGCACACTAGCAACATTAAATTCATCAATATCTCTTAACTTTTGAACACTGGGTACTAGAAAAGGTTACATGACATAAGTAACCCCGATTATGCTTCAGTGGGATAGTACCGCTACAGTGCACACCCCTCCATCCCATAATGGCTTTTCCCCCCAAACAGATTCTGAAAAGTCTGCAATCTGAGTGGCAGGTGGTGGGATATTTTGCAGGAGAGGTGAGTGGTTGTTTCAGGGGCTGCAAGGGGGGGTCTGATCTAGTGTCCATGGAGGCCGCAGACCTCATCCAGGCAGACCTGGCCACGGCTCAGAGCAGGCTGGGGGCAGGCAGGACGAGGGCTGCGGCCTCTCCCCTGGGGGATCACACATCCTGATTGTGGAGGAGTCAGGATTGTGGCCGGGGGAGGACCCGGCCAGCAGAGCAGTTACCGTGGCCACGTAAGGCGTTGACGTACAAGAAACCCGACTTTCTAAGATGTTCTCTCCTCCAAGGCTGCTAGAGGCCACACTAGATGACAAGACATAGAGACGGACAGCCAGCAGAGTCTCTAAAAGAGGTCTCGTGGGATAAGTCAAAAGCCATCGTGTATCAGGATTCAAGAGGAACATCAAGGGACAGACATCACGGGCCAAGGATGCAGGACAATGTGTGGGAAGAAGCATCTGGCTTTTTACTGATCCTTTTTTTCCCCGCATCATCGCCTGGCTTAGTTCCTGCCTTTGATGAGAGTCTAGTGGGGCCCATACCTGGTTTTCAAAGACCCCTTTTTTAAAGGGCATAGGTAAGTGAGTCTGTGTTCCTTCCACGTGGTAGCAGATGTAGCAGCCAAACCGAAGACTGGCGTTGTGCAGGTTGTAAAAGTGGAAGTAGAAATAGTCACGATACAACTGCTCCATCGGGTTTCTGGGGCAAAAGAGAAAACAGAAAATGCAGAGAGTGTTCCCTGGATTTTCTCCATGTAGTGTCTTCTGAACACAGCCCCCTGTGCCACCTGGGCTGTGCCTCCCCCAACCGCTCCTGGGTCCCTGAGTATTTCCTGCTGCCGCCCAGGCAGGAAGACTGGGGGAGAGGGAGAGGAGAGGGGTCAGGGACAGCAGGGACCGGGTCCCATAGGAGCCCAGGCTCTGCTTCTTCCAAGAGCACCCCTCCTACCCTACCCAGATTCCTGCCCACCATCCTCCAACCAGTTAGAAAAATAAAAACGAGAAAAAAAACAAAACTAACAAACCAATAAACAAAAAACCTTGGCCCCCAAATAGTAGCTTTTAATATTTCCACTCAATTGATGCTTAACTTCTCACCGATGCATGTTTATTTATTTTTAAATATGAGGTTAACACCTAAAGTCACAGGCAGCTCTACTGTTCTAAGTGCTGTATGTATCTGAAGTCATCTACACCTCCCCATTTCCTGGGGGGACCCATCCCAGAGAAGAGCGGAGGAAGAGGGGCAGCAGCCTGCCCGAGTCACAGGGCTGGCTACCTGTCCGGTAGTGACGGACCTGGTACCCTGTCCAGGCACAGCCATGCCCAGCTATTCCCTTGTGTGACCTGGCAGCAGTGTGTGCCTTGGGTGGGGCGCTCTTTTCTACTTAATTGCAAACTATCAGCCTATCTCCTGACCTGAGGTATCTTTTCTCCAGGTCAGGGCTGGTGGTAGTGATAACTGTAAAGGTTGTGGGTGTGTCTGGGAACAGTCTGCATTTACTTTTCTGCTCACAGTGGAGACATCCTTGGAGCAGATAACGTATCTTCTTGCCCCAGACAGCTATTCTCACACGGTGTGTATACCAGGGTCAGTAGAAGAGCAAATCGATCAAAGTGCTTAAAACTAAATCCACCAACTGCTTCACTCATCCTTTCGTCCAATTCTAACTGTTAACAGAGCACAGGAAAGACCGTGGGGCAGGCTGCCCCACAGGCCGGGAGGGGACAGCCCAGCCCCACAGACTTGCAGACTGAGGGGTGGGCCAGGACAACAGGGCTGGGTGGAGGTACGGGCAGGGACATTCAGAGTCAGTAGTGGAGACAAAAACCCCCGAGGGAGAGGGACCTGCAGAGAAGGAGCTGAGAGAGGGAGAGAAGCCAGGCTGGACAGCAGGAGGATGGGCCCCAAGGACAGAGGATCTTAGGGCCCCCTGTGAAGGAAGGGGCTACGGAGAGGGGGCCAGCGGGCCAGGGTGGGCAGCAGTACCTGGTCCAGGACTTCTTGATGTAGTATTCCAGCCAGGCTTCTGCCTCTTCCCTCAAATACTGGAGATCCATTTCTTCTCACAGGGGCCCTGCTTTAGAAAGTCCCTTGTCTAAGCACCTCCCAGCCCTCTCAGCTGAGGCCCCACCGACTTCCTGCTTGGGCAGCAGAGATGGGAGGGCCCGGGTGAGTGCCTGCTCAGGCTCACCCACCTTCTCTCTCTTCCCTGGGGCCCTCCCTCTGGGCAGAGCTGGACCTCTGGTGGAGACAGACTCCTCTGTGCAGCAGGACCCACTGTGATGGCAAACGGAAAGTGAAAGTCGTGAGGGCAGAGAGAGGAGGATGGGACCGGCCCTGCTGAAGAGAGCAGGACAGAGGCCCAGCTCCCCTGGGGAGGGCAGGCTGGAGCCTTCTCCACCCCACCCCTGCACCCAGCCCAAGTCTGTGCCCAGGGCACGCTCTGCCCCTGCCTGCTGAATGATGGAGGTGATGGGAAAGCGTGAGCCTTGGATTGGGACTCCTGTGTTCTCTGTGGACACAGAAAATACGGACACAGGGAAGGAACACATGTGCTTTGAGTTCCTAGTTCTGTGCTGGGTCCTCTGCATGAGTCCCCTCAGCCTTCACATGAGGCGTGGAGGCTAAGCTCGCTCTGATCTCTCTTCCTCTTCTGCTGAGGACACATATCCCCTTATTGGGGTTTCACCCTTGTAACCCAAACCTAATCACCTCCAAAGGCCCCACCTCCAAACACAATCATATAGTGGAGTAGGGCTTCAACATATGAATTTGGAGGACACTAAAGTTCAGCCCGGAACTAAGAGTGTTCCCTGGCTAGCTCGTCATTCGGTGGCACAGTGGGGCGGTGGCTGCCTGACACCCAGAGCTGCCTCTCCAGGCTCTGCCTCTGCCTTCTCCGAGGTCACGGTCACTGCTAGTCAGGGGAGGCCCAGCACGTGAGGAAGTTCAGCTGGGCAACTGCTGCCCTTAGCACGATGGAGATCGTCATGGGAACAGGACAAGGAGTGTTGGTGGGGAAGGGGGGCTCCCCAGCAGGTTAATTCATACTGTATATTCATTGGAGGACGCTCAGGTAGCTGCTGGTGGAGCCGGCCCCGAAGCTGCCTCTTTCCACAGGTAACCATGTCCTACAGGCAGCGTGTTCCCTGTCCTCTACATTTTCCTGGCTTGGGCATTTGTGTCTGTGTCTCTCTGTAAATAGTACCTGGCTATTTGGGGATTATTTGCATGCGTGGTGTCGTTTGCGTCTATCTCTCTGGCCCTTTACTCTTTCAGTCGACATTATGTTATTGCCATCAGTGCACCCCATCTGGGGGCCCACTGGACTCTGACTGTCATTGAGGATACCATCTTGCAAGGGTGACTGTGTACTTGCAAAGATTTAACAGTCTAGGTTAGTTTATTATTTTATAGTTTATTGTTTTCTTCTTTCTTTCTTGTCTTTGTTTCTTTCCCCGACTGCCTGACTTAATTGTTCTGTTTTCCCAAGGCTACACACATACCTCGTTAATCTAGTTAATTGCCAGAACACTAACTTGAAAGAGACTGTTTCAGCCCACAGACATCTGGATGCTGGCAACCAGGCTGCAAGATGACGCATGGAGCACCCCTACATCCGTGTCCGAGATAACCTTATCTCAAAACGAAGCAGACCCTAGGAGGAATTTTCCGGACAGAGCTGGACCTCTGGAATCACTTGGCTAACTCCCAGGAATCACTCATCTAACTCCCCTTTTCCTTTGTTCTGCGTCTTCTTGTGTGCCTATAAAACCTTCTGGCCATGCTAGAAACGGGGAAGGTGGTCTTTGAGACAGCAGTCCACCATCTTCCTTGAATGCTAGCATTTTTTAAAAATAAATTTTATTAGGGAATATTGGGGGACAGTGTGTTTCTCCAGGGCCCATCAGCTCCAAGTCGTCGTCCTTCAATCTAGTTGTGGAGGGCGCAGCTCAGCTCCAAGTCCAGTCCCCATTTTCAATCTTTAGTTGCAGGGGGCACAGCCCATCATCCCATGCAGGTAACCAGTAACCTTGTTGTTAAGAGCTCACACTGGAATCGAACCGGCAATCCTGTAGTTCAGAGCTCGCGCTCCAACCAACTGAGCCATCTGGCTGCCCGGAATGCTAGCATTTTGAATACACCTGCTTTTCTTTCCACCAACCCTTGTCTCTCGATCATTGTCTCGTGAGCAGCAAACCAAACCTGAATTTGGTAACAGCCTCCCATGACCGCACTGGACAATGATTTGTTCCTTTCCTCTATGGGGGATCAATTAGATTGCTCCCACTTTTCCACCATCATTGATAGCCCTGCAGGGATTACCTGTTGTGTACTTGTGAGTGAGACTATCTAGGGAAGTTTCTAGAATGAAAAATGCTAGCACGCAGAGCATAGATATCTTCACCCATACTTGGCATTGCTACACTGCTTTTCAAAGCTCTCATGCCAATGAACACCCCGGGGGAATACAAAGTGTCACCATTCCCATGTCCTCACCAGTGCAGGTATTATCAGACCTCTCATTTTCCCACCTGATGGTGAGGCAGGATAGGTAGGCTACGAAATTGACAACCCCCTCCAGGAAACAACTGAGGCGCCTCACTGGTTACACAAGTAACGGGTGACTAGCTGGCACCTGCAGCTGGAGAAGAACAAGAACCAGTTTCATCCAGCAAGGCTAAGCCCTTTGACCAGAATCTGACGTTTAGCTAATTTTAATGTCATTATAATCTCATTTGCATTGCTGTTACCACGACTCCCAGCATGCACCTGATGCCATGAGAGTTCCGGAGGAACCAAATAAGGAAGAGAGGGAACCTGAGGATCCTGCCTCCTGACAAGAAACTAAGGAGACTTGTCAACCGGACAGTTATGGAAACCTGCTCCTGGGAGGTATAAATACCTGGTCAGCACTTCCTCTGTGTGCCTCAATCTCTGAGTTCCCCCGCGCTTCCCTCTGTGGTGTATACTTTGTTTCAGTAAAGTTCCTGTGCTTTCTTGCATCTGTTTCGCTCTCGATTCTTGATTCTTTCTGGATTCTTGATTCTTTCTGGCGCAGAAACAAGAACCTGATCACCACTGCTCTGGGTTGAGTCCTCTCTCAGACACCCCAGTGAACCCGCAGTGACAGTGGGATGTGAAATCTCTCCCGCTGCTGCTTGGTTTTATGGTTTCCTGATTTCTAGAGAGATCCAGTGTCTTTTCATATTTTTTCTGTCCCGCCTGTTCTCCTTTTTTTCTAGAACTGTTGGCCAAGTCCTTTGTACATTTTTCTGTGAGGCGGTTTGTCTTTCCCTCTTGCTTTATAAGAGTTTTTAGATATTCTGGATAGTAATCCTTTGTCAGTTACATACACTACAAATGCTTTCTCTCAACGTGTGTCGAGGCTCTTAGTATATGAAGTCTTTCCATAGATAGATGTTTTCATTTTTGATGTTTTCAATGTATTGGGTTTTCCAGGTATGTGCATAACTTGACAGATGTCTAATACTTAATTTTGGAGTAGGATCAAAGAGGAAGATAAAACACTCTGGGGAGGTAGAGAAAAACAAAGGGGCCTCAAGAGAGAAAAGTGAGGGAGAGAGACGGGGGGAGGGAGAGGGGACTGGGGACAGAGGAGAGCGGGAAGCTGAGATGAGCACAGGGACAGGAGATGAGGGGCTGTGGGAATACTGGGCAAAGAGGAAAACTTACAGAAAGAAAGGTCTCCCAGAGAGGCCAGGAAGGCCCATGATGTGTCAAGTCGGAAGCAAAGAGGGGCCTTGTGTGGGATGGGGGCTCAGCACAGCGCGCCTTCATGTGTCTGTGTGCAGACTGGGCCAGGGCTCAGAAGCCTTCTCTGGGGGGTCCACAAAGTCTTCCTGGAATTTCACAAACTGCGATGGAAGAAGAGACAGTTGGCTTCCATGCAAAGAGCAGAGGCCACCCCGCCATACAGGGGGCGGCCCCCTCCAGTGCCTTGCCTCCCCCCCCAAACGTCCTTCCACATGGACTCTAAATCTTGTCCCCAGTGTCACTGAGTTCTCACCCAGGACCTGCCGTGGACACTCCCCCTGAGGGCTTGCTGGGCCTCCCACCGTCCCCTCCAGGCAGCTGACCCTGGAAGCCTTGATCCTCTGAGGCCCCGCCCTGTGCGGGGGTCTGAGCTCCTGCCGGTCTGGTGGGACACATAGCTGTAGTTGAGTCAGGGTGCAAAGTCCTCAAGCTGAAGTCTCTGTGCTCAGTCAGCAGCGTGGTCATGGTCTGGGCACATTCAGAACTGGGCTCCAGGAAGTGTCCCATATGACCCGGCAGCGTCTGTGTGCTCCAGCTTCTCCAGAATGTTCCAGTGAATATGAAGCACATTCCACATGGCAAGATTCCCCAGGCAGAGGAGATGGGAAGGGGAGGAGCAGTGGAGTGTGTGACCCAGCGAGCCAGATGGGAGGTCCACAGACCCCACCTCTGGGACCTTGTCCCTCCCTACGGGGATGACCTGCTGATGCAGTCATTCATTGGTTCCCTCATTCATTAAACAACAACCCGCTGACCTCCCCCTTGGGGTGCCCCAGGAAACTGGGCTGCAGTGTGGGCCAGGTACCATCCTGCCCTCAAGAAGATGAACCCCAAGTCGCCCCACCTTCTCCAGCCCACAGAACCCTCCTATATCTGCCTGTGGGGCCTGCATCTGGACTTTTACCCCAAAGGGAGGCACCCCCAGTCTGAGCGTTTCATTTTTGTTGCCTCCACCCAGCTCCACGCTGCCAGCATCCTTGGTCTAAATCGATGGGCTGTAGGATGAGATCATCCCACTGAGAGCTTCTTATCCCTGCAGGTTGAGCCTGTCCCTGCTGTGAAGGACATCCACGTCCAGCAAGATGGGCATCACTGGCCAGGGCTCCAGACAGTAGCCTAGGTTGGCCTTGTGCCACCTTCACCCCGTCCCAGGTTTCTATAGTGAAAGTTGAAGACGTCTGGAGGCGCCAGGCGTCTGGAGGCCAGGACAGGGAGAAAAGCAGAGCCCGCCCCTGGGGTCCTTCTTCCTCGTTGAGTCCCCAGCCACCTGGGACCAGCTGGAGAACCTTTTGTTTGCTCTACTGGTGGCCTCTGCCCTGAGACTGAAGGCTCTGTCCCAATGTCCTTCCTCTGGTGATGACTGTCCCATCCTCCCAGTCACAGCCACTGAGGCTCTGTGCCCATGTCCACCGGGCATCTCTCCCTGCCCATCCCCTAGGCACCTGTCCCGACAGGTCCCAGCCTTCACCCTTCCTCCTTTAGGGAGCAGTGGGTGGCTGACATGGGACCCCCTCACTGGGTGACTCTGCTGAGCCCATGTGTGGAAGGGAGAGTCTTCATCCAGAGTGATCAGATGGCAGCAACAGCAGGGACGCTGTTCCAGAATAGCAGCCAGGGCGGGCTTGGGGCTGAACTCCTCGCGGCCCGTGGCTTGGCTCCTGTTCTTCGCCTGACCAGGGACAACCCTAGATGCACAGACCTGGCAGGTGGCAGGTCCCACAGCACCTCTCACACCCTCCTCCCGGGAGAGGAACTCCAAGATTTTCATAGGGAAGTTTGTCTACAGGGACCCAAAGCTTCAGTATGCAATACTTAGGAAGTGTTCTAGAACCATCGTTCCAAAATGCCAGAGCATTTATAAAAATAAACAAACAAACAAACAAACAAACAAAAACCTCAGTGTTGCGTCACCGATACCACCGAAAATTTGGAAACAGCCTTGATGTGTGTTCCATTCGGGAATTGGTTAATCAAGTAAATCAGGCGATATCCACACGTGGAACATTATGCAGCCTTTTGAATATGGATGCACTTGTTCCAATATATGAATATTATGAGTTTGTTTATGATGTATGTTTAAGACTTGGGGAAATGTTTATGACATGCTTGGGGGGGCGAGGGGAGCGAAGCAGGACTCCAACTTGTGGGCACAGTATGGTTTCAAGTGCAGGACAGTTTATGACCAGAAGTGGGCCCTGTTCCCAGGGCTGTGCCTGTGTTCATCCATTTCACTCACCTGAGCTCAGTGCTGAGGCACAGAGAGGCTTAGTCAGTCCGCTGAGGTCACACAGGTAGGAGGAGGACAGGAGCCAGGAGCTGAATCCAGGAAATCTGTGCCCACAGCCCAGGTCTTTGATGGCTACACTTTATTGTCCATGATGTAAAAATATTGGGCAGGAAAAAAAAATCAGGCAGAAGAAGCACAAGACATTCGTAGGCATACTTCTGAGGTAGAAGTCAGGCAGGAATGATTTTGCTGATGTACGGCTCACAGGAGATGGGGCTGGAGCGGTGGTGGCTGTCGCGTGTCTGTTTCTTAAGTGGGTGGCAGTGGGCCCTTGGTGTTCACATAGTATTATATTTAAAACGTATAAAGTGAAAACATACTTTCTATACTGAATATTTAGTTACACCTTGTAAAAAGCATTTCAGTGGTACACTTATCATTGGAATGAGAGTACTTTAGATGATAAATATGGGAAAGCTGTGTCTGTGAAATTAAAGGTCAGGTTAACTTCCTTTCTGAAAAGTAATAGTTTCCTAATCGGAGACCTTATAACTTCCTCTTCCTCTACAAGGGAACTTTTTGTTTTGAAGCATCGTACCTGAGATAAAGGCTATTGCTTGTTACATTGTATAAATCTTTATACTTAAACATAAATCTTGGTAACCTAGTTCAGACTTTCTTCAGTCACCCCAGGCGCAGTGTCAGAGCACGACTGCCTGGCTGGTTCAGATCCCAGCTCTGTTTTGTGACTCTAACCCCAAAGCCTCCCTGCTCAGTGGGGGTGAGAACGCGACTGATGCTCCCTGCTGGGCTGGGGGCGTTTAACTGCTCGTAACTCCTATTCAGGCAGGAGGAAGAGACCCTGACGGAGGATCAGCGCTCAGTAACTGTTGCTGATTTTCGCTTCTGTCTGCTTCAGTTTGACTCCTTCAGTTTACAATGCGGGAGTGTCATGGTGGCCCCGTGTCAGCTCCCAGGTCATAGGGCTGCACACACTCAAGGACAACAGCACCACGAGCAAACACCAAAGGCAGAAACAACAGGAACGCGGAAGAGGGGACCAGTGTCAAGCGTGACTGGGCAGGGTCCGGCCCAGGGGACTGCAGGCATCCCGCTGATCTGAGGTCATCATCCAGGAGGAGGGCGCAAAGCCTAAAACGGGGTGCTGCCTCTCAGGTCTGGCTGGTCTGGCACCTTCCTTTCTCTCTTTTTAAAATGTTTATGTGTTGATGTTTAATTTTAATTGTACAGATAAAAATATATATCGTTATATTAATTAAAATGGCAATGTAAAATCTCACAACAGCCTGGTGTGTTCACAGACTCAGTGACATCTGATACATAGTAGGTCACACCTGGTGCCTGCACACAGAGCCCTGGTGAGCTAAGGGAAGCACAGCTACTGGGGATCTGAGACACTCACCCAGAGTTCTGGGGCTCGAGATATCCAGGCACATTGGAAAAGTGACACATCCAGTTAAAAAAATATAGGACAGCCATCAAAATTGAACAAATGAGACTTCCAAGGAACATCATGCAAAGACGAAAAATGACAGTGCATTCCTTGGGTAAATTTTAGGTATGTGCATTTACCACAATAAAAAAAAAAAAGCAACGTGAGTTCTTTAAATGCTGTTCAGTGTGTCTAGTGCTAGTTGAATATATGTCCAGACAGCATAAGGAGAGTGTGTCGGGGGGGACATCTGATAATACAGAAGAAAAACATTTCGGCTACAAGAGAGTGAGAGCTAAACCCCTCTAAAAACTGGACGTTCCCAACTTGTCATTAGATTCAGTACACATTTCCCATCAGTATCCAATTGAATGCTTAGTGTTAGTGAAGCTAATGTGGGATTCATACCAAGTGATTTCACCTTCTTTTACACCAACAACCCAAGGTGTGCTCTACAAATGCATGAGGGTTTTTTTTCAATTTTTATTGGGGAATATTGGGGAACACTGTGTTTCTCTAGGGCCCATCAGCTCCAAGTTGTTGTCCTTCAATCTAGTTGTGGAGGCCGCAGCTCAGCTCCAAGTCCAGTCGCCATTCTTTTTCAATCTTTTGTTGAGGGGGCACAGCCCACCATCCCATGTGGGAATTGAACTGGCAACCTCTTTGTTGAGAGCTCACGTTCTAACCAGCTGAGCCATCCGGCTGCCCCTCCAGAAGCTCAGCAGCAGCTCGTTGTCTTCAATCTAGTTGTGGAGGGCGCAGCTCACTGGCCTGTGTGGGAATTGAACTGGCAACCCTGCTGTTCAGAGCTCGTGCTCTCACCAACTGAGCCAATCGGCCACCCCCCAGATGCATGAATTCTACCTGAGCTTCCCGTAGCCTACTGGATTCGGTGAGCCAGGGTTCCTTAAGGCTTATTTCGCCCAGACCATGGGAGAAGCAAGCTTCCCAGTCACAGGGCAATGTCCACACTCCACCTGTCCTCCCAGCAGTCTCACTGTGGGGCCCAGGCAGAGCTCTTAGACCCACAAGCCCAGGAGATATTTGGTGGCATCACCCTCCATCACACGGTATCAAAATCCTTCTTTTTACCATTTCAACATCAGTAGTATTTTTTCAAGGTAAAAAAAAGAGGCAAAAGCAATCATTGTGTTTTTCAATGCATTTCTATCAAATTTATGTATTATTTTAGTTTTGTTCATTTCTTATTAAATGTATTCCAAAGCATTTTGTAGGGCTTCTGTCTCTATTGTGAACGGAATTAGAAGGTATTAACAAAAGGCATACCCCATTACCAAAATCAAAATGACAAAAAACAAATACAAAACTACCACCTTCAGGCCTCCCAAACACTGACACTTTCAACCACTTCTCCTGTAACCTCCATGGCTATTTCCATGTGGTGACATCATGTGCTTGTACGTCTGTGTCTTGATACGTCACCTTTGACCTCACTTATGACCGGCCTTCGAGGTGATATCAGTGTTTTCAGATCCTCAACCCATCCCCTCTTCAGCTTAAATTCTATTTCTCTTTCTTTCCACCATGACCAGTCTCCCCAGGCTCCCATCTTTGTAAAATAAAGACTCCACTTCTCCAGCAACGTGTCCCACCTCCCGAATTCTCTCCTCTGAAGCTTCAGCTTTTCATCTAACATTTCAGAACGATAAATATTCTGCTGTGTTAAACTCCCATCACTTTTCACATGTTCAAGCGAAGGTTGCCCGTACTTGTCCCTGCACAAGCAAGCAGAGTACCCTCCTTTTACAGTGTTGTGATGTCACTTGTGCAATGTCACTGTGAAAGAAGAAAAAACTGAGGCTGGAAAGCAAAACGAAAGTTGATGTGGGTCTTAGGAGTTCAAATTCCAACACCACGGATTCAGGAGGAGCTTGAACTGTGCTCCAGGTTGGAGGGGAGAAAGATCGGGTTTATAAAGGCACAAGCGCAGGCTTACATACTTATTTGGAAAGAATTATGACCGTAGATAATAATAACTGACGTCAGTTTGTATCGGGTAGGTTAGCTCGTTGCTAGGCTGGAGTTCAGTGAAATAAGCCACAAGAAGTACAGCAGGATGTAGCCCTTCGTGGTGGGCGGAGTCTAAGACTCCATCTTCGTTGCTGTGCGCGTGTGTAAGCCGGCTCCCCCCAGGGTCTCCTGGCTCCAATTTAGGGCCCCTTGACATTAGTGACTCCACTTCATGTTTCTGTTCACATCATTTGTGCCATATCACTTGTGCAATGACACTTGTACATCTCGAAGAAAAGTCTCTTAGTGTCAAGTTCAAATGACTTTCCATTTTGATATTTTGCAGCCAGGCAGCAAGCATGCCACCCGAGTCCTACATGGGGCATGCCAGAAACCACCCTGTGACCAGGACAGGTGTCTGGGTGTGCTCACGCTGGGTCAGAGAGACAGGCTGGAGTGGGATGTAGGTAGCGGTGCGGGGCCCACAGCCTGCGTCCCTCTGGGAACCGAATGGAAGTTCCTGTGTCTCCCATACAAGTACTGCAGAAAGATTTAGCAATTAAAAAAATGTAAAAAAAAAAAAAAAAAAATTATATATATATGACACCAGTTAAATGTCAATGCTTTTGGAGTTAAATAAGCTCCAAATCATTTGTTTCTACCTGAAATTCAAAGTTCCTGGGCGTGCAGGCTGGATCGCTGGCAGTCTTCAGCTAAAGCACTTGTGTTGGGACCTCAGCCATGGTGACACACAACCTCCCTGCTCCAAGGGGTTCCAGGATGACAAAGATTTCTCCCCTCTAATTTAAAGACAAGGAAAAGGTGACAGCGCTCCTTAGGTGACAGAGCTCCTTAGGTGACAGGCCTCTCTCAGGGCCTCCTCAGCCCTGCCCCTCATCTGCCCTGGCAGACATCTCCCCTGCAATCTGGTCCTGTCTCAGTCGCCCCGCCCCCTCTGCCTTGAAGTCTCCCAGACGTGCTCTCCACAAGGATGGAGCCACCTCCAGACTCCTGGGCTAGAAAACCGCTTCATTTGTGGGTTCCTCTGACCTCTCTGTATATTCGAACACAGCTCACAGGCTTCAGTCCCAAAAAACCCTCCCAGTGTTGGCTACAGATCTGCGTGGTCTTAGGTGTGAATCTGGGTTCTACCTTGCCCTACCTGTGACCTTGGGAAAAGGGAAAAAGGACTTTCCCTCAGAGCAAAATGGTACTAAGCAGTCAGTCCCTGCTCTGAAAATTGGTGAAGTTGGGGTGAGCTTGGGGATGAAAAGGGCTTTGCCCAGGCCTGAGACAAGGTGAGTCTGCACCAAAAAGTGGAGGCTAATTTAAAGACAAGGGAAAGGCGTCCCCTCTAATCCGTCCCCCTCACCTGGGCATGGCACCATCACCTATGGGACTCAGGCTCCCTGGCACACCTGCAGCAGGAGCAGGAAGAGACACAGAAATGAAAGCATCAGCCTAGAGGACACGCCGGGACCCCTAGAGAGAGGCCAGGCCAGACGCTGGGGTCAGGGGACAGGAGGAGCTCCCAGGGATCAGAGAAGGAGCCCTGGAGGGAAGGAGGGGAGTCCCCATCACGAAGACCAGGAGGAGGGGACTCAGGAGCGGGAACTGGCCCTGTCCTGGGTCTCAGCCGTGACCGCCCTGCTGAGGCCCTGGGCGCTTCCTGGCATCACCTCTTCCCAGCACCTGGCTGCACGTGGTATGAGCAGAACTTGCTGCAAGACTGAGGTATTACTGGTGGATTGAGTGATTTAGTGAATGAGAGACTTCCCCTCTATTTTATAATAACTTCTTCCTTTGTTGAGGATTGCCTATCTCAGACATTTAAGTAAATACTCAACATTTAACCGTCAGGGCAGCCCCCTGGTCAGTCACTCTTATTCTCTACACGTTACAGGTGAGGAACCCAAGAGCCAGTCCTGTTCCCTTTGCAAACAAACGGGGTCTCCAAAGGCAACACCACTGGAAACTGGAACTTATGGGGTATCCTATCAGCCACCCTTCATGGTAGGTCACTCTGATTGTCCATTGAAAGGATGTACAGGCTTGAAAGTTCCGGGATTTGTCCTGTCCCCTTTCTCATGCCCCCTTGGAATGAGACATCGTGATGGCTGGAGGTGGGCAGCCATCTGAAGCCTGGAGGAAACCAGCAGCAGACGAGCACCTAGAGCTGAGCTGGGGACAAGGGCTGTGTCGCATGTCCTGACAGCATTGCCGAGCAGCTGAGCCAGGCCCACACCCTACCCTTCCCACGTGCCTTGTTCTGTGAAACAGCCTGGTTCAGCCCTCCCGGCAGCTTTCCGTCACTGGCAGCCACAGTCCCTGCCAGGCTCCCTCGATCCCAGTGTCCTGTCCTTAGGCTCCTTCTTGCCCCTTGGCCTTTCACCTTTGGCCCTCAGTCCTGCTTTGCCCCTCCTCTCACTGCCCCCCCCCTCTCCTTTGCTTCCATCTCTCCAGGTGACTGCCTATCAGTTCTCCCCTTCGGGCGGCAGGCCCTCCCTGACTTAGTCCCTCCTCCCTCCTTGGCCATGGTCATGGGTCATCGTCTGTCCTTACTCTCCATCCCTCCAATGTCTCAAACTCAATGACTCCTCCCGCAGTCCCTGCAGTCACGGTGTGAGGTTGTGACCAGGTTGGGCCCTGGCACGTGAGCAGAAGTCTGTGAGGTGAGACCTGGGAGCCTTCACTGCCCGGAACAGCCTGTGCAGGACACCCAGCTGCCAGGGGCTCACTCAGCATGACGCAGGCTCCACAGAGACATGGCAGGAGAGACATCTAGTGCCTGTGGTGGGTCCTGCTTGGGCCCAGGACCGTAAAGGGCAGAGGTCATACTCTGGCAGGAAAGCCCCTCCCTCTAGCTTCCTCACCAGGGCAGGGGAAGTAGAAATGGCCTGAGGACTGGAGTAATTCCCAGCCCCCGTCTAACTGACAATTTGAATGTTTGTTCCCAATATTTACACTTTTTTTTTTGTACATTTTTCTCTCTTGTCTTATTGCTTGGGCTGTCATTTCAAATACTTGCTGCTATCAGTATAATAATTTGTCAATGAGAGTAGATATTTAAATTAAGTTTCCCCTTATATACTTGACCAGTAGGAATTACTGTGATCACTACCTGACTCCCCAAAAAGTGCCTATAAAAGAGAAAGTCATTTGCACATTTGCAAGTGTTTATTGAACTATTTGGACTTCATTATACATTTATAGAGCAAAAAAATTTGTGGGAGATTCTTAATTTTTCATTTTATTGCTTTGGATTTAAAATCAATTAAAATCATCAAAAACTGTCCTGATACTATTGACAATAATCTTACTAGTGTATATTTGGAACACAACAAGGATTTTACATGACAGTAAATCTATTAGATTTAAAAACAAACAAACAAACAATTTCTTATGAGCTCATTGCCTTTCGCCGGTTTCTTTGCATCAATCTGGAGATGGTGGCCAATAGGGTGGTTCCATTTCTTGAAGAAAGAGTATTATTCTGCTGTTCAACGCAGGTCTCTTGCCTTCTTTAGAGAGATTGCAGTCCACCTGTCAGTTTTCCTGATTCTAGATCCAGAAGGCAGAGTTGAAGAAAGCAGGGAGTGAGGCAGTTGGAAAGATGAAGAGAGAAGAGGTCTGGGGCAGTTACAAAATGGGGAGAGAAGGAGGGACACAGGGAGGTGAGAAAGCAGAGGCACCGTATGAGAAGGGATGGGAGGGATAGACCTGGTGCCCCGGCAGAGAGCAGGTAACCCAGAGGAGGCCCTGAGCAGAGGGAAACAAAGGTCCAGGGAGAGATGGTGAGGGGGAGAAGGGGCGTGGAGGTGGGAGGACGGGGAGCAGGGAGGGAAGAACCTCACCTGGAGAATGTCCTTCAGAGCCTTAGATAGGTCTTTGCTATGTTTATCCAGGTCATCCCAGGGTAAGAAGGCTGCTCCCTGGTGGTCCACGAAGGTTTCCCAGCAGTACTCAAACTCTGAAAGGCGACAGGGGAAACAGAAGTGAGCTCCAGTTCTAGGGGTGGGTGAGGGGCCACAGGTGTCTGACTCTTAGGGACACACTCTCCCCATCATAATTTCACTGCCTCCTCTTTCTTCCCTCAAATTCTTTCTTCCAACAGGAATCTGAGGCTGCCCAATTCTCCCCCTTTCTGGAAGCCCCTTCTTGCATGTGTATCCACCCTCCCTCCCTTGAACTCAGGACACCTCTCCCCCCTGAACTCTCTTTTCCAATGGACACCCAGTCTTCCCCAGGGCCCAGCTCCACCTCTGCAGGCAGCAAACAGGCTTCCTCACCAAGGTTTCTCATCCTCTCCTCTTTCTAGCAACTTCCCACAGGTCTCTCCCAGCCCACCGGCACCCCCATGAGTCCCACGCTGACCCTTGGAGGCCATGATGGCGACTTGTGCCCCAGCCGCCTGCAGCTGGCGCAGCCCAGTCTTATATCCACCAAGCGTATAGATGCGGGAGGCGAAGACGCGCAGGCTCAAGTGGCTGTTCTTGCCCAGGAACGCAGCCAGTTCCCTGGCACAGTCATGGCAGGGGCTCCAGGAGATGAAACAGGTGACCCTGTAGTGCTGCTCCGTGTTCAGCTCCCAGGACCGGATCAGCCGCAGGAGGCACAGCTCTGCATGGCAGCGGGGCTCCATTGTGTCAGTGCCCTGAGAACAGAAGAAAGAGGAAGTGTTGTGTCATTGGCTGTGAATAAGGATGAGGGTAGGACCAGGGTGACACAGGTTAGGCGCTGGCCTCCAGCACAAAATTGAAGAGGGGAGGCCACAGCTCAGCATCGGCATGAATGAAATGTCAATGCAGAATTTACATGATCAAACGTGAGGCAAAACTCATGATGAAAACAAAGTCAGCGTGTTACAAGGGCCAGCAGTGATGACGTTTCCATTTCCATCTGCAAACTATGGCTCCTCGTGGCACTGTAACTGATCAGTCTTTACTCAAATTATTGATACTTCACTCGTCATAGAATTTGCATTAATTTTGATTTTAACTATTGCATTAAATACGACTCATCTTCATTCCTGAGAGTGTGGGGCTTGAGGTCTAAGTTGTGCTCGACATCCAGGCCATCAGGAGTATCACCTAGTCGGCCCTACAGGGAGGAGCAGAGGAGCTGAGGACGGAGGGAGGAGGCAGGTGAGCTCCAAGGTCATGGGCCTGATGCCAGGCAAGTGGGGCTTCCTCCAGGGAGGGTTAACCCCGCTCTCCCACCCCACCACCCCCACCACCGCACCTAAGCACAAAAGCTCTGCAAGCTTGGACTCGGGGCCTTACCCTGTGCTGAGCACCAGGGTGATCCAGCTCAGCAAAGGGCTCACAGTGCTGGAGGATGGGGGGAGGCGTGCCAAGGGAGTGGTGTCTGGGAAGTGGATGAATGCCCTCGTTGGGGCTCATAGGATTAGAGCGATTTGCCCAACATGCAGAGGGAAAGATTTGCAACCAGGGACCCAGGAGAGAGGAACAAGTCAGGCTGAGTGACTGCACCAGTGCAGAGCCCTTGGTGGGAGTGGAGGCAGAGCTGGGGCCCAGGGGGCGGACCTGGGCTAAGTGCAGCTGGCAGTGCCCTTGTGGGGACCAGCTCCCTCGCCAGGATCTCCCAGTAGTGACTGGAGGGACCAGGAGGGAGAACTTGGGCTCTGTGACCAGAGGCTGAACCAGGCAGGGGCCAGGGAAGAACCTGCCCCTTTGTCCAGACGCCTTTCCCTCTATCCTAACCCCTCCTTAGAGCACAGCAGGAGGGGCCAGGCTGAGCCCTGAACCTGGATTGGCACTGGGCTGTTGGTGCCCTTTCCTGTGACACTGTGAACAGTTTCTGAAATGTGGTACAAAGCTACGAATCACAGCAGAAACTGTCCTCCTCCCTTCCCCCACCCGGACTCCAGGAAGAGCACAGCAGCTGCGGGGACCAATTAGAGAGAGCTTTCTGGGACACCCCGAGTGCACGGAGAAGCTTCTCCCTGAATACCCCCGGTTTGGGAGGTCCTGCCTGCTGTGTTCAGTCACCTGGTTGCGCAGGAAGCCCTTGTACTCGTCCACTGGGACCCAGGCGTCATCCTCCTGGAGCTCTACCTCGTAGCACAGGTAGGTCTTGTGCGGCTTAACCTCATGAGTGAAGTTCTCAAGGAAGGTGTCTTTATCCATGAGGGGTCTGTACACAGGCAGAGGGAAACCAAAGACATAGGCTCCTCCTGGGAACACCCTGTGCTCCTGCCCTGCACCCCACACTGCTTCCCCTCCACGCTGAGCTCACCCGTGCACCCCAACTCCCGGCTACACACATAAAGGATAAGCGCCCCCTCACCTTGCTGGAGCCACCTAGCCCCCCTCTCTGACCCCTGCCGGATTCTGGGGAAGGCAGCGCGGTCCTTTTTCAGTGTGTACCCACAAGGCCAGTGCAGGCTGCCCACACCTCTGACGAGGGCCTCTCTCTCTGCCCGGAGTAGGCTGGGTCACCTCTCTTGGCGTCACCACCTGCGCTTGCCCTGCTGACCCACAGCCCTGCTGGGTGTGGACCCATTGGCACATGTCCTCTGGGTTTCAGGCCTAACCCCAGCCACACGGGGCGTCGGGCAAAACACATTCCTGAGTGGGACCATCAGGGAAAGAGAATGCCACACTGTCCTCCTCACATCACTTACGATTATCTCTTTTTTTCTAATTATGAAAACAGTATACGACCTTTACAAAAACGTAAATCTGGAAGTGACCTCCTAGCCAACAGTTCAGAGGAGAGTCCAAGCAGAAATCATAGATTTCAAGGGGATGGGAGGAAGAGGAGGAACGGGGACCATCAAGGGCGACTCCCCAGGGTCTAGTCCCAGAGCCTAGGGAGGTGGTAGGACAGGAAACCTGGGCATCAGCTGAGGGGCCCTGTTGGACATACAAGGACCATCAGGAAGGAGGCGGGGAAGCAGAGGAGCCCCAGGGGACAAGATGAGGTCCCAGCAGGGAACCCAGGAGCAGGGGTGCTACAGGGGGTGGGCGGTACCTGGCCTCGAGTGCTGGCATGGCCTCCAGGTCTCAGTCCCTTCACCGTCCCTGGCTCTGTGTCCCCTGCTTCTCTGCTTGGTCACAGTGTGTCCTCCTGGGATGCTCTACAAGGAACTAGGTACCTTATATACATACATCAGAACCAGGAAACTGCTGAGTTGGCGATGCTGCTCCCAAGTCCTTCATGACTCAGGCTACTCTTGCCACATGGATGTCATAGAAAAAGGAACTTCTCCACCCAAGTATGACATCCCTATGCCCTTGAAGGCATTTTAGGTTTTGATTTCTGTTTTCACAAAGGCCCGACCGGGGCTCCATGAGGGCTGACCACAGGTAAAGGAAGTCTCGGGAGGGAGGGTCATCTGGGCAGCGTGGTACAGAGGAAGGAAGCGGGAGGTCATAGCGAACAGGTGCTCATACCCTGGGAAAGCCGGGGCACAGGACGCACAGCCCCCAGACGACAGGCCCCGGGCATCCATCCCTGAGTCTCCCTCAGCAGCCAGTGCAGAGCAGGGCCTCCTCCAGGCTCCCTGGGGCTGCTGGATGGAGGCAAAGTGGGCTGTGAGTGAGGGGGGAGAACCTGCCCTGAGAGGCAGCAGACGGCCTCCATCCTGGTCTAGGAAGGGGGGGAAGGGGACAAACATGTGCCGAGCTGTCCTTGGGAGCCCACCATAAGGATAATAAACTGGACATGAAGCGTGGTCACCCCATTACACAGAGGAGAAAAGAAAGGCTGCCAGAGGGAGCAGGGCTTGGCCAGGACGGCACAGGGAGCAGAAGGATGCAGGGCTGTGCTCTTTCTCTCCACCTCCAGGCCGTGAGGAATGTGGGGGACTTTGTATTCCAAGCTCAAGTGTGATCCTGAGCTCCAGCTGGCCGTGTTTGGCCCCAAGGGCTGCCCCTCTGTCCCACTGACTCTCCCTCCTGGCTCCTCTTAGACAATCCAGTGCTGACCCAGCGCTCCCTCCCAGGAGATGTCCCCAACTCAGGGCCAGCTGGGCCAGCCCCCTGAGTCCCCCCATGGCTTCCCGCACTGAGAACCAGGCTGCTCACCCGCCCAGGCTGGCCCGTCACATGTTTCGGAGAAAGCTCAGCACAGCATCCCCCTCTTTCTGGGGTGGGTGCCCCTCCACACACAGAGACAGGGGCCCTCCACCCACTCTGCGCCGAGGCCCCTCCCATCTCCTCTGTCCTCTCCACCTTGGCTCCCCCTAGACCAGACAAGGTGTTCCCTGGGCTGGTGGCTCGATGGTTTCAGGGTGAGACCCTATCCAGGGTGTGTTGTGTGGGTCCTGCTACTGCCCATATTTCCCAGGTCACAGTCTCCACACACACACTCCCACACCCTCCACACCCAGGAGTCACCAGCGCTCCTGAGCTGGAGACAGTGTCTTTACAAGGACCAGGGTTGAGGAGACCAGGCCTAGGGTCGCTGAGGATTTCCCCGATACTGTCCCCAGGTCTTGCCTTCCAGGGACGATGGCATTCTGATCCAGGCCAAGCCTCCTCCTGCACCCCCAAAATTCCTCCAGTCAGTCACCCATTAAGGGCTTCTGAGTCCTCCCCCCAACCCCTCCCGCTCCCCATACCTTCAGAAGGAGGGACTCCTGTGCATGAGCTCTGTGCTGGGGGCAGAGGGTGACCATATAGTGTGGGGTCCTGCCACACTAGGTGCTGTGCCCTGGGGGACCCTCGGGAGGTGGAGTTCCACACCAGCTCTACCCCTTCCCAGGTGGCCTTTGAAGCCAGAGGGTCAACACCTCACAGGGCTCAGCCCTGCATCACTTGCCCTCCACGAATTGTGTCCTTTTCAGATCTCCTGGAGAGTCTTGTGGGGTGACAAGAAGGGGACATCACTGCAGGGAGAATGCTTTGCTCCCTCATCCCCGAGGGACAGCTCTCCAGCAGTCTAGCTCCTCAGCCAGCAGCTCTGAGGTCTCCTCTTCTAGAATGTTCCCCAGAACCTCCTCCCTCCCCACTCTCCTTACTCCAGCCTGGCCAGTCACCTGTTCCCTGCTCCCTGCTGACTCCTGGCTGCCCCTGTGTAATGAAAACAAGCCTGGCCTAGCTTGTCTCTACATCTGGGAAGTCAGTTGTGCAGTGAGTGACCAGTACATAGCAGCTAAGAGAATCCATGTCCTGTGAAGACTAGAGGGGATGCCACATGTAACAATGTTTTGACCTTCTCCAAATATTCCGTGTCTTGTGTCTCCTGAGCCACAACAAGAAGGGGCAGGGGGATGGTGAGATGCCGACTCAGACCTGAGTGGGCCTCACCTCTCTGTCTCCAGCCTCCTGCCCTTCCTGAGGCCTCCACCCACCCTGGCATCCCCCCCTAGGCTCTCCCTGCAGCCTGGCTCCCTGGGGGCAGCAGAGGTCCAGGGATAAGTGCCCCTCTCTCGGTCTCCCTCAGGGGAGGATATGGTTCTGTAAAGGCCTCAGTAGAGTCTAGTGATGAACTCTGGCTCCACAAGTAGCGCTGGACACCACTGACATGACGGGCTGAACGCATGCAGCTCACCTCTGTCCCTGAGGTGGGAAGTAAGAAGCAAAGAAACCCTGTGCTTTCTGGGGAATGGCAGCCCCTCCCCCATGTGTGCCTCGGAACACTGAGTGAAAACGAAAAAATTCCTACATCTTGCTGGAGTTTTCCACCAAGCTGTGTAAATGTCCAAGAGGAGAAGAAAAGACCCAGGTCCCCCCATTAGAGAGGGTGAGTGTGTGTGTAGAGCGGCTCTCTGAGCAGGTGCGGACTGTGCCGGGACTTATCCTGTTCCCCTTTCAGGGCATCTAGGAACAGGACTGCGTGCCCTGGGGAGCCAGATTGGGCTCAGAGAGGCAGACTGGGCCCAAGGACCCTAGGAAGTGTGCAGGGTCACTCTGCCCTCGTCCCTCTGGGACTGGAATGGATGACGTGTGAGAGTCTGGGGTCCAGGCCAGGCTGTCTGTATGATGTCCCAGCTCTGCCTTCTTGTAGGTGGCCTTCCCACCCTGGAGCCAGGACGGCGGACATGCTGTCCGTGCTCAGCCCAGGGTGTCAGCAGTGTACCCAGGCTATCTCCCGTCCCCTCTCCGGGATCCCAGGTCCTATGTCATGGGCAAAGCTCTGAGACAGTGGGGAGATGGGGTCCTAGTGAGATGTGGGTCCTGGGGAGATGGGGTCCTAGTGAGATGTGGGTCCTGGGGAGATCGGGTCCTAGTGAGATGTGGGACCTGGGGGCGTGGGGGTCAGGTCTGCCTGGAACCTGCCCTCTGACAGCACAGAGTTGGGGACCCTTCTTCCAATGTAACTCCACCTGTTCTCAGGTTGCCCGCTTTGCCCAGAGAGACCGCATCTTATGGACTTTTTCGTCACTTGTTTCCAAGAATAGAGGTGGGGCTCTTGCCAGAGCCCTGAAATTGAAACCAAAGGAGCAGAGTCAATGATGATGGTTCTTCTCGTAAACCCGCTTTGGGAAGTTATGACATCCTCAGCTTTCCTGCCATGCTGAGGTAGGTTTCTGGGTATGTCTGGAGAATCCTAAGAGTTCCCTTTTTGTCACGTCACCCCATGTGTGTGTGTGTGTATGTGTGTGTTTCTGGTGGGTCAGGGTAGTGGTTTGGCCTGTTGCCCAGATACAGCCGTGTGACAATCCCGATCTTTGTCACATGTGCGGCACCTGGGGTCCCAAAGGAGTTCTTGAGGTGGAACCTCCAACTGTAATCAAGCAAACTAGCCGCAGCCACAGAGCCAGAAAGCAGTGCAGAAGGTCCTGAGGACAGACAGAGAGCTGAAGCCACAGCTCTGACCCCTCTGCAGCCCAGGCACTGTGGTCGTCTGCTTCCTGAGCCTTCTGCTCCAGGGCGGGGCTCCCCTTCCTCTGGGATGGGGGGCTCTGCCTCCTGGTGGCTGCTCCTCTTCCCCTGCCCCTCTGTCTGGGGACACTCTCCTCCCCCAGGAATTGGCCCTGTCTTGGGTCTCAGGTGAGGGCCCCAACGCTGCCTGTGTCCACATCCCGTGGTGCCCAGTGTGAGCAGAACACTTGAAGCACTGGTGGATTATTTGTGGATCAAGTGATTTATTGAACAAGGGATTTCCCCTTTTTTTAGAAAGAAAAGTCATCATTTGTTGAGGAATAAGTGACTCCAACATTGTCCTAAGCATTTGACATTTACATTGTCATTTAACTATCACAACAGCCCCATGCTTGCTCACTGTCATTGTTCACTGTCATTGTCCTGTGTTTCAGGGGAGGTGCCTGAGACCTGGAGGTGAAGTCAGGTCCAAGGTCCCTGAGCATGGAGGAGGCTGGGCCCAGAGTCAAGTCCACGTCCTTCTGACTTTAAAGCATCCCTGTAGAGACTTGTCGCAGGAAAGACTAATGTACCTACTCAGACACTGGGAGGCAGGAGGGACCGTGAGAAGGAGGATCCGCCCAGGAGAGCGGTGCAGACGGGGCTGCAGGTGACGAGCCTCAGCAGAGAGGGGGTAGGGCAGGGCCAGACCCAGAGAGAAGGGCCTGGAGAGAGGAGAGGGTGGGGGGATGCCCAGAGGGAGGGGCAGGAGGGCCTCAGCGTGGGAGGAGGACAAATGTGGGTCTCGGAAGGAAACCACGGATAGAAAGTACCAGTGTGGGTTTCTCTTCAACCGCCCTCACGGTAAAGAACCACACGTACCATCAGCAGGACGTACAGACTCCAAGGTCCGGGGTTTGCCCCATCCTCTTTTTTTCTATCTGGAATGAGAGCCAATGCCTGGAGGTGGGTGGCCATCTGGGAGCTCATGGACACCAGAGGGACAAAACAAGTGGCGAGAGATGCAGTGGGGAAGTGGGGGTGGGACCCGAGTCCTGACAGCATCTCTGATTTTATAAAATGAAACTTTCCATGCAGCAGGAGACGCCATAATAAAAGAAACACAAGGAGCATTCGAAAGAGCTTTTGCCCAGCACAGAATGAATGCCCAGGACACTTTAGCCATTACGATGAGCTGATAGCCTCTCCTTCTGAGAACCTGGACAGAAGCCAGACTCCTGCTTCCCAACCCGACACTTTCCATCACCCCAAAGTCTTTGCAAGTCGTTGAATTTGCACACACACTGAGCACCTACTGTATACACAGCAGAGGGAGCTGAGGTGAACCAGAAATGCATCCGTCTCATCCCCAGGAGGAGGGACCCGCTGAGAAGAGAGCCCCGAACTCAGTGACAGGTGTCAGCCACACCTTTCCGGAACTTCAGGTTGTCAGAGCCTGAGGAACAGGAACAGCCTCCTGCCACTTTCCTCAGAGGACTCAGGCGGGCACGGGAGGGCCGGAGCGGGTTCAGGCTTGTTTTGGGAGTGAAGGAAACGGTATGTTGGATGGATCTACAGGTTTTCCTCTGTGTCTCTCTGGAGCAGGTGTACATTGGTAAACTCAACAATACCAATAATATCAGTCAGTTGTCCAGTGTTCTGTGCCGAGGGTCACCTTGCTAGGACAAAGCAGAGTCAAGATTCGAACCCAGCAGAGGAGGCGGGGGCCAGCGCTAGTAGCCAGAGGCTGAAGCAGAAGGATTCTGAGCAGGGAGGGTGTGTAGTAGGGAAAAGAGAAAGAGGGACACCTGATAGCGCCCGTCACAGCCGACACCCTTTGCTCCTGGGCTGCGCTAATGCTGAACATCCGTCTCTAAGCTGTGGCCCCTGGGCCGGGATTACATCAGCCGGCTCCTTCCCCGGGACACTAGGAGCCACAGGTAGGACAAAAAACAGGCCTTGGACCGGTGGTGCCTGCAGGCTCACTCCAGAATATAACAAAAAAGAAACATGTCAGGATTCCCCACACACATGACCTGTCTCCTCTCTTTACCAAAACAGAAGATGTTGACACGTCCCACGTGGTGTTACAGGAAGAGTTTCGTCATCAACTCTGCTCCTTTGGTTTTGATTTCTCGACTCTGACAGCAGCCCCACCTCCATCTCTGGAAGCAAATTACCAAAAACCCCACAAGGTACAGTCCCACTGGATAAAGGGGGCAACTTGGGGAGAGGACAGGTGGGCTTCTTTGGGAGAAGGCTCTCCACACTCTATGCTGTCCCCTACCCCAACCTCCCCAGGTCCCACATTTCACTAGGACCCCATCTCCCCAGGTCTCACATCTCACAAGGACCCCAACCCCCCCAGGTCCCACATCTCACAAGGACCCCAACCCCCCCAGGTCCCACATCTCACTAGGACCCCATCTCCCCAGGTCCCACATCTCACTAGGACCCCATCTCCCCAGGTCCCACATCTCACTAGGACCCATCTCCCCAGGTCCCACATCTCACTAGGACCCCATCTTCCCAGGTCCCACATCTCACTAGGACCCCATCTCTCCAGGCCCACTGTCTCAGAGCTTTGCCCATGACATAGGACCTGGGATCCCGGAGAGGGGACGGGAGATAGCCTGGGTACATTGCTGACACCCTGGGCTGAGCACGGACAGCATGTCCGCCGTCCTGGCTCCAGGGTGGGAAGGCCACCTACAAGAAGGCAGAGCTGGGACATCATACAGACAGCCTGGCCTGGACCCCAGACTCTCACACGTCATCCATTCCAGTCCCAGAGGGACGAGGGCAGAGTGACCCTGCACACTTCCTAGGGTCCTTGGGCCCAGTCTGCCTCTCTGAGCCCAATCTGGCTCCCCAGGGCACGCAGTCCTGTTCCTAGATGCCCTGAAAGGGGAACAGGATAAGTCCCGGCACAGTCCGCACCTGCTCAGAGAGCCGCTCTACACACACACTCACCCTCTCTAATGGGGGGACCTGGGTCTTTTCTTCTCCTCTTGGATGGTTACACAACTTGGTGGAAAACTCCAGCAAGATGTAGGAATTTTTTCATTTTCACTCAGTGTTCCAGAGGCACACATGGGGGAGGGGCTGCCATTCCCCAGAAAGCACAGGGTTTCTTTGCTTCTTCCCACCTCAGGGACAGAGGTGAGCTGCATGCGTTCAGCCCGTCACGTCAGTGGTGTCCAGTGCTACTTGTGGACCAGAGTTCATCACTAGACTCTACTGAGGCCTTTACAGAACCATATCCTCCCCTGAGGGAGACCGAGAGAGGGGCACTTATCCCTGGACCTCTGCTGCCCCCAGGGAGCCAGGCTGCAGGGAGAGCCTAGGGGAGGATGCCAGGGTGGGTGGAGGCCTCAGGAAGGGCAGGAGGCTGGAGACAGAGAGGTGAGGCCCACTCAGGTCTGAGTCGGCATCTCACCATCCCCCTGCCCCTTCTTGTTGTGGCTCAGGAGACACAAGACACGGAATATTTGGAGAAGGTCAAAACATTGTTACATGTGGCATCCCCTCTAGTCTTCACAGGACCTGGATTCTCTTAGCTGCTATGTACTGGTCACTCACTGCACAACTGACTTCCCAGATGTAGAGACAAGCTAGGCCAGGCTTGTTTTCATTACACAGGGGCAGCCAGGAGTCAGCAGGGAGCAGGTGACTGGCCAGGCTGGAGTAAGGAGAGTGGGGAGGGAGGAGGTTCTGGGGAACATTCTAGAAGAGGAGACCTCAGAGCTGCTGGCTGAGGAGCTAGACTGCTGGAGAGCTGTCCCTCGGGGATGAGGGAGCAAAGCATTCTCCCTGCAGTGATGTCCCCTTCTTGTCACCCCACAAGACTCTCCAGGAGATCTGAAAAGGACACAATTCGTGGAGGGCAAGTGATGCAGGGCTGAGCCCTGTGAGGTGTTGACCCTCTGGCTTCAAAGGCCACCTGGGAAGGGGTGGAGCAGGTGTGTAACTCCACCTCCCGAGGGTCCCCCAGGGCACAGCACCTGGCGTGGCAGGACCCCACACTATATGGTCACCCTCTGCCCCCAGCACAGAGCTCATGCACAGGAGTCCCTCCTTCTGAAGGTATGGGGAGCGGGAGGGGTTGGGGGGAGGACTCAGAAGCCCTTAATGGGTGACTGACTGGAGGAATTTTGGGGGTGCAGGAGGAGGCTTGGCCTGGATCAGAATGCCATCGTCCCTGGAAGGCAAGACCTAGGGACAGTATCGGGGAAATCCTCAGCGACCCTAGGCCTGGTCTCCTCAACCCTGGTCCTTGTAAAGACACTGTCTCCAGCTCAGGAGCGCTGGTGACTCCTGGGTGTGGAGGGTGTGGGAGTGTGTGTGTGGAGACTGTGACCTGGGAAATATGGGCAGTAGCAGGACCCACACAACACACCCTGGATAGGGTCTCACCCTGAAACCATCGAGCCACCAGCCCAGGGAACACCTTGTCTGGTCTAGGGGGAGCCAAGGTGGAGAGGACAGAGGAGATGGGAGGGGCCTCGGCGCAGAGTGGGTGGAGGGCCCCTGTCTCTGTGTGTGGAGGGGCACCCACCCCAGAAAGAGGGGGATGCTGTGCTGAGCTTTCTCCGAAACATGTGACGGGCCAGCCTGGGCGGGTGAGCAGCCTGGTTCACAGTGTGGGAAGCCATGGGGGGACTCAGGGGGCTGGCCCAGCTGGCCCTGAGTTGGGGACATCTCCTGGGAGGGAGCGCTGGGTCAGCACTGGATTGTCTAAGAGGAGCCAGGAGAGAGAGTCAGTGGGACAGAGGGGCAGCCCTTGGGGCCAAACACGGCCAGCTGGAGCTCAGGATCACACTTCAGCTTGGAATACAAAGTCCCCCACATTCCTCACGGCCTGGAGGTGGAGAGAAAGAGCACAGCCCTGCATCCTTCTGCTCCCTGTGCCGTCCTGGCCAAGCCCTGCTCCCTCTGGCAGCCTTTCTTTTCTCCTCTGTGTAATGGGGTGACCACGCTTCATGTCCAGTTTATTATCCTTATGGTGGGCTCCCAAGGACAGCTCGGCACATGTTTGTCCCCTTCCCCCCCTTCCTAGACCAGGTGGAGGCCGTCTGCTGCCTCTCAGGGCAGGTTCTCCCCCCTCACTTACAGCCCACTTTGCCTCCATCCAGCAGCCCCAGGGAGCCTGGAGGAGGCCCTGCTCTGCCCTGGCTGCTGAGGGAGACTCAGGGATGGATGCCCGGGGCCTGTCGTCTGGGGGCTGTGCGTCCTGTGCCCCGGCTTTCCCAGGGTATGAGCACCTGTTCGCTATGACCTCCCGCTTCCTTCCTCTGTACCACGTGGCCCAGAGTGACCCTCCCTCCCGAGACTTCCTTTACCTGTGGTCAGCCCTCATGGAGCCCCGGTCGGGCCTTTGTGAAAACAGAAATCAAAACCTAAAATGCCTTCAAGGGCATAGGGATGTCATACTTGGGTGGAGAAGTTCCTTTTTCTATGACATCCATGTGGCAAGAGTAGCCTGAGTCATGAAGGACTTGGGAGCAGCATCGCCAACTCAGCAGTTTCCTGGTTCTGATGTATGTATATAAGGTACCTAGTTCCTTGTAGAGCATCCCAGGAGGAGGACACACTGTGACCTAGCAGAGAAGCAGGGGACACAGAGCCAGGGACGGTGAAGGGACTGAGACCTGGAGGCCATGCCAGCACTCGAGGCCAGGTACCGCCCACCCCCTGTAGCACCCCTGCTCCTGGGTTCCCTGCTGGGACCTCATCTTGTCCCCTGGGGCTCCTCTGCTTCCCCGCCTCCTTCCTGATGGTCCTTGTATGTCCAACAGGGCCCCTCAGCTGATGCCCAGGTTTCCTGTCCTACCACCTCCCTAGGCTCTGGGACTAGACCCTGGGGAGTCGCCCTTGATGGTCCCCGTTCCTCCTCTTCCTCCCATCCCCTTGAAATCTATGATTTCTGCTTGGACTCTCCTCTGAACTGTTGGCTAGGAGGTCACTTCCAGATTTACGTTTTTGTAAAGGTCGTATACTGTTTTCATAATTAGAAAAAAAGAGATAATCGTAAGTGATGTGAGGAGGACAGTGTGGCATTCTCTTTCCCTGATGGTCCCACTCAGGAATGTGTTTTGCCCGATGCCCCGTGTGGCTGGGGTTAGGCCTGAAACCCAGAGGCCATGTGCCAATGGGTCCACGCCCAGCAGGGCTGTGGGTCAGCGGGGCAAGCGCAGGTGGTGACGCCAAGAGAGGTGACCCAGCCTACTCCGGGCAGAGAGAGAGGCCCTCGTCAGAGGTGTGGGCAGCCTGCACTGGCCTTGTGGGTACACACTGAAAAAGGACCACGCTGCCTTCCCCAGAATCCGGCAGGGGTCAGAGAGGGGGGCTAGGTGGCTCCAGCAAGGTGAGGGGGCGCTTATCCTTTATGTGTGTAGCCGGGAGTTGGGGTGCACGGGTGAGCTCAGCGTGGAGGGGAAGCAGTGTGGGGTGCAGGGCAGGAGCACAGGGTGTTCCCAGGAGGAGCCTATGTCTTTGGTTTCCCTCTGCCTGTGTACAGACCCCTCATGGATAAAGACACCTTCCTTGAGAACTTCACTCATGAGGTTAAGCCGCACAAGACCTACCTGTGCTACGAGGTAGAGCTCCAGGAGGATGACGCCTGGGTCCCAGTCGAGGAGTACAAGGGCTTCCTGCGCAACCAGGTGACTGAACACAGCAGGCAGGACCTCCCAAACCGGGGGTATTCAGGGAGAAGCTTCTCCGTGCACTCGGGGTGTCCCAGAAAGCTCTCTCTAATTGGTCCCTGCAGCTGCTGTGGCTCTTCCTGGAGTCCGGGTGGGGGAAGGGAGGAGGACAGTTTCTGCTGTGATTCGTAGCTTTGTACCACATTTCAGAAACTGTTCACAGTGTCACAGGAAAGGGCACCAACAGCCCAGTGCCAATCCAGGTTCAGGGCTCAGCCTGGCCCCTCCTGCTGTGCTCTGAGGAGGGGTTAGGATAGAGGGAAAGGCGTCTGGACAAAGGGGCAGGTTCTTCCCTGGCCCCTGCCTGGTTCAGCCTCTGGTCACAGAGCCCAAGTTCTCCCTCCTGCTCCCTCCAGTCACTACTGGGAGATCCTGGCGAGGGAGCTGGTCCCCACAAGGGCACTGCCAGCTGCACTTAGCCCAGGTCCGCCCCCTGGGCCCCAGCTCTGCCTCCACTCCCACCAAGGGCTCTGCACTGGTGCAGTCACTCAGCCTGACTTGTTCCTCTCTCCTGGGTCCCTGGTTGCAAATCTTTCCCTCTGCATGTTGGGCAAATTGCTCTAATCCTATGAGCCCCAACGAGGGCATTCATCCACTTCCCAGACACCACTCCCTTGGCACGCCTCCCCCCATCCTCCAGCACTGTGAGCCCTTTGCTGAGCTGTATCACCCTGGTGCTCAGCACAGGGCAAGGCCCCGAGTCCAAGCTTGCAGAGCTTTTGTGCTTAGGTGCGGTGGTGGGGGTGGTGGGGTGGGAGAGCGGGGTTAACCCTCCCTGGAGGAAGCCCCACTTGCCTGGCATCAGGCCCATGACCTTGGAGCTCACCTGCCTCCTCCCTCCGTCCTCAGCTCCTCTGCTCCTCCCTGTAGGGCCGACTAGGTGATACTCCTGATGGCCTGGATGTCGAGCACAACTTAGACCTCAAGCCCCACACTCTCAGGAATGAAGATGAGTCGTATTTAATGCAATAGTTAAAATCAAAATTAATGCAAATTCTATGACGAGTGAAGTATCAATAATTTGAGTAAAGACTGATCAGTTACAGTGCCACGAGGAGCCATAGTTTGCAGATGGAAATGGAAACGTCATCACTGCTGGCCCTTGTAACACGCTGACTTTGTTTTCATCATGAGTTTTGCCTCACGTTTGATCATGTAAATTCTGCATTGACATTTCATTCATGCCGATGCTGAGCTGTGGCCTCCCCTCTTCAATTTTGTGCTGGAGGCCAGCGCCTAACCTGTGTCACCCTGGTCCTACCCTCATCCTTATTCACAGCCAATGACACAACACTTCCTCTTTCTTCTGTTCTCAGGGCACTGACACAATGGAGCCCCGCTGCCATGCAGAGCTGTGCCTCTTGCGGCTGATCCGGTCCTGGGAGCTGAACACGGAGCAGCACTACAGGGTCACCTGTTTCATCTCCTGGAGCCCCTGCCATGACTGTGCCAGGGAACTGGCTGCGTTCCTGGGCAAGAACAGCCACTTGAGCCTGCGCGTCTTCGCCTCCCGCATCTATACGCTTGGTGGATATAAGACTGGGCTGCGCCAGCTGCAGGCGGCTGGGGCACAAGTCGCCATCATGGCCTCCAAGGGTCAGCGTGGGACTCATGGGGGTGCCGGTGGGCTGGGAGAGACCTGTGGGAAGTTGCTAGAAAGAGGAGAGGATGAGAAACCCTGGTGAGGAAGCCTGTTTGCTGCCTGCAGAGGTGGAGCTGGGCCCTGGGGAAGACTGGGTGTCCATTGGAAAAGAGAGTTCAGGGGGGAGAGGTGTCCTGAGTTCAAGGGAGGGAGGGTGGATACACATGCAAGAAGGGGCTTCCAGAAAGGGGGAGAATTGGGCAGCCTCAGATTCCTGTTGGAAGAAAGAATTTGAGGGAAGAAAGAGGAGGCAGTGAAATTATGATGGGGAGAGTGTGTCCCTAAGAGTCAGACACCTGTGGCCCCTCACCCACCCCTAGAACTGGAGCTCACTTCTGTTTCCCCTGTCGCCTTTCAGAGTTTGAGTACTGCTGGGAAACCTTCGTGGACCACCAGGGAGCAGCCTTCTTACCCTGGGATGACCTGGATAAACATAGCAAAGACCTATCTAAGGCTCTGAAGGACATTCTCCAGGTGAGGTTCTTCCCTCCCTGCTCCCCGTCCTCCCACCTCCACGCCCCTTCTCCCCCTCACCATCTCTCCCTGGACCTTTGTTTCCCTCTGCTCAGGGCCTCCTCTGGGTTACCTGCTCTCTGCCGGGGCACCAGGTCTATCCCTCCCATCCCTTCTCATACGGTGCCTCTGCTTTCTCACCTCCCTGTGTCCCTCCTTCTCTCCCCATTTTGTAACTGCCCCAGACCTCTTCTCTCTTCATCTTTCCAACTGCCTCACTCCCTGCTTTCTTCAACTCTGCCTTCTGGATCTAGAATCAGGAAAACTGACAGGTGGACTGCAATCTCTCTAAAGAAGGCAAGAGACCTGCGTTGAACAGCAGAATAATACTCTTTCTTCAAGAAATGGAACCACCCTATTGGCCACCATCTCCAGATTGATGCAAAGAAACCGGCGAAAGGCAATGAGCTCATAAGAAATTGTTTCTTTGTTTGTTTTTAAATCTAATAGATTTACTGTCATGTAAAATCCTTGTTGTGTTCCAAATATACACTAGTAAGATTATTGTCAATAGTATCAGGACAGTTTTTGATGATTTTAATTGATTTTAAATCCAAAGCAATAAAATGAAAAATTAAGAATCTCCCACAAATTTTTTTGCTCTATAAATGTATAATGAAGTCCAAATAGTTCAATAAACACTTGCAAATGTGCAAATGACTTTCTCTTTTATAGGCACTTTTTGGGGAGTCAGGTAGTGATCACAGTAATTCCTACTGGTCAAGTATATAAGGGGAAACTTAATTTAAATATCTACTCTCATTGACAAATTATTATACTGATAGCAGCAAGTATTTGAAATGACAGCCCAAGCAATAAGACAAGAGAGAAAAATGTACAAAAAAAAAAGTGTAAATATTGGGAACAAACATTCAAATTGTCAGTTAGACGGGGGCTGGGAATTACTCCAGGCCTCAGGCCATTTCTACTTCCCGTGCCCTGGTGAGGAAGCTAGAGGGAGGGGCTTTCCTGCCAGAGTATGACCTCTGCCCTTTACGGTCCTGGGCCCAAGCAGGACCCACCACAGGCACTAGATGTCTCTCCTGCCATGTCTCTGTGGAGCCTGCGTCATGCTGAGTGAGCCCCTGGCAGCTGGGTGTCCTGCACAGGCTGTTCCGGGCAGTGAAGGCTCCCAGGTCTCACCTCACAGACTTCTGCTCACGTGCCAGGGCCCAACCTGGTCACAACCTCACACCGTGACTGCAGGGACTGCGGGAGGAGTCATTGAGTTTGAGACATTGGAGGGATGGAGAGTAAGGACAGACGATGACCCATGACCATGGCCAAGGAGGGAGGAGGGACTAAGTCAGGGAGGGCCTGCCGCCCGAAGGGGAGAACTGATAGGCAGTCACCTGGAGAGATGGAAGCAAAGGAGAGGGGGGGGCAGTGAGAGGAGGGGCAAAGCAGGGCTGAGGGCCAAAGGTGAAAGGCCAAGGGGCAAGAAGGAGCCTAAGGACAGGACACTGGGATCGAGGGAGCCTGGCAGGGACTGTGGCTGCCAGTGACGGAAAGCTGCCGGGAGGGCTGAACCAGGCTGTTTCTAGAAGAACGTGGGGAACTGGGCGAGATGGTACAGGCTTCCCTCTTCTGCTCAGTATTACAGCCCCAGTGTGAGGACACTGTCTGCTGCCCCTGGTTCCCCAGCTCAGCTCTCAATGCTTAACTTTTCCTGCTGGTCTCCTCAGGACTCCCGGGCAGCTGCCCATCCAGACATCAAGCCTCCTTCATGGAGAGAATGAGAAAGAGGACAGGACCAACCCCATCTCTGAGCCTATACATCCTTTCCATGGATAATTGTATAACTTCATGGATAACTTCTGTGTAGGATGACTGGTGGGAAACCCACTAATTCTGCTGCTACTAATGTTTCATTGTTGACCCTACTGAGCTGCACTGGGGACAGCACTGGACTGACTGTCCTCAACTGGAAGGACATAAAGGCAAAGCATTTAGACATGGACTTCAAGGTCATTTTCTTACCTCTCCAAGGGAGAAGGAATGACGCAGGTCCATGTGGCAGGGGCAGGAAAGAGGGCTGCAAAAGAATTGAACAGAGGAGGGATGGAAGCCTGCAGAGCGCTGGCCAGCCGTGCACAGCTGGGGCAAACACTGACAATCACCTGCATTCATTCCTTCATTCACCCTCCCCCTAGCTTGAGATTTCTGGTCATCCGAAATAGTACATGCTGGGTGTAATTTAATTGGTGGCATTGCCATGCTCTGTTTCTTTGACTGAGAACATTGTAGGCCATGCAGCCAGCGTGAGTTCTGAGACCTGGTGTCATGGGCAGTGGGACAAGACTAGCATCACAAATTTCCTCCTAGGAAATGCAGCTAATAAAACTGATTTCAAACATACTCCCTCATCATTGCAGGAAATGTGCCAGATCAGGTAAGTAGCCAACCCATGGACCTTAACACTGTTCATATTTATAACGGTTCTGCAAAAACTATAGTCATAATAAATATAAAATATATGGAATGTGACAGTAAGCCTTGGCATTTCCCCCTGTTTTATATACTCGATGCAAACGCTAATTTTAGAGTTCAAAGACAATTGGAATTTCACAGTAACATTTGGAGAAGCATGTAGGTGACCCTCAATTGAAACCTGAAACAAGGATTTGTTGAGGATGTGTCAGCCGTGTGCAGATCTGAGGAGGGCAGTGTGCTAGCTTGTGACAACTGTCCTCGTGGTGGGATGACTGACTGAGAATGGACAGTTTATTGGAGGCGTTTTTCTCCCTTTTCACAGCAGCCTTAGCCTCCAGTGAGCATCAGATGAACTCCACAAATGTAATATTGAATGAAAGAAGTCAAAAGGGGCCGGCCCAGTGGCTCAGGCGGTTAGAGCTCCATGCTCCTAATTCCTAAGGCTGCCGGTTCAATTCCTATATGGGCCAGTGGGCTCTCAACCACAAGGTTGCCAGTTCGATTCCTCGACTCCCGCAAGGGATGGTGGGCTGCGCCCCCTGCAACTAGCAGTGGCAACTGGACCTGAAGCTGAGCTGCGCCCTCCACAACTAAGACTGAAAGGACAACAACTTGACTTGGGGAAAAAAAACAGTCCTGGAAGTACATACTGTTCCTCAATAAAGTCCTGTTCCCCTTCCCCAATTAAAAAAAAAAAAATCTTAAAAAAAAAAAGAAGTCAAAGAATTCATGCTGTCTGGTTCCATTAATACGAAGTTCAAAACCAGGCCAAATCAATCTATGACAGTAGAAGAGCTAACATAAACATAAGTTCCTTCTGGAAGGGGAACAGCTGGGAGGGGACAGGAGGAACTATCCATCTGGGATTCTGGAAATAGCCCCACCTCAGTCTGTGTGGTGGTTACACTACCTGGAAACCTAAGACTTTGCCATTAATTGCAAATTATCTCCCAATAAAAACATTAAAGAAAAAAGAAAGTTACAGAGCCTGTATTTTCAATGAGGAAAAAGTTTTACTGAAGGACATAAAGTATAATATCCCAAATGAATTCATAGATGGAAATGAGAGTCAGATACAAACAGAATCATCATTGTTCTTAGATTTTTTTTTTTTAATGGGAAAGAAAGGCTATTTAAGTCCAAAGGACAGACTAAACGTGGTTGAAAGTGAAGTCATGAAGAAGAAACGCGGGAGTGAAGCGCTCTTTGCAACACACTAGAAACTAGAAAAGCTATTCAGCTGCTGTGATCAAAAGAGTCTGCTATGAGCCAGGAACTAAAAAACACATAGAAGTATATTTGGGAACTTAGTCAATGACAAAGGTCGAGCTGCAATTCGATGGGGGCAAGGTGGGCATTACCGTGTTGGTGTTGTCAGCTGGACGAGATGTTGTCAGCATCTGCATGGGGAAGAGACACGGACCCCTCTCCTACACCACTGCTCCCCTTGGCTCTCTCTCAACCCCCCTCACATCCTGTCCCCAGCCCTCAGCTAATGACCCCATCTCAGCCTTCCAAGAGCCAGTAGAAGCAGAGAGGAACCCCCTCACTTTCACCTCTACCTTCTAGAAACCTGCATTCATTCATTCAACACGCATTTTATTGAGCGCCTGGGTGCCAGGTGCTGTCCTAGGAGCTGGATATACATTGAACAAAAGAGGCCAAATTCCTCACTCCATGGTCTCCCGTGGTCTGTCTGCCCATTCAGAGTCCAACTTTCCATCTTTCCTCTGGGGCTCAGGCCCACTCTCTTTTCATGGGTTTCTTTTCTGTCATTTCCCACACTGTCTGGGTCTCTGCCTCATCATTGCCATCAACAAACCACAGGCTCAGGGACGTATCTGTCACTTTTAAAACCAAAATCTCTCCCTGAGTCACATCTCCCTCCATTCTCTTCCTAGAAAAGTAAAGCATCCATATATATATATAAATATATATATGTATGCTTTGAGATAGATAGATAGATAGATAGATAGATAGATAGATAGATAGATAGATAGATAGATAGATCTCAAAAAGTTGTCTACATGGTCGTCCCTAGCTTGCTGCCTCCTGTTTGCTTTCATCCCATGCCCATCTGGCTCCTGTCACCCCCACTCCAAAGAAACTGCTCATCAGTGATCCCCACGTTGCCAGAAGAAAGGGATGGTTTCCGTCCTCATTTCGCCCGTCCACCCAGCAGCGCGTGACATGCTGAACACAGCCTCCTTCTGGAGACGCTCTCCTCTCCCGTGGTGGGTGACACCCTCGTCCTTCTTCTGCTCTCTGGCTAGCTCCTCCCCTTCTCCCGGACCTGGGTCCTCCCCTTGTGTTTCCCACGCTCTCCCTAGGAGACTCAGCCTCCGCCTCCCCCTCCCCCGGGCACACAGCCCCGTATTTCCAGCCCTGGTGCTCTCCTGAGCTCAACTCTGTGATACCAGCTTCCAATTAGACATGTGCCCTCGATGTCTGTTGAGCACTGCCCACTTACCTTTCCCGAATAGAACTCCTTGGGGGGTATTTTCCCACAAAACTTATTTTTCTCAGATTTCCCCAGCTCCATAAAGGACACTCCTATGGGCATCCATGAGCAGTGAGCTTGAGCCCAAAGCCCAGGACTTACCTTGATTCCTCTTTTTCCTAATATCCAATCCATCAGCAAATCCTCCTGATCGATGTTACCTCCAAACCCACTCATCCGTCCCTCAGTCTCCATTCCCATGGCCTCCACCGTCACTTCTCACTGGTATGATGGAAGAACCTTCCAGCATCCACTCTTCTTCCTCGTTCAATCCACAGAGGTGCTGGAGGAAGGCTTTAAACAGAAGGCAGGGCACATCACCAGCTGGATTCAGCGTTTACCCCCTCAACACACACCCGCACACACACATACGCACACACACACACGCACACACACACGCACACACACACACACACACACACACACACATCTTGTACTTAGTATAAAATCGAAACACTTGCCTGTGATCTAACCCCCACAGCCCCCCGCCCCATACTTTGCTTTCCAGGCACACTCGTCTTTTCTGCTTCCCTCCTGCCTCAGGGTCTTTGCACTTGGGTTATCTCTGTCCCAAGGTTCTCCCAGCTGCCACTTTCTCATCCGTCCTACCTCAGTGAAGAAGTCACCTGTTCTGAATACCCCCTATTTAAAACAGCTCCCCACCACCAGCCAGTCTCCATGAGAGTATCCTGTTTATTCCCGTCCAGCAATCACCTTGATTTGAAACTACCTCACCCATCCCCATAGTTTCTTATATCCTTTCTGTCTCCTTCCACCATGACACAATCCCCTTGAGGTCTGGAACCCCTTCACTCAAAGGTGCCATAGGGCAAGCCTATCACACAGCAGGTGTTCAATTAAAATTAGTCAAAGAATGAACCAAAAAAAAACAAACAAAGAAGTAAATAAATAAAGCGATGGGGAAAAGAAACACAAATTATTTTTTCCTCTGCAGAAGAGGGAACTTAGAGAGGATGGGGCAGGGTTGGTGGAAAGAGAGAGACCATAAACTTTTGCATGAGATCTCTCTATTATTTGACTTGTTTCATTAAGCAAATACTTCTTAAATTATTAAATGATAATAAAGCCACTGCAGAAGGAGAGGTTTCCCAGCAGACGAGACAGGGAGAGCCAGGGCCAAAGTCCACGAGGGCATCAAACACCACCTGTGATGACATCACCAGAAAAAGGAATTCCGATCCAGCCAATGGTTAGAGCCCTAGGTCAGGAGTGCTCACCAAAGCATTGCTTCATTCAAACCTCACTCCGGCACCCAGGGTGATGTAAAAACAAAACCACACAACGAAAGGAACCTGCCATGTGGTGGGAGATGAGCCCCTGCAAACCAAACCCAAAATGATAAGTCAGGGTTTGTTAGTCGTTGCAGCCAAAGGTCTTCAGTAAAACCCAAATTTCAGTCTGGCCTCTGGAGGGCATTTCCACATTAGCACATCCATGCTGGACCCCTCAAATGGCCTGGTCCCCTGTGAGAGGACAGGCAAGGAGCAGGATATTACCAAAGAAGAGGAAATAGGGGTTATGTAGAGGGATGGCAAACGCAAGGTAAGGCGGGTGAGCGTTGGTAATGAGACAGGGAACTGCCCTGTAGCCAGGTCCTGGGAGAGGGTCTTAGCGCAAATGCAGGTCTGGCTGTGGGCTCACGGGGGACCCTGGGCAAAGCCAGAAAGAGGCCTGCAATAAGAACGTGAGTCCTGTGAAGATTTGAGAGGCTCCGTGGCGTGAGGACCTAGCGTAAGTTTCCAGCCTTCTGGGTCTGTCTGTCAATGCCCTCTCTGGCATTCACCTTCTGGGTGACCTTGGGGATATTGCTTCACCTTAGAGCTTTTGTTTCTTTAGCTCTTCAGTGACAATAAAACTACTTCCAGTTACGATTGCTCTCGTGATTAGATAATGGAATTGTGCACGGCCTGACCTGGGTGTGGGGGAGCTCAGCCAATATTCCTTCCTTTCCGTCCTTAGAGCCAGGGATGAAAGCTGGGTGGCCGGATTCCCAGACCAGGGTCTTTTCTCACTTCACTCTTATGAAGTGAACCCACTCAGTGTACCCCATTTTGTGGGAAGTCTTGGGCTGGGGCCCTGCAGGAAATCAGTCCAGCCTGCCCCTGACCTCCTGAAGTGCCCAGGAAGAGATACCTGGCTGCTCACCCACTAACTGACCTGTCCCTTTTCCTCTGGCTTTGGTTCTTACCACCCAAATTAACCATATCTGGGCCTAAGGGTTCTTGTCAAATGCTAGGCCCCTGCCTTTTGGGAATGAGAATGTATAGGCACCTGGGCCCTCCAGGAGAGCGAGCGCTGGGACCCGCGACTTCAGGTCATGTGGAGACAAGGCACGAGGTGAGTCCTGGGCACTACAGGCAGGTCCTTTTTCTGACCCTGTGTGTGTGTGTGTGTGTGTGTGTGCACTCAAGGCATGTGACCAAGTCAGGGTGGACCGTTGTCTGCAGATATATGGGGATTCAGAGAGCAAAGAGCGCTGCCTGGGAACAGAGAATGCAAATGAAAGGGGAGTGGGGTGGAAACAGGAAGGCAAGAAGCCCAGAATCTGAGCCAGAGACCATGGATGATGGAGCCCATCGCAGACCAGGCCCCGCACCCTCTGCAGCCACCTGGCAGTGTCATCCTCTCTCTGCTTCTGGGTGGTGGAGTGACTTCCTTTCCCCAGGGCGCCTCCTCTCCACCCGCTCTCTCCCTGGGTCTTCAGCACAGCCATGACCAACTGCCCTCTCTCTGGGCTCTGTCGCCCCAGGCACTGGCTCTCTTCCCCAGCCTGCCCTGCCCGCTCTGCTGAGCCCTCCAGGCTTCTGGCCTGGGCTTTGTGTGTCACGCTGGGTTCTTTTCTGCACGTGTTGCCAAAACCTGTTATTCCTGCCTTTGCAAAGGCTCCTGGGTCTTCAGTATTTCCAGTCTAGCAGGAAGTGTGCTCACTTTCTAATTCTGTAAGCAGTTAGTAGGGCAACCCTTGAGTGTGCTAACCTTTCAGAATGTTAGAATGCAACTGTATCAAAATGGGTTTAAAGGGTCACGAAACATACAGAGTGAATATCCTTATTTCAGACCTTATGACCAAAAAGACAGGTACCCTAGACAAGGTTAAACTGTTTCCTACGAGAACACTGCCAACTGTGAGAGAAACCTTCTCTTAACCCTTAATTCCCACTAACTGATTATTTCTATTACAACTACAACCTATGTTAGCAACGTTTAATATAACTTTGTCATTAAACTGACACGTTCAATGAATATGTGATAATATAGAAAATGAGCCAAGAGTCTGAAAGTAAAATCATACTCAAGAAGTCACTAAAGAAACTGAAAAGGAACTAAACACTTCTGTGTCAGCAGGAGGATTCCATTCCTGGAGAACTTAAATATTTCTCAAAATCTCTAATTATAGCTGCACTTTTAGGCACAATTGTTGACCATTTGGTTTCAGCGTTTAATACATATTGTAAAACACTGTTTCCTTCGTCAGTGAAAACACGCCTTCCCAACCTCTGAGGAGGGCAGAGTTGGGCCTTTCTTCCTGCTTCCTGCTCCCCAGGTCTGTCTAAACTGCATTTCATTCATGTCTCCCACGTCGCCTCTCATCGCTATCTGAACTTTCACAGCCTGGTGCCCTTATTCTATAAGGTGAAAAGGCTAAGGCAATAACACAGGGAAGCAGACGAAACTGGTGACAGAGAGGTTTATAGATGATAGATTGATGACAGATAGGCAGATCGATGGGGAAAGAGCACGCCAATGGTAAAGCAAACGGGAAAATGTTCACAGCAGGTGAATTTGGGAGAAGGGTGTATGGATACTCTTTATGTGCAACTTTTTGTCAGTTTGAATTAAGATGTTTAAACAAATGAAAAATAAAACGAAAATGTTCACTAACTCCAGGAAGTAATATGGACCATCGGCTGTCCCAGTTAGCTTTGCTTTTCCAATTGCTTACAGTGAGTGAGTGTTGATTTTATAATCACAGAAGCTATTAAAGAAACAAAAGCCTCGTGAAGCCATCATTTCTCCGCAGGCCCTCTCAGGGCCGGGACTAGGCAGGCACGGTCTGACAAGGCCTCCCCACCACTGTGAGCGGCCCCTTCAGTCCACAACGAGCCCTACCAAGGTTTAGCCGCTTCTCTTGGCTTGTGGTTCATGGTGTCAGCTGAACTCTGTCTCTTGTGCTCGGTGTCACCCAGAAAGAAATCTGCAGTCACAATTGGTCTGGGGGAAAGGGACCGTGGAGGTTGCATTTCTTGGGGAACAACCCAGCTTTCGCTGTCTAGATTCTCTGCAAGTTCAGATTTATGACATTGGAAAACTGTTGAGAGTATCTTCTAGTGGAATCCTTCTCTTCCTCGCCATGTTCACAGACTCTCCTCCATCGTCTAATACGTCAGTGACAGTAAGAGCATCAATGTATGTCCTGCGCTTCATTTCTGGTACAAGATCTCCTTTTCCCAAAACAGTGGCACCAATTTTCCTGAAGTGTTCACAGCCCTCGATTTTTACTAGCAAGCCTATGTTTAAAAGGTGAACAGCTTGCAGTCTCGGTTCTGCTCAAACCTGCCCAGGGGTCTTTCTCATTTTCCTTAGACTCCAGCCTCTTGGTAAACTTGCCGCCCACAGTACAGCCAGGTTCTGCCGCGGCTCCATCCTCCCTCCGCCGCACCGTGCGCTCCTGGCCGGGATGCGGTGCGTGTCCTCAGCTCGCTGCTGCTCCTGAAGGGGGCGGTGGCGAGCCGGGGGCGCGGGTGGCAGGGTGCTGTGCGCTGCTCTCCAGAGGCACCCCCGCCCCCGCATCTGTCCCCCATCCCCGCCGGACCCTCCCCCTCGCAACCCTCCCCCTCCCTCGCCACACCCCCACCGCCACCCGGGTAGAACGAGGCTCGCGCTGCGCTAGGCGCCGCTGAGAACTAAGCGACTGCGCAGCAGCGCCGTGCACTGGAAATCTTTGACTATTACACAGATTCCTTGTATTGGGATTACCACGGAGACTTTAGGCCCAACGTTAGCTTCAGGTTTGGGGGTTGTTTTGTTTTTGTTTTTTTGTTTTAGTGCTGTTGGGATTATTTTTGTTGAAAATCCGTATTGATATAGGGTCTACTGAGAATATTCCGGATTTTTGGTGTATGATTGACAAACAAAAGATAAAAGAATGGTGACTAGAATAATGAAAGCTGGAAAATATACGTGTCCTTCTATGTAAAAGAGGGTCTCGGGAGTGGGGGACAGGCACGCTCCTGGGATTCTGTTGGGCGCTGGTCAGTGCAAGTTTTCAAGGAAATGAAACTGTCAGAGGGATCCATGTTCTTTATATGTGCACCCACCCGTTCTGGTCAGAACGATCCCGAAGATCTCAGTGGCTTAAATCAAGGGAGCCTTATTCGTGGTTATGTTAACCGTCCACGGTGGGGGTTGGGGGAGGAGTTCTACCCCCTAATCCTCCATGAGGGGTGGGGACTAACCCGGAGCCGCCCCCTGGAAGGACGCTCAGCCGCTTGACAGGGACGCGGCACTTTACTCTCCAGCTTTCAAACCCTCTGCCTGGAAGGGATGTGTCTCTTTTGCTCACATTTCATTGGCCAAAGCTAATCTCAAAGGTGTCGGCAAGTGGAACGCCACCATGGGTAGCAGGAAGAAGGGCTGGAATGTCCGGGCTCAGCCCTGATGCCCATCTCATCATCCCATCACTGTGCTTAGCCAGCTTTGTGAAGGTCTGGGACGATAACTAAGCCAAAAGGAAAAAGCTTAGTTATGGAAAGGAAAAGGAAAGAGGTATGATCATTGGAAAGAAGCCACATGTGTCATTATTTCTAGGTTATTTTTCTAGCCTGTCTCCACAAGAAGACAGGGTCACAACCCCGAGGAAGGTGACATCAGTGTCCCAGCTCAGAGCACAGGTATGAGTTGGCCTGGGCACAGAGTATGCACTTGCCCAGCAGGTTCCTTGCACACCTTACCTACCAGGCACCGCCTGGCCTGTGAAAAAGCAAAAGGCTTCTGTAGAAAGGTGAGAACTGAGTGACAGAGACAAGACAAAGTAACAAGGTCTCGCAATCCCGATACATTTGATACATTTTTTTCAAAGACTTTCCTGCTCTTACCCATCTGCTTCCACCTCTGCCCTTCTCTCTCTCTCTCTCTCTCTCTCTCTCTCTCTCTCTCTCTCTCTCTCTCTCTCTCGCGCGCGCGCACGCAAGCACATAAATGCCTTTGTAAGTCTTCAGAACATCAGGAGTAAAAATACCACTTTAAAAGCTACCAGTTCGAGGAGATAGATTGCCTAGAAAGCAACAAGAATCAGACTGACACAGGGCTTTCTCACTTGCAAGTTGTTTATGTTTGCTATTTTTGAATTTTTGTGGTTACTATTATGTTGCATTATATCTCCAGTTCACAAAAATGTATCAATGGCCCCAAACAGGTTCTTTGAAATGTAAAGTAATGACAAAAATGACAACATACATCCTCAGAACACAGTAAACATAATGAATAAATAGTTCTCCAGTGTAACTATGAAATATGAAACTGCATATTCTAGGGCACACAAATTCTCGGGTAATGATTTACGCATGTAGCCATAAACGCAAATTGTGTATATAAGTTCAGTGTTTTCATTTATGGCACCAGCATTCCATTTGCCCCTAGTCCTCAATATGTTGCCATTAAAATTAAAACTTTGCTAAATAGCAGTCTGAAGCCATAAAAAAATGTTTTCCATTATCTTCCAAGAAAGCAACCAATCCAGTTTTTCCAGAACACACACAAAATAATGCTTTCTAATGTAAGATTCATTATTCTTGTTTCTAAAGGGGCAGAAGAGACCAAAGCTATAGAAGGATCATTCTAAGTTGCTGCCCTCTTAAGTGCACATAAAAGCCAGTCATACAATCACCAAGAAGCCTGTAAACCAGCTGCAGAAATAATGATAAAGACTATGCTTGGGGAAGAGCAGAAGGACTGGACAAAACCCGTGGTCGGATAGCACTGTTGGACGTTGCGCAACAGCAAGAATATACACAGTAGAAAAGCAATTAGCGAGACACATGCTAAGAGCTACTTTGCATGTACATGGATGGGGTATGAAGCCAAGCCTTTGGCACATATGGGGTTCTACCATGAAGGAAAAATGCTGTCTGGCTTATCATTTTGTTTGTCGTTCCAAAGTATGATAAGAGGCTTTCACTTACAGATTATGTACTTTGTGAGTCATGTGTTGGAAATGATACTTTGGGATCAGTGCCAGAATAGAAGGAGCCGTGACTGCCATAAGGAAGGACTCTGCTCTGTGAAAAAAGAGAGTTGGCTCCACACGCTGCTTTATTCACAGATGAGTTAATGGTCAACAAAATGCATCTAGACCTCAGTTCTTGGTTCCAGGTTAAAGGAAGTAGAACAAACAAACAAACAAAAAACCTGAATATCATCTAATCCTGGCAGAGTTCAATGCCCATCTTTTCAGCGTGCTCTGAGAAAACACAGGTAAATTACAGGTCAGGGTGCTGTCAGTCAAGGGTGACAGAAACCCAATTCTAAGTGGATTAATAAAACCAGAAATGGAACTAATTAGACCGTTTGTGACGTCAGGGCTCTGGCCCCATTTCGCTGCAGGTGCCTTGGCTCTGTCCTCCCTGTGTTGGCTTCTTTTCAGACCAGCTTTCCTTGAGGCAGAAAAATGGTTACCACAGCACGAAGCCCCACATGTTCAGCCCACACTATCCAGACCAACCAAGAATAGCTGTGTCCCGGAATTCCCAGAAAAAGTCCTGAGATTCACATGATTGGAAAGGCTCAGGTCACACATGCAATTCTAAAACAATCACAGTGTAGCTGGGGGTGGAATGCACGGATGGCTCCTCCCCAACCATAATGGCAAAAAGCCTGTAAAGCAGCGGCAAGACCAATGGGTGGGAGGGAGATCGCTCCCATATGAAACTATTCTTAACATTTAAAATACTATCTTGTAATTTTAAATCATTGATGAAACTCTGCTTTTTGTGCTACAAAGTGGTGATCTGTGGTGTGAAAACTTTGAGGACCTGTGCTTTAAGAGGACTCTTCAAGGCTCTAACACCCAATGAATACCCTTTGCAAATCCCCGTTCTCCTAAGTAGCAAATGCTTAAACAGTTATTACAAATTCATACCCCCTAATAAAACTCTCCTTCATCCCTTCTCCTCATAGGGTATGGAGTCGCTAAGTAGCAGGGAGAGAGCTGGAAGCATCAGGCCAGACGTTCTGCTGTTCCATGTTCTGAACTCTGTGCTGCCCAGGCACCAGCCCCAAAATATCAGTGTTCCCAGCAAGCTGGCCTCACCAAGGCGGTGTTTCTGTCCACCTCGTCCTCTCTATTTCTGCTTCTCCTTCTTCAGTTCCTTCATTCCATCCCCTCATCTGTCAGGTTTCTCTGTTTGCACAAGGACTATCATGCCTGTCCCAAAAAGGGCCCCTCAGCCCCAGGTCTCCCTGACTTCCAGGTCCAGTAGCCAAAGCTAACCTAGGAGAACTACTGCCTCGCAAGTCTAAATCTCCAGAAGAGAGAATCTGATTGGTGCATCTTGCATCAGGTATATATGCCCGATCCAATTAGCCATAGAAGCCTGAAGGGCCCACCAATGTAGGGGAGGAGGGAAGATGGCAGCCAAGGGGACATTGGCTCAGTAAGCACTTCAACGTGTGTCTACAAATCCTTTGGAAGACACCCTGACATCCTCCTCTAAGTGGACCTTTCAAAGACGACAGTTCATAAGCAGATGGACTCTGCTGCCCAATGAGTGGACAGCAGCACTCAGTAGGCTAAGTAGAATCAGCATAAGCCCCCAGTAGGTTAGAAACACCTCCATTCCCTGGTGGCATGGGAAGAGAGCTGGCCTGACCTGGATCCAGAGCTGGTTGTACCTCTGGATCTGACTGAAGTCTGGGTGGCTGCCAAGCTGATTCATCCAGGAGCTGGAGAAAAACCCCTGGCTCTAGCCTCATACCACATCACCTGAGTTGCTTGTTCCCCTGCCAGAGCTGGTGTGTCTTGCTTGGTGGCCCTAATGACTTCATCTTTCATTGGAAGTTACTCATTACTTTTGCTCTCCCAAACTGGAACGCGTATGAGGTACTGAGGCAAGGAAAAACCCTGCGCCCCGCCGAGGTTTGAGTCCATCCTCTTGCCCTCCCCAATCCCAGACATAAGTTCCTGGCTCCAAACCCTGATCAGCAATAGTCGCCATAACAAAATCAGCGTTTTAACCTTTTAACGTGATCTCCAGACATTAAACAAGATGCTTGTATGGACTACAAAATCATTTTTCCCTAATGGAATTTGTGTGTCCCTCTCTTTGTATAAGAAGAAAGTATCCAGTGGTGGGAGGGGGAATATGGCCTTTGGGGTTGGCAGGACCTGGGTTTGAGCCTAGACTCACCACATAAGAGTAATGGGACCTCACTCAGGGGGCTTGTCTATATGAGCCTGATTACTAAGTGGGTACTTTGTGATAAATCTCCCATGAGGACTAAATTGAAGACCTCAGTCTGTTTTCCTCTCTTCAGTCTCTCTCTCTCTCTCACATCCTTGCTCCTTTGATTTCCAATTTCTGGGAGGGGTTGAACAGGAATCACCACTGCTCCAATGAGAAGTGGAATAACAGTGCAATGGAGGCCAGCAGCTATGGTTCAGAACCATGGACAGCGCCAGATGGGCGCCTCCTGTCCCACACAGGTGAGTCCTGTTAGCCCTTGGCCTTATTGCCCTGTATGAGTCAGTCTGACAGCAGAGCCTCCCTGCCTCTCATAGGTTTCACTCCTGCTGCTGGAGTAACTGGGTTTACACCAGAGCTTGTACTGTGAACTATTACAACCCTCCCCTAGGGGCTGGAAGATAGGTCTGAAAACCAAAAACTACCCAGGAACACTTTTCATTTGGACCCATGCATGGAGAAAGGGGAGAGCCGACTGTTATCTTCTGGGTTAAGCAGATATAAAGGGACTGGGCATATGTGGATTTGCCTAAGAGCAATTTCTAAGCCAAGTCACAATGCTTTTCTGCTTGAAGACCCCTACTCAAGTCAGTGCATGTCTTTGAAGCACAGAGTTCACGGAAAAGTGCTCTAGCAATGGAGGACCAGAACTGAGCCCAAAGTATGGCTGACCCTTTTCTGTGGCCTGTCTTTGGCACCTGGAAGGGTCGACCCTCCCCTCCTTGAGACTCCACTTTTAAAGCAATGCGTCTCATAACAAACTCCTCAACTATATTCCTCCTTCCTCTTACCCCTCACTGAGGACCTTGAACAACACAAAGTCTGGACCACTTTGCTGGTTCTCTCTCTCTGTCCTCCTTTCCATCTGTGTCAGAGGTTTGGCCGCCTGTCTTTGCCTCCAAATCTACTTCACCATCCTGGATTCTTAAACTCCAGTTTCTTAGGCTAGCAACATGGAATCACCTTTCCTTCTTCCTGTCCCTGCTCCCCTGCTAAATCTACTAATGAGAACTGCTATCCTTTCATTAGAAAAGTCTCTAAATCAATTAGTCATCTAATATTTTCTGAACCAAAATATGTGTAGACGGAAGAATGGGGTCTTGTGTTTTTTCCATATAACTAAAACTTCCATATTATTGTGTATAGTTGTATTTCACTCATTTCTTTTTTTTTAAATCTGTATTTTTTTTTTAAATTTTTGCTACTAAAGCATAAGTAGAGGAGAAAACCCCACCAACTTATATTGCTCCCCTTAAATATTCTTCCCAAACTCTAAGGTGGGTTTGTTTGTTTGTTTGTTTGTTTGACTGTTTTTCTTTTTGTCCCCCCTTCACCTTTTTCACCCGTTCCCCCCATCCCCCTCCTCTCGGGCAACTGTCAGTTTGTTCTTGGGTCTGTTTCTGCTTTATTTTGTTTATTCATTTGTTTTGTTTTTTTCTAGATTCCACAAATAAGTGAAATCATACATTTTTTGGTCTTTCTTTGTCTTATTTATTTCACTTAGCTTAACACCATCTATCTAAGTCCATCCATGTTGTTGCAAGAATAGTTTTAAACTATAGTACAGACTTCCAGTGGGCGCTGATGAGGTGACCACATGCATTCAACCCATTCCCTTCTGGAGACCCCTCCAAGAGGGTAGTAAAGAATAACAAGGGGATAGACCCATAATTAACAAGAAAAAGGAAAGAAAATCATAGAGAAGAAAATAATCTGAAAGACTGAAAAGTGATGGAGAAGAGAAAACTAATGATGCCTTAGAGTATGCACAGAAGTAAGTCCCACCAAGAAATTAGCTGATTTGCCCCCAAGATGACTCACAAAATGGAGGACAAGGCCCAGGCTCACTATTTGAAGTCTCCTGCTTATGAAAAGATCTGGAAGCCTAGGAGGGGGGGAGAACACCAACCTTGTGACCAGGGTCAATGCCGCGCTCCCACTGCTATATAATCGATCAGTCACCGCCCAGTGTAACCACAGAACAGGAACCACCTAAGCTACTGCTGTGGAATGGGATCAAGGCTGGGGACTTGAAAGACCCAGCAACTGGGGCGGCCGGGTGGCTCAGGTGGTTAGAGCGCAGTGCTCATAACACCAAGGTCGCCAGTTCGATTCCCACATGGGCCAGGGAGCTGCGCCCTCCACAACTAGACTGAAAAACAATGACTTGACTTGGAGCTGATGGGTCCTGGAAAAACACACTGTTCCCCAATAAAAAGTAAAAAAAAAAAAAAAAGACCCAGCAACTGAAACATGCGGACCGGGGAGGGTGATAGAGAGGGAAAGAGGGGGCAAAAACAGAGAAATCAAAAGTTTCCTCTCAAAATGAGTGTGCAAACCCAACTTTCCAAAACCTACAAAGAAATCTAATGCCAAGAAAGGAAGCCAACAAAATCAACACATGAAGTCACTCCAGATTAAGTAATCTTATAAAACAATATAACAACGACTTCAAAGCAGGATATTGAGAATATTCGTAGAATACTCATAGATCTGAATGCCTGCTGGGAGGCACTTGCAGAGAGCCTTCCTCCTGGGGTTGCTCAGAGGTGGGGTGTCAGAGAGGTCCCCCTCTTGAACTACTGGTACACACCGTGTAAGACTCCTCTGCCTTTCACCATTTGCCAGACCCCTGCCCTTGAGAATATTCCAACAGTCAGACCTGAGTCCCAGCAGGCTGCCTGAGGAAGATAACTGAGGCATTCCTGCCATGGAAGGGAGGACGATTAAGGTGAACAATTAGAACGCGTGCCTAGCGTGGTAGGCTGAAAAACGATCCACCCCATAGAGGTGCTGTAATGCGGGAGACCCTGCTCGCTGCGCCATTTGTCGTGCAGGGGACACTGCTTGCTGCGCCATTTGTCATGCGGGGTAGCCTGCGGGGTCTCTGTTCCCGCTCCCCATACAAGAACGCAGGATATGGTGAGGCCAAAAAGGAACACCCGCGGAGCCATAGGTAGGGGAGTCATACCACTATATTCTCTCTGGCAGCACTATACTCTCACTGGAGGCTGGATCCACACTGTCCGCAAACCGCCATCCACGCTTGCCAGCCCAGCCGCCATCTTCTTGCTAGCCCCCATTCTTCCTCTCTCTGCTAGCATAGCCACAGCAGTTATATTAGTGGCCAAGGGCTCACTGGTTACAGCTGACGGCCAACTAGCCACAGCTGATGGCCATGTAATCACAGTTGATGGCCATTTACTACCTGAGCCAGCACCTGTCTATGTGAGGCCGAGAGCCTGGAAACTGCTTTCTGGGGCTCTGCCCCCACAGGTGCATTCCCTCATCCCAGAACCTGTGCATATGTTGCCTTATAAAGCAAAACGGACTTTGCAGATGTGAGGAAACTAAGGATTTTTAAGATGAGATTCTCCTGCATGATCCCATGTAATCACAAGCGTCCATAGAAGAGGGAGAAAAAGGGTCAGAGTCAGAGAAAGGACATGTGACAACAGCACCAGAGGTTAGACTGATGTGCTCTGAAGAGGGAAGAAGGGGCCATGCGCCAAGGAACGCAGGTGGCCTGGAGAAGGAAGTGGCGTCTCCCCTCAGAGCCTCCAGCCTCGATGCCACCTTGCGTTTAGCCCAGTGAAACTGATTTGGGACTTCTGACCTCCAGAATCCAGATAATAGATTCATGTTGTTTTAATCCACTAAATCTGTGGTAATTTGTTATAGTAGCCATAGAGAATTAATATACCCTGTATAATAGAACTGCTTACTTGTATTATTGGCAAAAAGCTGCTCATAACATGCCCTTATTATATTTAAATTCATTTTTCATCTAAAGTCATGTTTCCTTTCAATTCCTTTCAATAGTTTACGGTTCCATCTCTCTGTTTCCTAACAGTCTTGCCAGAGGTTTGCCGGTTTTATTAGTCTTTTCAGAGAACCAGAGTCAGCTTTATTAGTCACTTTTATTTTGTGGTTTTCTATTTCATGTACTTCTGCTCTTATCTTTTACGTTTCCTTTTTCCTACTTTCTTTGAGTTTATTCAGCTGTTCTCTTACTAACCTCTTGTGCTGCATGTTTGGTTTATTGATTTTTTTAGACTTTTATCTCATATAAGCCTCTCATATGTTCTGATATGTGGGATTTTCATTATTGTTCATTTCTAAGCATATTCTAAAATCCATTGTGCTTTCTATTTTAAATCCATGAATTATTTAAACGGTTTTTTCATTTCTATTTTGTTGTTGTTGTTGTTATTGAATTCTTCTTTAATTATGTGGTGGTCAGAAAGTGTTATTTGTTCAATCCAACATTTTGACATTAACTAAAGATTGCTTTTTGGCGCTATAAATGGTCAGTTTTCATAAATGTTCCAGGTACTTGTGAAAAGAAGGTGATGCCTCCAGCTAGCTACTTGGTGAAATGTCCTGGAAATTCCCATTTTGTGAAGCTTGTGATCCCATAATTCCTTTATCCTCACAGATTTTTTTTATTTGGCTGCTTGCTGCACTTGAGTCGCTGAGTGAAGTATGTGAGACACTGGAAGAACAGGAGACAAGAGGCCCAGCTGAACTCACGACAAGGAACCAATCAGACACATCCAGAAAACATTCTACAGGACAATGGCTTACTCCCTTCAATTCACATTAGGAAAATAAGAACAGTTCTAAATTTTAAAAAAAGATGTACGGATGTAAGCAAATAGGGCCCTGGATCCTAATTTAGGCAAAACCAGCTATCAAAGATATTTTTGGGATAATTGCTTTGGGGCTCTCTAAAGCCTGGGGCCCCTCTTGCCCAGTTCCAAGGAGATGCTGGTGTCGTGTCTTTCCAGATGGCCGGAGGAAGGCTGACGTCATCATCAACTTATTCCAATGATAATAAAAGCTCCAGTTACTAGGATAACACAAGTTGGTCTCTAGCACCAAGAAGAGTGTCTGATAAATGGTAGACACTAAAATACTGTTTTGAGGGCCGGCCAGTGGATCCAGGCAGTTAGAGCTCCATGCTCCTAACTCCGAAGGATGCCGGCGTGATTCCCACATGGGCCAGTGGGCTCTCAACCACAAGGCTGCCGGTTCAACTCCTTGAGTCCCGCAAGGGATGGTGGGCTGCACCCCCTGCAACTAACAACAGTAACTGGACCTGGAGCTGAGTTGCGCCCTCTACAACTAAGGCTGAAAGACAACAAACTGAAGCTGAATGGCACCCTCCACAGCTAAGATTGAAAGGACAACAACTTGACTTGGAAAAAAGTCCTGGAAGTACACACTATTCCCCAATAAAGTCCTGTTCCCCTTCCTCAGTTAAAAAAAAAAAAGAAAATGTTAAAAAGAAAAAAAGAAAAAAAAAGAAAACATTGTTTTAAGTGATATACCAGTGGACTTTAGGAACAGACTGTGTGGCTGGTCTTGTTGGAAACGCTCTCTAGAGTATCTGATGACAGAGTGGCCTCTCCCCTCCTCCCAACTCCCTGCGGGGTCCCACAAAACCCAGAGCAGGCTTATCACCCTTGTAGCTCTCTCGGTGATCTGTTTATGGCTCTGTCTCCTCTCCTGCACAGCTAGCTCCTCATGGGCAGGGACTGTGTCTAATTCCCATGAGGTTCCCAGCATCTAGCCTGGCTGGGGCTCGATAACCTAAGAATTAGCGGACCGTGGAATCTGGGCCTCCATCTTGGCACGGCCTCCATGGGGTCTATGTGCAACTTTCTCGGTCCAACTCTCTTCACCTCCTTCATCTCCTTTCAAAAAGAGATACTCTAGTCTGTCACAGAGTGAAAAATACGTTATGTGCAACCATAGCCCGATGGATGGGAAGGAGGGCAGAAGCAGAGGATTCCATTCTTGTGGTCAAACTATTACGATGTCTGTCCAAACGGCAATTTCAGAGTTTGGGGACAGTCAAAGGCTCCATCCTGGCCACTTATCTGAGCCAGCGACCACTGAGGACAGCTTCATTTGGGGGTTTGAGGCTATGCTACACCCCCATGAGGACCCAGCAGAATGAAACCGCTGTTCAGGGAAGTTGGGGAGCCCCTGGATTTGCAGACAAAAGAGAATCTGTAGCTGGATTTGATGGGATAAAAGCAGCAGTACACCCTCCACTAATGCTTACAGTTTTTCTCTAAACTCTGCCCACTAGATCTTGTCTAAGAAAATAATTGGGCAAGTGCAGGAAGACATTGCTTACGGATCTTCATCACAGCTTGTTTTTAATTTCAAAAATAACTGGAAACAACATAAAGATCTATCAATTTAGGATTGCATACATGAATAATTACACATCCACACAGCAGTTTACTGTGCAGCTGTTAAAGGGATAACAGAGATCTATATTTATTGATATGGAAAGAGGTGATTGATGATAGATAGATGGATAGATACATACATACATACACACGTATATACAGACATAGACATCTGTGTGTGTATATATATATATATATATATATATATATATATATATATATCACATATGATATATTTGTTTAACTTCCTAAGTGCTTGTACAATTGGCTGACAAACCTTTTCAAGTACTTAAGCAATTCTTATTAACCTAACACATTTAGCTTATAAATATTGTGACTTTGAAGTTCAATGAGCTGCCCCAGTACTGTGTATAAAACAGTAAACTCCTTTAATCTTCACAGTAGCCCTATGAGGTATATAGTTTTATCATCGCCAATTTAAATATGAGTCAAAGTGTGGTTAAGTGACCTACCCAGGATCACAGAGCAAGTGAAGGACACGACCCAGATCGAACACAGGCGGTCTGACTCCAGTGCCTGGCTCTTAATTCTCACAGTGTAATGCAATTTCTAAGAAAGAGTTTCCAAAAATGGAAACTACATACTTAGAAAACAAAAAAATCTCAAACTTCAATTCCAGCTGAATTTAATGAAACCTATGTGGTGAGGTGGGTGGGAAAGAGCAAAAAGTGTACTAAAGTTTCATCATTTTTAGAAAAGAATATATAGTCCATATCTCAAGCTGGTTTTTAAAAAATTTTGAGTGTTGTTTTAAAACGCCGAGTTTTGGGGTATTGCTCCACCGCAAAAGCTTATTGATACATCTCCATTGTTTATGTTTTGTTAGAACATTCCTCCAACATCTCTTCGGACTGAGAAACAAGGGCCACTTCCTAAAACACAAAGATTAACTTAGTAGAGCTGACCCAGATGGGTTTGCCGCCCATGCACACATCTGAACAGCAGACATAAGGCCCATGTGAACGTGTGTGTGTGTCTGTGTGTCATGACTGGGTAGGCCAAGTCCTGACAGAGAGCCAGGGTTCTGTGAATAGTTATGAGTTAGGTGGTCCTACCAAGGTGTGTTTCTAAAACCAAGGTCCCAGGTAAGAGCACGGGCTCTGAATCCCAGGTCACCCTTCAACTGCCCATGGGACCCTAGACAAATTACTTCATCTCTCTGCTCTTCAGTTCCTTTATCTGTAAAATGGGAAAAAATAATAGTCCCTACTTCCAGAGTTGCTAGAATTGAATCAATTAATAAATGAAAAGCATGTAGAACTACTCCTGGCACAGAGCAGGCCTTCAATAAACATTAGCTGTTAAGATCATAAAGTTCAAAGATTCATAGACATTTTTCTATCTTAAGCAAAGAAGGGCGGACGGGTGGCTCAGTTGGTTAGAGCATGAGTTCTGGGCAACGGGGCTGCCGGTTCGATTCCCACATGGGCCAGCGAGCTGTGCCCTCCACAACTAGAACTAGAATGCCGCTCAGCTCCCGGATGGCTCAGTTGGTTGGAGCGCAGGCTCTCGACCAAAAGGTTGCTGGTTGAACTCCTCGACTTCAGCAAGGGATGGTGGGCTGCGCCCTCTGCAACTAACAACAGGCAACTGGACCTGGAGCTGAGTTGTGCCCACAACTAAAATTGAAAGGACAACAACTTGACTTGGAAAAGTCCCAGAAGCACACACTGTTCCCCAATAAAGTCCTGTTCCCCTTCCCCAATTAAAAAAAAAAAAAAAAAAAACTTTAAAAAGAAAATAGAAACAATTGAAAATGGTAATTAGTGTAAAAAAAAAAGAAGCAAAAAAATACGAAATCCAATCAATGATGTAGAAACTAAGGTGGGATGTGCAGGTTTCCATAATTAGAGGGAAGAATTAAGTAATGATTTGACTTGAACTCAATTATGTGGACAGAGGCAATCTCGAGGGCTTTGAGACGACCCCATATGGAAGGTCTTGAGATAAGTGTTTACAAATAGGCCTCTGAATGGCCCATCAGGGTCACACCGAGGATCCCAGCCTGTAGCTCTTGGATCATTATGTGACATCAAACAGCTGAGTGGGTAGTCTCAAAAATTGCTTCAAATGACCAAAGGAGGGTGAGAGTAAGTACTTCTCATCCTCAGGAAGATTTGGATTAAGTACAGAAATGCAAAAAGAACAAAAACTGAAGTGTTAGTATTTCTATATTAAAGCATTTTTGCTATTTTATATCCTTATACTACTTAAGAGAACTTGGTTTATTAGAATGATGGATTGCCTTGTGATTCCAATTTTAAATATATAATTGAGTAATTGATCTAAACTTAAGATTTTAACTCTTTTATACACAGTACTAGGACAGCTCACCGAACTTCCAAGTTACTGTGTTTGTAAACTAAATGTGTCAGGTTAATAAGAATTGCTTAAGTACCTGAGAAAGCTTGTCAGCCAGTTATACTTAGGAAGTTAAGCAAATCTATTATATATGATGGATAATGCGATATGAAAGGTTTAAAGGCGTTTAAGTTGATAAATGAGACCAAAATGTACCAAAGCCTCCTTAGAGTGATTGCTAAAATTTGCTAGTCCTAGAATTAAAATAAGTTATTTAAGGTGAAATTAAGAGCTTTAGGGTATACTAGGCTTTTTCCTTTTGTGTATAACTTTAATGCATCAAATATGAATTATTAAAACCTAAGCAAACTCATGAATAATCTTTTCTGCACACAAAAGTGACTTTCAAGGGCATCAATAAACATGCACGTTAATGTGTATATGTGTATATGGATTTGAGGTTCTCTGAGACAGTCTTGTCACCTCTCATTTCTCCTTGTATGGGGCCAAGAATAGGACCAGTCCCCAGCAGGGCCCTGGGCTAATTGCCCGGCCCCCTTAAATTCACACGAGAACTGGGCGTGTGTGACGTATGACTCTCCTGCTCCAAACACCGTCACTGGCTACAGGTCACACAGGACAGGAGAGAGTGTTCTCCACCTGCATGGGACTAAAGTTGTGGCTCACACGTGCAGACGGGTCCCAGGGTCAGGGACCCCAGGACTCCTGCTCCCTCCACGGCTTACAACATGAAGATGAGGCTGCAACGCTCTCTAGAAAGTCCTCCTGGGTACCTCCTCCGGGGAAAGCCCTGAGCGGGACAGCAGGGCTGCCCCAGTCCACCTCAAGGAAGGCCCAGTTGGCAGCAGTGGGGGATACATCGGGGTCATACACATGATACTAGAAATGCTCTCTGACAGCCCTAGAGGAACTGTGATGAACTTTGCTGGTGACCAAGGTCAGGGGCAGCCTTCCCAGCAAGGGCCAGCCACCAGGGTGGTTGCTTCCAAACTCACTACATTATCAGGCCTACACATTCTGTAATGCAGTATCTCTGGTCCTGCTCCCCACATAAGAACGCAGGATAAGGTGAGGCCAAAAAGGAACACCCACAGAGCCACAAATAGGAGAGTCATACCACTATATTCTCGACGGCGGCTGGTCGAGACACAAAAGCAAACATCTGCAAGTACCTCAACAAGGGTCTTCCTGCACCCCAGTCTCGCTGGCAGCCGTGTGAGACACAGGAAGTAGGATCCACATGATCCGCAATCCACCATCTGCCTCTCTGCCAACCAATCAACCCCTTGCTAACTGCAATCCGCGCCTGCTAGCTCAGCCATGGCAGTTATATCAGTGGCCAATGGCTAAGTGGTTACAGGTGATGGCCATCAACTACTGGAGCCAGAACCTTTCCACGTGAGCCCGAGAGCCTAGAAACTGCTCTCTGGGACTCTGTCCCCACATATTCTTTTGTCCTCTCACTGTGGCCTTCTTGCTCACCTGAGAACTCCTCACCTCTGGGAAACCCCTCCCAGTAATGCCTGGGAGGCCCAAGTCTGTCTCCAGTTCTGGCGCCCACTAGGCTGCTTAGCTGGGCACAGCACTTTCTTGGCGCTTTCTCTGCTGGACATGCATTTTGGAGACAGAGCTCCATGGATCCATTAGAAGGACTCTTTCTAATTTAACCCCTAGAAGTTTTTCTTTTAAAACAGTGCCAGGACTGTGTCACAGTAAGATTATGATCTTTATTATCACGCACCCCAGGGGCTCCCTCAAGACCCCATGGAAGAAGATAAGGAGGAAAAGGTGAAGGTGATTTGACACTGTGAGAGGTTCTTCTTCTCCAGCCAGGAGGGCTGGCCCCGGAGTAACACGGGTCACCACTGTCAGCAGGAGCAGGGGACCAAGGCCAGGCTGCTGGGGAGAGAAGGCAGCCAGCAGCCAGCCCTCTCTGGCCCTCCTGGTGGCCCACCGCTGCAGGTCAGGGGCCACACTGCTTGACAGGACTGGCAGAATGGAACCAGCACCCACCTATCGAGTTGCCCAAGTTTTCCTTGCAGTGAAAAAAGAATCTGGAGAAATTAACACCCCACCACCACCACAAACAACTGAAAAGTATTTGGGGGAAAAAAAGTTTCCAAGCAAAACAGGAAGAGCAGGAAGAGGACAAGTTTGCACAGAGCTGGCTCCACTCTGCTGGGATATGAAAGCAAACAGCCGGGAACTTTGCATTTCTTCTCATGTGTTTTACATTCACTAGAAGAGGGAGGGATCATTGGGACAAGGGGGCCCACATGAGCCGGAATCATGCCTAGATTTTATCTGTAATTACTCAGGTCAGTTCTCCGAACCGTGGCCTTGACCACCAGCCATCAGTCCTGCCAGCCTCAGTGGGGGCTCCCAGCCAACACAAGCCAGACTGTACTGAAGAGAGAAACAAATCATTGTATTCCAGGGTGTCTTTGTACAGAAGCTTAACATTTGCCCAAAGGAACTAGCAGATCAGGGGAACGGCTTCCTTCCCCTTTGTTCATCTCTCTGTTAGAGGGTGTCCAAGTTTGGAGATTCTAGACACAGCTCTTTCCATTTTTATTTACAGCCTTCTGCTTCCCTGGGTTTACATCGAGGAGGTTGGGCCATGACCAATTTGAGAAGCAGCCACCACTGGACACTCAGGACCTCTCCAACAACCCCAGGCTTTTTCTCTGCGTCAAGCTCACTGTGCCAAGCCCTTCTCTTGCAGTGAGTTCTCTCCTGGAGCTTCCTGACTGCACTCAGAACAAAGCCCAAGCTCCCTTCATTGACCTGTGAGACCCTGCATGTGGGGCCCCCACCTTCCTCGCACACTTCAGTCTCCCCACCACTCCATTCCAGCCCCACTGGTGTCCCTCAAATATGCCAAGCATGTCCCTGCCTCAGGGCCTTTGCACTTGCTGCTTCTTCTGCTTGGAAAACTCTTCTCCCAGATCTACGCAGCTGCCTCCCTTTCCTCGTGCAGCTCTCATCGCAGATGTGGCTCCTCAGACCTGTCCTGACCACCCTAGCTGAGCACCCCATCCACACACCCTGTTCCTCAATACGACGAGACCCTATTTCGTCTTTTTATAACACATATCTGCCTGAAAATCATCTCTTTGTTTTATGGGTTCATTGTCTGTCTGCTACCCTCACAAGAATCTAAGCTTTGTGAGGACAGGGGTCTGTCATCTTTGCTCTTCTATGTCCCCAGTGCCTAGAATCACTGCTGGGCACATGGCTGGCATCCAGTAAATATTAGTTGCTTGGCTACCCAGTGTCAGGGAACTAAGGGGTACGGGGTGCCTGCCTTCAGGGAGCTCATGCTACAGTGACCAAACAGAACGCTCCTGTCTTCCTGGAACTCTGCAAACACCCAAACGGGGCAAAAGAAGGCTGGCCAGTTCTATCTGGGGAGCCAGTTGTAGCTTCATACAGGAGGACACCCTTGTACTGACTTTTGAAATGCATGTAGGTACTTGCCAGGTGAACCAAAGGTGCAAAGATGAGAAAAAGCAGGGACCATTCAGGAAATAGCAGGTGGTTCGAGGAGAGCAAAGGAAGGGGTTGTGCAGAATGGGGAGCAGGAATGAGACTATCAGGAAGGCCTCTTGCAGGGAAGAAAGAGCTTGGGCTTCCTCCTAGAGACGGTGATTTTCCCCTGTTGATATTCTGGCTCCTTCCAATGTTGAAGAGTCTTAAACGGAGGAATGAGTTGGTCAGAAATGCATTTCCAAAAGATCCCTCTGCCAAAATTGGAGTTCCCCGTGTCCCTTGCCCAATTATGACTGCATTCAGGCATATTTCCAAAAGACTCTACTGCCCTCTTTCTAAAAATAGTCAGCCTCTCCTTGGGGGCACATAGTTTCACTGCATGATATTTCAGAAGGAATGATACATGGTTCAATTCTTCAGAACTCCTATTGTCACCCAACTGCATCTTCAGTGTTTTTGTCCTTAGTTTCGTAAGTCAAATTACATCACATGGCAGATGCCAGGGGGTAGCGGGAGGAAATGAAGGGCATCTAATGGACATAGGACTTATGTTTTGTTCATCTTGGCATCTTCCACGTTTGGGTAGAAACCCAGTATCTTCAGCAGTGGCGTGGAATAATAATAATAGTAGCTACTTTGTAGGATTCTTTTAAGGAATCAATGAGCTAATACGGTATGTAAAGCACTTGAAAGACTCCTTGAAATATGAATGCTATATAGAGTGTTTGGTGTTATTTTTCACCAACAAAACTCAGTTTCAGCTTCTAAAACATGTGAGTATATTTTGTGTGTGTATGTGTGTGTGTGTCCATCTCTCTAGCTATGAGTTAGCCTGTGGCATATACATTTCCATTCTCACAGACCTACTATGTGCCTGACAGAGCTCTAGGTGCCATACATAGTTATCTTGCTATCCTCACAATAAACCTACGAAATAGGCATGGTTATTTCATTTTACAGATGAAGAAACCTGAGGCTCAGAGAGGTTGACAACTAAAAGTTGCACAGCTTAAATTGCATCTGTTTATACCTTCATCTCTTTGTGCATCTCCGTTCCCTCCGGAACGGAGGGAAATCCCATGTTTGCATTCACAGAGCCCAACACAGGAAGGGAAGGGGATACCCAGGGAGTGTTTGCTGGGTCTGAATTCCTACATATGTTACATGGTCAAAATTACTCTTGAAAATCCCGTCAATGGCTAACTCATGTATCCAACAAATATCTCCAGAACACCTACTATGTGCAGGGTTCTGAGCTAGCACTGGCAATAAAGTGCACCAGATGGGCAAAATCCTTACCCCTGTGGAGCCTGGAGCCTGGTGAGGCATTAACTCCATGGTTATTGTAATGGCAGGTAGTGTAAAGAGCTAGGAAGAAACAAGATAGTTAGAGAATAGGATGATGGGTAGAAGTGGGGCACCATTTTAGTTAAGGAGGTCAGAGCACACCTTTCTGAAGAAGCAAGATTTGAGCAGATCGAAAGAAATGTGGAAACAAGTCATGTGACCATCTGGAGAAAACGTGAGTGTTCCAGGCAGAGGGGACAGCCAGTGCCAAGGACCTGGGGTGGGAACGAGCTTGGAGTTTGCAGACCCATAAAGTGCCATATACATGGTGTTATGGCTCAACCCTATACAGTAATATCTGCTCTCTGCCCAGATGCCTTGGGGTAACTTTGTCATGTCCCCACCCCCATCCCACCATGTGCTTTTCCCTCCAATAGCCAGTACCTGTGGCTCTGGGCATTGAAGCCACTTTGCACACTGAGGCAGAAAGCAGGCAGTGGCTGGGAGTTGACATCGGCCCACCTAACACCCTCCCCCTGTAGCTTTTAACCAGTGCTTATGGGTGGGAACAAATACAGAGGAGTAACTTACACTCCAGAAATACCGGCAGGATCAGGCTGCCCAACCCCCACCGCTACCTCAGGACTGCACCAGAGATGACCCTGATCTCCGTTTGGCTTCTCGCCTTTCCCATCCTGCTCACTCACTCCCTTAGCATTCTAGTGGGAGCAGGTCCTTACTAAGTCACTTGACAACCTAAGACAAACATAATGGGTAATGTCACAGTACATAGTAGTGAATACATCTGCAGAATATCATTTTACATTGTTTAAATGATGGCAACAAATGCACAGACTTGACTGTTGGGTTAAACACTCGTAGGAGGCTACCCCCACTGGATTATAATCCACACTCCAGGCCTTCAGGACCCCAGACTGGGGACAGAATGAAGGCCTGTGGCCTCTGGTTCCAAGCTCAAGGTACTGCCTTTTGTCATCAGGCAGGGGATGGTCCAGTCTGGAAAGTGAACTTGGACAGATCTTCAGGGGGGAAGGAAGCAAAGATGTTCTTTTATAATTCTAGCATTGCTCAAAGCCTCAAGAGACAGTCTGAGTGTGTCAACTACACTGGCCTGACATCTAAGACTATGACAAATTATTTCCCCTACATCCCTTAGCCCTTCCCTGCCCCAAGCACAGACAAATCCTTTTTAGCCAAGGCCTTACTTCTCAGCCTCTGCATAGCCCGGGTTTCAGTGCATTTATTCCTTCCTTTGTCCAGCAAATATTTATTAAGCACCCACATGAGCCAGCTAGTGGAAGGCACGGAGGCAGGTGCCTAGACGCCTACAGATGCCCAGATAGAACAAGCATCTGGCCCCAAGGACCCCATCAGCTGTGAGTATGAGCTCTGTCCCACCTGGGGCCCCACTTGTGGCAAATTATTATAATAATGGCCCTGAGGTCCCTTTTCAATGGGACCTTGTCACTCCTTCTATCCAGGGGTGGAGTCTATTTCCCCATCCCTCAATCTGGAATAGCCTTATATATTAGTTTTCTATTGTTCTGTAACAAATTACCACAAATGTAGTGGCTTAAAACAACACTCATGTACCATTTCTGTTTCTGTAGTTCAAAAGTCCAGAACAACTTTCTTGGTCTCCAGTTTACAGATGGCTGACTTCTCGGCCTCCATAACCACACGAACCAGTTCCTATAATAAATCTCCTCTTCTATGTCCCTATATACATGCTTTTGGCTCTGTTTTTCTGGAGAACTCTGACTAATACATGTAGACTCCCAAGGCACCCTGTGCATACCTTTTGTGGTAGGCTGAATAATGCCCCCACTCCCAAGATGTCCACATTCCAGTCCCCGGAACCTATGAATATGATACCTTATATACCCTGTATAAGTGATACTCCATGGTAAAAGGGATTTGGCAGATATGATTAAGGTAAGAATGTGGGGATGGGGAGATAACCCTTGATTATTTGGGTGAGCCCAGGGTAATCACCAGGGTCCTTATTAGAAGGAGGCAGAAGTCAGTCCTTGATTCAGGCATCAATTCAAATGGAGACTGCAGTTAAGAAATCAAGAGAAGGCTGAGACTTGGAAGGACTGTACTGGAAGAATTAGAAAAGATCACCAAATTGTACACCTGAAATCTATGTAATTTTATTAACAATTGTCACCTCAATAAATTTAATTTAAAAAAAAAAGAAAAGAAAAGATCACCAAAAGCAAAGATGTGTCATTAGAGACCAAGGCTAAAATTATCCACACCCTCATATTCCCAATTACTATGTACAGATGTGAAAGTTGGACAGTGAAGAAGGCTGATAGAAAAACAAAGTTATTCATTTGAAATGTGATGTTGGAGGAGAGCTCTATGAATACCCTGGACCACCAGAAAGATGAACAAGTGGGTCCTAAACAAATTAAGCCTGAAACATCGCTGGAGGCAAAAATTACAAAACTGAAGCTGTCCTACTTTGAGCACATCATGAGAAGGGGGGGTTCTTTGGGAAAGACAGTAATGCTGGGGAAGAGAGAAGGCAGCGGGAAAAGAGGAAGACCAAATATGAGATGGATTGACTCCATAAAAGAAGCCATAGGTGTGAGTCCATAGGAGCTGAGCAGGGCTGCTGAGGACAGGTCATCATGGACATCACTCATTCATTGGGTCGCCAGGAGTTGGAGCCCACTAAACAGCATGTGACACACATAACAGGAGGTCAGTCAGGAGAAGGCAAAAGTAAAGATTGGAGTGATAGAGCCATGAGCCAAGGAATGCCAGCAGCTTCTAGAAGATGGATGAGGCAAGAAATGTACTTTCTTCTAGAACCTCCAGAAGGAACCAGTCCTGAGGATATCTGGACTTTAGCCCAGTGACACTAATTTGGGACTTTTGGCCTCCAGAACTCTAAGATAACAAATTTGTATTGTTTTAAGCCACTGAGTTTGTTACAGCAGTCGTAGGAAATTAATACATTCTTATTCTAGCACTAGTCACTATATGGCAGGTGCCTTTCTCACCTGACTTGTTTAACAAACACCTTTTAAAAAGGGCCCACAAAAGCTGCTAAACGAACTAACAACTGGATTAATGCTTATCAGCTTCCTCCGGCTGCTTGCCTGTCTCCCTCAGCCTGAAATCTCTCTCTCTGTCTCTGTCTCTGTCTCTGTCTCTGTCTCTGTCTCTGTCTCTGTCTCTGTCTCTGTCTCTGTCTCTGTCTCTCTCTCTCATCCACACAGCTCACCTGCCCATTCACCCCCACCATCCCCAGGAGGGCAGCTCTGTTCTCACACCAAGCCCACTTGGGGGCGGGCCAGCAGACAGCTATTTCTCAAGAGTATGTTGATTTTCAAGCAGGGAGGGGAATTTCTCCGAAGGTAACAATTGGATAAATCTGCAGAGGTGCAGGAATGAGAAGCGGAAATTTTGATATGGTTGGTTTGAAACCGCAAGATACTGGTGTTGCATCACAGAAATGTAGTAATCATCCTTTCTAATAAACAAGTACTGAGAGCAGGAGACAGCCCTGATCCTTACCACTTCCCCGTTCCTCTCCACCTCCATCTCAGCCCCACCACAGCCACTGAAACAAGATGAAATCTGTACGTAATGACACCAAAAGAGGTCGACTTTATATCATTAAAGGAGAAAAGCAGATTCCAGTGTGAATCACATGATCCCATTCTGTTAAAAAGAAGTTAAATGTATATACGTATATATATGCATATTTACGTGTGTTTATATAGGCATAGAACAGAGGCTGGAAGATTCGTGAAGGTGTTAAACAATGGTTTGATAGAGAATATAGACAGTTGCTTTTTTCTTACTTTTTTAGTTTACAAAACACAAAATGTTGATGTAATAAAAATAAAGTTTAAATAATCCAAAATAAAAGAAATAGAGCGTTTTGGGTGGCAGGGCTACTTTGTGCCCATTCCGGGACAGCCCAGGTCTCTCAGCCCCTCCCCAAATAGAAAGCTGTGGTCCGGTCTCCCAGTCTCCACGTTAGCAATGGCGGAACCATTGGAGGAACTGCAGGTGGCAGGAGAGTGATGCCGCCTGGGAGCCTGGGAATCAGAAAACTTATAGACATGACCCTGAGGGGGGTTTCTGCCTAACGACCCAAGGATGATCTGTTTCCGGCCCAACGTGGCACCCTCTTCCCGCCCCCCCATCTCCACAAATCCTCCCTGCCGTCTTCAGCCGGCCTCCTGAGTGAAGGCAGGTGCCGCCCAAGACCTTGGCCGAGGAATAGATGCACAGGATCACCCCGGCCTTCCTCGGCCCCTTCACCGCATCCTTTCCTGCGGTGGCGTTTTTGTTTTAATTCATCTGAACTGGTTACAAAACCATACTCGCACGAATACATAAATAATGGATGTGGGGGGGTGGGGGTGGACAATGTTTTAAAGAAATTCCCGCAGGGCCTGGCAAGGCAACAGCAAATGCATTTCTGCTGTATCATATTTAACTGTTTGCAAACTTCTGCTGGGAAGATGCGCAGCGGCTGCAGACTCCATCGCCCTTCCCCGCTTGAGGCCTGGCGGGACTTGCATGAGGGGTGGGGTGAAAGGTTGTCAGCTAGCAAGGGCCGCAAAGATGGAGAGGGGAGTGGAAAACGTAGGACTGCACTATGCCGGACCAGTTCCGCACAAGCCAAGCATCCACCCCGCTCTAGGCCCCGGCTCCCGCCGCCAGGCGAGGCCGCTTTAAGAGCCAACGCGCGCCCCCGCCCCGCGTGCGCTCACTTTCCCTAGCAACGGCCCCGGGGGAGGGGGAGGTCCTGGCAACGGCGTGCCGGCCCGGAGGGTCACGTGACGTCCCGCAGCTGGAGCGCGAGCGCGCGCCCCGCCGCGCGCCCGCCGGCCGGGGCCTGTGCGCTGCGGCGCGTGCGCGAGCGGTGCAGCACCGGCCGCGGGAGCAGGGAGTATTATGGGCTGTGGGTGCCGCTGAGCAAGATGGAGCTGTCTGCAGTGGGCGAGCGGGTCTTTGCGGCCGAATCCATCATCAAACGGCGGATCCGAAAGGTGAGCCGCCTCCCGGGGCGGGACGCCTCGCCCCGCAGCCGGTGGCCGGGTCCGCGGGCCTTCGGGGCGAAGCGGTCCCGCTAACCCGGGCTCTCTTGCCCACCCCCGCGCCGCCGTCTCCTCGCGTCCCTACATCCTCCCCACCCCCACATCCCCCCCTTTTTTTTCCTGTTTTTCAGGGACGTATCGAGTACCTGGTGAAATGGAAGGGGTGGGCCATTAAGTGAGTGTCGCGGGGTCCAGGGACGAGGGGGGAGGGGAGGCAGCGGACACTGGGCCTTTTTTTTCCTTGAGGGGTGCGCACGTTTGCGCCCTCGCATGTGCCTCTGTCTCTCTGGTTATTTTGTGCATGTGTGACTCGCCAGGTACAGCACTTGGGAGCCCGAGGAGAACATCCTGGACTCGCGGCTCATTGCAGCCTTCGAGCAGAAGTGAGTTTCGGAAGCTGGCAGGGCGGCGGGGCCAAGGCTCGGCTGGGGCGCCTCGCTGGGAAACCGGGGAGCTGGGGAGGGCAGCGCGGAGCGGGGCCCGGGAAGGGTTTCTTTTTAACCTTTGGCGTTTCTCGGCCGCAGGGAGAGGGAGCGTGAGCTGTATGGGCCCAAGAAGAGGGGACCCAAACCCAAAACTTTCCTCCTGAAGGTAATCTGGCCCAGCCCCAGCAGCCCCCTCTCGGGCCCCTAGCCCCAGCACAGCGCGGGGCCTGCAAGGGAGGGACAGATCGGCGGCCGCCCGCTTGGGCGGGCCTTTACAGAGGGGCCCCAGCTGGGCAGGGGGTGGTTATGAGCCCCCAACGAGCCCCTGGCAGCAGGCCCCGCCCGGCTCCAGCTTCAGCATGAGGGTCCTTGGGAGTCGGGGGTGAGGAGCGGGATAATCCTTGCTAGCCAAACGAGGATCTACGGAGGTCAGCAGGGCTCCAGGAATGGGGTGGATGAAGCAGGTGGGGGCTGCCCACCTGAGTGGGTGGCAGGGAGGTCCCTTCTGCACGTGAGAGGCCTCATCTCCTCCAGCTTTAAGCAATCTACCCGTGGGCTCTGCCTGGAATTAGAACCCGACGGGAAAGTGAATGTGGTCTCCCTCATGGCAGGGAACAGGGAGAAGCATTTGGGGGCCACTTGCCTCCCCGCCCCCAGCTTCCTTCTCTTTCTTAGAATTTGTTCTGCCTGCCTCCCCTCCTCACTGGGGGATCCAACTTGAATTTGACCTTAAATCACTTCACTATGAATTTATCATCCAGGCTGGGCCACTAGCTTCAGGACTCTGAGCCTCAATTTCCCCCCATCCCTGGCTGTTTCTAGAGGTTCTCATGAGGATGGAAAGTGGGAGAGTGAAAGCATAGCAAATTAGTCTTGGCAAGGGAGGGAGACCTAGCTCCAGAGAAAGCCATTTTATAGAGTTTTTTGGGTTTCATTTTATTTTATTTTTTAGTGAGAAAGAACAGTGTAGGAAAGGGAGGGCAAGATGACGAGGTGGCTCGTGGGCCTCCCTGGGCAACCACAGTCTCCCTGTTAGTGCTAAGATTGTCTCAGGGCCCCTTCCCACCCAACAGTCTGTGACTTTGTGGCAAGTGGCACAGGAAGGGCAGCGAGGACTCTGCAGAGAAGAGACTGTGCAGAATGCAAAAGCTCAGATTCACCACCACCAATTTGTCCAAAAGGCTCAAAGCCCAGTGAGAGTGTGGTAGATGTCTCCAGCCCCGCCTCCCCTCTCCAAAGGACTGTGCATGTGTAAGGGTTTGCTTTGGACTTAAAGCAGAAGTGAAAGAAATGTTTCCAGAATTGCATACTTCTGTGACCCCCTGGCCCTGACCCACACGCATCTTAGGGGATCCATGAAGCAGCCTTAACCCTGATGCTTCTTACACGAGGGATGGGGTAGAGCAGCTGGAGGGCTTGTGGGCTGTGACAGCTTCTCAGCGCCGCTGTAGCACCCTCTAGCGGTGAAGCGAGTAATGACCATGAGCACTGATTCACAAAGTGCCTTTTTTTTTTGGAGAGCTCTAGTTCCTGAGCTGGCTGTGTGCCTAACAGAGTACTGAGCCCCGTGAGCCCCGACACGGATTATCTCCTTTAATCCTCTCAACAACCCTATGAAGTAGGGAGTATTATCCATTTTGCATATGATAAAATCAAGGCCTAGAAAGGGGAAGTGACTTACCCAAGGTCCCACCACCCAACTTCATGACTTCATCCTGTCTCCTCTACACCCCGTCCCTCAGAGTACACATCAGGTTAAGTGTGCAAGGTGTACAAGCACACACAGGAAACCACGAAGGGGTAGGGGATGGAGAAGCAGATGAAAGAACCTTGCTCTGGACCTTAAAAACAGGTAGCATGAAAATGGTATGGATCTTTGCAAGGGGTAATGGAGATCAGTGTGGTCTGAACCTATTGCTCTGTTAGTCAGTGAGAGGCAGTGTGTTTAGTAAACCAATTACATTCAGATCGCACTTCTGCCAGGAACGAGTCTAAAGGGAACAGGAGCCCATGAGGAAGGTCGCATTACCCCCATTTTACACATAGGAAAACTGAGGCCAGATAGGTTAAATAACTTGCCCACGGTCACAGAGCGCCAGTGGTAGAGTCCACATGTCACCTTCCATGCCAACCTCTCAGAGGCATGCCTGTCACCCAGTCAGTTCAGTAGACCGCAGCAGTGATTAGCAGTGGTTGACCGTTTTTAATTCACAGGCCGACCTAGGTCTCACCTTCAAAAAACTCAATCTGGAGAGGGGAAAGAAGGAGGAAGTTTAAGCCAGTCCCTTTTTTATAAAATTATATTGAAAAATTATAAAGTAAGAAATAGTTCCCATAGAAAGTTTGGAAACCATACATTAGAATAAACTTATTGCTCATAAACCCCCCCCCACGCCCCCCCCCAAGGATAAATCTAGTATTTATTGAGTACTTGCTGCGTGCAGGGCGCTATGCTAAGCAGGTGACATGTACACATGGTCATAGGAGCCCCTGTGGTGGGTCCTGCTATGATTGCACAGAAGGGAAAGATGCACAGGAGACCCACTGAGCCAGGGTCTCATCCTGGATCTGATGTTTGCCCACACTCTTAGCCACTCTCCAAGGACTGTCCATCACCACTGAACTCTGGCAGAACCATAATTACAGAGGGCCAGGGCCTCAGGCAATATGCAGAGGGAGTGAACGCTAACCCCCTATGGGGATCAAAAAGAGGGGATCCCCTAAGCTCCCATAGGGATGAACCTGCAAAAGGCCCTGCTTGCCATGCCAAGGAAAGGCTGGCGGCTTTCCCCTGCCTTTGTTTGGGAAGGGCTATAAGAAGGGAAGCAGTCCCTGGCTCTGCTGGCTAGGAGCTGGAGGAGCTGGCAGCACCCCCGCACCCCCAACCCAGGGGCGAGGGTTGGGGGGGCTGACTGTATGCTGCCACCTAGTGCCAGGTTGTTGACCAAGCAGCCTCTGAAGGCCTTAAGTGTGTGGAAGGGCCATGTGGCATTAAAGGGTACTTCTCCCACATTCTGAAGGAAGCTATCCTTGCTTATTTAGCAAGTAAGTCAGCAAACACTTCTGGGGGTTGTGGTCAGATATAATCTAGTTTTGTCTGAGGGGCATAGAGACTACCGTGTTCCCCCGAAAATAAGACCTAGCCAGGCCATCAGCTCTAATGAGTCTTTTGGAGCAAAAATGAATATAAGACCCGGTATTATATTATATTAATGTTACATTATGTTATATTATTATATAAGACCCGGTCATTAAAATAAGACCGGGTCTTATATTCATTTTTTGCTCCAAAAGACGCATTAGAGCTGATGGTCCAGCTAGGTCTTATTTTCAGGGAAACGGTACCTCCCAGGTACTAGGTAAGCATACAGTTCTATTTGGGGCAGGGAGGAGAAAAGGCCCCAAACCACAGATCCCACTCTCAGACTCCGGGAATGTGTCCCTTCCTTGGCCACCACCTCCCACCTGGATGGATGCAGTCACCCCTAATGAGTCCCCTGCCCTCCAGGAGCCGGGGCGTCTATAGAACACAAATCAGTCATCCACCGCTGCCCTCTGTCCAGCCATTGCCTTCGGTCCCTTGGCCACTCTGCATCCCCTCTCTGTCGGTCTCTCCCTGCCTCCACCGTTTATCTTGGCAATGCCCCTTCAGCAGGCTACCTGGGGCCTGGTCGGGCTCAGGAAGGACCAGGGCTCTCTCCTACTCAGGCTTCATCCTCCAGGTCCCAGGCCTGGGCCCCTATCTGTGCTCCTTTGGGCCCTTCACCCTGCGTCCTAACTACCTGGTACTGGTCTTCCCTGAGGAGCGCAGCCCCCACCCCCCTCCGAGGCTGCATATTCAGAGCTGTAGCCCTAGGCAGCTGACACATCCCTATTAGCACTTTCCTAGTGAAGGAAGGATAGGTAGGCCATGGAGGATGGCTTATCTGGCCTTGCGAGTCCCTTGTCCTGAACCTGGGGTCCTTGAGGGCCCTACCAAACCCAGAGTGTTCCACGATGTAGCAGATGAGCAGCTACAGAGCCCTCAAGCTTGATAGATTTCACATGTGGGGGTACAGCTGGACGGAGGCGCCGGGGACAGTCTCTGGCTGCGCACAGAACTCTGCTCAGCTGTCCTACCCCAAAGGCAGTGCTTAACTGGGAGGCAAGTCCAAGCTGGAGGTGCAGCCTGTTCAAAGGCAGAGAGAGCACAGGGAATTTGGGACCCTGCCAGTAGGTCGGGCTGGGGTTTAGGGTAGAGCAGGCAGGGGCCGCCCTCTCCATTCTGCCCCGAGAATCGGTCTGTGGAGGATGCCAGGCTGGGCTGGGCTCCCTCACAGAGCAGGGCTGCTCAGGCTTCTAAACAAAGGGTTGTTCTCTACATTCATTGTCCCAATGCTGGCTCGCCTATGTCAGCAAGGGCAGCCACTGACGCGTCTGTCCCCAGGGCCCACAGCCAGCCTTGCACAAGTAGTGTGGGTCTTGGAGTCAGGCTTGGAGGAGGGTCTGACTTGCCCTGTCACCATATGCACTTGCTTTGCCCGTCTCTGTCTGCTGCCTTTTATCTCTAAGATGGGTCGTGAGTGGCAGTGATTCTCCTCAGTGCTCTCAGGATGGTATAATGAGACCATCCTTGTGGGTGGCTATCACACGGGTGTCCAGAGAAGGGCAGCAGGAACTCGAGCCCCCACCCGCCCTCTTCTGCCCCGCAGGCGCGGGCCCAGGCCGAGGCCCTCCGCATCAGTGATGTACATTTCTCTGTCAAGCCGAGTGCCAGCGCCTCCTCACCCAAGCTGCACTCCAGCGCAGCCGTGCACCGGCTCAAGAAGGATATCCGCCGCTGCCACCGCATGTCCCGCCGCCCGCTGCCCCGCCCAGACCCGCAGGGGGGCAGCCCCGGCCTGCGCCCGCCCATCTCGCCTTTTTCGGAGACCGTGCGCATCATCAACCGCAAGGTGAAGCCTCGGGAGCCCAAGCGGAACCGCATTATCCTAAACCTGAAGGTCATCGACAAGGGCACGGGTGGAGGTGGCACTGGGCAGGGGACTGGGAACCTCGCCCGCCCCAAAGTCCCTTCGAGGAACCGTGTCATCGGCAAGAGCAAGAAGTTCAGCGAGAGCGTCCTGCGCACGCAGATCCGCCACATGAAGTTCGGCGCATTCGCGCTGTACAATAAGCCGCCGCCGGGCCCTGCGTCCCCCCCACCCGCTGGCAAGGCCGACATTGCTGCCTCCACGGCCCCGGGGCTGCTCCTGGCGGCCCCCACTCCGCCCTACGACGCCCGAAGCTCCAGCTCGTCTGGCTGCCCCTCGCCGGCGCCGCAGTCCTCCTCCGACCCGGACGATGCACCCCCCAAGCTGCTCCCGGAGACCATGAGTCCATCGGCTCCCGACTGGCGGGAGCCCGAGGTGCTCGACCTGTCCATCTCTCCTGAGACAGCAGCCACCAGCAAGTGGGCACCCACCGACGTCACTGCTGCTGCCAGCCAGGCACTTCCCACGGCCCCTGAGCCTGCCAGCACCCCCTTAGAGCCCGAGGCTGGGGACTGGCGCCCTGAGATGTCACCCTGCTCCAATGTGGTTGTCACTGATGTCACCAGCAACCTGCTGACAGTCACTATCAAGGAATTCTGCAACCCTGAGGATTTCGAGAAGGTGGCTGCGGGTGTAGTAGGTGCTGCAGGGGGGGGTGGCATCGGTGGGGTGAGCAAGTGAGGGGGCTCCACCAAGGAGGGGGCTTTGGGGGGAGCCCTCCTGAAAGTCATACTCTTGTTCCCTCCCCCTCCTTGCGACACTTCTGCCTGTGCTTTGCTTGTTTCAAATGGCTCGGTGTTGACTCTGGGATGGGCTTGGGCAGTTGGAGTCCCCTGAAGCCCAGTGGGGGTCAGTCCTGGACCAGTTTAGGGCCGAGGGGGGGCAAGGGCACTGGGAAATCCTCCCTCTTGTCTCTTGGCACCCTCCCTGCCCATGCATGGTGGGGCCCACTGGGTGGCTTCTGGGGAGCCCCAGAACCTGGGGTTCAGCTGCCCCCTCCACATCCCACCGTGTCTCTCCCCAGCTTGCTTCCAACTCTCGTGCACAGCATCTGATTTCTCGGTGCTAACCCGGCAGCTGCAGGGCCCCTTAGGAGACCCCCCTCCCAGTGTGGGCACCGTCTCTTTCCTCCAGTTGCCTGGGCAGAAGGGGCAGGGATGGCAGAACCCAGACAGGCTGAGGGGCGGCAGGGCCCAGAGGCATGGGTCTTACTGCCCACTTTTGGAAGAGACCCAATTGGGCCCCCTTTGGCCCCACCCCATCCCATCTCTTTACTAATCCCTGTCTGGAAGGTGGAAGGAACTAGCAGGGACCTCAACCTGCCACAGCCTCCCAGCATCTAAAGACCCCTTCAGTTCTCGACCAAAGGTGCTAGAAGAACCTGCTGTGGAAACTTCCAGCTGTGCGTGTGCGTCTGCCGCCCCTTGGCATGTTTGTATGTGAATCCATATGTGCATTGGGCACTTGGTCCAGGCTTTCCAGGCGGCACCATTTAGGGTTCCTCAGAATAGGGTCGTCAGAGGCCTGGACCGTCCCTTGCGGTCAGCTGGGCCTGTGGAGGACACCAGGCCAGTGCCCCACCTGAGGATCTAAGGGTTACACTGTGGAGGCCACCACGTCTATGCTCCCAGCCCAGGTATGGGGGCATGCGCCCCCACACCCTTCTCCTTTGGGGTAGTCAGCCCAACCAGCTGGGCCTTCAGTAGCTGCACACATGGCAAGGTGGAGACTGAGATAGGGAAGGGAGATGCTTACCCCCAGCTTCCCTTTCCTCCTGGGTGTTTTGGGGGAAGGAGGAAGGCTGGAAACTGTTCCCGGGGTTGTCCAGCTTCTCTCGATCCCTCTCTTTTGCTTCTGACCCCTGAGGCTTTCTCACAGCCCAGCCTGCTCGAAGCAGCGGGAGGCCTCTGGTGCCCTGGGCAGCTTCTCCTTCCCTCTGCTTCCAGGGAGCTGAGGCATCCATGCCAGTGGCGGAGCCCAAAGCCCCCGTTGTCGGCCGGGCACTGGGAGCGTAAGCAGGCCAAAGTAGAGGGAATGGAGAGGGGAGGAGGGTGCGGGTGTGCAGGGCCAGGGGTCTGGTGCACCGGGAGGCAGCCTCGTGAGGCAGCCCTAGGCCACTGTCAAGCTCAATTTGTCATGAGTGGCTTGTCCCTGTGCAAGGCCCGTCTTAGCTCCCTGGTATATGCAGCAACAGGTGTCTAAGCTCAGAAGCATGATGGCAGAAGGTAGGAGGAGGCAGAAGGGGATCCAGTTAGGGAGAAAACGCCTTTGTCCTAAGTGTGGGAGGGCTCTCTTCCAAACCTCCCCACCAGGGGCTGTAGCTTGGTCCCTGGTCCTCCCCACCCCAGGATGTACAAGGGCCCTCACAGGGTTTGGGGGGCTGGCACTCCCAGACCCCTCCCCACCTGCCCTTTGTGTTGGCTCCATGGCCGTCCAAGTGCCAATTGGCTTCCCCCCAAATAAGGGCTGGTGTTTCTCCTCTGTCCTTAGAGGTGATTTCCCCCCTGACCCCCCTTACCCAAGGTGGACGACCACCTGGGTACCAGTTACAGGTGTTTCCAGAGACCATAGAAATGTGTTTTCCTGAGAGTCCGTGTCATTCGTGACTTTTTTTGTAAAGAAGTTGTGTTTTCAGAGGTGATTTTATGACAGGAAAGTGAAAGAATTAGTTTTGCAGAAAACAAAAAAAGCAAAAAAAGAGGAAAAAAAAAGAAATAGAAAAAAATATTGTGGGATTCCTATGGGGTTGGGAGGGGGGAGAAAGAGATATTTAAAGAAAAACTAGTAACGCAGTGATTGCACAGGTGAGGTGGCAATGTTAGGAACAGGAATGGAGGCCCAGGCACGGCTGGCGGGTCCCTGGGGTCATGGCCAACTGCCTGCCTGCCTTGGTATGAGGCAGAGTGAGCCCTCCCTCCTGTCCTGGGCCTACTCTCCACACCTATCCTTGCTCAAAGGAAAGGATGACAGCTGTTCCTAAGGGACCTAGCCAGAAGCTGCAGGGGCCAAGCAAATGGAGCTGGGATTTGGGGTGGTGGGGGTCAGTGGGGGTCCCATCATCCCTGGGACCTACTGTTGGTGATTCCAGGAAAGCTGGTGAACAAGTGCAGTTGGGTTTCTTGCTCTCCTCTGTTCCTTTGCCAGCTTGTTGGGCCATCTGGTTCCTACCACCACTACCCCGTGTGGGGGGGGCTTCTCCCTCCCCACCACCCCAAAGACCGTGACACCCCTGAGCTTCTCTGGCCAGGTAGGGGATGCAGGCTTCAGGAAGACAGGAGCTGTGGACTCTGGGAGAACCTTAGGTGGTGACCCTAAGGGATTGGGGGTAACCGTGGGGAGACCCCAGACATGCAACCCCTCCCTGCCTCGCGCATGCAGAGGCACGCATGCACAGTGCTTGAGTCAGGCAGCTCCCCTGGGGCTTGAGTGGGCATAGGGTCAAGAGCAAACAGCCCTCCTTACCTCTCTCCCAGGGTGGCTTGGAGTGGGGCCCAGAAGCCCCCCACACACACTCTTGCACGGATCAGCCTCCCGTGGGCCCTTCCCTTGCTGCTTTTCCGTTTGCCTAATTACCAAGCAGAAGTTGCAGTCTGGTTTGCTTTATTTTTATATGTGAAATACCCCCACAGCCCAATCTCCCATGTTCACTATTGGTTGGGGCATTGTTCATTTCCCCTTAGTGCCACGCCGCCACCCACATGTCATAGGAAGCAGGTGACGTCTGGTGTCTCTGGTTTGAGATGGGAAGTTGGGACCCATCCCTGTCTTGTTCCCCTCTCTCACCCTCAGTTTTCCCCTCAGAAATGGGTGTATTGGGCAGCAAGGCCTCTTCGTAAAGCACTGCTGGTGTCCGGGCAGCTGCCAAGGATTAGGTAGGTGGTGGTTGAGGCTGGCACTGGGCCCCCAGCCTCCCACAGCCCCCATTTGTTCTCACCCTGCAAAAGGTCAAACGAGCTCCATCTTTGCTGCTCTGGAAAATCTCCAGCCTCAGTGTGAGGTGGGCAGAGTGGGAGGGATCACCCCATTTTAAAGACAAGGAAACGGGCCCCAAGAGGCAAAGCTGCTTCACTGGGGTGAAGAGCCCAGCTGCTCTGGCCTGGGGCCACCACAAAGCTGGCAGGCTACCCCTGAGCCAGGCAGTCGAGGGTGAGGGGTCAACCAGAGTAGGAAACTTAGCTGGGGGGGGGGGGCGTGGATGAGGGAGGTTACCATCAGCCTTTCTAGCCTCTGTGGGGACCCAAGTGGACGCACTGCCTTTCCCACCTTTTGGGGTTGGGGGGCGGGGGGGAAGGTTGTGGGTTTATTTTTTAATTTTTGTATCTGTTTTTTTTTTTTTTTTTCACTTGGCCCACGCCGGACAGTGGAGCCCTGCCTCGTTGGTTCCACTTTCGGGCTCCCATGCACTAGCCCAAGGCAGCCTCTTGGGGGCTTGTATGGTTTAAGGAATCACTTTTAAAAAGGAAAAAAAAAAAAGGAAAGTGTTTAAAGGTTTTTGTTTTTTCTCTGCATCTCCTCTCAGATTCAGAAAGCCCAGAATTAGGGGCTAAAACTCCAGGAGAAGGTCTCCTCAGCCTGACCCCATCTTACTGATAGTCACCAAGACGCCAAAATGGAACAGGCTGGGTTGGGACTGAGGACCCCACCCCCCAGGCCTGCAGGGTCCCCCCCAACCCCACCTTGAAGGAGTCAGCACCCCACTCCAACAGTGAGTGAGCACCTACTGTGTGCAGTGCTTCCACTAAGCAAAGGGGGCTGATTATGGTCTAACTGGGGCCCCTGCGCTAGAGGCCATGGTGGAAAGAACAGGTTCTGGCGCCCGCCCCTGCTCTTGGCAGGAGTGGGGATGGAGATTTCTTTTTGTTGGTTTTAATTTAAAAACACAAAGGCCTAAAGAAATGTATCTTATAATTTTTTTAATTTTTGAAAAGCTCATTTAATGAATTGTGCACGAATGAATTCTATATATATAAAATATACATATATAGCTCTATATTTGGGGAGGGCACTGTCTCTTTTTTCTCTTTCTCATTTTAAAAATGAAGTGTTGTTGCCTTTGTCTGTGGTTCAACCATCCAGCTCCCAGCTGGCTAAACTTTGCCTCCAGTGGTTAAAGAGAGAAAAATAGTGGGGTGGGCAGGAGACCGGAAGTGGACATGTTGCCCCAGTGTGAGGGGCGTCCCCGTCCACCTGCCCCTGTCCCAGAGGCTGCGGGTAGAGAAAACGGCTTGTTTTGGGTGTGGGTTTCGGTTCTGTTGTTCTGGATTTGGTTTCTGGGCCGGGGGAGGGGGGTTTGTGCCGATTACTCTTGTCTTGTATGTTTTGTTCTGCTGCTCTTCAATATTGTATCAATGCCAGGAAGGGGGAGTGAAAAGCTTCTTTTGCACCCCCAAATAAATTGTCACATTCCGAAGCTCAGGTCTAGCCCCTATGGTGGGGGTGTGTCTGTCTCATTTCTTCTGGCTGTGACTGGTCTGTAGAAAGCAGGTGAGGGGAGGACCCCTGCTCCTTAGCTGGGGCCCTAATCTCTCCACCTCAACCTGGAAGTGAGCTGAGCTGGTGGCCCAGCACAGGTGAAACAGGTGCCTGCCACTTCCTGAAATCTGGAGAATACTAGGCCGGGCACATGGCGGGGTAAGGTTCCGCCACTGTCTGCTCCCCAGTTGGAATCACAGCACCCACAGAAAGGGAGGGTCTATAAGGCTGGATTCCAACAAGCTTGTTGCCCCAGAGCTTGGGAGAGAGCAGCCCAGGGCGGGAGACATGGGCTGCCCTTGCCGGGGTTTCCACAATTTGGCACAATGTTTTCGCTGGTAACAAGGAGCTGCTTCACGTTTGGAGAAATGCTTTCTGGGTGCTTGTGCCTCTTCTCTGGTTAGTCATGCAACCTTAAGGAGCCCTCTCCCCGGCGAGATGGTCTCGGGGCTTCCCGGCAAACTCCCATCCCTTCCCCCAGGACCTGCGCTCCCCTCCGAGAGCTGCACCTCCGTTTATCCACGGCCCCTTTGCCAGGCCTCAACTGGGTATTGCCCTGCAATCCTCCCCGCCCAGGTATCCTGACATCCCTCTCAGATGTCTCTCCCACCCCCACCCCTGCCAGTTTGACCCGTTCTCCTTTGGCAAAGCCTCCCTGGTCTGCCAGCCTCCATCTTGCCTGCACCATCCCGCCTCTTCCACACCAGTGCCACAGGGGTCTGGCAGCCCTGCCTTAAGCCCGAGAATCATGCCCTCAGGATCATGTCCCAAGTCCTCAGCCTGGCAGCCTGCCTGGGGTGCCCCTCATGCCCCCCCACACACACACACACACACATTCTCTCCAGGTGCTCTCCCACTGCCTGCAGTGCCCTCCCTGGTGACACTGACCGTGGTTTGGTCCCTCCCCATCCCTGAGTTGCCAGCAGGACAAATGGGAGCATGTCCCTGTCTGAGACTGGTCCTAGGTACAGGGACCACAGAAGCTGGGCAGGTAAGTGGGAAGGTGGGCAAAGCGGGTGGAGACAGGCCCTCCTCCATGGCTTTTGCTCCTTGTCACCCCTACCTTGCCTCCACCTGGTCATCTCGCCCAGCTCTGTGCTCCACAAATCCTTGTTTAGTACTTATTAAATCAACAACAACAACAGGAGTTGTGAGCGCACCTACTACATGCCAAGCACTGGGGAGCACTTGAGTCATCTCCCCTCAGCCCCCTCAACCCTCCACCCCCTCTACCCGCTCATCCCAGGCCTGGCGTGATGAGCCAGTGTCACGGGGGAGGGTCAGAGTCGGAGTAGGCAGTTCATCTGCCTGAGGTGGCACAGCTCTGGCAGTCAGGTGGGGCTGCCCTCCAGGCACGTCTGTCTGCCCTCTCGGCCCCTGCAAGTCACATGCTCTCTGGGATTGGAACACAGGGACTGCCCTTATGAGGTGAGTGCGTTCTGAGATTAGGGTCACTACCTTCTCACAAATCAGGCCATTACTTACTAAGCAGCTACATCTGTTTATTAGTTGCGGGTGAACGAGTGTGACCATGGCAGCTTCTTAAGGAGGGTCGGAGGGTTTGTGATGAGAGATGGCCAAGATCACACAGCCGGGCTCAGAGAGCCCAACACCCATCTGGGCGGGGGTACAAGCGGCTGCTGCTGTTGTCTCGGGGTCGTCTGCCATGCAGAACCTGAGCTGGCCCCCACTCCTTACCTCACCCCATTCCTGGGCCTCACCAGGGTGACATCCCACGTGTCAGCTCTGGGGTGAAGCTCAGAATGGGAGCAGGTAAGAAACGGGGGTTGGGATGAGACGAGAATGACAATTTTGCAAAACTACTCAGTCACTTTTCAGAAGCTGAAAATTCTTTCCTTGTCAAGCTGTGCTTAGAGTGAAGAGGGGGGCCACAGTGGTTGCATCCAAATGCCAAACCCCCCTCAAGCCAGATCACAAGCTGACAAGCTCATTCCATACCCTCTTTGTTCAGGATGAGTTCACACTTTCAAAAGACATCTGGCCTGGAAAGGACACCTGATCACAGCAGTGGGGATTGAAAGGAAGTGGCAGGTGACCCACCCTGGCCTCCAGGCATCCACACTTTCTGAGCATCTGAGAGTCAGGAGGTACAAAGGGCACTGACTTGAAATAACCGTGGTGAGCAGTGACGCCTAGGCTGAGGCATGGGATGGCAGGAAGTGTCCAGAGCCAAGAGATGTTTAGAATATTGAGGATTTGTTGGTTGGCTCTGAGTGCTTGTGAGAGGGGTCCTCTAAAACCCCCTTGGGGGTCTGGTGGAGGCAAAGGAATAGGTATTGACAATACCCATGGGTGGGGGCACCTGGCGGAGGAGTCAGCTTGGGAGGAGGATGAGTGCAGTTTGGGACACCTTGGGCGTGAATTGGACAGAGGGTACAGGAGGGATTTTCACCCATAGATTTGAGGCTTGGAGCGAGTTCCTGCCTACCCAGGAACTGCTAGAGAAATCTGTCCCTTTGTTGAAGAGTCTTTGTCCCCAGATATACCTCATCTCTGAGATGACTGGTCACCAGACATCCTGGAAGGACCACTAGTGACAGGTGCTCAGCTCCAGGGGCCACGGGGATATCCAGCCCCTGCCCACCACCCCCACATTTCCAATCTCATATCATTTTCTGGGTGAGGTTGTGACACAGGTGTCTGGGGGACAATGTACCCCATCAGACAGCTGAGAAGCCAGGGCAGGGTGGAGGCAGGGGGCTTCCCATGGTCACTCAGAGGCAGAAGGAGTACAACCCAAGTTTCGAGCATGGTGGGTAGAACCTTCTGAAGAGCCTGTGGCTATACAATACTTAGAGACACTGGGTAAAATATAACAGACATTCTTTTAAATACCCAACTGAGCTTCCAAAACAGTAAAGAAATCCCCAGGGACCACAAACAAAGAGGAAACCAAAAATGGGAGTGCTGACCTTTTGGCTGGGGGGCTGGAGGTCTGTGGGTGGTGTGGGGACAGAGGTGGGGGGGGTGTTGGTCTTTGCTGATCTTGAGAACCAAGGAGCTTAGATTTTACATGTATGTAGGAATGGGAGACAGGCCTTGGGCTCTTGCCAAAGGAGATTTGGAACCAAGACACCTGAATAAAGCTGGACCCATATCCTCAATGAAAGAGCAAATGAGAGAAATACCTCCCTTTGGCAAAAATAACTTGTTAAAGAAGTTGTGTGTCTCATTTTTTGGCTCTGTTGGATAAATTAAAATGAAGTCTCTCTTAAGAAATTAGAATTCTAGAACCTTCCCTAACATACATTTGAGGTTTGAATTTGCATTACCCACATGGTCTCAGAACTCCCAAGTCTGGAAATTAATATAAAAAGCAAACATGGGATCGGAGCACATGGCAGTAGCAAAGGCAAGCCTCTCGGAAGGCGCAGTCCCACAGTAAAAGGCCACACAGGACTCTCACAGATAAAACCCTTGTAAACATGAGCTCACAATCCCAAATTACAAGACGCAAGCCATAAAGACAAACAGCAGAACGACAAACAGTATGTGAGGAATCCTGCACCTGACACATTCTTTTCAAGCACACGTTGATAATTTCCAAAAATTATCATATACTTCATATAGTGGGACACAATGCAAGTCCCAATACATTTCAAGAAACTGGCATCACAGATTATGTGTAAAGTTAAAAATGAAAAACAAAACGATAACTGAAAAACAAAAACCTCATGTTTTTGGACAGTAACCCAGATCTCTCTTTCCTCTTTACCTTGCTCCCTCCCCGACCTTCTGAAATCTCTAGAACAATGAGACTCGAGGATGGATGTGAAAATGCTAATAGATGGCAGGCACACAGAAGGTGCACAGCCATTGGAGTTGAAGCTGGATGGGAACAGATCCCCCTCTGATCCTCTACATGGGATGTGACCTTCATTAGAGCAAAAGACCAAAGTCTTTTCTGTCTTTTCCAAAGGATGAGCCCAGAGTGTGACAAAGACATGCGCCTCCATTTAAATGACAGCTGCCAGCAATCAGCCTTTATGAGCCAGAGGGTCTGGCAGATATCTGTGCAGAGCCATGGTGGGCTGCTGGAAATGGGACAAAGCCGGATGGCAGGGGTTCTCGTTGCTGTGACATGAAAACAAGCCCCCTGCCTACCTTGCGTCATGGTCTGAAAACCCAGCATGAGCAACACGCTCTTTTTGGGGTGGATTTGGAGTTCCCTAGGTGTTCTGTTAAGGCTTGATACTCCCCTCTGTGAGCAAGGAAACAGGACACACTTTGGAAAAGGCAAATGTGGACTCTGTTCCCCATGGGGACTCATTAGTGATCGTCATCTCACAGCTCCCTTGGTAATTCCTGCAGGCACTCAGGGCTCAGTTACCACGCAGTAACGTCCTAGCGGAGGTTTGCTGCCCTCATCGTCCCTGACTCTCTTCCCAACGCTCATCTACCCGCCTGTCTGTCACAACTCAGACCCCATAAAGAGAAAAGAGATGCTTGTCCAGGTTCAGCTGGCCGGATTTGAGGCTGCTCTCCAGGCCTTGGTGCTCTTCCGCAGTAAAGGAGGCCAGAACTCCCTACTGGTCAGAGTTACTTGGGAGGACTGAAGGTGATGGGTGTGAAAGCGTTTTGTTCAAGCACCACGTGGGTAAGAAGATCTATGTATCCAGACCTGACCACTCCTCTGATTTCCAGTCCGGCTGTTCCAGCTGTCTGCTCACCAATTCTTGATGCCTTCCTCCCATGAAACAGCTTGAGGATAGTAGAAAAACAGTACAGGAGTCCAAGCTCTGCCAGCTGTGTGATCTCAAGCCAGTCAATCACCCTCTCTGGGCCTCGGTGTCCTCTTCTGTGAAATGGAAGAGAGGGCTTCCTCTTTACCCTTTCCAACTTAGAATTATGCTCAGAAGGATAACTACCTTGTACAGAGTGGACTTCAAAAGGATTAACTCATTAAATCCTCACAATCCAGAGAGTGCAGTCCCCACAAGGTGTAGGTGAGGGGACTGAGGTCCAGAAAGGTGAAGTCACTTGCTCCAAAATTCCTCCATGGTAGTGGTGGGGTTTGAACCCACACAGTCACCGCCATGCCAGCCTCCTCCCTGCAGAGCATGGTGGGTGAGGACAGTCACAAGCTGGACTGCCCACCTGTATGGGACCCTGGGCATATTGCTTATCTCTGCTGTGCCTCAGTTTCCCCATCTATAAAATGGGAGATGAGAGTAATACTCGCTTCATGAGATTGCTCTGCTGAGTGTCCATGAGCCAGGCTCTGAGCTACACACTCGAGTTTTACTCCGACATTAACCGTCCCGTGGTGCCGCCAAGGAAACTGGAGACAGAGGTTGAGTCACTTGCCGCAGGTGGCACTGTTAGTAAGTTGTGGAGCGGGGCCTGAAATCCAAACGCCCCAACTTCAAAAGCCATGCTTTCAACCACTCTGTTCCACTTACACATGACACCTTCAAACTCCCCGTGCAAAACCGACCTCCATCTGCAAATTGGCACCCCCCACAGGCTGCCTGACTCACCACCTTCCCCTGATGCGGCTGGAACCCTGATCTTGTCTTTGACTCATCCCTTTATGACAAGCGTCGGTGACTAACTGACCCCTGAAATGTCACTTGGATCCGTCCCTCCCTTCCTCCTCAGCCTTGCTGCCCGCTCCGGTGCAGACCCCCAAAGCTGAGGACAGTGGACACCAAATACCTCTGTTACAAAGTATAGACTTACCAGGCACTGGCCCCAAACTGCTCCTGGTCCCTCAGCCCTCCAAGGCCTGTGGCCAAGAAGCCAGGTGGGAGATGGGACACCAGAGAGGGAGTTCTATTTAGAGGCAGTTGGTGTTGCTCCCCAACTCAAGCCAAGTGAGGGCACTTTGGAGAACCTGAGAACACAGCATGTGTCCACTGGAACTTGGGAGGTGAGGTGATTAGGGACCAAAGTAAGAGGCTGCCTGGAGGCCATTGCCAAGGGGCAGGGATGGAGCAGCTTTGGGAACAGCCTGCACTCCGAGCATTGGGGGGCCAGGATGCAAGCTTGTTTCCTGGGTCCCCAGCAGAAACCTTGCAGAATACAGCTGGCTTGAGGTCACTTTGAGTTAGGATCCTGCCCCAAGAGGATTGGGGGTGGAAGGAAACAGGAAAGGGGCACACGATCCTATCAAAAGAATCTGTGTTGGGTGGACCCCTGAAGACAGGTGCTGAAGGGGGGTTATAAGCACCAGCCAGCTAGGGGCCACTTTGCCCAAGTAGGAACTGCAGGTGGGAGATCCCTAGTGATGGGAAAGGGGTCTCTGAAGAACCCACAAAAGGACCCCTACTGAAAAAGAGCCACTTTCCTGGCGCCTGACCGGCCTGAGAGCATGGCCGTCCCGAGAACAGCTGACCAGCCACGTGAGACTTACCTGCCACCTCGCTCCTCCCTGTCCCAAGCTCCAACCCTGGAGAAAACAGAGGCACCTAGTGAGAGAGGGGGCAGAGGGAGAGCAGACCAAGTGGGTCTTAGAGGAGAAGGCTACCCTATCTCCTTCCTCACTATACAGATCTTTGAGTTGGAGGGAAACTTGAGGTTGGGGGAAGGAGAAGCTTTGAGTAGCGCTTAAAACTTTGCTAGTAGACCAAACTGTTTTAATAGCTAAAAAAATAAGGCAAACCCCAAGAGTGACTGAAAAAGCTAAGAAATATGCCTGAGATCTCATCCAGAGGTAGGAAAGATGGGGTTAACAGAACAGATTAACAAAGTAGCCACTGGGAAAGCGTAAAATTATTTCTGTCTGTAGCCAGTTTGCCAAGCGCAGCTCATTCTGTGTCCATTCACTGCTTCAGCTCCCTAACAGGAGCTCTTTACTCGCTTTTGCTCTTCCGGCCCTACCCTCAAGCCCCATTCCACTCCACGGCACTCAGGCCCTCCAGGACAGCCTCCCCTGCACTGTGCTTCCATCCAGAGAGACAGCAAGCATATCCTGGTGGTCACGAGTTTGAACGTCTGTTTGGGTTTGAATCCCAGCTCCTCACCTGGGCAGCTGACTGACCTGAAGCAAGTTGCTTAATCTCGCTGTGCCTCAGCACTGCCATCTGTAACATGGGGGTGGTGGAGTAGCACACCTATTCCATTAGGGGTTTGTGAGGCTCCTAATGATTCTAAAGAAAGCACTTAGGAACATAAGGAGAGGCATCTCGGTGTTAGCATTCATCACTATTATTGAATGCCTCCTTGCTGGCTAACCTCAAGAAATTCCCTTTCCCTCCCTACTTATCAGTTTCTGTATCTGAAAAATAAGTTGTGTGTGTGTGTGTGTGTGTGTGTGTGTGTGTGTGTGTGTGTAATTTGCTGGTGCTGCAGCTAATGCTGGTGACAGGCAAACTTCAGTGAAGAGAGAGACCCAAGCCTGGACCCACCCCACGTTGGTCCAAGAGGAAGGCTGGCAGGCTCGGTGGGCAGAAGCAGGGATGGGTCCCACCTGCAGGACTGCCACTCTATCTGGAAGAAGGTCTCGTGCATGTCCCTTCTTCCAGCTTCCGAGAGACTTGGCAGGTAACCAACCTGCCACCCCACCCCACCCCACCCCCACCCCCCGCCTCCCCTAGTGGTCAACTTGGATACCCTGAGCTAGATCAGGAAATACACGGTATTTGAAGAGTAGATGCCAGGCACTCTTGGTTCCTTGATGGATACACATGAATGGCCATCCAGGTGAGGTCCCACGTACCCCCACCCCCTTATCTCTAGCCCCATCGTAAACTTCTGCCCGGTCTTTCAGTCTCCACCTGTCCTTGATTTTCCTTCTTCAGGGGACCTTTTCTCTTTCACAGGAATTGTATCATATCATAGGCAGCACAGGTCTGCCCACACCCATTTTATAGACTAAAGAAGGAAGGCTCCTGAGCCCTAAAACTCAGCTTCCCTGCCTCCAAGTGCAGTAGCTGCAGAATCCTGGGGTTCATCAGAAAGCTGCCTTTTCTAGAGGAGCTGGAGGAACGGCCATCCGTCCTTAGGTTCCACTGTGCATGAAGCAAACACACTCTGAACACACACTGGGTGCCAGTGACCCAGATAGGAGGCAGACACAGTGCCAGATCTCGAGAAGTTCTCGACCTGTCAGGGAAGTGCAACCGGAAACTGGTGCCCGACAGCTGGGTGAGGACAGGTGGGGGGCTGCGGTGGCCAATGGGTTTAGACAGGCTCCTGGGGTCCGGGAAGGGCCCAGAGAAGGGTGAGCTGAGCCCAGGGAGGAAGGAAGCTGCAGGATGAACTTGGCCACCTCCTCATCAGGCAGGGTGTGAGCCACTCTGAGAGAGCGAGAAGGGCGAGGTGGAATGTGAAAACTTCCAGATTCAAATCCCCGGTGTACACCCACTGACCAGGGGACCTGGGCAAATTACAGCACCTCTCTGAGTTTCTATTTTCTTCCTGTGAAATGGGGACGATGATAACATGGGGCTCCAGGGCTGCCACAGGGGAGGAGCTGGCAGGAAAAAAGCGTGGAGAGGAGGAACGGACAACCACCCGTTGCGATGACGTGAGAGAGTGAGAGCACCCCGCGGCCCAGCCCTGACAGCCTCAGAAAGGGGACGGAGCCTTATTAGGCGGCCACTCTTTCTGGTCTTTCTTGGCTGGGCCTGAACTCAGGCACACACGTTGCAGCCAACTCCCAGGCCCCCTGCGAGGAGGACATTCGTTTCCTCCTTGGTTCTCAGCCCCTCCTGAGCTGGGAACAGATGTCCTTGCTTCCTTCCCGAGCCTGTGAGCTGGGTTGGCTCCTTTTGCTGCTCCCAGGGAAGCAGAAACCCTGGATGGAAATCTCTGGGCTTCCCCAGAGAGGAAAGCACTCCCTTTCCTGGCTTCAGCCCCTCCCCTCTGGTTGGGCTCCGAATCCTGGCATCCACTGCTAATAGGCCAATATTTCTGGGCCCTACGTGAGACCGGCTTCCCCTTGGAAGGCCCCAGACTGCGGTGTGTTGATTGAAAACATATAGAAGCCTCGGTCTGGATGATCCCCCAGCTCTGCTCAGAAATGGGGTGGGAAGGGCCTGCAAAAGGACAGTGCAATTATGGAGAAAGGTACCACAGGCACCTGCAGAATCAAGGTAAAGACGTAAAAAAGGAAATTAACATGTACTGAGCACCGAATACATCTTAACATTAGCATGCTAACTAGCTAGTTGGCTAATATAATAACTAAGGAAGGGGGTGGCATGTATTGGGCACCTACTAATGCTAGGCACTGTGCCATGCCCTGTGAATACAAAGTAGCATGAGGCCCTGGGAGGTGTTTCTATGACAGCTCATCTGGTCTTATCTGATTCTCATTTCAGTCCTAGGAGGTAAGGACCATGGCTCTGTTTTACAGAGGTGACTGAGGCAGCTCTGGTCCTGGGACAATCCATCCCTGGGTGGAGAGTGGACCCTCAGGATGGATACATCCAGGATGGACACAGGCAGCCCTCTTTGTCCCCAACCTTCACTTCCCCCACCCTGGGGAAAGGTCACCCTTTAGCTCACAGCACACCCCAAGAGGGCTTGTCTTCATTTGCTGGGAGTTTGAGTATCTACAAATGCTGGCCCTGGAGACACAGAGGTAAAGATGACGCAGCTGGTCCCTGCCACCGAGGAGCTCACAGTCTGCAGGACACAGGTAAAGTGGGAGATGCTGTAGCAGAGGAAAGCACAGGCTGAGGAGGCAGAAAGAGAGAGAGTCATGTGTTGCCCGATTATGTACCAGCACTGAAGGGGTACAATTTAGAGATAGTTGGTTGACTAATTGGCCTGATCTGCCCAGGACTGAGACTTGCCAGGATGCAGGACTCCACATGGATTGAAGTGGTCCCCTAAACCCTGAGTTCAGAGTCTAGCTCTGGCACGTGCCTGTGGCAGAGGCCACGAGTCACCTAACTAGCATCATTCTCCTGTTCTTTTAGAAATGACTTTATTACAGTCTGAAGGTTTTCCTTACCCAGTTCTACTTCCTCCCTTCCCCCACCTTTTTAACAATGTATCTCACTTATTGAGCAGATATGTTGTACCGTGGACGTTTCTAGGTTAGGGAGAAGAAAGAATATTCTTCCCCTCTTTCTCAACAGAGGTAATAACGGAGAGTAAGGGGAATTAGAATGGGCAGTGAAGGGGAGAGATAGTGAATACCTCTTGGGGCCCTGAGACCAACCGCGGTGATGGGGGCTGTGGTTCATCCTACCAACCCCACTTCTAAATGTCCCCTCAGGAAGAGAGGCCCAGGAGAATGCTGGAGGAGCTGCTCCCTGACTGTGTGTGTGTGGAGAAGCGGATCTTTACCATGCAAGGGGCGGACTGTGGCAGCCAGGGAGGGACACTTTCCGCTTCCTTTCCAGAATGAACTTGCCACTCGACTGTGTGCGGTGCTGTTAGCAGACACCCTTTAGGATCCATCCCAGCTTTTGTTTGTTTGTTTTCAGAACAGCTTTAGGTTTACAACAATGCTGAGCAGAAGGTACAGACATTTCCCAGAGACCCCCATCCCTACACGTACTATCCGCGTCCCTCACCAGAGTGGTCCATTTATCACAATGGGTCAACCTCCACGGACATTTCATTATCATTCAAAGTCCATAGTTTCCACTGGGCTTCACTTTTGGGGTTGTACCTTCGGTAGGTTTGGGTAGAGGTGTAATGATGTGTATCCACCATGCTGGTGTCTGAGAGAATAGTTTCACAGCTTGAAAACTCCCCTGTGCTCCTATTTCTCCTTCCCTCCCTTTAACCCCTGGCAAACACTGATCTTTTAACTGTCTCTATAGTTTTGCCTTTTTCAGAATGTCATATAGTTGGGACCATACAGGACGTAGCCTTTTCAGACTGTCTTCTTTCCCTTAATAATGTGCATTTAAGTTTCCTTCATGTCTTTGCATGGTTTGATAGCTTATTTCTTTCTCATATTGAATAATATTCCGTTGTCTGGATGAACCACAGTGTATTTATCCATCACCCACTGAAGGGCATCTTCGTTGCTTCCAAGTTTTGACAAGTATGAATACAGCTACTATAAACTTCTGGGTGCAGGTGTCTGTGTGGACATCACCCCAGCTTTTGCGCTAAGGCCACCCTCTTCTGGGGCAGCTTCCAGCTCCCAGCTAATGACTGAGCATAAAAAGGTACTAGGGACTGGACATTTCTGCCCCGTGCAAAACTTCCCTAATAGACAGTCATGGCCCCAGAGCTCCCTGTTAGGTCAGCCAAGACTTTGTCAGGTCTGGATTGAGGTCTGAAGCTCTCCCTGCTCAGTTCTTCCTCGTCCCTTTTTATCTTTCATAGGCCTTAGCCCCAATCAACCACTTGTATGCCTAACCTTATCTCAGTGTCTGCTTCCTGGAGAACCCAAATGACTAACTCGATCTCTAAAATCAACTCACAGTGCATCCAATTCTCTCCATCATCACAACTTCTAAACCTCTATTCCTCTCACCTGGAGAGTTGATGGCCCCTAGCTTGTCTCGCTGCTTCCTCTCCTCTCCCTTTAAGGCCCAGTCTCCATGCAACCACCAGAGGGACCTTTTACAAACACAAACCACATGATGCCACTTCCCTGCTTAAAGCCCTCCAGCTGGCCTTAGAATCAAGCCCATTTCTTTCCCATAGGCTGTAAGCCCACATGACCTCACCCTGCTTTCCTCTCCGGCGTCCATTCTGCTTCAGCCCTATTAGCCTTCTTTCTGGTCTGAAACATACCGAGTTTGTTTCTGCTTCAGGGCCTTTGCACTCGCTTTTCCCCAGAACTTGGGAAACTTGCTGTTCCCCACTTGCCTAGAACACTCAGTCTTTCCCCAAATATCTGCACGGCTGGTTTCTCAGGTCATTTAGGTCTCAGCTCAGATGCAAGCCTTTTCTGACAACCTTATAATTCATGCCCATCACACACCTCCTGTAATTTTCTGTCACATTACTCTTTCAGTTTTCTTTGTAGTTCTCATTACTATTATAAATTGACTTGTTTGTGTAATTATTCATTTGTTTACTGCCTGTCTCCCCATTACAATATAAAGCGTGAGCTTGTCTTGTTTCCAATTCTCCCCAGTGCCTGGTCTCACAAGATATATTTTGAATGAATGACTATATTTGTTCATGTAGGGCAGAAGTCCCTTACCCGAAGAATGGAATGAAAGTGAAGAAATAAAAAACCTAGGAGTCATGAAAATTTAGAGGGAAATTATGAGACTATTGCCACCATAGGAAGTCCCCCTGAGAATCCTTTTCTGACCATCTCTTGAGGGATTCTGTGGATTAAAGGGCCTCAGAGAGATGGGTTTCAGGACCTCCCTGTCCTAGCCTCCCCCCCCCCCCCTGTACCCCCAGCAAAAGCCAATGTTGCCTGTGAGGGAACTAGTTCTGCAAATATTCACGCAGTAGCTACCAGGGCAGGGCCCCCTGCTGGCCGCTGGGGATGAGATGAATCAAGGAAGGAGGGCGTGGCATTCCAGGTAGGGGACAGCATGAATGAAGCAGAGAGAGGAGACATACCAGTGTATTTGGGGAATTGTGCAGTTTGATGTTGCTCCAGGCGGTGAGGGATAGGAGGTGAGGATGGAAGGGTGAGCAGTGTTGAAATTACTAACAATCTTACACACCAAGAGCAGCTGATATAATAAGACCCAACATTTGTTGAGGCTTTCCACATACTCCTATTATTCCCCCATTTTATAGATTGGAAAACTGAGGCACAGAGAGGGTATCAACAACTGTGAAAGGCCTGAGACTTTACCCTCCTTGAAAACGAGGTCACACAACTGGTAACAGGTAGAGGCAGGTTTAGAACTAGGCCTCATGGCTCTAAAATCCATGCCCTTAAGCGATACTGCCTCTTAAGGAGATTGGATTTTATTCTATAGTAGATGGGGAGCTACCAATGTGTTTATAAGCAGGAGAGTGACCTGTTCATAATACAGGTTTTAAAAAGTCTTCTTAGCAGATAAACAGACCAGTTTAAACAAGATTCAACTCCCGCCTCTGGACCCACTTATCCAAGTGTCCCCAACTCTCAGAGGGCAGCTCATATAAAGGTGGCACCATTTGATGCCCAAGCCACAGTGGCTCTGCAGCTCTTGGCAGCAATCCCCTGTCTTGGCCTCCCCTGTCCTTCCCCAGATTTTCTAGGACAGTTTCTCCTCAGGATGTTACGTGTATGTTTCTTTCTTCACAGAACACACGTGAATGCACCAGGATTCCCGATGCCCCATGCACCCTCAGGACCTTGCGGCCCCCTTCTCCCTGCCTTCACCTTCAGAGAGCCTGGCCGACCTCTCCGTCTGCAGATGCTTCCTCCAAGCTGTGCTGCCTGGAGGGGGTTCCAGGTCACAGCTCTAAGGGGTACTAACTCCCATCCATGCACATCCGGCTCAGGTGTTCATGGTGTAGAGCTTGCATTTGCTCCGCTCCTGCTTTACAATTCAGAGGATCCTGACTCCCAGAGATTGGGTAAGCAGGGCAGGCATCATCCTGGGGCTGGGGATCGGGTGTGTGGTATGTGCCTAGGGGCCCCTGGGCAGGTTCCCAATGGCCAAGCAGGGCCCTCCAGGGCTCTTGCCTCCTGAGCAGTATTCTGGCCTCTCCCCACCACCAGCGCTGTGCAGAGCCTACATGGTAGCCATGGGGGTCCAGAGCCCCAGTCTGAGCCTCCCTGCAAGTCAAGAATGTGGGCTTGGAAGGGAGACAGACCTGGGTGTGGCCTTGGCTGGTGACTCCCATGAGCCAAAACCCCTCTCCTCTATCCCAGGCTGCAGCGAGAACATCACAGCCTTCTGAGCGCCCTTCCAGCCCTGGGAACCCACTTCGGTCAGAAAATGCCTTGTGGAAAATTGGAACTGGAACTGGATTGTGAAGGATGGTAGGCTTTTGTTGTTGTTGTTGTTGTTGTTGTTAATTGCAAAGTTAATTTGCAACAAAATATATATAGACAGGTTTGACAGGAGAAAGTAAAAGGCTCCTCCCCCACCCCCACACCAATCCCACTCCCATTCCTGCTCTTCCTTCCAGGGCGCGGTCCACATGGACACCAGGGCTTGCCATCCTGATGTAGACTGCAGCTGGGAGAGGGGTCTTCTCTCTTGGTGGTCTGTGCCCCCAAAGAGTCAGAGGAGGAACCTCTGCTACTCTTGGAGATCACAGAAAGATGTTTTTTTCTTGGTGGGGGTGGAGGGGAGTGAACTCTTCTCCTTCAGGAGGTTGGGAGTGGGAAGTGACAGGTTGGTGGCCATTGTATATATAAATAGAGGTTGTGTCAAAATCTCCAGTCCCCTGCCTCCAACACCGGCCTTTTTTCTTCCTCTCCCCATGCCCACCCCAACTCCATCCTATAGTCTGCGTCCAGTCAGGTGTGCCTGAGCCCAAGTGCTGCTCCAAAGCATACTAGCTGTGTGACCTTGGACAGCGACCTGACTTCAGTGGGCCTCAGTTTCCTCATTTATATTGTGAGCATGTCCACGGTGAGGCTTAATTGGGACCCGGCTTGTAACTCGCTCAGCACAGAGCGTGATACAGGGGAAAGCTCCCCGCAAGGTAGCCGTTGGCATTACCGGTTCGGGGAGGGGTCTAGAGCACTGGAGGGTGGTGTTGGGGGGTCGCCCAAGAGTCCACGCGACCATCGGGTCTCCACTCTGCGCTGTGACAGCGGCAGGATAAAGCTCTCGGCGCCGCCCTCCGCCCCTTGCCGCATCCCCGGCGGAGCCCCCACCTTCACGCCCGGCACAGAACGGGTGCGGGGCTGATCGAGAGCCGGCCCCGGGGGAGCCGGCGGGGCGGGGCCGCCGCGTCCGCTCCCCCTCCCCGCCCGCCCGCCCGCTGCCTTCTCCTCCTCTAGCCGCCCGGGCTCAGAGCGGCGGCAGCAGCGGCCGCGGCAACAGCTCCGGCTCTAGCTCCGGCCCCTCCGGGTTCGGCCTCGTTCGGCACCGCGTTCCCGGGCCGCGCGCCCCAACCCCGCCGCTGCGCCTGTTGGGGGCCTCGGGAGCCCCCGCCGCCCGCCTCACGCTGAAGTTCCTGGCCGTGCTGCTGGCCGCGGGCATGCTGGCGTTCCTCGGTGCCGTCATATGCATCATCGCCAGCGTGCCCCTGGCGGCCAGCCCGGCGCGGGCGCTGCCCGGAGGCGCCGACAACGCCTCGGCGGCCTCGGGCGCCGCCGCCGAGTCCCAGGGTCCGCAGCGCAGCCTGAGCGCGCTGCACGGCGCGGGCGGCTCGGCCCGGCCCCCCGCACTGCCCGGGGCGCCGGCGGCCAGCGCGCACCCGCTGCCTCCCGTGCCCCTCTTCAGCCGCTTCCTGTGCACGCCGCTGGCGGCCGCCTGCCCGTCGGGGGTTGAGCAGGGGGACGCGGCGCCGGGCGAGCGGGAGGAGTTGCTGCTGCTGCAGAGCACAGCGGAGCAGCTGCGCCAGACGGCGCTGCAGCAGGAGGCGCGCATCCGCGCGGACCAGGACACCATCCGCGAGCTCACAAGCAAGCTGGGCCGCTGCGAGAGCGGCCTGCCGCGCGGCCTCCAGGACGCCGGGCCTCGCCGCGACACCATGGCGGACGGGCCGTGGGACTCGCCCGCGCTCATCCTCGAGCTGGAGGACGCCGTGCGCGCCCTCCGGGACCGCATCGACCGCATCGAGGTGAGCGCTGCGCCCCGCGCTGCGCCGTCGGGGGGTTATTCTGGGGTGGGAGGGGCCGCTCGAGGGCGTCCCGGGATCCGACCGGCACCGCCGCGCTGAGGGACCGGGCGGGGGGCGGGATGGCGAGTCATTAAGCCTCGGATCTGCCATCTGTGTAAAGCGAATGGTGGTTCCTTTCTCACAGGCGAGAAGGGAGGATTCCGGCAGGGCAGGCGGGCCAGAGGCTGACACTGGGACCGAGGCACAGGAAGCTCGCCAGAAAGGCTCGCTCCCTATCCATTTCCCCCCAGGCGTCTCTGTAAGCCTCAGTTTCGGCGTCTGTAAAGTGGGTATAACAGTGTCCACTTGTAGAGGATTGATCAAAAATGTAGGTGTGCGAAAATGCTTGGCACGTACCAGGACCTCGTTAAATGTCCGTTTCATTTCCTTCTTCCAGACACCCCCAAACCAGCAGCAGCATTCACTCCCTATGGTCAGGACATAAGATGTGCTGTCCAGAGACTCTAGGTAGCTCTCTCCTGCCGAAGAGTGGGGAACGGTGTCCCACAAGCCAAACACGAGTGCCTCTCAGCTCCTCCCACTCCCGTATCCCCCACCTGGGATCGGACCAGGACACGAGGGCAGGAGCCCAGACGGTGCTGGCCTGGCCGCGGTACCTGGAAGCCCATAGCTCTGGGGTGGGGACTGAGGGGAGAATAGAACCCCATCCGGGTTCCTCCTTTAACACTCACCCTTTTCAGACATCCTGGTTGGGGCTTGGGGTCAGACAAGAGGTCTGACGGGGTGTCTGCACTGGGCAGTCTTGTAATCCTGGGCCAGTCATTTCTCCTTTGAGGCCACCAGACCCCTACCTCCCTGTGAGAACCTATTTGGGGCCCTCAGAAGAGGAAGCTGGACAGACGAGGCAGGACAGACATTCGGGAGACACTGACCACCTCCAGCCATTTACAATTTCCAGAGTGCGGGGAAGGACATTAGCAACAAAATTGAATCTATGGAAGGAGGGGAGAGAAAGGGGCCAAAGCACCAGCTGCCCCTTTATACCTCCTCCCAACCCCAGAGCACTTGGCAAACAGAGGGAGGAGAGAGGCTGGAAGGAAAGCAATGTAGGGAATCCCCCCTCCCTGTGGCTCTCTCAGTTAAATCTCTGGCCTAGCAGCACAGGTGATGCCTGTGTGTGGAAGGCTGGCCATGCCCATGGTCCAGTGGCCCCCTAAAAGTCTGTGCTGGTGTCAGCACCCGCCTCACAGCGCGTCAGAGCACAGCCAGGCAGCTGTCACAGACAACCCTCTCAACCTGACAGGTGAGAAACCTGGGTCTCAGACACCTGCCAAGGTGAGCGACAGAGTCAAGAGGAAAGCCCGAGTTTTGTCTCCCAGGCCAGTATTCCCCTTTTCCCACTCCAGCTCTGGGGATTTCTAGGATGAGAGCCAAGAGCAGGAAATAATAATAATGAGGGAAATGCTGAAAGTCAGCAGTGAAGGGCCATCTCAGTTTTCTCACCTGCAAAATGGGGACAATAATAGCACCTTCTATGTTTCCCCGAAAATAAGACCGAGCCAGACAATCAGCTCTAATGCATCTTTTGGAGCAAAAATTAATATAAGACACAGTCTTATATTACATTATATGAGATTGGGTCTTATAGTAAAATAAGAGTGAGTCTTATATTAATTTTTGCTCCAAAAGATGCATTAGAGCTGATTGTCTGGCTAGGTCTTATTTTCGGGGAAACAGGGTACCTCATTGGGGTGTTGGGAGGATCAAGTGAGTTAATTTTTGTGAAGGACCCAGAACAGTGTCTGGCAGAGGTATGCTCAATCAGAGTGATTGCTATTTTTATCCTTAAGCTATAACATTACTAATGTTTTAAATAGCCAAAAAATAAAAATAGGAACAAACCCTCCTTGTAGAAAATAGACTTTATTAATGTAAAAAAAAAAAAGAAGAAGATTTGGTTTTCAAAAGACTTCCTCCTGCCTGCCCTAGCTCCTGCCCCCACACCCAGATGGCACCCGTGGTGCTTCCCATGTCTGGGGCTGGCAATGTGGCTTCTCCTGGACCTATTTCCCCAGCACCTGTGCATTTGGCAGGGTGGGCTCCCCTCCACTTAGCCTGCTGAGGTTGGGGGTATCCTGCTGGCTGGGATTTGGCACCACGTCCTCCTCCCAGGTTCGGGGAGTCCTGGCTTCCCTACACACACCCCTCCTGCTTTCTGAGTGCAGCAGAATGGAGAAAGGCAGGGGCTGCCCGCCCGACAGGTCTGCGTTCTGAGCCTGGCAGCAGCCAGAGCCAGTCTTTTCGGGCTCTGTGGGCGGAGCTGGGGTCTGGAGCAAACGTGGGGTCAGACTACTGGTCTCACTGGACCCCACCCACCCGTTAGCTACTGTCTAGTTTCTCCCGTCTCTTCTTACCCAATAACCTCAAAAGGATGTTCCCAGATTTTTAAGGTCTACTTTCTCACCACTCATCTCTCTCCCGCCATGGCACACTGAAAATCAGCCTCCTTCCAAGCTGCCATTTTGGATCTGGCCCATCTCCCAGTTCTTTCTTGCCTCTGCCTAGATTTCCCCCAGAGTATTCATCCTCGTCATTTAAGAGTGTTCTGAGGACACCTCCTCCCAGAGGACCTCCTGATCACACTCTGTTGACTTCCTTTTCCCACCCATGCTCCCATAATCCTCAGCACATCCCTGCCCAAGCCCACCTGGCACATCTCTGCATCACTCCTCCCCCATTCCACCAGGCCAACTATCAAAGGGAGGGAAGGAAGGTCATCCTGGCCCAGCCTCTGCCCCCAGACCTCAAGTGGAACCTAGGTTTGAGGGCTTAGGAGAAATTGTCTTCTTTTCTGTTTTTATTTTTGTTGTCATTATTGTTGCTGTTAATTGAAAAAAAGTAAAAAATTTGGGGGGGGGGGGAATATTCACATTTAATTCCACCATTTTATTTGTTTTTGCAGCTCCCTTTTGGTCCTTTATCCAAATGTAAACACTGTTCCAGATTTGCCAGCATTGCTGTTAATTACCATGTAATGACGGCCATGACATCCCAGGGTCCGTCACAGACTCTACCATCCATCAGTCCCTTGACCATCCCTTTTGGCTGGAGATGTAGGTTGTTTCTAATTCTTCTTCTTCTAGATGCTTACTGCAGGATCCATTTCATGCAGATAGTTGAGTTTTTACTTTTTAAGTCTGTTGAATTATTTCTTTAGGCTGAATCCCCAGGAGTGGTGTTACTGGGTCAGAGGATATTGACTTCTATGGCTGTGGCCAACAACCACTTTCCAGAAGGGTTGGACCATTTGTATGGCAACTGGCCATGTACGCATGTCCCAGTGTTCCATTTTTGCACTAATTTATGCGTAAAATGAAACTTCAAGATTGAGGTAGGCAGTAATTCTTTGACATAAGCCACATTCTTCACCTGGCCTGGCAAGCTGGTGGCCTCCCCCATCCTGGAGTGGGAGCCATGGTAAGGAACACCCTGACGATGGTCACAGAAGACCCTGGACTTCAAAACAGTGATAGCTCACACTTAGCACTTACCTTGTCAGGTTCTGTGCATTGTCTCATTTGATCCTCACAAAAGCTCTATGAGGAAGGTACCGTCCTATCCCCTTTTTACAGATAAGTAAACCAAGGTTCAGAGAGATTAAGATACTGGCCCAAGGTCACATGGCAGTAGTGCCTGGATTTGACCCTGGATTGTCAGTGTCTGGCTCCAGAGCTCATGTTCTTCATCATTAACTCTAGATCCGTCTGGAGGGGTCAGAACTCAGCTACCTTCAGGAAAGTGAGAAAGACAGGTGAGGGCAGTGCCTCTTGCTGGATAGTGCCCTGGACCATTTCTGCTTCAGAACACGCAGAGCAAGAGTGATAAGGGCCAGTCCTCAAAGGCTCGTCCTGCTGGCTGGCAAGATAATCACATGGGAGCTTCACTGGTAACAATAAATAATAAGAAGTAACATTTATTAGGCACTTACTACATACGTATTAGCTTATTCAGTCTTCAGCCCTATGAAGTAGGCTTATACGCTCCCATCTTACAGATATGGAAGTGGAGGCTCAGAGAGTCTGGAGGAACAAGAGCCAGGCAACCCCCCCACCCCTGCTTTGGTTTTCCCTCTAGAAAATGGTACAGTGAGCCAACTATTCCCTAAACACCTTCTAGCTCTAAATATTCTCTGCAATAGGAAGGCTGTGTGGCATAAAGTTGAATTCTTCTTGCTTGCAACTTTAGGCTAATCACTTTCTCTTTGGGCCTCAGTGTTCTTATCTGTAAAATGGGTGGAAAGATGGGTTAGGTTTGGTCTAGGCCCTTTGGTCTCTAAATTCTGAGTTCTTGGGCAGATGCTTACTGGTTAGGAAATGGGGGTGGGTTATATATATGGGCAGCTCCCCAGCCTCCAATCCACCTGCTCCCAGCCCTCAAGTTTCTTAGGGAAGTCTGCAGATAAACAGTGGCTTAGAGAATCTGTTGGTGCCTTTTCTAAACTCTATAGGTTGCTTTTACTTTTCTCTTACATTGCTGCCTATTCTGGAAGCTTCTGCTCTGTTGGGGCTGGTTCTCTGGACCCTGCCTCTTTGGCTGTGAAGGGGGCCAGCAGAGTGCAACAAGAGAGGTTCTGCCCATTGGCCTTTTGTTTGAGCACGTGGAACCTCAATGTCTTTCGGCCACCTGCAGACCCCCATAACCCCTCTTTCTGTGACTGGCCTCCCCTCATCTCTAGGTGGGGCATCCACACCGGGGAGCCCTTAACCCCTACTCAGTGTGGCACCTTCATGAAACCTGGTGTTTTAAGCTCCAACTCTGCCACCTGCTCACTGTGACCTCAGAAAATTTCTTCTCGCTGATCCTCAGTTTTCCCATCTGTCAAATGGGAAGGGTGGGCAGGAGGCCCAGAGGACCCCTCTTGCTCTGTCATCCTGTGCCCTTGACATCTTTCATCCCTGGCAGGCCTTCACTCAGGACACGAGACCTGCTGTTCCAAGCATGGAAGGAGCTGTGTGGGCGGAAGGCAGAGCCTTCCCTGTGGGACTTTTTTTTTTTTTTAGGTATATCTATTCAAAATATGTAAGAGCTCACACATCTTACTTATAAAAGACACAAATCTTAAGTGCACGGCTTTATGAAAATTTATGTATGGAGACACCCATGAAACACCCCCCAGATCAAGAACCGGAACATTTCCAGTGCCCCAGAAGGCTCCTCTGTGACCCCCCAAAGTCCAAACTTCCCCAAAGGTGCCGCTATTCTGGTTCCTGTCACCACAGATCTGTTTTGCCCGTGACTGAATTCAGATGGGTTCAGACAGCTGTACCCCTTTGTGTGTGGTATTTTCGTTTAACACATCTGGCATTCGATCACGGTGTGTGTGTCCGTGGTTTCGTTTTCAGTGCTGTGTAGTGTTTCCACATATGGATATATGCGTACCTGCCTTGATTTACCCATTCTTCTATGGATGGATGTTGGGTTGTTTCTGGTTTGGAGTCATTACAAAGAAAGCTGCCATGAATACCCTTGTGGTATCGTTTGGTGGCTGTAAGCCCTCGTTTCTCCTGGCTCCATCCCCAGGAGTGGGATGCCTGGGTCCCGGGAGAGGCTCGATTTAGCGTTAGGAGGCACCGCCAAGCACTCTTGCAAAGTGGCAGTGAGCGCTCACACACCTCCCCGCTTGTGAATCTTGCCAACCTGGATATGGTCATTTTAAAAACCCTCCCTGTTCTGGTGGGTGTGCAGTGTGCACTCATTATGGTTTTCGTTTGTATTTCTCTGATGATTCATAATGTTGAGCACCTTTTCTGTGTTGACTGGCCATTTTGTGAGGTAGAAGGAGCTCGGGTCAGCGCTCTTCTCTGAGTGCGAAGGCGGTGCAATATCCCCAGGACAAACGTGAGCACGTGATCCCCACTGAACTCCGGACAATGGCGGCAACCAACCCAAAGTGGAAGCACTTCTGTGCCCCCACACACCCCTCATTTGACTCAGGGGAAGCTGAGGCTCAGAGAGGCTGAGTGACTTGCTCAAGGCCACACAGCACAGCAGAAGCTGACAGCCAGGATTTTCTATTAAAATGGACTAAGGGTGGGGCCTCAGTCTTTGCTGCAGATTTTTGGCCAGGGCCCAGAAGATGTATTGGCAGGCAGGACCCGAGAGGGAATTCTGCGGCCTTCTCAACACAGCAGCCTGACCGGGAGTACTTGAAGGAAGAAGCAAGGGAGTTTGGAGTTGGGGGTATCCTAGCACTTACTCTGGGGCCTCAGAGCCTGGGAGGATGTATGGGACAGAACTTCAGAGAGACTTCTCCCCTTCTCATGTCCTCCTTGCCCTCACCACACACCCTAACTTGGCATCCTGGCACACAGAGGCCCATTTGTCTTTTCATTACAGCTCCAAATTGGCACCGGGGACCAGGACCAAAGATCATTCTAGCTCTGCCTCTCGCACTCCTGACCCTTCCTAGCTGGGTTAGGTGGAGACAGAGCCACTGGGACATTCCTGGAGAGGAAGGCAGGGAGCAGGACAGCCCCTCTGAGAGGTCTTCCCGGAGTCACCCTGGCCCCTGCCACCTGGCACTTGTAAGAGGAAGCAGGGCTGAGTGCTCTGTGCCAGCCTGTTCTCCGGGCCTTAAAATTTAGTCCCACCGGAACCATGGGACTATTACCATCCCCATTTCTCAGATGGGGAAATGGAGGCTCAGAGAGATTAAGAGGCTTGCTCCAGTCACTCAGCTGGGATTTCAGTCAAGGAAGGCAGTCTTGCTCCAGGACCCCACTCGCACGGTTACTGCTCACTATGCTCTCCTGCCTGGCAATAGTGAAAAATAATAATAAGAAGAAGAATGGTTATGACCATTTATCAGCCACTTATTATATGCCTGACTTTACATATGTTCTTCCATTTGGTCATTACTTATATCCCAGAACATAGATGCTGTTGTGTTGTTATCCCCACATTCCTCAGTTGAGGAAACTGAGGGTCACAGGAGTTGAACAGCTTGCCCAGGGCCACAGGTCTAGTGAGTGGGGAGCCTGGAACTGACACAGGTCTGTTAGATGTGAGAGTTGTGCCTGTACCCACAGCATTGTGTTGCCATAGCACATGACGGATGAAGGAACGAGTGAGTGAATGAATGAGGGAACGAGTACGCTGCAGTCCCTCCAGAGAAGCCCGCTTTCCCTCTTCCTTGGCGCGTCTTCGTTCAGGCATCAAGGAAGATGCTGTCTGGAGGGTGAGCAGTCATTAGCCAGAGAAGTTGGGGTAGGGGCAGGAAGAGCGTTCTTGGCAGAAGGAATAGCACGTGCGGAAGCCCTAGGGTGAGCGGGAGCTGGGGGCAGCCAGGGACTTTCTGTGGGAGTGAAGTGTAGCCTGCAGGGTGGGTAGTGGGAACTGAGATCAGAGGGGCAGGGACTTTTATCTGTCGGGGGAGGGGACTACTGAAGGATCTTAAACAGCCAGGCTGGGTGTGCAGTTAGGTGGCTGCCTCTGGCTGCTGTATGGAGAAGGGTCAGAGTAGAAGCCCAGGTGACTGTGGGCTGGACGAGCGAGAGGCAAAGAGGCTGAGAGAGGCTACAGCTAAGATCCAGGGTTAGATTCTACCCTCAGAGACTCTGCTCTGGGATTTCCCCCCATTTTTTAAAGAAAATCATTGTGAAGAATCTCCGACATGCGCAGATGTATGCAGAATACCATCCAGATCCCCACCCAGGCTCAAGAACCAGAACGTTCGCAACTAGCCACTGCCCCTCAGAGCCTCCCCACGCCCAGGCCCAAACCGCCCACCCCCAGGAGAGGGTCACCACTGTCCTGCATTTGTAGTTCTCTCTCCATGCATTTCTTCATGCTTTTGCAAATAGGTGATTTAGTTTTGAATCTTTGCCACTTTATTTAAATGGAATCTAACTGTTCTTCTGTAACTTGCTTTTTTTTCTCAATATAATGAGTAAACAAAAAGATTGATGGTTGGAGGTGGAAAACGGTTGGCCCCTTCAAGAGATATTTAAGTAGTATTAGTAACAATAGTAATTACTGACACATAGCGCTTCCTGTGCCAATTCTACTCAAAGGGCATTATATCTATTAATTCATTTAATTCTCACTACAATGCTATGAAATGTTATTATTGTATCCTTCTAGCTGATAGGGAAACTGAGGCACAGCTGCTTTACATAACAAGAGCACTGGGCTGGTGGAGCCAGGTGTGGGCCCAGGCAGACTCACACAGGACTTGAGGGATGACCAGATGGGGGAGGTGAGGCCACCTGACCCACAGCACTGCTGCCAAGCCTTCTTTCCACACTGTTCTGCTGCCCCTGGGATGGGGCCCCCTGCTCTCCTGGGCAGGGGTGAGTTGTGCAGAGGGTGGGACCCTGACCCTAAAGCCAGGACTTCCCTCTGCTCCCCAAAGGCAAGGAGCAGTCCCCACTTGGGGACAAGGTGGTTGGGTCTCCCCCAGTCCTCCCAGCCTCTGAGCCACACTGCGTAGGCAGGTCCCTTCTATCCGGGCACTCTGTGAGCTGCCCCAAGCCACAGTCTGACAGCCTGCCAAACCCTCCCAGACTTCTGATGGCCCTAGAACCTCTTCGCTGGCCCTCCAGGCAGGCAGGGCAGCCAGCACTCTGCCCCCTTGACGGACCAACAAACAGGTCCAGACTATCAGGGTAGGACAGAAGAATGGGAGCAGTTTTTGGAATCAGCAGGGCCTGAACTAGGGTCCTGGCTTTGCCAGTTTGCAGCTGTGTGATCATAGGCAGGTGACTTCACCTCTCTGAGCCTCAGTTCCCTCATCTGTAAAGTGGGCCTCCTTACCTTCCCAGGTTGTTGAGAGGAGCTGTGACATGTTTGCACAGTGCTTCCTTAGAGCAGAACCTGGCACGCAGTGTGTGACAATAAGGACAGCTGCCACTGTTAGCATCCTTATTACTGAGAGCTAATGAGCCCAGCATATTGGCGCTGAGCTGGTCTAGAACCCTGGGCTCTGGCTTGAGGCCCCATATACTTACACCAAACCCTACCCTGGATTCCCTGCATGACAAACTGGGGTTCCCAGCCCCTGTTTCCTGCCTCATTGGACCTGAGTGGGGGTGATGGCATCATCCTGTCCCCCACCACTTGGCATCAGGCTGGGAGCCCACACAGCACAGCCTGCGCCTGAAGCAGATGGGAAAGTGAGAGAGAGGGGCAGTCATGTTCTTCTGATTCAGACACTGGGGTGGGGTGGGGGCCACACACGATTAGGTGAGCCCACCTCCTCCCTGGCCTTCCTATTGGTGGTGGAGCTAGTGGCTCTGACCAAAGAACAGCTTGTGTTCCCACCTCCCTCAGTTTGCGCGGTTTCTCCTCAAAACAGTGTCTGTGTAAATAGCATTCTACGTTTTGTTCCTTCCTGGCAGGCCTTTCTCCTTCTGGGGGAGGAGGACGCTTTGACAGAGAGAGAAGGCTTTGGCTCCAGAGGTGTCAGCTTTGCCTACCCTCATTGTTATAGAAAATTCAAAAGGACTTCTGCCTCACTTTCCCCATCTGTGAAATGGGGACACTAAGAGTACCAACCCAAATGAGTGGGTGTGAGGATTCATGAGTAAATATGTGTAAAGTGCCAAGGATGGGGCTGGCACACCGTCTCATTCAGATGTGTGCCCCTCATGCCAAACTTGGCACAGTGAAAGGAGGGAAACTGAGGAAAACGGTGGTGCTAGGGCTGAGGAGACCCTTTGAGGTTAGCCCACCTGCCCCCACTCTCTAACACCTCAGCTCAAGATCATATCACTGTCCATGGTGGCAGCTCCCTTCTCTCAGGCACTGAGTGTGGCACTGACCCTCTGCCTATACGACCCTCTCCACCTCCCAGCACTTTGAGGCAGGGGACACATTTATCCCCTCATCACATGGCTAGAAAACAGGTTCAGAGAGGTTAAGGGGCCTGCCCAGTATCAACCACCAATTGACCAGCAAGGCCAGGGCTGGGCCGGTGAGGCTGAGGAGGGGTTTTCTGTACTTGCCCCCAGCCTTGGACCATCTGTGCAAGGCACAGGGCACTCAGGAAATGTTAGGCTGTGCCCTTGGTTTTCTGTTTTCCCCTCAGTTGTCTCTTTAGCACCTGACACAGGGCCCAGCCCATAGCAGGTGCTCGCTGACTATTTGCCCAGTGAAAGAATCAATATTCAATGAGTTTAGGTCTGGGGCTAAGCCTGCAGGCTGGGCCCAGGGCAGGCTGAGCAGGAACTGCCGGGCCCCTGGGGAAAGAAGAAGCGCGGGGGACGGGGAAGGTCTCATTTGACTCCTAGCAGCTCATTGAATTATTAATTTCCTACTGATGTTCTCCTGACATGTCTGCCAGAAACTGCCCCTTCCCAGGGTCGGGACTTGTAACCTCCCCCGTCTTCCTCCCCTTAGAATGGGCTTCCTCCAGCAGGAGAGGGGGAAGGAGAGGCCCCCTGGCTTCTGCCCCAATTCTCCTGCCCACCGGGTACTTAGAAAAGGGCGGCTCTAAACATTTTGTCTTCATCCTGGGCAAGATTGGGGTATCAGAGACCACCCTGGAATACTTGCTCTAGACAGTAATTCCAATAAACAGGCTCTGTTCATTGGCCCTTACCACTTAATCATCCCCACAAATCTTCTAAATAGGTACCACTGTCCCATGTTGCATGTGAGGAACCAGGGGTTCAGAGAGGTAAAGGCATTTGCTCAGGGTCACACAGCAGGTTGGTTCTCGAGCTGGATTTGAACCCTGGGCTGTTTGACTCTGTGATTTTAATTAACCATGTACTGCTAGACACATTTGTTGCCTGAAGCTGGTATTGCCAGCCCCATTTTGCATACGGGGAAACTGAGGCTCACCTGGAGTCATTCGGGTGGTAGGGTGTCTCTGAGCCCTGTGTCTCTTTCCATCCTCCCTCTGTGTGACCTCACATGCCCCTTTCTCTGCATTGTGAGCAGCAGGAGATTCCAGCTCGAGTGAACTTCTCAGCTGCCCCTGCCCCCGCACCTGCGGTGCCCACCGCCCTGCACTCCAAGATGGATGAGTTGGAGGGGCAGCTGCTGGCCAAGGTGCTGGCGCTGGAGAAGGAGCGCGTGGCCCTCAGTCACAACAGCCACCGGCAGCGGCAGGAGGTGGAGAAGGAGCTGGACGCCCTGCAGGACCGTGTAGCTGAACTGGAGCATGGTGGGTCCTGGGCCCCGCAGAGGGCATAGCAGGCGAGGCCTTGGTCCTCAGATGGGTCCTGAGGGTGGCTGATTCACTGGAAAAACATGTTCATGCCCTCCAGAGGCTATAGCTAGAACAGAGGGGAGGAGGCTGCGAAACACATGAGGGAGAGACTAATTGGTGGTTTTCATTATTATTATTAGCAGTATTTTCTGGCACTGATTATATTCTGGGAGTGGGCTAAGTAGTTGACACGTCACCTGGTTTAATCTTAACAAACCACACAAGGATGGTATTGTTATTATCCCCATTTCACAGATGATGAAACTGAAGCTCAGAGAGGTCAAGTGACTTACGCAAGGTCACACAGCCAGTAAGTAGTGGATCAGAATTTTGTCATTTTTTAACACCTGGGCTTGGCACTGCCGAAGGTCAGAAAAACATGACATAAAGGACAGTGTACATGTATGAGCATCAGGAGACCTAGCTCCTGGCTCCCCAGCTGTCACTGACTTACTCTGTGACACTGAAAATTTGCTTCCTTTTCCCAGGTCTCATTTTCCTCATCTGAAAAATGGGGATTTAGGGCTCATGAGTTCTGAGGGACCTCTCATCTTTGAAACCTTGTGAAGAACACCTTTAAGAGGCTTGTGGACAAGTTGGGGATACCAGGGAAAACCATGAGCAATTAAGTGGGGTTGGCTTAGATTCAAGACTGGAGTTCTGGAGAAGGAAATCCAGGAGGCTTCCTGGAGGAGGTGGGCCTCAAGCTAGTCCTTGAAAGCAGAGGTAGAGAGTAAATTCTGGAGTGGAAGGGCCATAGCAGGGACACAGCTGAAGGGGAGGCATGACCTGGTCGGTTCCAGGGCCAGCACCCTGGCTGGAGCACAGGGACAAGAAAAGTAAGCACATTCCTACTCAGTCCTGCCACTGGTCCCTCTACACTGCACCTCCTGAGGGATTGGTGGAAATGCCCCCTCAAGGGGCTGCAGGGCAGAGAGGGAGGCAGGCAACAAGGCTGGATGTCTGTATGCCTGTGGGCAAGTTGTGTCCCATCTTATCTATGGAATGGGCTTGAAGAGGCAGTCACTGAGCCCCTTCCTCTCTTTCCATGATGCATCACATCAGCTTTCACCCCAAGCCCTAACCAGATCTAGGGACCCTGGGTCCACCATTCCTGGCCCAAACCTACCCCCAGCCCTCAACCACCAGCTGGGGGAGAGGGGCTCCTACCCTAGAGGCAGGCATGGTAAGTGTTATCCCCTACTGTCGGAGGCAGTGACTCTCCAATCTACCCCCTGCAGAGAGCCCTCTGCTATTCAAGACATACTCAGAGTCCACAAAACTCTGAGCCGGAAACACCTTGGAAGACAGGGAGTCCTATGATTGTCGTGTTCAAATCCGAGCTCTGCCACTTACTAGCTGTGTGGCCTTGAGAAGATTACTTAATCTCTCTTAATGTTATCTGTAAAATGAGGATTATAATAGTGTACATACCTCATAGGTTTGTTACCAAATTGAATGGAGCAATGTATGTAAAAGCACTTAGAACAGTGCCTAACACATCGAAAGCACTGTGTGGCGCTTGTTAAATAAATAGGAAAAAAACCCTAAAACATGATGATAACAATAGCTAACATTTGTTGAGCATTTACTATGAGCCAGGTCATTTACATAATTTGTCCCACGCAACCTTTGCAGGGAGAAAATATTGTTACCTCATTTTACTGAGGAAACTGAGGCCCAGAGAGGGTAAGATGAACTTGTCAGAAGTCACATGACTGGGAAATAGTGGTGACAGGATTTGAACTCAGGACGTCTCAAGTCCAGAGCCTTTCGGCTCTAAACCACAGCCCTCAACAGAGAGGCAGAGTAGAGAAGGCCATGAAGGCACCTGGCACATAGCAGGTGCTCAGGGACTAGTAGCCCCCAGTCTGGAGGGTGCCCTGCCCTCCTCACCATCGTCACTGTCCACCCCCACCATGTCTGCCTTGCCTATCCCCCTCAGGGTCCTCGGCCTACAGCCCCCCTGATGCCTTCAAGATCAGCATCCCCATCCGTAACAACTACATGTACGCCCGTGTGCGGAAGGCGCTTCCTGAGCTCTACGCCTTTACCGTCTGCGTGTGGCTGCGGTCCAGGTCAGGTGGCACTGGCCAGGGCACCCCCTTCTCCTACTCAGTGCCGGGACAGGCCAACGAGATTGTGCTGCTGGAGGCGGGCCATGACCCCATGGAGCTGCTGATCAATGACAAGGTCAGTGGGGGTGGGCAGAGCGGGAGGCATGGGGGCAGGGGTCACCCTTCCAGGAGCATTGTATGGCGCTGGGCTCCACCCATGTGGGCCCTTTCAGTGTATTCGGTATGCATGCCATGCCTGCTGCGTGCCAGGCTGGGTTCTGGGAATCCAAAGACAAGCCAGACGTGGGCCTGGCTGGAGAGGCTCGTGTCCAGGAGAGGCTGTAAGTGTGGTGTTTCCATTTACAGGCGAGGCATGTGAGGCTCGCAGAGATTCTGTGATTTCCCCAGTGATCCAGCTCTAAGAGCAGGGCTGGAAGTGTCTGCCCCGGGGGCCCTGCTCATTCTCCTGGATGTAGAGAGAGGTTCAAGGACTTTCCTAAGGAGCGGCCCCTCCCAGAAGCCACCAGAACCCTGCTCAGCAGGAGGGACCTTTTGTGGGTGTCCTGAAGGAGGAGAAAGGAGATGGACCTAGGGGGCAGTGAATGTCTCTGTGGCCCTATAAGTCCTAAGAAGACCTGGGAAGCTGGGTTACATCTAGATCCTGCTACCCAGTTCCCTTCATACACCCCCTGGCTGCCATCGTTGGCTCGGCCCAAGTTCAGCACTCAGTTCCTAGTGGAAGAAATTCAGCACCCTGGACAGGGCACAGAGCAACCGTATTCCCAGAACCTCTGGAGTCCTCTTGAGCGCCAACCTTACAGGCTGCTCACAGTTCCCCTGTTATTCCAACCTCTAAGTCTTTGCTCCTGCTGTACCCTCCACGTGGTTTCCTTGTAGTGGAATGGTCAGAGTCCATTGTCTTTCCAGATGTGTTTAGACTCCATGTCTTCTGTTCCCACATCCCCCTTTTCCTCTGGGCCTTTATCACTTCTGAACCTGCCAAATGGCCCCTGTGCTATTTTGTCTTGTAGTATTGTCCCTGAAGTCCTTCCTTCCTGTGCAGACTCAGCTCATTTACAGCTGGGACCAGACTCATATCCCCAGTGTCCAGAACAAGGCCTGGCACCAAGTAGGCCTCAGAGAATGTTGCATTAAATGGTGATCTCAGAGAACATAGAAGATGAAAGAGTCCTTTGGGAGCCCCAAATCCATAGGCAGCAAGTACCTTTCATTTCACAGGCCAATGCTAATCAATCAGCAGTGGCTTCCGAGAGCACTGTAATGAGAAAGATTCTGAGGTTGAGTCTAGGCTTGTGATTGATTGGCCATGTCTGCCTTGGGTGGGGTAGGCAGAGGTGGCTGCGTATTAATATGCCATCCCTTCCTGACCTCCCACTTTACAGATGAGGAAACCAAGGCCAGGGAGGAAAGGACAGCTTCCCCAGGGTGCCACAGGGGGTTGGCTGGCAGAGCCAGGACTGGATGCCAGTGCCCAGAGTCTGAATCCAAGGCTTGTTCTGCCACCACCATACTTCTGTGCCCAGCTGTGTGCCAGGCACTGTGTGAGGCATTCAGGGGAAGGTAGGCCCAGAGATGTGGCTCCCACCCCACATGACCGTACAGGCCTGTTAGAGAGTGAATAAACTACCTGGAAACAACTGAACACCAACAGTAACTAGTGCCTGTGATCTGAGTGAAGCTGCCTGGTTAGGGTCATGGGAAAGAGGAAAGAGTGGTGGGAAAGATGCTGGGCTGGGAGGAAGGGGAGGGTCAAGCCTTGAGTCGGTCCCTGGAAGGAAGGACACGGGTATCCTGGTCCCCTACCCCACTGTTCCACCCTTGAGCCTTGTGACCTCTGACCTGGGGATGGGGGACCTGTGTCTAGGTGGCCCAGTTGCCCCTGAGCCTGAAGGACAACGGTTGGCACCACATCTGCATTGCCTGGACCACAAGGGATGGCCAGTGGTCTGCCTACCAGGACGGGGAGCTGCAGGGCTCCGGTGAGAACCTGGCTGCCTGGCACCCCATCAAGCCTCATGGGATCCTTATTCTGGGCCAAGAGCAGGTAAGGCTCAGGGTGATGTTGGGGCTTGAGGTGCAAGTAGATGTTCCACCTACCAGGGCCCCTGAGGAGGAGGGGTTAGGTGGAGGGACCCTGAAAGCACAGCAGTGATCACTCAGTCTGACCCAGGTTTACTGCAGCTAGATAATCTAGCAGATTGATACCTAGAGAGAGCAGAGACCTGCTAGGGGAGGGCTAGAACCTTAAGGGCGGGGCTAGAGCCTTAGGGGCGGGGCTGGACCCATGGGGGCAGGGCTTCAGCTGGGACAGGGGCCTGACTCTCTGTGTCTGCCTGCCTGTCTTTTCTGCTCCCTTACTCTATGTCTCTCTCCTCTCTCTCGGTCCAGGACACCCTGGGCGGCCGGTTTGATGCTACCCAAGCCTTCGTGGGTGACATTGCCCAGTTTAACCTGTGGGACCATGCCCTGACACCTGCCCAGGTCCTGGGCATTGCCAACTGTACTGGGCCACTGCTGGGCAATGTCGTCCCCTGGGAAGACAAGCTGGTGGAGGCCTTCGGGGGTGCCACCAAGGCCACCTTCGATGTCTGCAAGGGGAGGGCTAAGGCATGAGGGGCCACCTTGTCCGGGGCCCCTCCCTTGCCTGCCAATTTGTGGACCGTCCAGGAGGGGGGCACATTCCCTCCACAGCCTCCCCACACACTGGCCTCCCCTTCTGCCTCACTCCTGGCCATGCCTCTCATTTCCCCACCTACACCCACACCTCCAGAATGCCCTGCCCTGCCATGGCTGTCCCCTGATCCCACTTGGATGGGGACAAGCAGCTCAAGTTAACAGGCTGAGCCTAGGGTGAGTCCAGAGCCTTACAGGGTGTGGGGGTAGCAGTGTCCATGGCTCTGCCCACCCTCCTGGCATGATAATGGCACCATCTCTCACCCCCACCACACCCTGTTCCATCAACCACATCTGATCCCACTGACCTCAACAGCATCTCCCCCGGGGTTGTGTTGGGGGTAAGGCCCACTATCTCTCTGGCCGGGGTGGCCATCTGACCCCGCCCCCTTGCAACAGGCCTGGCCTCTTCCCCTTCAGGACAACAACAGGTTGTATAGCTGTCCCCCCAGCTGAGAAGGGGATGACAGAGACATGAGACTCAGACTCACCCCTCCCCCATCTTTCCACCAGCTGACAGTGAAGAGCAGTGGGATCTTGATGGAGCCTCTCCCCCCACCCCCACCCCACCCGCACCCACACCCTCTCTCTTCCTCCTCTTTCCTTGTTTCTTTGTGTGCAGTGGGTTGAATGTTGGTTTCATGCCTGTCCCAGCCCCACCTCAATTTCCAGGACATTCCCTTCCTTTCCCCGAGCTCTGGCCTGGAGAGTTAGGGACCAAGACCCCAGGAGGCCAAAGGGCCATCGTCACCTCTTGTGCCCACACACAGCTGTGCCCATTTCGGGCATAGTCACCTCTGTGGCCAGGACAAGGCCTGGGCCACTTCAGCCTGAGCTGGGAGCAGCATGGAGCAGAAGCACTGTGCCCCAGGGCACCCAGGCTCTGGCAGAGCCACATCACCTACACCTGCTGCATGGCCCTGCAGCCTCTGGGGAAGGGAGGGAGGGAGGGAGGGAGGGAGGGAGGGAGGGAGGGAGGGAGGGAGGGAAGAAGCTGAGTGAGCAGGGAGTAGTGTGCAGAGCGCCGGGTAAGGTGGAGGAGCCTCCGGTTCCTAGCCAGCCCAGGGCTTCTATAAACCCCTGCCCTCTCTGGGCTGGCCTTCCTCATTTGTGAGCTGAGGCTTTGCTTTGGTTATTTCTGAGCTCTCCAGACCAAACATGAGATGGTCTGTGATTCCAGGTGGATAAGGTGGGCGAGACTGAGAATTTTCCTGGTGACTGAGAGACATAGCAGGGGTAGGTCCCGAGACTGGGCAGCAGATGGGATCTGGCTAGGCATGAGTCAAAGTCAGCAGCTGGCTCCAGAGAGTCAAAGGCAAGGGCAAGATAGACTAACCTCATGCACAGATCGTAAAAATCAGCTTTTCTGGATTCCCCCAGCCTGGTACCCTTGTCTGTCTGAGAGAGTCTCAAATGCTGGTGGCTTCCTGGTCCCCATGCTTGAGTCTTCACCAGCTCCCCCAAGAGAATGGAAGAATGTCAAACCTGAGAAAGGCACCCAATCTGACTGCTTACTTGTACAGATAGGGAAGAGCTCAGAGAGGGCAAGTGACTTCCACAGGATCACACAGAACAATGGAGCAGAGCCAGGAATAGAACCCAGGACTCTGACTCCCTCTTCAGTGCTCTTTCCCCATCATACTGCCTGCCTATGAGGGTCTTTGAGTCCAGCCTACACTAGAGGATGGACATTTGAGAGGTCAAACTGCTCTTCAACATGACCCCTGGAGCACTGGAGTATCTTCCTTTACGAAACACACATCTTAGCATCCCGTATCTTCTGAGAGGTGTGATCCCCCGGCACTCTGGCAGGAATGGAGAGCTGGGAACGCAGGTGTCTGGGCAGCTGCAGGCTACCTGACTAAAGTGGGCTCTGGTGCCTTTGCCCTCCTTTTTGTTCCCTGCCTCTTCCCCCTATGATCGCTTAGTCTGAGGCCTGGTACAAGAGCTGAAGGCTCTGGGCCCAGTTTGGCCCCATGCCATGGAGATTTCTCTGAGATGCAGCCTCCAGCCCCCAGATCCCTGTTTCCATTTCAAGAGCACCTCCAGCCCAAATCCCCCTAGAAGGAGCGATGGCGTGCTTCAGCCAGAACCTGTTGAGATCTAGGTTGCCCTGGTAACAGCCAATGACATCAGCCCAAGTGCTGGGTCAAGCATCTCATAGTGACATAACTGTTGCTGGGGTGATGGCAGAATTTGGAACTTAAATTTCAGGGACACTGGACACTAGGCTTTATTAGGTTTCTATTTTTGTTTTTTAAGGAAGCAGCTTTTGTGGAGGCCTTGGAGGCCTGGGGGGGCTTATTTGATCACCTGAGCCCACCCAGGCATCACCCCAAGTCCTTTCTGCTATGTTATGGGGATGATGAGCCTTCCGACCTTTGTGCTGAGTGACCCTGGTCAGCCCTCCAGAGGGAACAGGAACAAATTGGAGATGTTGGGGTGCAGGCTCGGAGTCCAGATCACTGGTGAGTGGCTTGGACCCCCATTTCCATTCCAGGAAAATGAAAACCCCAAAGTCCCCATCCCTCCATACATTTGCTGAGTGCCTGCTGTTTGGACTCCAGCTTTGATCTTCAGCTGCTCCGGGGCACAGCCAAGAAGACGGGGGAAGAGGATCTAGAGATGGTGTTGGGTTGCGTCCCTGAGCCGCTCTTGTTTAATAACGATGCTGGAGCCCATGTTTATTACATCCTTTTTAAGTGTCAGGCTCCATGCTCAGTACTCCATGGGCACCATCTCGTTTATCCTCACAACACAGTTATAAGCTAGGACTATTCTTAGCCCTATCGTATACAGAAGGAAACTGGGGAACAGAGAGGTTAAGTAACCTGCCCAGTGTCAATCAGCCAGCAAATGACGGAGCCAAGAGTTCAAACCAAGACAGGTTACATCGAGGGCCCACCCCTCAGCCCAAGGGGAGTCACCACCACTCTGTGAAGTGCCAGTTGAGTATCGTTGCTGCTGGTGTGTTTTAGCCTGAAGGAATGTGCCTAATCCCATTCCCCACCCCATAGAGTTTGAGGTGGAGGAACAGAGGCATGGGATGGGCCAGCTCCAGGGCAAGGGTCCCTTGGGTGAGGCTGTGGGAGGGGTCTCAGTCCCTTCAGGAAACGTGTCCCTCTGCAGTGTGCCCACTACTCGACTGGCTGGAGTTTCCATGACAGCTGAAAGGGAAGGTGGAGTGTCTCCCAAAAGCCCCAGGCCGGGGAGGGGAGGAAACGTGTCAGACTCCTGCTTTGGGCCAAGCCCTGCCCCAGGTGCTTTGCAGCTCTTATCTGCCAGATTTTCCCACCTTTGTGGCATGTTGTGCCCCCAGTCAATGCCCCAAGGGGACAGATCACCTTGCCATAATTGTATGTGACCTCGGACCACAGATTTCTACAGAAGGGCTCATAGAGGGGGTCAAAGCCCTCGTTTTATAGATGAGGACACCAGGGCCCACAGAAGCTGGGTCCCAATGGACACCGGGAGACCTGAGCCCAGCTTTCTGACTGCGTTCAGTACTCTCTCCACGATGCAGTGGCCCTCTCTCCCTCCTCTCAGAGATGGGATCATTTTCTCCACCCCCTTTATCTCCGCTGCCTGCTACCCCAAACCCCACCTCCCCCATGACCCTTGACCTCTGCCCCTGCTGGGTGGAGACAGGCCTCCTGTGGGCCCAGGCTGAACAGTGAGCAAGCATGTCTAGCTGTTGGACACTGAAATGAGTACACCCTAATGGCTCCCCACCCCCTCCTCTCCTGCTGGCCTGATTTTGTACATAAAGTGACATGAGATGCAATGTGTGTGTGTATGTGTGTGCGTGTGTGCGTGTGATATGTCATGGATTTTGTTACTTTTTTGTTTTTGTAAAGTTGAATGTTCACAATAAACATGATGTTTACTCTGAGGCTCTTCTTGCGAGGCTGGGGCTATGCCGGAGCGAGGGGAGGGCTCCGGGCAAGAAGGACGCCACTACTTGGGGCAACGCAGCAGGCAAAGACAGGAAGTGCCACCTTGGTGCCCCATAGCGTCAGCTGACCCCGCCCGTCTCCCAAACCTGACAGGTTCTGCCAGCCCTGGGTGCACATGCAGCCCGTTCCCCATGATTTCTGCAGGAAGGTGTAACGAACACAAATGTCACGTGGAAAGTGTCCCACTTCTGGGAACGCTTTTGACCTCATTCCTAGCACTCCATCCCCTCCTCGTGCCCCAGTTCTGGTAACCAGGTCCCAGAGATCCAATCTGCCTGAGTCACTTGGCTGGACCCCCGGAGTGGTGCCTCCCTTGGAGTCCTGGGGAGATGGGGGAGAGGAGAGGAAGGGGCCGTGGTGTATTTCAACCTGTCCCCACCCCATGGTCTACCTAGACACCTCTGACTTACTTGGCTCCTAGACTGGACTCTCTGACAATCTCCCACCTACCCCTCCAGCACCCACCCATCCCTGGGAGGCCTTCATCTAGTCCCTAGCCCTCCCTGTCCACACCATCTTAGGGGCACAGCCTCCACCCTTCTGTCCCATCAATAGTGTCCTGCTCTTATTTGGATCTTGTCCTCAGATGGCCCTTGTGAAAAGCCAGGGGGCCAGTCAGGGGTCAAAGGGTCACACCAGCAAGACAAGCCTTCCCAGACTTTTCCAAAGCTTCACAGCTTCCAGCAAGAGTGAATTCACCATAGGACCAGGGGTATCTCTGGAAGCAGTACTTCAAAGAAGAAAACCATATTGAAGTCTACTGAGTTACCTGAAAAATTCACATGCTTTCTTCATTCTACTCCAGAATGAATCCAGATTTGTTTTAAAATATTGTTTTTAATTACCATTGAGCAAAACTCAGCTGTAGGCAGTTACGCCTTGTTTATCCTCTCTTGCATTGATTTACTTACAAACACGCTCTCTCCCTCTGTCCCCCTCAGCTGGCAGTATGCAACCCTGGTTAAATCCCACTGTCCACCTGCTTCCTGCCAGCACTTGCGCAGCTGAACGCTGACACGGAACAGCACAGGATCTGATGTGTGTTGACTTAATTTTAAATTCGTGGCCAGAGATCTCCAAGGGCCGAGGGCGGTTTCTCCCTGCCCTGTGTACTGGGCCCCATCCTGTCCCTGTTCCTATTAGGGGTCCCATCCCCCTAGCCTTCTCAAGATCATCTTTCCTGAATTACCAGCTTCTCCTTGTCTCCTTTATCATGCCAATAGGCATGCAAATTTACCCTAGGAGCTCCTCAAACAAGAGCCCCCACCCTGAGCCAGTGTCCTCCTCCACCTATCACCCCCTTCTTCGCTCTTTTTCACTAGAAGGACTCACAGAACTCAGAAAAGCTGTTATACTCCCAGTTATGGTTTGTTACATTGAAAAGACAGAGTAAAAAGAGCACAGGAAAAGGCACACAGGGCAGAGTCCGGGAGAGACCAGGAGCAAGTTTCTAGCTGTTTCTCCCAGGGCAGTTGTATGGACAATGTATTCTCCCAGCAATGATGTGTGACAGAGGTACAGGAAATTGTCAACCAGGAAAGCTCACCAGAGCTTTGTTGTCCGGGTTTTGTACTGGGGGAGGGGGGGTGAGGGCTCAGTCACATAGGCATGGAGCCACCCGCACGAGTGACCTTAACTTCTCAGTCTCCATCAGAGCCAAACTGATGCAGCATCACCCAGGGCCCTGGGCAAACAAAAACAGACATTTTCCATATGTCATTTCTTTTAGCCGAAACTCTCTGATATAGCCCAAGGTACACAAAGACACTCTTATTAGGAAGAATATTCCAAAAGCCCAGAGCTTATCTGCCAGGCGCTGGTCAAGGCCCAGGCCTTCTTCAGAACGTGCAGGGTTTGAGCACGGAAGCCACTGAGTTAACCCTTCACTGCTCACTGGGTCTGTAGTCTTTGTTGCCATTTCCTCCCTTTTATTCACTCCTTGGCCAGTTCCCACTCGGCTGCTGTCCCCACCACTCCACCGAGATCACTCTTGTCAAGGCCAGCAATGACCTCCATGTCACAAAACCTCATGGCTGGGCCTGGGTCCTCCTCGGAGGCGAGGTGTCAGCTGCATTTGACACATAGTTAACCACTCTTCCTTCCTTGAAAGATTTAATGTAAATGGATAATTACATTAAATATAAAAGATAAATATGCCAATTAAAACATTAATATTGTCAACTGGGGGGCGGCCGGATGGCTCAGTTGGTTAGAGCGTGGGCTCTCAACAACAGGGTTACTGGTTCAATTCCTGCATGGGATGGTGGGCTGCGCCCCCTGCGACTAAAGATTGAAAAACGGTGACTGGACTTGGAGCTGAGCTGCACCCTCCACAACTAGATTGAAGGACAATGACTTGGAGCTGATGGACCCTGGAGAAACACACTGTCCCCAATAAAAAAATAAAAAAGTTATATATATATATATATATATATATATATATATATATATATATAGTCAACTGGATTTTAAAATAATTATATAGAAAGGTGAAATTAAAAGGATAAAAATATATGCTATGCAAACACTAATTCAAAGAAAGTTGGTGTAGCTATACTTAGTTCAAAGTAGACTTTAAAATAAGAAGCACTGTTAGAGATAAAAGGGACATTTCATGATGATAAAGAGTCAATCTCTTAGGAAAATATAACAATTATAAATTTGTGTGCCTCCATTAACACAATTTCATGATACATAAAGTAAAAACTGACAGAACCAAAAGGAAAAATTGACAAATCCACAATTGTAGTGGGGTATTTTAACACATCACTCTCAATGGTTTATAAGGATAGCAGATTAAAAGTTCAGTACGAATATAGAAAATTCAAACAAAATGATTCACAAACTTGACCTAACAGAGCAACTACAGAATAGACACTTTTCAACTACACGTGAAAATTGCACCCAAACTGACTATGGTAGGTAGAATAACAAGCACCCAAAGATGTCTACATCCTGACCCCCAGAACCTGTGAATGTGTTATGTCATGTAGCAAAGGGAAATAAGGTAACAGATGGACTTAAGGTTGCTAATAGGGTGACCATGAGATAAGATTAACCTGGATTATCTGGATGAACCAATATAATCACAAGTGTCAGATGTGAAAGAGGGCAATGGAAGAGTCAGTGTCGGAGGGATGTGGGAAAACTCTAGACGCTGGAAAAGGGAAGGAAACCGTCTCCCTGTCATGCGAGGGACCCTGCTCACTGCGCCATTTGTCATGCAGGGTGTGATGCGGGGTCTTTGGTCCCACTCCCCACATAAAAACGCAGGATATGGCTAGGCCAAAAAGGAACACCCACGGAGCCCTAAATAGGGGAGTCATACCACTATAGTCTCACTGGAGGCTGGATCCACATGACCTGCAACCTGCTGTCTGCTTCCCTGCCCGCCAACCAACCAACCTGCTAGCTGCAATCCACCATGCTAACTGCAATCCGCTCTTGCTAGCTCAGCCACCATCTTCTTGCTAGCCCCCATTTTCTGCTAGTATAGCCACGGCAGTTATGTTAGTGGCCAATGGCTCACTGGTTACAGCTGACGGCCAACTAGCCACAGCTGATGGCCATTTACTACCCAAGTGAGCACCTTTCCACGTGAGGCTGAGAGCTGGAAACTGCACTCCTGGTTCTGTCCCCACACTCCCCTACAGAGAGCCAAAGGAATGCAGCCCTGGGACACTGACTTTAGCTCAGTGAGACCCATTTCAGACTTCTGACTCCAAAACTGTAAGAAAAGAAATGTATGTTGTTTTAAGTCCCTGTAGGCTGAGTCTTGGGGAGTGGCAAGAGGTGAGTCTGAAGAAGTGGGGTGGGAGGATAGGACCTTATCCCCGTCATTCATTCACTCATACATTCATTCATGAAACATTTACTAAGCACCTATTCTCTGCCAGATGCTGTGTGGAACCCAGGGACGTAGAGATGAATAAGATACGGTTCTTGCCCTCAAGGCGCTCACAGGGGAAGTGGAGAATTAAACTCAAGTACAAAACAGTGGAGAGGGCAGTGGCAAGAACATGCCCCAGATGAGATGCAGCACAAAGGACTCTTCTAGTTGCAAGGAATCCCAACGTGTACAAGCTCTGACCAAAAATGCATGGGCTCTCTTAGCCAAAAGGAGGGGAGAGCAGAGGGAGGATGTGGGTAGAGAGAATGCGTGAGCAAAGGCAGGGAGGTGTGAAACCACATGGAGTGTGTGGAGAGCCATGAGAGTTGGCATAAAGTACAGGGGAAGAATCAGCAAGGAAACAAAGCCACCCACAGGCCACCCCATAGGGGTTTTGAATGCCAGGTGATGGCATTGGATATCACCTGTTAGGTAATGTGGAACTGTGGACGGGGGGAAGGAGTTGTTAAAGAGAAGAATGCTGTGGTGAAATTTGGGTTTTAGCAGGATCACACTGACTGTGGTTTGGAAGATGGGCAAGACTGTAGTCAGTAGAAAGTTGTAATAATACAGGTGGGGGCGTGGTGCTGTGCACATGGGGAGTGTCAGAAGGAGCTGTAATCAGGACAGAGTTAGAGTCAGAATCGGCAGGCTGGTGATTGACAGGAGGTGGGTGATGGTGGGCACAGTGTGAAGGATGAGAGTCCCTGGTCTCTGATGGAGGCAAGTGGGTGGGTGGTGGTGCCATTTACTGAGGTGGGGTGTAGGGAGAGCAGTCTGGGGGTAGATGATCAATTCATTTTGGGACACATTGAATTTGAAAGGCTTGTGGGACATTCTGGTGGAGATGGCCAGGGGACGACTGGATATTTAGGTCTGGCGCTCCAATGAGAGGCCGAATCTGGAGAGAGAAATACAGGAGCTATTAGACTCTAGAAGGACACTGATAGGAACCATGGGAGTGGATGAGATCCCCAAGGGACAGTACTTAAGGCAATAATTCTCAACCAGATATGCATGGGGTGGCATAATTCCCTGGGAGAGTGCTTGAAATCACCAGAGGGGGGGATTTTCCAAAGTACACACTCAACCCTCAATTCCACTAAATACCTCAGGAAGTGTGAGCAAGGGAAACTCTTGCTGATGAGGTGACCTAGGGTAAGAAGAAATTTGAGACCATTGGTGAGAAGGAAAGAGGACCAACGTGGGCACAGAGAACAAAGAAAGAAGAGCCCAAGAAAGCCAAAAGGAAGAGAGGTTCAAGGAGATCCAGGAGAGGGAGGTGCCCCCGGATGTTAGGATAGAGCAGTGATTCTCAACTGTGAGTGTGCACAGGGTGCTTGTGAAAAATACAGGTTCCTGCCCCTCACCATTCTGATGCTGTGGGACCCTGGAATCTGCATGGTAAAGAGTTCTGCAGGCCTTACCTCTGGGGTAGAAAATTTCATGAAGATGGGTGTGGTCGACAGGCTTATGCCAGCAGAGACGATGGGCCCAGGAAGATAAAGACTAAATGGGTCTATTGGATTCCGCTCCGGAGGTCACTGGTAACCATGGAAGAGGGAATTTTGGTGGTATCGTGGGAGTGGAAACCAGATTGCAGTGGGCTGAAGAGTGAATGGGAGGTGAGAAAGAGAAGACAGCAAATGTGGACCCCTTTTAGAGAAATTTGGATGAGAGGCGGAGGCAAGAGCTTCATCCCCCACAGAGGATACCTCCCATCTCCTGAAGAAAGTTGGCAAAGAGATTTCGGGAAATATGGAGGTTGAGTCAGACATTCCCCGGACCCTCAGAATGCACCAGGGAGGCAAGCTGGCAATTGGCAATGGTCTAGCACACCTCAAGCTGCCAAATCTCAAAACTAAGCCCACTGTATCTGCCTTCTGTCTACCCACTCTAAGTCCAGTCCACCATCTTCAGCACCTGAGTCATCTTTCCATAACCCAAATCTGACGATGTTACTGCCAGACTTGAAACCTTCCAGCAGTTGCTTCCCCCATTCTCACCTCACCCCAAAGTCCCTGAACCTGGCTTTCAAAACCTCCTCACACTTGTGGTCCCTACTTCCCTCTGCATCTTCACCCTCACCCTCGTCACCATCACCTCCCGCTTACACCACATTCACCCTCCTCTCAGGCCTCATGGAGCCACCAGTACTTCCCCAGTGAACTGTGCCCTCCACCTTCATCAGTCTGCTGGTCATGGTAGACTCAGCCAGCTCAAGCACCATCTCCTTTGAGAGTTAACTCTCAGAGACTTAACTCCCTCCTTGGAGAGAACCAGCACCTTGCTCACACTTCTACCAGAGCACAGGTAGAATGAATTATTTGTTCACACAGCTGTCCCACAACTGGATTGTGCCTTCTCTGGGACCTAGGTCCTCACCTTACTCCTCTCTGAATCACCAGCACGTGGCCAGGGCTGAGTGAGTTCCCAGTAGGTGCCAGTGAACGTGAAGTGGGGTTTCACCTGAGTACCTACCATGAGAAAATAAACGTTTAAATGACGGAGTACCCACTGACCCTTTGATCCACCAACAAAAAATTGAATTTGCAGGTTCTTCTCCTTTCCCTAGTTATATTAATATTTTCAGATTAGTTTTCCCTCCTATGGGGGAGAAAAGGAAGGCTGTGAATAACCTTGTTAGACAGCACAATGTCTCCCACGGAGTAGGGCTTCCAGTGGAGAGAGCAACGGGGTTCATTCTCAAGGAGCTTCACCTTGATTGTTCAAGTAAATTAGCCTCCCTGAACCTTAGTTCAGGTGGGGTTACGAATACTATCACCTAAAAGAATGGTGGTGAGAATCAGGTGAGACATCATTGTAAAAGCCCTACATAAATGCTAATTATTATTAGGCTTTTGAGATCCTAATAAAATAGCATCTCAGTGTCACGACACCAACCAATTGCATTTGTTATTTCAAATGACTAAAGGCAACTCCCAAGACAACGCTGCTCTTCAAAGTTTGTTTCTCTAAAGTGAGAACTTCTGTATATCCCAGGCTCCTCAGGCCCACTTAAGACGACTATACAGGGAAGCCCCTCCTCCCTGGCCTCTAAACCACGCCCCCTTCGCACAAATCTCTACGTTGTAGGGCCCTTCAACATTGAAGGACACTTTTATTCACCAATAAGAAGTGAAATTTTTGTCAACGTCCGGTGAGGGGGCAGGACTTCCTTGCTGTTGCTAAGACACTCTTGTTTTGCTCCTTGACAACCCTGGCGGGGGTGAGCTAACTGCGGCCCCGGGTCCAGCCCCCGCGGGAGCAGGTGAGGCCCCGGGGCGCGGCGGGCAGCGGGGTGGGGAGGGCCGGCCCGAAGAGGGGCCGGGAAGCATCGCGGGGTGGGCCGGGCCTCGCCCGCCGCGGAGGCCCCACCTCAGTCTCCTCCCTGCTGGTCCCCAGCCCCAGGTCCTCTCAGCCCCCACCCCCCACTTAGGGGACTTGAGAGCTCGGTCGTGACAGATTCGCCGTCGCGACTCTGCAGGCCGCTTCTTCCCCCCTCCCCACCCGAGGCCCTGTCCATCCTCCCTGACCCGACTCCTCCCCCCACCAGCACCTTGATTTCCCCCCACCTTTCGCGGAGTAATTTCCCCCCCTTCCCCCGGCTAGGTCGGTGGTCGCCAGAGCCTAGGCCCAGACTGCTGGACTTGGACAGTAGGCGACGTGCTGGGACTCCACGCTGGTCATTTCCATCTTTGGGCCTTAGTTTCCCCATCTGTAAACGAGAAGTTGGATTCAGTGATTTGTAGAGGCCTCTTCGACTCTGACGTTCTAGGATGTGATTCTTTGACCCAACTGTCGCCTTCCCCCAGGATGTGCTTCCCATTGGGAAGAATCGGGTGTAGTGAAAAGAACTTGACAAACCTGATTTGGGTTCCCGATTGCAGGACCCAAGAGAGTTACCTAATCTCCCTGGGCTCCAGTCCGTGCACATATAAAATGAGGATACTACAGAACGTCTCCTTTAGGAATTGTCAGGATATGAAGTATAAAGAGTCCAGTCCAGTGTACATTCAGTATTTGTTACTTTCCTTCCTTTGTCTCTCTTCCCCCACTTTTCCCTCAGAAGTGTCCCCAACTTCCTTAGCGTGAACTGTCATTTCTCCGCGTGACCTTCAAATCCAGATCTCCAGCTCTGAGCTCTCTCCTGGGTTTCCACCCTTAGGGATACTTCGGGGTGCGGGTGAGAGTAGAGATTGATATTTTGATGTGATGGTTGGGCTCAATGGCCTCCCTTCTTCCCCTGGTGAGCCATGATTTCGTGATTACGTACTCCTGATGAGACACCTCATTTGCATCTCTCACCAGCAACTTCAAGTCAGTAGTTCTAAAATTAAACTGGCCTACTTTCTGCCTATCTGTTATTCTCCTGACTTCCCCTGTCTCTATTGGCATCACCATCCTCCTGGGGGATCATCTGTCACTCTGCCGTGCCCATCCCACTCAGGCGGTTATCACGTTGCTTTGATTCTGCCTCTGCAAGGATCTCACATCCTCTCCACTCCTGAAGCCACCTCCCTGGTTCAGGTCTTTAATGCCTGTCACGTGGACCATTGCTGTAGCTTCCTAACGGGTGTCCGTATCTCAGGTCCCTCCTTCTGTTAACTCAGTTATATTAACCAGAATAATTGCCCCCAAACACAACCATGTCAGCAACCCCCAAGAGTCCTTCACAGGGCTTCTCATTCCCCCTAAGTATATCCACACTTCTTAAACCTGGGTTTTAGGGCCCTTCTACACTTCCACAGTCCAGCCCAGCCTTTTTTCCCGGCCTCCTTTCTCCCTTCTCCTTCGCCAGCTTCTGTCCTCCAGCCATATTAGACCGAGGTTTTTCACAGAAAACACTGCTTTCTGCTTCGCTATCATCATGTTTGTTCATCTCTCTTCCTGGAAGTTCTTCCTCATCTTGTCCACCTGTCCGGGTTCCTACTCACCTTTTAAGGCCTGACTCTAACGCTGCCCCTGCCACCAAGCTTTTCTTGCTGTCGTCTCCCCTGCCCCCTCCAGAATTCTCCTCGTTCCTTTTATCTCTGCATCTGTCTTTCTATCATGAATCATAGTTCCTTGTGTATGCGGGTTGGTCTCTCATATTAGATTGTCAGCTCCTTCAAAGCAGGGGCTGTCTCTTGCTTATAGTGGAGTAATGGAAAAGTATACGCTTGAAGTCATATATCTGATCGCGTCCTAGCTCCTCCATGTATTAACCTTCCTTTTCTCAGCCTGCGTGGTCATCAGAAAAGTAGGGCTATTAGTGCCTGCCTGACAGTTATCGGGGGGAATGAGATCCTGGGTGTAGAACACCTATCCTGTTGCTTCACTTCAGTCAGTGCTCAGTAAACACTATTGAGTGGATTTGGTATGTCCTCTCCTTTCCCAGTGGGCAAATGAAATATAATTTAATTCAATTACAATTTAAATATTTGTTGCAAGTCTCCTGCCCTGTGCGAGTCCCTGGACTTTGCGCTTTGGAGCATCTACAGGATAATAGCTAAAGTCCTTCAGCCCCAGGTGATTGTCTGGACTCATGATGTCCTGCCAAGTCATGACTGGTTGTGAGCTGTCCCTAGTAATTAGCAATTGTGAATGACATTTAAAAAAAAATAAGTCAGGGCTCACTCCAATTTATTGCTGTGATAACGTCATTCTTAGTCTCTTATGTTCAAATCTGTTCTCTTGAATGGGAATAGAGGTGGCAGACTGCATGATCCCCTGTCTGTAGCAGGCAGCTGTCCTCGTGTAGCGCCGATAGCAGCGATGGTGGTGACTTTCTGTTGTACTTTGTAGTTCGAGCAGAATGTTTGGGATTTCATCTAGAGCTGAGTATGCCCATGAGATGTGCGACGTGAGTCAGTGTTGTTTATCACCTCATGTTATACATCAAGAAAATGTCTTGATATCTCTCCTGCCCTCTATCTCTGTCTCTGTCTCTATCCCTCCCTCCCTCCTTTCTCTCCCTCCTTCCCCATGGTCTAAAGCACATCAGACGTCGCTGGACCTCAGTAAAATGAGAAAAAATATGGGCGATTAAAAAAACACACACCTTTTGTGTGTGTATGAAAGGTCACTGTCTTTTCTTGAGAGGGACTGTCCTTTATTCTGCAGTCTCCTCCTGCTATTAAATGTTTCTTTCCTAGTAGATGATGTGTTTTTTAATGCTCCTAGCAAAATTGTAGAATGTTAACCCTGTGTTTGTTTCCCCCATTTCAAAGCGATCTGTGAAATCCAGGTCTCCCAAGTATCATTTCCTGACCTCACCACTGACGTCTTGGATGGATGCCCCCCATCCCTTAGGTTATCACCTTACCAGCTTTGTTTACCGGAAGGCAGAGGGTGGAAATGTCAGGGAAAGGCAGGAGGATGACCAAGGAGCCCAATTGTGTATCCCTGATATACCTGGAAGTGGGAGGCGTGCCCGGACAGGTGGCTGGACTGGTGACTGCTGAGGATTGACGTTAGTTGTGTTTCTGTCTTGTCTCCTACTTGCTTGTGACAAGGGAGAAAGCACAAAAGGTAGAATCAGAAGAATATAGATACGGGTTGTGTATCCTTGGGCCAGTGCAAAAACCTCTCTGAACCCCAGGGGCCTTGTCTGGGAACTAGGAGAGGATACTGACCCCACAGGTTGTTATGGGATAAAATGAGACAACGAACGTGAAAGCACAGTGTAATCACACCACTATGCCCAGCCCCGGCCCAAACTGTGTTTTCCCGGCTTTCCTTGTGGCTCTTTCCTCCTTCAGTACAACCATGGTGGTTTGCACAGGTTGGGAACTCGATATATATTGCTTTGTTTGGCTGAATGTTTAGATGTTTACTTGGCTGGTATATGAAGAAGGACGTCGGATTTCCCCATCTTACTGCACCAGTAATAAGCGCTTACATTTACTGTGGAGTCCGTTCTTAGTCCAGTTTCCCGATGAGAGAGCTGAGGCTTACAGAGGTAAAACACTTGTCCGAGACAGACCAAGATGTGAATTGAGCTCTGCCTGTGAAGCCTGCACTTAAATCACATGACCTGCCCTGAGTGTGTCCTCCCATCTCTCAGCTTCCAGGCGATGGTTAAGAGTCGGGAACTGTGGTCCTCGGGCCAGGAGTGTTCCAGGCATTGAGCGGCCAGGGCCCCCCCAAGGGGGCTAGTGACACTTTGGGCCTTATTTCCCAGAATCCATTCATTTTTCACCATCCCTGTCACATTCCCTAACCCTCTTAAGGATTCTTCCCAAATGCTTCAGAAGCCAAATAATAATTGGTGACTGAGGTCAGTGCCACAAAAGAAGGGACACTGGGACAAGGGACACTGGCTTTGACAAGGCGATGCGATAAAGAGCCCTGTCTGAGCCACCTGGGACCTAGGAGCAGCCTCGAGTCACACATGGGTGAAGCTATGTCAGGCACGCAGAGGAGAGTAAAGCGCAGGAGAGAGAGCAAGGCTGCCTCTGGCCTCGTGTGTTTGATACCCCAGGGATTCAAGTACCCTGGCCATGGGCACACTTACATTATTAAAGGGCTCTGTTTTAGGCCTGATGTGACTTCGTTCTGGCCTGGAGCTGTCAGGTACACACTCATTTGCATAGAAGATTGATAAGGTTATTAAAACCTCCAGTTCTGCTATTTTGGGCAGCGTTCTTTCAGCAGGGTTTTTAATCACGGCTGAGTGATGGTAACTGTACTCCAGCGATACGGCATCATCAAAAATTCTCCTGCCTTTCTGTATTTGGAAGCACCGTCTATAACGCTTCCTTTTTAATCCATAAATTTCATCCCTTTTGGAACCCCCAAAAATACCTGTAGTGGTTAGGAAAAGCTATTTGCCATCGTGGTCCTCAATAAACGTGGTGGAATCACGTTGACAAAAGTCCTGGCTAATAGCAGGCAGTAGGAAGAGCAGTGTAATAACAGTGCAGACAGCTTTAAATTTTCAACATGCTGATATGCAGAGCCTTGGTGCTTGCAACAGCTTTCAGCGGCTAAGGTGGGATTATCCTGTTTCATAGAGGAAGACACCCAAGGCTGCAAAGCAAGGAAGACGGAAGAAGTCATTTCAGTTATATAATTGGCATTCAAGCCTAAAGACTCCGCCCTCTGGTCCTGTCCCTTCCCCCCCAAACTGTCCCAGTGGCTTTTCCGGCTTTGTTCCTCAAGAGTGGGCTTTTGGTAATACCTCCGAAGTCTTGTTTCATCAGGAGTCCGTATGCTGAAGCAGAGTTGGAGCAACTGTCACAGATGCTGACCTCCCCCATGGCGGGCCCGGGCACACTCGCCTCTGAACGCCCTCCCAGGCCCCGCCACGCTCGCACGTTTTAGACTGAGGATGAATTGAATCAAACTGAAATGTTTAGGAAGATGCCTAAGCAGCTGCTTCAGCATCTTAAGTGGTTCCCACTTGAAAATCTTGAGAGGTAAACCTTAAAGCCCTGCCTTTTCCTTCGGTCATCAGTGTAGCCACCACCTCCTGTCACACCCTGGTAACGTGGAGGAAGAGGCGACAACGTGGCCTGTACCAAAGCGGGGAGGACGGGACGGAATGGGAGATGGATGGGCCTTACCAGCAAAGACAAAGTGGATTCTGTGAAATAAGCAACATGAGCAGAACGTACAATGAGATTGTGCTTGGTCATTTGCCAACTTATATGTAGAGACAAACAAAAACTAGTGTCTGAATGGTACAGATGCCCAGAATTGATGAGATAAGAGGAACCATCTGTTCGCTGAGAAATCAGAAAATACCAGCGTCGTGGGATGGTGGAGTCAGTGCCAGGCCTGCAGCCTCGTCTGGGGGAGCTGACCAAATGGAGTGGTGCTCAGGGCTTCTGCGGCATCGGGGTGGGATGAAATGAGAGCCCGGCCCGGAACAGCACACAGAAAGCTCAACGCGTGGCCAAACGGAGGTCAGGTTAGCGTTAGAACAGCACACAGTGAAAGGAAGACGAAACGTTCATCGCAGTGCTGGAATCACATGAGCCTCACTAGGGGTCAGGCAGTCGAGGTGAGTTTCGTGGGTGCCTACTGTGTGTCAGTGCTGTGAGGAGGGGCTAGGAGTGCCCACACCGGAGCCTGTGCCCGGATTCAAACCCCAGCCCTGCCGCTCACTGGCTGAGTGACTGACCGCAGGCCAGCAGCGTGCCAGCTTCGTGCCTCTTGGTACAGGACCCAACTCGTGGAGTTCTTGCAGCAGCGGCTGAGTCAGTGCACGCAGCAGCCCCCACACAGGGAACCTGTGAAATGTCACCTGTCATTACCTACCTGTTAGATACTATGCTAGGCATCTTCGGGGCTCAGTGGCTCTGGCGTGAAAGTAACTCTTTTGGGAAACGTGAGAAATGCCGGAATGACATCATTTGTCTGTATTTGTCCGATATGGATTATTGTTAAAAGGGGTTTAACAACAGGGTGGTTTGTATTCATTTATAGTCGTACTTCTTCTGAGATGAGAAAGTCCTTTGAATTATAGGATAAATTGGATTATAGGAGAAACAGCAGGATTTCCAGCCATGCTCCCAGTCATTTAGGATCCACACCCCTCTCTTTAGAAAAAGCCCCATCTAGTTATCTATTAGCTAACTAGATTTGGAAAGAGAAAAACACCTGTATGCGTGTATTAGGCTTCTACCTTTCCAGCCGAATCCACATGTGTTCTCTCATTTGATCCCCGCAGGAGCCAGATGGGAGGAAGCGTAGTGAGTGTTGTGAGTGGCTGGCCCTGTGGCTGTTGCCACACACATTGTCTCGTCTGATTCTCATAACATCCCCATGAAATGGCTGTGCCTGCCCTGGGTTACTGGTGAGCGGTCTGAGGCCCAAGCCACACTGCGCTGAGCATAGAACCAGCACTGACGCCCAGGCCTCCACCTCCTGGGCGAGCCACACAGGCCACAGTGGCCGGAGGGGGCGTGGGGAGGAAGAGTGGGGGAGCCCGGTGTGCCAAGCAGGACACAGGGCGTCGCTGTTCCCATTCCTCCCGTAGATCAGGGACCTGCGGAAGGAGGCACTTGTTTGCCCATAAGCTCAGGATTGTGGATCGTGGCCTGACATTGAACTTTGTAATCGCGTCAGCTGAGAAATAAGGCCCGTGTACGTCGTGGGCGTGCGGGAGGCCGTGCTTGTTCATTGCTTGCTCACAGCTGCATCCCGGCCTGGCCCGCACTCAGTATTTGTCTTGGTGATGACAGTGTGGGCTTGCAGCATCAGACCAGTGTGTTCTTAACTGGGTCCCAGCATCTCATGTTGACTCATCCTCCTGCCTGCAGACTTGCTGGCCATTTGGAAAAGGATGCGGAGGAGTTAAGACGGGGAGGTGTCAGGTTGTTAACTGAGACATTTCTAATTTGTGATGTGTGGTTTTAAAGCCAACTCTTTTCTCCTGGTTTTTCCTGTTTTCGACAGCACCCCTTGGGGAAAGACAGTTTCTGCTCCCACCAAGCTGGCAGGGCCTGCTTCCTGAATCTCCTGGGCGTGTCGTAATTGCCAGTCCCAGCACCTCCTGAAAACCCCCACTCTCGCCTCCAGTGGTCACGGTGGAAGGATCATGGGAGAAGCAGAAGGGAAGAAAGAGGAGGCTGATTATAAACGACTGCAGACCTTCCCTCTGGTCAGGGTAAGCCCCAGGGGAGGGGGCAAGGCGACCATCAGGGCCCACACAGCCTTGGAGAGAGACGTGGGCGCTCGTCCTTGGCAGAGCGGCAGGGCGAGGGAGTTAAGAAGGACTTTGCTGGCTGAGATCTAGAGATCTAGGCGTTGACAGTGACTCATTCTTTCATTCATTCATTCATTCATTCAACAAGTGTTATTAGGCCGCCTGCTATATATTGGGCCCTGTTCTAGGCACTGTGGATACAGTTGTGAAGACAAAGGCCTGGCCCACATGAAAGAAAGGGTTAAACAACATAGTGTTAGGTAGTACGTCTACAGGGTCAAATAAAGCAGGTGTAAAGGGCTAGAGTAGCAGTTAGCTTCTGAAAAGGTTTCTCTGATCAGAGACCTGAATAAAGTTTGGGAGCAAGCCTTGTGAAGGTCAGGGAAGAACGTTCCGGGCAGGGAAGCAGCAAACCCAGAAAGCACGAGGTGGGAATGAGTGTGGCCTGTGGAGCAACAGAAAGAAGGCAGTGTTGGTGGAACGGAGTGCTGAGGAGGTGGCAGGACACGAGGGTCAGAGGGACGGGGCAGACCTCACAGGCCTGGCAGGCCACGGTCAAGAACCTGCTAGGGAACGTGGGTTCTCTCCTGAGTTCAGAGCGGACCAGGGGAGGGTTTTACCTCAACTTGAGTCCCTGCCCCCATTGCCCCAGCTGCGCGCCCTGAGTAAGGAGACGGGTTGCCTCTCTGGGTTGTGCCCAGGCCTGTGCCAGGGCAGCTACTGGTGTCCGTGCCTTAAGCTCAGGACAGAGAGTCCAGCCCAGAGACCAGCTGATGGCTAAGCCTCTCTCTTTGTCACCCCTGCCCTGTCTCTAGCACTCGGACATGCCCGAGGAGATGCGGGTGGAGACCATGGAGCTGTGTGTCACGGCCTGTGAGAAATTCTCCAACAACAACGAGGTATTGCCATCGACACAGGCGGCCCCTTGTGCCTTTGGTGCCTCCCGTGGCTGAAGTAGCCCAGTCCCCACAGCCAGCTCCCGAGAGTCCCGCTGGGACCAGGCTAGCGCCTTCCTTGGACGCACTCGCAGCCTGGGCAAGGCCAGCGAGGGAAGAGGCTGGTGCTGTCTGCGGGCACTGATCTGGTGGTCACGCGCAGCCCTAGAGGGAGAAAAGCCAGAGGGTGTCCGTGACACCCCTGCCCCTGTTCCCAGTCTCAGGTGGGCGCTGCATAGGGCACTTTCCCCGTGGCTCCATCCCAGCGGAGAACAGAGGCCCGCCAGGCATTCATTCATGTATCCACTCATCCATTCCGCAAAGACGCTAAACGCCGTCTCTGCCAGGCCCTGTTCTAGGTGCTGGCGACACGGCCAGTAGACATCTACAGGGAATGTCATTCATCAGTCTGGTGGCGAGGGAGAGAGAAGTTGGTGATGGTGACATGGCAGCCGGTGGGGAGGCAGAGCCTGGCCAGCGAGAGGCCCAAGTTCAGATCCCGTCTCCGGTCCTTCCTAGTCTTTTAACCTGCGATGAGCCATTTCTCATCTCGGAGCCCCCGTTTCCTAGGCTAACTGGAGGTGGGGATGCTGCCCCCTCACTGGGCAGGGCTGAGGGCGTGTGTACTGAGATGGTGCCAGCGAAGTGCTCCCCTGGCACAGTGGTCGTGCGGCTGGTGGACAGAGGGTGTCCGGGGTTGGCACTTGTCCCACAAACACCAGGGCCTCTGCCACTCCCTAGACCTCTTCTTGAAAGACGCTTCTGGACCGAGTCAGCACAGGAGGGAGGGGGGCTGTTGCCGCAACTGAGAGAAGCAGTCCAGCCTCTCTTCTGGGAACCCACTGAACCCATTGGGAAAAGCCTTTTTGTTCCCTGAAGGCAAAGCCGACACCTCGCAGAGACAATAGTAGCCCCACAAGGTGGTCTCAGAGGTGTGACTTCACTTAGTCCTGAGTGAACTGTGATGCTGGCACCAGAAATGGGCCCAAAGTGGCGGAGCCAGAACTCACACCCAGGGCTCTGTCTCCAGAGCTGATGCGCTACCTTAGCCAGTGTCTTCGTGACCGGCGAGGGAACGTCTGGTCCTCTGTCCCTGTGAGCAGCCCCTGGCAGGCGGTGGCCAGCATGGAAACCCTTTCTGACGGTTCCATGAGCAGGAGAACAATAATGGGGCAGCAGGCCTTTCTCCTGCCAACACTTGGGCTTCCCACAGAGGGAGCTGCCTCCTGCCCCCCCCCCGCCCCCATCGCGCGCTAATGAGCCCCCCTTTTGCAGAGCGCGGCCAAGATGATCAAAGAGACGATGGACAAGAAGTTCGGCTCCTCCTGGCACGTGGTGATCGGCGAAGGCTTCGGGTTTGAGATCACACATGAGGTGAAGAACCTCCTCTACCTGTACTTCGGGGGGACCCTGGCTGTGTGTGTCTGGAAGTGCTCCTGACACTGTCCCCTCCCCCTGCCCCTGTCCCCTTCAGGGCCTTTGCCTGCCATTCACCTGGCATGGGGAGCAGGCCCAGGCAGGTCTCGGTTGTTTGAAGGAGAGCCGGGGGTCTTTCTTTTGTCCTGTGTAGCGGTGTCCTGAGCCACGCTCAGTGTGAATTCGTCGACATCTCTACCCCCAAACTCCCAGGAAGGGAGGTGTGACAGGGTAGGAGGAGGGTGGCGACAGGGAACCTCTCTTGGGGTCTGGTGTCCCCTCGCATCCCAGGAGCCCCCTGCCCTTCCACCCCAGCACTGCTGGCAGGTGTCCACTGTCCCTGTCTTTACTGGCCGTATGCAATGGCCCCGAGCAGGAGCCTCTCCTCTCCGGGAGCACGGACAGCTTCTCTCCTTGTCCTCTGGAGAAGTGGTGACTCCCCAGAAGCCCCTTCCCCACCTTGAGCCCAGGCTGAACAACCGCTGCACCGCATGGGACCAACAGCTTCATAGCCTGGGCTCCGGCCTGAGGACCAAGCAGCCTTCCCCTGTCCCCTCCTCCCTGCCCTTCCCAGCCACCAGGCCTATGAGCCTGTTCCACTGCCCCCACCGTGCAGTTGATGACCAGTGGCTGAGGGTGTGGGAACCGCGATGGAGCAGTTTCTCGAGGTGTCGCTGAGCCTCCAGTGAGCCGCCTGGGCCAGGAGTGCGCTCACCATGAGGCCTGTCTCAGCAGGGAAACCTGGCCTGCCAGTTGCTTCTCATCAGGGACCGCATGCTGATTTGTACTTCTTATCTCTGCTGGGTTTTCTATATTCTTTTTGAGTGTGGGGAGAAGGGTTTTAGTAGAAGGGTGAATCCTATTTTACATAGCGGTCTTATTTATATAAATGTCTTGGTTTTTACAATTAAAATGGCCAAAAACTGATCTCGATCTGTTGCCTCTTGAGGTTGGGGGACGATGTGATGCGGATCCTCAGGGTGTGGTGGGTCCTGGGGGCCCAGAGAGGCCCCTGGTAGACGGCGCGGCTGCTGGGAGCCCTGTGCCAGGCAGCGCCCCTCCCTCTACGTCCCGGGTGTGGGCTGAGTGCAGGTGGACGGGGCCATGTGGGCACTGACGACACCCTTGGTGGCCAGAGTCAACTACTATAAGGACGTTTTCAGTCTCACATAATTTTATTCAGTTTAAAGATGTTTATTCAGCAGCTATTGAGTTCCCGGCCCTAGGAAGGTGGATGCAAAGATGGAAAAGCCACTGACCCTGCCCTCAGTGAGCTCACAGTTGATTGCAAGGAACATTCAACCCAGTTGTTTAGCTGGATGTGGAAACCTCACATTTAGCTGACATGGTAAAAGCTAGGACAGGGCCTTCTGGGAGGGGAAGGAGGGACCCCACTCCCAGCCTAGGGAGTAAGGGGCTCCGGCAGGGTGAGGCCTGAAAGCCAGTCTTGAAGGGAGAATGGGATTTGCCATGGGAGGGTGTGCTTCAGGCCACGGCCTGGAGTCACTGCAGAGGTGGAAGTGGCTAGAGGTTGAGGGGGCTACATTGCGGGACCATGAAGCCCCTTCAGCTCGGGCCCACCCAGCATGCTCAGGCCTGGGAGTCCTGGCACCTGGCCCAGTCACGCCCTTGTGAGGCTGAGGGTCCGATTGTAATGAGATCTGTGGGGCTGTGTCGTGTCAGGCTGCTAAAGCTTGCTCGGACAAAGGCCAGTGTGGCTGAGCAGGGAGAGGAGCGCTGTGGGTTCCCTCGTGAACTTAACAAGTGCTTGAACTTCACAAGGACCGGCTCTCGCAGGCACATGATGTGGGGGTCCCACTTCCATGCACGCCTGCTGTGTTCCGGGCCTGAGCTGAGTGCAGGGCAGCAGACAAGAAACAGAAGTGGAGGTCACTGCTGCCCAGCTGGCCATCTGGTCGGACGGCTCATGGGCTCTAACTGGAGTGGGTCCTGGCCTTCTGGGACGTGGGGCAGGGAGACGCGGAGGCGAGGCAGGCAGCTCCTTCACCTGGCACCTGCGCTGGCCCAAGCCCTGCAGCACACCAGGTGCCGCTGGAGAAGCTGGCGACACGCACAGATATAGGAAGAAAGGAGAGGGGGCGCCAAGGCCTGGAATAGCTACAGTTTATTAACCGCCTGCTCTGCGTCTGTTCTCTCCTCTAATCTGCCATGCGTGGTGCCAAAAAGCAACGGTGGCCCAGCCCGAACCAGGCGGTGTGGGTGGCAGTGGGAGTGTGGGCCCTGAGGCCCACAAGTCTGGCGCAGGCCCCGCTCTGCTCTTCCTCACCTCCCTGGGCCGTGGTCGCCTTGTCTGTAGAATGAGAATAAAAAGCACCAGCCCCCTGAGGCTGCTCGGAGTCTCAGCCTGTGTCTGGAGCACGTGTGTGCTCTTACTGTCTTGACTGCTCACGCTTGGCCATGCTACTTTTCTTCCCACCTATGGATGGGGTGCTGACAACCAGCTCCCCCAGGACCCAGTGGAAATTGAGGGAGACTGGGTTTGTCAAGGGCTGGCTCTAGCAGGCACGCGATACAGTGGTCCCACTTCCATCCAAGGTAGTAGACGCCCGCCCCACTCGCCTCCCTCTGCTGCTCCCAGAGTGGTGTGCTCTCTGCTGGGTCAGGTCAAGTGACCGGGGACCATGGCAACTCTGCTTCCCAGGGATTTCTTTTCTTGAACTCAGTCACTTTACTTCCCTCCACTCCCCACGGCCCGTGCTAGCCATAGTCACCTTGACCTTCCTCACAGGGCTCTCCCTGCTCGTGGCCTGTAAGTCAGCAAGCATTGCTGATGGGGGCTGAAAAGGCAAGGGACAGGACAATGACGAATGCACCCTCCTTGGCAGCAAATGGCTCGCAATCTATGGAGGGAGACAGACCCAGGAACAGAAAAGCAGGATGCATTTAAGTGATCTGGTCAGAGAAGAGAGAGGGTGGGGTTCAGGGGAATGCGGGGTTCAGAGAAGAGAGCACTCTCACTGCCTGGGGCACAGGGGAAGGCACTGAACTGGGCCTCGGCGTTTTCCGGGGATGGGTGGGACGGGGTGGATGCCGGGGAAGGCACCACTGGTTGAGGGAGCAATGGCACGTGCAGAAAAAGGGTGGCATGAGGAAGGCAGGGAGGTGCTCGGGGAGTGGAGGAGATTCAAGTGGAGCTCACGAGAGGGTGGAAGAGGGACTGAAAGTGGGGTTCAAGAGGAAGAAACTTCCCTCTGTTGAGGGCCCCCCACTTGGCAGGCACTGGGCTCCCTTCCTAATGACCATGATGTCCTGTATCTCCAAAAGGCCTCCAAGGTGGTAATCACTGTCCCTTTACAAAGGAAGATACTGAGGTATGGAGGATGCGTTATCTTTTTCTTTTATTGGGGAAGGGGAGCAGGACTCTATTGGGGAACAGTGTGTACCTCCAGGATTTTTTCCAAGTCAAGTTGTTGTCCTTTCAATCGTAGCTCAGCTCCAGGTCCAGTTGCCATTGCTGGTTGCAGGGGGCACGGCCCACCATCCCTTGCAGGAGTCGAGGAGTCGAACCGGCAACCTTGTGGTTGAGAGTCCACTGGCCCATGTGGGAATCGAACCGCAGGCTTCAGAGTTAGGAGCACAGAGCTCCAACCGCCTGAGCCACCGGGCCGGCTCCAGAATGCATTATCTTGCCCAGCATCCATCTAGGAAGCAACTCGAGCCAGGACCCAGACCAGGGCTTGCCGGCCTCCACCATCCCTGCTCTTCCCAGCACAACTGCATTCACAGGTCTTCTGTTTGCTGCCACCCCGCAGAGCGCTGGGGTCCCACAGCCTGTCCCCAGTGTATCTGGCTCCTGGCCGCTTCCTCGGGCCTGTACCTCACCCTCCACTCACACCGCAGCAGCCTCAATCCTTTACTCAGCGGAGGCAGTGACCACAGCCCTACAGTGACTGCCGCCTGGCCTCTCTGCTGTTATGTGTGGGGCTCCGTGGCTTGCCCTCTAACACCTCACTCCTCTCAGCTGGGCCCAGCCAGAATCCATGTGGGGGAAATCAGCAGCCTTGTCCAGACACATCTGGAGGCGGGGTCACTGTCCCCAACCTGCAGGGCCGCCGTGTCCCTCTGCCTGGGAGAGCAGCAAGCAGCAGCCAGATCAGAGGGTGAAACATTGGTCTCCCCACCGGAGCCTGCACAGACTCCAGAACCATAGGCCTCACCGGAGGGGGCGAGGGCGAGGGCACCGAGGCCGTCAGTGTGAGAAGGTGAAGGCGAGGCCAGGGAAACGGCCCCACGGCAACCCAGGCAGTGGGCATGCTGCCTTTGAAGCTCTCCGTGGGGCCTGTGGAGAAACCTGGTGAATATTTAATGTTGTCTTAGAAGCCATGCAGAGAAGCTCCGGGATCCCACTTAACCTACTTCCTCCTCCTCTGGAAGGAAGGCAGGGCTGTGACCCCCCCCTTGGGTGGTGGGGTCCCAGCCCAAACCAGTGACCCCTCGCCCCCCAGCAGGAGTGACTGAGCTGTGCAGCAAGGCTCAGATCCCTCAGAATGAGAAGCAGGCAACATCTGCCAATGCCCTTCAAATCCCTCCCCCAAGTTTGGGAGGGGAGTTGTCCTGTTTTCCTTTTGTTCTTCTCATCTCGTATTTAAAGCAACCACCTCCCACTGACAGCTGCTGTCTTCCATCCTTAGAAAGGTGGGGGGTGGGGGTGGAAAGACAGCTTAGGAGGCGGAAGATCTGAAGATCAGAATTAGTATTAATAATATTCCCAAACTATTGGTGCCCCAAGTGTGCCAGGCACTGCATGGAGCATTTTCCAAACTCTATCCCATTTCACTCTTATGTCCACTCTGTGAGGAGATACCATCACTATCCCCCTTTTTTCTGCTGAGGCACTGAGTCCCAGAGAGGTTAAGCTCCGGGCCACACAGCTAGTGGCAGAGCCAGGATTCACCATAGGCCAGGCCTGTGCCACCAGAGCCCAGCTCTGAAACCTCTCCAAGGGTCAGCCTGCCAGCTGGGACAAGCCACTTCTCGAATCTTCTCAGTTCCCTCACCTGCAAAGTAGGGTTCACAGCTCCTGCCCTGCATCCTTCCCAAGGTTACTACAGGGCACTAGAGAGATGTAGAAGTGCTTTAAAGTTGAAAGGATTTGGGTCAGAGCCAGTCTGGGGAGCCATCCCCCAGCCTTGGGATGGTTGGTTGGTTGGATGGATGGATGGGTGGATAGATGGATGATGCATGAATGATGGATGGAAGGATAGATGATGGATAGGTGGATGGATGGATGATGCATGGATAGATGATGGATGGAGAGATGATGGATGAGTGGAAAAGTCTTCTCCAGGAAGCTTCAAGCAACAGGGCACACAAGTCAGGCACATCAGTGACAACTGAATGAAGGGCTGAACCTTGTCTTTTGATTTCTGATGCCCTCTGCCAAATTTCTAGGCCCCTCACAGAAGACTTCAGGTTTGTTTGGGACTCACAAAGTCACTCCCCTTCGACCTGGGTCCTAAGAAAAGATGAGAAGTCAGAAGCAGCATGTGTGGATTCCTGAGGGTGGAAGAGCATTGCTAAAGGGCAGCAAGGCAGGAGGAGCGTTGGGTTTGCAGTGGGACCTGGGTTCCAGCACCACCTGCACCAGCTGCACCACCTGCCAGTGGTGTGGCCTTGAGTGAGTCCCTTCACCCGTGCCCCATTCTCCTTGTGTGTAAAATGGGGAGAAGTCCTTGCCCTCCCACCCCAGAGGTCACTGGGAGGATTAAGGTAAGGAGCAGTAAGAGGGGTCACGGGTCTGCTACTGTCCTTAAAGCCTCTGCCAGAATGTCCTCATTAGTAAGTGAGACACCAACTCGGCCCCTGCAGCCCGGGTTGGCCTGTGACAACCTTTCAGTCTATTCCTAGTGATCTTTCCAGCCATCAAGCCACAAATTTAACGAGCTCTGCAAGGTGTCAGGCCCTGTGTACCCACTGTGGTCCCTGCCCTCCGGAGCACACAGTCTGGGGGGACACATGCTCTAAAGGGGCTTTGTGAAGACGCTGTGCAGGCAGAGCAGCTGGTGAGCCAGTTCAGATGTGTGTTCTGAGCAAGAGCCCCTTGCAAAGCCTTCTCTGAAACTCTGAAGCCCTGACAGGGGGAGGGGCAGAACCTCTCCCCTTAACACTCCATAGTGGGGTACCTACAGGAGCCCAGGGGCCTTGCCTTAAGCATCCCCTCAGAGCCTAGCACAGGGTGTATGCCCAGCTGGAGCTCAATAGATGTTTATTAAGTGAATGCCCTTGTCATCCATTTGTTCATTTGCCAAACCTTTCGGTGCATTCTGCTGGGACTGGTTTGACATGTTTCCTACCCTTGAGCTTGCAGGTAGGTGGGCATGGAGCTGACCCTGTAAGCTCCATGTACAAAGTGCCGTCGCGTGGGTGTGGGAGTGCCCAGGAGGGGCACAGAAACCAGAGGAGGGACATTTGAACACGAGAGGAAGGAATTGAGGCAGAGCCTGGAGTATGTGTACAAGTGCTGAAGACAAAGAGCATCACGTTTTCAGAAAACAAGGCCATTTGGTTTGTGAGAGATGGCTCCGGAGAGGCGAGCAGGGCCGGGCAGGGGCCAGACCTTTGCGGACCTCATTTGCTGAGGTAAGGAGTGGAAGTCGGTGGTAATGAAGGAGGTAACAGCATCTACATGGCAGCTGGACTCAGCTGCCACATGGAGGGCAGGCTGGGGGTGGGGGGAAGGCCTACACCAAGATGAGAAAGGGTGCTGAATTAGGGGAGGCGACAGTGCAGTGACACATTGCATGTTGGGAATGCTGGTGTGGAAAGGGCCTTGGGGGTTGGGGGGTGTATCTAAGTCCTTGGGCTGGGTGGTCTTTGCTCCACCCCCACCCCCAGCTCAGAGCCCCAGTGCAGCTGGGAGGGGCAGAGGTACCTTGTGATGGACGAGCGTCTTTGGAGGTTTGTCCAGGGCCAGGAGGGGGGTAGGGTAAGCGATCTGTTACTGAGTAACCTGGAGCCCAGCCCTGCCCTCCTTGACCAGCAGCCCCTTTGCTCTCGTCAGCACCGATAACCCCCCACCCCTGACCAGGGCTCCCTCCGTCACCCAGGCCTCCGCTGTGTCCCCAGGGCCTTGGGCCTTCCCTGGACTCCATCTCTGAAGACTCAACTAGGAGAAGACCCTCCTGCAGCCCCTGCTGGCTGGCTCCAGCTGGTGCCACCTCTCTCTGACTAGCCTTGCAGCCATCAGCACCCCCTTGGAGGCGGCCCGCCTGCCCCAGTTCCAGGCTCCCCAGCTATTTCCGTAGTGGCTCCAGCTCCTGGGACTCATCTCAGTGGCCCGTGGCTTCTTCCTCCTCTTGGACCCTTTCGGTGGCCTTGTCACAGCCAGGGCAACCTGTGGAGCCACTGCTCCAGAAGCCATGGGGACTTCGGGAGCTGTGGGACCTCAACAGTGACCAGGACTCCACGTAAGGGAGGTGCCCAACAGAGGCCAGAGCCACAGCACTGCAAGTGGGCCAGGACACACCTGCGGCTCTCGGCCCCGCCCTGTGTAACTCCCATGCCTGCACTGGGGGGAAGGACAAGCACTTCCATGCCACCCCAAAGGGAAGTGCACAGACCAGCAGCGACAGTGCCAAATGGCAAAGGTCTGGCCAGCTGGACTCCTGGCCGCTGCTGTGGGCCTGGCTAGAGACCAAGCCTCTCTCACCTCCTCAGCTCGGAGAGCAGTAAGGGGTGGGGGCTCTTCAAGGCCTGCGTGGCTCAGGTGTTCAGGGACGCAAGCATAGGGGCTGCTTTCCAGCCCCTCTGGGCCCCTCTGTCCCAGGCTCCCTCTCTCTTCCCTTCCTCCCTCCCTCTTGCTGAGTGCTGCATAGGCTGCTGGGCCCTGGAACCGCTGGAGACGGCCAGTCCCTGCCATTCAGCAGTGTTCTCCACCAGCCCGAGCCTTGGATATAAACCCAGCTACTGTGGTGAGCGCTGAGGTCCCACAGGCTGGGGGTGCCAGGGAGAGGCCTTGATGCCCAGACTGGCCTGGAGGGTGTCTCAGAGGAAGGCTATTTGAGCTGGGCCTGAAAGGGATTGCAGTATGCCCCAGGGAGGTGAAGAGGGGTCAGGGCATAGCAGCCAAAGAAGCTGTGGGTGGGGAGTGGGCAGAGCTGAGGCCAGGCTACATGGGGCATACCCATGTCGCCAACCAGCGCCGGGGAGCCATGGAGACTCCTGGCAGAATCCGATGCCACAGATCTGGGAACAGGCCTCTCAGCTCGGAGGGCTGAGGGGAGACAGCCAGAGGGCCAGTCACCTGCTTTGCTAATGAAGGATGAGCTGGGCTGTGAGCTCCCCTGCAGGGCCTCCTAACCCACCTCCCCACCACCCCCATCTCGCTCACCGAACAGTCACCAGAAGGACCATGTTTCTCCCCAGCCTAACCCCCACCAGATAGTTTGCAACTGCCCCAGATAAAGCCCATTTCTCAGCCAGCCTGCAAGGCCCAGCCTGGCCCCACTGCCTGTCAGCAGGACCCCGCTTCCTGGGCATCCAGAGCCAGCCCTGACCCTTGAGTCTGGCGTCCCAGGGTCAGTGAGGGCCAAGCCAAGTCGGCAGAGCCACCAAACCAAACCCCTGGGACACCTACACCACCTGGGAACACTTCTACATCAATGGGGATGAGCCGTCCACCCACATGACCCGCTGGGCCCCTGTGATGGAGGAGGATCATGGCCTTGGGTACAGCCAAGTCCACCCCGGTAAGCCCACCCACAATTCCCATCCCCAGCCCTGCCCTCCTCGACCCCCTGTCTGCCTTGCAATCCAGAAGTCTTGCGGAGCCCAGCCAAAGCTAACCATAACATACGCCAACAGTGACAGGACCTCTTCAAACCCATGAGGTTAGGACCGGAGAGGAGACTTCGGCTCTGCCACGGGCTGGCTGTGTGTCCCAGGACCAGCCACCACCTCTCTGGGCTATCTCCTCATCTGTGCCCCAAGGGCCCTTTTTGTGGTGCAGCGTTCAGCTGACCTATAGATGGTACAACCCTCCAACCCTGCTCCCTCTCTATCCTGTTATTTCTCCAAGATGAGCCCCTTCCTCTGGGAGGCTTGTCTCACTGTGACTGGCGGTGTGGGGCGACCTCTTGTGGCCACGTCTGGGCATTACATGGCTTACCAGCAACTGCTTTGGCCAGGGCCAGTGAGGGGAAACTGGGAGGACATTGGGAAGGTCCTGGGAGGACTGGTGGGACTCTGTCTACACCTTGCCCTTCTCCCAGGCCCAGCGGGTCACAAACCACCTCTTCAGGTTCATCGGGCCCACGTGGGAAAATGTGTGGAGGCTTTGATTCAGTCAAACCTGATTCCCTTCTACTCTTCATTAGCAAACATTTATTGAGCACCTACTGTGTGCTCTGCCCGTGTGGATATTGAGGCAGCAAACTAACAGAGCAGGCAGGTCCCCACCCTCACTTATGCAATGGTCCAGCCAGGCCCCGTGTCCCTTCCTATTACTGCTCAGTGGTCCCTACCTTGCAGGGTTGCCATGGGGACGGAGCTCCAGGCACTCAGGACCTGGCCCACGGCAGACACCCAAGACCTGCTGACCCCTCCCAGGTCACCGCCCACCTCCTCCTCCACCCGCTCCCACCTCCACACTCTGCCACCCCTTTTCCAGGGGGTTGGTTATTCCAAGGCTGCCAGCTGGACCCCAAATCCCCTACCTTCGCTCCTCCATCCATGCTGGGGCAGCTCCTCTGGGAGATCATTTCAGCACTGACTCCCACTTTACCCCCAGGGAAGGGGTCAAATTAATGGAATTTGGGGAGCTTTTTATAAAATAAGGATCCCTTCGCAGAGCGAGGGCGCACTCTAAAATTTGACTTAAAGCTGGGTCCTTCCAAGCCCCGCCCCTCCCCCACAGCCAACACAGGCGAGGATCTGGGCTTAGGAGCTGCTGCCCCAGAGGAAAACGCAGGCAGGGCCAGTCCTTCTTCAGGCAGGGAGCCCGCCGGGAAAGCAAGAAGGGTGACCCCAGGCATGTCTCCATTCCACGGCTGGGAGGGTCACATCCAGAGCAAAATTCCCAACCCCAAGCCTATAGTCACCCTGGGAAGAGACACTTGTCAAGCTCTACAGTCCACCCCCCCAAAAAAAAAAAAGAACCCCAGGGATGTTCCTCCACGGCCACTCACACATCTGTGGCTGCACCTGCTGAGGCAGGGAGAGCATAGTGAAGCACAGAGTGGTTAAGTTCCCAGCCCAGGGTCACACAGCCACTGGGAGCTGAGCAGAAAGCTGGATGCAGAGCAGACTAGAGGTACAGTGTTTTTTAGAGACCCAGGTCCGTTTTCCTGGACCATCTCACTTGACTTTAGAAAGGCCTGCCTGTGGATCATTCTGGGAAGGAAGCTAGCTTGAAGAGATGGGAGTTAGCATGTAAGGGCAAGGCTCTGTGTCATGTTCTCGTTCCATCCTCACCACAGTCCCTCAGGTAGACGTCGTTATTCCACTTGTGACAGGTGAGGAAACTGAGGCCACACCCATAGTCCCACAGCTCTCTCACGGGTGCAGGATTCTGTCCCTGGCTCTGTGGGCAAGACACTGAGATGGCCCTCCACCCAGTACCAGCAGGGCTCTGGACGGAGGGCCAGGTAGGGAGTGGGCAAGGGCCCTTCCGTCTAATATCAGGCTGACCCAGGACCAGCAGATCCCTGCCAAGTTCTACTTCTCCAACTTTGAACAACACAGTTCAGAAATAGCAGTTTTTCCCCCCAGCCAGGTCTCAAACCAAGGACAGGCCTCCAGGAGTCCCCTCCCAGTGGAGTCACACAGAACACGCTTAAAGTCTTCAGCAACAAGTTGTGACAACACATGTGAAGTGTTGCCTACCAGGGAAACTCGTTATAGACAGGGCCCAGGGTTTCATGGGGGGCTGGTCACGTAGGCACCCTTTGCTTGGTACATACCAAAATACAAACTCCCAGAAGGAAGGCAGGTGTTCAGCATAAACCACATTGTCTGTACAAACAGTTTAGGCTCAGTGAGCCACTCTTATTAGGGAATGGAGAGAACCTTCTGGAATCCAAGTTTCCAGATGCCAGTCAAGGGCCAGCGTTGCAAGTAGCCCTTTGTCTTAGAGCTGCTATGTTAATTCTGCATGATTAGGGTGTAAGACGGGCAGGGGAGCCAGAGGGGCAGATAGAGGCCATGTCATGGGGGCGTTCTAGCCAGGCTGCCCTCCATCATGGGGGTGATGGAACCCTGGACAGATGATAAGCTGGAAAGAGGTGACAAGGTCCAGAGTGCGCTTAAGGAGATCCTTCTGTAAGCTTTGTTGAGGCTGGAGGGGAGGGGGCAGCTAGAAAGCTGCAGAAGTCATCCAGTTCTGGAACTAGGGTTCACTGGGGAAGACAACAATATGAGAAGGTTCAAGGGGCCAGAGGGACTGCCTGGCAGGGAGGCAGAGATGGCAACACACTGAAAAGTCTCTAGAGGAATTGTTTGTTCCTAGAAAGGGAGGCAGGAGGGAGAGCAGGACCCAAGTTGCCCATCCTGGGAGGGAGGCTGGCGCTTAGGGGTGGGGTGTTGGGGAGAGGCAGGAGCCCGGCTCTGATTAGGAGGTGTGGGCTGGGGAGAGGCCGGAAGAGGAAGACCGAGAAGTTGCTTGAATTACAAATAACCACAGCCACCTTGGCCCCAAGAGCAAAGCTGTTGCGAATCAAACACAGGAGGAGGATGGGGTAACAGAGGAGAGTGGGGAGCAGGACAGGGAGAAAACAGGAGAGTTTAGAGAACTCCAGACAGAAAGGAGAAAGAGATGGTGACCTGCAGGACCCTCAGAACTTGTGTGGCAGCCAGCCGGAGAGAGGGAGGGACAGTTAGAGGGGGCCTCAGACACACCCACTCCTACTAAGCGGGCCCTGTGTGGCAGCCCTGGACTCGGTGTGGAGTCAGGGTGTGTCCTCGGGGCTGGACAGGTTCAGGGAGGGCAGCCAGAGCAAAGAGGGCGCCACTGCCAGTGAGGAGAGCTGGGCCTGGGATGGGCTTTGGAGGAAACCCTAAAGGCAGTACATTCAGCCCCTGCTGTGGGCAGATAAGCACGCTGAGGCTTGCCCAAGGTCGTGTCACTCCCAAGTCACTCCCAAGTGGCAGGCCAAATCTACTGCCTGTGTCGTGTGCACACACAGGCATGTGCGCACATGTGCACACACACGTGCACACACACGTGCACACACACGTGCACACACACGTGCATACACCCCAGCTGTGAGAGGGGAGTCCTCTCTTTGACCAGTGCTGTGAAAGGCACAGCCCCGGGCCATCCCTCGCTGAGCCTGCCCGCCCTCTCACTCTTCAGCATCACGAAGTCAAGATTCTTGAGCCCACAGCTCCTGACCGCCAGGCCTCTGGCCTGAATGATGGCATATGGCAGTCTCTGAGCTCTGGGAGGCCTGTGCCAGTGGCTGCGGGTCATGCTGGATACGATGCCCAGGTGTATGGACTGGGGACCCTCAGAGGTGCTGCTGGAGGACCCCACGGCCAGTGTGACTGAGCCGAACAGACCATATTTAGCCTCCACAGCCCTGCCCCGCCCCACGTGTGTGTCACCAAAGCTGGCCACCCCAGATTCCCCCACACCTGGAGGGCTTTGGTTGGTACCAAGTACAGACCCCCAGAAAACAGAAGGAGAACTGAACGAACGGGTGTCCCCAGATAGAAATGCCCAGTCATGACCAAGGGCCCACCAGTCCTGCACCCTCTCTGGGGATCACACTGAGTGACTCATGCTAGAACATTCCTCCCCATGCAGGCTGCAGTGCTAATAGCTGGGTGCTGAGTAAGGAGGGCCCCTCTGAGGTTTGTCCCTGCGTGGGAAAGGCATGCGGTCACACCAACAATAACACTGCTTCGGAGACTGGCAGCCTCTGTGGGCTTCTTCTCCCCAGGCCTTGGAGAGCTTTCCTCTGGCCACCTCTGCGGTCTCCACAACCGTCTGGCGGGCAGGGAGGGCGGCAATTACTGTCCCCACCGTGCAGGTGGAAAAGGAGGGAGCTGGGGGGTGATGGAGGGTTTGTGTAGTTGGGGACAGGCTGGGGTGCTGCTGGGCATCTCAGACGAGCCCAGGGGACATGGGTGAAGAATCCAGTGACAGGGCTGGGGTGGGGCAGAGGCGGTCCCCAAGCAGGGGACATAGTAGATCTGGCAATGTCCCCATCAGCGGAGCACTCTCCCTGCTGTCCCCTCTGTCCCCTGGCTACTCCTCTCACCCTTCAGGCCACTGTCTCCAGCAGCTTCCCTGGTTCCCCAAATCCGGGTGAAGAGAGTCATGGCCAGACCCTTACACATAGCCGGGCCCATGACACTTTTAGGGCCCCAGAAAAAATGTTTCAATCATTTTTTCAATCAAAAGGGAAAAAATGGATATGATCCAGCCTGGAATGTGTTTGTTCTTATATTAACACAGCCGCAAAAAAGAGTTTGTAATATTTTTTTGGAGGAAGAGGCCCACAAAAGTCACACGGAGGCCCGGGTCATGGGGGACCCTTAGAGGCCTGGGTCCCTGCTGGGGCCTCACTGTGTGGTAACAACCTGCTCACTCGACTGCCTTCTCCAGCAGGGCTGTGTCTTCCTCACTGCAGAGCAGGCATGCAGTAGGAATAAATAAACGCTTGTAAATTAAAAAGTAGTTCATGTTGACTGAGCACTTACCGTACCCTGTGCCGGCACCGCGCCAAGCTGCTGTGAAATAGACTCATTCATGTCATTCCCATTTTACAGATGAGGACATCGAGGCTGAGAAAGGCTAAATGATTTGTCCAAGTTATTCCCCCAGGAGAGCGTGAGTGTCAAGCCTGCACTCTCGATCACTGGCCCAGCCATGTCCCCGTGGGAGGTAGATGTGTGTCAAGAGTCTGAGTCACTTTCCAGGAGGGACAACCTCATACATATCTAGCAAGTCCCTCGTGTCAGCCCATGAGCCCTGACCCACGGGCCAGTGCCCTCGGAAACCCCAGCGCCGTCCTGACCTTCCTTCTAACCACACAGCCCATGCAGACCATTCCTCCATGTGGCCAGGTGCTGTGCCAGGGGTGGGGGACAGTAAGTGACAAGCGTAGTTACAATGAGTGCCAGGCATTAGCCCATCTAACCCCTGTGAGTGACCAGTAGGCCCATCCCAGGACACAGTGTGAGATGTGAGGATAGAAGGACATGCGGAACGTGGGGACCTGATGTGGGAGCCATTCCTTCGGCCTTGGGTACTTGGAGGCAGGTAAGCAAGCCTTCATGGCAGAGGTGACATTTGAGCCCATCCTTGAAAGGTTAGTGGAATTTCACTGGGCCAGAGACAGGGAAAGGGCATTCCAGGCCAGCACACCACCTGAGCAAAGGTGTGGGAAGTGGAGGGCCTGGGGCGAGGCTGAGGAACAGGGCTCAGCTCTGGGGACCACAGATGGGCCCACGGGGCCCCTGCGGCTGCCACGCTAGGGAGTGGGCTGTTTGAAGACTGGGGAGCCACAGTCAGGCAGTTGGTTGATGCAGTTATTAGGAGACAGGCACTGTAATAGGTGTGAGGGATGGAGATGACTAAGGCAGTGTCACCCATAAGAGCCAGGTTGGGAGTGTCCATCTCAGCCAGGGCCCCATGTTATGTCCCTGGCGCCTGGCGGGCCCACTTAGTAACCTGGGTCAGCGCCTTTCCCTCCTCAGACTGGACTTCTCCTTCCATAAAAAAAACGGGCTTAACTGCACTTGCCACCAGGTGACAGAGTTCTTTGATCTCGCTGATGAAAGACTGGGCAGGGTGAAATAGGGAGCCCGCATCAGATCCCCACAGAGGGGGGGTCACTAGTGAAGTTACTGCCTCCTGACAGCTGCCAAACGTGTTCCCGCAGCCAGGAAGCCTGACATTAAAGTCTCCACCACCACCGCCAAGCCACCAAGGATATTCTGCCTGTGATGGTTTAATGACAGACGCTGACACCCTGGCAGCTGATGGATGTTGACAGCAGGGGTGGGGTGGGGGAGGTGGGGGGGTGGCCTTGGCTGCAGGGAACTGGCTAGTACACTAGTACCCTCCCTCGTGCGGTCATTTGACACAAGCATACTGAGTACCTCCTACACATGGCCGGGGTCGATGGGGGAGGCAGGCAGGGACACAGTTCATTCCACCACCATGTGGGGCTGGAACCTGACTTGACTTTGAGTCCAGGACAGACCAGGGGCTCAGGCTCCCCCTTCTCCTCCCAAAGACCACTGGTGGCAAAGTCCTTTGTGTCTGAGCAGTTCCTTGCTCACTTGCCCTCACAAACGAGGAAACAGAGGCCAGAGAGCCTTGTTGATGGCTCCCAGGTCACACAGCCAGTTATGTGACAGACGGGCCAGTTGTTGTTCACACTGTACAAATGAGGAAAATGGCTCAGAGAGGTGAAGTGGCTGGCCTGGGGTCACACAGCAGGTGGTGCACCGGACCCAGAGCCACATCCTCCTTGCTCTTTCTTTTTTTTTTTTTTAAGATTTTATTGGGGGAGGGGAACAGGACTTTATTGGGGAACAGTGTGTACTTCCAGGACTTTTTTCCAAGTCAAGTTGTTGTCTTTTCAATCTTAGTTGTGAAGGGTGCCATTCAGCTTCAAGTTGTTGTCCTTTCAGTCTTAGTTGTGGAGGGCGCAGCTCAGCTCCAGGTCCAGTTGCCATTGCTAGTTGCAGGGGGCGCAGCCCACCATCCCTTGCGGGAGTCGAGGAATTGAACTGGCAACCTTGTGGTTGAGGAGAGCCCACTGGCCCATGTGGGAATCGAACCGGCAGCCTTCGGAGTTAGGAGCATGGAGCTCTAACCACCTGAGCCACTGGGCCGGCCCCTCCTTGCTCTTCACCGCAGCCTATAGTGACACGGAATGTCCCCGGCTGGATGTGAGCAGAGGCTGTTCTGTGCCCAGGTTGCCTCCCCTCAATGAGCTGTTCCTCGATGTCTCCAGTGCAGGACCAACTTCTCCATGAAGCAAAGCAAGCACAGCGCCCAGGGCCCAGGGTGCTCCAGGGGCCCATGGAAATACTTCCATTCCTTTTAAAATCAGAAGAAAAATTAAGTATCGTAATCATGAATATTTAATAATGAATCAAGCCTAGATTACAGTCATCTTTCTACCAATATGGTTGGAAAATATAATTAATTATTTATTTTTATGAAGGAAGGGGCCAGTGAGGCCAAAGTGCCTAGCAATGAAGTGGGGCCATAATGTGGCCCCACTACGGCGTCTGCATCGTCAGCCACCGAGCCCCTGCTCTGGCTCGGACAAAGCTGCCCGCCTCCCACCTGCCACAGTTTATGAAATGATGATGAGAGAAGAAGGAACAAGTATGGAGCGGTGAAAAAGAGAAGAGCGGGGCTGGGAGGAGACTAGCCAATGAATGGCGGCCAGACAGAAAGAGAAGAGTCTGGAAGGACAGAGTTGCCGACCAGAGCAGATGGCCGAGTGGGAGGGGCAGGAGAGATGGGGAGACGGGTGTGTGTGTGTGTGTGATATCAGAAGTCTGATGCATGGTGTCAGGACGGCGAGGACAGAGTGTGCTGCCTTAAACAAGCATTTCCCAGGGCCCTTGTTACTTTCCTATGGCTACTGTAACAAATTATCACAAATTTGGTGACTTAAAGCAACAGAAATTTATTCTCTCACAGTTCAGAAGACCAGAAGTCCAAATTCAAAATCACTGCACCGAAATCAAGGTGTCAGCAGGGCTACACTCCCTCCAGAGGCTCTAGGGGAGAGTCTGGTCTTTGCCCCTTCCGGCTTCTTGTGGCTGCCAGCATTCCTGGTCTTGTGGCGACACACTCCAATGTCTGTCACTGTGGTCACATTGCCTTCTCCTTCTGTCTTCTGCCTCTCTTTAAAGTATACTTGTGATTACATTTAGGGCCCACTCTGACATTCCAGGAGAATCTCCCCATCTCAAAATCCTTCATTGAATCGCATCTGCAAAGACTTTCCATGTAAGGTAACATTCACAGGTTCCAGGGATTAGGAGCGAGTTATCTTTGGGGCCCGTTATTCGCCTACTGCAGAGCCACAGAGGCAACACAGTATCAGAGGGGCCTGCCTCCAGCCAGCCTGGCCCTTACCTGAGACCAGTGGAAGGCAAACCACCTCCTGCTTCACAAACCAGCACCTCCTGGGATGGAGGTCCTTCTGCCAGGGTCTTGGGAGAGGAGGGAAGGAAGCAGGCTCTGCAATGGTGGTGGGGGGATCTGGAGACCACTGGAATTGGCTAGGACAGCACTAGGGAGGTAAAGCACCCAGTGAGGAGAAGGTCAAAGAAAGTGCCCTTCCCCTACCTAGATGCTGACTCTAAATCTGATCTGGATTCTCGTTTCACTAGTTCCACGCTCAGCAGCTGCTCAGACCTGAGCCAGCCCTTGACCTCAGGGAGCTCTCCATCTAACACAGGAAGCAACACTGACCAGCATCATCCTCTTCAATATGCTGTAAACGGAGATGAGGCCCCTAAAGCGGGCCCTGGAGGTGGGGCAGTGGAGGCCCAGGGAGGGAGGGTCGTTTTTTGTCTGAAGTCCACGTAACACAAAGGCTTCGCATTTCCTCAGTCCCCTACCCCCAGCGCCTTCCTGTCCTGTCTCAGTGATTTTGTCATGTTGGTGTCTTCCTAGTCACACTTTAAAAGTGAAATAAGGACCGTCTAATTCTTCCTGCCTTAGAAGAGCTTCCCTTAGACTCACAGGAAGTGGCCCCTCCCAGGCTGTGCCCCTGGGCAGTCAGCGTACAGGACCCCTGGAGTCAGGCTGAATTTAGCTCACTCAACACTGTAATGCTCATTTCACAGGCATATTTGAGTAAAGCACAGAAATAAGTAGTCACGCTGCCTTCTCAGCACCAGGCCAGCTCCCTCCTTTAAACTAAGAAGATTCTGCCCTGAAACGGGAACCTCTGGTGGCAGATTGGGAAGCGGCAGAGCCTCCTGCCATGTCTAGAATCTCCAAATCAACCCTAAAATGGAACACACGGGCTGAAATGTGGAGAGACTCTTCTAATCTCAATTTTGCCTCTTTCCAGCTTTGTGACTTTAAGCAAATCACTTAAAATATCTATGAACCTGTTTCCTTACCTGCGAAATGAGTGCGGAAAGGTCTGGCTAAGAGGACAATTATGCACGTGCCTTCGACAATTGAGTCCGCGGGGGACTAACTACGCGCTACCCCTCCAGGTGGGCCCCAGGCCAGGGGGTCTTCCACCTCCCTGGCTCTCTACCTCCTCGGCCCATCCTCCGGGAACCTTTGCCCCCAACCACCCAACGCCTATAGGGTCCTGGCACCAGAGCCTTTTCAAGTCAGTTTGCGGAGCGCTGGGACGCTGTGGTCTGTGGGTCCTGCGTGGGGTGGGGCGCACGAGGGCGCCCTCAGGTGTTTTGAACCACAGGACCGGAGTTCAAGTGCGCAGTCAGGCCCAGCCGAGCCCCCACCTGCCGGCTCCAGCTGAGTTCTCGGACGCCCAGGCATCGGCCCCTTGCCGGCGCCACCCACGCGCGGACTCTTAACTGGGCTCGCCTAGCCCGCGGGGCCCACGCGGCGGGCGGGGCGAGCCGGGGCCTTTGTGTTCAAACCGCCCAATGGGCGGTGGTAGGGGGCGGCGACGCGGGCGGGGCCTGGCCAATGGGCTGCGGCCTGTCAGCGTTGATTGACAGGCGCACACATACACACTCGGCCACGCGCGCGCCTCCTGTTCCCACTCGCGCAGCGAGGTTCTGCGCGGGCCGCATTGTCCGCCGCACTCGCAGCTCCCGACCGCCGGCCTCGTCCCGCGCCACCGCTACCCGCGCGTCCCAGGGCCCCGCGCCGAGCGCCGTTCGCCGGATTCGGAGTCGGAAAGGGGGCGCGCCCGGGCGTCGCGGCGGCCTCCTACGCCTCGGGTCCCGCACGGAGCGGCCGCGGCAGCAGGTAACAGCCGGCCGTGGGCCTCTGGCGAGGGGACGCGCGGGGCGAGGATGTTGGGCGGGCCTCACCCGCCTCCCCGCGGGCGCCGGGCCCGGCCTGACCCGGGGGTCATCCCTGGGCCGCTCCGGCCAGGGCCGAGGTGCCCAGGCCTGGTTCTTCCTCTTCGGGCCAAGCTGGGCCGGGCTCCAGCCCCGCCCGGCGCACGCCCCTGGGCCGGTCGGGAAGGGCCAGCGCCGTGCCAAGGCCAGCCGCCCTGACTCATCTCCGCCGGGCCCTCGCCCCCAGGGCCGGCCGCCCCACTGGTCAGCCCGGAGGGCGGATGTCTCCGGGCGGGACTTCCCCGGGCAGAACCTCCCAGGGAGGAGGAGAGTGAAGACCTAGCTGCTCCAAACCGGCCCAGGGCAGTGCCTGTGTTTTCGTGCCAGTCAGGCAGTTTCCAGGGACAGACAGTTCTCTGCCTCTGCCGCTGCCTGTCACAACTCTGGGAATAGGAGGAAGGCCCATTTTGTTCAGTTCTAAAAAGAAACCAAATAGGGGGCGGGAGTGTGACTTAAAGCTGAGAGGCAGGGAAGGCACGTGGTTGGTAAAAATCTGCAGGTTCAGTCCACAGGGAATGAAGGGAGAAAGGAGTTAGCACCTGGAGCGTTTTACAGGCCCCACGTAGGAGTGCAGGGTGAAACTGGCCCAGAGTGAAAATGACCCGCGGAAGATGCCCAAGATCTATGTTAAGACTGAACAGATACTGCTTTATAAGTTTGTGAAGGGAGCTGGGCAAGATGGTTGAGCAAAGGATGTGGTTCAGCTCCAAAGAGGGGAGGGATGTTTTACTGGAGGGTTTCTTAACTGATTGGGTGTGTGTGTTGGGGAGGGTGTCAATTCTGATATGCAAAAAATTTGAGCTCCTAGAAGTTCACCTCCTGTTTTGTTTTGGACGGTGGAGGATTGACCTTTTACATTTTGTGAAACCCAGACTCAGTTGCAAACTGATTTTTGATACCAGGATGCCACAGGAAAGACTAAGGCACCTCTGGGAGGTGGAGGTGCTGACAGTTCTCAACGCTACACACACACACACACACACACATACACACACGTACCTCCGTCTAAATATTTATATTCTTGCCAGCCCCAGCCTTCAATATTGTGAAAACACATTGCTTTGTTTCTGCCCCAGGGTGACAGCCTCCATTTCAGCGGGGCAGGGCTTAGGAGGAGGAGCCTGTGTGGGCATCTGGAGCTTTCAGGTGGGGAGGGCAGTAGTGAGGGTGGAATTGCCTTATAAGGAGTGGAATATAGAAAAGAACCCAGGCCAACTTCCTGCTTTGGCTACTACCAATCGGTCCTTTTACCAACACAGACTAAAGCCAGAGGGATGTCAGGTGGACAGCCTACCTGAGAAGATACTAATAAGACCAAGACATGAGGCTGCTTGTTTTTCAGAAGAGGACTTTCAAGAATTCTCCAGCTGGATTAACCAGACCTTCTGGTTTCCATAGTCTGAGTGGGGATGTAGAGTCTGTGCCTACCATACAACCCAGAGAACTAGCAATTTAAATATCTCCCAGGAATATTAGAAGTGATAACAAGTCACAAATACTAAGGACTCTTGAGTGGATCTAAGGATAAGAGTGACTGTACCATGGGCGGGCCGACGCACCACGTGGACACCGCACATTGGTAATCCGAGGTTTGGAGTTTGGGTTTCCAGAGCTTATCAGCCCTCCTCGGGGGCCAGAATGCCACCTTTTGCCAGGTCTTTCACTTCGGCCTCTTTCTAGTCCTCCATATCAATTCCAGAGCCTGAGTTCCTGCCCCTGTGACCCCACACTGCTGCTCCACCTCCCTGTCTTGTTAGTTTGTTAACATATTTGTTGTGTAACAACTCTGTCTACAGCCTGTTCTGAGCATATTTGAGTCTATGAAAGAGTCTATTTGGGGACATAGAACACATTCCTGAAACAACTTGTAAACTTCGTTGTGGAGTGGGAAGATGTAGGCCCTGTCACCTGTCAGCTGTGAGCTCAAACCCTGGCTCTGTCACTTACAGGCCCTGTGGCTGTGGGCACGGTCATCTCAGTGTCCCAGGCTCCTTCCTTGTACGATGGGAGCAATGATGTCTCCCTTGCTCGCAAGGATCAGAAATGGGTGACTAAGGAGTCAGGGACCTCGGAGGCATTTAACATAGTGTTTTATCATCACTGTCACCATCATATCAAGATGTACTGATGTTGTCACAGAATAACCAGCCAAGGGGAGAGGCATGCAAACTCCGTTAGAGGGCAGGGGTGCATCTGTTGGGTGCCTGTCATGTGCCACATGTCATAGGTAATGGAAGGTCCAATTCTGGCTCTCACGGAGCTCAGTGTCAGATAAACTGAAAGTTACAAAACCTGGTGGAAAGCACCATGAAAGAGGCTACCTGGGCACTAAGTGAGTCTGCGGCAGGGTGTGGACTCCAGCATGGGGGGGGGGGGGGGAGTGCCCACATCTCAGGCTGTTTTGGCTGCATGCAGAGAGGATGGTCTCTCTCCTCCCCCAGGGAGGAGCTGCTGACAGCCCCAAGCCTCACAAGCCTCACGTGTCCTTCTTTCTCTCCCAAGAGTCTCTTTAGGGGAAGGGACCCCATCCCACCTCATCATGTCTCGGCGAAGCCAGCGCCTCACGCGCTACTCCCAGGGTGATGACGACGGCAGCAGCAGCAGTGGTGGGAGCTCAGTGATGGGGAGTCAGAGCACCCTGTTTAAAGACAGTCCTCTCAGGTAGGGGACTGCCGCCATCTCGGGGGATCACGCTGACCCACAGAGCGGGGGCTTGGGCAGTTCACTGCGCAGCGTCTTCCTGTTGGGACCTTTGTGGGTGGAGATGAGATGCCCTTATCCAGTCAAGGGGGACATTCACACCTATGAGGAAGCCAAGACCCGGTGCTGCTGCTTCTCCCCCTACTGTAAGCCTGGCTGCTGCTCTAGTGTTCAGAGAACAGGAAGTGGGGAGAGGCAGCTTCAAGAATAAGCCAGGCCGGAAACCCCCGACACTGCAAGCTCGGCTCTTAGGAACCCCTTCTGCTATGGATGGGCGTGCCTGTCTCATCACCCTCCCCAGACCCACACGCATGTGTCTCACCATCTGTAGGGCCTCAGCTGGGCCAGCCAAGCAGCTGAGGAGAGGAGTGGATCCCAGGGGCACTGGGAAATCAGTAAGGCGGGCACTCTCCTCATCCTGCCCCCCTTGCAGACATGAGACCCCATAGAGTTGACTAGCTCTGGGAGGCCAGGTTGGGTCTGTCTGGGTTTTCAGTGGGTTGTGGAAATGACTAATCCATTAAGAAGCATGAGAAAAATCTTTGGCTTTTAAGTTAGAGACATAGATTTAAATCCTGGCTCTATCACCTACTAACGATCTCACCTAACTGCTGCTGAGATTTGGAGATAATGCGAGCAGAGAAGATATCTGTCTGTCTTGGCTGGGCTGGGCTGGGCTCTGCAGTCAGCAGTCAGGAGCTGTCAGTTGCTTAGCAACGAGGCCAACCCACTCACTACAGGAGGGCAGAGCTGCTGGCTTCCTGTTCCAGGCTGGGCTCACCTGCCTGTTCCCCCTGTCCTCTCTTGGCCTACTGCCTACAGGACTCTGAAGAGGAAATCCAGCAACACGAAGCGCCTCTCCCCAACGCCACAGCTGGACCCCCCCTCCGACACACACACCTCCTACTACAGCGAGTCCGTGGTCAGGGAGTCCTACTATGGTAGCCCCCGAGCCGTCAACCTCGCCAGGAGCTCCATCCTCGATGACCAGCGGCATAGTGACCCCTACTGGAGTGAGTGTCCGGAACCTTTCTCCTGGGGCTTTGCTTCCTCTGGAAACTTAAAGGTCCTAAATGCCACACCCCTGCCCCCCACGCCACACACAAATGCTTCCTAACCACTTCTGGGCCAGAGGAGGGGCTCCCCATCCTCAGAAACCCTTGGAAGAGCAGCCAGGTGTCTGAACTTCCAGGAACCTTCAGGTGATAAAGTAGCCACGTAGCCCAGGAGACTGAGGGGCGGGGCCCAGCTCACCATCCCTGACACCCGGGAGAGGCCAAGGGCAGATTCCGTCTGTCCGTCAGCGACACTCCTCAGGGTGTCCCCTGAGGCCCTCTGGAATACCCTCCTGCGAGCATCGCTGTGCCCCAGGGGAACCCTGCGTTCTTCCCTCCTCAGTTGACGATCTGCGGGTGAGGAAGAGGAGAGGCACAGGTGGCACCGAGAGCAGCAAAATCAACGGGCTGGCGGAGACCAAGCTGGCGGAGGACTTCCTGGGGTCTTCCTCGGGCTACTCCTCTGAGGATGACTACGTAGGTAGGCAGCCTCTTCCCCTCTGCCCCATCCTCATGGAGACGCTCCGGCAGTTCCGGGACGGCCGGGGAGGTGACGGGAAGCCTGGGAAAGGCACCCCTGACAGCTTGAGGGAGCATAGTGTCTGGCGGGTGCCTCCACAGACCAACTGGCATCCCTCCTGTGCCAGCCTGGCGCCCTGAACCCTGGCCTGGGGTGGCCCTCAACACCCTGGGCTGTGACCACCCTGCCCCCACTAGGCCTGCGGTCAGCTCCATTGTTTGGCTCATTTCCAGCAAGCAGTTTAGCGTGGGCTTCATGTGAGGCGGTGCCCTGATCCCTCGGTCCCGTTCTGAATGGGTTGATGGTTTGCCCATGAGGAGAGGGATGCAGGCAAGGAGCTTAAGGGAAATAAAATGTCAGAAACCTACTGTTTTGTTCCTTCAGCAGACAGTTACTGACCTGCTAGGGGCCAGGCTGTGTGACGCTCTGGGGATGTCATGGGAGAGTGATCCGTGGTCTCAGCCCACAGTCTAAGGAGAAGACAAGTAGTAGGCAGTTTCCAGGGCTCCTCACAGTGAGGACAGACTGAGCTGGTCTCCTCTCTGTCCCTGCAGGCTACTCAGAGACGGACCAGTGGAGTTCAGGTTCACGGCTGAGGAACACTGTGTCTCGGGCAGGCTCTTTTTTCTGGACGGTGTTCACTTTTCCAGGTGGGTGCTGGCTATTCTGTGCACAATTGTTTCCATTCTCTAGAGCAGGGGTGTCAAAACTGCGGCCCGTGGGCCAACTGTGGTCCGCAATCCATTGTTCATTGGCCCGCAGCAAATTCCAAAAATATATTTAGTTTACTCAAATAAACCAGGTGAGGCAATACGTACTTCACCTCGAGTTAGTGGCCCGGCTGTTTGTGTATTTTACCGCATATGGCCCTTGGTATAAAACGTTGAAAAAAAGTTTGGATACCCCTGCTCTAAAGCATTGACTTCGCACCTTTCTCCCTGCATTTGGGCATCCAGCCTATACAGACCGTAGGACCACTGGGGAAAGCTCGTTCTAGAATAATCATGTTCTAGAAAGAGCTGTGGGGACATCCTCGCTTGGAAGGGCAGGAGCAGCAGTGGAACAGGGCAGAGGGCGCTGACAGAGTGGGCGAGTGAGATTAGAGGAGTTGGGTAGCCGTGGGACAGGACTGGTGCATTGGCAGCTGGGTGTTAATAGGGGCAGGGGGACTGCAGGTGGAGAGAGAGCAGCGCCCCAGGCTTCCGGCTCAGGGTGACGCTTAGGCCTGACGGTCCCTCTTCCAGCGCGGCTCTTTGGACTTCTGTACTGGTGGGTCGGCACCACTTGGTATCGCCTGACGACAGCTGCCTCCCTCCTTGATGTCTTCGTTTTAACCAGGTGAGAGAGACTCCTGCCTGGACCATGGCTCAGAAAGCCCCAGGTGGGAGTCTCAGACAAGCTGGCCTCCCGTGCTGGTCAGGCCTCAGGCACTAGCCAACCAGTGGTGTTTCCCAGGACATCCAGCTTCCCTCTTGGCCCCGGGACGACCTATACCCCAGTTGCAGGCGCTGCCTGAGGGTGCTGAGGGCTTGTTCCCCAAGTCCCTGACCCAGCAGAGCCAGGATTTGGGAACTGGCTCCTTGGCAGAGGAAAGAAAACTGAGCGAGGAAGTCAGGGTCCCTGTGGCCGTAATCCTGGTTGGAAGGGCGGCCAGCTATGCTGAGAAGACGGGCCAGGATGGATTCGTGTTAGCAAAGAAAAGGTTCTTCATTTTTCTAAAAGAAGATGTTGCTCGTTTAAGGAGTTCCATGTTTTTTTTCTATATTTGCTTGCTTAGAGGAGCTCAATACATGAAATTTTTTCAAAGACCACACTACTTATTTTTAATAACATCAATAAAATTTAGAGCCACACTTGTCCCCATTACATCCAGACCTGTAGCTAAAGCTCTGGAGTGTCCATCTAGCCCTGGCAAGATGAGACACTCAAGGGTGTCCCCTTCAACTCCTGTTGAGCACTCAGGAAAAGTCTCAAGGGACTCCCCAGGGGAACCCAGAGGCCCTGGCGCCCTCTGACACCTCTGCATTCCCTGTACTCCCCTCCTGTGGTCCAGGCGCTTCTCGTCCCTGAAGACCTTCCTGTGGTTCCTCTTACTGCTGCTGCTCCTGACTGGCCTGACCTATGGTGAGCTGACGCCCTGTGACGGGGGAGGGTGGGACAGGAGCCTCCGAAATGGGGCCGCCAGCCAGAGGGGCAGGGCAGAGTGTGGGCAGAGGCCGGTGCCCAGCAGAACTGAAAACTAAAGGGGTGGTGACCACCTACAAGAAAGGGAAGGAGGCAGGACAAGTGGGGTCAGCGCGAGCCTGGGCACCTCCCGAGTCCGAAGCCCCAGGCTGCTCCTATCTGACTCTCCTGGGTCCTCTGCTGACTAAAGCTGCCACGTTCTCAGGGTGTCCGGTGGGTGAGAGGGGAAGTGCCCAGACCCACTGATCTTGGCCTCAGTTTGGGTAGCCACAATGGACTGCAGAGAGCATCCTTGGAGCCACCTGGGCCAGAACATGTCCCACCTAGTACAGGAGTATTAGGGTAAAAAGCAGGGACTCGGATACCCTTGTTATTAGCAGTTATTTGTCCTCCATTCCAAATCAGGACGCAGTCTGGGTGAGTGAATTATTGTTATAAGATCAAGTCCGATCCTTAGCTATCTTTAAGCTCAAAACAATAAAGTAGTGAAGAGAAGAAAGTACACCTTTTTACACTAAGATGCCTGTCATTTACAAGACGCACTATATTGTCCCAGTCTCTATTATGGGACTTCCAAATTTGTTACATAGTTGTCATTATTATGTTGTGATACATATATACATTTGTATCAACCTTTTATTTGTCAATTTCACATGAGTTTCACAATTCCATACTAGGTGCCTCTAACCTTCCCAGGCTCAATTTTAATGATTGTACCAATTTGTAATTAAAGGCCAGGTTTTGTTATTTTTTTTTAGAGAGTTGGTTTGGCATCTGTTCAACTTGTATTTCTTTTACTTATACCAAAGGTAGAACATTTTTCCGAGTGTTGATTTCCTTTTTGTTTCCTGTTACAAGAACAGCTTGTTCATATCCAGTAGAAACTGGGCATCGCCCTTACAATAATAATGACCCTCTATAATCACTCGGGAAGCACACATTCGCATGAGTTGCTACCTCAGTGTAGTTTGAGCTTCACCCTCACCTTGGGGAGTTGGTGCAGCTGATGTCCTGATGCCTCATGAGGAGATGCGGATGGCGAGTGAAAGGCAGGGTGGACGGAGTGGCCTGCTCAGGGAGAGCAGGAAGGGAGCGGGTGTCCAGAGGGTGTAACTGACAGTCTGGTGGTAAGTGCTGCCTCCTGCTGTGCACCTGCTGTGGCAGAGCAGGAGTGACAAGTGTGACATCTTACTGAATGGAGACTCTTCGGCCTATGGCTTGTTCAGGTGTCCTCACCCCCCAAAGCCCAAGAGTAAATACATCAAACACATGGCCCCTAAGCAAGATGCCAGCGTCCGTGTGGCCGTAGCCTTGTACTTCATTCTGGGGCCACAGGCAGCCTCTCCAGCGCGTGTATTCTGTTTCAGTGATTCTCAACCATGGCAGCCCATTTGAGTCACCTGGGAAGCTTTTAACACTCAGCTACAGAGGGTGCCGCCAGACCAATGAACTCACCCTCTGGACTGGGGTCAGACAAGCTCCCTGGGGATTCTGATACACAGTCTGGGGCTGAGAACCATCACCAGGGCCTCGGTTCTAGCCCTGGATCGTCCCTAGCTTATTGAGCCTTGCTCTCCACGTTTTGCCATCTGCAGAAAGATGAGGGTTTCTGAGGAGATCTGAGAGTGCATACACTCTGGGACTGTCAGCTGGAAGTTGCTACGTCAGAGAAGGACGGGCACCTCCCTTCCTCTTCCCGCCTGCCGGCAGGAGCACAGCTCAGCTCAGGTCGAGACAGGCTACTGATGTCTGGTGTTGACTAGGCTGCTGTCCTCAGACTGTGAGCCACCTTGTTCACAGCCTGCCTCCTGGGTAACCGCCCTCTCCCCTGCGTACAGGTGCTTGGTATTTCTACCCCTATGGGCTGCAGACATTCCAACCTGCCGTGCTTTCCTGGTGGGCAGCAAAGGGCAGTGGCCGGCAGCATGAAGCATGGGAGTCCAGAGACGCGTCCCCACATTTCCAGGTGAGTATCTTCGTTCACACGCTCCTCCCTCAGCCTGTGTTTGCAGTTGTTTTCCTGCTCTGGCACCTGACACACACAGCTGTCCTAGCTGGGACACCTCATCACTATCGTTTGGAGTGTACGTATGGGGGGAGGGGCGGGTTGCTTAAATATGACTCAGAACTGTCCCAAAGTTAGTTGCCATCTTCAGAAGCACAGAAAACAGAAGGAAAAGGAATCAGACAAACTGTTTTGTCTGCTTTGTTCCTTGCAATATAGTTTCACAAATATTTACTGAGCGTGGTTCTATGAATAAGGTAATATGTGGGTCAGTTACCTATTAGCACAGGCAAACCACCCCTAAAATCAGTGCCTTAAAACTACAAGCCTTTGATTAGCTCATGAGCCTGTGGCTCCTGTGGCTGGCTCTTGTGGGCTGGTCGTGGCTGGACTCCCTCGTGCGTCTGTAGCTGGCTGTGAGCAGTGGACGGGCTGTACGCCACCTGTGCTTCCGTCATCCTGCAGGCCGGCCCGGTCTTGTTCTCACAGCAGCCGAGCAAGGTTCCCAGAGAGCAGAATCAGGCCAGCCCTTTTGAGGCCTAGTCAGAACTAGTACCCTGTCATGTCTGCCACATTGTACGGGCCTAAGCAAAGCCCAGAGTCAGTCCAGCTTAAGGAGGAGAAACAGACTCCACCTCTCAATGGGAGCAGCTGCAGGGTGCAGGGAAGGTCGGTGGCCATTTTTGCAGTCTCCCAGAGGCTGAAGATGAAACAGGCCCAGGCTGTGCCCTCAAGGAGCTTGCAGTCCAGTGCGGGGTGGGGTGGTGACACGTGCACAAAACCAGAATGTGTGTGTGCAGGTCCTGGGTTCCACAATGAAAACTTAAAACTCTTTATCCCCTGATTATAGTTATTTACTTTTGCTTTGCTTGTATCTTGGTGAACTTAATTCGGTATCACTTACGTTTTGTGGGGGGGTCACATCTTTAACCATTTAGTTTGATTGATACCGTGTTTCCCCGAAAATAAGACCTAGCTGGACCATCAGCTCTAATGTGTCTTTTGGAGCTATAAGACCTGGTCTTATTTTACTACAATCTTATATAAGACCCGGTCTTATTTTACTTATTATAATAAAATAAGACCGGGTCTTATATTAATTTTTGCTCCAAAAGACTCATTAGAGCTGATGGTCCGGCTAGGTCTTATTTTTGGGGAAACACCATATTACTTTCCTGACCATGACCTTATTATTTCATAAAATAATGACCTATTCTGGCATTTATAACTTTTCCCTTTTTAATCATTAGGAAAGGCATTAAATACAATTTAATTTCAGGACCACCTTTTTTTTGTAAAAAAGGAGAAGAGTGAATATATCTTTGTATTTGCTACATTTGCATAAAGACACTAATAAAAATAGCTGTCTGGTTTGGGATGGGGTGGTGGTGAGGGCACTGGGTGGGTGGAGGCACATGTGAGGAGCGTGACTTTTGACTGTTTGTTTGCTTTTTGAGTCATGCAAATGTACTGCTTATTTTAAAAATGGAACTTTTAAAACTCAGAAGTAACCTCTGTACCCAGCAGTCCCCTGTCCTTTAACCGATAGTTGACAGACTGTGTTTTATGGTTTCTCTTGGCAAAGGTTTTCGTTGTTAAGCCAACAAGGTTCTCAAAATTCATGGCATGCTATCCAGTGCCACCCACAAGTCCAAATGACTTCTATTCTGTCTTCTCTGTGGGGCATCCAGTTAAAGAGGGAAAAGAAAGCTTTTTCAAATTATTTTGTCTTTTAGCTGTAGTTATTGACGGGAGAAGAGGAAGCTGTTGAAAGTCAGCAGCTCAGTCCCGTGTTCTCCCACCTCCTAGGAAAGGAAAGGGGGGATGGGCGCAGCCCAGCAGGTCACCTGGCCCAGTGGCCCTCTTGTGCCTCCTTCCTGTCCTCTTCTTGGATGGTCCTCCATTCGGATCCTTTCCGAGGAGGGCACTGTGTCCCCTCTCACCGGCCCATGTGCACTCCTTCTTGAGGATCAGACCCCTCCGGTTGCCTGTGTGTCCCCGTACCCTGTGTTTTGCTGTCACCACACTCACCGCACCCATTTACCTGCTGATGGAGTCACCCACCTGCAGGGCAGAGAGACCCAGTGTGTGTCCAGCCTCAGACCCAGCATGTGTTTACCTTTGGGTGTGTCTGGGATTCTCTTCCCTTTCTTTTCAGGAAACCCTGCTGTCATAGGTCCCTCACCTCTGTGCCTTTTCCCTCCCTGCCCTGCCAGGCTGAGCAGCGCATTCTGTCCCGGGTACACTCTCTGGAACGGCGCCTGGAAGCTCTTGCTGCCGAATTTTCCTCCAATTGGCAGAAGGAGGCCATGCGGCTGGAACGCTTGGAGCTGCGGCAAGGGGCCACTGGCCAGGGAGGCGGGGGCAGCCTGAGCCATGACGACACCCTGGCACTCCTGGAAGGGCTGGTGAGCCGCCGCGAGGCTGCCCTGAAGGAGGGTTTCCGCAGGGACACTGCTGCCCAGATCCAGGTAGGCGAGGAGCTGCAGTCTCCAGGCAGGACCTGAGTGTCGAGTGTGGGTGACACCTTGGGCGCGGGGGTGGAGGGGGCGAGACCCTGACACGAGAGAGACAACTCTGCCACTTGGCCGTTACCTTCTCGAAGCCTTCGTTTCCTCCTCTTTAAAAAGGAGACTGTCCTCTCTAGCTGCGTTGTGAGCACGAGATTGTACAGTGCCTGGCACCATGTAGGTGGACAGTCAGGATCACGGGAAGGAAGCTCTGTAGCAGAAAGGCCGGGAGCTGAAGTCTGCACCCAATGGCCTGGTCGCACTGCAGCCACACCACTTACGGTGGGAGGCAGGTGGCCTCTGTGTGCCATGTGGTCCAGTCCTCAGCCTCTTTCCTGTCCCGACAGGAGGAACTGCTCACCCTGAGAGCAGAGCATCAACAAGACTCAGAAGACCTCTTCAAGAAGATTGTCCAGGCCTCCCAGGTCAGTGGGCTTGGGGCACCTGGGCCTGCAGGGGGGCCCTGACCCAATTCAGCATCTGTTGCTGGGCTGAGACACTTGGCCTCCTGAAGGGCCTGCGGGACATAGTGGGGTGTGTGTGTGTATGTGTGTGTATATGTGTGTGTGTATATGTGTGTATGTGTATATGTGTGTGTATGTGTGTATGCGTGTGTATATGTGTGTGTGTGTATGTGTATGTGTGTGTGTGTGTGTGTGTGGTCTCCTGTTACAGCTTGAACTGATCCCACCTGGACTGGAACGCTCTGCAGGGACGCACTGGGAGCCAAGAGGAAAGGAAGGGCCGCCTCCAAGCCGCCCGTCATGTTGGGTATAACATGCTGAATGAATGAGCAAACGTGTGAATGCCTGTGTGCCAGATACGGGGTGAGATTCTTATAAGGACCTTCACCAGGAGGCCAGTTTGACATTTACTGGAGCAGTTGGGAGACCCTGGGGCACGGATGTGGTTAAGCAAAAACCCCAAATGGAACAGATCCTGCTCTGGGAGGCCGATTGCTCTGAGCCTGACAATGCTTGTGTTTGTCCCTTCTTCCTGCTGACAGGAGTCTGAGGCCCGACTCCAGCAGCTGAAGTCCGAGTGGCACAGGTAATGGGCCCTACAGTGTGGCCTCCCCACCCCTCCCCGCGCCCAGGCAGGACTGGGGAGCAGAGCCCCAGAGCAGAGTTCTGACTGTGTCCCAAGCAGAGAGCAGATGGCTGAAACCTGCCTCGGGACCATGTGCTTAGAGCCTGTCCTTGAGGCGCAGTTGAGGTTGGGGGTGGGGGCATTGCAAGAGAATTGGGATTCGTGGTTTCATGCACACACACCATCTTTTCTGTACAGCCGCACACAGGATGCCCTTCCATGCCTTAGATGTACTCGGGGAGGGTGTGAGTGGCTGAGGCAGAGTGAATGGTGCATCTGGGCTTAGAGAAGGAGCAGGATAAGAATTTGCTCCCTGGAACAGGCAAAGCCCGGGGCTGTGTAACAGCCAGGATCTCTAAGAGTAGGCCTCGCATTCACCTGTAGGTGGTGGGCACACATTATATCAGGAGTCAGCGAGGGGACCCTCTTGTTTTCCTCACCAGAGACCCAAGGCTCACTCTTCTCTCTTTGGGAGCAGGATGACCCAGGAGTCATTCCGGGAGAGCTCCATGAAGGAGCTGGGGCGGCTAGAGGGCCAGCTGGCAGGCCTGCGGCAGGAGCTGGCAGCGCTGGCTGTGAAGCAGAACTCGGTGGCGGACCAAGTGGGCCTGCTGCCCCAGCAGCTCCAGGCCGTGCGGGACGACGTGAGTTGGGACCATCCAAGTCTCCTGCTGGACAGCCTGTCCTCTGAGACCATCTGTCCTAGGAGTCTGCCTGGGGCAGAGGGCGTCTTGCCCTGGCAGCCTTTCAGTGCCACTAGCCCCCGGCCCTGGACTTGGCACAGATGTTGGCTTCCTTTGATGGGAGCTCTTCCTGTTTTGCTCTTGAGATCATGGAGGGTTGTTCATATAGTTTTCCTCCATGTAGCCCAAGCAGGTGCGTGCTGGCCCTGCCCTTGCCTTAGGAAGGCCTGCATTCCTTCCCTACCCCTCTACCCAACCCAGGCACTGCCCTGCTCTGGCCGGGGCTCTGCCATGGCAGGTCCCACTGTCCCCACCAGCCTCCCAGAGCGAGATCTTTTTTTGGTCCCTAGGTGGAGTCTCAGTTCCCTGCCTGGGTCAGTCAGTTCCTTCTCCGAGGTGGGGGAACCCGCACTGGGCTCCTTCAGCGAGAGGAGATGCAAGCTCAGCTGCAGGAGCTGGAGAGAAAGATCCTCGCGCACGTGGCCGAGATGCAGGGCAAGTCAGCAAGGGAGGCCGTGGCCACCCTGGGGCTGAAGCTGCAGAAGGAAGGCGTGGTCGGGGTGACAGAGGAGGTGAGGAACTGTGCTCCCCGAACCCCGATTTCTACACACACACACCATCTCCCCCATCCCGGGGAGCCATAGACCTGCAGTCCCACACTGCCAGCTCCCTGGTATGGTCCAGGACCCAGGTGACATGCAGAGGGCTCCGATGTTTGCTTTGGGGCTGGAATGGGAGGGTGGGTAGGTGGCACGTGTGCCTGGACACCAGCGTGCTGCAAGCAGAGGAGGGGTCAGTCTGTGGGGCCCTGGCCCTGGCACTGGGGTCCGAGGGTGGACTAGCATGCCGCCTGTCACAGCTGCTCTGGGTGCCTGTTTCAGGACGTGCACCACATTGTGAGCCAGGCCCTGAAGCGCTACAGTGAGGATCGCATTGGGATGGTGGACTACGCGCTGGAATCGGGAGGTGCGTGCGTCTGCCAGGCAGCGGGGCGAGGCGGGCAGGGCTGAGCAGCAGAAGCCACCTAAGCTCGTCGGGACATACCGACACCAGCCTTGGCCAGCTGCTCTGGGGTCTGGGGCACCTGCGCTGGCCTGAGATGACATGGCAGTAGTGGTCCGTCCTTGGGCTGCCTTGGCCCTTTAAGCCTGGGGTCCTCTTGGCTGCCGAGCTGAGCTGGTTGTTGGGCCTCCCTCCCCTGCCGACGACCCTGACGGCCTCTTTCCTGTGTCAGGGGCCAGTGTTATCAGTACCCGATGTTCTGAAACCTACGAGACCAAGACGGCCCTCCTCAGCCTGTTCGGCATCCCCCTGTGGTACCATTCCCAGTCGCCTCGCGTGATCCTCCAGGTAAGGGCCCAGCGAGGGCACGAGCGGGGCCTGAGCACAGACGCCTAACTAGCTGGGTGACTGTCGCGTCCCGGGTCAGCCAGAGCTGCACTCAGGGAGGGCCCCTCGTCACCCACCCTGCGCTGACCTGACTTTCTTCCCCTTCAGCCAGACGTGCATCCAGGCAACTGCTGGGCCTTCCAGGGGCCCCAGGGCTTTGCCGTGGTTCGCCTTTCTGCCCGCATCCGCCCCACTGCTGTCACCTTAGAGCACGTGCCCAAGGCCTTGTCGCCCAACAGCACCATCTCCAGTGCCCCCAAGGACTTCGCCGTCTTTGTAAGTACCCCATCTGTGTGGGGCCGAGAGCTGCAGGAGGATCCTGGGGGTCTCCTCTGAGGATAAAGTTGGGGTCATTCTTTGGCTGGGGGAAGGGAGATGTGGAAGACGTGGCACCAGGGTGGGAAATGGCACTTCAGTCCCAGTTGTCTCTGGCTATGGAGGAAGAAACCGAGGCCCAAGGAGCTGAGTGACTTGTCACAGATCCCCACAGCAGCCCTGTGTCCAGGGCTCAGGCCCCCTGCTGTCCCGCCAGGGTAGCAGGGGACCAGGGTGGGGACAGGGCGGGAAGGCGCACGTGTAAGAGCAGGATCTTCCCTCCTCCTTTCGCTCTTTTCAGGGGTTTGATGAAGACGTGCAGCAGCAGGGGACACTTCTGGGCCAGTTCACCTACGACCAGGACGGGGAGCCCATTCAGACGTTTTATTTTCAGGTAGAGGATTCTGTTATGTAGCCCAGGGCATACGCACTGTCCTGTCCATTCAGCAGTTTGTGAGCAGTCACCCTGGGACAGGCACTGGGGGTTTAGAGCAGGGAACCACAGGCCCTGCCCTCACGCAGCTCAAGGTGTGGAACAGACACAGCTGTCCAAGGGCCCAAGCAGACGTCAGCACAGGGGACGGGCCCCTTCCAGACGCGGGGCGCTGGGGAAGGCTGTCTGGGAAGGACAGGTGTCTGCATGCGCATGGCCCACCCAGGTCTCGGACAGGGCAGCCTCAGTCTTCCAGGCCCTTGTTAGAAATGCAGAGTCCCAGTCTCTACCCCGGGAGGTTGACTCCTTAGGGCCGCTGGGACCCAGGAATCCGCATTCTAACCAGCGGCCCAGGTGATTCTGATGTGGGGAGCCTGCACGGCCCACTAGGAATGAGGACTTGGAATACACTAGTGTGACGACTGGATGTGAGAGGTGAAGGGACAGTGGCAGAAGAGGCTGGAGAGGAGACCTGGCTACCAGACCCAAGAGTTTCCGCCCTCAGGGCTGGGGAGGGGTGGACACTGCTGGGCTTCAGGCAGAGAAGTGACAGTGTGATGTGCACTGTGTAAATGGTGAGTCTAAGGGGACAGGCCCGGACCAGGGGACGGTCAGGAAGTGGTTGCAGGGAAGCGAGCCAGAAGTGAGCTCCCGAGTGTTGTGCGTGAGGGCGGAGAGGTGGCGGGACAGTGGGAGCGCCCCACATGTCAGGTCAGACGGGAGTAGGGAAGGGAAAGGGGGACATGAGGGGGCGCCGAGAGGCTAATGCAGAGGTGGGGGCAGGTTTGGCCACTGAGTTTGAGGCACCTGTGGACAGTCGTGGAGCTGTCGTGGGGACTGTGAGCTCCATGGTAACAGCAGCCATGGGAGTGGGATTTCTCGGGGTGGGGGGGCATGCAGACTGAGCTTTTAGGAGAGAGTGGAGGGAGAGAGGAAGGGTAGGAGAGCATGGTGCCTGGGGCATCACAGGAGGTGAGCTTTGCCCCAAAATCTGGCTCAAAAATTGTGGCTTTTTGAGCATAGACAGGGGCTTGACAGGAACTTGAGAAAGAAAGAAATTTTGCTTAGTTCAGAGTAAAGGAATTCTTTTCCAGTATCAACACATAGCAAGCCCTCCACAAAGGTAGTTTTGTCTGTCTACAGTAACGATCAAAAGCTCGTGTGAACTCGTCAGTTGGGGATGAATCGTGCTAGCTCGCAGCTCCAAGGCCATTTTTATGTGGCCCTGGGTGGGTGGCCCTGTAGGACCTCTGAAGCCCCTGGGGCTCCTTGACCCACCAGCTGGAGACTCCTCCAGTGTCTGAAACAGGAGCTTCGACATCCAGCTCTCTTCTGGGGCCCAGGGCGAGGGGCATGTGGCCTGAAGGGTGGTGGCGTGTTCCCTCCTGTGCCACCAGCGAGGCCTGAGGGCTCTGACACTCTTATCATCTTCTCTACCCAGGACCCTAAGGCCTCGTACCAGGTGGTGGAGCTGCGGGTTCTGACCAACTGGGGCCACCCGGAGTATACCTGCGTCTACCGCTTCCGGGTGCATGGGGAGCCTGCCCAGTAGGCCTCTGTGCTGCTGCCAGCCAGCTGGGCGGCCAGCCCTGCAGCACGCGCCCCCTTCTCCAGGAGTGGGAGAGCAGCAATCCTGCCACTTCCCCCACACGCTTGATCAGCTCACTTCCTTCCAGGACCAAGAAGCCCTGGCCCAGTGGAGAGAATGTGCAGGGCTTTCCTGGCGGGCTCCAGCGTCTTGATTCTTCGCTGTCCTCGTGCCAGGCACCGGGCATCTACTTCCCCCTCCTGGGAGCGGGGTGTATATATGTAGCATATCATTGAGGATGAGGCAGGAGGGGTGACGAGCGAACCTGTCCCAGCAGCCTGCCTGCCCCCTGCCCGTGGTGGAGGGGCTGACACCTAGGAAGCTGCTGGGAGGTGTGTGAATGACACACGTGCCAAAGCCATGGGTGGGACAAGCTAGGGCCTGAGGCAGGGAAGTGCGGCCCTCTGGAGGAGGGTCCTCATTGCACAGGTTGGGACTGGACAGCCAGCAGGCAGGAAGCTCCTGGTAGAGGGTAGCTGGGCTCTTCCAGAAGCCAGTGCCATCAACCTATAGGGTCCTTGAAGGGATTCTGTATATTGCCTTTGTACTGGGCCAAGGTGGGCTATGGGGTTTCTTGCCCTAGAGCAGGGGTGTCCAAATTTTTTTCAACGTTTTTCACCAAGGGCCATATCCGGTAAAATACACAAACAGCCAGGCCACTCACAAAGTGAAGTACGTATTGCCTCCCCTGGTTTAAGTAAACTATATTTTTGGAATTTGCTGCGGACCAATAAAAAACGGATCGCGGACCGCAGTTGGCCTTTGGGCCAGTTTGGACACCCCTGCCCTAGAGGGTCCGGTTTCTGTGAGCCTGGGGGCCGACCCCGTAGGATCCCATGCTTGGGAGACTAGTTGCTTTTCCTCTTCTGATGCTGAGATTGGGCGTGCCTGTGCCCCAGAGCAAGCCTGCCACGTTCCCCCAGGGTGCAGGGACCCTAGACCTGTCCCCTGAGGCCATAAGCATCCAGGGCCAGATAAAAGGGTGGGAGCAGGGGACTCCCTTGGTTGTCCTGGTGGCCCAGTGATGACAGTGATATTCAGGGTGTCGTGATGGGAGGAAGTCTGTCTGCACTGTGGGCCCTGCCCCACCTTCATCACAATCAGGTCCCTGATGTGAGGGGCCACAGCCGCCCCTTTGGGGCTCCTTTCAGCTCTTGCTCAATGCTGTTTCCTTTCTTGCTTTTTTTCTATGGGGGGTTGGGTAGGAAGGGGCCTGACCCAGCAGGCCCTGCTGTATTATGTAAATATTTTTCAAGGTGTTTTTTAACTGAAAAGCTAAGGGCTTGATTCTTAGCCCCGTTCTGTGGGGCGTTGGGTGACTTCAGTTTCTTGTAATCCGGCTGCCAAGAGGGGCTGCCATGTAGGCAGGCGCCCTTAGGAACAGGGCAGGCCGAGTGTGCTCCCGCAGGATGCTGGAATGAAGGGGAGACCACAGGCCATCCTGGGGTCCTCCAGCACTGGCCCCTGCACAGCCTCTGCCCCCCAACCAGGTTTCATTTTGTGCTCTTCTGTCACAAATGCTGCACTATTGGGTTCTTAATTTTTTATCTCAATTCTAATTTATGCCTATGCAAAAAATAAATCGTGCCCAGGACTAATGGAGTATGTGATTTTTATCTGGCCATCGCACAGGGAATCTGTTCTTGGGAAAATGAGAATGAATTCTTAGCCAAAACAATGCCTCAAAGACTTACTCCCACTTTAGAAACCCGGCCTCTCAGCTAAAAGTCAGCTATGGTGGGGTTGGGGCCCGAGGCAGGCCCTGCTCCAGTGATTCTGGGTTCAAGGATTGGCAGAAAAGTGAGGTGGCTTTAACAGCCGACACTGCTGTCCCATTTAGGAAGCAGGAAGGTTTTCCTGCATCTCTGTGCCGTGTGAGTAGAAAGTAGGGAAAGTTACCTGTTTCACTAGTGACCATGTCTGCCTTCAGTGCTGTGCTCGTCCTGTGGGAGTTAGACATGTCCCCTTGTACCTGTGCTGGGATAGGACACGGAGGTGGGGTGGCACCCTGAGGAGCCAGAACCTGCCAGCTCAGCGAAACGCGTCCTAACCCTTCCCCACAAATGCCGCCCCGGATTCAGTCTCTAATGAGCTGTTCAAAGGTCCAGGGGCAGTACCCCAGCTGGACTCTCAAATGTGTGCCTCTTGTCCTAACCAAGGCACCTGGCCCAGGGCCAGTCCCCGCCACAGCTGAGAAAATAAAGGCAGGAACGTCCGTGGGGGGGGGGGGGGGCTTGGGGATAAACTGCCATAGAGTAGGTGGTGGGTGGAGTATAAATCCAGCCCTCAGGCTGTGGGCCAGCTCCTCAGCCCCTCAGGTCAGGGTCCCAGGAAAGAGCTACCTACCTATGGCTGGCCCGCCAGCCACTGCTCACACCTGTCCCGTTTCACTCAATTCCCACTCTGCGATTAACATTTTTCCACAAAGGAAACACCCCTGAGCAGTGCCAGTAAATGAGCCCCCGGAGGCTGCAGGCTCCATACTTGTCAGGGCTGGGGCCTCAGCTCCTGCCTCTGAGGCCAGGCACATACCCTCTGCCTATCTGCACACACACGTTCAAATCCATGGGCCCCTCACAGCGCAACTCACATCGTCTTCTCTGCGGCCTCATGACTCCAATCAAACTTGTGCTCCTCCCCCGCACCTTGGCACCTTGGCACATTCCCGTTACTTCATGCTGTGCCAGGGAGGCCAGTGGGCCAGAACAGTGGTCCTGACTGAATCAAAGATGCCACGAATGCTAGCTGCAGTACAGAAGGGTCAGGATTTGCCATTCAGATGATCGGATTCACAACTTTATTCTTTACCAACTACAAAAGGGCTGGTGTTTTGTTCCAAATGGATGGTTGGTAGGTCTGAGGCCCGCAGGGGACCTTTGTAGTCCCTGTTAATGACAGTAAAATGCTGCATTCAGTAAGCCCCCTGCTCAGTCAACGCACAGAGGTCCAGCCCACCCTCCTGAGTATCTGAGGGCAGAAGCCAGGGTGAGAGCCACAGCTTCCCAACGCAAAAGAAAGTGGTTATGCTCACAGGGGCCATGAAGTTCAAACCAAATGAGTTTCCACCTGTTCTGAGGTTCTACCATGGCCAAGGCTTGTGGAAACCAACCCCACAGCACCTGCCATGGGGACTGAGAGCAGGAGCTGCTCAATGCTGCAGCCCTCCTCTTACGGAGGCACCAGTGGGCAGCAGCCCCTAGAAGCGGAACCAGAGTGAGAAAGCCAGGAAACAGCCAGGGGCCAATGGACAGCTGCAGCAGCAGCAGCAGCTGACTGGGAACGGCTGGGGGCAGAGCCGGTGCAGGGACAAACATGCCTGCTGGTGGCACTGCTCCTCTCAGTTTGTTTCCTTAACTAAAACAATGGAACACCACCTCCCTCACAGACAGTGGCTGCAAACATCAAAGAACAGGAAGAGAATGAGACACCTATCATAGAGACAGGTCAAGGCTACTTGTCCCCTTTCAAGCCTGCCCCCAGCTTGCGGACTCTGCTCGAGACTGGGAAGCTGATTGGGTGGGAAACAGCAGGACCTTTCTTTCACCAGGAACCTCCCACGTGCTGAGCACAGGGGGGCCTCACATACATCCTCTCACTGAGTCCTTACAACCCTGATGTAGGCATTTACCTCTTGCTGTAGATGAGGAAACTGAGGCTCAGAGAAGGCTGGCAACTTGTCCTGTGTCACAGCTGGTGCAGGAGCCTGGATGTTGAAGCCACGCCTGCCTGACAGAAGCTGGGCTCCCCCCAGCCCTGCCCTGCAGACAGGGCTCTAGGGCAGCACGTCCACCTGGAAGGGCTGGACAGGGACCACCCACACCGTCAACTTAGAACAAACTTTTATTTTGTGTGCTGGTCTTGTCGGTCCATTGCCACGGGTCAGTGGTAACTAATAGAAAGAGCTAGAAGGGGAGGTGAAGGGACTAGCAGTCCAGGAGAAGGGAAGAAGTGTTGGGGACAAAATAGAGGCAAGGCTGAGGAGGGCCCAGCCAGCTGGGTGTCTGCCCCGGCTCGAGAACACACACACACCTCCACCCATCAGCCCCCTGAAACTGAGGGCTTCAGGCCACAGCTCAGACCCAGCTGGTTCAGGGCGCACATGGCATCTCTGGCCTGGGCAACCCCACCCCCGTTCCAGGCAGTGATTCTTCCAGAGGTCTTAATGCTCCGTGCTAGGCCCGGAAGGGTCTTTCACTGCCCACTACCTGCCCGTCCAGCATCCCCACTGGGGCTTCCAAACCTGGGGCTTGGGCGCTTCACTGTTGTGCTCCTGTGGCAGCCACACTGGGGCGATGTGGCGGGGTGTGATGGGGAAGAAGGGGTTCTAGTCCTAGCCTGACTCAGAGAACACCTGCACCCCACCAACAGGACGTGCTAGTGAGCATGACCCTGAGCAGGCGACCCCATCAGGTCATCAGGGCCTGGAGCCCCGAGTCCAAGCGGGGGCGGCTCCTAGGTGAGCTGGGAGCCTCCCACTCAGCAGAATGGCAGAGCAGGAGTTGTCCTGGCCTGCCAGGCAAACAGGATTGTCTCCAAGGGGACAGAAAAGCCACCAGCTGTCTTTGGGTCAGCGGCAAGGGTCGGGGTTAGGGGCAGGGAGGGCCTACAATCCAATCACCTCCCCTCCACACATCTACAGGTTACAATTTAAGAGCTTTTGGCATTACCTGTTTGGGGGTTTAAGGAGAAAGACAGAGATAGAAAAGGAAGCCAGCACTCTCCACCCTGCTAGAACCCCCAAGTCCCAGGGGGGTTCCCTGAGCTGGCAGCAGCACTTACACCTAGAAACCCCCAGACTGGCTCCACAGAGGTTCAGGGTACAGAGCCAGGGAAGGAGGGCACGCTTCAGCTCTTGATAGTCCCTAAAGGTTCTCAGAGAGACAGACACATGGACGGATGGACAAATGGGCAGGCAGCCAGCCAGGAGGAGGGAAGGAGAAACGACTGCCAGGCCCTGACAGCCTGTACTCCTGTAACAGTAACACACACACACACACACACACACACACACACACACCAGGCCCTGACAGCCTGTACTCCTGTAACAGTAACACACACACACACACACACACACACACACACACACACCAGGCCCAGACAGCCTGTACTCCTGTAACAGTAACACACACACACACACACACACACACACACACACCAGGCCCTGACAGCCTGTACTCCTGTAACAGTCACACACACACACACACACACACACACCAGGCCCTGACGGCCTGTACTCCTGTAACAGTAACACACACACACACACACACACACACACACACACACACCAGGCCCTGACAGCCTGTACTCCTGTAACAGTCACACACACACACACACACACACACACACACCAGGCCCTGACAGCCTGTACTCCTGTAACAGTCACACACACACACACACACACACACACCAGGCCCTGACGGCCTGTACTCCTGTAACAGTAACACACACACACACACACACACACACCAGGCCCTGACGGCCTGTACTCCTGTAACAGTAACACACACACACACACACACACACACACACACACACACACACCAGGCCCTGACGGCCTGTACTCCTGTAACAGTAACACACACACACACACACACACACACACACACACCAGGCCCTGACGGCCTGTACTCCTGTAACAGTAACACACACACACACACACACACACACACGAGGTATAATAAAAGGAATAAAAACGAAGGGCCCAGATGTACAAAAACTGTGAGTGAGGAAGAAGGCGGGCAGGAAGGTGGGAGAGATGGTCAGTCCTCCAGGAGTCTGGCCACCTTCCGCGGCTTATAAATTACAACGCCCCTGGAAACCGGGGGTGGGGAAAGATGACGCTCCGGCTGTGGCCTGGGGGAGGGCAGCTGGCGCTCAGAGCTGCTCTGGCCCGGCTGGTGGAGCGGTGGCCAGAGTCCGACGAGGATCCCTTGGGTGGTGGGGGAGGCAGGGGAAATTCAGCAGCCACTGGCTGGTGTCACACAGGCACCCTGGGACTTCACCTTGTGACGCTGGCCTCCTCGTCGCCGGCCCCCACTGCTGGGCTTGGGCTGAAAGAGAGAAAGGAGGAGCTTGAGAAGCAGCGTCCACAGGGAGCAGGACAGTAGAGGGCGGGGCAGTGGGAACGGCAGGCAGGGTGGGCCCAGCCCAGCCTGAGCAGTCATCACTACATGGGCCTGGAAAACGGCACCTCCCTCTGTCACACGCAGCAAGCACCGCCCTGCCTTCCACAGAGCAGGTGGGTCACAGGTGATAACTGGTGAGAGAGTTCAGCGAAGCACAAAGAAAGCAGGAACCCACCCCTGCCACCACCATAGGTGGAAAGAGAAAGGGAATGAAGGAGCCAGAGCAGCTCAGTGCGGGAGAGAGCAGAAAGGACAGGTCCAGGCAGAAACTTTCTTCTCCAAAGGTCAGAAGGAGAACGACTCCAGGAGGGAGGGGGAGGGCGTGTCAGGAGAGAACTGGGGACAGAGCTGGCAGGGGATACTGAGTGAACGCCAGTGACACAGGCCCAAGACCACCGACCTCTAGGAGGGACACAGGAGGGTCCTCTAAGGCAGTTTTTCAAACCTTTGGGCCACTGGCACACATACGTCACCCACACTTACTATGAAAGAGAAGCTTTGAAATGTGGAAACCAAATGTGAAATCAGGACTGATTAAACATCTCAAAGTTTGAAAAACACCCTCCTTCCGCGACAAATGGCTCACACTTAGCACTCACGTGCCAGCAGGTGTGGGAAACGCCTGGTTATGCAGAGATGTGGCAGGGGTGAGGCTGCCTGGAGCTCTCCTACGTCAAGTCCACGGACAAGAGTGACGGCCGCACCCCCACCCCCGCCCTGCCCGCACCCAGCAGAGATGGTCAGAACTCCAGGACGCGGCGGGGGGGGGGGGGGGGACGGGGGGACGGACACCCATGCTCACCGTTGGCTGGAGACTGAGGGACGCAGATGACTGCGCAGCCCCTAGGGAGCAAGTTTCGTCTCCAGGTGGGGGCACCCCTACTGCCAGCCCTCCTGACGGGCCCCCGTCTTCTCGTTTGGTCAGGGGGCCTTTCTTCGTTGACTGCATTTTAATCTGCTGAGGCTTGGAGTTCATCGGGGAGTTGTTGGTGGTCTGCAGGAGCTGCACAAGCCAAGGGGAGCGGAGGGGCTGGAGGTGCAGGCAGTGACATCGGCTCGGCTGCCTGCGCCCCTGCCCCGTCGGGGACTTCTCACTCCCTGGCCTGGCTGGTCCTTGGTGACAGCCCAGAGTCCATGGCGGGAGGGCCATGACAGGGGCAGTGACCTAGAGAGATGTTCTCCTGCCCTCTCAGCATCCCGGGGCAGCCTCAGCTCAGCCCAACAGGGCTCCATCCTGGCCCCTGCCCGATAATGAGGGCACCTTGGCCCCTCCCCACGCGGTCCAGCTCCCAGGCCAGGGTCCAGCCTGCCCGGGCTGGGGGAGCCGAACTCGAGGCCCTTGTCCGTGCTAGGCTCGCTGCACTTCCTCAGAGCACCCACTGCATCTCCAGCCCCAGGTCTCTGCTGCCCCTGGAACAAGAGTCTGGGGCAAGTTTTAATTTCAGGTCTCCAAGAGACCAAGTGAGTGTCTCAGCAGCTAGAAACATCTGGAGTGTGGCTATGAGAAATCGGCACGTTTCCCCAGGAGGGATGTGCTACGCTAGCTCTCCCGAGGCAGGGACTGGTGCCTCTGGCAATTCGGGAGCGTCCCAGGGCTTTTCCAGAACCACCTGCTGGGCTCACGGTCTAGGACTGGAGTGGCCCCCGGGGTTCGCTGGGGGAAGGTGGCCTGCCTGGCCGTACCTTGGTGATGGTGCCCACGGCCTTGGTGCGGCCTTCCCGGAACACCAGCCGCTGGTCTATGTGCAGGTACTCGGGGGTCTTGATGAAGCGGAAGTGCACGCTGGCCTTGTCCCCAGTGCGCAGACAGTCCTTGTCCATGCTCAGAATGGTGGCCGTCTGCCGGATGCTCCCACAGTGCACTGCCCAGGGAGCCAGACGTCAGGCCAGGCGCCAGCCACCGCGTGGCCTCAGGGCAGGGGACGCGGGGAGTGCGCGTGTGAAACAGGCTTGAGCTGCGCATGCTCAGGGCCTCAGGGCGCCTAGGGCGGGCGAGTGGGCTGAGGCTGCTCTGACATCTGGTCCTGTCTGTGCCTCCAGTTAGACCCCACCTGTCCCGGGACCCACGGTCCTAGTTCCTGAACACAGGGCACTGGGTGTGCCTTCTCCGCTGTGAGCTTCCTGAGGGCATGGCCCTTGCCCATCACGTCTGTCCCCCGCACCCTGGCAGCACCTGGCACACAGCAGCATTCAGCGGAAACCGAGTGGACAGAGAGCTGGCACTCAGTTTGTGTTTGCAGGATTGAATAAACACCACAGCTCGTGGGCAGAATAGAGGGCATCACTGAACAGTAAGGAGACCTGCTTCTTGGCTCGAGCTGAAACTTTGGGGTTTTGGTTGCTAGAGCACTTTGTGAGGGTTCTAGAGCGGGGGGCCTCCTGGGCTGGCAACGCCCTTAGACACCTACCCATGGCCTGGTAGCGCGGGCTAATCGTGGTGGGATGGTGGAGGACGAGGATCTCGGCCTCAAACTCCCAGGACGCTTGGGGGTTCAAGCGCGGGGAAACCATCACCATGCCTTTCCGGATGGACGAACGCTTAATCTGAAAGGAAGAGGGAATCTCAGACCTCAGGGACAATAATGCCTTCTGGTTCCACCCCCTGGTCCTGGAGGACCAGGAGGCCTCCTGGGAATGAAGACCACCCCAACTTGGCCTTGCCCTCACTGCACTGGACCACAGGCCTTCTCGGCAGATTGCAGTGCTACGTGGGAAGTTTAAACACTGCTACTGGGGGTCAGGAAAGGCTCCATGCAGGAAGTGGCATTTCAGCTGGGCCCTGAAGGATAAGAATTAGGTAGGTGGTGAGGGCAAAGTAGGCAAGCACTGGGTGGAAGGAGGGCGAGCGTGACATGGCTGTTGGAGGGAATAAGGAAAAGCCCACTTTGCTGGTGAATTTGGTTGGTGGGGAAGGTCGGTGAGCCCAGAACTAGCACTTGCCCCAACCCCACAAGGGGCAGAAGGCTGAATGGGAAAGAGGATTTGGCATGGACCCCAATGGTCCTATGTAGGACCCTCTACACAGCAGGGAGGTGCCTATCTGACCTCACTACTGAGCTCACGGCACCCTGCTCAGGCACGAGGGGGAGGAACAGGGCTTAGGCGGCAGGCAGCCTGGGTTCAAGTCCTGGCTCTAGCACTTACTACCTGTGTGCTCCTGGGCACGTCACTCAGGCTCTCTGAGCCTGTTTCCTCATGTGTAAAAGTGAGGTCAGTAACCCCTGCCCTCCAGAGCAGCCATGAGGACTGGCAATGGCCCAGAGCCTAGCAACATGCGGAGTCCGAGGGGCATTTTGGTATTATCCACACTCACCTTCTTCAGTGCGAAGGAGGCTGTCTGGCCCCCCCGCACCTCCTTGACAGGCATGCGCTTTCGATGGATCGATTTGACCGCAATAGACAGGAAGTTACCCAGAGGATCTGGGCCCAGCAGCAGTGTGTCATTCAGCTTGATCAGGCCCCTCAGTGTTGTCCCCGACACGACTGTCCCCACGCCCTGCAGAGAAGACCCTGGCCCAGTGAGTCCATCTCCACATAGCCCCTCCCCACCAGATAATCCCACGCACCCGGGAGGAAGTGCCTGCCCAGCCTCCCACCCTGCTCGGTCCAGCAGAAGCCACCCACCGGGACAGAGTAAGTGTCGTCGATCTGAAACTCAGCAGGCTCTTCCTCCCGGTAGCTGGTGCGCGGGGAGAGGAGGTTGAGGAACATCTTCAAGAGATCTAGGTTCTCGCCTGTAACATTGGAGATCTGGAATATCGGGCACATCCTGAGTGGAGGGCGAAGAGAAAGGAAAGGAGCTCAGGCCAGCTCCTGCCTGCCTGACACAGGAGAGCTGCTGCTGCAAAGGGCCCCACTGCCCTGACCCCCTCCCAGGGCTCTACCTCTCTGCCTTGACCTAGCAACTCCTGCCAGACCTACTCTCAGGCCTTCTTCTCTTACTCAGTTTAGTAGCTAAAATCTGTCCCCTCCTCTTCCCTCCACCCCTGCCCTGTTTCAGGCACTCAGGACTGCTTCTTCCTAACACACACACGATTGTTTAAAATCCTTACCTACCTTTCCACTGCAGAGAAGACAGCCTAGACCCCTGCTCCCAACACCTCCGCTGGTTTATTTTTTAAATTCCTATATTCCAGCCAGACCAGAGAACTTGATTGTCTCCTAAAAGCTTGGTACTTTTTGCCCCCCTGTATTTGTTTGCTCTGATGCTCCTGCCTTCTCTTATGCAACTACCAAAGCCTCTCATCCCTCAGAGCACAGCTCCACTGCTGCTGCTTCCAGGAAGCCCTTTCCGGATGGGCACTAGCTCCTCAGCCCTTGGAGCACTTTCTGTCTCTGTTACATGTAACGATTTCTGATTTTCCGTCAGTGAGCTCGATGGTCTCTGTATCTCCTATCCAGGGTTAATCAAACTCCTGGAGATCAGAAGTTATGTGTTCCCTGTAGCTCCTAGAAGAGCACCTGCACAGAACAGGCACTGGAGAAAATCAGCGAATTGAAATGCAGGCAGCTGAAACATACCCTGCCATGCTGGACCAAATGGTGGCACTGATGGTAGCGCCAAGGCCGAGACACAGGCCAAAAATGCCAGCTGTTCTAGGTCCTGTACTACTGACCACGCCAGGAGGCAGACGGCTCCAAGGCAGCGCATGACTCGGGGAGAAGGAAGAGTTAACAAAGTTCACTATTAGCTAGAGACTATCTCTGACCAAAGAGCTGACCACCTTGAGCACAAGTGCCCAAGTCAGCTCTGAATCCTCAATGCCCAGTGGAAGAACCCGGTACAGAACGAACATCCAATAAATATTTATGGAATCAAAGGATGCGTTAGTGAGTAAGGGCCTAAAGTGATCTGTGACTTGAGAGTTTTTGAGAAACAAGAGTATAAAACATTATGAATAGCAACAGGTATAAAAATGGCTGTATATCCGTCATACTTCAGGCAGGCACGGTGCTAAGTGCTTTCTGTACAGCATTTCCACACAGCTCAATGGAGAAGGTACTACTGTTCCCATTTCACAGAGAAGGACACTAGCATCTCAGAATCTGGGTCACCTGATACAGCACTGCTGGCCTAGGAGACCTTGTGCTGAGACCAGAATAGCCTACTTCCTCCACTCTCTCTCCGTGCCTGCCCCACTGCTGCCTGCCCCACTGCTGCCTGCCCCATTACCTCTCAGAGCTGAAGTTGGAGGCCGTAACAATCACGTCGTCCTTACTCTGCACCAGCACAGGGATCTTCCGGCAGCCCGGCGACTTCAGCAGGCGCTGCAACAGCTTCAGGGTTTCTTACAGGGTGAAATGGAACAGAATTAGAGGGACAGGGCCTTCTTCATGGCCAGACTTCCAGGCAAGACAGGTCCACCGATTACCGATGCCGGCAGGAGACAGACAGTGATAAATGCCACAATGCCGGGGAAGCAAAACGGAGCAGCAAATCTCGGGGTGGGTGGGTGCGTGCGTGCTAGAGTAGCAAGAGCACAGATGAGGCCTGTCTGCTACGGTTACAAGCCTGAAACCCATGGAATTTCTCCAGAGTCCCTAGCAGACCCGTACCCTGGAAGTCGGTCAATAGGGATGGGGTCCATAAGCACAGTGTTGCTCCCAGAATGTTCTGCTTCCTGGAAGAAACGTATCTGACAAAAGGATCTCTGGGAAATTCAGACACGTGCAGAAACCCTTATGAGGCCCCCCCAAAAGGGTGCCTCTCCGCTTCTCTTCTCCTATCTGGAGCAACGAAGGAGAAATGTACAAAGATGTAGTCCTGCAACCCTGTTTGGAAGCCTCTGGTGGTAAAAGGTAATCAGACCCTCCGTCCCCATGCCGCCTCATACATCCAGCTTAGATGGCAAAACCCAACCCCTTCTGCCTAGGGCCACCCAAAAAGAGATGCCAGTTTACGGATCTCAAGACTCTTGCATGGAACCAGAAAGATAATTCTAGGCTGTGCTTAGATCAAGAGCCAAACCGGGGAGAACGCACAAGATTCTGGGCTGATGAGAACTCAGGTCAAGGTGTGAGCACAGGATGAGGAAGCAGGAGCCCTGGCAGCACCAAGGAACCACAGCCCCCAGCGGCTGACAGCCTCCAGCAGAGAGACGGCTGCTGGCTGGAGGCTTCACTTACCTTGCAGGATGTTGGCCGGACACATGTCAATCTTGGTGACCACCACGAAAACAGGCACATTGAGTGCCAATGCCAAGCCCAGGTGCTCCTTGGTCATCCCCACGATGCCAGCATTGCTGCCCACCTACCCCAACACAGAAAGAACTGTCAGGGAGAGAGAGGTGGCTGCTGGGTAGGCACAGAGGCTCCAAACAGGCTGGGATAAGAGACAGTGCCCAAATCTGAGACCTCCATCACGACAGGACACAGAGGGCAAAGTCTCAGGCCAGGAATCACGACTGCAGATGGGCTGGGCACAGGCCGCTATAACCTCTGCTTCGACGGAGGGGGCCATTCAAATCTGAGACTTGGAAACAGTGAAAAAGACAAACCCAGACAGTCTGGGAAAACAACTGTCTAGAGTCATCAAAACGGTTTCAGTTTAACCTCCCTGGCCCTCAGTTTCCCTATCTATAAAAAGGGAAGATAATAATATTCACGTTAGAGGGTAACCTGAGGTTGAAATGTAACATGTCAAAGGTCCAGCACTCAACTAGCATGAATTAGGCTTTTAAGCAATGGCAGCTGTTATTACTGTTACTATTCCTTCCCGTAATAATAAATGTGTTTAAATTATCACCCCAAAGGCTGGTTAAACAAATGAGAGCATATGCACAATGCCGCAAATGTGCTGTGCAAAAAAAAGGGGGACAGTCTTACCTACCGATATGGGATAATCTCTAACATATATTTTCAAGGGGAAAGAAAAGCAAGGTATACATAGCACACTACCATTAAAAAAGTGGTGACTGGATTACGAGTTGAAAAAAGCAGCTAACAGACATTTGGGGAACATCTGAAATATATAAACACTTATAGACTAGATATTGGATGCCCTTAGGGAGCTCCTGCTCCATCCTCCTGCAATCACAGTGGGAGACAATTATTTCAGGAGCTGTGTGCTGAAGTATTTGGGGGCGAAGAGTCACCAAGTCTATAATCTCCTTTCCAATGATTCAGCCAAAAACAAAACAAAACAACCACGAGCATCCATCACACATACAGATAAACATGGCACAATGTTAATGATTATTGAATCGGACTGGTAGGTTTCGGGATTCATTATACTACTCTTCTAACTTTTTGGAATGTTTGAAATTGGAGAGAGAGAATGTATACACTTTTGCTGGTATGATTACAAAATATCTCTGGAAGATACATAAGAAACTAGAAATACTACTAGTTGCCTCTGGAAGGAAACTGGACAGAGGAAGAAGGGAGACTTTGCACTACCAGCCCTTTGGTACCTTTTCATTTTTGTATCCTATGTGTTACTTACCAAAACAAAATGAAATTCAAATTGCCATGAGCTGTTTATATAGTGCTTTGCACATTACAGAGTGTTTCCAAGGATGCTCGTTTGAACATCACAGTTCACAGGTGAGTCACCACCCCAGTGAGACAGATGCCCACACCTGTGCTCCCCCTGGCCTACACCAGGACGCCTCCGCCATCTTCCTCATCATTTTTCCCATTCCCTCCAACCTTTTCTAGCCAACCCGGACTTGCCTTTGTTCTTCCCAACCTGGGTAGGAAAAAGCTCTCTCGATCTGTTGTCTACCTACTATTTTAAAGATTCCACTTCACACCCCAGAAATTTATTGCCATGGAACAATAATGAAATATTTCATTGTTTTCTACAGGAAATGTTTAATATTTGGATCATGGCCTAAAACTCAGGTAATATAAAACATTTCATCTGGGTGAAGCTATTTCCATTAATTGGCCTTGCTCACTGTAGCTCAGTTAGAAAAACACTCATTTCAAACTGGTTTCTATACCTCTCTTAGTATCCACCCAACAACCAACCCACAAGTACGCCCTATGGACCATCCATTGACACCCCTTCTAAGAGAGCAGCTTTCCTTAGCCCAGGTCGGTAATGGCTCCTTGCAATGATCCAAGACAAGGGAGAGGAAATCATGCTGCGATCCCAAGAACCTTGGCCAGGGAGCCGAGAGTGTGGTAAGTGTTCTGTACATATGCTCCGCCTCGCTTTACTTTCAGTTTGGGGAGACTCTGCCTGAGAGCCTGTGTTTGTGGGCAACTCGATCAGATGCCTGTGTTGATCACACTTCTTATCAATGCAGGCAGCTGAGGAATGGGCCACCGGGAAGCACTGCGAGGACCTGCCGAGGGAAAACCTGCTCACTCGCTCTCTGTGAAAGCGGTGAAGCCACCACCAAGGCTGGGCCTCGAGGACTCCACTCCTTGTCCGGGGAGGAAGATCAAAGGGACCCAAGCACAAGCTCAGCAACACGAACGCAGAAGCCTCTGCTTCCTTTCCTTTTCAGTTGTCTACACAATGAGCCGCTTAAGAAATCGATTCCCGTCACACTGCAAGCACTTCAGACGCCATTCACTACCGCACCTTCTGGCCCAGCACAGAGCCAGGCACGCAGAAGCCTGGCCCACACTTGGGAAGAGGCCACCTCTCAGGTCTCTCCTGATAGCTGTCTGTGCTCCCTTCTTGGAGGGTACAGCCTGGCATCACCCCCTCAAAGTAGCCCAACCCCAGAAGAAAACACTTCTGAAGGTAACATGTAAGCCCCGGGGGAAACTCTCCTCTATGTCTCTCCAAAAAATTGAGAGGCCTGCAAATATCTTGGTTTTTCCGTAGGGGATCCCTTCCTGGCCCAACCTAGAGATCAAAGTACCCCCCTTGAGAAGACTGGAGAACTCAGAGGGCTGGGCATCCCTGGCATCCAGCTTGCCATCCAGCCCGTGTCAAAGCCCCAAACCAATGGGCTTCCCCCTCAGCACAATTTTCAACACTTGCTCATAAGCACACCCCAACAGCGCTGCTGGAGCCCCCTCTCGGGAGCGCCCCACACTTACCATGAGCATGCAGAAGTCAGGCAGATGGCCCGTCATGCCAAAGACGGTGGTCTTCAGGTATTTCTCATGGCCAGCCAAGTCAATGAAGGTAATCACCTTAGTGGATTTCTCACAAATCTTGGTCCACTCCAGGCTGCCGCCGTGGCTGTCTGGCTTGTTCACCACGTTACCTTCGCTGTCAAAGCCCAGAATGTCGTTGCCCACACTGCTGGTACGACCAGATTCAATCTCGTGTTTGTGGCGGAAGAGTTTCTGGCGGGCAAAGCCGCGGCCATTGTCCAGCTCCCCGTGTGTCAAGACGCCCAGAAGCGTGCTTTTGCCAGCATCCACGTTGCCCACTACTGCTACCCTGCGTGTACAGAACCCAAATGTCTATGTAAGAGCTGGTGGGTGAGCGAAGGACACCCCACTAACTGCATCTGTAAGGCCATGCTTGCTCCAGAGCCCGCCCAGCGCACGGCCCCTCCTATTCATGCCTAAGCACCTGGGGATGTTCCTGGAGGTTTATCCAGGGAGAAGGTCATTCAGGATGAACTGTGCTCCCACTTTCTCCCTTAACTCCCACAAGCTTCCCCAACGCTGCCAGACGGGGCCCCAAAGTCAACAGCAGCACAGAATGCGCTCCTCCATCACCCCGGTTTCTAGCCTCACAGGTTGGTTAAGAAAGAAAATGCAGCCCACGGAATGTATGGCTGGCCTTTCTCCCCCTCTTCCCAAATGGAAATATTCAGGGATGGAAAAGAGCAGAAATAGGAAATGGGGCTATTGTGTCTTGGACGTTCTTCCCACGCCTCAGAAAGGGAAGGGGTGAAGCTGCCACACCAGGCGCCAAAGCGCCATCACCATTCTCGGTGAAGCCCCAGACCCTGAGGTCATGCTGGAGGGATCCCTGACCTGTTCGGAGGCCCCCTCACCTGACCTCCAGGAAGTCATTGTCTCCTACTCGTTTCCGGACCAGGTAATCCCGCACGCGGCCCCCAGCTTCTTGCCGTTCCCGCAGGAGGATGACGTCAGCCTCTATCTGCTCTGCCATGCTTTTCACTGTGGCGTAGGAGGCCTCCATGTCAGCTTCACTCAGCCCGTACTCAGTCCCATCTGGTGACAAGAGCCCAGCCATCAGCATTCCCATCAGCTAGCCGGCCAACCCCTCATCCAGGCCCCCCCGCAGGCAGTGGGGAAGAACATGTCTCTACCTGGCACGTCTCAGAAATCTGGCCACACACACAGTTCATAAATAACAGTGCCACGGCTTCCCCACGAAGCAGGACAGTCATTAACTCATTCAACAGTAATCACTGAAACTCTCCTGGGTGTTATGCCGAGCCTCATGCTGAGTCCTGGGAATACAGGTGCCCTCAGCCAGCTCACAGCCCAGCAGGAGAGACAGCAAATTAATTAACTGCAATGCGTCCTGAGGACTGTACTACAGACTTGTACAAACAGAACGTAGAGCGTGAGCAACGAGCATGGCCCGGGGAAGCCGAGGACTGCTTTGCAGGGTGCTGGGTCTCCCGGTATGAAAATGGGCCCCCAGAGAAAGAAGGAAAGACATCGTAGGCAGAAAAGCTAGGCATGGAGCACGGCAGATCGCAGCACATTCAGGGACCAGGAAGCAGCTCAGTGTGCTGGGAGCAGGATGGCAAGTGACGGGAGACCACACAAGAGGTGGAAGCAGTTAGGCAGACAGATGTTAGCAGCGAAACACATTATGTACCAGGCAGCGGGAAGTCTTGGGGGCTCAGGCAAGGGAGGAACACGAGTGGATCACCGCGTGAGGAAGATGTCTAGCGCAGCGCAGCAGTCTAAAGTGGAACAGGCGAGCGAGACCGGAAAGGGGGGAGCCAGTTAGGAAGCCGCTCCAATAAATTCAGACAAGAGGTAATGAGGAGACAAAGGAAAATGGGGAGGGAATTGAAGAATGATTGTAGGGACAGACTTTTAACGGATGTAGCTCAGGTGAACTATTCAGCAAGTAGATGGAAAAACGAGTGTGAGCTCAGGATGAGGACGGGAAGAACCAATCAACTAATCATTTACAGCGCGTCTACTGTACGACAACTCCTGTCCGGTGCTTTCCACTGGTGACGAGAGTAATTCCCACGGTAACTGCCCCAGGTGTTCCTCCAGCCTGTCTCTGAGAGCACGCCAGCTCCGTCCCAGGCTAACCTCCCAGCACGGGCCCAACCTCTCCTCTCTCACTGCCTCCCACAGAACTTGAAGCACCTTCCCTCCCCCTCTTTTCCTCCCCCTCCACTTCTCTCCTTACAAACAAGTTCAAGTCATTCCTAAACTAGGAACAGGAAACCCATCCCCTCTTCCCTGCCCCTGCCAAGCTGCCATCTCCTCTGTTTCTTTTACCATCAAGCATCTCAACAGAGTACCTGAGACTTGCTGCCTGTCCCCACTTACTCTCTGAAGTTTACTTCTGAGCCTGGAAGAAACGACTTCTCATCACTGGCCTCCTAACCTCATCCCACACCCCTTTCTGACCCCAAGAGCATGTGACACTGCTGGCCACCCTGCCTTTGCTTCTTGAGGCCCCTCCCCCGCACCTGCTTGCCTATTGCGTGAAGTCTCCCGGGTCCCCTCCCCATTCTCTGGTTCCTCTTTCTCTGCCTACCCTGCTGGCCCTCCTGCTCCTGGCCCCTAAATGCCAGTCCTCTCCGGGAGTCAGCCAGTGGCCCTCTTCTCTACCCTTTAAACATTCCCCTTGGCCATCTCCTATTATGGCTTCAAATGTCATTTTGAAAACTACACAACCATTCATTTCTAGCACTGTCCTCTTCCCAGAACTCCAGACTGAGTCCCCAACTGCCTGGACGACTCCCAGAAGACGGATGCCTACACTCAACCACCCCACCCCCTCCCTTTCAACAACAGCACAAACTCTAGCATCATTCATAAAGCACTTTAGTCCCCGCTGCAACCCTATGAAGCAATAAGCATTACTTTTCCTACTTAACAGTGGAGTAAACAGAAGCCGGAGAGGGCTCCGAGTTGGTAGGGAGCGGAGGACCGTGTGAGCTTGGGTTTTCTGATTCCAAACCTAGCGGCTTCCCCTCTGGCAAGGGCTCCTCTTGGTGCCAGCCCAGGTCCTCCTCCTGCCTTCCCGATTTCTGACGACAACACCATCCTCCCTTCCAGGCACTCTAGCTTAACACACATCACCCCAGTCCTGCTGAGTGTAGCTTCGCACCTTGCCCTTCTTTCCTTGTTCCTGCTCCCCACTTTTTGCCGATCCAATGCCACAAGTCTGATTCAGGCCCTTATTCTACCGCAGTCACCACAACAGACCCCTAACTGGTCTTAGCAAATCCAGCCTCTATTCCCTCCAACCCCCCCTGCACAGACTCAAGCCCAAGCTCCTAAACAAAGCCACAGCTCTAACGCTGTCATGTCCCAGTCACAGCCTGGAATGGCTCCCCGGGCCCAGGAGTGTTCAGGCTCAACTCCTTAAAGACCCCCGTTTACTCCACACCCTCTCCTCAGTTTGTCCTAGTGCGAGGGTCACCATCCCGCCAGCTCTACCGCTGTGCACTTTTCCAGCTCTACCGCTGTGCTCACGTATTTCCTATCCTAGGAAGTCCATCGGCACGTCTCCACCTGTCACATCCTACCCACGCTGCTCCCTTATGGCACTTGCCACCGACTCCACCCTGTGGAGTACTGTTCTGGATGTGTCTTCCCCACTAAACATCTTCAGGACAGGGATCATATCTCCAGCGTTCCCTGGGTGCCCCATGAGGGGTGCCTTTCCTATAGCAAGTCCTCAGATGTTTGTAAAATGCAAAACAAATGAACAAAGAGAGAGCAGTTGCACGAGGAGTTTCTAAGTACATGGCCCCCTGACCTCTGGATGTTTGGTTTAGATAGAAAAGGGCTTGCTGGAAGGCCTGCTAACCCTGCCATTCTTGCCAGACCCCCAAATCTTGCCACCTTTTCCTGATTCTGACACAACAAAAAGCAATGCTTTCAGGCCCTGTTCCACAGCAGGGGGGCAATCACCAATGTAACCTTGTCCATCCAGGGCTCCCAGAAAATGCCCCCGGTCCCATTCCCCTTCTCCAGCATGCACTGCATTCTTCACTCAGTAGGAGTGGAGACAAAGGCCACGAGAAAAGTCGCAGCGGTCCGATTACTAAAGGACACACATCCTCCCACGCCCAGCCCTAATCAGACTTCCATCCTGCCATCTGACATACCTTTTTTATATGCAGTCTCTTGCTCAACATGCTGCAAAGGTTCCCCAAACTTTTAGGATAAAAGTCTAAACTCCTTGGTATGGCATTCAAAGAGCCTCAAGATCTGGGCCCTGCCTACCCGTCCTCCCACTCTCCTGACCTGCCCAAGCTCACCCACCAAGTACTCCAGTATCGCCAGTGCTTCTGTGCATGTGGTTTCCTCTGCTCACTCACTAATGCCTCCATTTGCCTGAAAAACTCCTACTCATCCTTTAGAACTAATTCCAGGGGCACCTCCTTTTTGAAGCCTTTCCTGACTTCCCCAGAACGACTTAACACTCCTCCTATGTTCACAGAACTTTTACTACAGTACCTGGCTCTAAGAAAGTCATGACTTAATACTTGAATGAACAAAGTTCTTTTTGAAAGAAATCGCATGGTTAATCAACTAACTATAATCTGGAACCCTTAAAAAAAATTATTACTGTAACAACAGACACTGGCTAACATTTACACAATGCTCACTGTTTGCCAAGTGTTAACCTTCACCATGACACCATGGGATAGATTCCACTATTATCCCCATGTTAAGACCAATTAAAGAGCCTGCAGGCAAACTCAGACCTGCCAGGCTCTAGATCCTGAACTACTAGGAACTACTAGATCCTGAACGAACTACTAGGCCAGATTGTCTCCTTTAAAACCATGGATCTTGAACTAGAAATATGTACTTAAAGAGCACATTCCTTTGTACTGCTTATAATTTTTTAATGTCTAACTTATTCACACAAAGTTTCTCTGAGGAAGGGTGGGGAAGGATGTCATTATCCTCATTTTATAGACAAAGGAAGTGATAAACAGAGATGAAGCACCAAGCACCACAGGAAGCAGGTGGCGAAGCTGACCCTGGGGCCTTACATCTGGTTTAGTCCTCTGATGTTCAACTCGTTTAACTAGTTGGGATCGTTTAACTAGTTGGGATGCTTTCTACCTCAAAAGAATTCCAGCAGGAAGGAGTCACTAAGAATCTAATAGCATCCAATTGACAGATGCAAAGATAATGCCTGGGTGTGTGAATGTGTTAATAAATGTCTGACATCTTATGCTTTGCTGTGGGAGGGTTAATTAGTTGTGAGTTGCCAAGGCATGGTAAAATTCACTAAGAGTCCCCATTAAAAAATTGGGGGGCGGGGAGGGTTGTCTTAAGAATCTAGGTCTTCAAAGAACAGTCCCAACACTTGTTGACATTGATCTAGATGTAGTTTCTTCAATTCTATAGGCACGAAGTGACCCTATTACCGCAGACCAGGTGTGCACCCGACACAAAAGCTTTCAAAAGCCTACCATATGGAATGGCTTTTTCTGAACCCGACTCTCCTTGCTATCTCTGTAGCACTTGACACGCTGAACAACTCCCTCCCTTTCTGGACGAGCAACCTCTTAGTTTGCCTATCTCTCTGACCATGCATTCTTTGAGGTGATAAGACCCCAAGCCAGGAAGGTGGCGGCAAAGATGGAAAGGAAAGGATATGAGAAACATGTCAAACGACGGCACAGCTGTAATTGGAGGTCAAGCCCTTCCTCCCTGTGTCCCTCTTGCCGCATTTCCAAATATTCTTTTCTACTGAGGTTTTGGGTGTATATGCCATCTTTCCTTAGGACAGAGACCAGATTTTAAGTATCCAAAAGAGCTTTGCAACAGCATCAAGCCCTTAGGAGATACTTAATCGGTATTCGCCAAAAAGTTAAAAAATGATTTTGAGATTTGATGCATCTTAAACTCAGTCTACAAAAGAATTATTATCTGGCTTTACAAAGCCTACATGCAGTAAAGAAAATTGTTCCTTTAATGATCCAGCGAGGCCTACCAAGCGGGCCTTCCTGCAATGAGACAAGTTCTGGTACAGACTACATTCAGAATCCTTAACAAGCCCAGCTGCCATTTCAGCAAAGATAATGCCATGATGAAGATGAGGGTAAGTTGGCCTTGAACTGAGGGTATAAATATAAAGTAGGAATGACCAAGGGAGGAGGGAAAAAAAAAGCCTAAGATATAATCTGGGATTCTGTCATGGGAGCTGCCTTCCTCTAAAACACTGGGCCCCAATACAATGGAATAAGCAGGTTGGAGTACAGTAACCAGTTCCTTCCAGAAGGGCAACAAGCTTACACGTCTGACAGGATTTCATAGGAAGACGAAAGGGCCTCTGTTATCATAGCTATCAACGCTGAACGGTCAGTGGGGCAAGGAAGCCTTGCTGAAGAGAAGAATTCTCAGTGTCCTCTTCTTGCTGACATCAAGAAGAACCATGGAAAGTCTCTGCTCAGCACGCAATAAGATCCATAAACTGGACTTGGAGGGCAAGACCAACAGCTGCCCAGGGAAGGCTTAATTCTAGAACTGTGACTTGCTCGAGACCTAGGGCAAAAAGTTTCCTTGCTTTGTGCTTCGTTCCCCTTTATGTACATGGAAAGTACTGGAGGTACAAAAGAAGCATCTGTAAAACCGCTTGGAAAGTGAATCTTGAAAATCAAACACAGTATGACCACCACAGTGGGAAGTAACATTATCACTTCGCATTTTTATATCCTCCCAAACAGTTCTGCAGACACTGGACAGGGAAAGTGGGTAAAAAATGGACAATGTGCTCTAAATAATTTTTCACAAATAAAGAGAAAGGAAAACTATGCTCACCTGATCCCTGCCCAATGACATATATGGTCTCTCCGCATCCCTCGTCCATCCTCTCCCACATCTGCCGAAGTAGGCTGTCATACTGCTCTGATGTAGGGCTCACTAGCACCAGCTAGAAGAGAAACCAACAGCCTTAGGACCACACTTCCTAGAAGAGCGCCACAGCCAAAGCAGCTCCACAGCCTGACCCAAGACCCTGACTGAACCCCACAGCACCCTCATCTAAAATAGCTCCAATGCCCCTCATGCCCTCTGCCGCTCCTTAAATAGCCTTTGAGCCTAAGGCCTTAGATGATTTGAGTGATATGATATACTACAATGACTAGGTCTGAAACACAACCCACAGAAAAGGGTGTGAACAGCCTGCCTCCAGCTGCTCACCAGGAGGGGAAGGACTGACAATGACTGATCTGACACTGTGGGTAGAAATTGACGAGCAGTGCTTCACCCTGAGTGCCCAAGTCTACTACCTGCAGCTTGCCACTCACAGGACAGAGATGTCCCACACTGCCATGCTCTCCACCCAAGACCAATGGCTGTCGCAGTAACAAAAGAATTCTGTTCCATCTTGCCTGGGCCATCTCGGTTAATGAGGAATCGGCAGTACAAACTGCACGACTCGTACACCGTTACCGCTGAGATGGGTATTAGCACCATCATTTTGCAAATTTGGTTAAAGTATCAATGACTTATTTGGGGAGACCATTAATTTACCAATAGGTATGTCAGGTCCCATTCTCTAACCATTCATGTGTGACCTTGGACAAAGAACTTAACCTCTCTGAGTCTCATTCTTTCAATCTACAAAATGTAGATAATGCCACCTGCGTCCTAAAGCCACTGTACAGACCAAATCAAATAACAAGCAAAGCATCTAGTCCACAAATCAGTAAGTGGTAAATACAGCTTTCTTCACCCAATCATTCCTAGAAAAACCTTCTTGGATAAAACTAGCCACCACAGTTCACGAATTGTTTCTCTATTTGGAAACTTTCAGAGCTTAGGTCTCTACATATAATTGTAGCAAATGCATAAAATTAGAGCTTCTAATTTTTTCCTCAGGAATCAATCTATCAACCCATCCCTTCTCTCTCTCTACATGGTCAGTTTTTCTTTTCAATACCATCAATATTTATACAAACATAGCTTCTCAACTTTAAAATAGTGATGTGATGAAGTAACACTTCCCCAGCTATGTGATGAAGTAACACTTCCCTGTCCTGGAACATTAAATTAGCTGGTCAGGAAATGAAGGTATTACTCTTCACAACTCTGCCCTGCAATTTCTCCCTGTGTTTTCAGGTTTCTTCAGCACCTTAACCAAGCATTGACATCCAGCTGGTCTGCCTTTGAGTCAAGTACATACATCTCTTACAATTTCTGAGTTGACTCATCAGAGCTTATACTTGCAACCTGAATGCTGCCTGGGTCTTTTACATAGTGTCACTTGCCTCACACATTTCCCCTGACCTTTCCACTTTCTGAGCTTGACCATCCTCATTTCGACATTAGAAGTACCAGACAGGACCGTTGGCTTCTAAAGTGTTCAGCTGACACTAAAGGGAGAGGGCAGTTGAAACTTTGTTCCTTAGGTGGCAGGGAAAAGTTCTCTCCAGCTTGGGCCAAGTTTCATGCAATTTTGACTGTGAAAAGTCACAAACCTTTTCAAAGCTCCATAAACATCTCTATTGTAATTTTTTAACTACAGGTAGGAGGGGATATCGGTGTTCTAGCTTCCATTGGCTGCTATTAGTCTGTTATCAGTTATTCAGTTCACTTCAAATATTTACATAGTATGTATTGGGTACTATGCTAGGTGTCATATACATTTGTCATTTGTTACAACCACCTGTACTTAAAAGATGATGTATCTGGAGAACTGAGAGGTTAAGAAACTTGCCAAGGTCACAGAGCCTTTTGAAAGGAATCTGTTAAAAAACAAAAAATTCAACCAAGTAAATATGAAGATCTAATTGGCTTTATTGAATGATTCATGAATCCTGCAGTATCCCACCTAGTAAATAAGAGATGTGATCTTAGAAGTAGTGCAAAATGGAAGGTTCTTGTAGGAAACTGGGAGGGACGAGAGTTATTAGCAAAAGTAAAGAAAGGATTGCTTCAGGCCAGGTCACCTGTTGGGGGGGGCGTGGGAAGGGTGGCAGGGGGCTTTTATGCGGATTATCTCTCTAGCGTTGAGGAGGAAATTACAGTTTAATATTGCACACCTGGGAGGGGCTAAAACTGCAATTAGGCTGAGGTTTGCCATCCTGGGAGCAAGTGACCCAACCTTGGGCCTGTTTCTTTTTTAACAGAACCCAGCCTTGTCTGCCTCCCAAGTTGGCATGCTTTCCTTCAGCAATGTTAAACACCTACAAAACAACAGCCACGTACTTACTTTTTATCCCCCACAATGGCAAGTAGAGGGTGAGACATTAACTCCTGCCCACCTTATCAAGAGCTCAGAAGACACGATTTGAAACGTCCTTCATTAGTCCATTCATACAAGATGTTGCTCCACTCCCAGGATGGCGAGTTTATCGGTCATGCCCATCTTTCAATTTTGTTTTGGGTGGATTAGTAAAGCAGACGTTTCTCAGACATCCTTCTCCCCAACTGAGCGACTACTTTCTGTTTCCTTTCCCAGCACCAGGAAAAGACGCCTCCCGGTTCCCTCTCGGAGGACCTGATCCTCCCGCGCCTCCGCTTCCCTCGCCCAGCCACCTCCGACCCTCGGCTGCGGTGGACAGTCCAGGGAGAGAGCCCCTTCGGTCTCGGGGGAGTCAGCACTGAGCCGGGCGCTGCCGGCGTCGAGCGCCCGCGTTCCACGTGGCGGAGCCGAGGGGTTGTGATCTCCGCGGGAGGCCGAGTCGAGGCGACCGGAGAAGGACGCGGGTGCTGGGGGCTGCCCCTTGCCCAGGGGCCCCCAGCGCAGCCCGCACCGGCGAATAGACAGGCTCGGCCCCTCCCTCTCCCGCCGTCGCCCCGGAGACGGCTCGGCCCGCCGCCCTGTCCCCTAAACACCCGGTCCGCTTAGCGCCGCCGCCGGCGCCCGGGCCTACCTTGCTGGTGAGGTCCAGCTCTGGCTCGCCGTTGAGCGCCTCGCCGTCCTCACTGCAGTCTGAGTCGAAGCCGTCATGGAGCCGGGCGGCAGCCGCCGCGGCCCTAGCCGCCCCCGGGGAACTGGGTTCGGGGGCGAACATAGAGGCCGGGACCGGCGAGTCCATCGGGGAGCGACTGCGCTCCGCCGCCATCTTTAATAATTTAGGCTAATTCGTAGCCGGCCTCCTTTCCCTCCCCGATTCATTTGCCTAATGTATGCGTAGCCCCGCCCCGCCCCTCATCGGAATAATTTATGCGACACTTTTCCAGCCGCTTTGAAGGTGACACGTATCTCTAGCTAAGAAACAATCGACCAGGCCTCCCGGCCACCAATCACTGCAGCCCTTCCAAGTACCTAATGAATAATTAATAAGCCCAAACCCCAACAACAAATGTCTGAGACGTCACGCGCCTGAATCGCTGGTAGGGAGGGGGCAGCACCGTGTCCACCCTACCAGCCGAGAGCCTTCCCGCCAACCGGAGCAGCGCAGTGTGACTGACAGAGCAGCCATCCAATGAAGAGGAAAATACACACACACACACACACACACACACACACACACACACACCACACACACACATACACACACACACACACACACACACACACACACACGAGTTTACCCTCACCTCCCGTTACTCTCTTGTTTCCAGAGGCGGTGCTCGCTTCCAAATCTCACTGCAAAACAGTCAGAGCCGTGAGCCTTCGAATGATGGACAGGGGCAAGGCCCAATCTAGTCATCGGATAGGTCCCGCGCCTCGGGCCGCGACCCACAGAGATAGTAAACTGAACAAGGCGCATCCTACTCAACTCAGTGACTCAGGGCAGTCGCTGGAAGACAGAAGTCTGACTTGCTGGCAGTCTCCAGGCAGTTTTAATAGTAGAATCGGATCGATGCCTGGAACACTACAGCAGCCAGAGCGAAGCAATTAATTAAACGCTGACCGTAGGGAGAATTCTCCATTCACTGTCTCTGCGGAGAGAGCAATTACACGACCAAAAAGAGGCAACCAGCTGAAATAGAAGCCAGAAACACCTGTTAAAAAGAAATACACTCAAAATGGAGTCACTTGTAGTAAGCCCCACTAAGACTTAATACCTAACTTAATTGCAGTTTCATTCTTTCCCGGGAGTGGAATTTTAAACCAATCGGCCTTCAATTTCCTAATCAATAATTACGAGGTAATCTGCTTGATAACACCCCCTGCCTTCTCCTAAAGTGACCTGACCTGAAATAATCCACTCTTACCTCTTTGGCCTATCTTCCTTCTGCCTATAAAAACCTTCCATTTTGTACAACTCCTTGGAGTTCCCTTCTACTTGCTAGACGTGATGTTGCTGCCTGATTCATGAATCGTTTAATAAAACCAATTAGATCTTCAAATTTACTCGGTTGAATATTTTGTTCTTTAACACACCTCACCACATTTGTGAACTGTGGAGCTGAGATCTAGGGTCTGTTAAGGGAGTTTCCTACAGATGATTCTTTCGGAGCATCATTAGTTGTGGGAAGCCCCAATTCAAAACACCATCAGCACAAGATTTAGTCTTGAATTCCTATTTCAAAAATCTGAAAAGCTTGATGAAATTAGGGATTAGACCACTAGTCCCAGCCAGCAAGCAAGAAAGAGCAGCCATCTGAGAAGGTAACATGTCCAAGATTTACAGTCACGAAGTCTTCCAACTCCAAAAGTCTTGATAATAGTTCTTCGAATGTGTTTCTTCCTTTTATTCTGCCTAAATTGCTATATATATATCCTGTATATTTCTCTATGAGGTAGTTACAAATATTAAAATCTTGATTTGTCAGAAAAGCCAAATATAAAGGTATTGTACTCTAGAATAATAATTATTTAGTGTTTTACCGACTGGCTCTTCCAGAAAGAATTCAAGTTCAGGATGTGCTGACATCTCATGGGAGACTAAAAAGCACGCCTTTCTCATTTTAGGGCTTTGCTCAGAATACATACTCTTAAAGTGGGTGCTTCTTGAATTGAACAGAGACGTCTAAAATCACATTTTAGAGAGGGAATTCCATATTCACCTTTACATCCTTTTTGGGAAGACAGGTTAGAGCTGGGGTTCAAATCCTGAGTCCACTACTCACTAGCTATGTGACCTAGAGCAAGTTAATTAACCTGAGCTTGTTTTCTCCTCTTAAAAAAATAAGTATCTACATCACAGGATAGTTAGCAACCAATGAATTTATTTTTGTAAAACACTTAGAATAATGCCTGCAAGCCTCAATAACTAATCTTATCTAACTGTACCCCTTAGCTGGTTTACAAATTACAAAAAATTTAAGGTAATTCAAAAGTTGTCTGGATCAGCCCAGAGCACTCCCAACCCATAAAGTAGGCACTCAAGCATGTGTTAAGTGATAACTGTGTTGAGTACAAGGGTGTTGAGTCTTGTTGAAGCACAGTTAAACGACTTAATTGTAAGCGTGATCTCTTGTTTTTCCAATTTTCTGAACAAAAATCTAAAAGGACAGTTAAAGTGAATAGTATTTGCTGATGACTTCCATATGCCCATAAAGGGGGAAAATACACGCGGGACTGAATTACCCTTCTGAAACACAATGCGTTTAGATAGGCCTTAAGAAAAACCAGAGAGCAAAGCTCTGTGGCAGCAACCGTGAGGGCAAGAGGACAGTGGTCTGTGTGTAGTGAACCGAGGAACTGAAATCGGACTCTTCACTCTACTTGAAATGTGACTCAGCCTCAGGGCTCTTGGAAAGTGCAGCACGGTCGGGCTCACTCTTACCCAAGAGAATGCGCGCCCGACCGTGTCGGTAAAGTGCTTTGAAATCACTAAGTGAACGGCGCGCTAAACAAACACAAAAGGATCAGCGTGGTAGTAGCTAGTCCGGGCTCGCGAAAGCACTCTAGTAGCACGGCCCAGAGACAGGGGCGGGGTTGGGAGAGCTGCGAAGTGCAGCCGCGGGCTAGGTCACCGCCCCGGAACGGCGCCAACGCTCGGGGGAGGAGCGGGGATGGGAGCGGCGGGCGTCGAGGCGGGACTCTCGCAGACCGCCCCTCCCTGCGCAGCCCCGGGAGGACCAGAGCCAAGAAGCCGGACACCAGCTCTACCCAGGCCGCCGCCGGGCTATCCGGCCCGGCCCCCGCATTCACCAGATCGTCCAACGTTGCCCACAACCACCCAACAAACGTGCGGTTGCCGCGGCCCCCGAAGCCGGCGCCGCTGACGTCAGGCTGACATCAGACGTGACGCTGCGGCGGGGCGGGAGCCAGGACGGCGCAGGAGGGCGTTTCCGGAGCACGCGCCGGGCGTGGGCCGCTGACGTCGGGCTCAGGTGCGCGCGCTCGCCCGCTCGCGGTCCAGGTGGTGGCCACCAGCTCCAGGTGGCGGCGGCGGCCTGCGGCGGTGAGGGGGAGACCAGCGGCGCGTACGCGAGTTGGCGCGGGAGCTGAGTTTGAGGGAGCGACAGGAGGGCGCCTCGGCTTGCACTCACGTGACCGGCGGGAGCTTGGGGTGGGGGCGGCGAGACGGGTGGGCCCCCGAGGGCGAGGCAAATTGTCCGGCCCCACCCCTCGCGGGCCTGTTGGTGCCAGCGAAGGACCTTCCCTCGGGCTGGGGCCGGACCCGCCGCGCCACTTCCTCGGCCAGCCTAGCCTGGTTCTCTGCGGCGGCCCATCTGACCGCGGGAGCTGATCGGGATTGTTTCCCCCGCAGGGCCGCTGCGAAAAGGTGAGAGTCCGCGCTTTGCGAGGGAGTCGCGCCCGCCTCGGCCCGCGCCCTGCGGGGCCCCACCGCACCCGAGGGGATGGAGAGTCTTCCGCGAGGCCCCAGCACGGCCCGCAGTTCCACGCTGGCCGGCCCTTGCTAGCTGCTCGACTTTTGCGTCTTATCCACCACGTAGGCCTTGTCTTCTGAATCAGTGGCGTTGTGGTTGGAAAGAAATGGAAGAAAAGGAGCGATGTGACGGATTCCGTTTGGTCCTCCTGCATTGAGGCCTGGTTGGCTTTTGCAGAGAGGAAAATAGCATCAAGAAAATCGTGGTTTTTTGGAGGGGGGCGGGAGGGGAGGGGGGAGAAGGGAACAAGGTCTTAGATTTTATACGATATTTTTAGAATTCTGCACTTTGCCAGTGGTGGTGAAATACACTAATCCAAAAGTTATTTTTCTATTGAGAAGAGAGAAGAGGTGGATTGTTTTTCCTTTTGATTTCAACCTTTTCTCTCCGTGACAAAGCATAAATCATGGACACCAGAAAATAAAGTGGACCTCAGGAATCCTGAAAAGACTGAGAAGCTTCCATTCTCCCTCAGGAGGGAAGGGTAGGGTGTTTTTAGCTGTCTCTGGAACCTGAAACGAAAAACATGAGCTGCGTGCCATGGAAAGGAGACAAGGCCAAATCTGAATCATTGGAGCTGCCCCAGGCAGCACCCCCACAAATTTACCATGAGAAACAGCGTAGGGAGCTTTGTGCCCTGCATGCCCTCAATAACGTCTTCCAGGACAGCAATGCCTTCACCCGGGAAACGCTGCAAGAGATTTTCCAGAGGTAGGGGACCCCCTTCTTCTTGGCATCTTGATACTTTTTGCTATTTCTGAATTTCTGTGGGTGGGGTGATATCTCAGCTATATAGACCTTCAAACCAACAAGTATTATCAGCTAGATGCTTGTTAGGTATAAGGGACAGAGGGAATGTGAAAGTCATTACCATTTATTGAGCACTTACTATGGGCTAGGCACAGTGCTAAGGGCCTCAGTGGTGTCATCTCAACAATCCCATAGAATGTGTTATTTCCACTTCTTGGATAAAGACAGGGCTCAGAAGGTCAGTAATTTGCCCAAGGTAACGTAACAAGATGGAGCCAAGCTTGAGTTCAGGTTTGTATCTGTGCTGTTGACTGCTATGCTGTAAATGCCCCTCAAGTCCTGCCCCCAAGGAGTTTACAGTCTAGAAGGGGACAAGCTATGTATACCTGTCATCAGAACCCACCACCAATGTGGGTTCCATAAGAAAGGTGTATACACAACACTTAGCTTTTCTATGAGGCAATGTGTTGGCCTTGGTGCTTTTCATACGTTGTTTTGTGTAGCCCTCTCAACGGTGTTTTACTGTCTCTGTTTTAGTGACAGAGAAATGAGCAGGAGGATCAGGTAATTTGTCTAAATAGCTTCTAAGTAGCAAAGCTACAAAGTGAAGCTGACTCTTGATCCCCTCTTCTACTTCATGCTAGATGCCCTTTTTTTAAAAAAAAGAAAGATTTTATTGGGGTAGGGGAACAGGACTTTATTGGGGAACAATGTGTACTTCCAGGCTTTTTTTCCAAGTCAAGTTGTCCTTTCAGTCTTAGTTGTGGAGGGCGCAGCTCAGCTCCAGGTCCAGTTGCCGTTTCTAGTTGCAGGGGGTGCAGCCCACCATCCCTTGGCGGGGGTCGAACCGGCAACCTTGAGGTTGAGAGGACGCGCTTCAACCAACTGAGCCATCTGGGAGCTCAGTGGCAGCTCAGCTCAAGGTGCGATGTTCAATCTTAGTTGCAGGGGGTGCTGCCCACCCTCCCTTGCGGGACTCGAGGAATTGAACCGGCAACCTTGTGGTTGAGAGCCCACTGGCCCATGTGGGAATCGAACCAGCAGCCTTCGGAGTTAGGAGCATGGACCTCCAACTGCCTGAGCCACTGGGCCGGCCCCCGAGATGCCCTTTTTACCTCTTTGCCAAATGCTACCCGACAGGTTGATAGAAGTTCAGCTTTTTTCTCTCGGCTTTGATGTTCTAAAATTCTTTTATCAAAGCATTTGAGAATTAATTCTGCGGTGCCTAGATGGACACAGCAACCGGTCTGCAGTGCATAGCAACTTTGGCAGTGCGCCTGTCTCATTTCTCCAGCTACAAAGTGTTAGGCCAGCTCAGTTCTCAGTGCAGAGAAAGCTCAAGAATTCTCCAAGCAGTGCATATTGGCAATTAAAGAAGACTCTTCTGACTCTCTTCACTCAGAGATGAAATTATTGCCCCCAGAAGGACCTGAATTACAGCTGGAAACAGCCTATTTGGGGTGATTTGTGAAGCATAGATGTGGACCATTTACCCTGAACAAACCATAGTCCTCTCTTAAAAGAATGTTAATCCCAGTGTGCTGACAAATTATAATGAGGGTAATTATTTTCCACTGCCTATAATAACCATAGTAATGCCTTAGCAGGGCAGATGTGTCATTTGCATCATGGCCATTATCTGGCAAGTAGAATTAACTCTTCAGGAAATGGGGCCCTGGCAGGTGAAATAATTTGTCTCAGATCACCAAGTCATGTAAGTGAAAGTAGAAAGGAGGCCAGTCCATTAGACTGGTTCTTTTAGCCGGCCATTAATATTTCTTCTCCTAATTGGATATTTGCAAATCATTTCCTAGTCTAAGAAGGAAAGGACTCATACAGTGAGTACCTGAATTGCTTGCTGTTTTGTAGTATGTGACGATCTTGCAATAACCTTCTCAGTAGTGATCCAAACAAACCAAAATTCAGTTTAAGCAATTTGCCCAGTTTCACTCCCTAGTAAATGTCAACAGTGGAGATTCTGTGTGTCCATTCAGAAGTTTCTCATGTCTATAAATTTGTCCCCTCGTCTGCCATTCCAGCACTAACACGATGAACACTCGCTGTGTGCAAAGCACTATTCTGAGTGCTTTTCCTTGAGTTAACTCATTCCTCACACTCATCTTAAAAGGTAGGTTTTGTTTTTTCCCATTTTTCCAGGTGAGGGAATCATGGCACACAGTTCACAGAGCTATTAATGGCAGGGTTGGGATCCACGCTTTGTGACTCCAGGGCCTGCCCTCTTAGCTGCTGCTTCCTGAGTATTGGAAAGGCAGGTCAGAACAATTATATCATCAGTAGCTGTTCACCCCGCTAGTGAGTTGGACCTGGACTATGATTATAAGCTGTTTGTGGATAATAATGGGCCTCTTTCAGCTGTGTTTTCCCTGAATGAAAGAATGCTAGATATTGGCTAAACACTCACATGGAACCAGAGTTCTATTCCTGGCTTTTAAAGCTTTAGGAAGTCGTACTACACTCCCCAAGTCCCTATTAGCGTAATGTAAAGATCCACCTTAAAGTGACAGCAAACAAGTGTACATACAGAAAATAAACTGGCCCCACTTAAGGGAATTCTATACAGAATATTTTGTATGGAAAGATTCTGTGTGGATGAAGAGAAACAGAAGAAGCGTGAAAAGGAATCAGAGGAAAAAGCGAGGGGAGAAGAGGTGAGAGAGAAAATGGAATCTTTTAAACATTTACTGGCTGCCTGCATCGTGCCAGGCACTGCTAGGTACTGTAGAGAAAACAAGTTGAACAGGAAGGACTCAGCCTCTGAGAAGTACATCTCAGAGCTACACATTGACCAGGCCTTGAGAACAGATTAGCTAGAACCATGCGTTTTAGAGCAATATAGAAGAAAAAGAGGATCTATTTGGATCTTAACAGAAAGAACAGTAATGTTGGAAGGTTTAACTAGATGATTTTAAATTCCCAGACCTAACGTTCCATGCTTTTTTGAAGATGTGGCTAATGAATGGTGGAAATGAGAAAAATTTTTAATAATGCCATTTGTTGAGAGGAAGTTCATCCTAGCAGTTGAATTTTAGCCAGATAAAAGAGGAGAAATAAAAAGCAGGGTGGAGTTGCAATACAGTGGTGGATATGAGATGACTCATGTTTGGAATAGAAATGAATAGGAACTTCGAAAGAACTAAGCTAATGACTTGGCAGCAGCTTGGGGACAGGGAAGAGAGGAGTCAGAGGTGTGACAGGCTTGGCCCAGGATTTGGAGATAGTGGTAATATCCACAGTGATAGCAAAACTAGGTTTGAAAAGGGTTAGTTTTCAACATGGGAAATTAGAGAAAAGATCAGAAACTGGGCAAGTGTCATCCGTGTGCATATATACAGATACGGATATTTGGTCTCATACATTTTATCGTATGTGTGTCTGCTTTGAAAAAGGAAGGACTTCGAAGTCAAATGGTACGATAGTAGCTTTGCTATGCTGTTTTGAAAATCCTCAGGCCTCAAATATTTTCATTAGATTCATCTCAATTTTCCAGTGATCAAATGGCCTTGGAGGTAGATAGGTGTTTCTCTCCCAAATAAAATAGCTGTTAAAATCTAAAGCGATGAAAACTAGCTTGGTACCAGGGGGAAAAATCTAATGCAAGCTGGAAGGGACAGAGGTTATAGGTACTGATGCACAACCAGCGTTCTCTACCATAGAGGGGAAGATCCTCCTGCCTCCCTGTTAAAAGGTCCCTGAACAGGTGGATAGAGCCACATTTAAAAGTATGGTAGTTGTAAATTGAGAAAAGGTGCTGTTGATGTTAACCTCTGGGTACCTGAATTATCTCGTGCAAGGGCCAGGTAAACACATCATCACCATCATCATCATAGGCAACACCTACTACAGAGGACTTCTGTGTGCATGGCCCTGTGATCTGTGCTTTCTAGATTTAATAATTTAAAGACATCAGGAAGTTCGGAACCAAATGTCCTAATGTCACGTGTCTTCAGACCTGATAAAAAGGAAAATAATAATTACGGGAGAAAAGGAATCTCAAGACTGTCTCCACATCTCCTGTTCATTAAAATCTGAACTCAGCACCATAGCCAGACACAGTGGTCACCACGAGAGAGGACCTAGAACTTAGGTGTGAGACCTAGGCTGTGGAGCCCACTTGTAGGTCGCTTCAAATCTCATGGCTCTAACCTCTGGCTGTGACAACAAAAGTGAGAGGCCTGCTTTATAGTCCAGAATTTCTGTTGAAATCATTAAGACAGCCCTGAACAGGAGTTTGCCAAGGAGTCTCCAGAAAACAATCCATTGGAACAGAACTGGGATCTCATGGAATTCAGTGGGACCAGTGTTGAAACACCCAGGAGACTATTTGGTGCAGCCTTAGCTCTCTCTGTTCAGAGTTGGGAGGTTGAATCCTAGCTCTGCCACTCACTAGCTATATAGGACTGAGCAAGTCACGGTAACCTCTGCATCTCACCTTCTGTATTTACACTGTGGGGTTAATCTCTATCTCAGGATTGGTGGAAGGATTAGTGATAAAGCTTATAAAAGTAGCTGACACAGTGGACACTTAGTAACATAAAAACAAATGCTGGTATAGTAGACACGCAGGGCAGACAGACCCCACTTACCCTGTTACCTGAAAATAAGACCTAGCTGAACAATCAGCTCTAATGCATCTTTTGGAGCAAAAATTAATATAAGACCCGGTCTTATAGTATAATAAGTAATATATATAGTATAGTATAGTAAAATAAGACCAGGTCTTATGTTTTTGCTCCAAAAGACACATTAAAGCTGATTGTCCGGCTAGGTCTTATTTTCAGAGAAACACGGTATTCAAATGGCCATTCCTCTAGGAATGAGATGGAAGCCATTCTCAGCATTTCCTGTATTGATACAGTTTGGCCAACACATGTTTACTCAGTTGCCAGTGCCTAGCTGGGAGGGATACAGGGTAGAAGAGCCATTTCCTTGGCTTTAAGGAATTTACTGTTTGTATAAAATAACTGAATTCTTCGGTGGTCCTATAATATAGAAATTGTTCCCATTTTTACAGATAAGCTAACAGACATGGAGATTAAATCGCACTATTAGTATTGCTGCTGCTTGGATGTGAATTCATATGTGTGGTCCTCCAATCTCCCTCCTTTTTCTGCTACAGAGGAGCCAGGAAGATTCCATGGAGGAGGCAGGATGTGAGGTTGAGCCTGAAGATGCTTTAGGATTTGACCCGGAACAGGAAGTAGGGTGAAAGAATAGAGGCCACGTGGTCCTGATGCCTGCTGTGCACTAAACCCCGTGAGAGGGAACCGGCTTGGAGGGCTGGAGTGGGCCAGCCAGGCAGGCAGCTCCAGTGGCAGTTCTCACATCAGTGAGATGATGCCTTGGTGAATGTCAGGAACATACAGGTGAATTGGAGGAAGGCGAGTTTGGAAGCAAGAAGATCAATTTAGGATCCTGTTTCAAAAGTCCAGGTGTGGGATGAGGGGCCTCCAGTTAGCGGGGAGAGAGCGTGAGAGCAGACAGGAAAGGATTTGAGTCTGAGATAGAAGATATAGGACAGGAGAATAGACTCTTGGAACACTCGTCCTGTAAGGTGCCCCTCCACAAAAACATTTGTGGTCAAATATGTTTGGGAACTGAAAGGTATTATACGCGCTCTCCTCAGGACTCAAGGTGAACATTAGGGGTTCTAAGAATTCCTGCAGGAAACCTGTTTTCTTGATTCATTTATCCATTGTGTTGAATGTCTTCTGTGATCCTGTGGGAGCGCATTCGGGAAAGTGCGGCTCAGAGGTTTGAGCCTGGTAGGGAGTTAGATAGTGAAAGAGGTGGAAGACGCAGCAGTTTCTTTGTTGGAGCTTTCATGCATCTGCTGGCTAGAGACTTCACTGGAAGTAATGAGAAGCTATTGAAAAAATAGCGAAGGGAACGGAACTTGATATATCTTGAGCTGGGCTTTCTTTCATATGCTTTTGCTTTGAGTCCAAGTGCCCAAGAGCCCACTGAGAGCCTTTGTCCTAGTAGGCTGCATTTGCAGCCCAGGCCCCAGGGACTCAGCTGGCCTTTCCTCGTACTAACCCGCTACCACCACCCACTCTGATCTTGGGTCCTTGCCATGAGACAGGCACGACTTTCAATTCAAGCAAATCCGAGTTTGCATCCTGGTTCTGTCACCGGCTAAGATAAGTGATCATGGACAAGTCATCCAAACTTCAGTTTTTAAACCTGTAAAATGGAATAATTCATAACCTCATAGGCTGATTGTGAGAATTAAATGGATACGTATGAAGGCATCTGTCATGGGCTTGGCACAGAAGTTTTCAGTAAATGGTAGTTATTGTTACAGGGAAAACGGTTTAGTTGCAGAGGGGAATGCAGAGTATGCAGCTACCCTTTGCTAGCTCTAGAGACAAGCATGTAAGCTTTGCTTATTTTAAGGGTCTACTACTAATATTTACAGAAAAAGATAGGATAACAAACAGAACATTTCCACAAACATTCCTTGAGCACCTATCATGTGCCAGGTACTCTTTGGGCCCTGCTGATGTAGCATTCACGGGATAGAGGAGGCCCCTGCTGTCATTCTCATGTGGAAAAACAGGGAAATGAGAAGACGTGTCCCGTAGTAACAAGGGCTGTAATTAAAGTGGGTGGGTGGGAGAAAGCCACGGTTGGGCGGTCAGAAAAGGCCTCTACGGCAGGAATACTTGAGACCCAAATAATGAGCAGACCAAGTGACGATCTAGGGGAAGAGCGTACAGACAGCGGCAACGTGGGTGAGCACAAAGGCCCTCAGTGAGAGAGGTCTGTGTGCTGCTGAGAGGTGGCATGAGATCCGCAGGATCCTGGGAGGCTTGCAGGCCAGAGGAAATAGTGGAGGTTGCAGTTCAGTGCTTTGGGGGCCAATGGAGGGTTTAAGCAGTGGCAGGAGTGTTTTATGTTTGAAAAAATTATCAGTATGTTTGCTGTATATAGAGAAGTTTCTGGGTTTTTAAAAGATTTTTTAAATACTATTTCTTAAGTGTTTACAAATTGACCTAAAGTCTCAATGCTCTTCTGGAGATGGCATTTAGCAACCTCCCGGACATCTGTTCTCCACTTTGATTGCACATTTCCCTTCGTCCCCTTCACACATGCTGCCCTTTCCGTCAACATGGCCCTTCCTCAGGTTCTGGCCTGACCAGCCTGTGGAAGCAAAATAATAGAATTGGAAATGCCTTTGCAGAACTGACCGTGCCTTGAGATGGAGTGGCTGAAGACGCCTGGCCAAAAATGGCTTTAAGCTGGCTGTGCAGACCAGACTGCAGTTGGGGTCTGTCTGACACACAAAGACATTTTCAATTGGTTTTTTAATATTTTTACAATTTTTATTCCAGTATTTTACACACACGTATATTTGGAACGCTTTAGGGGGTCATGCGTTCTAGTTTAGTAGGGGCCTTACTACTTTTTATTGCTTTACATCTGGCTCCAATTCATACATTTGTGTTATCTGCCTGGGCCTCTGTAGGCCCTTGAGTATTAAATGATTAATGATTACCAAGTGTTCAAGCCTTAACTAGAAAATTTTAAACTGTAAAAACTGAGTAACAAATACTACCCATGAAAATATCAAATACTGTTTTCCATTGTTTAACACGTTGCGTACGGATCACGAGAATCTTCACGAGGGATTTTAAACCCCGCCGTACGCAACGTGTTAAAAAGCAGTTTCTATCAGGGCAGAAAATCAGCCAAAAAAAGGCTGGGGATTTCCTAAGTGAGACTCCTTCATGGGACGTGGTGTCCCTTGACTTCACTGTAGACTAAATCACTCCTAAAGTATTGTCGTGCATCAAAAGAGAATCCCTACGGCAGTGGAAGTCCAGACTACAAAATACTTGGGTGAGAGCTGGTTACAGTTCACTTGAATGGGGGGAAGCAAGCTTCCGGGGCAGTGGGCTAAAGTGCTCTTCTGTCCCTGGTCCTGCAGGGCCAGGACGGGTTAGACAGACCAGCAAGTGTCAGTCCTCCTCCTCTCACCTCTGTAGGTTGTCTCCGAATACCATGGTGACCCCCCACAAGAAGAGCATGCTGGGAAATGGGAACTACGACGTGAACGTCATTATGGCAGCACTTCAAACCAAAGGCTATGAAGCTGTTTGGTGGGACAAGCGCAGGTAATCTGAACCAGGCTTGATTTGATGAGAACTGGCGCTCAGGGCACGAGTGGGCAGGTGGGTGGCCAGTTGTGAGACAGCCAGGGAACCTTGAGGAGGTGGCTGCCTTGGAGCCTGACACTGTTTCTCTCCTGCAGGGATGTCAGTGCCATTGCTCTCACTCACGTCATGGGCTTCATCATGAACCTGCCTTCCAGCCTGTGCTGGGGGCCCCTGAAGTTGCCTCTCAAAAGGCAGCACTGGATCTGTGTTCGAGAGGTGGGCGGTGCCTACTACAACCTTGACTCCAAACTGAAGATGCCGGAGTGGATTGGTGGCGAGAGCGAGCTCAGGTGCCTGTGGGGCTGATGCGTCGGGCTCCTCCCTTTGGTGTGTGCGGAAAGTTGAGCTCCTCTTGTTTATTTGACAAAGGGAGTGCAATTCTAGCTTTGCCTGTAGTTGGATCCTCTCCCCTGCCTTACTTAGAAGCAGAGGGCCTCAGATTTGAAAGACCGGGACGTTTGATGGCCCCTGAGGCCTTGAAGTCTCTTCGGTAGAGAGTCCCAGCACCTGCTCTGTGGTCTTCTGGTCCGGATGTTCTCTGCACCTAGACACCTGGGACAGTATAGCTGCCAGTTCAGGGAAAGGAAGACAGGTCACAGGGCTGTTTCCCTGGGACCACAGAAGAAACTTTTTTTTTTTTAAGATTTTATTGGGGAAGGGGAACAGGACTTTATTGGGGAACAGTGTGTACTTCCAGGCCTTTTTTCCAAGTCAAGTTGCTGTCCCTTCAATCTCAGTTGTGGAGGGCGCAGCTCTGTTCCAGTTCCAGTTACCGTTGCTAGTTGCAGGGGGCGCTCCCCACCTTACCTTGTGGGAGTCGAGGAGTCGAACTGGCAACCTTGTGGTTGAGAGGACGCGCTCCAACCAACTGAGCCATCCGTGAGGCAGCTCAGCTCAAGGTGCGATGTTCAATCTTAGTTGCAGGGGGCGGAGCCCACCATCCCTTGCGGGACTTGAGGAGTTGAACCGGCAACCTTGTGGTTGAGAGCCCACTGGCCCATGTGGGAATCGAACCGGCAGCCTTCAGAATTAGGAGCATGGAGCTCCAACTGCCTGAGCCACCGGGCCGGCCCAGAAGAAACTTTTTTAAACAATTACAAGTGCTTTACTTTAGGGTACTTTGGGCTGCCTGTTTCTCACAGAACTAGCTACTGTTGGCAATAGATGATGATGAAACATTCAGATTGGCAATCTAACTGGACAGATCGAGGGGTAACCAAAGGGGGAACCGTCCAAAAACAGCACTACGAGTGTTTTGGGGACTGCCAAGTATATCATGAGGTTATTGATGGACATGTGACCCCCCCCCCAAGAATGGAATTTGCCATTTTACCAGCATTTCATTTTCTTTCATCTACTCTTCTTCCCGTAGGAAATTTCTAAAACATCATTTGCGAGGAAAGAACTGTGAACTCCTGCTGGTGGTACCAGAAGAGGTAGAGGCCCATCAGAGTTGGAGGGCCGATGTGTAACAGTTCTACCCAACCTTCCCTCACCTCAACCCCCTAAATCCTCCGTGACGTGCTGTGGCCTATACCGTGGGTCTGTCCTTGCCACTTCCCCAAACATCTCATCGGGTTTCCCCCCTCAGATTTGACAGTGCAATAGGCCAGATGTGTGGACTGTTACAAGAACCAACCAGCGCTACTCGTTCCTGGGAAAGGAAGGTAGGAGCTCTGGGCTTAGGGCAAGCGACGGAAGACCTTTGTTTTATTTAAGAGGAGAAAAAAGGTGGGTCTTAGCTTCTTTTCCCTTTTCCTGTGAGGACTTGACAAGAGGTTCTGCTGGAGCTCACTGCTGCTCTCACCTGGAGATGCTGCCTCTATGTCCCCTTTCCTGGCAACTAGTGGGTCTGAAAACACAGTACATGCAAAGCCCATGTGACTGACTTGAAGGACCCAGAGCAAAAAGGGCCTCTCAGGAAACCATCTCCAAAACCCCAGCAGCACGACAGCATGCCGTCTCCAACCCTCAATGCCACCCCTCACCCCCTTTTTAAGGGTGGTTTATGGCCATCCTTGGAGTTTTATAATGAAAAGTTCTCTAATATTTCACACCAGGTGGTTCAATCCTGCAACATTCTAGCGTGACAGGGTAAGCTAAATACCTAAGAGGACATGGCCAAAGCCAGGCTGGGGCAGGTATGGGTGACCTGCCTGTCTCGCTCCAGCCTTGTCCCTGTCACATTTATTTAGGAGGCTCTGGGGAACAAGATAAGCAAAAGGGCAGTTTCCCAGTTGACCTACTCCAGCAAAATCAGGAAAAAGTAAGTTTGCCTTTGACATCAAATTCCACTAGTTTAAGACAGTTGGGTGAGGAGTTTTAGGAAGATAAGCTTCTCAGACATTAGAACAGCTAGGATGGTAGAAGTCATACGTAGGCTTGGAGTCACTATAGTGACAGGAAGCAGAGCCCTCAAGTTGGGTGGTTACATGTGTTATAGGACCTGGGTTTGTCATCTTTCTGTAGTTTCCTTTACAAATCAACTGAGAATTGACCCGCCCCCTACCTCTTTCAATAGTTGTAGGCCACTTTTCTCCTGTAACTTTGTAAAATGAGAGAAGGAGGGGAAGTATCTATCATGCCACACGGGTGTCACCAAAGTGGTGTGGTTGCCTCAGAGCAGGGACGGCCTGTCTAGCCCTTCCAGGGGCCAGTCGTCTTAGTAGGTCTGAAAGCTGCCCCACTGGCCAGTCTTCTCTCCAGCAAAGCCAGCCTGGGGCTTGCACGTCAAACCTGAGCAAGCTGAACGGGATGAAGCTGAGGCTTTCTCCTCCCCACTGTGACTGGAGTGCATGTTTACACCAGCACTTTTTCTGCACATGTCTCTTCAATCCAACAAGGCCGTTTTTTATGCTGAGTAACAGGCCACCAAGCGGCTACGGCATTACACCGTCTCAGCAACTGGCCACAGTCTCTCCACCATTTTCTACACCAGACCTGCTTGGCACCACAGGGAGCTCTTTACCCCTGCACAATGACATTCCATCCACCACCAGCCAGAAGTTACAGCCAACCTTGCTGATTGTCACAAGCAAGACCTTGGGTCCATTGGCACTGTCAGTAAGCCATTTCCTGTGAAGGGAGGAAACTCCTCTCTGCCAATCTGCTTGGGCCTGCGCAAATGGCACTTCAATTGAGTCCCCATGTACTTGGAGTCCATGAGCCAATGGGATATGCAAAGATGCTTAAACATTTCAGGGCTGGTTTCTCTGTTCATATCCAATTCTGGTGCTTAGGAACAGGGACCCAAGCTGATGCCCAAGGGCAAAAAGCCCCATTTCCTTTAAGGAAGCGGGCAGGCCTGACCCTGATGCCCACTAAGGGGCAACCCTAGGCTTTTTGTTTTTCCTGTCCCATCCCCCCCTTTTTTTGTTGGCCTTGTGCTGGGTTTGTTTACAAAAGATGTATTTTGTTTAACCAAATATTAAAAATGGAGAACTCCATACATAAATCTCATCTGTCTGCCTGAATTCTGTAATTATGTACATAAAGGGGAAAAAAGGTTAAACTTTAGTGTGATGCTTTAGAAGGAATTCACTACCATCACAAGTCATCTTTTAGAGGTAGGCTGTGCTTTAGGGCAGCCCGTCTCTTTGCCTTTCTAGTGTGATCTGATTTCAAGGTGTGTATCACAAGCACAAACATGACACTTTTGGTTGGAATAATTTTTAATATTTAAATACAAAAAGTGAGCACGGACTTTTTTACACACACACAGGTCTAACAGCCAACATGTGCAGAGGAAATGAGCTCCTGCTCTGTCCTCCACAGTCCCCATCCTGTGGTCAAAGCTGCTGCTGGCCCTCCCTCTTTTCCAACATACAGAAGAATTCAGTGCCTGCTTTTACACTACAGCTGTAATGTATTTTGTATTTCATATAGTGTGTGCCACCCTCCCCCAACACCTCCATTCTTCAAAACAATGGTCATTAATGGTCAGGGGTACATCTTTCCCAATGGCACCCGTTCCTACCCCACAATGAGATACTGAGATCTTCTGGTCAGGAGTAATTCAGTGAAAGGTGGGATAGCCAGAGCTGGAGTAACCGTCTGCATTGCCGCACTCTGGTTATCAGAGTGAGGACAGAAATAAGGACAGCGTGGAGGGCACAGTTGCAAGTTGGGAGTCTCTCCATAAGACAATGTGGGGAGAATTCTCCCAACTAGGTTTAGATAGATCAATGTGCCAAAGTTAAAAAAAAAAAAAAAAAAAATCAGCAGTTCAAACACTATTGAATTTTCAAACTTTTCCTCCTCAGGTCAACTACAATTTAGATCTTTCCAGGAAGTGAAGGTAGAGCCCCTGGCATTCCTCCTGACAGCCCTGTGTTAGGCCCTAGAAGTATCTGGAAAAGAAAAGGAGGGATGTAAGGCATTGTACAGGCCTAGGGATCTCATTTGCATCATACCTGCCCAGTGGCAGACAAGGTCTAGGAAAACAATGCTGAACCTAAAAGAACACAGAACACCTCGCAATCTCTACCCACACATTAACTGCTGGTCTACCCAGGTGCTGGAGAAGTAAACAAGTTGTGTCTTCACCACTGGCAAAAGGCCCAGGGTCTGGGCTCACCTGCCGCTGCTGCAGTTGCTGCTGTTGCTCCATTTGCAACTTCTCGGTCTCAAAGACAACAGGAAGAACCAGGATCATGAAGGAAGTTGTCCCGATCCACAAGGCTGCCCTGGAAAACCTGCAGAGGGAGTGTGAGCATGATAGCGAGGCGAAACCAGACAGCTGAACTAAGTACAAACCAGTAACCAAACCTCGAACCAATAACTAAACCTCACGCTACATACTCCAATGTTTTTGACAAGCGTATTCTACCCAACCCTTACACCATACTCCAACCAGAAACAGGAGGAGCAGTTCTGGTAGTCTAGTGATAGCAGTTAACACTCTCTCAAGTTCTTACAAAGCTACTTACATGTAAATTATCTCACGTAATCTGAATTGATCCTCACAACGACAAGAATCCCCACTTTACAGGAAAGGAAGTTGAGACTAAAAGGTTAAGGTCCCACGAGTCCAAGGTCACTCAACGATCTAGATGGCAGGCTGGCCTCCAGCCCGGGTCTGCTGCTGCCAAAGCCCGGGCGCAGTCACAGCACACCGCAATATCTTTGCCCTTGTCCCTTACCTGTACATTTTCTGAGCCACAAAGAGCGAAAGATCAAAAGTGGCTCCAGCCGCGGACCGTATCCTCTCCGGGAACATCTCCGTCAGACCCCAGAGTCTCTCCGACAGGGTCTCATCTAGCTGTGATGTAGAATGCGCCAATCTTGGCCGAAGCAGCAGCCACCACCCCCGACGCCGGGGCACACAGAATCTCCCTGGAGCTAGGGCATCCCGGGCCCAGTGGAGCCCCCAACCCCGCCTCCCGGAGAAGACGCCTCCGCTCCGACCTCTCTAGGCTTCGCGACGCGCGTTCACCCGGATCCCGCAGCACGCGGAGCCCACACCCCCGAGCCGGCCGCTCCCGCCCGGATCGTCGCTCCCCGTCCCGCTGTGCCCCATGGGGACCCAGTACCTCATCGTCGTCTTCCTCTTCCAGCTCTTCCTCAGTCTTCTCGGCATCGCCTTTCGGAAGCAATTCGTCCGGGGGCAGGGGCGCCGCAGGACCCGCGACTGCAGCGGCGGCGGCCATGGCTGTCGGGGGACACCGGAAGCGGAAAAGAGGAGGCGAGTGCAGCGCAGATAGAGCGCCACTTCCGGGAGCCGGAGGTTGGAGGCTGCGGGAGAGCGACTCCCTCTGGCCGGCGGTCGTCACCTGCCTTCAGCCACGTCCCGCGACGGCTGAGACATCAGTAGAAAAAAACACCGGGTAGACCTGTTAAAGCATAAAATCAGGTGCTTCCGCAGTAATTCTCTCCAGAAGGTTTAGAGTGGGCCCGGAAACCTGCATTTTAACAAGCCTCCCAGGGATCGCACTTAGAGAAACACTAATCCGTTTTTGTTGTTTGGTAGGAGTTAAGTTAGAGATTTGGAGGTTTATTGGTCTTTTGGGAAACGTCAAGTAAACAGTCCAAATGTGTTAAAACAAAGGCAAGAATTAACACTTAAGTACCAGGCATTGTTTGTGTGTGTATTAAGGTACTATTATCCCCATTTTAGAAATGAGGAAATTGAGGAACAGTACAGGGTTGCTGTATTTCTGGAGGATAGATTTCTGGAAGTGGGTTTGCTGCAAAATGTATGAATATTAAATTTTTACTAGGTATTAGCTAATTGCCCTTAAAATTATGATATCATATACTTCCACAATAGTGCATGAAGTGTCCTTGCCCCCACACCCTACCCAGTATTAGGTATTATCTATATTTTAATTTTTTGCCTATACGGTATTATAGATGAAAATGCTTTTCATAATGTGCTCCACAAGTAATCTAACAGGAGGGTAATTTATATACGCCTTTAGCCAACTAGCCATGGAATCTGAGACTCTCAGGACTGGACAATCCAAAGCCCTATCTGAAGCACTACAATGCAGCAATGAGCCTTTGTCCTTCGCTTACATATTCGGGAGGAGTGCTGGCACTGCCTCCAGATGCAGTCCTCAGTCCTTTTCATCTTTGGATCTTTGGACAGGGCAGCTCTGACTACAAAATGTTATGTCACAAAGGGGGCCTACTGCTATGATTCCATTATATCAAGGTCAAAAACAGGCAAAACCAATCAGTAGTGGGAATACTGATTCCTTTTGAGGAGGAGGAGAAGGTAATATTTGGGAAGGGGCAGATGACTTCTCCGTGCTACTGGCAAAATCCTATTTCTTGACCTGGATGGTGTTTACATGGGTAGGTTCATTTTGGATAACTCATCAGGCTGTACATTTATGAATTATGCTTTTTTTTGGCGTGTATTAAATGTATTTTTTTAAAAGTAGGCTCTACATCAAGAGCAGTTTCAGATCCTCAGTGCCCATAGTTTTTTATTCTTTTATGGACTCTTACAAAATGTTGGAAGAGCAGTACTCTTGAAGGTAGAGAAGGCAATCTTACGTGGAAAGCACACATACCAATGACATCAAGTAGAAAGTCAAAAGGCTAATGTGAAGAAGTTTTAGGAAAATTTTAACCAATTAATCTTGTTTATATTCACAAAAGCAACATGTGATTTAAAAAAAAACAATGTTTAAGGCTAAAGAGCTCTTTCAACAATTATAAAATTGTCAAGAGATAAGAAAAAATACTGACAATCAGGCAGTGTAGAGCATTCAAAGCTTTAGGAGTAGGTGAGACACTAGAAAAGGCAGAGTGGGAAGGGAAGACAGAAGACAGAGCCCTGTGGAATCAGACACTTAAAGGTCAGCAGGATACTTAGTCAAAACCATAGAAAGTAGAATGGTGGCTGCCAGGGGCTGGGGGGGCGGGAAATGAGGAGTTAGTTTAATGGGAACAGAGTTTCAGTTTTACAAGATGAAAAGAATTATGGAAATGGATGGTGGTGATGGCTGCACATTATGAATGTATTAAATACCACTGAACTGTATGCTTAAAAATGGTTAAGATGATAAATTTTGTTATGTATATTTTGCCACAATAATTTTTTTAAATGAAAGACATAAAGTCATAATAATTAAAAAACAAAAAAAACAGGTCAAGGGTGAAGGGGAGCCTCTGCTCCTATCCCAAGAGGTTCGAGGAGGAGCTGCGGGAGGGGAAGGAGGAAAACCGGAGCAGTGTGGCCTCACTGAAGGGCTCAAGGAGAAATGGTCAGTGGTCGCAAGTATGTCAAGACTGATGCCAGGCCAGGGGTCAGTCAAAGGACATGGGGACAAGCAAGGGTGTCACCAAGTGAGATGATGCCCCATGCAGGGCTCAAAGGTGACTGCCATTTGGATGGAGATGGGTGTTGTAGAACCCCGCCACCTAGCTCCATTCCCCATTTGTTGAGTCCATGATTTCCACCCGACCTGTTTCTGTCCTGTCAAATTTGAACTGGTAAAATAGTAGTTTTTAACCTGGGTCGGTGGAGGGCATTAGATCCCTTTGAGAATGCTAGGAAAGCATTAATGCTGTAAGCTTCCCCCTCCAATAGAAAATACTCATTAGCTCTTGTCCGACCATTGTGCATAGAGATCCCCGTGCTAGGCCTCAAGCTGTGAAACTGCCTGATTATTGCCTCTAATCCTACACTCATTCTCACACCCACAGAGCTTTCTATCTCAACTCTTCAGTAACAGCTCTTCCCTGATCTGACACTCGGCACAGAAATACGCAAAATTGTTGCAGTGATTATAAGAGAGTAAATCTCAACTAGATAGCACTCTTTACTTGGAGGCCCCATAAGTAGTCGATTTGGTTAATAAAGGCTGTGAGAAGGAAGCATTTCAGCCAGAACCTGAAGAATGTGTCTGACTGAAAAGGAAAGATCTTCAAAGTACATAGCATCTCGATGGGGAAAAAACACACAAGGGTTAGGGTGGTGAGATATGGGTGATCCCCCTGCCCCCACCATTTTCTTAGAGACTTTCATCTATAGGATTGTCCTTGACACACTCCACACCCATCAGCAAACACTGGTGTCTAGAATCTGACCACTTCACCTCCTACTGCCACTTTCCTGGTCCCAGCCTTGCCCCCTTCCGTCTGTTCTCATCAGAGAAGCCAGAGGGAGCCTTTTAAAAATCAAGTGGGTCATAGCATTCCTCTGCTGAAACTCACCAATGGCTTGCTTCCCTTACCATTCAAAACAAAAGTCCTTCACTGCAGAACTGGTGCCAGCCCTCTCAGGTGCCCGTGGTGATATGGAGGGGGACCCACATCCTTGTGATAATCAAACCTGCCCCCCACAATTCCCAGGGTTTCAGTCCGGGCTCTATCCCTTCCAGCTGTGTCACCTGGCTGGGCTGGTTTCTTCATCTAAAAGCAGGGGGCGATAACAAGCTTGAAGAATTCTCGTAAGAATTACAATCAGGTTTCTGGCATAAGGGTGCTCAGTAAATGGTCGCTAGTGATAGAGGTCTACGAGTCAGCGAACTCTCAGTTGCTCCTGTTACCTGCACCTGGAGCTGCACACCCTGCATATATTTGTATCCTTCTCCAATTCCTCCTGTGCTTATTCTCTATGTCAGAAAGTAAGGTTACGGGCTGGAGCTTCTACCCCTCCATCGAGCGGGCCGTACAGATGGACTACAAACAGCGGCCTTCGTATGAGGCAGGTTGTGGGGACTGAGTCCCAGAGAACAGTTTCCAGGCTCTCAGCCTCATGTGGAAAGGTGCTGGCTTGGGTGGTAGCTGGCCATCAGCTGTGACTAGCTGGCCGTCAGCTGTAACCAGTTAGCCATTAGCCACTGATATAACTGCTGTGGCTACGCTAGCAAGCGTGGAGTGTGGTGTGCAGATTGTAAAGAGGCGGATTGCAGTTAGCAAGTGAGGTTGGTTGGCAGAGAAGCGGACGGCAGATTGCAGATCGTGTGGCTCCTGCTTCCTGTATCTCCAACCCAGCCGCCAGCGAGACTATAGTGGTATGACTCCCCTATCTATGGCTCCGTGGGTGTTCCTTTTTGGCCTCACTATGTGCTGCGTTCTTATGTGGGGAGCCGGAGCTGAGACCCCACATGACACCCTGCATGACACAGGTCCCCACCCAGCTCCTCTCACCGTGGACTGAGTCCACAGGCTCCTACACTTCTGCTTTGTGATCCTAGGCCAGTTTCTGAACCTCCTGGAGTTTGGTTCCTTGTCTGCAAACAGGTATACTGACAGTCCCTGCTCCACAGGGCTGAGCTGAGGAGGAAATGAGTGTGTGTGCAAGGTTTCCAGCCCCGCCCCAGGCATGCAACTGCTGACCATGGCAGCCATCCCTGCACGACAGCCCTGGGCTCCCCACCTTCAGAGTCCTTCCCCTTGATTTTGGGAGCTGGAGTCCCTCTTACTGACTCAGGCTGGCTCCCTCCTCCAGCCAGAGCAGCTCAGTGCACTGACTCAGGCACAAATTCCCACTGGAATCCAGCCCCCACCCCAACTATTTGGCCCCTGCCAGATCCCGGCTGGTCCCAACTCCCCGAAGGAGGAGGGCAGGGGGATTTGGCCATGGAGACTGTTTCTGTTCCGGGTCAGCCTCTGCCAAGCCCAGGAAGCTGGACTGCTTCCACTGCCATGATGACATTTCCCGCAATCTAAAAATTCTGTCTTTGGTTGGAGCACAGAAGCTTAGACTCCAAGCTCCATTTCAGTCTTCCAGACCTGATGCTTCTTTTTTCACTTTGGCCACAGAGAGATTATATAACGTCATTTAATTTTTACAAAGTAGTGTAAACAGCAAAGGAGCACAAAAATAGTGTTGCGTGGAAAGCTGGGGCTTGCTGCTGAAGGGGACGCCAGAGGCAGCTGTGGGTCTGGGGAACACGTACTCTGGAAAGGCAGAGAGTGGCGCGAGGGGCAGGGAACCGGAACTGCTCATCTGACACCCTCTCATACAGGGCTCTTTAAAACTGTGCTACACCCCAAACACCAATGTGAGGAGACAGTAGGATGAACGCCCGCTGCTTCTCCAAACAGTGTCATCCAATAAGGATGAGCCTGGGATAGGTACATTTGTATGTTAAGTGACTGGGGAGCAGCCAGACTTACCATCACCCCAGACCTCCCTGAGGCCTGGCTGCCAGACTGGCCTCCCTGTGCCACAGCCAGAGTACATTGCTACTTTCTACCCTGGCCTGGGATCCTGGTTCCCTCCATTAAGTTGTCACCTTCCTATTGCCAACTCAAGGATGCCAGTGCCTTTTGGCCCCATTGTATGACTCTCTCTCCCAGGACCTAATCCAATAGTTTGGCTTAAAAAAACCCCTCAGCTATATCCCACTCCTCTGATCAGATTTCTCCCTATCCTCCTAATGAATGTCTTTGGGGTCTTCATTTCCTCCTCCGGCCGACACTCTTCAGTTCATCCAGTTCCTTCTCCATTAAGTGGGATTCGGCAGTGGTCTCAGAGAGCTGAAAGAAAAGCAGCAGACCATTAGAAAGGACATTTCTGCGCTAGGTTTCAGGTTTGCAAGGTCAGCCCTGTGTGCCTGGGAAAGGCCCCTGGCATTTCTCTAACACGTCCTCCAGGCTCCATGACGGGAAGCCCTTCTTAACTGGGAAAAACTTTCACAATCCACTCTATCAATGTTTCTGATCACTTAGGATTGCATCACTCACTGCTTTAAGGAGAGCAGGCCTCGGGATGAGGAAGGCAGACACTGGCAAGTCTAAACTAAACAATTAGTTGCTTCTGAGCTGTAGCTCCCATAATGGTGATTGGGGATGGGGGCGGAATGCTTAAAGTAGAATGCCACTTTCCTCATCAGGATCTTTCAGTGGACTTTAGATACTCATGACAGGGACAGAGAGATATAAACTCTCTAAAGTACAGGTCAGCTTACTGTGAAGTAAGAGCCATGCTTCTGGAGCAATCACCGTTCCAAATTACTTGTATCATTAACTCACCATGAGGCCGATCCTACTATCCTGCCTATTTTATTGCTGAAGAAACTAAGTTTCTTCACACCGATCAGTTAAGTAACTTGCCTAAAGCACCAGGGCCGGTGGCGTAGGAGGCAGGCAGTTGAGCTCCAGAATGCAGGCTCCAACCCCTCGAGTGCGGCTCTCCTGCCTCTGTCAACCTTCGCGTGCATGTCGGGGTACAACAGGCTGGGTTTTTCACCGCCACAAGAAACCGATGCCAATGCGGCGAGTGCCCCGGGGCACTGACTGACGCCCACTTGGTAGGGGACAGCTCCAAGCCATGAGCAGACTGTCCTCCTTCCTGGAACGTCTTCATCCCCAGCCTCCATTCCTTCCCTTATCCTTCCACATTCAGCTCAACTATGCCTTCCTCTGGGATGTCCTCCTGTCTCGACAAAATTATTCTCTCTCGTGTGCTGACACCAGACCCTGTAAGAGACTCTGTTGCCCTCACCGGGCGGCGCTGTCATTGCGCTTACTGTCCATCTCCCTGCTAGGCTGTGAGCCCTGGAAGGTAGGGACTGTCTGATTTGGTTTTGTATCCTTGGATTCACAGCAACGTCGGTGTGAGCTGGCTGAACTGACTCGGGGCGGCGCGTCTCCCGAAAGGAGCGCCGGGCAGGCCCCCCCCCACCACCTTCCTCACCATGTCCAGCAGGATGTCCACTTTCAGCCGCAGGAGATTGTTCTCTTCCTCCAACTGCTGGTTTCGCCTCCGCAGGCGCTGAGCCTCCCTGCGGTCCACACCTCCACTAATCCCTGTCTCTGGCGGAAGGACAAAACCGGCAGTTACCAGGTCACCAGGGGGTTCTTCCGCAATCTTGTCAGACAAAATGGCAGGAGATCAGCTCACCTGCTATCCACTGGCCATTTTCAAACTTCAGGCTTTGCCCCGCCAGGTTCATACTGGGGGTTCCATAGTCAAGGCCCAGCTCCACCTCCCGGGTTGAGCGATCCAACTGTGGGCGAGACACTGCCTGCTGGCTTCAGGAGGCCGTGGCACTGCGGCTCGGGCACTGATACTGCCTGCTGGCTTCAGGAGGCCGTGGCACTGACACTGCCTGCTGGCTTCAGGAGGCCGTGGCACTGACACTGCCTGCTGGCTTCAGGAGGCCGTGGCACTGCGGCTCGGGGCCCAGCGCCTCCCACTAACTGGAGGTGCCAGCCACTCACTGCTTTTCTCTAATCATTACCCGGCACATTTAATAATGTAAGTCAGAAATCAAGTAAGGTACAACAAAATATGTTAAAGTATAAAAGAGAAGAATCATGCTGTTTTATACAATAGACGTTTTTCAGAAAAGCTGTATATGCGGAAATTTATACAACGAATTATTTCACATCTGAAAAATCCACTTCTAAGTTGTCATTTGCTTATTACCGAACCATATATGTCATGGAAAAGGCACAAAAGGCTAACGCCCTATTAGTTGTAACAGCTGTTCTTTGATGTGTTTTTCAATGTTTCTACAACTCACTGAGCACCCACCCTGGTCAGGACTAGGGCTGGGTATTCAGAGATGAAAGCAACCAGCTCTGCCCATGAGGAGCTTGGAAACGGCCTCTGGAGCTCTGACATAACCTTCTGAAAGCCAAACCTCATCCTTTGAGAATGAATTAGATTCTTAGACATGACTAAAATTGATTTCTGGCCAAGTCTTGAGAATAAAGTGGAGTTAAATCGGATAACACCACTTGGAGCCAAAAATCACGAGATTGATTCTCTTATTAGGTTCTTGAAAAAGCTCTGATTCCCAAAGAGGAGTTCAAAATGATTTTAGCAATAGCAATATGAATGAAAAGGAGGCCCTGGTGCTTGGATGCCTCTGGAGGACCCCCTTCCCATCAGACACTCCAGGCATGGGCACAGCTGGCTGAGCCCAGTGGTGACACTCACATTATGCAGGTTGGAGAGAGAAGCAGACTTCCGAGGGGGTGTCTTCTTTGGACTGAACGTATTCCCAAAGAGAGGCATCTTTGACAAAAGAAAGGCCAATGCTCCCTTGTCCTAGGGTCAGAACAAGTCAGAGGTACAAATAGCTGGGTCAGTGACCTTATGTCACTGTCCTCAAGTCATGAAAACATACCTCTCGTGCGGCTAGTCACAATCCCGGTGAGGGCTCCCGTGTGTCGTGTGCTGGCTGTGTGCCAGGCAGTGTGCTAACACCTTTGCATGCAGGACCTCAACTCCCACAACCGTGCCGCGTAGCTCCTCTCGTTATCCCCATTTGACAGATGAGCTTTAGAAAGGCTCAGGTCCTAAGGGGGAGCTAGGATTTGCACACAGGTGTGTGTGGCTCTGTAGTTTATGTTAACCACAGGCAAGGGCCTCACTTGCCTGTCTGGAGTTTTGTCACAAGATGTCACAAGATGGCAGTGTCCTTATGCCTGTACACGGGTAAGAAGCACGCTAGGCGACAGCCTCGGCATATACTCCATTTTGAAGCTATATTTATACTTCACTTTCAGATTGATAATAGTGCCTCTCACTCAGTCCATATGTCAAAGGTCACCTGTCCTGTACGGTAAGTGAGGTGTCCAGTGGAAGGAGGAGGCCCATGATGGGGCAGAACTGATAATGGCAGCCACACATTTGTTTTCAGCATATGGCAACCTACTGCAATTCACACAGACGCAGGTAAGTCGAGTTACTGACACTGCCCATTTGGGGGGTGGTGTGTGGGGAGAGGGAGAAGTAAACCTTTTGTATAGTTAGGTATGACATAAATATAGAAAAGTATACAAATCATAAGTGTACGGCTTCACGAGTTTTTACTAACACACACACAGACACAGACACACACACACACACACACACACCCTTGTATAGCCACCCTCCAGATCTGGATACAGAACATCTCATCACCCCACAAGCCTCGCCCAACAGCTTTATAACCATGGTCTTGTAGAGGATGTCCTCTTCTGTGTCTGGATTTCTTCACTCAATATAATGTTTGTGAGATTTATCCATGTTGTTGTATGTAGCTGCAGTTTGTTCATTCACATTGCAATAAAATATTCTACTGCATAAAGTGACATTTGGACCGTTTCCAGTTTCTATTAAAAATGTGCTAAGAAGAAAAAAAAAATGTGCTAAGAACATTCTTGGATGTGTATTTCTGTACACATTAAGTATACTTCTCCGGTTCTATACCTAGGGGTGGAATTATTGAGTCATGGAGCAGTTACATATACAGCTTTAGTAGATACTGCCAAATGGTTTCCAAAGTGGTTGTATCAATCTATACTCCTACCAACACTGTACAAAAGATCCTTGTAAACATTTGGCATTTCCTATCCTTTTTATTTTATCCATTCTGGAAGGGATGTGGTGATATCACATTGTTTAATTTGCTTTTCCCCAATAACTAATTAAATCAAGCATCTTTTCATATGCTCACTGGATATCAGGATACCCTCTTTTGTGACATGCTTGTTCAAGTCTTTTGCCATTTTTCTATTGGGTTGTTGATCATTTTTTAAGTTGATTTGTAAGGGTTCTTTATATATATTCAATAAGAGTCCTTTGTTTTATATAGAGAGAATATTGAAAATATCTTCTCCCAATCTGGAACTTGACTTTTTGCTTTATTACTGGTTTCTTTTTGATTAAAGAAGTTCTTGGGGTGGACGGGTGGCTCAGCTGGTTAGAGCGCAAGCCCTGGGCAACAGGGTTGCAGGTTCGATTCCCACATGGGCCAGCAAGTTGCACCCACTGCAATTGGAATGAAGTCAATGAGCTGCCGCTCAGCTCCCGGATGGTCAGATGGCTCAGTTGGTTGGAGCGTGTCCTCTCAACCACAAGGTTGCTGGTTCTACTCCAGCAAGGGATGCTGGGCTACACCCCCTGCAACTAACAATGGCAACTGGACCTGGAGCTGAGCTGCACCCTCCACAACTAAGATTGAAAGGACAACAACTTGACTTGGAAAAAGTCCTGGAAGTACACACTGTTCCCCAATAAAACCTTTAAAAAAAAAGTTCTTAATTTTCATGGAATTTAATTTACAAAGTTTTTCTTTTTAATGATGAGTGTTTCTGTGTCCTATTTAAGAAATTCTGCCTACTCCAAGATCATGATATTTTCACATATTAATTTCTGGAAATTTTGTTTAACTTTCACAGTGTCTCTCCAAGCACCTGGAGACATATGATGAAGGAAAAAAGAAAGCCAAGTTGTTCTTTTTTTTTTCTTTTTAAGGAGGGCACAGCTCACAGTGGCCCATGTGGGGATCGAACCAGCAACCTTGATGTTATTAGCACTGCGCTCTAACCAACTGACGGTCACCCCCAAGTTGTTCTTGTAAAGCCTGCAATTGTGCTGACAGCACCCCTGTGCCTGAGCACAGCATGTGGACACAAGAGACCAAGTTCCAGGCCTGCCTCCGCCCCTCAGTTGCCTGCTAAACCTGGGCCAAGTTATTTTATTTCTCAGGGTTTCAACAGGGACACATCACTCATGACTTCACTAATTCTCATAACACTTAAGCCAACAACCATCATCAATATATTACAGATGAGGAAGAGAAAGGGTCCGGACTAGTTGCTTTTTAAGTCAGACCCAATATCCACAAACAACTCTGGCTAAGACCCTGGGTTCCTGGGATATTAGTGTGGACCCAGCTGCCCCCTTGGCAGCCCTCTTTCTAGTGAAACTCCCTGGATCGAGAGAGGGCTCAGATGCAAGGAAGTGAAGGGAGAGCATCCGGGTTCCAACCACTGTTCTGCAGTTCACCCCTAGTTGTGACCCCAGCACTTACCTTCCCTGGGCCTCAGGTTTCTTTATTTGTAATCAGAGAAAATAACAGTACCCTACTTACAGGTTGTTAAAGTGCTTTAGGGTTTATAAAAAGCTGTGGCAATTTGATGCTCAGGGCAACCCTGGGAAGTAAATGAAGTCCGTCACCATATACAGATGAGAAAACTGAGGCTTAGAGAAGGTAAGCGACTTGCCCCCATTGAACAGTGAGAAGGTGGTGGAATTGGGCTTCAAATTATCACCAGGGCTCCGCGCTGGTGATAATTATCAGTTCGTCACTGTGCATGTTTTACAGTTTGCAATGAGCCATAAAATACATTATCTTGTTTTAATCTAACAAGAAGGTGGGTCTTTGGCTTTCATCGGATTCTCAAAGGGATCCGCGTTCCCCAGACTTCAGAGCCCGCCAAGTGCGTGCCGCGCAGGTACATCGCCACCCAGGGCTGGTGGACTTAACTGACTGCAGCGAACAAACAAACGTTCCCTTGCATGCCCTTCACAGGTGACCTGGGGGAGGAATTACTACCCCGATTTACAGTCGAGGCAGCACTTCGAGATGAGCGGTAACGGACCTGGGATGAAGCCGGCCTCCGCCCCCTGCTCGGCGCCCCCTGGCCATTCCAGCTGCGGGGAGGCCCTGGGACCCTAGGGAACGCCCAGGCGTCCCAACTCTTCTAGGCCCTCAGGCGACGCCGGGCTCGGAGACGTACCTGACGCGTCCTAGAAGCTGGGCTCGGAGCCGACCCGGGGACTGCCCGCCACCCGGCTGCGGGGTCTGCGTCCAGCGCCGAGACAGTTACCGCCCAGCTCTCCGCGCCCCGCCTGCCGCGCGCACGCGCAGCCCCGCCCTGGGCGCTACCGCAGAGGAAGTGGGGGTGCCCATCGCGACGGGGTCCACAACGCGAGCATCCGCAAAGCACCAAGAACGCTTGAGGAGTGTCCTCGACATATTGAATAGACTCCACAAGGTGACTGTCTTCTGGAGTCACTTACATGCCCCCATGCTGTAGTCTAGGACGAAGAACTACACTCACCCTCCCCCCAAAACCCATTGGTCTGCTCTCCCCAGCCTCCTGGGGCCGTCACTGTGGTAACGGCGTCTGCCGGTGACTCGCGAGGGTTCCATTGTCTTGGGCCAGGGGGACGTGGTGGCTGCGCCCGGCGTTGCCTGGAGAACGCCAAGACTCACAGTAGCAAAATGGGCCTTTCCTTGTTGCCCCTCCTGCTCCCCCCACACGAAGCAAAGGGCACCCCTTCCTGGTGGATGTGGGGGCCACGGGGGTCGGACATCGCATCCAGAACTTTGCAGGGTCCCCTGAGGAAGCCGTGGCGGAACCGGCCCCGAGTTCGTCGAATTCCTCAGCTGTCGTCAGGTAAGACGGACAGAAGAACGGTGATCACCCTGCCCGCCTCCCCACGCCTGACTCTCATGGGCTTCTACAAGCGGGGGAAACGGAGGCCCAGGGGCCGCTTCAAGGTCTCACAGTGAGCAAGGGACAGAGAACTACTCGAGAATCAACTCTAGATCTTCCCGAGTCCTAACAGAGTGTATTATTGGTTCCATTTGAAAAATGAAGGAACTGAGGGTTGTTCAAAGGATACTGACTGGGGGCCTAGTGGATGCACCAGGTCGTCCCGGCAGTGACAGGCAGGACCCCTGGGTCGCTTGATTCGAAGTGCAATTTTCTGCCAACTACACCTCACTGCATTGGAAAGGGGAGAGTTCCATGTCCTCGAACCAACATCTGCACAGCCTAGCTCAGCACTGTCCAATGGAAGCATAATGTGGGACGCAGGTGTCATTTAGAATTTTCTAGTAGGTATATATTTAACGGAAAAAACCCTAAATCAGGTGATATGAATTTGAATAATATATTCTTTAACTCCAAATACCCCAAATACTATAATTTCAACATATAATCAGCATGTTTAAATTTGTACAGCTTGATTTTTAAATTCGGTCACACTAACCAAATTCCAAGGGCTCAGTTGTCGCCGTGGCTAGTGGCTACTGTGATGCCCAGGTTTAGCCTTTTCCTACCTTTGTACCCTTGGTCCTCTCTGCTTGGATGGTGTTTCCCCTTCTCCTTTATCTGATTAAATTTGATTTTCTCATGGCTCGTAGTAGACATAAGTTCCATTAGGGCAGGGGTCAAGTCTGGATCAAACCAGGAGAACACTGCTGGATCGTGTTAGCACTCAGTAAATAGTCATTGAATGACTGAAGATTACGCTGAACGAAAGTTAGCATATTGTTTAAGTTAAAGCCTGTTAACTTTAAACAGGGACATTTAAATCTCGGCTGCCAGAAAAGGGGCTCCATGAGGGCAGAACGTTTCTTAATCTTCTACTCATCGACCCATAGCACCTAATACGGTGCTGGATGCAGGGGAGATATTCAATGAAGTTAGTTTTCTCCCCTGTCCTTTTTCCCTCCTTAAGTACTGGCAATAAAAACTTATCATGTTTCAGAGAATACTTATCCTAAAATGGTATGATGAAAAATTCAGAGGGGAACCGAGTGTGTATTTTAAACATTTCTCTTAAGGAACATAATATTAATTCTACCATTAGCACAAGTAGTGATGTTAAGCTAGACGCTTCTTGACAGGGTGACCCTAAGCCTGGCTACTCAGAGAACCTGCTCGAATTTGCCAATCACGCTGGGCACTGGGTAGGAGGAAAATGAGAAGCCCTGAAGTGCATCTGCTTCCTCTTTACCCTGCTCTTTGCCTGTTTGGCTCAGGGCTTGGAGAAGGAGGGAGGAAAGAGTATTGACCTGGGTCTGGGCCAGCCCTTCCTACAACCCAACTGACTTGGGACAGCTCCAAATGGATAGCCTCTTTGGACTAGAAAGAAGTATGATGAGTGAGTCTAAAACGGAATCAAATATTGAGTGAACCTAATCCCTCAGGAGTCAGTTGCCTAATGGAGAAATCTGTAGAAGCAGTTCATTCCAGTTCAGTATTGTAAATACTGTAATGGAGAGATGAAAGCAGAATCCTGGGCTTCATGGAGGTGGGGTGGTGCTAATAGTACTTCAAGAAGATTTTCTAGGAGATGTATCATCTGGGCTGAGCAGTGAGTAGAGGGAACGGCACATGCAAAGGCATAGAGGCACAAAGCATAGCGTGGCAGGGACCAGGAAGAGGTTCAGTGGGGTGCAAGCATCTAGGATGCAGCACTGGGGAGAAGAGGGCAGAGCAGAAGGCCTGAACCGAAGGAGAGGAAAGGAGATTGTAATGAAAGGGCCCCTCGGTTCTTCCTTCCACCAAGCTTTACCTTTTCTCTGTCCTTCCATTATGTATGAGCTTCTTGAGAAGCAGGTCTAAGTTTTTTACTTCATTGTAACCAGGCTTCTACCGCCAGGCTCTGGACATGGAGGACCCACAAATGGTGGTAGTGAACTCCTGTCCTGTAAGCAGGGATCCAGGAGAGCAGCCTGGCCATAGTGTTCTCAGTCCAGGAGGAAGAGTAGTGATGGGGCCAGTTTTCTGAGAGGGAGCAGAAAGCGTCTGGTCAGTCAGGACCCTCAGGCTGAGGAGATGGACCCGTATCACAGAATCGTAGCATCTGACAGCTGAAAGGGTCTTAGGGTCCTCATTCAAATCTCTGACTTTCCAGGTGAGGCTCAGAGAAGCAAAACGATTTGATTTCATTTCTAGTTTAGAGCCTAGCTTGCTGGGTGGTCTGGAGCCCCAGCCTTTTCAGCACTCCAGTCTCCTTATTTATTTTTTTTTTTTAATTAGTTTCATGTGATCTCACTTATATGCGGAATCCTTATTTTTAAAACTACAGTTGATCCTTGAACTGGGCAGGTCTACTTATAGGTGGATTTTTTTTCAATAAATACATACAGACCTTTAAATATTTTCTTATGATTTTCTTAATAACGTTTTCTTTTCTCTAGCTTACTTTGTTGTAAGAATACAGTATATAATACATGTAACATACAAAATATGTGTTAATTGACTGTTTGTGTGATCAATAAGGCTTCCGGTCAACAGTAGGCTATTAGTAAAGTTTTGGGGGAACCAAAAGTTATATGTGGATTTTCAACTGCATGGGGTGTGGGCACCCCGAACCCCCGCATTGTTCAGGGGTCAACTGTACATTTTTCATTGGGACCCGAGGGTGGGCATCAGCAGGTAGAAAGAAAAAGTACATATGTCTTGAAATCCTCATTTGACAATGGGTTTCCCAGACAAAACCCTTTATTCCCCATGTTGCATGCAGCCTCTCCACCAGCCCCGCTTGCCAGAGGAGCGTGCCTGTTTTCTAAGATGGTTCTATGCTGTCTGTGATTTCCAGGAGGCTGGTTGAATGGAGAACAAGATCAGAGTGAGAGGCTCTTAAAAGTGGAAACTTACTGTTTGTCAGTTTACAAGAACCTGGACAATGGCTTATTTCAGGAAGATGGATGTCATCAATGTCACCGCCTTGCCAGTGGTACCAGTGGATGAGCACCCGGCTGCCTCACTCGTCGCACAGAATGCAAGGCAGAATGCCATGAGGAAGAATATGGAAGACAGTCCACCCTGTATCCTTCTGTGCTGTTTATAATTGAGACCAAATACACCTGCTGCAGCGGTGTAATCTGTGCTTGAGTCTGTAACATGCATTACTTGTTTGCTTGTTCCTTACACATTCATTATTTTTTTTTATTACTTAACTCCTGCCTATCTTCTAAAAGAATTTGAGACTGTGTAAGATTGTTTGACTTGAATTTGTTTCACTAAGATAATCAGAGAGAGCCCAAAAGGAAGAAGTATGGGAAATATTTGTTGAAAGAATGAGGAAGAAGAGAAAACAAGCTCATTTTTCCCCATTGTCTCCTTCTTTTCCTTTTATCTTCCAAATAATTAGTTATAGATAGCAACTAAGAAGACATGGTCCAGCCCTCTGCCCTCAGACAAGTGAACTTAAGACTCAGTTTAAAAAAAAAAATTTTTTTTTTTTCTGCTGTTGACCTCACCTCTTCTCACCTGCCAGCCCTTTTGCCTGGGCTCAGAGTTTGCCCCTTCTGGCGTCATCCAAGCTCTACCAGCATCTTACTTCTCTAGTCCTGCCTTCGTTGATCCTCATCTCACTTCCGACGCTGAACTATATTCCAGGGACCCCAAATTCCCATCTCTGGAGGACTTAGAGCTCAACCATCAAATAACCCTCTGGGGTTATAAATAACTGCAGGTCTTTCCGTCTCATTTCCCTTCAAGTTATGCTGCTGCCAGCCAAACTGCACGTACCCCTCTGCATGCCCTGTCCCATACCTCCCAGAAACCCTCTTCAGGATGAGCACCCATGATCCCACCCAGGATCTGCCTCAGGGTCTCATTTTCCTGTGCCTTTTTCTTTTTTTTCTTTTTTAAATTTTTATTGGGGAATATTGGGGAACAGTGTGCTTCTCCAGGGCCCATCAGCTCTAAGTTGTTGTCCTTCAATCTAGTTGTGGAGGGTGCAGTTCAGCTCCAAGTCCAGTTGCTGTTTTCAATCTTTGGTTGCAGGGGGCACAGCCCACCATCCCATGCGGGAATTGAACCGGCAGCCTTGCTGAGAGCTCGTGCTTTAACCAACTGTGCCATCCGGCCGTCCCTCCAGAAGCTCAGTGGCAGCTCGTTGTCGTCAGTCTAGTTGTGGAGGGTGCAGCTCACTGGCCTATGTGGGAATTGAACCAGCAACCCTGTTGTTCAGAGCTCACATTCTAACCAATTGAGCCATCTGGCCTCCATCCTGGGCCTTTTTCTAACCTCCCATCTTTTTCTTAATCCACATTCATCTCACCTTAACTAATTCATTTCACTCCCTACGATTTATTATGTCTCTCCTTGCCATCTTCATTTATCATCCAATTTGTAGGAACACTTGAGGGTAATGGAAGGAAGAGTGAACCTTGCTTTAGATGAAGGCAGTGAGGAGTGATAGGATTATGGGGCTTTCACAGAGGATATGTCCTGGACCAATTGAGACTAAGACAGAAAAAATTCAGACGTAGAGACGGTAACAAGATGGGCCCTTGAACTGAGCAGAGATTTCAACAATGATGGACAAGGTCGAGTCATCCTTCCCCTGAAAATCTCTCTTAAAGGAATAATCCAAAATATGGAAACTGCTCTGTGTGACTCTGTGTATCACAGCATTCTTTATGATTGCAAAAAGTTATAAACAACTTAAATATTCAATAGCCAAGGAATAGTTAAGTGTATTAAGGTGCATCCTCTAAACGGATTCACGTAAGGCCGTTTAAACTATTGAGATTATTTAGTCTTATGGAAAATAATCATAATAATGAGGAGAAGAGAAGTCAGTAATAAAATAGGCATCTACTGAGATTATAATTATGTAAAAAAATGTATGTAAAAAAAAAAATACTGGCAGGAAATCCCCCCAAATCCTAACAGCAGTTGTTAGTGTGGTAGCATAATGGATGGTTCTTTATATATTTTCCAAGGTGTCTAGAATATAATTTTCATTTATAAAGCAACTCATTTAAAACAAGATTAAAAAAGTGTTAAATGTTTTCAAAGAAAATAATCAAGTGGAGAGACAGCACAGAAAGGGAGTGAGCCTTCGTCCTTGCTGGGCTAGCCTCATCCTGCTTGCGTGTAATTACCATCCAGAGTTTCCTTAGCAGACTCACCTCCCAGCGTGCTTTATTGGCTCCATCCACCAGGTGAACCAGAAGATTACTGGGATAGATCTGCGTTCCTGTGCGTTGGACGACAGTCTGGTGAGTTACGGGTGCTGGGCCGAGGCCAGGCTTCCAGGAAGGAAGGGCCCTGGGGGCCCCTCCATTTATGTGAAAGCACATTTGCCCAATGGAGGTCTCAAAGATATATATAGATTTTGATTAGTAAGCTTTATTTTTCTTGGCGTTTGGGGCTGACAGTAAAATTGAGCAGAAAGGACAGCATTCTCACTGTCACAGCAGTCCCATGTCCCCACATATGTACAACCTCTGTGTCACAGTGGTACATTTGTTAGAACTGAGGACCCTGAACTGGCACATTGTCATCCAAAGCCTATTGTGTACATTACACATGGTTCTCTCTTTGTGCTGTACATTCTATGAGTTTGGGAAAATGTAATGTCATGTATCCACCTTTGTAGCATCGTACAGAATAGTGTCACTGCCCTAAAACTCCTCTGTGCTTCTTCTATCCTTCCTTCCCTCCCCCAGTCCTTGGCAACTACTGATCTTTTTATTGTCTCCGTAGTTTTGCCTTTTCCAGAATGTCACAGTGTTGGAGCCATACAGTACGTAGCCTTTTCAGATTGGCTGCTTTCACTTAGTCATATGCATTTAAGGTCTCTCCATGTCTTTTCATGGCTGGATAGGTCATTTCTTTTTAGCATTGAATAACGTTCCATTGTCTGGATGTAACAGTTTGTGTATCCATTCACCCACTGAAGGACTTCTTGGTGGCTTCCAAGTTTTGGCCATTATGAATTAAGCTGCTGTTAACATCCCTGTGCAGGGTTTTGTGTAGATATGTGTTTTCAGTTCAGTTGGGTAAATGCCAGGGAACATGATTATTGGATCGTAGGCTAAGAGTGTGTTTGGTTTGTAAGAAAGTGTCAAACTGTCTTCCAAAATGGCTGCACTATTTTGCTTTCCTGTGAGAGTTCCCGTTGCCCCACCTCCTCACCAGCATTTGGTGGTGTCAGTGTTCTGGATTTGGGCCATTCTAATCTGTGTAAGGTGACATCTTGTTGTTTTAATTTGCAATTTTCTAATGACATGTGATATTAAACATCTTTTCATATGCTTACTCGCCATCTGTATTTCTTCTTTAGTGAGGTGTCTGTTAAGTCATTGCCCTATTTTTTAATTGTTTAGTTTCTTATTGTTGGGGTTTCCAAGCTCTTTATATATTCTGTGTCTTTTGCAAATGTTTTCTCCCAGTCTGTGGCTTGTCTTATTCTCTTGATATTGTCTTTTGCAGAGCAGAGGTTTCGATTTTATTTATTTATTTATTTATTTATTTATTTATTTATTTATTTATAAAGATTTTATTGGGGAAGGGGAACAGGACTTTATTGGGGAACAGTGTGTACTTCCAGGACTTTTCTCCAAGTCAAGTTGTTGAACTTTCAATCTTAGTTGTGGAGGGCGCAGCTCAGCTCCAGGTCCAGTTGCCGTTTCTAGTTGCAGGGGGCACAGCCCACCATCCCTTGCGGGAGTCGAACCGGCAACCTTGTGGTTGAGAGGACGCGCTCCAACCAACTGAGCCATCCGGGAGCTCAGCGGCAGCTCAGCTCAAGGTGCCGTGTTCAATTTTAGTTGCAGGGGGCGCTGCCCACCATCCCTTGCAGGAGTCGAGGAATTGAACTGGCAACCTTGTGGTTGAGAGCCCACTGGCCCATGTGGGAATCGAACCAGCAGCCTTCGGAATTAGGGGCATGGAGCTCTAACTGCCTGAGCCACCCGGCCAGCCCTGTATTTGATTTTTACTGCACTTAAGGAGTCTGAGGCATAAATCTAACAATCTTCAAGATAGGGAGATTTGAAATGAAGCCACAAAGCAATGTCAACCAGCAATCCCCTAAGGACCTGTTCCTCGCCGGTACTGAGAATACTGCTGGGAGGGCCAATTCCACACAGTCTAGACTGGACAGGCGCTTTACAGCTCGGTAGGTCCACCTGCCTCACTCCCACGCATGGCGGCTGGGAGGCAGGATCTTGATGATGAAGATTTACTCTTTGAGGGATCCTGTGTGCGGTGGGCACATTCACTCTCTAACCTGTAGGTTTTTCACCCACACCGGCGGTCACTCACTGCTGGCCTGTAGGCAAGGCTGGGCTTCCCGTGTGTTTTGTTTGTTGGCCCCAGTTGGCCCGAGCTGTCTTTGGACTGGGGTCTGCATTTCCTGGTGGCATCATCGGCTGGAGCAGAAGTACGGGGGCTCCCGCTATCAGCGCACGAGCTCTGAAGTTCGCCATAGTCCCCACTGCTCCCCACTACTAGATGAAAACCCGAGTCACGTGTCGGCAGGCAGTGCAGTTCTGTAGGTCGGAGGCTGTCGCTGTGAGTCCATACTTGGCCTGACCTGCCGTCCACGGTGCCTTGTCCCTCTCCTCCTCTTCCTCCTCCTCCTCTTCCTCCTCCTCCTCTTCCTCCTCCTCCTCTTCCTCCTGCTCCTCCTCCTCTCCTGTCACTTCCCCCTGCCCCCTTACTGCCTGCCAGTTCACCCCACCTAAGTCTCCTAACCCCTTCCCACCTGACATCTTGCTTCCCACCAACTTCCTCTGCCCCCAGGGGCCTTGTCTCCACAGTTTTTAGCTTCACCCTCACCCCAGCGTTTCCAGTACTGACTTTTGGGTCAATTCAGCTCTTGAGTCAATCTTTTTGTTTTAGTTTAAAAATTTTAAATAGCAAGATAATGCATGCGTATTCTAAAATACTCAAACCATCTACAAGTATATAAGCAGTCAAAGTCACTTTTCCCCAGCCCAGTTTCCCTCTCTAGAAGAAACCATTGCTAATTGTGTGGTATGCATCCTTCCAGAACTTTGTTTATACATTTAGAAATATATAACACATCCATTTGGGGTTGTTGTTTTCTTTGTTTAATGTAATCAGAATCATACCATAAATATTATTTTGTAACCTATGTTTGGTTTTAATTCATTAATTTGTAACAAACATACCTCTCGGAGATTTTTCAGAATCAGTACTGTTGACCGGCCTGTTCTTTTCGTGGCTGCATCATATTCTCTAGGTTGAATGTGGCATAATTAATTTAACTGTTCCCTATTGGTAAATATTTCAGTGGTATTTTCATCATAGTGAGCATGTGAATATTTTTGTACATGTGTCCTGGAGCTCATTTGCAAGTATTTCTTGTCCTAGAAGTGAAATTCAAAATTTTGGTAAATACAGTCAAATTGCGTTTCACAGAGATTCAGCCGTTCTTTGCTGATGCAGGAAGGAGACCATTAGCTTCAGTCTCCTCTACCCCACCACTGAGCAGAGCTTGGAATTGAATTGTAAATAAAAGCAAAATACACGTACACACTATTTGGACTGATTCCATGTAAGTTAAAAACAGTACATGTCTGTGTATGTGTGCATTTATACGCGGGAAAGTGTTTAGCCGCAGAGCCACAGGCTCTGCAGTAAGACTGTTAGAGTTTCAGCTCCTGCTCTACCATTTTCTCACACTGTTACATTATTTAATCTTTGTGAGTCTCATATAAAATGATGATACCATTAATAAGGAGTCACCCTTATAGGGTTGTTGAAATGATTACATGAGTTAAAACTCACAAAAATCCAACTTTGTCCCAGGCCTGTTACACACCAACGGGAGAAATGGCCTAGCCCCTGACCCCCACCCTCCGCCAAGATTTGCATCAATCCCTAATGCCCCGTTTCTTTTTGGTTTTTGAAGGAAACTGAGAGATTTGAGTTGGAGAAGACGGCTTTTAAAGAGAAAAGTCACGGAGGCTCGGGAGACAGAGGCAAACGTCCTTTCTCAATGCCTGGATGGTGGTTTGGTGGGGTTTGGTTATTTAGTGTCTAAAATGCACTGGGTAGGAGTCCAGAGTTTCAGATGAGGATATTTTTTATCTTCTTCTTAAAGAAGACTTCTTGACATTGGGCAAGGAAGGAGGGAAGGACAATACCCCTTACAGACTGCCTACTGCGTGCCACATTGCACCAGATTCTCTATACGTTTTCCTCTGTGAAATCTTCCTAATGCCCTACCTGTGAGGTCGGTGCGATTGAATATGTTTTATAGATGAGGAACAGGCTTGGGGGAAGGGGGTAACTTGCCAAAAGTCACACAGCTTGTCTGTGGCACTTTCTAGACTCATCCCAGCCTTGTTTCAAAGTCCATGTTTTGTCTCCTCCTGGCTGCTTCTCCGGCTCAAGTAGCAGGGGACTCTTAATAAGTCAGCAACACAGGCGAGAGCTAGTGAGACTAATAACGTGCGTGTCATCAGGCCGCCCAGGCTGAATGAAAATCCCAGTTATAATTACTACACAGCAGTGGACAGACCCGAGATGCCTCACATCCTATTTCTCTCCTTCCACTCTGCTGCAGACAAAAGTCAAAGAACATCCAAGTACACTTGCAGCGGCTCAGAATCGAGGAATGTCAAATCTTTCTTTATTAAAAGGGTAAGGGATCTTTTCCTGGGTCTGTTTCTGGCTGCTTTCTGCTGGGCATGAAATCAGTCTTATTCCTGGGGGGACAGGGGATACGTGGCACCTGGATAGTGGTTGTGCAGGAAAATTGCAGAATTCCCTTTTTAGAGGATCTCAAAATGTTTTAATAATGCTAGGATTTCTCATAACACTCTGGAAAGGGCAGAATGAGAAATGTTCCAGAGGTCATCTGTCTGTTTATTTTTAGAACTTAGAAGGTATTTCCCCTTAGAAACAACCAGTTCAGATTCAGCTCACGCAGAGTCACGGTGCCGTACTGCTCCAACGGGCCATTTCCACAGCTGGTTGGGTTGATCATTGCAGATGCCCCGGAAGTAGCAATAGTTAGATGACCTGCAGCTTCATGCAGCTTGTCGGTGGCTGAGCCCCACTTCCTGCTCAGATCCTCGGACCCACGGCCAGGCTTTCTCCGCCGCCTCCAGAAGCCACCCCAGTTAAAATTCTCCTAAGCTTGCTCTTTAAACTACCTAGATCCTATGTCTCCAAACCGTTCAATGCTGGAGAATGTATTTTTATCCTTTTTTCACCTTTTAGCCTAGGAAATTCTCCCAAAAGCCCGATGGTTGCAAGTCCGCATTAAAACTGTCAAATGACCCATGATGGTGGCCAAGCAGATTTAAATGTCCTACCCAAGGTGGCACAGCTAGTAATAGTGGAGCTGACCGCGGACCCCAGATTGTCTGACTCAGAATCTGTGCAGTTTATCACCGAGTTCTTCCATTGTCAATGCCATAGTCCAATTAGAGAGTAATTTTGTCTCTCAAAATGTTTCTAGTAGGTGCCTTTGGGTGATGGTGATTGGTTTCCTCTTTCTACTTTTCTGTATTTTTACAGATTTTGTAGTCATATTTTATTTTTATTCTAAAAATCCATTTAATGTCTATATTGAGAACCATAAAGATAGTCACATTCTTTGATCTAATAGTGCCATTTTAAGAAAGCCATACCAAATAAATAACCCGAGGAGGTGGGAAACTACCGTGTTTCCCTGAAAATAAGACCGAGTCTTATACCGTGTTTCCCCCAAAATAAGACCAGGTCTCAGGCTGGCCCGGTGGCTCAGGCGGTTAGAGCTCCATGCTCCTAATTCCGAAGGCTGCCGGTTCGATTCCCACCTGGGCCAGTGGGCTTCTCAACCACAAGGTTTCCAGTTCAATTCCTCGACTCCCGCAAGGGATGGTGGGCTGCGCCCCCTGCAACTAGCAATGGCAACTGGACCTGGAGCTGAGCTGCGCCCTCCACAACTAAGACTGAAAGGACAACAACTTGAAGCTGAACGGCACCCTCCACAACTAAGATTGAGGGATAACTTGACTTGGAAAGAAAAAACAAAGTCCTGGAAATACACACTGTTCCCCTATAAATTCTTGTTCCCCTTCCCTAATAAAGAAAAAAAAAACAACAAACAAACAAAAAGACCGGGTCTCATATTAATTTTTGCTCCTAAAGACACATTAGGGCATATTTTCAGGGGATGTCTTATTTTTTCATGTGCAACAATCTATGTTTATTCAAATACAGTCATGTCATCTTCTTCGGGAACATCGTCATAATGTACTAAATGCGTCCATCTGGCTGACGATCTTAACTGGGGCTTATTTTCAGGGTAGGTCTTATTTTCGGGGAAACACGGTATATGCTCCAAGTTATTATTAACTTTATTATTAATATAGTGACAGTAATATTACTCAAAAGTAACAGTGAGTAGTTAAATTATTGCACATCTTCTTAACAGGATATATTATTTTAAATGATAAATTTGAAGACAGTGTAGCAGTGTGAAAAATCTAAAATTAAGTGGCTAGAGCAGGATATTAAAGTGTGTGTGTGTATGTATTGTAAAATGATTGAGGTTACATCTACCTGTTTGTATACCTGTGCTCAAAGCCTGAATGGGAAAATAGAAATAATGTCAATAGGTGTTTGCTCAATAGGGGTGCTGGGATCATAAATGCACCCTCATTTTTTCCAACATTCTGTAAGGTTGTTATATTGTTGTCATGCTAAAAAGGGGAAGATATCCTATTGTCTTACTCTGTCAAAATGATGGACTCCATTTTCATATTCTTCTTTTTTTGCTTCAGAAAATAGCAGATAAAAATCTGCTGGCAGAGCTGTACCAGTACCCACAGTTTAACAGCTCTAGGCCAAACAAGCTTCCCAATGGGGTGGACTTCTGTGACATGGTTGGCAATGTGGTTCGGTCTGAAAGAAACCCCCTCACCGGCAAGGTAAGGAAAGACCAGACAGCTCACCTCTGTGATGCCCACCTGGGCCCAGCTGTTCCCAGTGTTACAACCACCCGCGTGGCAGTCGCAGCTGTCCCAGTTTTACATCCAAGGAAACTGAGAGTCCGGACAATTGAGTGAGTCACTGAGTTTGCAAGTGACCGAGCTGAGCTTAGACCCCAAGCCCACGTTCCCTCCAAAACCAAGAGTCTTTCTACCAGAGCGCTGGTCTCCAGACTGTTTTGATCATGTGTCCTATTAGCAAAACAATGAGTACACGCCCTCACGACACGTTTCCTTATCAGTGCTGTACATGTTCTGTTGTCAGTCACTGCACTGTATGTTGATGAACTTATTTTCTTTTTTTCTTAATAAAACATTAGTTAGAATATTGTCTTCCCATGCCCCATGGGGTGAGTTACCCACTTGGAGAGCAGTGCACACTGGGTTCCTTAGGAAGGAAGGAAGGGCATATTCTAAGGCCCAGAAGAACCTGTGTGCATATGTGAGACAACGGTGACCACTCAGGACGTGGGGATAGTTGTGAGGAGGTGTGGGGAGGGGAGGAAGCAGCCCTACAGCTGTGCCCCATCACCCTACATGATTTCACAACAACTCCAGTGTTCCCAAAGCAGCTCTGGTCATTGTCCCCTTGGCTCCTAACTGATCACCCTGCCATTCCTGGGACCCTGCTTCTCAGTCTCTTCTACCTGTACTTTTCACTGTTGCTTGTTTCACCCACGGTCCCCCTACTATCTCTGTTTGTCTCTCTCTCCCCCTCTTTCCCACCCCTCTTTCCTTCCCTCCCTCCTCTCTTCTGCATAATTTCTCCCTGCTGCCTTCGCTCTGCCTAGGTCTCTAGTTCCATCCGTCTCATTCCTCTGTGTCTTGCGTTCAGACTTCCTAAGAGTGATGATGTGTTTGGACCAGTCGCTGCCCAGTGTGCCATTGGTGTTTGCTGACATTCCAGTGCCAGGTTCCAGCATGCCCTGCAGTCTATGAGTAGACAGCTGCCTTCTCCGGGTGCTGGTCTCTGGGCCAGGCAGTGGTCAGCCTGGGCTGGGGTACCTGATCCCCTGCTTTCCTCAGTGGAGACGCAGAGAGCAGCATCGTATTATCTCCAGGACAATATGAACAGATGTTCACCACATTGCCATTTACGATAGCAAGGAACCGGGAGGCAGGGCATCTCCGTGGTTAAGGAGCTCTCTGGGCTCTGGTTTCTTCTGCTGCAAAATAGGGATAACAACCATCTCTACCTTGAAGAATTATTGTAAAATTAAATACGATGTGTGTACACAAGCGCTTAGCACAGTGCTTGGTAAGTCATACTCGTAAGTTCTCAAAAAATGGTAGTTTGTTTTTATTATCACTGCTATCAGAAACAGTTTAATGATTAATAATGGAATAATACTGCAGTGATTTTATATATATATATGTATGTATATATTATATATATACATATATATAAATATATATATAGTGGCTCTGCCACTTGCTGGCTCTATTACTTTGGGCAAGTGACTTCAGTCCTTGGTTTCCTCTTCTGTGAAATGGAGATAGTAACACATGCCTCATATGATTCTTACAAGGGTTAAAAGAGAACATGTAAAACCACCTGGCAAGGCACGTAGTCAGCACTCACTAAAAGGTTAGGTGTTGTTTTTTTTTTTTTTTGTGTGTGTGTGTGTGTTTTTTAAGTTGACTCCAAAGTATGTTAACTCCAAAGGTGACTGGTGGAAAGATGGTGTGATTAATAACAATAAGCAGGCGTGGGACACGGAAGGAGGAAAGGACGGTTCTGAGTGGAGATGGTATATGAATCTGTCTGTGGCGCCAGGTGCATTTTTTTAAAAAGAATAATTACAGCAACAATAATAATGTGAATTTTGTTTTTTTTCAAGTCTTTCTGTTCGGATAAAGAATTAGAGAAGTTTCTCTCCTCTCCTTCTCTAGCAACCATATGGCTGGATAGCTTCTGGTGGATCTTTCATGAAAGGTACCAGGTAAATGCAAATCTGATCGCTTCTCTCCTTGCTTAAGTTATTTTTCTATGGCACAAATCGTAACCTCTTTAACATGGGCTATAAGCCACTCTGATTCTCTGGACCGCCCTGCAGCCTCCTTCGTCACCCCATCTTTCCGCTCCCTACCTCCCACAAGCCTCGCCCTATACTCGCTTGCTGGCTGTATTACTTTGGGCAAGTGACTTCAGCTTTCTGGTCCTCTCTCTTAGCCGTTTCCCAATGTCTTGCAGCTCCCCTGAGCTGTAGGAACTGGTCCATGTCACATGTCTGGTCAAGGGCAGGGCCGAGAGTAAAGTAAGGACCTCCCGGTCCACAGTTAGGGTGCTTTCTTCCACACTCCCCCTCTATGTTCATGTTTTATAAATCCTATGAAACAAATTTCTGTAGTACTTCCTAAATAATGAGGTTAAATATCTTGAGAATAAGATTTCTAAAAAGGAAAGAAATACATATTTAAGAATCTCAGCTCTTGGCTGTTTCAGCAGGGACTGTAGTAATCCCTTCTCCGTTTTTATTCCTGGCAGCCAAACAGGGAGATCCAGAATAAGTTGTTCGACCGGATAGCCCTACAATACGCTTTTCTTTTGTTTCGTGAATCCAGGTCCCACTATGAAGAGGCTATTTTAAAGGTGAGCATGAACCACTGTTTAGGAAAAAACTCACACGAGATAGCTACTCACTTCTAAGCCAATAGGATGCCCTTAACTTTCTTTCCATAAGGGAGTGACTAGTAAGTTGTAATACATCCACACTGACTTACAATGCAGCAGTTAGGAAAAATGAGGTAGGTCTATATATACTGATTGGGAAAATGTAAAGCTATATTTTAAGAGAAAAACAAAGCAATGTATACAACGCTATGTTTAAAAAATATACATGTATATGTACATTATATATGTGTGCCTATGAATAGAAAAAAGTCTGAAAAAATCTTTACCAAACTCTTAGTCAATCGTTATGTTATATTCTGGGGAATAAGGTTATAAGAGACTTCCTTTTCTAGTTTATATATTCCTGTAGTATTTAAATAAGCCTATAATTTTAAAATTAAAAGTATGAATATACTTATATACTTTTTATGAGTGTATGTATAGAGGTACCTGAAGGTTTGCTAGAAGAAAATATTTAAGTGCATAGTTACATGGTTTGGGAGTGGGGAATGATTTTTAAAATATGGCTCCAAGGAAATAACTGTAAAGGAAAAGACTGATCAATATAATTATATAATTTTTTAAAAAATTACTACAAAGTTAAAAGGCAAATGAGAAACTATGCAGAATATCAGTACTATATATGTGTTTGTCACACAACATAAAGAACTCTTATAAATCAATAAGAAAAAATGAAACACCCCATAGACCAATGGACAAAGCACACATAATCTAGAAATTCACCAGGGAAGAAATACAAATAAGAAAAAGTTCATCCTTAACAATAATGAAAAATATGAATTAAAACAATACTAATTTGATGTCCCTTCTTACCTGTCAGAGAGCATAGATTAGAAAGTATAATTCTTAGTGTCGTTGAGGACACAGGGAAATGGCACTCTGACAGTGTGAGTGGAAAGTAAATTGATACAATTATGCTGAAAGGCACTTATGTGACCGCTTAACAAGTCACTTAGGCTTTCTGTGCCTCAGTTTCACCATCCATAAAATGGGGATAATAATGCCTCTCATTGAGTTGTCCTAAGGCTTAAAGGAGATGGTGTTTGTAAGGCATCTGACATACTGCCCAGCACAGGCTAGCTCCCAATACATTACTGTAATTAGTAGTATAATACTATCTTCTGGGAGACATAATCTAATATACAGGAAAAGCTGCTTTTATTCACGCGTGCATTCATCTATTCAACAATCTTGTCTGCCTACTGCTATGTGCCAGACAATGACATAGCTTAATAAATAAAAATAATTATTCAGCATAATTTTTAATGCAGTCTTGGCAACAAGACAATATCCACCAATAGGGGATGGTTAAGTAAATTTTGATATGCCCACTCAGTACAATATTATGAAAACTTGGGGGAAGTGCTTATGTTATCATTTAAATACATAAAGCCAGATATAAATGCATAATCTGCGTTCAACCATAGTTAAGAAACAACGATACCACCTGTGCACAGACAAAACCCAGTGAGTAGTACTTACTAATATTATCTCCAGGACATAGCAAGATGGGTCTGTCAAATGCATCTTGTCACCTTCGGGACTGCTGTTTGGCCAGGTTGCAGAAGGGGCCACACCACAGACCACATATGGACAGAGTTGCTGGGGGGGCTTGCTGGCCTAGCGTAGCACGATGCTTGAGGAGCCGTCCCCAGGTAGGGTAAGGAGTCCACTGAGCTGTGGGGCAGCTGCAGAGGGAAACTGCTCCCCTAATAAACCAGAAGGCAGTATGGTGTCAGAGAATTTTATCACAGGTCCTTTCTGACGTCAGGGGCTCTTCCGGGGGTAGAAATGTCCGGAAGGTTGCCTGAGTTCTGCTTGTCCCCCAGAGATTGCCATCACTTCTGAGTAAAGCCCTGTACACAAGCTTCTGTTGCTGCTTCCCACAGTCCTGGTTCAACACACACGAATTCAAGTCTGACCTCTGTAACACGATGAGCCTGTGGATTTCAGGTAAGAGGTGCTTCTTTGTCCCGGGGCAAGCAATTCTGGAAACACCTTTTCCACCTGAGCCTGGGTGTGTGATTGTTTGCCATCACACACCTTCACTGAGGCAGTCGTCCTTTTCTCGATATTAAAGAAAGTAAAGCGGTTAGAGCCCCAATGAGCACCAATTTTCCCGCTTCCTCTAAACAGTTCTCAGACACGCCTTGTCCCCTCTTCGTACCCAGCTGCACCTGCAGGGAGCAGGATTGAGCACAGCCCCGTAAACATCACCATCAAATATGTAGAGTGAACTCATTTCTGGTACTTAGCTATCACTTAGTGTGATACTACGTTGAACAAAATTTACTAAGTACCTATTTATTATGTGCCAGGTCCAATACTAAGCCCTGGAGGTGCAAAGGTAAATGAAACCTCCCCTCAGCAAGCTTCTAGTCCAGTAAAAGCAGAGGAGACAGACAGGAACACAATGCCAGTGCCTTTGCATTTGCACAGCGCGGCACAGGCTCACCCATCGTGGTGTCATCTGGTCCTCACACCCACACTGTCACACGGGCAGGGTGGGCATACCGTCTCCATTGTCCAGATGAAGAAACCAAAGCCTCCTGGAGAGGAAGTGACAGCCAGGACCGCAAGGCTGGTGTGGGGCGGAGACAGTGCTCGCTGGAAGCCCAGCCTCCCGATGGACCATCCGGGGGCATCTCAGAGGCCTCTGTCTTCCATTTGTCGTCTCCTGTTCTCCTTTGCAGAAGTTTTCATTACCACTCTTGACTCCCTCTTAGGTATATATCCTTGCCCACAGAATTATAACAGTTGGGACTACTCGGAACTGGATCCAGAGAGATTCCGGAGACAAGAATTAATGATGCAGAGAAAAAAACTGATAAAGGGTAAGGTACCGCTTATGGACTTCTGCCCCCTTTGTCCCAGCCACACCCAGACACCATCTAGTTGGGGCAGGGAAAGGCCAGGTTCTCGCTCACGTACCCCCAAACTAGTCACCAAAATGACTGAAATGTTAATACTTCCGAGCCATGGTTAGAGTCGGGGGTGGGATTTTCCATTCTAATGGTAGATGCCCGTTGCTGAGTGTCTGCTATGTGCCAGGCACCGTGCTAAGGTGTTTATCCTTTTTATTTAATCCTCACAACAAGCAGCTGAAGGGCCCACTGCCGCCTCCTCAGATGAGGCAACCTGCCCAAGGCCAACTTTCTTACTGCGCTCGGCAGACAGTCGAGGACGGTGTGCCAGGCACGGGGCTAAATAAACAGTAGGCACGTGGCCCCGCCGTGCAGTCTAATGGGAAGCTCAGGCAACACAGCTCCACTGCAGCGGATCAGGCACTGGGACAGGGCGTGCACCGCGCGGGGAGGGGGCCCAGTTCCGCCCTGAGAGGGTCAGGAAGTGGCATGTAAGCTGCAGTTGGAAGGGTGTGTGTTTTAGGCTGGGCAGGGGAGGACTACTGTTTTAGGCAGAGGGACCAGCGTGGGAGAAGACCCAGAGGCTGAGCGGCACAGAGGTGTTTCTCATGGCAGCAGTGGGCTGGAGGACCAGCCTGTGGGTTGCCGGGATTCAGACTCAGGACTGTGAAATCAGAGAACACACTGGAGTTCAGCTGGGGAATGTCTGCCCCTTTTCATGGGGTACCCCAGGGATGCAGCAAAGCTCTGTCTTTCATGGGGGCAGACAGCATCTGTCTAATCAAACCCTTTCGTGATATCCAGGACCCTTCAGGGAGGAGGGAGAGAGGAATGAGGAGACTGGTTTTTCTCTTAAATGTGGTGAAAACAATTCACATTGTCAGAGTATGAAGCTGAGCACGTAGCTGTAGTTGGATTAGCAACACAGATAACGCTAATCACACGGACTTGTTCTCTGCACCAGCCGCTGCTGGACTTGCATTGTTTTGTTTCATCCTCCCCAACCTTAGGAGAGATCCTATTATTTCCATCGTATGGCAGGAATTGAGGTGTAGAGACGTTCAGGTGCCCGAGGTTTCCCAGCACAATTGGGGAGCCAGGTTGTTGCCCAGACAGACTCACCAACCTGGTGCTTTTGTCAGTCTTTGGCCTCTCTGTCCAGTGAAACCGTTCTCCTTCCCTTAGTCTAACGTCCTCAGGGAAAGGAAGGGCACCCAGCAGAAAGGAGGGACCCCCTTACGAGGCAGTGCTGTCTCAGGAGATGAGCTTCCTGTGCCTGGAGGGGCCCTGGCAGAGCTGCTAGCACGTTGCCTGAAAGGTTGTGGGTTGGGTGGGAGCTTGGGTGAGGTGCCCCCTGAGACTCTCTTTCTGAAAGCTGGGAATCTGCGGTTGTGGGGCAGCGTAAGCCAGGGTGGGGAAACTGTGCCCAAGACCTCTCTCAGGCGTAGTAGTTCCCTTGGAGCACTCCCAAGCCTCACGGCTGCGACTTATTACAGCGAAAGCACACAAAGGGAAAAGGTGCATCGGGAAAAGTCCAGGAAAACCAGGCACAAGCTCCCCTGAGTCCTCTCTCAGGGAGTCACACAGGTCGCGCTTAGTCCTCCAGCAAGGAGTTGTGCCAACACGTGGGAAGTGTTGCCTGCCAGGCAAGCTCGTTAGAGACTCAGTGTGCAGGGTTTCTACTGGGGTCTGATCACATAGGTGCCCCCTGCCTGGCATATTCCAAATTCCAGGGTCCCACAGGAACTCAGGTGTTCTGTGTAAACCATATTGTTTCTACAAATGGTTTAGGCACAGTGAGCCACTACACTGCTGAAACCCACATTCCCAGGTGCCAGCCGAGGGCCAGCCTTATAAGCAGGACTCTTCAAGGACAGCCATCAGGGCTGCTATGTTAACACTTTCCTGCACAATTGTGAAGATGGATATGAGGCCATAAGGCCATGAGGAAGCCAGAAATGCCCTTCAGCTCAGTAGGTCAGGCCAGAAGGATGCTGGAGCTGGGGTGGGTTCCAGATTCAAAGCAGCTCTAAGCACCTAGCAGCCAGCATTTGCAGATATTCCGCTTAGAACTAGGAAGTCAAGAGGAGGATTGGGTCTGGGGAGAAAGGCCACAAGTTTGATCTTAGACGCGATAAATTGGAGGAAACGATGGACCATCCAGGTGGAGATGACCAAGATGCCACTGGAGATGCAGTTAGGAGAGAAGTCAGGGCTGGGCTCTCAGTTGGGAGTTTATTAAAGTAGATATGCTCGCTGACATTATCTCTAGATGGAAATATCAAAGGAGGGAGAAGAGAGAGGTGTCATGTGGGGCAGCCTGCGGGGTCTCTGGTCCCGCTCCCCACATAAGAACACAGGATATGGTGAAGCCAAAATGGAACACCCACGAAGCCATAGGTAGGGGAGTCATATCACTATATTCTCGCTGGCGGCTGGGTTGGAGACACAGGAAGCAGGAGCCACAGAATCCGCAATCCACACTCCACCACACTCCGCACTTGCTAGCTGCAATCCGTGCTTGCTAGCTCAGCCACCATCTTCTTGCTGGTCCCCGTTTTCTGCTAGCCTAGCCACAGCAGTTATATTAGTGACCAATGGCTCACTGGTTACAGCTGACGGCCAACTAGCCACAGCTGATGGCCATCCAATCACAGTTGATGGCCATTTACTACCTGAGCCAGCACCTTTCTATGTGAGGCTGAGAGCCTGGAAACCGCACTCCTGGCTCTGTCCCCACAAGGGGGCTGGGGTCAGAGCCTTGGAGACCTACATGCTGGAGGTGGAAGAAAGGATCCAGAGAGGCCGGAGGAGCCCAGAGACACTGGGGCCCTGGGGGCCAGAGGGGCCTGTACTGAGGGATGGTCAGTGATGCCAGCGGCTGCAGCAGGACCACAGAGCGAGGCCTAGGAAGGAGCCATGGAATCGTGTGGTGAGGTTGCGGTGATCTTCTCTGTATATCAGCTTTATTGAGATGCAATTCACATAACATACAATTTACCCTTTGAAAGTGTATAATTCAGTGGTTTTTAGTATATTCACAAAGTTGTACAGCCATCACCACTATCTCATTCCAAAAACATTCTCATCACCCGCAAAAGAAACCCTGTCGCTGAACTTTGAGAGAGCTGTTTCCATCAGGTGGTGGAAGGTAGGACCCAGGTGTCAGGGAAAGTGATGCAGGAATGACAACAGAGTGTGTGGCTCGTTCTGAAAGCCTCAGCCTGACAGAGCAAGCTGTGCTGGAGGAGTTAGCAGGGTTGGTGGTAGGAGAGCCACCCTTGTTTAAATAGACAGCATCCTTCTGAGGTACCAGCAGAAAAGAGCAGAGAGAATGGGTGAGGAGGAGCGCCAGGCGGTGCTGGTTGGTTTCCTGGATGAGGAGGCGGCTGCTCCATTGTGGTTCCTGTGCTGTGGCAAAGACTTGCTGCTGAAAGTGTGGTCCAGGGACCAGCAGCATCAGCATCTCTCTAGATGGACTACATCAGACTCTGCAGGTTTCCAAGGTGCTCCAGGGAGCCATACGCACATTCCCGTTTGAGAAGCCTGGGTCCAGGGCACAGGGAAGAGAATACCCGACAGCCTTAGAGGAGCGTACGGCTGCGGTGATTGGCTGGGAATCAGAATAGCCACCCCTTTCTCACAGCCAGGCGCTGCTGTGTGCTCCCTTCCTATACTTTCACAGTTACTGGCCCATTTAATAGGTTTGCATTCCCAGTGGTCATCATGGACACACGGGAATTGCAAAGTGAAGAAAATCTGACCTGTAAGTTGTCTTCAAACTTCATGACATTTTAATGAATACTAAATGTAACACCTTCTGAGGTTGCTAGATTGGTACTTTTTAAAAGCGTTTTATCCAACATTTTTTCATTTCAGTTTTTCTGGGTTCTGAGTTTTTGGTTTTACTTTAGAAGTCAATCCTCTTTTACCCCGCCGTGTGGATCGCGTGCTTGTCCTGCCCACTGGGCTCTGCAGTCATCATTTCCTTTCATTGCTCATCAGCCCTGTGAGGTAGTTAGTGGTCACACCTTTTAACAGGATCGGAGAGGTTAGGTAACTTGCCCAAGGTCTCTCATAAGTGGTCCTCTTGCTGCTGCTGTTGCCTCCAGGGACGGGACGGCCTCAAGGCTCCTGATCTGTAGTGTCGTCCCCAGGACAAGAAGGAACCAAAGAACAACTCTTCGTCACTTCTGCCATATGCCAGTAACCCCCAAATCTCTGTACCCTGGCCTCTTGGAACTCACCCCGGTCTATGCAACTGCCCTCTTGGCCTCCCTGCGGGGATCTCAACTTAGAAAGGGGTGGGGACAGTGCCGATTCCCAGCCCCCGGCATCGGTTCGCTCCTGGCTGACTGCAGTGGCCTCTCCTGGGCTCCTTCCCTTCATTCTTAGCCCAGCCTGATCTCCACACAGCGACTAGAGTGACCTTGTACAGACACACATCAGATGAGGTTGTTCCCTGCTTAAAACATTCAATAGTTTCTCCAGTACACTTCGAATGAGATCCAGACTCCTTAGCCTGCCTTGATTGCCCTGCAAAATCCGGCCACCACCTTTCTCTCCAGCCTCCTCGCATCCATGCCCTCCCTTGGCACCAGGCATCCGCCCACTGGCCTTCCTTCGGCCTCTTGGGCACCCCCAAGCCTATGCCCGGGGGCCTTTGCACTAGCTGTCACCTTTGCCTAAAACGGCTTTCCTCAGAGTCCCGAGGGACTCGCTGGCTCCTTGTTTTTCAGTTTCCAGGTTCAGATTCCAGTTTCACTGCCTGACTCCCCAGCCACCATCATCACATTACCTGTTATAATTGTATACTGCTGATCTCAGTCTGCTTTTCTCCCTGTGAGAGTTATGGACTGTTTAGCATCTGTCTCCCTCTATTAGAATGTAAACTCCACGAGAACGAGACCTCTTTTTCTTTATTACTTTTCTATCTCCAGCTCCTAGAATAGACCTAGCACAAAGAAGGCACTCAACAAATATCTCTTCACTTCATGAATGAGCTCACCTATGTAAACTCTTGCACTTCGCATGTAACAGTGCTCTATAAATGTCAGTCACCCAAAAATATAGACAAAGCAGGCACTGCGGAGGGATAGCTGTCACTCAGAGGCCAAGAGCAAAATATTATTTAATGTTTTTGCACTGCCTGTCACAACTGCGTAAAACAAATGCGTTTTCATTGCACTAAAATACGTAAAACCTCTGACAGTTATATCAGAAACCCAGCTAAGAGATTCCATTTCCTGCCCTAGGAATAGAAATAATCAAAAGTTTTCCAACCCTGAAAGCAGCTGAAGTTCTACTGAGTAAACCAGGATGGAGGGAGTAATTGCATGTCATGGTGGGGACAGAGCCCCTCTCGTCTTTAGCAGACACACTTTCCCAGCTATTCAAGGAAATGGTTTGTTGTGTTCAAGCTGGGCTTGTCAATGGCAACAATCCATCCGAGAGTCCGTCCGCGCAGAGCTTCAAGTCTCTGACCTGTGGTCTGCCTTCTCGCGCTTAGTGTTGGGTTTTGCACAGTAGGAATGAAAAAGCATCTGTCTGGCTGGCTTCTGCTATGAGGCCCAGCTATATATTATAATATAAATAAGGGCTCTTACCTATTAGAGACTGGGTCGTCATTCATTCATTTAATAAATAATAGATGTATGGCTTACGCAGCTGAATGGTGCCATTTACTGAGACGGAAAGTGTAGGGTTTAGGGTGGGGGGAAGCTATCAGGAGTCCAGTTTTGAGCTGGTTAACTTTTAGACGCCTGTGAGAAGTGCAAATGGAGACGTTACATAGGTAGTTAGTATACAAGATGAAACTTCAGAGGAGAGGTCTGGATTATAGAAGGAACTATTTCTGCCCAAGTTTTACATATCTGTGACAAAGTGAAAACGAGGAACTAGGAGAGAATGAGCACCACGGAGCCACATGCAAAGGCAGAAACCACAGTAGGCTTGGTTCAGAAGACTGAAATTTCTATCTAGGTGAGGCCACCTGTCAGGTCTATAGCTTTGAGCAAATTGGAGCCTCTGTGTTCTTATCTGCAAAATGGGCATCATGACGTATTGATTCTTATAGATTCAGTCTAGGGATAGGTGATGCCCCATAGATTGTTGTCTAGTCATGTCCTGTCAGAATGTTTACTCACTTTAACCGGAATTTCCCCAAATTCTAGAGCATCGGGACAGAGAGGATCAATAACAACACTGATCCAATTTCCTCCCGCTCGTGCCCATCCCTGCTAACGCCCACCCGTCTCCCAGACATGTCTGGGCATCCCCAGATTGAATCTCACATCGGCTCCAAAACAGGCTCCCCTGCAACTCTGTCCCATCACAGCTGAGCCCTCAGCTCGCGAATCTGAGCAGTAGGGTGACCACGTGGGGTAGAACGGTTCCATCTCCTCTGTGCCGTGGTGGGGAGGGGACTCCAGAGCCATCTTAGTTTACGTCCCACTGCGAGACAGTCACCTTGCCTCACACTCGGTGTGGTTGCTGGTCACAACGTGGGAAAAGTACTTTGAAGAGTCCACCGTGTGCGCATTTTTGTATGTATCCTCTCTAGTCCTTACAACATCCGAGGTAGGTGATGATTTCCTTTACTTGGCAAAGGAAGAAATAGAGGTGAATCACTTGTCCCAGGGCACGCAGCTGACTTCTGCCAACGTCAGGATGCTGCCAGTCTGAGCTCTTCCTGCAGCACCATGTTGCCTCCAACAAGTAGGAGGGTCTAATAACTTAAGCCAAGGCAGTCTCCTTGCATTTACTCTCTGCGCCACTACAGAGCTCTCTGAGGCCTGTTGAGAATGAGTGTGGGGCTTCATTGAGCTTTGGAAGTGTTTTCTCTCTAACAAACCCCAGTAACCACTTCAACTCTATACACAGCAGTAGCTGTCGGACAACCAGCTGCGTGGTGTATGGGAAGGCCTTTCCTCTTTCTTCTTCCCATTCAAATATTTATACAAAAGCAAAGTGGTGGTTGTTGAGGCTGGTAGACTGCTCATCTTGGTGGGGCATCTGTTTGACATTGCTGCACTCCTTAAAGACAGAACAAAAGTGTCTTCTCTCCTTGGAAGTCCTCCAGCTCGCCCCTTGAGATGGAATCGAGTGTTTCCCATTCTGCCTCCTCTGATACTCTGCTTGTACTGCTTCTGGCCATTGATTACTGTTCTGCATTATCTGCTGTTCCCCATCATCTATAGAAAGAGAACCGCTGATGTTTATCTGAGTAGGCAGGTAAAAGATTACATTTCCTAGCCTTTCCTACAACCATGTGTGACCATGTAACTAAGCTCCAGTTAATTCAAGATATAAGGGGTGGGCTATGTGGCAGTTTCTGGGAGCCTTCCTTAAGAAAACAACTCATGTGAATCATTTGCCTCTTTGTCCTTTTCTCCATTCTGCTGCCTGGAACGTGAATGTGATGACTGGCGCTCTAGCTGCCATCTTGGACCCTAAGAACAAGGGTCTTTTCTTAGGAAAGGTGAGCGGGGAGAAGTTAGAGTCCCTAAGGACTTCCCATTAGCAGAAATACGATCTAAGTCCTGGATTGTCTACCTTCAGACTGTTACATAGGAGAAAATTTCTACCTAGTTTGAGCCACTGTTATTTTGAGTCTCTGTTACTCACATACAAACCTAATCCTAACTTACATTGCCTCTTAACAAATATCTGATACTTTTCACACCTTAGCATAATTATCTATTTACTGTGCTCCTGCTAGACTGGAAGCTCCTCTGGGCAGGGACTAGGTTTCAGGGTCTGCCCAGTGCCAGATACATTAGTTGCTCAATGAAATGTTTACTGCAGGAGGTGTGGTGAGTGGTTGCATAAACCACTGTAGCTGTGTTCATGGAGCCTTCACATGAGCAGCCACTCATGTACTTTGCATGCATTAGCTGGCTTAGTCCTCATAAGAACCCTGTGAGGAAACCAAGGCAATCAAGAGGCTCGATGACTTGCCCAAGATCACCAACTGTTGAGTGACAGGGCTGGGAGTGGAACCCGGGTCTGCCTTAGTCCCCAGCCCATGTGTTTCTGCATCAGCCACTTCTTTCCACCGTGCTCCCAGGATGGAGGGCTCAGTGGTCAAGCTGAGCCCGAAAGCTCTCCCTCGGCAAGAGCCATCAGCAACATCTGGGAAGAAGCATGTGTTCCTCTCACCACCAGTTTCACTAAATTGGTTCATTTTTTCCTGTCCCCTGGAGTCTATGAGTGTAAATTCAAATAACGAGAGAGACTCTTTATCCAAGAATTCAGAGGACAGCTCACAAATACAGAACACCATGAAAAGGGCACTAACTACCTAAAGGGAATGTAGGCTTTTGGCTCAGTTATTGTCTCCAAAGCCCTCGTTTCTTGGGTTTGTTTGAACATAATTTGCCACCCTCGTTTTACACTTGTGGTTCTAGCCTGGGCGTTGGTACCAAATAATACAGGTAACCCCTGTATAACACGGTTGTTAGGTTCCTTAAAAATGCCATCTTACGCGAATCTGTGTTATATGAAACAAAGAACTAGTACAAAAAAGAGGGTTAGGTTTCAAATATTTAAAAAAATACTATTATATTTTTATAATTAAGAGAAATATCTTTATTAAAGCAATTTTCACCAAAAGTATAACATATTAATATGTATTATAATGTTTTCTTCGTCATCACTACTAAGCACCATTAACTGAGGGAGTTTTCGTTTTGGCAAGATATCTTCATCCTCTGAACTTAATGCTCCACGAACAAAATGGATTTAAAATTCTAATACATTTTAATATTCTGCAGTCAAATCTGATACGACATCCACGTTCGAATGAAAAATTTCAAATGACATATCTTTTGCTCTTAAAAGCTCGTATTACATTCTGTGTTGTTTGGGGATTTCCCTAATTTCGAATGAGATTATTTTTGCTCTTAAAAGCTCTTATTACACTCCATGTTGTTTGGGGATTTCTCTAATTCTCAAACCGTGTTAGAGCGAAACCGTGTTAGTATAGACGTGCCGTGTTACATGGGGGTACCTACGAGTGAAAGTAATTGTCTTTTCAGTTCAACAAGCTCTGATTAAGTTCTACCTTTGTAATGATGAGTTCAGCACAGTGCTAGTATCTGTGGGAAAGAGAAGTTGTTGGCAGTGAAAGAAAATACCGTGTTTTGTGGTGTATAATGCGCACCCACATTTTTGGCCCCAACTTTCGGGGGAAATCTGTCATTTTAATTTTTTAATTCAAGTTTTTATTTGTTTACATTTAGGTACTTGATTTTTTGTATTATAAAGGAATTTTAGCATTTATTTTTTAACATATTATGGTACAAGAAATTTGATGTAACAGTAACAAATTTACAAATCATAGAAGGCCAAGAACACTTCACCATTGTAAGTTCATCATAAGTTCAACAAAACTGATGCTCGTATTCCAGGGTATTATTTTGCAAACAGATATCGTTATTGATTTCTAGAGTTACACTTTTAACTCATAAGCGTAAACACAAGTACTAAAAACATTTATATAGATACAGAATTAGTACTACCATTTATAATGCGCGTAATTATTATTCCCTCACCAATTTGGGCAAAAGGTGCACATCATATACACGGCAAAATACAATAAATCTGACATGATTGCTGCTCCCCTCCCCATCAGAAACCAGCATTTATTGAGGTAGGAACTGGTTTGTGCCTGGGTGTTAACATATAAAAGTGACTGAGTGAGTACCGGGAAAGGTCAATCCCATTGAAAGAGAAGTTTGTTATTTACAGTTCTAGAAACTGAGAGGCATGGCCTGCTATGCAGGGTCATGAGAGGAAACACCAGTGTCAGTCAGGAGGCAGAAAGGGGCAAGGGGCCCGCAGAGGCCACAGCCTTTATTGGGATTTCCTGGGGAAAGACTAGGCGTGACAGGGTAAACAGCTTTGGATGGGCTAGTTTGAGTTATTCTGGTGGGCTTTGGGGTCTAGGGGCTATGACCATACTGTAACCTGTAGAGAATTCTGTCATGGAACCTGGGCTAGTGTGACACTTACTATTTGCATGTCTTTTTTGTTCTCACTAAACTCTGTGTTCCTTGAAGATAGTCCACTTCCAGCACTTAGCATGGGCCTAGCACATAGTACGTGCTCAGTGTTTGTTGGCCAGAGGGATAGAAGGATCGACAGATAGATTAATAAATGGACAAATCTATGGCCATAGGTGTACATGTGGATAAAAGCACGTGAAACTATGAATTTCCCCAAACTACTTCCTCTAGTATCTCCAATGATCTGAACACACCCAGGCACTTTCATACTAATAGGAAGCTGAGATCTGCCATACGTTCTCTCTTACCACAGCTGACAAGCTCCAATGATCTTTTTTTTGGCTAATATTGTATTGACAGACGATTATTGTCAGACTTCGATCTTGAAGAAAAGTACACAACGAATCAAGTGGATATCAAAAGCAAGATATGAGAATATGTTTCCTGAGAAGGTGAGCACATAATTAGAAATTTAATAGTAGAGATGATTTTAAAGCAGCTAGGAGATAGGCACAAGTTGAATGAAAATTTTCTCTGGATTCCTCCAAGGATTCAAATGACTTGCTTGAAATTCAGGAGCCTGGGTGTAGTGGAAAGAGAGCACTGAGTCTCAGTTTTCTATTCTGTAAACTGGAGATAGTCACTCTGAGGTTGACCCCAAGTAGTGGTGATAATTAACGTAATCAACACTACATGTCCAGCACGCAGCCTATTTTGTTTAACTGTCACAATCCCGAGATAATTACTCCTGCTATTCTTCAGTTTATTAGTGAGGAAATGGTGCTCAGAGCAAGTAACTAATTCATCCAAGTTCACAAAACAAGTAAGTGATACAGGCAAGACTTACACGCAGACTGTCTGACTCTGAGCCTGAGTTTTTCACCACCGAGCTTGGCCAGCAGCACAGTCCCCAAAACAAGAGAGGCACTGAATTATGTGTGTTCTCTCCTCTTCTGCTTCCCTCCCCCTAATCTTGCCCCACAAACCTCCATGCTGGGTAGTTTCCATCAATGACACCTTCAGTCTGGTGTAGTGGGGAGAGCCCCGTAGGATCCAGGACAGGGCAAGAGGTTTTGGGCTCCCCCAAGACACCAACTAGCAAAGGAGTCAGGCCATAGAATGTGGGCCAGTACAGCAAGTATTGTAGATTTCTTGAACCTTCTTCATTTCTCCATATTCACTCCTGCTGCCTATTTCCCTGAGCATTTCGCGTGAAACTTTAGAGGAGGAGCAGGGCATGTTGGGAAAAAAAGACAGATGTGGGTTCAGATCTTGGTGCTGCACCGCTTCAGCTGTGTTACTTGTGTTACCCTTTCCTGACCCATAAAATTGGGGAAACGAAGCCCGCAGTGTTATTATGATGCTATTTTTATTGTTGAATTTTACTTTTGGAATAAAGTCAGTATGCGCATATAGAAAGGTTTGGAGGATACACAGAAAAGTATTAACAGATTTATTCCTAGGAAATGGGGATGGAGGAGACTTTTATCTTTTCCTTTATTTATTTCTACATTGTATTAATTTTTCACAATGAATATGAATTTATTTTGTTAAAAGCCAATAAGCGTTTTACTCTCAGAGATAGCAGAAAAAATGATAGCTAAATGTCAAAATAAAGAATTTTTTAAAAAGAACTGCAATTGGCCCAGAACAAGAAAGAGGATGGTCCCACTTCAGGTGGTCCCACCTAATGTGTGTCCAGAGACGGACCAAACTGAAAATCCTGTCTAGGAGTTACTGAAGGCCCTGAAGATGTTTAAGTTGGAAAAGCAAGACTTAAAGATGATGCCAGGGTCCCCCTCAAATATTTTAAGGACTGTTACTTAACACGTGTTTTGAAGGAAGATGGGTTGGAATTACCGAAGTCAGATTTTTATCTAGGGTGAGAAAGAACTTCCTAAGAGCCGAAGTTGCCATTTAAACCAGCTGTACCCTCTGGCTCTGCTGTAGACCGTCTGCTGGTCCTTGTTCCAGCTCAGGCTCTCAAACCGAGCCCTCCCTCTTGCCAGGTCTCTGATGCCAACCCCTTCCCTCCAGCTCCTCCCCTGCTTTCTCCCTGCCTCTTGAATCTGATGTTCTCGGACTTCTCTTGCCCAGTGGCCCGTCTTTGCCCGGTGCTGTGGCTCTGAGCCAGCCCCATCCCTGTACCCACAGCCCCTCCCCTGCCTCCCGCCTGGGAGTAGAAATCAGATGCTTACCAACAATGGAGCTGGATGTTTCAGGAGGTAGTGTATTTCTTGTAAACAAAGTTAGGAATCCAAAACGAACACTTACCTGTTGTGAATATAATTGAAAGGGTGTGTACCAACTGGGATTCTTTGCTTACAAGTAACAAAATCTATCTCTGGCCAATGTGAGCAAAACCCGGAAGAACACCGAGTTGCTGGAAAGTCTGAAAACCAGTCCAGGGACCAGAAGAAGAATCAAGCCATTATAACCCTCAAGCCGTTTCTTCAAAGTGACGTCTTTGGAATGGATAAACCCCCACATGTTTTCAGCCTATATTTCACCCTACTCAAGATTCAAAATCTCAGGAGCAGGAGTTTTCATTGACCGAGATTATTCCAGGTGCCCTGGCTCCAACTGGGTGAATGAGAAGAAGGTGATGGCTGGCAGAGCCTGTGAAGGCCTCTGTGGACCCCTTCTGAGGCCCTCGTGGGAGGGCAGGACATTTGACTTAAAGCCCCCTCAAGCCCAAATGCTGTGGAGGGCGGCGGGTAAACCCCAAACACACAAGACTCGGAGGTTGTTAAGAACTGAGAATGGATACTGGGCAGCCAAAGAAAAATTCTTCGGATAAACATGGAGCTAGGTTAGCGGATCCTAGTTCACTTGGGATTTTTCTAGACTTGGAAAACCTTTTTTTTTTTAAACTAAGTAAGTTTACTAAAACAAAATGACTGCTATCTGCCATCACCATCATTTCACAACAAAAGGTCATTAATATAAAAAAGTAGAAAAGACAATCTCAGAATAAAAGAGAGTCCTAAAAGTGAATACATTTACTTTATGTTAGATGTATTGTAATGTATCTTTCCTTTCCCCCCTCATTTCCCTGGAGACCAGTGAACACAGACTGGCCCCCATTTGGGGATGGGGTTTTAGGACTCATTGGACTAAATGATCTGTAGGTTCCTTACTAACCCCACATTTCTGTAATCCGAGTGGGATCTTGCTGTAGGATGCTGTTTCTCAGTTGGGGGTGATTTTGGCCCCTAGGAGACACTTGGCCATGTCAGGTTGTCACAAGTGGGGAGGCTGGAGCACTACTAGCATCCAGCAGGTAGAGACCAGGGGTGCTGCTCAACTTCCTACAATGCACAGGACAGTCTCCCACAGCAAAGAATTACCTGGCCCCCAATGTCAACGTACTGAGGTGGAGAGACCCTGCTGTAGATGGAAGAATTCTCATTAAGCAATTAAAACAGATAGGATTCGAGAATAGTGTGGTTCGGTGCTGTTGCAGCCTTCATTCATGAGACAGAATTATTGGTGGGTTAAACCATCACTGCTTCTTCAAAATAAAAGGTATTGTTTCTTTCAATATAAAAGGAGTACATAAGCATTGTCATTTTTGGGAAAAGGCAGAGGAATATGGGGAAGGAAAGCAAGTCACTCCTGGCCCCAGCCTATTCTCTTTCCTGATCCATTTCCTCTTGGTTGTTGATTAGCATCTGAAATAGAGCTCGTCCCAACAGGCCTCTTGATTCTCCCACTCTGCATCCTCTCTGTTCCTCCCTACGTCTTCCCTCCTCAGCAACTGGCACCTAAACCTTCCGAGTCATCCTTGACTCCTCTTTCTCGCACCCACATTGAGTCCATCAGCAAATCCTGCCAGTTCTGCTTTCATAATATATTGCAAGTTCAGTCACTTCTAACCCTTCTCCCAACTGCTCGGTCCCAGCCCCATGAGCTCCCCCAACCTCTGCAGAGGCCTCCCGACTGCTCTTCTCAGGTCCACGCTTACCCACTGCAGTCAGTCATTCCTCTACACGTCCGTCAAAGGGATCTTTAGAAAAACAATCAATCAGATTATGTTGTACTTGGATCAAAACCTTCCAGTGGCTTCCTTCACACTGAGAAAAGATCTTAACTCCTTCCCCTGGCCTAGTGCCCTCGCTCCCTCTTTAGTTTCATCATTTATTCTCCATCTGAGCCACGCAGGCCTTGTTTGCCTCAGAGTCTCTTGCACTTGCTGTCCCCTTTGCCTGGGGTATCACACTGATGGTCCTCCCGTCATTCAGATCTGCCTGGATCGCTCCTCGCCAGGGAAGCCGTCCCTGACCATCCCACGGAAGACTCCGCTCCTCCCCCGTCCCCTTCGCACCACCCTTCACCCCTCACCTTCCTATTCTTATCTGGAGCACTTTATAATATCATGTGATGCTTTTATTTTGTTGATTTGTTTCTTGTTTCTCTCTCAACTATAATGCAACCTCCATGAGGGCTGGGATTTGTCTTATTCTCGGCTGAATCTTCAGCGCCTCGAACAGTGTGTATACATAGTATGAGGTCTGACAATTAAGTTTGCAAACTTGTTGCAACAGTGTTGCTAACCTTTTTTGATATCAGAGGGATTATTTATTATGAATTTGTACCAACTGGACAGTTAACCAAGTTTACTATTTGGAAATGCTGAAAAGGCTGTGTGCAAAAGTTAGATGACCTGAATTTTTCACCAATTCATGGCTCTTGCATCACGACAATGCACCCGCTCACACGGCACTGTCTGTGAGGGAGTTTTTAGCCAGTAAACAAATAATTGTATTGGAACACCCTCCCTACTCACCTAGTCTGGCACCCAATGGCTTATTTCTTTACCTGAAGATAAAGGAAATATTGAAAGCAAGACATTTTGATGACATTCAGGACATCAAGGGTAATATGACGACAGCTCTGATGGCCATTCCAGAAAAAGAGTTCCAAAATTGCTTTGAAGGGTGGACTAGGCGCGGGCGTTGGTGCATAACTTCCCAAGGGGAGTACTTCAAAGGTGACCATAGTGGTATTCAGTAATGAGGTGTGTAGCACTTTTTCTATGATGAGTTCGCAAACTTAATTGTCAGACCTCGTTGTCGCCCAGTAAATATTTGTTGAATTAATTGTTAACATTTTGGTACCTATGCTTCCAGTCACTCATCTGTTATTTCAACCGAATTATTTCATATAATTACACTTATTTCACATAAAATAGATATTATTTACCGAATTTTGCATTGTTATTATTTTATTTCACTATTATACCTGAAACGATATTTTAGTACCAACTCTTCATAAACATTTCAGTAGTGGCATACTATTCCTTTGGGTAGAGATATTAATATCTTCTTGAATTTAGGTTATTCTAATCTTTTATTATAGTAAAAATCTGTGTAATAAATATTTTAGTGCCTAAGATGTTTTTCTTTATTTTGGGTAATTTCCTTAGGACAGCATCCTACAACTGGAGTTACTGGATCAAGGGCATGAGTATCTTTACATGTCTTAATGCAGGCTGTAAAAATGACAACATCCTAATTTTTTCCTTCTGTCTTTCCCGCTCAGTCTCACCCTGCCTGCAAAAGCCCTGAGATAACTTCCAACCTCTTCAACCTTTACGGGAAGAGCCCTCTCATTGTGTACTTCCTCCAGAACTATGTCACCCTGCGGCAGCATGGCCAAGACGTGTTGATAGTCAGGAGGGAGAAAACCAAGACCATCCCATATCCTTTCCTCCATGGCTGGGGCACACATTACTCCAGGCCATTGCTTCCTGCTCCCAGAAGCGAGGATGAGGGAGGGGCCTCCAGCCCTCAGCACAGTGCCTGGCACATAGCAGCAAAGGTGCTCGTGTTAGTTCCATGTCTGCCTCAGAGGCTGCCTGTGTGGCACCTGGGCAAGTCGAATTTCCCGGTGTACAACATGTCTTCCCAGCTACCAGAATGAATGGGCTGACTAGGTACTCTGACATACTTTGCAACTCAGTAATGCTTCCCAGATTGCTCACTGACCCCAGAGTATGTATTGAATAGGACTTTTGGTGTCTAGGTGTGTGTTTCTTCTAACACCCTCTCACATGCACCCCCTCCCCCAGACACATCAGCAAATTCCTGGCCCCTTTGGCATTTATCCAAAGATTTGGTAAAAAGCTCAGCTCTTTAGAAAATAAGTGTGACATGTTGGTGTCCTGAGTCTTAGCTGTTTACCACAGAGGGTCCAAACATGGATTCAGGTAGATGTGGAGTCAAGAACCCACTCAACTGCTTACTAGCTCAATCATCTTAGACAAGTTCCAGCTTCTCTCTCAGCCTCATTTTTTCATGTCTAAAATGGGGATAACAGTACCTGCCTCATAGGCCTGTTTTGCAGAGTACACAATCGAGGCAAAGGCTTAGCATAGTCCCTGGCAGGTGACGTGTGCCTGAATGGTGCCTACCTGCGCGTAGCTCTCCTCAGGAGGAGCTTTCATAATGAACTAGTAGGACTTGTAACTCCTACCCTGCAGCGCTTCATGGCCACAAACCTATTTATATGTCTACAGGCAGAGAATAACAACTCACAATTCATAGTGTTTTATTGATGATAAAATGCTTTTCCTTGTATCACCTCATTGCTCTGTAAAGATAGTGGAGTGGAGTGGAAGGAGCGTGGGCTGGGGATACACAGCCTTGGATATGAGTCCCAGCTCAGCAACACACTGGCCTTAAGATCTCACGTGCACAGCTTAACCTCTGAGCTCAATATTGTCATCACCGCCTTCCTAAAATAAGGGCAATGATACCAAACCAATAGTGTTACAGCCAGGATGAAGTGGTATACAGCTGGTGCTAAATAAATAATAACTAGCATTGTTATTAACATCATCTAAGGTTGGGATGATTATCCCTGCTTTATAGATGAGGAACGAGACAGAGGATGACACACCTTGTTTGAGTTCCCGCCACTTGTGATGAGTGTAGTTGAGATTCTGACCCATCCAGAAGGGGGGGAGGGGGTTGGGGGAAGCGGAGAGAATTTTTCCACATACAAACATGAGATAGAGAATGAGGGTCTGGGCCTGAAAGGAAGGAAAGTGGGAATCTCTTCCTATTCACCACTGATAATAGAGTAGGAATTGTAGATGACCGTCTAAAGTAAGCATTCCCTAGCCCTTCCTTCAGCAGGAAGAGAGAAAGTCTTTATAGAAAGATAAGGAATGGCCTTGCCATGGAGAGGACAGCCTGTTTCCAAAGCAGGCCATGGTCAAAGAGCAGGAAGAGTCATTTCCTGCTCGGACTTCCGCTATCTCGTCCAGAAACAGGTCAGTTCCCTGCTCTGCCATCTCCTCCTCCCGCCCCCCTTCGCTAGTAATGCTGAGAGTCAATACCAACTGATTGGGTAGGGTTTTCCTTGACCATGAAAGCCACTGAGTCCAGCCTGACCTACGCTGACGTCATCAGCATGACCCTGAACAACATGAAGAAGCGGAGGGTTGTCCTCCAGCAGTTGAACCAGCTCTATGAGAATGAATGGAATTATTTTGATACGTACCTAAAAGAACTGCAAGACAACTTCCTCAGGTATTTAAGAGGCTTTAGGGAAGTGGCATTGTTTCAGCATTTGTCTACTGGAGCACATCATCATAATTTTTAATTGGAGGGCCTAGCCCTGTAACGTCTACAGCATGTTCAGCTTTCTTGTGGTCAGGATGTAATCTCCACAGTAATAGAGACCAGATTTTTATTTTATTTCAATATAACTGGGTTTTAGATGATATGAGGGAATTCTTTTTATTGGTGTGTTCCTTTTTTTAAAAAAGATATAATAGTTTTGTAGTTATGTTATTTTTTAAAAGAGTCATGTCTTAAAGAGATAATAATGAAGTATTTATGGATGAAATGACATCGTGTCTAGGATTTGCTTTAAAATAGCCCACTTGGGGTGGGGGTGGGGAAACAAAAGGAGTAATAGATGAGTCAAGATTGACCTTATGTTGATACTAGATAATGAGTAAATGGTGTTAATTATACTACTTTGTTTACTTTTATATATAAGTGAGTTCTGAGCCCTGGTCCTCAAACTTGGCTGGGGGCCGAGCACCCACAATTCAAAATGCTTTTTGAAGAACTCTATGAAATGTTTCAGCATAGGATATACATTTGATATAGTATTATAACATTTTAAATAGTTTTTTTCTTTCTTTAATGGTGGACATAACAAGAACAAAAGGTGACACACACTGATGTGGAATTTACTTTTGGGTGGGCTAGGGCTCTTTCGGGACATCAGTTACCACTTCCCTGATATAGCACATCAGTTAGGAGCACTAACTGGCATTCAACAAATGGCATTGAAGTTGGACAGACCGGAGCTACAGTTACAGCTCTCTCCCTCTGTGTAAATCAGTGAGCCCTTGGGAGGCTTGGATGCCATTTATATGGCAGGGACACTCACAGCAGTACTCACGTAGTTGTATGTGACAGGAGAGGTCCAGCTCAGTGCCTGGCTCAAAGGAAGTACCCAGCAGATGACGGCTGGTAGAGACAAGACCTGCAAACCCGCCGTACCATGAACACTGCAGGGTCCAAAGCAGCACAAGGACTTGGATTTGAAAAGTTTGCAGTTGGGGAGGCCTAGAGCAGTCCCCCTGAGAAAAGGAAATCCAGCAGCTATTTTTCAGGGTGTCTGCTCCGAGTGGGGGAAGAGCCGAGTTGGCACATGCAGATGGAGCTATAGCTCAATGAAGAAGCAGGGTCCGCTGCTGCTGGAGGGCTCGTTTTCTTGTGAGTCCTGAGCCCAGAGTCCTGAGTCCTCGAACTTGTCTGGGGGCAGAGCACCCACAATTCAAAATGCTTTTTGAAGAACTCCATGAAATGTTTCAACATAGGATTGTCATACAAGCTAAAGATGCTTTTCCTAGAGGAAAATATGAGCCTAAGCCATGTTTAGGGCTTCACCATCTCAAGAAATGACAACATTGAAAACATTATCAAGGAGTTACATCCAAGTTTTTCATAACAAGAACAATGGGCCATTTGGTTTTTTGTCTCTCCGTTGCACGCAGAAGCAGGCTCCACAAAGTTAAGAAAAGGTTGTGGCAGAAGATCCCAAACGTGAGAATGTTGTGTCAACACAATTTTTCTCAAAGACTCCCATTGTGGCTTCCGCCACACTGAATCCTAGTTTTTAAATACCAGGCTTTCTACATCAAGCCTACCACAGCAGAGAAGCATATGACAGCATCTTCCTTCCTTGAATGACCATGGCCTGTTTTGTCTCCCTTGAATGACCATGGCCTGTTTCCTCATTGAGTAATGTCCACTCACGTTTCAAAAGTCAGCTTGTATATTACCCAATTCAGCATTCCCATTGTGTACCCCAAACTTATCTTAACACACTCCACTGAAAACCTCCTGTAATAACACCAGCAGCAGCCGTCGCCACTTATTGAGCACTTGCTGTATACTAGACACAGCGCTAAGCACCTATGTGCCATGTTGAGATGAGGACACTGGCATGGAGAGGTGAAGTAATTTGCCCAAGGTCACACAGGAAGTGGCAGAGCCCCAACTTGACTTCAACTGGCCCTCAGAGCTCGTGTTCCAGCTTTTTCTCAGGTTATGGATTTCCTCACCTGTCTTCCTAATTTGAACATGTGTTCCTTGAGTTCGGGGACCACCCTTATTCCTCTCTGTGTCCCCAGGGCTGGTATGACCTCTGGCACACGGCAAGGGCTTGGTTACTGAGTTGCTACTGTGTGGTCAGCTCTGCTTCAGTCAGCTGCTCTTGACAGAGGTAATGAATGAATTTGTAAATATTTGCCTCTCTTGAACCTAGGAGAGAAAAGACCATGCTGCCTCTTTAGTCTTTTTCCCTATGTGTCTTTGTGATTTCCCTACAGGGACGTGAAGAATATCGACCAGAGAGAAATCGATAGAAGAAAGGCAAACCGCATGGTCATCCAACCTTCAACCGTCATCGAGGAATTCCCAGAAAAGAAATCTACAGAAATCCATCAGAGGGAGACTGAGTTTCTTTTAAGGTTTGTTTTTTAAAAGACCATGGGAAAATTAGAGCTGTGAACAATGAAAGAATTCTCCCCCCCCCCACATAAAAATTTTTAGTGTATTAGTCCTCTTATGAAAAATCTGCTCAATCACCACAGATAAAGTCATTGATGAATCTTTACTTCTTCTGTCTTCTAATCGCCACCTCACGTTTTGCCAGCACCAGCAGTGGTCTTTGCGGTCCCCCTGCCCTTCTTCACTCTGTGCTTGCGTTCCTTTTGCTGTTTTTTTGAGGTCTTTTTCTTCTCATACAGGCCAGGTCTTGCAAGTCTATGTTTGTGTTCATTTTTCTTTGCGTCATCCAAGGAATCATAAATCATGACAAAGCCAGTTATCTTGCCACCACTAAAATGGGTTCTGAATCCAAATACAAAGATGACATCTGGGGGTGGCAGGTTAGCTCAGTTGGTTAGAGTGTGGTGCTGATAACACCAAGGTTGCTGGTTCGATCCCCGAATGGGCCACTGTGAGCTGCGCCCTCCTAAAAAAAAAAAAGACATCTGGTGTGGCCTTGTATATTTTGGCTAGTTTTTTCCCAAATTTCTGTCTTAGGTACTGCGGCCTTCCCAAGGTAAAGGACGTCGGTGACGTTTTGTTTCCGTTGGTCCATTGGTCGTGAAATTGCTGGTGCAGATAGTTACTGTGTCGTTCATGATGGCAGCCGACCCTCAAGCAGCCAGGGACAAAAAAAGCTAAGAATTCTTAATACATGGAAAAGAATACATAAAACTTCACTTGCTTTTATGTGTTACTCAATTCTCATTTTATTTTTTTTATTATTAATGGTAGTAGAAAGAGCTACCAATGATTTTGTGTTTCCTCTGTGCTAAGCATTTGTACTTTATGAACTGTGTGAGTCAGAGCCCTTTCGTTGGCAAATGCCAGGAAACCAGCTCAAACTAGCTTGAGCTTTAGGAACATTTAGTGGCTTCAGTAACCGGGAAGGCCCAGACGAGTTCGCTGCAGGCACGTTGGACCTAAGGTCTCCATGATATTTTCAGGTTCTCTCTTCCTCCTTCTCTTGACCCTTTTTTCCTCTGTGCGCTGGGTTGTTTTTCAAGCTGCCTCTGTTCTCAGAGAAAGAAAGAGGCTACAGAGAGCCCCAAGCCTTGCAGCACGTGACCTAAAAGGACTCCATCCACCAAACCTCACAAACGTCTCTGATGGCTCTGCTTGAGTCATGGCCCCACACATCCTGTCTGTACCAACACTGTGTCAGGAAGAAGCAGTGCTACGATGAGCCAGACCTGAGTGTCCCTGTGACATGGGGAAGAATGGGTGAGACACCATCAGACACAGACAACATGCCCACTTTATTTATGGCTCACCAAAACCCTATTAAATAACATCACTCCCATTTTACTGAGTAGAAAACTGAGGCACAGAGATGCCAGTAAACATTGACTGAAGACCTACTATGCCAGGCACCAAGGATACGAAGAAATAAATGAGTTAAAGTTCTTACAGTCTAGAAGGAGGAAAACGATATGTAAATAGGTAACATGTAACAAGTTGCATAGGTCCTAAGAGAGAACTTCAAAAGGGAACACGGTAGGAAGTGGTCAGTTCTTTTTGTTTGCCAGGCAAGACGGAGGGGAAGAATGTCTTGGCACTCTAGGCAGAGAGCTGCTCAAGCCAATTTGCAGAACTAAAGGCAACCAGCCTGCCATTGGGTCTGGCTGGTTAGAGAGTGAGGGAGAGTTGAGGAGGGAACAGAGGGGCATCAGGAGATCTTACATACCACATCTGGGTTCTGCTGTCCTGTAGCCCGTAGGCAGACATCCAAGTCTACTCTGGAACTTAATGTTCATTATTCTAAATAACATGCTTACATATGTATTTCTTGATTTTTTTTCCTTTTAAGACATTATCTGTTGATAATTTTTTCCAGAATGTTAAGAGCTATCAAAAATGAAGCAGCATTATTTTCCATATTCTCAAATGTATCATCTACATCCTCTTAATATATCCTGTGAGCCAACGTGACCATACCAAGGACAAATGCCGTTTGCTGCTTATTCTTTTTCTCTCCATTGAAAGCAGATGCAGACGCCAAGGTTAAGAAGAAGTTGTGGCAGAAGATCCTAAAAGTGAGGATATGCTCTATTAATTTCTTCTTTTTTTAAATCTTGGAGTGTCCTTCTCAGGCCCTTATCCTCCTCTAAGCTGGACTGGTGTGCTCTAGGTCTGCTCATGTTATCATCTTGGGGCTTTTTTCACCATCATCTTAGGACTTCCATCTGTCAACTTTACTTTGTTTCGTCTCTGTTTCCCATGTCACGTGTCTTCCTTTTTTTAATTTTACTTCCTTATTTTGTTGGAGCACATTTCCTAGTAGCTCTTGAAGAAAAGATACCTGGGAAGCTTTTGGGTTTTTTTCTTTATGTATCCAGAATGATTTTGCTCTTGATTAATATTTGACAAATGTTTTGCTGGGACTCAAATTCTAAATTAAAAGTCAATTTGGGGGCAGATGGGTGGCTCAGTTGGTTAAAGCACGAGCTCTGGGCAATGGGGTTGCTGGTTCGATTCCTACATGGGCCAGCAAGCTGCACCCTCCGCAAGTAGAATGAAGTCAATGAGCTGCCGCTGAGCTCCTGGGTGACCAGATGGCTCAGTTGGTTGGAGCACCAGCTCTCAACCACAAGGTTGCCAGTTCGACTCCTCGACTCTCATAAGGAATGGTGGGCTCTGCCCCCTGCAACTAAGATTGAACACGGCACCTTGAGCTGAGTTGCCGCTGAGCTCCCGGATGGCTCAGTCGGTTGGAGCGTGTCCTCTCAACCACAAGGTTGCTGGTTTCAACTCCCACAAGGGATGGTGGGCTGCGCCCCCTGCAACTAACAACAGGCAACTGGACCTGGAACTGAGCTGCGCCCTCCACAGCTAAGATTGAAAGGACTACAACTTGACTTGGAAAAGTCCCAGAAGTACACACTGTTCCCCAATAAAGTCCTGTTCCCCTTCCCCAATAAAATCTTAAAAAAAAAAAAAAAAGAAAAGAAAAGAAAAAGAAAGTCAATTTGCCACAGAATTTTGAAAATAAAATAAAAAAACACCCTTTTTTCCTACCTTCTAGTTTTTTTGTTGAAAAGTCTGATACCATTCTGATTCCTATGGCCTATATGTTGTATGTCACCGTTTTTTCCTGTGGAAGCTTTTAGGATATTGTCTTTACCCCGAGCGTTCTGCAGTTTCAGTTATGGGCCTTGGTATCAGTCTTTTTCTTAATATGTTTCATTGGGGTTGGGAAGCCCTCTTAGACGGGAGAGTAGTGTCCTCCAATTCTGAGAATTTTGATTATTTCATCATTTCCTTCCTTTCATTTTCCCTGCTCTGTTTTTCTGGATTATACTTAGTTGTTGGAGCTCCTGGACTGATTCTCTAATTGTCTTATCTTTATTCTCCTATCTGTATGAATTTCTGTCCTACCTTCTAAGAGGGTTTCTACATTTTATCTTCCAACACTTATTTTAATTTCAAAAATTCTATAATATGATTAATTTCCTAGAGTGAGCTCTTTCTTGTATTTTGTCTGTTTCTTTTTCATAGACTCCTCTTCTTTTTCATGGGTGTGATATTGTCATCTATAACTGAGGATATTAATCTTTTTTTGTTTGTTTCTTCTGACCCCCCCCCCCCCATATTATTTCTGCGGGTATCTTTCTTGGATACCTTTTTATGTATTTTGTTTATTTGCTTGTTTTGAATGCACTTTCATCTTTGAGTTTTCCTTAAATTATGGATGATCCTGGGCTGTCTTCATATTTAAGAGTGAAGCTCTAAAAAACTGACAGTGGATGTATCAGAGGCATGGCTTCTCAATTGGTGGGCTCTCTTTTTCTGGGATTAGGGAAGTAAAACAGCTTTCTCACTGAGAGACCCTCAATTATCAGCATCTCTGCCACTTTTCTCAGAAGCAGTTCAGTTTCTTAGAAGAAGAATCCTCCAGTCATTTGCCTGTGGGTCATATGCCTGCCTAATGGCATTCTGGAAACAGAGGAAACAAATGGCGGTAGGGATCCTGCATCTAGTAGGCAGACTTCCACTTAACTTTCTTTATTTTCTACTAATCTAGTATCCCCAAGCCGAAAGCCTATTTATTTCAAGTTCTGCAGAAAACAAAATCTTCAAATTTTCTTTTTATTTCCTGAACAATTCTTTCACATAATGTATAAGTTAGTATTATATTTTGTCAAATATAAAGATGAAAAATAAGGAATTACAGTGGCACAAAGGTTGATTCTCACTTATAAGTCTGGAGGGACACAGTGTAGCTTGAAATGGTGCGTCTAGGCCTTCAGGGACCCAACTCCACCCTCCTAACCCTTGGCTTCCTTCGTCGGGGTCCTTATAGTCCATCAAGATGGCTGCTGGAGTTCCAGGTGTACTGTCTGTAGACCAGCAACTAAAGGAAGGGAAGACGAGAGCTAAACCCATTCTCATTCTCTCTCTCTCCCCTCTCGCCTCTCGTTTTAAAAATACTTTTTTAGAAGCAAAATTAAGACTAAGGTACAGATGTTTCCCATGTACCTCTTGCCCCAGCACATGCAGAGCCTCCTCCATTAGCAACAATCCTGACCTTCAATCTGGACCTGAGTGGAACATTTGTGACAATTGGATGAACCTACATCGACACATTATAATCACTCAAAGTCCAAAGTTTACATTACAGTTCACTTTTTTTTTTTTTTTTAATTTTTACTGGGAAACAGTGTGTTTCTCCAGGGCCCATCAGCTCCAAGTCGTTGTCCTTCAATCTAGTTGTGGAGGGCGCAGCTCAGCTCCAAGTCCAGTTGCCATTTTCAATCATCAGTTGCAGGGGGTGCAGCCCACCATCCCATGTGGGAATTGAACCGGCAACCTTGTTGAGAGCTCCTGCTCTAACCAACTGAGCCATCTGGCCGCCCCTCTGGAAACTCAACAGCAGCTCATTGTCTTCAATCTAGTTATGGAGGGCTCAGCTCACTGGCCCATGTGGGGATCAAACCGGCAACCCTGTTGTTCAGAGCTCACTCTCTAACCAATTGAGCAAGCGTGCTGCCCTATATTTCACTCATGGTGTTATCTGTTCTATGAGTTAAGACAAAATGTATAATGATACGTATCTATTATTATAATATTATGCAAAATATTTTCACTGCCCTAAAAATCCTCTGTGCTCTACTCCATCAAACCCACGACAACCAATGATCTGTTTATTGTTTCCATAGTTGTGCCTTTTATGTCATATAGATGGAATCATACAGAATATAGCCTTTCAGATGGGCACTATGCATTTAAGGTTCTCCATGTCTTTTCATGTCTTGATAGTCCATTTCTTTTTAGTGCTAAATAATATTCCATTGTCTGGAGGTACCACAGTTTGTTTATCCGTTTACCTACTGAAGGACATCTTGGTTGCTTCCAAGTTTTGGCAATTATGAATAAATATATTACATTTGGTATTGTCATTTGATTTTGGCCATTCTAGTAGGTGTGTAGTGGCATCTAATTGCTGTTTTAATGTGCATTTCTGTGATGACATGATGTGGAGCATATTTTCATATGCTTATTTGCAATCTGTATCTCTTCTTTGGTAAGATATCTGGTAAGGTCTTCGGCCCATTTTTTTCTCTTAAAGATTTTATTGGGGAAGGGGAACGGGACTTTATTGGGGAACAGTGTGTACTTCCAGGCCTTTTTTCCAAGTCAAGTGGTTGTCCTTTCAGTCTTAGTTGTGGAGGGCGCAGCTCAGCTCCAGGTCCAGTTGCCGTTGCTAGTTGCAGGGGCGCAGCCCACTCTCCCTTGTGGGAGTCGAACTGGCAACCTTGTGGTTGAGAGCCCACTGGCCTATTTAGGAATCGACTGGCAGCCTTTGGAGTTAGGAGCACGGAGCTCCAACCTCCTGAGCTATCAGGCTGGCCCCCCATTTTTTAATTAAGTTGTAAGGTGAAACCTAACTGATTGATTTTAGATCTTTCTTCCTTTCTAATATATACATATAATGCTAGAAATTTCCTTCTAAGCACTGCTTTCAGCATCCCACAAATTTTGATAAGTTGTGTTTTCATATTCATTTAGTTAAAAATATTTTTAAATTTCTGTTGATCTCTCTTCTTTGACCCATATGTTATTCAGAAGTACATTGTTTAATCTCCAAGTATTTGGGGATTTTCCAGCTATCTCTCTGTTAACTGATTTTTATTTGATCCATTTTGGTCTGAGAACAGATATTGTATGATTTTTATTCTTTTACATTTGTTAAGGTATATTTTTTGGCCCGGAATGTGGTCTATCATGGTGTACGTTACGTGTGAGCTTGAGGAAAATGTGTATTCTGCTGTTGTTGGGTGGAGTAGTCTATGGATATCAATGATATCCAGTTGAGTGATGATGGCACTGCTGAGTTATGTCCTTACTGATTTTCTGCCTGCTGGATCGGTCCAATTCTGATAGAGGGGTTTTAGAGTCTCCAACTATGATAGTGGATTCATATATTTGTCCTGCAGTTCAATCAGTTTTTGCCTTGTGTAGTTTGACATTCTATTAGTAGGAACACACACATGAAGAATTATGTCTTTTTCTGATGTTCTTCAGTAAGAGAGCGTCGCCTCTGGTGGCGTGCTATTTCCATACTAGCTTCAGGCCACTGGGAATGGTTTGTAACTTATCTAATATGAGGATTTAATGAATACAGTTAAGTAAAATAGCAGGAAATTATTACCATTATCATTAGTTATAATATTAATATTATCAGTAGCATAATTGCTATTAGTAGTAATATCAGTATCATTTTGATAGTATTCTCCTGTTTTCTCTTTTCTAGAATACTGGTTATTGACATACTGGACCCTTTGGGTTGACTTTGCTATTTATTTAATTTCATTTCTCTTATGTATTCCTGTTATACTTTCTGGATAATTTAATTTAGTTTATCTTTCAACATTAATGTTAACATATTTGGTAATTATGTTTTTAATTTTTAAGGGCTCTTGTTCTACTGACTGTTCCTTTTCATTGCATTCTGTTCTTGTTTTATGGATGCAATTCTCCTTGATGTTCTCTAAGAATATGCATTCAAGTTTGAGGATTTGTTCACCTTTTTTTATTGTTTATTTGTTTTTAATTTTCTTTTGTTTGATGAATTTTCTTGTACTGCAAAGTAGCTTTTTAAATTTGTTTAAGTTGGACTTTCTCTTTAATTTTGTAAGCACTTACCAAATATGTAGTGATTCATGATTTTCTGTTTATACTTAATTAAGGCCACACTAGAATTATTGATGGAGAACTTTGGGTATACAGTACAACTTGCTCCGTGGTATCCTCTCCGGACCTATACATCTTCATGCATATTCTGGGTGTGACTTACTTCTCTACAACACTTCATCGAGTGTATATACTTTCTGATTCCAGAAATCTACAGAAACAAGTGCTAAGCAGATGTATTCCTCACATTCACTTGATTTTTATGAGTTTATACACTTTTGTGTTTCTTCAGTCTCATTATAATATGGTCACAAGAGGAAGTGATTATAAATATATGAGCATACTATACTGTCAAAAAAAGATTGTCTTTTTGGAGAATTGACCCCTTTATCATTATATAATGACCTTCTTTATCCCTTATAACTTTCCTTGCTTCGAAGTCGGCTCTGTCTGAAATTAGTATAGCTACTTCTGCTGTCTTTTGATTAGTGTTGGCATGGTATATTTTTCTCCTTTCATTTACTTTTAATCTATAACCCCATTCTCTTTTAAGAGGCATTCCCAGAAGCCCCAAACAACATTTCCACTTACATCTCATTGCTAGAACCATGACTACCACACCTTCATTCTTTTTTAGAAAATTATTTAAAAAAACATTTCAAATGTTCTTTTATAAGTATATAATAATTATTATTAATTTATCATATTATAGAGGTATAATTTACCATAAAATTTGCTCATTTTAAGGGTACAAGTCAGTGATTTTTTAGTAAATTTACAGAGTTTTGCAACAATTACTACAATCCAGTTTTTCAACTTTTTCAAAAAGTTCTAAAGCTCTTTCCCCAGAAAGATCCCTCATGCCCATTTGTAGTCAATCCCATGTCTCCCCTCCCTTTATAATAACCTCCCTGGAAGTACCATATAACATTACCACTTTAAGAGCCAGCTATTAGTCACATGGTGATAGTAGTTTCAAAGGAGGCTGGAAAATGTCGTTTGTTTGTTTATTAATCTAATCTGGGCTCATTGCTGTCTTAAACAAAACCTGGCTCCGTTGCTAAAGAAAAAGTGGAGAGTGGGTGATGGGTTGGTAGCTAACCATCTCTATCACAGATAGATGGTATTATACTCTCCATTTTAGAAATGAAGAAACCAAAGCTTAATGAGCTGAGAAATTTACCCAAGGAAATCATCCGATATTAAACCTAATTTGAATTTTCCTTCGAACCAGAAAAAGACCACAATTTTTTTTATAATAGCCATTTAGCTTGAGACCCATCTGTTTGAATCTTATAGGATCAATGGTGACTCATTAATAGTCTTTCTGATACTCATCTTAGATTCTCAAACATATAAAAAGCCAGCTCAATCTAATTTACTGATATTATTGTTGTTCCATCAGACTTGACTATACTTCAACTACTTACTTTCACTAACCCCTAGCTGACCTTAAAACCCAGCTCAGGCATCACTTCTAGGAAGTCTTCCTTGACTTGCCTACTCAGGGTACCCATTATGTGCCCTAAACTCTCCTGATCACACTCCACAGAATTTTGCCTACTTTAGTCATAGATTTGCTTGTCCATCTCCCTAGACTGAAGATTTGTCCTTGAGGTCAGGAATCTTGTCCTGGATTTTCCCAGTGCCTAATCCAGTGCCTGGCACGCAACAGGTCTGAGCTTGGAAAATAAATGAAGGAGTCACCGTGGTGTGTTCAGCCCTCCGCTTCAGGTGTCTGCTACTGCCACTGTGATTGGTTGATTTGTAAACTTTTTCTTTCAACACCTATTGAGATTCCAGTGAAAACTTTGAAGAAATTACACTGAATTTTTGAGCTAATTTTTGTTGATGTCCTTTTTGTTTGCCCCACAGGAAGGAAAAGGAGGAAGAAGGGAGACAGGATTTGAACTACTCTCACTTGTCACTTTCAAGCTCTGATGAATTCTCTTCCCCAGGACAAGAAAGCTCCTCTGAAGTCGTTGATATTTCTAATTTCAGGTACAGTAGAACAACAACAGGAGAAAAAGTAAATTGTGGCTGAAGACTAAGAAATAGAAATAACTATTCCCAGGAAAGAGGAAAGAGTCCATTATAGTTTTCCCTAGGCTGATTGAAAAACAGGAGTGGGAATTTTTTGCTTGGGTCATTACATTTACTCTGTTACCCATTGTTTCATATAAAACATGATAACTAACAAAATCTAATTTATAATATAATACTGGCTGCCATTTATTAACTGGTTTCTCTGTGCCAAGCATTAAGCTACACACATCAGCAACATGACCTCATTTTAACCTTCATAACAGCCATATGAGGTAGAGATGATTCACTGCAATTTATACAGCAGCTAGCCCAGGTTTGGAAAGGTTTCAAAAGTTCCCTGCAGTGGACACTAGGTAAATAACTGTAGCGAAGACACACTCCCTATTTTCAAGGGGCTCACAGTTTGGTAGAAAGAGGGCAGATCTATCAACAAATAAATGCCATAAGTTCCAGAGGTGCTCTTAGACAGATGGGACAAAGAACCCAATAGCCTGGAGCCACGCGGAAACATTTTACAGAAGTCGTGGCCCTTGACCTAAGTAGGTGGTTGCCAGGCAGAAAGCAGGGGCTGAGAAAAGAGGCCAGCATTCTCAGTGGATGGAGCAGAGGAGGGAAAGCTCAGAGGTAGGAAGTAGCATGGCAGGAGCTCACGAAAGTGTGTGAGGGGCTTCCAGGGATGGTGAGCGTGGAGAAGATCCCTGGACAATTCATGAAGGGATTTCCATGAAGTACTTTATTTTCTAAGTCAGGGAGAGCCACTGGAAGACATTAAGCAGGGAAACCACATGGTCAGATTTGGATTTTAAAAGTTCTGACGGCAGATGGTGGTCTTCACCAAGGAGTGTGTATGTATTTTGGAGGATTTGCAGTCTCCCACAAATGTTTACCTCTGTATGGAACCCTGCCCATACTTCTTGATCATAGTCCCCAACTTTCTTGATCTTGTCTCTCTCTCTCTCTCTCTCTCTCTCTCTCTCTCTCTCTCTCTCTCTCTCTCTCTCTCTCAAACATTTATGAGAACTCAGCCACTAATAATATATTAATTATTCAGAAATCATACACACACACACACACACACACACACACACACACACACACACACAACCAGAGACATATATTTGGTCCTATACTGATATAGTATGTATACTATAAAACATGCAGAAAAAAAAAGAAATTAAAAAGGATGAGATAATAATAGTAGAAGTTCCAATATCTTCTCCTCATAATGAGGCCATTGTGGATCCATGTTGGTAGGGATGACTACTCTAGGAGAGCCCCATGTAAAAATTAATCAGGTAAAGGAGTTACCGTTCAGTTTCCCCCACAGGAAAAGATGAAGCAGTAGAAGGAGCTTTGACTCTAAAAAGATCTGGGGTTTTGAATCTTTGCCCTGCCCGGCTTTGTGACTTTAAGTCAAATTACCTAAGTTCTCTTGGCCTGTTTCCTTGGCCATAAAAATGTGATGGGTGTTATGTATGAATGATCTAACCCATATAATGAGCCTGGCATAGAAACTGCCAGTAATTAATAAGCATCATTTTTTTACCCCCTGAAATTCCTGACATTCCGTAATTCAGGAAGCCTTCGAGCATGCCTGCTTCAGAGCACAGGCCTAGCCGAGCCCAGGACTCCCTGGTTTTCTGGGCCCTGGGCTAGCTTACCTTGTAGGGCAGTCCTTACCCTGCTCACTCACTATTGGGCACTGAAATTATGAAGCGCCAGAAAACGCACAAGTTCTCACCCACAGGGAAGAACCTCCAAGCTCCAAAAGTTTCACATTTGGGAGGGCACAGCCTGGGTCCAGTGAATTTCTTATAAGAAAAAATAGACTGATTACATTTTAGAACTTTGCCTCTCTATACTTGTGAAGTTAGGAATACATCCTCTTGAAAGGTCACACTGATTTTAAATTTTTTGTTTTTATTTTAATTAAAATAATACATATTTATCTTTAAGAATCAAATAGAGCTGCCTCTCTATTTGATTACTTCTCTGCAGCTCTGTTTCCTGATGTGTAAAATAGTATGTATAGTATAAAGTTGTTATGAGGATCAAACTAGTTAACATTTATAAAGCACTGAGAACAATGCTTGATGCAAAGTTAGCATAATACAAGTGCTTATTAAATTATCTGATCAATGGTTCTACAAAGCTTGTTACAAAAAAATTATACTCCCCTGGATCCCTTTTCCTATTCTCCAGCAACAACACTTTCCACTTTCTTAACTGATTGTCCTGGTATTTGTTTTCCTCTTTATGTCTAAATCTCATGCTGCTCTGCTCCTCGATCGTTCAGTGTCAGGCTTTATCTATGGAGTTCTCACTAGGAAAGGTGAGGCCTAGGCTCTGTCTCACACGCACACCTTCCCATCTCCCATCCTCCCTATGGGTTTCTGTTGTGATCTTGGTTGGATCATGAGTCAGCGTTATTATACCATCAGTACCATTGCCATGAGCCACAGAGTGTACTGTGGTTAGTTTTCTTTTCTTGCAAAACTATTTGCCATCCCTGGAACTAAGTCTCTCTCTTTTTTAATCTGCCTGTTTTCTCGCTTTTTTCCCCTTATGTACAGGTCTGACAATTAAGTTTGCAAACTTGTTGCAACAATGTTGTTAACTTTTTTTTATATCAGAGGGATTATTCATTATGAATTTGTACCAACTGGACAAACAGTTAACCAAGTTTACTATTTGGAAGTGCTGAAAAGGGTGCGTGAAAAAGTTAGATGACCTGACCTTTTCGCCAACAATTCATGGCTCTTGCTTCACGACAATGCACCAGCTCACATGGCACTGCCTGTGAGGGAGTTTTTAGCCAGTAAGCAAATAACTGTATTGGAACATCCTCCCTACTCACCTGATCTGGCCCCCAATGACTTCTTTCTTTACCTGAAGATAAAGGAAATATTGAAAAGACATTTTGATGACATTCAGGACATCAAGGGTAATATGACGACAGCTCTGATAGCCATTCCAGAAAACGTTCCAAAATTGCTTTGAAGGGTGGACTAGGCGCTGGCGTCGTTGCATAGCTTCCCAAGGGGAGTATTTCAAAGGTGACCATAGTATATTCAGCAATGAGGCATGGAGCATTTTTTTCTAGGATGAGCTCACGAACTTAATTTTCCAACCTCGTATTTATTGCAATTTGTCTCCAGATTCTCCCTTGGTTGTACAAATCTCTCAGTACAATTATTTTACATAGTCTATCAATTTCACCTTTATTTCCCTGACTTGCTTCACTCCTGATGGTGGATTTCTAGGCTATATGTTGGGGATTCCCTTCTTCATTCTCTTGATCACACTGGTTTTTAAATCTGTTTTTGTTTGTGTCTTTATGGTTCATCCACAGAGAGTTCACCAAGAAGTTGGAACCAACGTACAAAAGGAAAGTATTCTTCCTCAGCTTCTCGCCTTCCAGCTCACCTGGATGAATCCTTGTCCAAGAACTGGGAGAACTTTTTGGATGAAGCCTATGCATGTTGTTGAGTTTAACCTAAAACAAAAACTACAAACCAAACAAAATAATAATAATACTGCAACACATCTAGTCATTTCTAGTCCATGGGACAAAAAGTATTGAAGTTCATGTCTACCTGGGCCAAAGTCAGGATTTAAATTGAAGCTAAGTCACTTCATTCACTCATGCATTTACTTACTAGTTCTTTTTATTTTTTTGGGGGGGAATATTGGGGAACACTGTGTCTCTCCAGGGCCATCAACTCCAAACCGCTGTCCCCCAACTTAGCCGTGGAGGGCGCAGCTCAGCCCCAAGTCCAGTCACCATCCCCAATCTTTAGTTGCAGGGGGCGCAGCCCACAACCCTGGAATCGAACTGGCAACCTTGCTGTCGAGAGCCAGTGCTCCAACCAACTGAGCCATCCGGCCTCTCCTACTTACTAGTTCTTTCATTCACTTGTTTAATAAGAACACCATGGAATGTATACTATTACTATGTAACATAGCAATAGTAATCATAGGTGACATCATTTATCGAGTACTTACTATGTGGTGAGTGCTCTGGTAAGTTCTTTTTCGACATTATCTTGGTTCATCCTCCTGGGGGCCCCGTGAAATGGTGCTGTTACTCCATTGTCCTTAGAGGACACTGGGGCTTGGAGAGACTGAGCAAACCTTCACCGGGTGTCTATTCTATGTCATGCCTGGACGAGTTCCTGTGCATACAGAGATGAATAAAAACAGAGTCCCTGACCTTAAGGGGCTCACAATCTGGAAGAAGGGGTAGTAGGATGTAGAAACCAAAAAGTGCATGAATGCTTTGCTAGGGATCTGTGGGAACTCCAAGGAAAACCAAGTCAGAGAGACTTCACTGAGGTGCAGAGGTACAGGGGCCAGTGTGCAGAAGGGTCTGCAGCTGGGCTTAGAGGCTTGGCTGGTATCATTTTGGCCTCAGAGCACAAGGGGGTGACCTGTTCTGTGTTAGAACAGTCTGCCTGGCACAGCTCAGAGGGAAGAAATCATGCAGATGGCTGTTTGCCTGAACCAAGACGCAAATAAGTACATCCTTGGGACCTACACTGTCTCCCACGGATATGCATCTTCACTCGAACCCCGAGTGTAACTCTAGGTGACTCCCTTGGAGAATATCACCCAGGTAAAGGGATGGAGGAAGGGGGGTAGGGAAGGAGCTCCAGCTTTGGCCCCAGAAAATTCCGAGCTTTGAATCCCTGTAGCTACATGACTTGACCTCTCTGAGCTTGCTTGCTTGAATGCAGAAAGGAATGCCTGCCTAGGAGGGTAGTGTTGTCGTGATGGTTAAATGACATAATTAATGCAAAGTTCCTGGCATAGCTTATTCCCCTTGGTAACTGCTACGAGCTATTGTTGTTGTTGTTATCACTGCTGTTAAAAAGCATACTCTTCTGAAACCAGGACATGTTGAGCATGTGCCATGTATAAGGCACCGTACGGCTCCGATGACCAGAGCATTCTCTCTTGCCTCCGGTCCGCCACCCAAGCCACAATCAGCTCTTTATTTGCAGTTCTTCTCAGGAGAAATGCTCCCTCTCCTATTTCTGGACCTTTTGCCTGTTGCTGCTTTTGTATCTGGATATTCCTTCTCCCTCTTCCCTGTGAACTCCTCCCTGTCTCGTTAATTCCTGCTCCTCCTTCAGGACCCCGTGTAGATGTCCCCTCCTCCAGAAAGCCTTCCCTGATACACCACCAGCAAAGTTGACATTTGTGCCCCTCCTACATGGTCCGATGGCCTTTCCTGCACCCTCATTATGGTAGCAGTTACCACAGTGGATGTAAATGCCTGTTTACCTATCTATGTCTACCACTAGCCCCAACCCAGAAAGGAGGTGTCCTGATTTTCTGGCCCAGGGCAAACTGCACTGCTGTCTTTCAAGACTGTCCTTTGCACAGCACTTGGGTCCAACATCATCCCTGCACGGACCCTTTCCAGAAATTACCGAGGACTCATAACCATAGGCCTCTCAGGAAGTTCAAGATGAAAAGACCTGTCTCCGTTCTTTGTAAATATTAGAAGGGAAAATTATGGGAAAGAATCCTTTGCCCTTTATAAGGGGAGGGGCAGAGCATCAAAGAGAACAGTTAACAAGCATTTACTGTAATGTGGGATAAAGCAAATGAGTAATTGTGTGATACTCCACTTCTGTCATTCCCAATGTTGCTGGGAACCAGTATTCTCAGCATGGAAGAAAGGAAATTCAGATGTTAAACTAGAACAGATGAAGTTAAAATCCTACAGTCCTGGTTTGAATTGATTATGCATATACAGGTTTAGCACATGGGTTAAGAGCATGGACACTGGAGCCAGACTGTGAGTCTTGGGCAAGTTATTTAACTTTGTGGTGCCTCAGTTCCATCATCTGTAAACAGGGATAATAAATAGTTCCTACCTCATGGTTTCTTTGTGTGGAGTGAATGTGCTAATCTGTGGAAAGCGGTAAGTGCTATAAATGTTAGTTATCAAATGTTACCTTTGGCTTCTCTCCTTTGCTTCTGAGAGCTCACGTCTCTCTAGCACCTTTCACTCCAACAGAACTACTTGCAGCTTCCTAAATAAGCCTCTGTGTTCCATCTGTCTTTCCCACAATGCCCAGCTGGCAAATCCTTACTTATCCTTTCAGCCCCAAATTAAGGGTTACCACCTAGATGAGGACCCCCAGGGAGAGGTCTGCTTGGTTCCCAACTGCATATACAAGTATGTATAATCCTTCTTATCTTGCCCTGTATGTGATTATGTTTCTGTATCTACCCTACTAGACTCACGGCTTCTTGAGGGCAGAAACCTGTCTTTATCTCCATATCCAGCAGAGAACTGAGACCAGTGTTTACTAAATGTTGGTTAAATAAACTGTCATAGGTATGCCTCTCTGAGCAGCTATATGCTGAAGTTGGGAGTTTTGGTATACCAGAAGTGCCAAAAAATGTATACAAGTGGACACTTTGGTCAACATTGCTCAAGCAGTAGTTCACCATTATCAGAGGTGTCTGTACGCTGATGGTAACCAGTCTGAGCACCTCTTGTAATTGCAGAAGTTAAACGTGACTTGTATTCATCTTTTGTTATTGGTATATGTTGAGTATTACAATTTTAATACAGTTTTCCTTTCTTGAAATGTGTATACATTTTTTTGGCACCGTGTGTGTGTGTGTGTGTGACTGTAATTGCCTATATACTTATCTATATCCCCCACTAGGGTTTGCATCGTTTGCTGTTGAATCCCTAGCACCTAACACCTAGCACAGTGTCTGACACATAGTAGGAATTCAATAAACATCTCTTGAGTGAATGAAATATGTTAAGGGGAGATGTACCCAGTGAAATTCTTTTTGTGTGTGTGATGACTCTTCATTCTTTAGTTCTCTACTATAGCATTTCTCAAATTTGAGCTCTTGAAACTCCAAGAATATATATCTAACATATATCCACAGGCACTAGTTTGAGGAAACTCAAATGTATGCCACGGAATCATATGCCTCTATTTGATTATAAGATGGTTGTCCACAGAGGGGCAGTAAAGTGTAACGGTTTAAAATTCAGGTCTTTACTGTAATCCCACTGTGTTTTTTGTTGTTGTTTTTTAACTAGCATTTTTTTTTGGGGGGGGGGAAGGGGAACAGGACTTTATTGGGGAACAGTGTGTTCCAGGACTTTTTTTTCCAAGTCAAGTTGTCCTTTCAATCTTAGTTGTGGAGGGTGCCATTCAGCTTCAAGTTGTTGTCCTTTCAGTAGTTGTGGGAGCGCAGCTCAGCTCCACGTCCAGTTGCCATTGCTAGTTGCAGGGGGCGCAGCCCACCATCCCTTGCGGGACTCGAGGAGTTGAACCGGCAACCTTGTGGTTGAGAGCCCACTGGACCATGTGGGAATCGAACTGGCAGCCTTCGGAGTTGGGAGCACAGAGCTCCAACTGCCTGAGCCATGGGCCGGCCCTCACTGTTTTTTTTTATTTCTTAGAATATCATTAAAATGACACAAACTTTTTAAATTTTATAGAGAATGTGCGGACTTGCTGAAAATTTTGAGAAATTGTGAAAGCTAATTGACACAATTACTAATTGGTTACTAATTGACACAAAAGTTCTGGCTTGTCATCCTCTAAAATAGGAAGGTAGTATTTTTCCATGCCGGATTTTTTTTATGTAGTCATTTTTATAGGTCTTTTATGGCTTCTGAGTTTTCTGTCATTCTTAAGATTTTTCTTATTCTGAGATAACAAAAAATTGTCTCATGTTTTCTTCTAGCATTTTTATTATTTAATTGTTCAGATTTAATTTCTTGATCTATCTGAAATTTATTTTGGTATAAGGTGTGAAGTATGCTTCCAATTTTATTTTTCTTCTAGATGGCTACCTAGTTGTTCCACCACCATTCATTGACTTCATCATTTCCCCACTGATTTGAAATTCCACCTTCATCATATTCAGAATTTTTGTTTGATATGAAAGACGTCTTTTTTTTTCTGATTTGAATGGAGAGGTCTTCAAGTGTAATTTTTAATTACCCCAGGGTTTTTGTTTGTTTTTAATTGTAAAATTTGTACATAACCATCAATATCATATTCAAAGATTTTTATTCTCACTTCGTGAATTTATTACCAAGTTCATTTCAGTTTCTTTAAGTGTACTGCACACAACCTTCAAATATTATGAACATTTCTCTCTCCCAGCTGTCACTACACCAAGCTACATATGTTATATTTCCCTAAATCATCTTGCTGTGCTCTTCGCAGCTCTTCTGTACAATTGATGTCTTCATCTAACAAGTTGCTCAGAAATTGCTGTAATTATTTTGGGTGAATCCTCAAAGTGAAAGCCTATTAGCACTATCCAGTTCACCCCCCAAATGGGCATTAATTTCCAAGCTACAGCTCTTATTTGTTGGCTCTTTAAACAATCCACCTTGGTTGGGGGGTTGGGGGGGAACATCCTACAAAATGCCAGCTGCTACTGTGGGAATTTTTTTGCTATTTATTCCAGCAAAAAAATGATTCAGACACTGAAGAAAAAGGGTCACTCTGTACTAGGTTTTGAACCCAAAAAAACTGCACAGATATTCATCCAAGATACAGTCTCCACCTCAACAGATGCTCTTTCAAACGTTTCATGACTCTCCTCAACAGTCTCCATTTAAAGGGAGGAAGAGGACGCTGCCAGATATAGCTCTGCTGGCATGAAGGCTGGCCTAAAATTCCTATTTAAAAACTGGACCAAAATATGTTTGGCTTCTGTTGTCTATTTAAAATTTCAAGTTAAGACGAAGGAAAATTACTCTCCGTCCTGAATGGGCCTTGGGCGCCTCACTCTCACGCACAGACTGGAGAGTGGCAAACGGTTAGTTAAGAAAGCCATAAAGAACAAAAAGATATTAGGAACGCTGAGACATTAGTGAAGCCAGGTATGAATACCAGTCATGAAAAGCTGTTCGTGAAAAGAAAGGCCTTTTCCCCTCTTGGAGGAAAAGACTCCCATATTCGACCTCCTAACCCGAAGGTCCTCAAGGAGATAAGCCTTCTGCACATCACCTGTTGCCACTCACCCCAGCGCGCAGCCCTCAGAGCTCTCTCGGCGACAATTCTTAGCTTCCTCTCCCCTCGGACCAGGTCCCGCTCTCGGCCCCGCCCAGAGCCCCGCCCACACGTGCCCCTCCCTCTCCCTCCGCCCCGCCCACGGTGGCCCCGCCCCCTCGGTCCTCGACGTCTGCACGTCCCGCGCGCACCTAAACTCGCGCCGGTTGGCACCAAAGCTGCTGGTCCACGACGCGCGGGCCGGCGGTCTCCGCGTTCTGGTTCTGAGTTGGAATCCCTGAGGACTGGGAAGCCCGGGCGAGGGGGCGGAAAGGAAAATCTCGGGGAGACTGTGGGTACGAGCGGGGTTTGTGGCAGAAAGGGAAACGTGTGAAGAATCTGAGGGGAAACGCCAGGGTTCCGTTCTTTGGTAATAGTTGGTGGTCGTTGCTGGTCCCTGCGTGGTGGCGTCGTGCATCCCTCCCTCACCTCCGGAAAGGAATCTCAGTGATCTCGAGGGACTTCCAGCATCTTAATTTTAAATCAAATCGGACCTAGGTCTTGAAGGGGCCCCCTTGGCCTCCTTATGAGGGAACCAAGTGTTAAAATGTCGGGCCGCGGGTGCGGCCCAGGCCTTCTGTTGAGGGTGACCTGGACCACACTCCCCGACGGTGGGGCACAGCTTCCGGCGCCTTAAACCGAGGTGTCTGGGAGCCCTCTAACTGTTCAGCCCGTCAGTTGCTGCTCCAGAACGACAGAGAACAATCCTTTTGTTTTATCAAGGGGAGTAGAAATGATTTTTTTTTCTTCAATGAAGATAGTGTGGAATTTTGTGTAATCATATATGATTAAAGAAGGGACAGTATTCCAGAAGATACCATTAACACTGTTTTCTCTTTTCCCTGGGTTAATTTGCTGTAGAGGTCTAGCAGTTTGTTCGTCTTCCGCTGGGCCCCAACCCCTTATTTTGGTATTAAGTGAGGAGACGGAAGAGACCGAGAAAATGGATTCCTTGGATATTTTATTCTAATGAACACAGCCATACCTTGTAGATTACTGAGATCTTAAAACAACTGCTACAGTGTTAAATCAAAGACTCTGCTTATTGGTTGGCTTTAGTATTGCACTGAGTGTCCACTATAATTTTAAATCTTAAAAAAACAAGGAGAAAAGAAAGCCCCATGAAATTAGTAAATACTAGTAAATACAAAATACATCTAAAGTTTTATGAAGCAAAAAGATATATGTTACAAGAGAGCCCATTCATAATTAGCAAGCAGGAAGGCATTCATCAGATGTGAGAAAAATAAAACATATTTATTGACGGCAGACTAAGTTTAGGAGCCAGGGAGGGTACAGGAAGAATGACATAAGGTCAAAGTTCTTAGAGTGGTGTTAACAAACACGAAAGACTAAACAGCAATATGCAATTCTAAATAACCTTCCAAGATAATAAAAAGATATTATCAGGCAGCCATGATTAACTGCTATAGGAAATCAAAAAATGATAAAAGTGACCAGTTTTAAGAAAAGAGAGAAGCAGCTAAGTCCCCCACCCCCACATACATACACCCCTAAAATAAATAATGCCACATGCCCAGCAGAAAGAAGATAGGCCAGCCCAGTCATTCCAAACTAAATGTTTCTCTAATTGTCCTGGTCCTTGGTGACTTCGAAATGAAATCTAGGAGGTCTCTGGGCAAAGGAGTTTGTACTATATAATCTGACTGCTTTTTAAATAATATTATTTTCCCAGAGTTGGTGATTTTTCTGCTGCTCACCTTTCAATATGAAGGAAGATCAAGTTGTGCTGGAAGAACCAGGATTCCAAGATGAAGAGGTATTGCAGGAATATTGGAAGATAGGTAGACATTCAGTCATTCCACAAAAATGAAGCTTCTTCTCTGTTAGCTACTATTTTTAGAAACTGAGAGTAGAAATAAAACATAGTTCTAGAGAGAGGCAATATTACAAATATGTAACAACTTGTTTGGCAAGAAGTGCTAAGATTAGCTACCTAGCAACTGGCATGAAAGTATTTTAATAATTTAACAACTGGTGTGGCCATATTGGTACCTATGCGTACTGATACCAAATAGCAGAGGAAGGGGGGCAAGATCTGGTGGGGAAGAAGGTTGAGAACACATATTTTAAAATAGATTTAAATGTTCCACTCTTTTGGGTTAAGGTCTTAAAAATTTGAAGAGGCCATGACAAAAGTATTGAATTTCCCAGCCCTTTCAATGTTGGCTCTTCTTCTAAGTATGTAACAATGTGTTTGTAAATGCATTATTGATCCTACATCTATCTGTCTAGAGAAATGGAATTTGAGGCATTTGGAATGACCATAATATTGAATTAACTCTTTAAAAGATGTGAAAGTGTTGACTATGAAGAATCAAAACTCCATTTTTTCCTGTTCCATCTCCTTTAGGAATCTTTGTTTCAAGACATTGATCTGTTACAAAAACATGGAATTGTAAGTATTTTTTTCAATGTTGTGTGAAATTGTCCAATTCAGGGTTTCTTGGCCTTGACCCTATTGACATTCGGGACTGTTGTGGGGGTCTGTCCTGTGCACTGTGGAGTGTTTAGCAGCATCCCTGGCTCCTAACCACTCACTATATGCCAGTAGTACCCCTCTAGTTGTGATAACCAAAAATTTCTCCAGACATTGTCAAGTGTCCCCATGGAGCAAAATTGCCCCTGGTTGAGAACCACTTGTTCAAGTAGAGATATTCAGATCTATCTACATCAGCTGTCCTCATCAACAGAAAATTCAGTTCTGTCGGAATTTTTGCAGTGATCAGAGTAAGTGATGTTGACAGAAATCCAGACTTTGAATAACAAACTAGATGAATTTCAACAGCAATCAGTTGATAGTAAAACTTCTCTGACATTATCTTTTGAAGGCTCACATTTAATCTCTTCCAGTTGGATTTAGAAAATAAGAGCAAAAGAAAATCCTGGCCCTTTGGTGATGTAGTTCTTTGCATTCTCCAAGGGGAGAGGGAAAAAAAATCTTTAAAAATTTTGAAAGAACATATTGGTAATGAAGTTCTGTAGAAGGAAGGAGCTGAACTGAGTGGGTGAATGTGTGATAAATTTGCTAGCTTTTCTACTAACAGACTTTTCTTTTGAATTCCTTGTTACATTGCCATGGTCTCACTAACATTCTTGGGAAAACAGGGCACAGCCAGAACATTTGGCAGCGTGCTGGGTGTGTTCTACTCAGATATTTCTAGAACATTTGGCTACATGGTGGGTGGGTTCCACCTGGCTACTTGTATAAAATTGGCATCATGGTGGAAGGATATGGACACAAAAGCGCATGACATAGTATGGGAGTTTTTCAGGCTGGTATTTCATCAATCTGCTCCATTCTTTTATTTACAGAATGTGGCTGACATTAAGAAACTGAAGTCAGTAGGAATCTGTACCATTAAAGGGATACAAATGACAACAAGAAGAGCCCTGTGCAATGTCAAAGGGCTCTCAGAAGCAAAAGTGGACAAGATTAAAGAGGCTGCCAACAAACTTATTGTAAGCAAAATCCATTCTTTGTTGTTTTAGCTTAGAAGGGACCCTGAGTCTCTGTAGTCTTTCTCATTATGAACACGAGAAACTATTATGCAAACTCTGCATTCCTGTAGATCACCGGATATTATTCTCCCCATGTTAACGTTTTATTCCTTCAGTTTCAAAGCAACAGCAATTAATTTTTTAAAGATTGAGGCAGGGGTCTTCACCTGGAACACTCTGAAGATAATTATTTTTACCAAAACTTCTTTTGTTTCCTTTTATATTACTTTTTCTTTCTTTTTCTCTGCCTTTCCTTCTCCTTTTCATTTTTGTTTTTTACCTTGTTTTTGTTTTGTCTCCTCAAGTATGATATCTATGGCCGTTGCAAAGTGGTTAGCACCAAAGAAGTTGCTCTCTCCTGGTGTATATAGGCCAATTGATAAAAGAGCATGGGTTAGAAAAAGACTAACAGTAGTTAGGTCTACATGTGTGCAGTTGAAAAATGTATGAACCTACTAACCATTATGTTGTATACTTGAAACTAAATAATATTAAATGTCAACTGTAACTGAAATAAATGAATGAATAAATATCCAAGAATATGCTCACTAAGGCAAGTGAGCTAAAGTTACGCCAAACCCATACCTTGTAGCTGGGCCCACAGACTATGAGAGGCCCATACAGCTGAGAGGCTCCAAGCAAAAACATATGCCTTTAACCCAAGCTTTTGCGTAGAGCTTTTGGGTACCCCTGAACCTAAGTAGGGTGGCTCAAGAGCCTGCGTTCTTAACCATGATTTTGTGCTGCCTTCAAAGACAAATGAACTGTAGTTCATATCAAATGATGACCCTGATAATCAAGTATATACTTTTCGGCAACATTTGAAATTAAAACCATTATCTTATACCCTTTTTGAAACTTTCCTTTTGTCTTTCTGTAGGAACCAGGATTCTTGACTGCCTTTGAATATAGTGAGAAGAGGAAGATGGTTTTCCATATCACCACTGGGAGCCAGGAATTTGAGTGTGTATCTCATATATTTTATAACCACTGAGCACAGTCTTTGAAATACTATATTTCTTTTCCTCTACCTGGCTTTTGTTTCTACTATTAGTATTAGTAATATCTTCTTCTTTTGAAATAGTTTTTTTTTCCCAAAGGCAACTGAAGAAAATACATTTGAAACTACTTGTAGAAACAAGATTAAATTTCTTACAAGAAATTCAGACCCAAAATATAGTTTCTGAATCAACCTGTATTAATCTACAAATAATTTTAAAAATTAGTTTAACTTTTCATTTCCTCTCTCCTAATATCTATTTTTCATGTTTCTCAGTATATTTTTTAAAATTGAATATTCAGTTGACTTTTAAAAACAGCACAAAATGAAAAGCCCAGCTAATAATAAGACCATTTGTTCAAACTCCAATTCAGATCTAAAGAACAGAACTGAGACATAAGGCCTATATTGCCTGTTTCCTATTGGTACCCAGAAGTAAGAATAGCAGGGCTTACAAGTTGTTTTGTTGATCGACTGGCTCATACACAGTAGAACCTGTGATCTAAACCGGTGGAATGCCATTTGTTCAGCCCAGAATTCCTGTTCATGTTGGATGGATGGATAGATAGATAGATATCGAAAGAAATGATATGAATGATAGTAACACTTTCTCCTTTCTTGATATCTCTATTTCTGTTCCTGTTATTAATGCTTACTTTCTGTTTCCAGTAAGTTGCTAGGAGGTGGAATTGAAAGCATGGCAATCACAGAAGCTTTTGGAGGTAAATAGAACCTTGATAGTTTGTTATATGAAAAAAATTATATATATATATATATATATATATATATATATATATATATACACACACACATACATATAAACACATACATATATAATTAAATAAACAACCAATAGTTAATTGTGTCTATTTTGGGACATACAATGAAATCTCAGTTATCATAATACAGGATTATTCTAAGCTGCAGTTAAAATATATTCCAACATTAACAGATGGATCTTATTGTCATTTTTCATCTTTTTATCTCTGACTGCTACAGAAGAGAATAGAATTTTTTACTCTCATTCCTTCAAAAGGTAGTTGAATAATTAGACATCTTATTTCTAGGAAATGCACGTTCCATGAACAAGGAGAGTAGATTTTTTTTCTTCCCTGTTTATATCCTTTATTTTTCTTCAAAACAATTCATACATAACTATTCTACACCGTGCCTGGCAATTTCAGTACTTGCAGTCTTCGGGAAACTAAATCTGTTGTTTTGTTGATGTTCCTGGTGATTTGGAGAAATAAATCTGTTTTTCATTATTTCTGGTGACTCTCAGTCTTGTGGCTATCGTCTTGTGTATTTATTGATATTTGTGAGTTTATTGCTTGATTTTAATCTGTGGGAGTTCAGTGGGCCTAAACTGGTGAGTGGGCAAGTTTTCTCCCAGAGAGAATTTGCTTTTGTTGCTAGCAAGGGCATGCCACCAGTTGGAGACCACGTCAGCTCCCCTCTGAGTACTTCAGTTCAGTGAGAGAATCCCAGGCTCTCCTTCCTATAGGAGGATATTAAACTCTCATTTATATGACTAAGGAAAACTTGGTTTAACTTAATTTTTATCTAAAGGACAGTTCAGTGAAAAAATAACTTTAAAAAGTTATTTTTAGTACTGGTATTCATATATGCAGGATCCATTCATGACGTGGTGGTACTTTATGGGTAAGATTTGACAGTTGGAACAGAAAACCATACTCTGAGGACATATTTTATTCTTTATGAAAATATCTAAAAATTAACTGCGGTTTTTTTGTTTTTTTTCCCTATATTTCACAGAATTTCGTACTGGAAAAACCCAGCTCTCTCATACCCTCTGTGGTAAGGGTACATAACAACAATAATAACAATAACAATAATAATTGTAGTTATGACTTACTAACCTACTTTGTGCCTGGTTTATGTCATCTCCTGTAATCTGAACAAATTTACAAAGAAACTAAATCTCAGAGAGGTTAAGTAAACTGCCCATGGTTACACAGATACCAGACCTGGTCTTTGAATGTGTGGTGCTTGAGGTGGTGTGCTGCTCTCTGAACACCTCAATGGAAATAGGGATGATGGAAATGGGTATATGAGTGTGTAAGTGGGGAGAGGAATTCACTGTCTCAGTTTTTCCCATTCCATATTGTCTGTGTCCTATCAACAAGAATGTCACAAATCTATTAAGGCCTAGAATTCCTTATTTTCCATGGAGTAGGGTTGCCCCTTAGAAAAACTTAAAAACAACGTTTTCTAAAACAAAGTAAAGACCTCCTTTTGCACAAAGACATTACTCTGCATTTCTTTGACCTAAGTAGAAGGAGCATGGCAAAGTGGTTAAGAAAGGGATTCTGGAACCAAAATACCTGACTCTAGTCTTGGCTGTACCGTTAATACCTGTGTAACGTAGGCAAGTTGCTCTTCACCTTTCTAATTTTCCCCATCTGTAAAATAGGAATAATGATAGTGCCAAATTTAGGGTTGTTTTGAAAAACAAATGAGATATGCATGTACCAGATGTAAAGTAATTCCTTAGTGGGAACTACCACTACATATAAAGAAAATGTATTTGAAAATTTGGCATCCATTCACCAAAGTTTACTTAAATGAGTTATATAGCATAAATTATATTTGTGATAATTTCTTATAGGAAGAAAGTAATATTTAAATTTGACTTCTATTCTTTACAAGAGCTAGCTTTCATGACTAGCTCCCATTGTAAGGATACTGACATTCTCTGTTAAATTACTACTATGCTGTCAGAGTACTTGCAATGTTGCCCATTGGTTAGTAATATAAAAATATGCCATTTAGAAACTAAAGGATCATGATTCTTTGCTAGATTGATTAAAGAGTTGCAACCAGCATAAATCCCATGTTAATTTATACATTCATTTGTACAAAGTTTATTCACTCCTATTAATATTAATTAACTTTTAATTGCTTCCTAGTGACAGCTCAGCTTCCAGGAGCTGGTGGCTACTCAGGAGGAAAGATTATCTTCATCGATACAGAAAATACTTTGTAACCTTTTTATTTAAACAAGTTGCTAATATAGTAGTGTAATATGGTAATGATACTATAAAAGAGAGTTTGTTTGAAATATATCATTTTTATAATCATCTTGTAAACCAGCAATAGTGAGAATAACCAAGGGGAAAACAATGAGATCTCAAAGCACTTTTATTTAAAAAGGTTTTGTTTCTCTGAATGGATTTATGGATTTGGTGTGAAATTGACAAAACAAATACATGAAAGGAAACTCGTTTTTAATCTCCAAAGATTTTACTTAAAGTTAGAAAGAAGACTATTGACTCACTCAAAGTCATGGTCCAAAATAAAGCGAAAGGTATGAATAGAACAAAAGCACAGAAGGGAAAATGGCAGAACCTGTTTGGGTAACAGAAAGAATTGCAGTTTAATTGAAGTGTAAGATATTCCAGTATGCAAGGCTGGTAAGGTGATTTGGGTCTCAGACATGAAGGGCTTTAAAACCAGGTGATGCGTGTAAATCAGATACTTTTACAATATTCGAGGCAAGTAATGAGAACTTGATCTAGATTGGAAGCAGTAGGCAGTAGGGATAAAAAGAAAAGGACAAGAAATATTAGGGAGGAAAATTGATAGGACTTGATGAATGTATTTTGTAGACAAAGAAAAGAGGTTTGAGAAATCACTCAAATTTGTTGTCTAAATGCTGGGGGAATAATGATGCTAATAACAGAATGAGGAAGATCATACTTCATCGAAACAGTGATGTTTCATTTTAATGTGTTAAATATGAGGTACAGGAAGACATCCATATGGCAGTTGGAAATGTTAGGCTCAGCTTGAGAAGGGGGAGGGCCAGAAATATGGATGGACTCGCCAAGGGGGTAAGAGAACTTAGAGAGAAGAGAGGACATAACTTTGGGGTGTGACAGTGTTTAGAAAGAAGGACTAAAAAGAGGAGCCCATAGAGATAGAGGAAGTAGAAGGAAATCTGGTTGTGGAAGGTGAGCAAAAGGAGAGTTTCAAGAAGAAAAGGGCAATCAGCAATGTTCTACAAAGAGAGAGATGACAGACAGACCAAAGGTGCAAACTGAGAAAGATCACTGAGGTTTGAAATCAGGAGTCCAAGAGGGCATTTGCAGAAAAATGTGTTGATGGAAGCTTGTTGCTAAGAAACAGTAAGGAATTGAGACAGTGTGTTATTAACTACTGAAGAGAAGAAGAAATACAGTAATTTGAGGAGGTATTAGGTTCATAGTAAATTATTAACAGTCGGGAGGGAGACCTGCATAAGTTCATAAGGTCATTCACAAAGAAGCCCCAGCCCTAGCTCCCCAAGATCATTACTCATTATTGCCACTAGGCAAAGAGATCAGTCTTCTGGTCCAATCTTACTGCCTCTAAAACATGCTTTGCTATTAAAATTTGAAGACATTGTACATCAGCAATTATTTAGACTTCAATATAAAGATTCTCCTTTTTTTTATTCATTATAGTTTCTTGAATCCCAAATCTTCTTTCCTGTATTTTTGTTTTGCTGGAGTACCTACTCAAGTCTTATTTTTTTCAGAAAAGTAATCCAGATGGTAAACTTTGAGCTCTGGCATGTCTGAAATGTCTTTATTTTGCTCTCACTCTTGAATGTTAATTTGACCAGTCATAGCAAATTTGCATGGTATATTTCTATCCTATTGGGTATTTGTTCCCTCTTTCCCTACCTCACAGTCTTTCTTAGTCATACAAATCCTCCAGGGCTCTCATTTGAAGGCCTGCCTTTTCTAACTTCTAATTGCCCAACTTAGAAAACCTTGTCCTCCTTGATCTGTTACAGAATTTACTATCCAAAACACTTTAGTAGAAGAAAAACAGCCAGAGAACAGTTTGCAGAAGACCTTATTTGGACATACCAGGCATGAGAAGACTCTGAAGGAAACTTCTAACTTGGGGAAGGAGGGTGAAATGTTGTATAGGTTATGGCAAGTGGAGCTCAGCTGGAGTTGAGCTAGTTTCAGAAATAGCTGTTGACAGATGGTTCTTAGAGAGGGAGGAATTGTTCTCACAGATTATCAGCCACTGTTTGGGTAATTTGAATTTTTTCAAGAATGGTAAACAGTTAGCCAATTCATACACGAGAGAGAGTAGGGAGGAACAAGGACATGCAAGGGCCCCAGTACGATGTTCTCATTCTTTCAGTGTCTTACACATACACTGTTCTCTCTTGAATTTTTCTTTTTATATATTTTGCCTACTTAATTGTGTTTTGTGCTTACCATGGCATGGATTGTCTTATGACTCTTTATATCCCCCACAATGCCTTGCACTGGTAATTGGTTAATACACGTATGATTGATTCCATAGGGTATTCAGTTAATAAATATTTATAAATTGATTTGAACTTCCCTTCAGCATAAGCCCAACCTTTTCACTTCTGGTCACGTAGTAACCAAGTTTTATAAAAACTGACATGGTGAAAAATATTTTTACTGCCTCTTTTAATTCCTTGTCTTCTTTGACTTGTCCACCAAAAACATCTACTGGGTATACTCAGTAGCAGTGGAAGATTTTAATGGCTGTTACTGAAGCTCTGAAGAAAAGAACATATGTAGGGCTTTAGGATATAGATGGCTGGGAAAGCCTAAAGACAATTCAATTTAACATTTACAAAACCAGTTGCAAGTGTCACAAATAAGATTAGAAATGGTCCTTGCTTTACAGTTACTTACAGTATGATCAGTAATATACAAAGTGAAATGAGACCACAGACATGCATTTTGTTTTACTTCACTTTGGAGAATATACTGTAGACATATTGGTGGGATCACCAAAACCCTAAAAATGTTTTTACCCTTTTATAGTTTAGATAACGTGTTTATTAGCATCTTCCAGAACACCTTTGCAGGTACACTGAATTTATGCCTCCCTATGAATTTACTAATTCCAGAAAACACAACTCCTTTAAAAGAAGGTGGATTTTAAACCCTAAATAAATAAAAAAATTGCTAATTTCCTTCTGATCCTTTGGTGCATGTAGTCAAATTTATCATTCGTATATTAAACTATTTCATATTGAACAAGCGAGGAGTATGAAGAGAGTGAATTAATTCACTTTGAAGTGACTTGAGTTATAATTCAGTGATATTATCTTCCTAAAATAGACCTGTTTTTATAGAACTGAGAACAAGAGATTCACAAATCTTAGTTTCTAGTTTTTCTCTTGTAATTGATTTTCTGCCTAATCCTGAGTTATTTGCCTAATCTGTTTGCCAGTGTCCTCATTTATAAAATATAATATAGGCTGTAACAACTAACTTCTAAGGTTATTGTAAAGATTAGATCATTTAACATTTAAATGCATTACTGCCTCCTCATTCCTATCACCATTATCACTACCTAAAGTATTCGTTAATTGAGGCACTTAAGAAAAATAAAATCTGGTAGATTTGAAGTGATTATTAGCATCCTCCAGAATACCTTTGCAGGTACATTGTTTTGACTCTCTGTTAATTTACTTACAGTATTATTTTCTGTAGTTGTTGTCTAAACTTTTTTGGAATTGATTTATTGGCTCCTTAATGTTGGGACACGTCAGCCGTCCAGATCGCCTCCGGGATATTGCCGATCGCTTCAATGTGGACCATGACGCAGTACTAGACAATGTCCTCTATGCTCGTGCATATACTAGTAAGAGCCCCTTGCACTTGGACGCTTGGGCAGTTTTAAGGTTGGCAGCACTGATTTACAATTTGAGTGATACTTACAACATTTTGACACTGTTCTTTTCTCTTTTTATTTTACTTTTCTCCAAATTAATTTAGTCTACAAATTTTATCATCTGGTAAGTTCTTACATATTAAATGTCCTCAAATTATTTCTTATTCTTTGTCTTTGAAATGGAGAATCACATTCTTTTTGGATAATGTAGCATTTGGCGTGTATGCTAAGGTAGAATATGAAACCATATTTCATAAAGTTACAAATAATTAAGAAAATCCTTCAAGGATTCTCTTTTGACTGACTCCCAAGGACATACTTGATCTTAGCCTCTGCTTCTTCCAGCTTTTGTAGTATTTTCTCACTGCATTTCCCACCAGGTGAACATCAGATGGAGCTACTTGACTATGTAGCAGCAAAGTTCCATGAAGAAGCTGGCATCTTCAAGCTATTGGTACAAGCTTTTAAATATTGCTCACTCACAGAGTTATTTAACATCTTGGTTTTCTTCTATTGATTCCGATTCAGATTAACTTCTTCCTTTCCAAATCGTAATTTATTTTTACATTAACTGTGCAGATCATTGATTCGATAATGGCACTTTTTCGAGTGGATTTCAGCGGTCGTGGGGAGTTGGCTGAACGACAGCAAAAACTGGCCCAGATGTTGTCACGACTCCAAAAAATCTCAGAAGGTAGATTTTTAGAGATAAAATGGCACTATAAGAATAGCATCTGTGACTGCTGAGTAGACTGCAGAGAAGCTCAGGATGTCAGGAGGTGATACATTTTTAAAAAATAAAATTACCTTCTTGGGAATACCACTGTTTTTTAAATAAAAATGATTGATTCTTACAATAAGGTATCTAAATAATGATAACAATAATAGCTTTAAATGAATTATGTGATCAAAGAAAAACTAGGAATATAATCTTGTTTATAAAATAAATTCATGGCACAATAATTCCTAAACTCTGATTCCTAAACAATGAACTTTTTATATTTACATTGCCATTATCTGAGTTTCTTTAATTTTATTTCTTGATGCAGAATATAATGTGGCTGTGTTTGTGACCAATCAAATGACTGCCGATCCAGGAGCAACTATGACGTAAGTCCCAACATTCTGCTTTTGTATTTCGCGAAGGTTAATATCAAGAGGATTGGAATATAGATAGAAAATAATTCCAATATAATCAATCTTGATGTGGGCACAGATTTATCACAAATTATTTTATTTCACAGCACCTATTACTTTCTAATTGCAAATATCACTTATTTGTTATCCAGGACCTATTTTTATCTAGTCCTTTATAAAATAAAGCAGTAGTTTAACTATTTTCAGATACTCGCTCCTCTTTTGTCTAGGACTAGAAGTATATTGGAGGACAGTAAGAAAAAGATCCCAGGGAAATAAAAACTTATATTCCAAATACACGAATGCCTTCTATTGCACTAAGCTGTTAGCCTGAAAAAAAAAGGAGGTTCTTTACAGGATATATGTGTGTGTGTGTGTGTGTGTGTGTGTGTGTGTGTGTGTGTGTGTGATATATTTATAAGAGGTCCTGTGAGGGAAGTCTTCTGTTGGAAGAAACAATTTTAGTGCATACTAGGCATATGCAGAATTTGTTGAAGTATTTATGTATGTAACACACCGATTGATGGCTCTGTTTGAAAGATGGCAGTGAATGGAAAGGCAAGAAGAGCTAAAAGAGGGTAATAAAAACAGAACATTTAAAGAAAGGTTAGTTGCTACCATCAAAAATTCTGGAAACTATGTATCTGAATAAGCTATCAAAATTATCCTGAATCCATGATACTGCTTTTTAAAAGATCTTTTCAACAACTTTTTATTTAGAAAATTTTTTTAATGATTGTCTTTTTTTAAAAATTTTATTGGGGAATATTGGGGAACAGTGTGTTTCTCCAGGGCCCATCAGCTCCAAGTCATTGTCCTTCAATCTAGTTGTGGAGGGCGCAGCTCAGCTCCAAGTCCAGTCACCGTTTTGAATCTTAGTTGCAGGGGGCATAGCCCACCATCCCATGTGGGACTTGAACCGGCAAACTTGTTGTTGAGAGCTCGCACTCTAACCAACTGAGCCATCCAGCTGACCCTCCAGAAGCTCAGCTGCAGCTGGTTGTCTTCAATCTAGTTGTGGAGGGTGCAGCTCACTATCCCATATGGGAATCGAACCAGCAACCCTGTTGTTCAGAGTTTGTGCTCAAACCAACTGAGCCATCTGGCCACCCCTAGAAATTTTTTTTAACCAAAGTTGCAAGACTAGTGTAATCAATACACGTATATCATCCACCTAGGTTCATCAGTTATTAACATTTTGCCACATTTTTTTCTCTCTCGTGTGTGCATGCACATGTATGTAAAATTTCTTTCTCCATACATACACACATATGCGCGTGCGTATGTGTGTTTTGGTGAACCATTTGAGGGTTTTTTTCCCTGAACCACTGAGAATTATTTGCAGACATCAGGATACTTCACCTCTTAATACTTCAGCATATCTCTTCTATGAACAACAACATTCTCCTGTATCACCACAATATAATGACCACACTCAGGAAATTTAACATTGGGCACTAGTGTTATCTAATATACAGTTGTATTCAAGTGCCTCCAATTGTCCCAATAATTTCCTTTATAAGTGTTGGCATTTTTTGTTTTGTTTTAGATTCAGAATCCACGGAGGATCATGCATTGCATGTAGTTGTCATATCTCTTCAGGCTCCTTTAATCAGCTTCTCAGACTTTGTCAGACTTTTATGACCCTGACATTTTTGAAGAGCATAGGCCAACTGTTTTTCTGAATGTTCCTCAATTTGGAGTTGATTTTTCCTCGTTACTTAAAATGTTAAACACTTTTAGCAGGAAAACTGTCGGGCAGTTTGTCCCATTATTAATGATGTTAAGTTTGATCATGTGATTAAGATAGTGTTCACAAGATTTCTGCATCATAAAAAGCCTTTCCCTTTGTAATCAGTAAGTAATTTGTGGAGTGATACGTTGAGACTGGTGTAAATACCTTGTTCTATGATAAGCTTTACCCGTTGGTTTTAACATCTATTGATTATTCTTCCTTCCATCAATTATTACTCTGATGGTTATATTACAAAGTGGTATTCCTTTAAAACTGAGTCACTACATTGTATAGCAGTACATAAATAAGTCATTGGCATATGTTGTTTTCTTATTATTATTAACTATAGTCACCTGCTGTACATTAATCCCCAAACTTCCAATTATAAAATAAATAAGTCATGGAGATTGATATATATATTAGAAGATACTTGATATGCTAGTGTAAATTCTGTAAATTGTACTGAAACAAATGTGTCTCTCTTTAGGCATTTTCTAAATTAACCCTAAGAGTATTGCTGCATTTTCTGCAGTTTGATATCTCTCTCACTTTTCAATACCTTTTTATGAGTATTTTCTACTTAATCATGGGAGATTCCAGTGTGAAAATATTAACTACACAAATGATATTAAGCAAGTTGAAAAGATTGAGGAGGGGAAATCAATCATTTAATTCACTCAACATATATTTATTGAAAATCTACTATGTATTAAGATTCTGGGAATTCACTAGTCATCAAAAGAAACTATGTGCCTTGCCTCCACAAAAAAGAAAAATAAATAATGTCCATTTAATTCAAAATTTTAAAGTTTTGGTAGGGCATGCAATTGTCTGTAGCCTTTGAGTGGTCAAGGCAATCTTCTCTGTTTTATAGGGTATCTTTCAAACACAGGACATGAAGTACTTCAGAAAAAGAATAATTTTAAACTGAACAGAAATGGAAGATTTTTAAGGCCTGCTTTAAAAAGAGAAAATGACTCATTGGTTCAGAGGGAGGAAGTGGGTTGCATTCAAATAAAACAGTACAAGTTAAAGAGCAATGTTCTTTCTTCAGGTGTGGAGAGGGAACATTGAAGAGAGTTAGAAGGAAGGTAAAGGAAATCGGTGGAAATTAGGTCAGTTAGGGGTTCTTTTTTTATATATTTGTAGAAAGTTTCAAAAAGAGTAAAACCATTTTGAATTGACTCCAACAAGACAATGAAATGAGAACTAGAGAGGTGATAGAAGGAAATAATTGTAGGAGTTGGAGAGGGGAGGAGATTTATAACGAAGTGAGCTAAGTAAAGAGCCCAAGAAGGTAACAAAGGCTAATATTTTTGCTGGGTGAATCAGCTTCGACACATCATCTCCTCCATCTCACCAAGTTGTAAGGAAACAGGTTCACCATAATGAGTACATTCCAAAGTATTTAAAATTATCACAATACAAATTAAACGCATGTCTTCATATAAAGCACATATATTGCTGCCACTAAATGAAAAAAGCCAGGACAGTTTTAACCTAAAGGATTTCAGATGCAGTAGAAAACTTCCCATAAAGAAAATGTCTTTGTTTCTCAGTGTTGAGGAACTCCAAGCTGCAGCTCGTCTGGGGCCTGTCAGAGAAATACCACTATAATTGGTATGAGTCCCCAAGCACACTGACAATAATTGAGGCTTATGTCCCATGCATTATACGAGCGCTTGATGGCACATTGTATTAAAAAGGAACAAAATTATAGAGGCAGGGAGCTGCCGTATGATGCAGCAGAGCAGTAGCTCCTAGACGAGGCTTACACATACAAATTTTAGAACTAGAATGATCCAGCTGATGAAGGTCTGGAGATAAAAAGTCATAGTATCAACCTGTAAAGCTCCACACCAGGACAAAAAATAAGATGATGATACCATCTACTTTGTTTGTGTATTTGTTTTGCTCAAACAAAAAGTCATCTTAGAACATTTGCGGTCTTGTAAATGTTTAGTCAGTTTATTCTCTAAGGATGTCGCCTACTGATTCAACACCTTTAGCGTAAATTAAGAGGCAATTTGGTTAGAGAAAAAACATTTAACTAGGGTCACTAGCATGGTGACCTTGTGCAAGTCATTTAAACTACTTGAACTTGTTTTCTTCCCCGTCAAAATTAAGAGAACTTATATTTATTGATTGCTTACCATGTGCCAGATGCTTTCATGCATCATCTTATGTAATTCTATGTCACCTCTGCATAATTCAGCCTCCTTGGGCCTCCATGTTCTTTCTGTGAAGCCAATCTCAGTATGTTACTCCATCTTTCCCCTGCTGCCAAACAACCCTAGAATTCCACCTTCAAAATGTTGAAAAAGTATAGATTTTTCTGCATACTTTGGGGGCGAAGGATTACTTAACAAAACTTGTTAAACATACTCCGTTTTTGAAACGATCTCTTTGTTGTTTTCCCCCAAATTTTTATCTTTTGGCAGTATTCTTCTCTCCCTATCATTCCTAACCTCAAAGCAGCCTCCTCATTCTTGGGCATGCTCACTCAGTCGTTCTCTCCGCAATGGACCCCTTTTCAAAAACTCTATCTGTAAGCTTACCCCTTAGCAAGTGAAAAGTACCAGGAGTACCCATTGTCCCTCAAACTTACCCTTGCCTAGTCCCCCTCAAGGTCCCTATTCCAACCAGTGTTTGAGGTAGATGCTATTATTATTCACAATTGATAAAGGAGGAAACAGAGGCTCAGAGTACTTAGTACTTGCTCAATCACACAATTAAAAAATAGAGCCAGGGTTTGAATTTGAACCCAGGTATCTTTGACTTCAAAATTGATGCTATTTTAGCCTCACTGTGCTACCCTCCTCCTCCCATTCCAAGAAAGATATCACCTGCCCTACCATCACCATAATCCTGTACTTTATGACCCCATTACCCTAATTTGAAGTTGGGTAGTCAGGCTGTTCTGGGTTTTACCCTCAATGATATAATGGGCCGTCTTCTGTTCAACCAGAGGGGAAGAAATGAAGCAATCTTTCCTGGTCCCTCTTTATTTCTAATATCCACCCCCATCTCTTTCTCCTTCTCATCATACTCCCCAATCCCTTAAGAAAAGGAGGAAAGAAGAGGAGAAAAAAATACCAAAGAAGGGGAAATAAGAGAATAGACTAAAGAAAGGCTGTGGGTGGTTTTCTGAAGCTGTTTTTACTTCATCAGAAATAGAAATAAATTAAAGCCCTTTAAAAGAATGTGGAATGCTATTATACCTTCTTATACTTTACCTCGAGACTTGGTTCAAATACAGTTCAAAGAAAAGTTTCTTGGTCTACATGTCACTGAAAGAGTGTGTTTTATCTGAATCCTTTAGTTAAATGATAATAGTTACCATTTATTGAGTATTTCTTACGTGACAAGATTTCTATAAAGGTAGAGCTAATGTGTATCAATGATCTGGCATAGTTCCTGGCACACAGTAGGCTCCCAGCAAGTTATACTAAATATATCTTGAATCCTCACAACAGCACTAAGAGATAAGGGCTTTTTGTTCCCATTTTATAGTTAAAGAAACTGAGATTCATAAAGGTAAGCAACTAGCCCAAGGTAACATAGATAACAAGTGTTGAGTCAGGATTATGAAAGCAGATGATAATGCCTGTAGTCACTAGGCTACTGCCTCACCTAAATTATTTTATTTTATTCTCACAAGTACCCTCCCAGTGAGCTACAGTTACTATCCCCCATTGAAAATGAAGAAACAGACACTTTGAATGGTTAAAGAACTCTCCTGAGGTCACATGTCTGGCTGATAAGCCAAAATTGGAACCCAGGTCTCACTCCAAAGCTCCTGTACCACACAGCAGTACACCAGGGTTGTATAGGCCTGGGGAAAGCTTGGCATGCTGTCATTTGAGAGGCTGTGCAGGGATGTATCCATTGCCCTGGTGAATTGACCAGAGTTCAGGGCCCTCGGCCTTGCAGGCAGAGATTTGATTTGGTCAGCCTACTGAGAACCAATCCGTCTCTCCGGGCAGACTCGCATTAATCAAGCTCATGAGACTCAATGAAAGATAACAGGGACCGTTTACTGATAATGAAAAACGTAACTACGTTTGAGGTTCTCGTGACCAGTGCATTCTCTCCCTATAGGTAAACCTTTATAGGAACCCAAATTTCAGTCCAAAGTATTTACTAAATATGGAATCCAAAAAAAGGGAAACAATTAGATGAGTTAGAAGAGTAAGGACTGCCACATAGTAAGGACTCCATAAATCTTGGTTGCTCTTATTATTATTAATACCTGTCTACACCAGAGGGGGAAGAAACCATGAATCTCCTAAATTTACATGCAAATTCTTATATATGTACATATGTACATTTTTCTGGGGGAGAGTTTATATCTTTTCTTAAATTAATAAAGTGTTAGTGACCTACAAGAGAGATTAAGAGCCATAAATTCTACCCAAAATTCTATACAGAATCCTGAATACCTTGATGGAGCAAGTAAAATTAGAATTGGCTTGATATTCTCCCAGAGCTAAGGCTGTTATGCTATGTTGCAATCTATTTTGATTAAGTATAATCTGTTAGTTTATGAGTCTTTTTAAGGACATTTTTCTCCCCATGCTGATATCTTTCCTATATGTTTCTGCAAATCCTATAATTTCCCTCATTTAGTTCACTCAAAATCATCTCTTTAAAGATGACATTCTTAACATTCAGGCTCTCCACCTAGAATAGTCAGTAACAAACAGTAATACTTATTATCTTTTGTGCATAGGGTACCACATTGGTAACAATAAACAATAATGTGCTAAGGAAACACCGTGGCTATATATCTAGAAGCTCCAGCTTCCTGCTCTTCTTTAGATTATCTGTAATGAGGTTGGGAGAGGATTACCTCGATTAGGAAGAAATTTTATCTTTTATATTTGCCTATCTGTCAGAACACCCTTCAAAACTTCCTTGAATTATAGCTTCTTCAAAGATATGTCACAAGTCTGTGTCCAAAAGGATCTAGACCAGGGAGACCCAAATTGTCTTCTCCTCTGTATTCATTCAACAATACTGAGTGCCTTTTATATTACAGGCACTTTTCTAAGCGCTGGAGTTACAAAGATGAACAGGATTTAGAGTATAGTGGGAGAGTGAGACCCGTGAATTAAAAAGTATAATGTAGTGTGCTTTAATGGAGGAATACACACAGTGGTTTGAGAGCACAGAGAAGGCACGTTCTACTCTGTTTCAGTATATCAGGCAAGGCTCCCAAGAAGGGATGACGCTTGATGGATGAGTGAGAACTAAATGAATAAACACAGTGGAAAAGGGGCTTTCGTTTCAGAGGGAATTGTGTGTGCAAAGGCCTCAAAGCATAAGAGGAATTGCTGAAATAAGAAAAAAGAAAAGAAGTTTGAGAGGGAAGAAGAAAGAATGACTATAACTGTAGAGAAGTATGTAGATGACAGATAGAAAGAATGGGGTGTTGAGGGAGCTTCTTTCTGAAAGCCCTGGTTTTCTTTGGGAAGAAGTAGGCAGTGTTGTCCGAGATGAGGAGACTCAAGATTACTGAAGGTTTGGAAAAGCGGAGGTGAAGCTGACCACGCTCATATAGGAGAACTACTGGGCAGCAGGAGAGACCATCTGTAACACAGCGGCTAAAACTTCTCCCTGCTCATTTAGCTAACTCTAGCTAGTCTTTCTTGTGTCCTCTTGATAGAAACTTCTAACCAGTCTACCTTCTCTGGAAGCACCAATCTTTCTACAGTCCAATATTCTCCTTGGTATTTTTATAACTTCCATATCTTAAATGCAAAAAAATATTTTTGAGTACCCACTGGGTAGCTGGTTGCTACACAGCTAAATACAATATTGTCAGCCCTTACGGAGCTTAATGATAGGTAATAGAAGAGGGATTGAGGGGGAATTTAATATAGGAATAATAATAGCATTAAAGATAAAACATGAGAAGTGCAGTAGAGAAGCATAAATGTAGTGTTGGTAAGTTCAGAGTTCACAGCCCACATCAGGGCCTCAAGCAGTCCATCTCTATATAACACAGGACTCTTTTAAGACCTTGAAGAACCACTGATAACATAGGGTGACCTGGAAAGTTTAGAGCCATTCCGTTACAAAGAGTGGCATTGATCTATAAACATTACAGAGATAACTCACCTGTAGCTATTTCATCCAAGTGAGATCACATCGCTTTACTGCCCCATTCAGCTGCCTGCATAGAGCAACCCAGTCTTCTGACCTCTTAACTGCTGTCTGTGTCAACTGTTTGGCTGCTACTTCTTGATAGTGGTTGGTTCCAAAACTAACTCTGTATTTATGTTCCCACTTTGGACATGCTGAATCTTTTTTTTTATTATTATTAAAACAACTTTTATTAAAAAAAAAAGTGGGCTCTCGGAACAGAGGGTTGGCCCATTCGGGCCTCCTGTGTCCTGGTGGTGACGATGTCTCCCATGCCTGACACTTCTGAATCTTAACGAGTCCTATCCAGCCCCAGCCAGGGATCTTATGGTCCTAGCCTCTGAGCCACTCAATCAAGCAGCTGTTTATACCAGCAGACTCCCTTACCAGAGAGCTTCTTATCCCCACGGAACTTACAATCTGTTTAACCTCCTGCCACTCAGCCACATCCTCACTGCCCCAAGCCTTCTGCTTAGAGTAACCAGAATCCTGAACACCTCCTTGGAGCGAGCAGAATTTGAATTTACTTGTAACACTATTCTCCCAGAACTGAGGCTATTATGCTATAGCACAGTTTATTTTCATCAAGTACAATTTGTTAATTTACGTTCAGTTCCCTTTATTGATGATTTCAAAGCCCAGGTTTCGTCTTAATCAGTTGAGATGATCATATGGGCTTTTTCCTTCATTGTATTGATATGGTATATTACATTGATGGTTTCCTATGGTGAACCACTCCTGCATTCCTAGAATAAGTTCCACTTGGTCGTGGTGTATAATCCTTTTAATATGCTGCTGGATTTGGTTTACTAGTACGTATTTTGTTGAGGATTGTTGCACCTACGCTTTTTTAAAGGGCTCACTATTAGGGTTATTAAGAGGCTTTCACATCTTGTCAAGTGAGTGTTAGTCCCCTAGTGAGTCTGTCTATCAAGATTAGTGTCAACAATATGTGTAAACTACCTTAAAAATCACAATATATTTTTGAATCCATATGATCAGCCGTAGTAACAGCTTATCTTTACTGTATCATATTTTAGAAGAATGAACTTTAGGCATCAGTGATAAAGATAAAGACATTTCTGAGATTATTCTCACTGCAAATTCAAAACCTGTACAACACTGAAGGCTTCCAACATAGAGTTAACATATAAGAAGGCTCTCACCATATTACCCAAAGCAATATACAGATTTAATGCAATCCCCATCAAAATCCCAATGGCATTTTTTAAAGAAATAGAACAAAAAATCATCAGATTTGTTTGGAACCACAAAAGACCCCGAATAGCCAAAGCAATCTTAAGAAAAAAGAGCAATACTGGAGGTATCACACTCCCTGACTTTAGCTTGTACTACAAGCCTACAATAATCAAAACAGCATGGTATTGGCAGAAAAACAGACACATAGACCAATGGAATACAATTGAGAACCCAGAAATAAAACCACGTAAATATGGACAGATAATTTTTGACAAAGAAGCTAAAAACATACAATGGAGGAAAGACAGCCTCTTCAATAAATGGTGCTGGGAGAATTGGATAGCCACGTGCAAAAGAATGAAACTGGACTGCTATCTGTCACCATGTACCAACATTAATTCAAAATGGATCAAAGACTTAAGCATAAGACCTGATACAATAAACTGCATAGAAGAAAATATGGGTACTAAACTTATGGACCTTGGGTTCAAAGAACATTTTACGAATTTGACTCTAAAGGCAGTGGAAGTAAAAGCTAAAATAAACGAATGGGACTATATGAAACTTAAAAGCTTCTGCACAGCAAAAGAAACCATCGACAAAATAAAGAGGCAACCAACTGAATGGGAAAAGATTTTTGCAAACAGTGCCTCCGATAAGGGCTAATATCCAAAATATACGAGGAACTCATGCAACTCAACAACAAAAAACAAACAACCCAATTGAAAAATGGGCAGAGGACCTGAAGAGACATTTCTCCAAAGAGGACATACAAATGGCAAATAGACATATGAAAAAATGCTCAACATCACTAATCATCAGAGAAATGCAAATAAAAACCACAATGAGATATCACCTCACCCCAGTCAGAATGGCTATCATCAACAAGACAAATAGTAACAAGTGTTGGAGAGGCTGTGGAGAAAAAGGAACCCTCATACACTGTTGGTGAGAATGCAGACTGGTGCAGCCACTATGGAAGGCAGTGTGGAGGTTCCTCAAAAAATTACGAATAGAATTACCATATGACCCAGCAATCGCTCTCCTGGGTATCTACCCAAAAAATCTGAAAACATCCATAAAGACACGTGTGCTCCAATGTTCATTGCAGCTTTGTTTACGGTGGCCAAGACATGGAAACAACCAAAATGTCCTTCGATAGATGAATGGATAAAGAAGTTGTGGTATATATACACAATGGAATACTATTCGGCGGTAAGAAAAGATGATATAGGACCATTTGTGACAACATGGATGGATCTTGAGAGTATAATGCTAAGTGAAATAAGTCAGACAGAAAAAGCAGAGAACCATATGATTTCACTGATATGTGGTATATAAACCAAAAACAATAAAAGAACAAGACAAACAAATGAGAAACAAAAACTCATAGACACAGACAATAGTTCAGTGGTTACCAGAGGGTAAGGGGGATCAAATATATGGTGATGGAAGGAGAACTGACTCTGGGTGGTGAACATACAATGGGATTTATAGATGATGTAATACAGAATTGTACACCTGAAATCTATGTAATTTTACTAACAATTGTCGCCCCAATAAATTTAAAAAAAAAAAAGGTTCTCAATCTGCTGTCATTTACATCATAGCATCATGGAGGAAGGTTGGGTATTTCTTATTTATTAGACTAGAATAGTGCTTAGCACATAGTAGGCTGTTAATACATATTTCTGATAAATGAACGCATGAATAAATAAATTCAATCTTTGTATTTTATAAAGAAGAAAGATCGCTTACCCCAAGAGTTATCCTAAGACAGTGAATAATGTTTTACTTGTGTTTTTCCTTTTTAAAACATCAAATAAAACACGAACTATTTATCACAGGAATCTCAGAAGCCTGAACTGGATGGCAGTGGAGTATATAGCAGCTCCAAACCCAACCCCACTCCGTCGTTAATGAACAAGCATGTGCTTATTCAGAACACACACTACCCCACCGCCTGCCATCCTCCACAGAAAAGTTGTCTTGAAATTGTAGATCTTACTCTATGTAGTCCGTGTAATGGAACCTGAAAAGCTGTTTTTAATTCAGTTTTCAGGCAGACCCCAAAAAACCCATTGGGGGACACATTCTGGCTCATGCTTCAACAACAAGAATAAGCTTGCGAAAGGGAAGAGGAGAACTGAGAATTGCCAAGATTTATGACAGGTAAATATTATCTTATTCTTAATCAGATTCTTGTGCATGAATAAAATTGAATAAAATTCAATTGAATAAAATTCAATTTTATTGAATAAAATTGCCTCTCCTGAGAGGCTGTAAGTATATCACTGGAAGACACAGCATGTTTTAATTTCCTTTTCAAAAATTATTCAATTCATTGGGAAGTCCCTACTATGTACTAGGTTCTAGGGATTCAGGGATTCTATTGACAAATGTATTTGGTCCTTGACCTGCCAAAGCTTACAGTGAAGCTAGATAATGAAATAATCAATTCCAATTGAAGTGTCGTAAGTGCAGGAGAAGTACAGGGTACTCATATGACAAGAATATATTCTTCTCCTTTCTTTCTGCCAGTTTTATTTTCAGGTTTCAATTTAAACATCACTTCATCAGGGAACCTTTCCCTGACCCTTGCAATCAAGGCTACACCATATATTACACCTTATATTGTTTCACAGTACTTTACTTCTTTCATTAAGAATTATAAACAATAAATTTTAAAGAGAAACCTACTACATATCAGCTATTCTAGGTTCTGGGGATGGATCAGAGAACAAAACAAAAAGACAAGGTCCTGCTCTCATGGAGCTTACATTCCACTGGTAGTGATTTATACTATAGCATATGTCATCCCTGCTAGACATTAAATACCTTGAGGATAGGGACACTATTCCTGGGACATAACAGGTGTACACTATTTGTCACTGACTGATTTGTCTGAGCAATAAGGCAAAGATTTGTAATAACTCCTTACCCTAGGGAGGGTAAAATCAGCCAAAAAGAAATCAGATGAGCTCTTCATCTGGTTTTGCTCTGAATCACAGTACTTAGTATGTATTGTCATTGAATAAATATTAAATAATAAGTTTCTATATCTGTATAGTTTTTATTCAGACCATTTTGCCTTTCATCGCCTATCCCTATGAAAGACTGTAATACACAAATGCTGTGTTTTGTGGAGCTTCAGCAATCTCTAGAAATTTGCTACAAATGTTTTTTTGTTGTGAATTGAATAGATAGTAGGATTGTCCCATGTTTTTACTAAAATTTCTTGCTCTATATCTTGGATAGATTTCTGTGCTTAGAACTTTCCAAACACTTTTCACTTTGAATTGTAATCAACTGATTACATGTACATCTCCCTCACAACAGGGACTGAGTCTGGTTTTTAATGCTCCCAGCACCTAGCAGGGTACTTGGCACATAGTAGGAACTCAACTATTTTTTTAATTAACAAATGAATGAATTCCATCTACATGTTCAATCATTTGTGTATTTCATCAAGTCCTCCAAACATGCAGGAACAAACAACTCCTGCAGTTCTTACAGTCCTAAGAATACTAGGGTTCTGCAGACTCAATAAAGGATCATTAAAGTTATCACAGAGGTTAGTTATGTCAAGTTTCCATAAATTTGAATAAAAACAAAACTAGATCAGAGCTTAAAATGGCAAAACTTATTTTTCTGTGCAGCCGATACTCCCTTCTTTCTGGTCCCTAATGATTTCTCACAAAGAATTCTCCTTGACTTTAGAACTTTGAGGTAGAGAAGATGCTGCTGCTAATAATGATGGGTAACACTTATTGAGTGGCTACTGTGTGCTAGGCCTTTCACCAAGCGCTTTATATATATTTCATTGTTTATAACAACAAACCTAAGAGATAGAGGTCATACTCCCCACAGGAGGAAACCAAAGCCCCAAGCACTTAGGTAACCATTGCCCCCTATAATCTATTTTTTTTTAAGAGATTTTATTGGGGAAGGGGAACAGGACTTTATTAGGGAACAGTGCGTACTTCCAGGCCTTTTTTCCAAGTCAAGTTGTTGTCCTTTCAATCTTAGTTGTGGAGGGCGCAGCTCAGCTCCAGGTCCAGTTGCTGTTGCTAGTTGCAGGGGGCGCAGCCCACCATCCCTTGCGGGAGTTGAACCTGGCAACCTTGTGGTTGAGAGCCCACTGGCCCATGTGGGAATCGAACCGGCAGCCTCTGGAGTTAGGAGCACGGAGCTCCAACCGCCTGAGCCACCGGGCCGGCCCCTACAATCTATTTTAAATGCAGAAGCCAGAGTGGTCCTTTGTAAAACTAAGTCAAGTCATATCTTCTGTTTATAGCCCTCCAAAGGCTCCTCATCTTAACTCAGAGTAAAAGCCCAAATCTCTACAATGGTTCACAGAGCCCTAGTCCTGTTCCTCCTGCTCTCCTCCTTGCTCAGTGCCTCAACCTCAGTGGGCATTTTAATGTTCCATACACGTGCCAGCCACACTCCTACCTTAGGGCCTGTGCACACTTACTGTGCTCCTTGCCTGGAATAAACTTGCCCCACGTAGCCCTCTTTCTGTTTATCTCCCTCACCTCCTTCAAGTCTTTGATCAAATGTTACCTTTTCAACAATGCCTGTCTTGATTGCCCTATTTTAAATTGCAATTAGCCTACTCCCAATTTCCACACTTCCAATCTTCCTTGCCTAGCTTTTTTCTTTTTTTTTTTTTTTTTTGAGAATTCAGAGTTGTTCCTAGCTCTACTTTTTATTTTCCTACAACATTTGTCATTTCCTAACATATCACCTAATATATTTATTTATTATGTCCATTAGTTATTGTCTGTCTCTCCTTCTCCCAAATATAAGTTCTGCAAGGGCAGGGATATTTGTTTTCTTCCCACTTAAAAATCTCAAGTGACTACAACAAGGATATAGCAGATGCTCAATAAATATTTTCTTTTTTAATTCCTTTTATAGTCTTCGGTGGTTTTTTTTGTGTGTTTTTTGTAATTGGGGAATATTGGGGAACAGTATATTTCTCCAGGCCCATCAGCTCCAAGTTGTTGTCCTTCAATCTAGTTGTGGAGGGTGCAGCTCAGCTCCAAGTCCAGTTGTGGTTTTCAATCTTTAGTTGTAGGGAATTGAACCGTCAACCTTGTTGTTGAGAGCTCGCGCTCTAACCCACTGAGCCATCCGCCCGCCCCCAATATTTTCTTAATAAGTATTTTCTTAATAAGTAAATGAATGTGTTGCTCCAAATCACACCACCAGTAAAGGATGGAATCAGGATTAGAATCTATGCTGTCTGAATCAAGGGCCTGCACTTTTAATCATTACACTAGTTCTTAGCTTATTAGAGATGATCTGTTTAGAGTAGTCATAGTTAATCTGCTACAGCTACTCCCATGGCTTCAACTACCACCTTATACAGATGTAAGAGAAAGACATTTCTTGTTCAAAGAAAATGAAGAATTCCCCAAGAATTGAGCAGAAAGGGGTTCTCAGAAGAATTCCCAGGTGTATAGGAGTGACTACAAAAAGGAACTGAGCCCTTTTCCTAGAATGTCATCATAATTATTGCTCCCATGAATAACTAGAGCTGGCCCCCAAGTGTACATTTTTCTCTCTTTAAAACTTTTAAATGACTGAATAAAAACCCTATTTAAGCCACTTAGCATATCTGAGTTCAGTGGATATTAAAAACAAAGAACTCTACTGAATTCAGAGGAAAAATACATTTTAAATAATTACAAAAAAATGAAAAGGCATACAAATGGTCATTTCTGAAATAATTGTTTTGATTCTGTTTCTAGAACAAAACAAACAAAATCTCTGGTTCAACTTTGCAGATACCTTGTTTGGCTTCCCTCTTTCTCAGCTCCTTGTCTTCCTGCCTTTTGTAAGTGGCCAACTGAGTATTTTTCATCAAGGCCAAATGTTATTTTCTAATTCCACTCAGGGCTTCTTACTGGACTCCAGTTTAATCTAGCAAGACCTACCTTATCTATAACCCATTTGCTATCCTCAGGGGAGACCCTAAGGGAAGTAACCACACAAACAGCATGCTCAAAGTATACTGCCTAATCTCCACCTCCCAACAAAACAAAATAACCAAACAAAATCAAAAAACAAAACCGACTTTGAGAGGCAACATGCCTAGTGGTTAAGAACATGAGCTTTGGAGTCAAAAGCTTTTGTCTCTACCTTAGTCGTTACCTTAGTCTCTAATCCTGATGTCGGTCACTTACTAGCAGTGTGACCTTGGGCAAATTACTTCTCTCTGAATCTCAGTCTTCAGCCAATGGGGCTATCATAAAGTTTAAATGAAATAACATAAGGGAGCCTGACACACAGTAAATACTTAATAAGTGGAAGCTATTAATATTAATACAGTCTCCATACCCTGGATATAATAACAGCACAAAGTAGCAGTAAGCTCTTTCTCTCATGGTCAGTGATTTTCAAATTTCTATTTCTAGTCTAATCTTTTGCTCAAGCTTCAGATGTCCTTTTCCAACTGCTTGCAGAACTCCTCTACATGGATATCCCAGAGGTACCTCAAATGCAACACATCCAAACCTAACTTCTATTCTTCCCGTCTTTCTTATATACAAAACAAGCTTCTCTATTGCCATTTTTGTTTGTTTGTCTGTTTATGCCATTACCTCTGCCTGGATTACTCCCATTTCTGTCTCAAAGGCCATTCAGATGTTATCTATAAAGCCTTTCCTAATCAACCTACCTGGCATAGTCTCCTTCCTTTAGAATTCTAGTACATGTAGACTGACTTTATGAAACTTAGCTTACTTTGAATATTTGTCATATGTCATAAATCACGTCTTAGACTTCTTGAGAGTAAGTGTTGTAGGGATATGTCTCTGTGAGTACCCAAATGATGTAGGGGAATTTTGTGTGAGGGCCAGGATCGTGTCTCATGAGACCAAAGAATGGAAACAGACCCAGGAGAGGCAAAGAGTTTTAAAAAGGATAGTTTATTGAAAGCAAAGGGTCAGAGCTCCTGAGCGGGAGGGGGTCCCAAATGGGGGTGCCCAGTGACTGAGGCAAAAGTTCTTACTTTTATACCTTCCCTTGCCTGCTTGGGGAAGGGGGCTGGAGGCTTCTTTTTTTTTTTTTTCCCCCAATTGTCACACCACCGATTGAAGCAAAACAACACATGTTGCCGCTTCACCCAAAAGTGGTGTTTTTACTTTGCCCTTTCTTGATGGAGGCTTCTAATGGAATTCATCTATCAGGTTTGTCCTGTTTGCTCATCCTGAAGGGATTAACGAAATAACCCATTCCTATCTATCAGATCTGCTCCTTTGTCTGGCCAAAAAGGATAGTCTCATATCTTTGTCCTAGAGTGAAGGAGACAGTCCAGAACCCGGAGTTTCAGGATATGGCTGCTTTTTGTTTATTCCACCAGGGACCCCCCTGTCTACCTAACAACATACTAGCTAACGTGTTTCATAAGGACTAAGTCTCATTTTTGTAAAATCTACAGATTCTAGCATGATTTTCAAAAAGTTAAAAACATGACTTTCTTGCAAATAAATATAAAATGAACGTGTGTCAAAGTTTTATTCAACTCCGTAATTAATGAGGAGACCATTGATTCAAGGGATAATTTGAGGAACAGAGATTTATATAGTCAGTCAAAGGAATGCTGGCTGCATATGTGAAGTAATACAGGAACCAATAAGATTTTATAACCAGATCAAAAGAAAAATCAAATTACCACACATACATAGCCGGATAAGGAATGCTGGAATTAATTATGAATTGATCAAAAACCAGTCAGTATCCATAGGTACATTCCATAGTCCACATTTAGCTGTACCGACCCTGAAATGTCTCTGGAGACTCAGACATAAAGGAGTATGATGCTGCTGACATGAGTAGAGTATTTATAGAAATAGAGCTTTTTATAAACTTCTGTTCCCTTGTATTCTGTTAGCCCTGAGATGCCTGAAAATGAAGCCACCTTCGCAATAACTGCTGGAGGAATTGGGGACGCCAAGGAGTAGGTGGCGGATTGATGCAAATTGCTTCTTAGTGCTTATTAGGAGCTGAAGAAATGGAAAAACAGTCTCCAATTTCCTATCTTGAAGTAAGAGTTTGTTTTTTTTCACATGTTATTAAAGGAAAGTCGGCAAGAGGTTTGATTTAAATCGTAAAAGTCCCTGTTTTATAACTATATAGTTTATGTCAATTCAGGAATATATACTATATATAAATGAATAAACCTATTGAAAACTAGTAGGGATTCTCTCACTTTAGCTTTTTAAAGTGAGCCACTAAGCAGAAGGAAAATCCAAGAGTTCAGAAATGTCCCACTCTCTTACAGATTTCCCCTCAAACACAGAGATAGATACACTTCCAAAGGAGGAAGACATTTAAGGAACGAATGTTTAGAGGACACACAAAAAAGCTTTTTTTTTTTTTACTTACATTATCAAACTGCACGTTCACATTGTATAACAACAGAAAAGAAACATTAAATTAAGATAAATTTTAAATCATTTGACTTTTTGACCAGTTAAAGTTACTTTTTAAAAATGTGCTTCTGATTTATATGTATTTTATTGGGAAGATAAAGAGGAAGGTAATAAGGAACTGTACAATTTTGGATCACAAAGGTAGCATGACTTTTCTTAAGTTTTAGGTAGAGAATTCAAAATCTTTTTAAATATTAAAGTTAATTTAAATGTAAAATTTTTGAATAAGAATTTAGAAATGTGTGAAAGTGTGTTGTTTTTTTCTAATTGTTAAACAAAAATAAAATCTAGTTTTCAAAATGTATGTATGATAAAAATATTTAAAAATTAAAATACTAAGAATACTTATGACAATTTTTATGAACTTCAAAAAGATTTAATCTCTTACATTGCAACAACTTGTATGAAAATTCAAGTATTGAAAGTACCATTTGTTACAAAATATATTTGGTTATTCATGGTCATTAGTCACCAATTGTGTAGTTAATACTAATGCTAAAGAATATTTAGGGAAAGTATGGTTCCTGCCTTCAAAATACGTGTACACTAGTTAAGAGAAAAGACTAATAGTTACGAAAGAATGAGAGAGGAAATGATTATATAGTCAGTAATGTGGTCTTGGACTGTAGGGTTCCAAAAATGGAAGAGGAAAGCTTAAGCTGCAGACAGCATGTGCAAAATATAGAAGCTGAGACTTGGAAACGAGGAGACCAACCAGATAAGCAGAATTGTTTACAGCATGGGGTACTGGGAAATGAGAGTTGTTTCCCTCCACCTTCTTCTGTCTCCCTGCCCCCACTCTGGTTCAAGCCATTGTTTCTCGGTCTAGTTGTACAGGACACAGCTCCCTGGCCCATGCTGGTATTATGAGCCTGATCACTGGTCGTTGGTCGGCTGCTCACAGCAGCTCACAGCAGCACAGGGCAGCTCACACCAACCTTTGGCTGCTCATGGCAGCCCAACTCCAGGGAGAGCTGTTGTTCACTATCTTAGCTGTAGAGGGCGCAGCTCACTGGCCCATGTGGGAATCGAACCGGCGACCTCAGCTGCCTGAGCCACTGGGCCGCCCCCCCATTTTTTTTTTTCCATTTTACTTTTTTTAAAACCTCAGCAACTGTTTCTCTGAATAAACAGATACAATCATCTAGGAGCAGATTTTCTATATTCTGCAAAGCCATTTAAGAAATGGCTTATTTAAGGATGCAAATAAAAATGAATACCTTTTGTTCTAGAGAAGGGAAAGTTTTGTTACTTGATAAAAACAGCATCTTGTGGGGGCCAGCCCGGTGGCTCAGGCAGTTGGAGCTCCATGCTCCTAACTCCGAAGGTTGCTGGTTCAATTCCTCGAGTCCCGCAAGGGATGGTGGGCTGCGCCCCCTGCAACTAGAAAACGGCAACTGGACCTGGAGCTGAGCTGTGCCCTCCACAACTAAGATCGAAAGGACAACAACTTGAAGCTGAACAGCACCCTCCACAACTAAGATTGAAAGGACAACAACTTGACTTGGAAAAAAGTCCTGGAAGTACACACTGTTCCCCAATAAAGTCCTGTTCCCCTTCCCCAATAAACTCTTAAAAAAAAAAAAAAAAAGCGTCTTGTGGAGATTTTCTGGTATGCCAAGGCTTGGAGAGGGAATGGACTAATTTGTACCATGTTTCCCTGAAAATAAGACCTAACAGGAAAATAAGCCTTAGCATGATTTTTCAGGATGACATCCCCTGAACATAAGCCCTAATGCGTCTTTTGGAGCAGAACTTAATATAAGACCCAGTGTTATTTTCGGGGAAACAAGGTATAGGAACCCAGAATCTTTTGATAGGGGAGGAAATAAAACTCCCAAGATTTGAAATTCAGAAAATCTTTCTGGTTTAAGCTGAGTACCCCTGACCAGGAGAAATTACCAAGAGGTGGGCAGTAGGTCATAAACCAGGTCTCATCACAAGGGACTACAGTTCTGTGGGGAGGGCTGGTGTGTGGCCAAGGCTGGAAACCTCCCTGGGTCCAGCCACTCTAATGTGTCCTGCTTTAGAGAACAGTAACTGAGCATGAGAATGTGAACTAAAAAGCTATAACCTTGGGGCCCAACTTCGGGATCGCACAGCAGATTGTGCATGGCCCAATGAACTTTTCTAGGCCAAGGTTCAATTTGTCACCAGTGACCAAAGCATCAGGGTTTTGCAGTCCTCCCTCTCCACCTGATTGTAGAAATAGCTCTGGCCCCTTATTCTAAGGGGTCAGAAGGGCTCAAAAAAATAGGTTTTATTGGTCATGACTCTTTTCATTGCGAGCTACAGAAACTCAAATTAACAAATGCAAGACAGAAATTCATTGGCTCAGGAAACTGCAAAGTCCGGAAGTAGAGCTGACTTTAGTCACAGCTGGAGCCAAGATCCCAAACAGAATCATGAGTTGTTCTCCCTGCCTCTATGTCTTGCTCTGCTTATCTCCATGTTGCAATTGTTCTTAGACAGGCTGACCCTACACAGCAGCCAAGATGCTGCTTGCAGCTTTAGGTCCACATCCCACCACGTTAGAAAATGCACTAGAGAAAGCATGCCTTTTTCCTCCATAGATTATTCATTCTGTGGAAATAAAAGTAGACCACCAAATAAGAACCAAGGCTATTTATTCAGCGTTTGCTACAGTAAGAGAGTTAGTGACCTTCATTTGCTTTTGGTAGAGACTCAAAGGCAGGCAGAGTAATGGGAAAGCTTATAGTGGAAAAATAAGGAAAGGCTTCAGGCAAGGCTCTGATTGGAGGTTGCTGGCATGGGAAGCTGGAGGATTAATCTGGTAGAGACAGAAAAACAAAGGAAATAACGCTGGCATCGGGAGAGAATTTAGGGGACAGTTACAATAATTCAATTGTGAGATGTTGAAGAACGGTACTGAGGTGGTAGCAACAATATAGACATTTTAAAAAAGTAGTTAAGATTTGGTGTGAGACTGAATGTAAAGAAAGGAAGAGAAGGCAGAGTCACAGGTGACTGACAAAGTTCTCTAACCTATGAGAAAAAATTATGTTTGTTTCATCAACAGGAATGAAGAAGTGTCAAATAGAGATTAGATATTTTACCTGGGAAAGTTAGTGTATTAGTTTGGTAGGGCTGCCATAATAAAGTACCACAAATGGATGACTTAAACAACAGAAGTTTATTGTCTCACAGTTCTGGAAGCTAGATGTCCAAGATCAAGGTTGGTTCCTTCTGAGGGCTACGAGGAAGAGTCTGTTCCATGTCTCTCCCCTAGTTTCTGATGGTTTGCTGGTAATCTTCAGCATTCCTTGGCTTGTAGAAAGATCACCCTGATCTCTGCCCACATCTTCACATAGCTTTTTCCCTGAGTGTGTGTCTTTGTGTCCAAATTTCCCCCTTTTTTTAAGCATACCAGTTATATTGGGTTAGAGGCCGACCCTCCTCCAATATGACTCCAGCTTAACTGATTACATCTACAATGACCGTATTTTCAAATAAGGTGAAATTCTGAGGTATTGGAGGTTAGGACTTCAACATATGAATTTCAGGAGGTTGGAGGGGCGGACACAATCCCCAGTTAGTAAGAATCAGGTACAGGCAAGGGTCAAACACCAGGATGACACAACCTGAACCCAATACTGGTTACAGTCGGAAACATGGAAGTCAAGATGTGGGGAAACCTAGCAGCTTCTTAGAAAAGGAAGAGGTTGAAAATAGATGATCTCTCCCTTCCCTTTCTAACTTTCCTGTTCAATCATTCCTTAAAGAACAAAAACAAACAAACAAACAAACAAACAAACAAAAACAAGGACAGAAAGCCAAGAGATCAACATAGGGTGGCCAAGACAAAAGTGGGTAATACAATAGACTAGACTCAGAAAACTGGCATCTTTCATGGAGAGAAGGATTGAGACCTTAGCTACCAAGCTGCTGTCAGTCAAGTGTCCTTCACCTGACTCTGGCTTGTTGGACATGGTGAATGTTTATGTTTTTATTGCACTATTTCCATTTCTCCATCATAATAATACCCTAGTTTTCGTTTTCTTTTTTCAATTGGGGAATGTTGGGGAACAGTGTGTTTTTCCAGGGCCCATCAGCTCCAAGTCAAGTCATTGTCCTTCAATGTAGTTGTGGAGGGCACAGCTCAGCTCCAAGTTCAGTTACTGTTTTCAGTCTAGTTGCAGGGGGTGCAGCCCCTCATCCCATGCAGGAATTGAACCGGCAACCTTGTTGTTGAGAGCTCGCATTCTAACCAACTGAGCCATCCGGCCGCCCCACCAGCAGCTCAGTGGCAGCTTGTTGTCTTCAATCTAGTTGTGGAGGGTGCAGCTCACTGCCCCGTGTGGGAAACAAACCGGCAACCCTGTTGTTCAGAGCTCGCGCTCTAACCAACTGAACCATCCAGCCGCCCCTACCCTGGTTTTCTTTTAAAAAATTACCTCTCCTCAATTCATGTAGTCTATCCTGAGACATTGGATACTGAGTGACAGTTGCAAGGATGAGAACATGGGTTAGAGGCCACTCATTGATGCAATGACAGCAAGGGCAGCGGGGTAGCAGCATTGGCAGTGACCTGAGCAGGCTCTTCTTGCTACTAGCCTGTAGGTTTCTGACTCCTAACCTGCAGCGTTGCCCAAACTCCTGTCCATTCCCAGGGTGGTTCTCCAGCCTCCTGCCAACTCAATGACTCCTAATGTCCTTTCAAGAAATTTTCCTTTGCTTCAGTTAGCCAGTGTTGGATTCTGTTACTTACAATCTAGAACTTCAATCGAGGCACAGAAAAGGGACTCCCAAATGCTGCTTCAGGGAACTGGGAAAAAGGAAGCCAGGAAGGGCTTGCCTAACATCTCTGGTGAGAGGTTCCTCATTATTCAGACTCTTCATATACTCTTCTATACCAGTCTTCAATATTTTAAAAGGAAAGTTATAAACAGACTGTATTAGTTAGGATTTTATTTGTCTGAATATAAGGAAAACTCAAAATAATAGTATCTTAAATAAAATTGAGGTTTATTTTTCTCTCATAGACAAGAAATCTGAAACCAGGCAGTTCAGAGCTATTATGGTGGTTCTACTCTCTCATCAGGACCCCAGGCTTCTGTCTTTCTCCTTGGCCATTCTAGCTTTTGCCTTATATCCTCAAGGCCAGCTCATGGCCCAAGATGGTCCCTTGAACTCTAGTCAGAAAAACCAGGTTGAGAGAAGCAAGATGAAATGCAGAAAGACAGAAAAAAGGTTCCTTCCAGCTGAATTAGCTCCTGTGAATCAGCCCTCCAACACAACACTTCCACTTACACTCATTTGCCTGAACTCAGTCACATGGCCATATGTATACACACAAAGATAGCGAAATAGTCTTTTGTTCTAGACAGCAACATAGTTCAGCTATAGTTCAGAGTTCTGTAATTAAGGAGGGAAGGGAGAATGGTTGTTGGGTCAGCAATTAGTCTTTACCACAAAATCTTCTTTTATTTCCTCAGCAATCACAAATTTATTGAATGCCTATTATATACTATGCAGGACATTTCTAGAATTTTGTTCTTGTACCAGTAGAGCTGGTTGAGGAGTTAGAGCTGGTTAGAAGGCCTTCAGCTTCAAGTAACAGAAAACCAAACTCAAAGTAACATAAACAATGAGGAAATATGTATCTCATATAATAAAAAGTCCAGAAGGCAGCTAGCTTCATAGTTAATTTTGCCACTCTCTAATGTTATCAAGGGCCCAGGTTCTTTCTTTCTCTCCACTTCCCCATCCTCAGTGTGCTGGTTTTGTTCTCCAAAAGCTCCCTCATGGTCAAAATATGGGTACAGCAGTCCTACCTTCATATCCTAACATGACAACATCTAGAAAAAAAAGACATTCTTTTAGGAGCAAGAAAATAGCTCAGTCACGTAGCTTGTGGGTTGGCGGGAGGGTCTAAGATGGCCTCAGCCATTTTTGTGGGGTCTTGGCAGGGATGATTATTGAAAGGGCAGGACTAGCCTGAGCTGCTTTAAATGGCAGCTGGGTTCCAAGAGGGCAAGTGCCTATCACGCCTCTACTTGCTTTACACTTGCTAATGTCCCATTGGTCAAAGCAAGTCACGCACCAATCCCAGAGCCATTGTAGGAGGGGATTACACAGGGGCTTGAATACCAGTGACATGGTTCTTTAGAGGTCATCAGTGTAACCATCTTCTACGGGGAACTATGTTGGGCCATTGGGGGGTAGGGAGATTTTATCTGCAAAAGCTACAATATGGTCAGGGACACGAGACACAGACTCTTGATAAGTTAAATAACAACACAGAATTTAAATATGTCAATAACATTTTTAAGACTGTGTAAGTCTGAAGGCAGGCACAAAGAGAGGGGTTTCAACATGAGAAGGCTAATTGGATTTTTCCCAAGAGGTTTCATATGGTGGAGAATGTTCCATGCTCAGGGCCAGGCCTTCAGCCTTAAGCTTCAATGTGCTTAGTGCCCCAGTGTTGATTAATTTCTAGAAAGACACCTTAGTCTAAGCACACGTGAGAGAGACAGAGACAGAGAGAGACTGGTACAGTCTTCCTCAGAGATAACACTAATGCTAGTTGGTTTTCCTCCAAGTGTGGGCAAACTATATTTTGTCTCTGTGATCAAATTAATAAATACCAGTGTTTTCCTTCTTATTATATAATATCTTAAAGACACCTGTTGGTGTTTAACCAAGCTATTGCTGCTTTCACTAATTTTGTCCTTATGCTCTGATTTTTGCTGCCAGCCTGTTTTCTTCACATTGTTAAGTCTATGTATTTCTAAAGTACAACTGACGGTAACATAATTATGTACTTGGTGATCGATGCTCCTCCTTTCCATTCTGTTCCTCAGCAGGATATTAGCAACTTTCGTCTCTCACTCTCTGCTCATTCCCTATATAATCAACACCCCTATGTCTGGCTCGGGAACACAGAAGGATATTTAAAAACATGAACCTGCCCTCTAACTCTTGCTTAGCTACTAAGGAGATTCATCTCGATTTTAGCATATCCCTACCCCCACCCCTCCAGCCTATGAGGGCTGACTTTTCCTCTTTGTTTGTCAAAAGCAGACAGAGAATCCCACTCACCTGTTCCTCAGGAAAGAAGAAAAGAGTTGTTTGTATCCCCAGCTAAGACAAGGCCCTGCTGTAGTTCAGGAGACTCTTAGGGCCTCCCAAGCACCAGCAGTCATAGGCACACAGTCCTGGCGGGTCTAATCTTTAACACCCAGAAGGATTGCTAAGAGACTGGGGCCCAGCAGGTGACACGGCAGATGGTCCTTGACCACAGTGACCTAGGAGATTGCTTGGGCCTGTCTTGTGGCTTCTCCAGAACTGAAAAGCTGACACTGAAATGGCCTTGGTTACTCAGCCTGTGGTCCGTCCAAACCTGTAATGGTTGTTTTCCTACTGGTAGCAAGTAAGGAGGCACCAGTAAATTCAGCTGCATCTGGACTTCAACCGCTGAAAACCTTGGGATTGGCTGCAGCCTTTGCAACAGTATGCATGGAGGGTGAAGGAACAGGAACAAATTGTATCCCTGTGCCTTACAATCTACTGGAATATCTCTGAATCTTCTCTTTGGACTGAGAACGAGTTACCTCACATGTGGCTGCGTCCCCACTGACAGGCTCTGTTCCCAACTGGCATCTATTTTGAAGTGGAACTCAGCACACCATGGCATCTTAGTGACACTTCCGTCAAACAAACACCCTCTACTAAGCACTAGTGAGCATTACTGATTTTATTGAAGGTAAAATCATTGCCTCCCCACCCTACCCCCATGCAAAGCTTTTTGACTTTATCTGGCTTCTCAGATTTTGCACTCCCGTACTCATCATTTAATACTGTCTTTAAATTCATTTATAGTCAACAAACCAAAGAGCCTTCAGCTACTACAGTCCCTTGATTTAGAAGGCTGCTAAGGAATTATAGCAACTTTTTCTGTCACCAAAAAAGTTTTTCTTGTCCCAGCCTAATTAGAAAGGTCCATTTGCTGAGGCGAAGAGTAGGGTGGATGAATTATCCTGTGCAGTCCACAAGGGAAGTGCTAAGCATTTATGTACGTGAGTGTAGTATCTGTCACATCTTGATAATCATCATCCCCACCCTCTGATTTAGAGTCTTTAAAATGCATTAACAGTGTTAATCTCTAGGCTTGTGAATTATTCTGCCTCTTTAATTCTGACGCTCTCCCCCGTAGTGAGCTGACTGTATGTCTGAACTCTTTTCTTCCTAAGCTCGCTTGTGTGCTATTTGTTGAGGGGAGCAACTGAACAGCTGTCCCTGTTACCTAAAAGAGAGCAGAAAAAATATCGTTTTCACGTAGTTAATCCAGTGATTAATGCCTCTAAATACCAGAGAACAGGAGATCACTTCCGTAACGTTCTAACCCGGGGAGAGGCCAGAAGTGGACTTTGAATTTCTCTATTTGCAGGTACCAAGAGGGATTAACAAAAATCACAGAGGTTGAGAGAAAAAAAAAGTAAGTGAAGAACAGAGAATAGAGATTTGCCAAAGCAAGGGGGTGGTGAGAAGCTGGGGACAGATTTGGAAGGCCTTGAATGTCAGCCTGTGGAGCTAACACTGGGTGTTTAGGTCATGGGGAGCCACAGAAAGTGTAATCAAGAGACTTACACAGAATAGCAAAGTTGAAAAATGCTTAGTGAGGACGGGATTCCATTCCTCCACTCTCTAATACAGGGGTGTCAAAACTGCGGCCCTTGGGCCAACTGCGGTAGGTCAGCAATCCATTGTGAATTGGCCTGCAGCAAATTCCAAACACATATTTAGTTTACTTAAATAAACCAGGTGAGGCAATACGTACTTGAGTGGCCCGGCTGTTTGTGTATTTTACCGCATATGGCCCTTGGTAAAAAACGTTGAAAAAAGTTTGGACACCCCTGCTCTAATACAAAAGTCACTAACACACACATTCAGTTAGAGTTAGTTAACACCTCTGGGCCTAAATTTCTTCCTGGCAACAATTGGATAGACAATGAGATACTTTAGATGTAACATGGCTCTCCAGCTCCCTCAGGCCCTCCCTACCTGGTCTGGGTTCACCTCTTTAGATTAGTGGCCTTCAAATATTCCCCCTAAGAAAACATAGTTTAGGTTAATTCCTAAACTTTTTCACTGTAAGTTTAAGTTGTTTTAAAGGATATAATTTATGATATGCTGAAATATTGACATTTTAAGTGAAACTGTCACATCACTTTTTATTTTGTTTTATTGGGGAATATTGGGGAACAGTGTGTTTCTCCAGGGCCCATCAGCTCCAAGTCATTGTCCTTCAATCTAGTTGTGGAGGGCGCAGCTCACTGACCCATGTGGGAATCGAACCAGCAACCCTGCCGTTCAGAGCTCGTGCTCTAACTAACTGAGCCATCCGGCCTCCCCACATCACTCTTTTAAATGCATCCCAATGGAATTTAAATACCCTATCAGTTTCACGTCCAATATCATCCTTTAAAAATACATGAATAAACTCTTCTTTAAGAGTTGGATGTTTTATGTTGTTCCTTTTTTTCTTGGAACTCTTACTTTCCAGAATATTTGTGTATCAAATGTCTTATTCATCACTTAATTTTATTTATACACAATGGAATTGTGGCACAAAATTAAAATGTTTTTTTCTCATTTCCCTTGACCCTAAGGATCTATGTATTAAAATTTATTCTGGAAAGTTATTACAAATATTATTAGAACACAATTAAGCAAAGCAATATAAATATATTACAAATCTTAATAACTATTAAACATAGAAAGTAAAATTTTTATTGGAAATGTATCTTTTAATAAGATAGAGGGAGACTAAGAAAAAATAGATCATGTGTCTATGAATAGTTATTTTTGGCTATTTTTTTTCTCTCCCTTTTATAGTCAGTGCTGAGAAATTTTGATCACATAATTTAATAGGTGAGAATGGAGTCTTGTTATAGTAATGTCACTCAATTCCTTGTTGATCTTCTTCCAAGTTATATGCCAAAAATCCAGTAATTATCTCAAGAAGTTATTTTTAATGTATCTGTCGGTAGAAATTCCACATCGTCCTCCTTCCATTTTGTTGAAAGCAAAGAGCTGGAATTCTCCTAATTTGCAAATGGACATGTTACCAAGGTATTAGGATCATTTACTTTTTTCAAGTCACCAATGTCAGCATTTCTAACTATCCCTGTATTGGGCCCCTCTGAGATTTTTACTTCCATGGCAAAGTCCGTAGTAAAATTTTGGGTAGAAGAGAAATATTCTTTCATTTATAAAGTGAGAGGGTGCAATTTTAAGCAAATTTCTCAGTCATCTCAATTTTAGAAAGGAGTATATATGAACGTTCAAGTTCTGGAAATAGATTTCCTGAAAAGTCTCTGCTCCTATGTGTCCCTTGTGTACCACAGTTTAAAGGTAACTGCTTCAAGTTACCTTGTTGACTTAAGCACCTCAGTATTCTCAATCTCTTGTATCTAAAGTACAATAAACCAAGCTATCAAAGAACCAACCTGAGTCCTACCAAGATAGAAGGCAGAAGCATTATATTTCACATTAGGCGAGTTTAATGACTATGACATTGCAAAGTTGTGACAATGCGACAAGAGAAGGTATGTATAGAATTTATTATAATACAGGTGGTTTACAGTAAAAGTAGCTTAAAAACAAAGAACTACAGTTTTAAAACTTTAAACAAATGGAAAAATTCTCTTAGTGGTTGGAAATCGAGTCGAGTATAAATTGTACTGCTATAATAACAATAAAACACAGATAAAATGAAAAATGGCAATGGTATTGTTGGCAGGTGGAATCTGCAGAAAGGAAACCACATCTGCAGAAAAACTGGACAACGGAAAGAGAATGATATTGACCCTGTGATCCCACAGGGAGGTAGCATAGCATAGTGGTCCCAGAGTAGTGGCTCTCAACTGGGGTGGTTCTCAGTGCCCCCTGGGAGACATTGGGCAATGTCTGGAAACATTTTATTGTCACAACTTGGAGGAGGAGGGCGATTCTACTGGCATCTAGTGGGTGGAGTCCAGGAATGCTGCTAAACATCTACAATGCATAGGCTAATCCCCCACAATAAATTATCCGGCCCTAAATAGTGCCAAGTCAAAACCTTGCCAGAGCACCTAGGTTTGAGTCCAGCCTATGCTAATTGCTGTGTGATCCTGGGTTAGCACTTAATCTGAGCCTCACATTTTTTTAAAAATAAATTTTATTGGGGAATATTGGGGAACAGTGTGTTTCTCCAGGGCCCATCAGCTCCAAGTCGTTGTCCTTCAATGTAGTTGTGGAGGGCACAGCTCACTGGCTCATGTGGGAATCAAACCAGCAACCCTGTTGTTCAGAGCTCACGCTCTAAACAATTGAGCCATCCAGCCGCCCCAAGCCTCAGCTTTCTTATCTGTAAAGTGGAGAGATGATAACTAACCACTAACATGTTGAGTGGTATGTGCCAGGCACCCCTCTGAGTGGGGTTTCATTTGCTCCTTCCAAAATCCCTGAGGTACTGTTATCTCGTTTACAGATTTTTTAAATATTTTTTCAGAGCAGTTTCAGGTTCATAGCAAAATTGGGTGGAAAATACAGAGTTTCCCTGTATCCCCTGCCTCGACATACATAAAGCTTCCCCCACTATCAACATCCTGTTTCAGTCAATGTAACTATATTGACACATAATCACCCCAAGTCCATAGTTTACATTAGGGTTGACGCTTGGTGGTGTACATTCTATGGGTTTGGACAAATGTGCAATGACATGTACCTACCATTATGGTACCACACAGAATAGTCTCACTGCCCTAAAGTCCTCTCTGCTTCACCTGTTCATCCTGTCCTTTGTCCATCCCCTGGCAATCACCGATGTTTATACCATCTCCATAGTTTTGCCTTTTCCAGAATGTCATATAGTTGGAATTTTACAACATGTAGCCTTTTCAGATTGGTTTCTTTCACTTAGTCATGTGCATTTAAATTTCCTCCATGTCTTTTCACGGCTTGATAGCTCATTTCTTTTCCACACTAAAATTTCATTGCCTGAATGTACCACAATTTATCCATTCACCTACTGAAGGACATCTTGGTGCTTCCAAGTTTTGGCAATTATGAGTAAAACTGCTATAAATATCTTTGTGCAGGTCTTTGTGTGGACATGTTTTCACATCTTTTGGTAAATACCAAAGAGTGTGATTGCTGGATCATATGGTAAGGTATGGTTAGGTTTTCAAAAAAAGGATGAATTGAGCAAACCACATTTTCTTTTTTACCAAGTCTTAGCTGTTACTAATGAAATGCCTAGGTTCTCTGGCTGCCCTATTTAATGAAAATCTTCCTCTATGTTTAGAAAAATGTAGTAAGTTTCAACCATCTTTGGTAGGAAAACACAGAGATACAGCAAAGAATGAGAAATGTATACTATGGATTCACTTTATATTCAGAAACATTACTGCCAGAGGAAGACTGTAAGTTCACTTTTTTTTTGGAGGGCAAAAAAATAATGACATAAATACATAGTTATATACTATGAGAAGCTTTATGAAGATAAAGGAGTTATGAGATGCTATAAAACAGGGACCTGATCTAGTAGCAATATATGCATTATTTTCCCCTGCAAAATTTAGGGGGGTTTTCAATGGACCTAATTTACTTTATGTTATTTATTATTATATAGCGAGCCTCAGATTTAATCACTTAGCATATAGGGTAGACAAACCAGACCAAATAACTCCATCAGTGCTATACAGTCTAAATCCCAGTAGGAGCGTAACTATTGGCCAATTCCTACAAGAGTCATCCTAGACTCCTCTTTCTTTCATGCTCCGCCCATCATTAAATCATTAGCTTGATTTTCAGTCAGGCCATTTCTCCCTTACTGGTTGCTATTAACCCATGCCAAGCCCCATCATCCCTTGCTGGATTATTGCACTAACCTAATTAATCTGCCTGCTTCTGTCCTAGCTCACTCTCACTTTATTCCCCGTACTGCAGCCATAGGGGTCCATTTATTATGTCACCCTGCTTAAAACTTTCTAGACATTTCCAATTTACTGAAAGGAAAAAACGAAGTCCTTACAGCAGCCAACAAGCCCTTTAAAATTTGGCTCTTTCCTCCTTGCTCTACTCCAGCCACATTCTGCCTCAGGGCCTTTGCACTTGCTCATTTCTGTATGTCAGCAAGGCGAGCTCCCTCACTTGAGGTCTCTGCTCAGATGTCACTTGATCAGGGAGGCACAGGTATACACTCCCCCCCTACAGGTACACATACCTCTATCCCTTTTCCCCGCTTTTTATTTCAGTTAGCAACCCTGACATAAACATTTATTATCTGTCTTCCCCACTAGAGTGTGAACTCCAGGAGTGTAGTAACTCATTTGTTCACTGCTGTGCACCAGTTCCCAGCACAGTGCTTGGGCCTATTAGGCATTCAACACTTGTTCAATTAACCTGATTCCTCATCGGCATCTATGGCCCAAGAGACATCTGAACGCTTGTCACGAAGATCCTTTCCTTATGCTACTTTTGTAGTAATTTGGGAAACACTCAGAGCACAGAGTAAGAGACACCAGTCAGCCCCTACCATAAGGGACCTCAAACCTCCCCACTTATACCCATCTGTAGAAATAAATAAGACATGGTAAACCAGCTGCGCTTCTGAGGTCCTAACAGCTCAGCTCAACAATTCCGTCAGGCTATCAGGCCAAGCTTCTGAGACTTTAAAGTGTAGTTTGAGGGAGAAGGAAGCAGGCAGGGAGACGGAAGCCAGATTAGAAGGAATTAAGAACACGGCCTAGGCTGGTTACAAACATGACTTATGCCTACACGTTTTCTGTGTCTGCAGACCACCGCTCTTAAACCGTTCCTCTCGGGAGAGCGCGAAGGGGCTGCCATGGGCCTCACGAGGCAGCGCCCGCTTAAGGGTGGTCAGGGGATCTCAGCGTCTACCTTAAGGGCTCCACCCACGTTTTGGTTCTTTGTTAGCCAGCTGTGCTCAGCCGCGGACAGTGTAAATACTGTTGAGAACATGCACTTTAGTGTGGCTAAGTGTAGCAGAGTGTTTTAACCCAGGTGAGACGTCGCCCCCTGACCAACTCCCGAAAGAACGGACAAGGAACATCTATCATGGCTGCCGGCGCCAGCACAGCGAGAAGCAACCGAAAAGAAATGGCGCCGGGGCGCGCGGCCAGTCTAGGCAGGCCCAGGGCGGCGGGGCCAGAGCGCCCGCCAGGGGCCTTAAAGACCCTGCTGGGCCTTTGGCACCTGGAGACCCTGAAACTTGACTGCACTATGAAGGACAGTTATTGTCTGGGCGATGCAACTTGTGCAAGAGGACCGGGTTCCGTCCTGCGGTCGAACCCGGCAAAATCCTCTATTCTCCAAACAGAATGCGTTACGCACACTGCGCATCTTCGCAACAGCGGGTCTGCTAACGACTCAAAGAATGTTACGTCGCGCCGGAGGCTCACCCCCCCCACCCCCACCCCACGTTCTAGTTTAGGTGACGCGAGAACTACGCCCGATCCGTACTTTGTTTTTCTTCTACCAACCGCAAAATGCGTCCATCTCCGCAACTGACGAAAAATGCTTCCAAGAATACCCGTAGTACTCCGCAAAGCCCTCCGGCGATTCCGACACGCTGTTTACGTATGGTCTCCGACGTACGCAGCGTTAAGCTGGAGCAGTCTCAGCTCCGGCCGCCATTTTGTGCAGTCGCTGGGAAGGAAGGAGACGCCTGAACCGCGGCACTGCCGGGTTTGAGCGTAGCCAAACCTGCCCACTGATTTTATAACCCCGATTCTCTGTGTTTTGCTCCCGTCTCCGACGAGAGAGGCGGCGACGGTGGCGTCTGCGACGGGAGACAGCGCGTCGGAGCGAGAGAGCGCCGCGCCTGCCGCCGCCACAACAGCGGAGGCGCCGCCGCCATCGGTCGTCACCAGACCGGAGCCGCAGGCCCTCCCGAGCCCGGCCATCCGTGCCCCGCTCCCAGATCTCTATCCATTTGGGACCATGCGCGGAGGCGGCTTTGGGGACCGGGACCGGGATCGTGACCGTGGAGGGTAAGGGAGGAGGGCGAGAGGAGAGGCCTTGTGTGTGCATGGGGGGTGGGGTGGCTGCTTCAAGAGGAGACCGCCGCCTGCGGGAGACTTGGAGCAGAACGCAGGCCTGCGAACAGCGCTCCCGACTCGGGGAGGCGAGGCGACCCGGGACATAATAGCGATTTAGAGCCCAGGTCTTTGGGTGGGCCTGGGCCCCGAAGTCACTGGTGACCTGGCAGGGGGTGGTAGCTTGGCGACGCCCCAACTCCTCCTTGCGGACGGCGGTCGTAGCGCCGCACGGCCCCTGCCTTGCGGGGAGCGGGAGGGGGCTGGCCCGGCCGTCGCAGACCCCATCCGGGCCTCGCCTCGCCTCGCCTCGCCTCGCGACTTTCGAGCCTGGCGGATTTGAGCAACTCATTTGATCTCTCCGGGCTTCAGCGTTTATCTGTGAAACATGGGTGTTTTTGTTGAGAAGAGGTTGGAGGTCTCTGAGTTCAGTCTAGCAAAATCTTAACGCGAAATGGCTTCCCTTACGTTATCTATAGCCAGAGATCACTGTTAGTCTCCAGTTTCACGTCTGAAACTGGAGACTGGAAGTCTGGCTTTTAGTTTTAAAAACATTTTTAAATTCCTTTAGTCGTATTTAAATGGAAGGACGCACATTGGAATATAAAGCAATGAAATGAGCATCTAAATGGCTGTATTTGGGAAGGGAGGGTTTTGGGGTTTTTTCCCAAGTTTCGGGTTTTTTTTATTTTTTCTATAATCGCACTGGAGCGTTAACTTCTCGGCCTATCTAGAAAGTTTTTGATGCAGTTAGGCCATGGTTAACAGGGTTGGCAATTGACAGCATTAAAACAAGGCCTCCCACATATGGAGATTCAAATCTTAATGTCGGTTAAATGAATAAGTTGCTTATGATACAGATTCATGTCGATTTGTGCTGTTAACTTTTTTTGTAATAAAAGTTTTATCTCTTGGATGAAAAGTAATGTGACGCCACTTATTAATATGTGTGTGACCTTGGGCAAAATCCTAAACCGTTGTGAGTCTATTTTCTCATCTGAAAATGGGGATAATAATTGTCTGTACTTTGTATTCTCGGGAATTGAGATAATGCATGTAATTGTCTCTGTTAATATTTTCTCCAAACATTTTTGTCTTTTGTTCAGGTATACAAGTATCAAATCTACTAGTCACAAGCACCTCAATTATCACTTAATTTACAAAATAAAAAAAATTATTTTGATTTATACCTTGGTAGGAAGGAAAATGTTTTAACTTGGTGTTAAGTTTGGAGGACTGGAAGTGGAATGTTTGCTTAGTGTTTCACAGTATAGCCAAATTTAGAAGTGAATTTCAATACAACTGCTTAGGGAAAAGAACTTAAGGTTACCTAGTAAAGTCAAAAATGACCCGGTAATTCGTCTCTTAAACTTTATGCCCTAGAGTCTAAGGCCTAGAGAAACTCTTGGACTTGTGCCCCCACATTCATATACAGAGATGTTTATACCAGCATCGTTCATGACAATATTGGAAACAACCCAGATGTCTGGATAAATTATGGATATTCATACAGTAGAATACAGTACAGCAATAAAAAAAAACTTGCGTTAACATGGATGACTCACAATATTGAATGAAAAAACAAATTGTGGTGGGGTAATGCATATGAGGATACCTACAAATGTGATAAAACTAAATAAAGCATGGGAGTGGTTCAAGTTTGAGGTAGTTATAGTGGGGGTTGTAAACGAGGTATGTAGAGGCCACTAAGATACTAATTATTTCTTTACCACAGGTGTTCGATTTAATATTCCATAGAATATATGCTTTAATAATAAAACTTTAAAGAGAGAAATAAGTGAATTTTACTGATCCATACTTAGTTTATCCCATATTGATTTTAGTACCAGATGACACTTTTTAGAAAACTTTAAAAATTATTAAAACAAAATGACCCCCTTGCATAAGGTCTGTGCCCTGACTCTACTATGAAATTTACTTCGTTTTGAATTGCTATTGTTTTGTCCTTAACTGAATGTTACAGAGCTGAAATGGATTAATATCTTGAAAAGGGAGTGAGATCAGTGTATGTACCAATAGTCCAAAAATGTACGTTGTTCATTTAAACTGATTTTGCATGTTAATACATGAATCTTCAAAGCTGTGTTTATTGCAAAGCCAAATTAAACTTAATACTCAATAAAAATATTTTAATGGATAGCCTAATATGCTAGGGATTAGGATACACACATCTTTAAAGGATGGCACGAATGTGCTCAAAACTTCTAAGAGTAAAAGGCACTCTTGAATATTGAAGTCAGCATAGTTATAAAGAACTCCGTGTTTCAAACTACATCTTTAGTGTAGGATAGTATGTCTTGGATAATCAGCCAAAGCAACATAGAGAAAGGGGAAAAAAATTTTTTTAAATTAAGGTCTGCTTTGAATAAGTCTTAAGAGGAACCTTTGAAAAGTTCTGTTTTCTTCTAGATCATTATTAAAGTCTGGGTAGCATTAGAATGCAGTAGCAGTGTTGAAATGGCACCTTCTAGGAACCACATAAATTGATATAAACTAGACAATCTCTAGAAATTGGTCTTTGGTCATTTTTATTTTCTCTGCAGGACTATCTAGAGACTTGGCTTTTTTGTTACTTAAAATTGTGTTGGTTGCTTCATTTACAAGTGAGGGGGGTGCTCGCTTCGGCAGCACATATACAAGTGAGGGGGTGTCCAGGTGGTCAGTATGAGAGCATATTGCAGATGTCATTGATATTTTATCTTTGGTAGTATATCCCTGTGCAATATGCTTTTCATGTTCTGATTCCTGACTTTGCTTACCAGTTCAGCAGCAGTATAAGTGGAATCAGAATTGACCCAATTCTGCCTATTGAATGTAGATAATCAGTGGTGTCATGAAAACTTCCTGCCATCAATCTTTGTGTGTTTGTATTTGGAGAAATGTCTAGCTGGGTCTTGAAGCCAGTTTTAAGAACGGCTTGAGTTCCAGGAAATTGAGGCATTTTAAAATAGTACGACTACTGCCGTTAATTATAAAGTGAAAACCATGTGCAAGATGGTGTTACGAGTGAGTTGGAGTTAGAGTGGAAAGGGGAAATTAAATTCAGTATAGTGTTTTCAGAAGTAAGGAAATGGGATGAAAACATGCTGTATACTGTTTGTATACCAAACAGTACCCTGTATCTGAATAGGTTGAAATACAGAAATAAAGACCGTCTTAATGTTAGAATTCTTCAAGGAAAAGAACATTGCAGGTTTGGCTAGTGACCATACCGGTATTTGTGTTCCAACTGAACCTGTCTGTGTGAAAGATAGATAAAGCAAAAAGATTGGTTTTAAATCTGAGTTTTTAAAACCTTAAGACTTACTAGTGATTTCTTCGGTAAATTTATAGCTAAATGAATAGTACCATTTGCCTGAGAATAAAAAGATACAGAGTAAAGGTGGAGATGAACCGGAAGGAAAGGTCGTAAGTCTTTGTTCTGGTTATTTGGGTAAACTAAAGGAGAAGACTGGCCTACCAGGTTTTTGGGGAGATCCTAGTAGTTTTCTTCAGCAGATTAACGGACAAAAGGAGTGCTCCTTTACAGTACAAAGGGGCAAGGGGCCCAAGGAGCTATTCCAAGTATGGGGCGACTCTCACTTGAAGTATATTTTTTGCCTCTCACAGACTTAACCTTAATTTAAGCTTAAACTAAACGTCCTCCCTTACCTACTTGTCTGAATATTACACAAGAGTAGAGGCTTCTGTTTTATTCACTTTAGTATCTTGACCACTTGAAACAGCATCTGGTACATACCTAGTTGATAGCCAGTAACTATTTGTTGAATACTAACTTGTATTGAGTGTTTACTACATCAGATACTTTTTAAAGCATTTTACACATATTCATTTCATCTTTATAGCAACTTCTGAAATAGGTGGTAGTATTATGTGTACAGAAGAAATTGAGGGACAGAATTAAATAATTTGCTCAAAATCATATTGTAAGCTGCAGAATGAAAATTCAAACCTTCAGATTCCGAATCTGGTTATAATTCCTGATATATTTCTCTAAATGTAAGAATTTCTAATTTTTCACCTTGTTGTAATCATACCCATAACGATGTTGGATAGTAACGTAAGTTGTACGAACTTCTCCATACCTTCATACAAGAGTAATAAAATACTCTCTCTGGAGGGGGCTGGTAGTGTCCTAAGAACCCCATCTTTTTGCATGCTTTCTTGGAGCCTAAGGTATATTCCTTCAAAAATACTAATAAAGTAATAATTTTCGTATTTCTAGATTTGGAGCAAGAGGTGGTGGTGGCCTTCCCCCGAAGAAATTTGGTAATCCTGGGGAGCGTTTACGTAAAAAGAAGTGGGATTTGAGTGAGCTCCCCAAGTTTGAGAAGAATTTTTATGTGGAACATCCAGAAGTGGCCAGGCTGACTCCAGTAAGTTGGGGCCGGGGGGGTTATTTATTTATTTCCCTTTTTTCATACACAGTAATGAACCAGGTAGACATTAGCCAGAATTTACACATACTTCTGTTGCTGTTACATGTTTTATTCTAGTGCAGTGGTACTTTTCCTTAGATTCTTAAGACTTAGTACTCATAGGAGGAACCAGTTTAAATATGTACCTAATGTTATTGATTGCTTGGCTCTCATTTTGTTATGCTTCCAACCAATTTGTCAAATGTGATTTTAACTGTATATGAGGTCGTGTCTCATCTATGAAGTTAAATTTAAACATTGGCATTATGTGTTCCTGTTTGCCTTTTTGGCCTCATTATGATTGTTTTGGGATTACTCATTATGGTTACTTGTTCAGAAGAAAGTATAATGGAAAGAGCATTTGGTCCCAAGTTCCACATTTTCTCCCTATTCCTAATTCTGACCTCAGACAAGTCACTTAATATTTCTGAGTGTATGTTTCCTGTGGTGGAAAATGGACCTTTTATCACCTGCTTCATTGACTCTGCAAACTTGAGATCCTCTCACATGTTTTCCATTTTAAATTGGAATTGGATGGTAACTGTTCAGTTGGATTGGAACATAAAGGTTTGCATGTTTAGAATAACTTGTTTACTAATGTGTCTTCCTTTTCTTCCATAGTATGAGGTTGATGAACTACGCCGTAAGAAGGAGATTACAGTGAGAGGGGGAGACGTCTGTCCTAAACCTGTGTTTGCCTTCCATCATGCTAACTTCCCACGTAAGTGTGCATCAAAGCAGGGTTTTAGTTGTTAGTTTGGATTGAATGGTAAACTTGGGTAATTGAGCATTTGAAGGTTTTGACCCATACTGAGCATTTTGTTGAAAACCCAAGTAGAATACCTTTCACAAAGAGAGTGGTTTCTGTTACACTTCTCGGCTGTGCTCTTAGTTTTACTTAAAAGGAGTAACATCTATCCTCTTACAGAATACGTAATGGATGTGTTGATGGATCAGCACTTCACAGAACCAACCCCGATTCAGTGCCAGGGATTTCCATTGGCCCTTAGTGGCCGCGATATGGTGGGCATTGCTCAGACTGGCTCTGGGAAGACATTAGCAGTACGTACTTATTTTGCTGTTCTAATTATCCCATACATTCTCGATTCTTTATAAAACTTTAATTCAGATAGTGTAGGTAATGTTTTAGCTTTTCTTGCTATATGAAATATATGGAACCATTTCGTGTTTAAATTTACATTGCACATGTGTGAAACAGTTGTGAGTACTGTTTTCACTTCCCTAGTTAGGCTTTAACGATTGTGATAATTTAGAACTGTTAAGATAACGGCTTATTTTTCTGATAAGACTGTCGTTCTTTTTTCTTGTAGTATTTGCTGCCTGCAATTGTTCATATTAACCACCAGCCATACTTGGAAAGGGGAGATGGTCCAATTGTAAGTGTGTTTCGGTTTGTTTGTAATTCTAAGAATAACTACAGTTTAATGATTATTGTGTTTTAGGTACTGTGCTTTACATGTGTATTCAGATATCATTCTGAACCCATCCTCCATATCTGGAATTGGTATTATCCCCATCTTGCTGATAAATTTTAGACAGTGCAATTCAATGACTTGTCTACGGCCATACAGCTATTAAATAGCCGAGCTTGAATTTGAATCAGTCTTACTCTTAACTACTGTACATACTACCTTCATATACAGGCATTAATTCCAGTGCAGTTCTTAATTGCTCAGTGATTCTAGAAGGGATACAAAAGAGGTATGAAATGAGGTTTCTGCCCTGTGGGTTTAAGTCAGGTTTAGGATGTGTATTCTCTATGGTTAAATAATATTATAAATGTTTATAGGGCAATATAATTTTTTTCATTTGATTATTTTCACTTGTGCTACTTTCTGTAAGATTTGAGTAGTGGTCTTTTAAACATTTCGAACGTACTTTTTTTCCTCCCCCTTCTTTTGCCTCCCCCCCCCCCCCCCCCACTACGGTTCAAGCTGTTGTTTCTCAGTCTAGTTGTGTAGGACACAGCTCCCTAGCCCCTGCTGGTGTTATGAGCCTTGTGTTCCCCCCCAGCTGAGGCAGTCGGTCACTGGTCATCGGTTGTTGATCGGCCACTCACGGCAGCTCTCACAGGCTGCCGGCCACTCAGGCTGGCCACCGGCCGCTCCTGGCAGCACACAGCAGACTGCAACTGCACTCAGCAGCCCAATGGCAGCTCACGCTGACCCCTGGCTGCTCACGGCAGCCCAGCTCCAGGGAGAGCTGTTGTTCACAATCTTAGCTGTAGAGGACACATCTCACTGGCCCATGTGGGAATTGAACCGGCAACCTTGGCGTTAGGAGTTAGGAGCTCGGCGCTCCAATCACCTGAGCCACTGGACCGGCCCTGAATGTACATTTTTACCCGTTTTTTTTCTTTTTGTTTTTTTTTAATTGAGCCTGCCCTTGATATGTTTACAAATCTATATGTTACTACGATATGTCTCAATATTCACAAAAAGAAGTGATGTATTACTTTGTATTATGTACAAAGTAATTATGTATTATGTATTACTTTGTATTATGTAGTATATTTCATATGTTTGAGTTAGCTTTATTATCGTTAGGTAATATCTAACGGATCAGTACACAGAGCAGGATTCATTGTTAACAATGTATTTGTTACCTATTTCAAAATGTCTTAAATTTTATATTTTTGGCCAACAGTCAGATTGTGTATAACTCATTGTTTTTGCCTAATGTGCCTGGCTAAGAGCTTAAACTAGAATTGGGAAAAGTGTCAGCTCTACCCTTTTCTTATTCATCTGTTTCTCACTAATATTTAATCCATAGTTTTGTTATAGGAACATTTTTAAGTCAGTTGTTGATTTTGTGGCAGTTTAGTTAAAACTAGGCGATACAATCTGTAAATCTACTTAAATAGTATGCATAGATGGTAATGAGTCGTATCAGAAGTAAACCATCATCTCACATGCTAAATACCAATTCTCGTAATTTTTTGCCACACTCCAATGCACTGTCTCTTGTATCTCTGCCTTCCCATCCTCCCACCTCATTACATACTTTGAAAGTATCAAAACGGACAGTAGGAAAAGAACTAGATAACTTTTTGTACTTCTTTTTTTTTTTTTTTTTTAACTTGGGATACGTCTCTTAAGTGTGCGTTTGTTTCAGTGTCTAGTTCTGGCTCCTACCAGAGAGCTTGCCCAGCAGGTACAGCAGGTGGCTGATGACTATGGCAAGTGTTCCAGGTTGAAGAGTACTTGCATTTATGGAGGTGCTCCTAAAGGTCCCCAGATTCGAGACTTGGAGAGAGGTAATTTATTTAAAAATTCAGCACATAAGAATTTTTAGTTTATCTCACTTTGCCAATTTCTGTGAATGCGGTTGAAAAGGAAAATAATAGGTTCTTGAAAAAAAAAAAGATCAGTATTTCAGCAGCTTAAAAATGTCTCAGGTATGGTTAAAATACTATTTGGGGAAAACCCAGCATGGCTAGAGACTTACACTTTGTGAAGATATGATGACTATCCATAAATTCTCCTTACATCATGCTTTTCCAAGTATTGTGTTAAAATTTAGCTAGTTCTCTGCAGCAGAGTACAACCACCAGGGCTGGCCCTTTGTTTGCTGAGGCTTGGATGGCGTTAAAGAATTCTGAGTTGCTAGATCTTTGATTTTTGTTTTACAGGTGTTGAGATCTGTATAGCTACTCCTGGACGCCTGATAGATTTCCTGGAGTCAGGAAAGACAAATCTTCGCCGATGTACTTACCTTGTACTGGATGAGGCAGACAGAATGCTTGATATGGGATTTGAACCCCAGATCCGGAAAATCGTGGACCAAATCAGGGTGTGTGAAGCTGGGCATGCGCTCTGTCTGTGCCCTTTGCCGTAGTTCCTTAGCCTAAAAGAAAGTCTTTCCTTTCTTTACAGCCTGATAGGCAGACATTGATGTGGAGTGCAACCTGGCCGAAGGAAGTGAGACAGCTCGCAGAGGACTTCCTTCGTGATTACACCCAAATCAACGTTGGCAATTTGGAGCTGAGCGCCAACCACAACATCCTGCAGATTGTGGACGTCTGCATGGAAAGTGAAAAGGACCACAAGTACGGGAGACTGCGCTGTTGTGATAAGCCGATAAACCTTTCCTAATAATCCTCTGAAGTTAAAGTCCTAGCAAAAACTTTTTGAGGCCTGAGAACGCTAAAAGCATCAGTCCATCCTTCATATCATTTATCAGAACACGGGGGTTAAAGGCAGAGATTCTGGATCTTTGGATTTTAACCCCCGCTCTGATCATTATCAGCTATAGAGAAAGTAATGTGAGAAGGACTCGCTGTGGGTGTTGATACTGTGTATCCAGCTTTTGTGTCATGTACAGGGAGGTCTCCGGGTGACTGCATTGTTGGTCTTGTTTTCAGGTTGATCCAACTCATGGAGGAAATAATGGCTGAAAAGGAAAATAAGACAATAATATTTGTAGAGACAAAGAGACGCTGTGATGATCTCACTCGAAGGATGCGCAGAGATGGGTAAGTCCGGGCAGTCACTCAGCCTCAGGTTTTATAGTTCAGTGGCCGTTTCTAAATTGGTGTAGTGAATGTTGTGTAATATTCTAATCATGCCTGTCGGGCATTTTACTCTTTAAATGGACAGTCATCTGTTTACGTAGTGAAACATACCTTCACATTTCAATATGTTGCACTTCTTGTTTAAGCTTAGTTTTCTTCTTTTTTTTTTTAAAGACTTCTAAAATATTGATCACTTTTCTTCTGACAGTTGGCCAGCTATGTGTATCCATGGAGACAAGAGTCAACCAGAAAGAGATTGGGTACTTAATGGTGAGTTCAAAATCAAAACTGAACATTCTTCATGCTCTTGTTTTAGGGATTGACAAACTTTCTGTAAAAGGACCCGGTAGTAAATATTTTCAGCTTTGCAGATGGTAACATAGTTTGTGTCATAGCTATTCAGTTTTGTGCTGTTGTAGCACAAAAATAACCAAAGACAATAAGTAAAGAAACAGCCTGGCTGCGTTTCAACAAGACATTTGCAAAAATAGGCATTATGCCAGATTTGACCTGCAGGCAAGTTTGCCTAGCACTGCTCTAATTAATTGACTGTTGGGGGCATTTTTGGCATATCTCCACTTTCCTTTAGGTCGGTAATGCTGGGTCTTCACAATTTTTCACAACTTATACCACCCTTCCTTTATGTAATAAGTTCTTGTCTTTATAAATATGTTCACCAGCCCAGAAGCTCTCCAAGGCCCATACTTTGGGGTTTTTATGGAGGCTTCATAAAAATAGGCATGATGGATCATTAACTTGATCAATGGCCCCACTCCCCATCCTCGGAGAAGGGGAGAGGATGGGGAGTGGGGCTAAGAGTACCAAGCTTTGATCATGGCTTGGTTTTATTTGTTTGTTTATTTTTGTGACTAGCCCCCATCGAGCTATTCTAGAGCCCAGTAAGTGTCACCTCTTCAGAACAAAACACACTCTTCTCACCCAGGAGATGCGAGGGATTTAGGAACCCTGTCAGGAACCTGGGTCAATGACTAAATATTAGAATAAAAGATTCTCCTAGCATCGCTATTTATAAGGGTTTGAGGAGCTCTGTGTCAGAACTGGGGACAGAAACCAATATATATTTTTTTCTATTATTTCATGGGAAACTATGGTTTTGCCTTTCATTCCACATCTTTTTAAATTCCCCCCACCCGCCTGCCAAATTTGGTTTTATTTCATTTGGGAGGCAACTTTGGTGTCATAATTTAAGAGGAAAAAAATTCTGTATCATGTAATTTTGTTACTAACTGCCACGCCGTTCTAATAGTATTTCATTATTAGAGGTAACTTTTTGTTTATTGCCCCTCTGAAAGAGAGTGCAATAAAGATTTGCAGAGTAATGACTATTTCCTTTAAATTTAAAAGACTCTGACACCATTACTTGAAATTTTACCATGGTAGGATAAAAGGGTCATATAGCTAGGAATGTTTATTTGATCGTTTTTTTAAAGATATCACTTAGCCTTCAATGTATAGCTTGGTTTTCATAATGTCGTTCTTGTTCTGCAGAGTTCCGTTCTGGAAAGGCTCCCATCCTCATTGCCACAGATGTAGCCTCCCGTGGGCTAGGTTTGTATAGATAGGTGTCTCTGTCAATGGTATATGTATCTTTTGGTTTACGGATTTGTTTGTCGTTTCAAATTAGAGTTGTATATATGTGTGTTTGGATAAATATTTAAAAGAGAAGAATACAAAGTGTGATTCTCCCCCCGCCCCCACAATTTCTTTTTTTTTAAACTTGGCGTTTTGGGGGTTTTGTTTTTTTTCTTTTATTTTCGAAGTCTCTTCCTGCTCCTAACAAACAGACTTTGGACTGCAGCAAGACCTAGGCATGACTATTCAAACAGTTAGAGGGAGAGGAGACATTCAGTTGAACAGCTCAACTTCTTCCTGGTTTTATCTGTTCTCTGGCTGGATAGGGTGAGCTAATTGAACCTAGCTGTTAGAGCTCGTTTTTTCAGTGATTCCTCTCCTTATGGAGGTCCAAGTCCATGAATGCCAACATAACATATTCTTGGGATTTAATAAGTCTCTAAACACAGTGTCATTCAGCAATTAAATCTGCATTGCCCAATTTTATTTACTGAAGTAAAATTATGGGCACTCAGTCACCCCCCCCACCCCCATACTCATCATCCATGTGCTGTCTTCCAATTTAAGAAGTTAATTTGAGGCTGGTGTTCTGGGGTTTTCAATCTGTTACGATTTAAATGTAGAGCTACTTTGTGGTACTTTAGCCTATTCTGAGCTTAAACAGAGGTAACTCAAAACTTATATTTAAAAAACGAGATTATTTCTGTCACAAAGATATCTTTAAATTATTGGTATGTATTTAATATCTTGCCCAGTACGGTGAGAAGTACCATATTCCCTTATAATATTTAACATAAAGAGAACAAGTATTCAAAGTGGAATACAAAAGTGACGAAGATTTCTTATACATTGCACTCATCATTCCGTCCTTCAGAGGTGGTGACCGGCAGCCATGACTGAAAGTTGTCTCTGCCCTCTTGAGGTCATGTCTGGATCTGTGCGGTTAGAACTTGAGCCTGTTGGGAGAAGAGGCTGAGGCCTGAAAGCAGTTCACATAAAAGCTTTCAGGGATGGTGGTTTTTAAACAGGCTTGCTATGTGCTGGTAGCTTCTTTGTGCATCTTGCCTAGACAATTAAAAATATTTGTTTATGTCCCCCTGCATTTCTAAACCAAATCAATTGGCTACCATTAGAATAACTTAGACTCTTCATCCCACCCCCACTCATCCAAGTGAGGGGAGAGGGAAGGTACCTGAGTCTGTTTCTTGTTACTCAACATCAGTGCTTGTTTTGGGCCCCTTTGTTTGCTGCCTTGTAAAAATCAAAAGGAGGGGGAAAACCCACCAAAATGGCAGAATGCTGACCAAGGTCCTACAAGATCCTGGAAAGTGAAGGCTTCTACCTCATAGACAGGGGTGCAATTTTCAGCTGAGTCACCAGGCCTTTTTTCACTTCCTGTCGAGCGATGGCTTCTTGTATGTTCCCTTCAGGTAAGTTCTTTGATTCCCATACTGTTAACACTAGTCATCCTCAGGAAACCACTATTTTATTACTCCCTTTCCACTGGGATATTTTTGATTTTTCCTTTTTTTTGGTTTAAACTACACACTGTTAAGCTAAAAGTATTGAATTTATTTTGTTTTGTTTTCTAACAGAAGCTTTGCTATCAGCTGCAGATCACTCAATACATGGCCGAGACAAATCTCCATTGGCCCGAAGCAGCTCTAGATGAGCCTCTTAGCCAGTCTCAGTCCTTCCCCGTTAGTGATGGAAGATTGAGGCCATGTCGTAGGGCTTGCCAGACAAAAAGTTGCTGTTCTAGGCAGCTGGCCAAAGCATTAACTTTGCACTTTCTCACCCTGCTACAGCATCTTCTCTAAAGGCAGCAAGAGAATATTGTGGCCGTGCACAAATAACAGGGCAGGCTTGACTGGAGAAAATCAAATTCTGCGCTTGCCCTTAAGTGTCCTCAGCCAGCTCTGTGTGCACACACAGGACACCTTTCTAGTTGAAGAACTTGCACCCCTATGTCTGCCCTCTATTGAATCCCTCCAGAGATACTCCCCAAGTAGTAGTATGTGAACCGGTGACTTCCTGCTAGGAAAGCACACGTCTGGGCATCCAGTGCAGTAATGTAGCTTGCTCTGTGCCCGTGTGCCCGTGGTCACACAGTGGGATTGACTGAGGAGCACTTGCCTAGCTCTGAAGATGTGATCATGGAGCATAATTTCCCACCCCACCCCACCCCCATCTCACATCCATCCCGGCCCTGCATATTTTTGTTTTTCCCTTGTTGCATCAACGACCCTAGCCGGAGACTCACGCTGCCCCCTGTGATGACTGCCTTCTCGTCTTTCTGGTGTGATTTCAGGACTTTAGGGGTCAGTAAAGACTGAGGAGCCTTTATTGTAATAAGAAACAGACATAATGCCCCTTTCTTCACAGGCCCTTTAACAATAGCTGAATTTTTTTTTTTTTTAATCATCACCCCGTTCCCCCTGAAATTAATCCAGTCTGGGCAATAGATGCAGTCTGACCCTTTGGATGTAACTTACATTTTTTTAATTATTTTTTTCTACAATCACCCCAATTATCCTTGGGGGAGGCGTTGGAGGACCTGAAATTTTTACCCGAACCCAGGTTCTCCGGCGCTTGGCAACCAAATGGGGCTACAGAGAAGCATCTAAGCCAGTTCACAGAGCGAGCGTGTGTGGGGACTTCTCACTGCCACGGACCCTTGATGCATGCTCCCCGCGCTCCAGTGGTCCCGTGTCAGAAGGCGGAGTTTTCGAAAGGAGGCCGCCAAAAATAAAAGGCAAAGAGACGGGATCGGCTGCAGCGGTTTCCCAAAGGAGGAGGGAGTGTGCATCGGTCTGGTAACAAACAGAGAATGCTTTTTAATTATTTATATCACAAAAATCTGTGTTTTATCTAGGATATTTTCTGAATATTCTTTGTAAAATGCAGATTTTTTTTCCACAAAACATTAGGATTCTTTGTTATATTCTTAAATTTGTTTGTTTAAGTAGGTAGTAATATACATTTAGCTGAAAGCATTACACTAACATTTACATACTTGAAGCATTAGGAGGTTTTTCAACCCAATTCCCAGCAGTGGACAGAACATTAAACTTGTGTCTCAAGGTTTCATGGTTTTTCCCACACTCTGGCTACTTAATTTCCCAGGTTACGTAGACAATCTTTAATAATTGAAGCAAGTACTGAGTTAAAATAACCTTGAGTTGAGCAAAAAACCTCATTTGGCAGAGCTGGGCTTGTTAGTACAGTGAAATTTTAGTGTAATGTGCTTTTGTAATTGAAAGGGGAAAGATAATTTGGATATTTCTGCAAAGGAAACTAGATGTTCACTTGGACTCTGATTAGTTTTTAAAAATACAAAAGCAAAAAATTACGTATTTTGATTAAGTCTCCTTAAAAATGTAGTAATACAGTATACGAAGTTTCTTTTTTCATTTTGCTCTGTGACTGGTTTAAAGGTAAGTTTGTATATTACTGGTAGATTTTGCCAGGCTTCTCCCAACAGAGTAGAAGTGATTCGGCCTTGTGACTTAATAGTGGTCTTCTATGTTCCAGTTTTGAAAAGGATAGAGCTGGAATTTGGTGTAACTCCTGTCTCTCTATTGGTTAAACTACAGCAGAGGCAGGAGTAGGGATGGTTGAATGGGATTCCTTTAGGATTTTATAGCTGATCAAGACGCCACTGCCTATGCATGTCCCGAGAATCATTAATCCTCTTTTACTCTGTTGGGATGAGTCTTTTTTTGTTCCTGTTCAGAGTGGTTGCTAACTTAACCTTCTCTCCTCTTGCTGTCATCTGCATTCGTGCTTCCCACCTGTCGTTGGCATGTCCTTCTCTTTCCCTGCCACGTCAACCTCCACACTGACTCACCGTCGGCTTGGAAGATGTGGAAGATGTCAAGTTTGTGATCAACTACGACTATCCAAACAGCTCCGAGGACTATGTGCACCGCATTGGCCGAACCGCCCGCAGCACCAACAAGGGCACCGCCTACACCTTCTTCACCCCGGGAAACCTAAAGCAGGCCAGGGAGTTGATCAAGGTGCTGGAAGAAGCCAACCAGGCCATCAATCCAAAGCTGATGCAGCTGGTGGACCACAGAGGCGGCGGCGGAGGAGGGGGTAAGGGTAAGTCCTGGAGTTGTCCAGGTACTGCCAAGGTATCTCTGTGTTCTCTGTGTCCTGTGTGTTTCATCCTGTGACGGCCGGAGGACGTGGCTGAGGAGCAAAGGGCAGGGCCTGTCGTTTTCATAGTCTCTCCTGAGTAAGACGAAGGAAAGTTCGGGCCTGCCCTGATTGTCCTTTTGCAGCATGTTTCTATAGATGATATAAAACTGGCCTTTGTATTTTGAAGTACATGGTGCATGTTCAAAATTAAGCTGAATTAGGGTTGCTTTTAATACTGAATTTTACACCGTTTTATGGTAGTAGAACAGGCATAGATAGCTGTTGGATCTGAATATTAGCTGCAAAATACACTCGGACCTAGGCCTCCTGACTACAAGTTTGGTCTTTTTTGCCTCAACTTACTGCATGTTTAAGTTCTATATCAGAATTACTTGAGCAGTCTTAAAAGTAAAGATTTTTTTTTTTTTAGTGGGTTTGGAATTGAGCTAGGAACCTGAACTTCTTTCCTAAGATTTATGAGATGATTCTGGTGCAGTTAGGTCCACAAAGCAACACTTCAGAACCACTGTGCTCTGGTAAAGGCTCAACCCCTTCATGGTGGTTTGGGCTTAGCTTTCTTTTTTTTTTCTTTTTTTATTTAAACCTATGGTAAGTTACCTAAACCTCTATTTATCATTGTTCCTACATTTTTAAGATTGTGCTTCTTGGTAATCCTCAAGTAAAGTCCTAAATGGGTGAGAAGTTGAATATCCTTAATGATTACCATTCTTTTGAATGTGTCCCATTCAAGATGAAAATTATGGCATATTTTTTAAGTACTGATTTGGAAGCTCGCCTAACTAAAGATCAGTAAAAAATGTTGAATACCTTTGTACCTAGTAGAAGAATATGTTCGGTTCGTATGTCTGGCATTAAAAATCCCTTGTATCCTCCCATCAGGAGGTCGTTCTCGATACCGGACCGCTTCTTCAGCCAACAACCCCAATCTGATGTATCAGGATGAGTGTGACCGCAGGCTTCGAGGAGTCAAGGATGGTGGCCGGAGAGACTCTGCGAGCTATCGGGATCGTAGTGAGACCGATAGAGCCGCTTACGCTAACGGCAGTGGCTATGGAAGTCCCAATTCTGCCTTTGGAGCACAAGCAGGCCAATACACCTATAGTCAAGGCACCTATGGGGCAGCTGCTTATGGCACCAGTGGCTATACAGCCCCAGAATATGGCGCTGGCACTTACGGGGCTAGTACCACCGCTTCAACTGGGAGAAGTTCACAGAGCTCTAGCCAGCAGTTTAGTGGGATAGGCCGGTCTGGGCAGCAACCACAGCCACTGATGTCACAACAGTTTGCACAGCCTCCGGGAGCTACCAATATGATAGGTTACATGGGGCAGACTGCCTACCAATACCCTCCCCCACCTCCTCCCCCTCCTCCTTCACGTAAATGAAACCACTCGAGTGGTAATGACTTATGCAGACTTACTACATTTAAAGGAACGCTGTCTTTCCCTGTTTTTCCTCTCCCCTTTTCTTTTTTATTTTTTATCCCAGCCATTGTGGTTTGTCTTTCCTGCAGATTAGTTAGAATTCACTGCCAGGTTTCTTCAGCCCGCCAAATTGATCCAGTCTGTAATAACAGATTTTGTAAAAAAATATATATATAGCTGACTGGAAGAGTTTTTTTTCCCCCCCAACTTCTTGCATGTTGAGGATATTTGAGCTATTTTTCATCTTAAAAGAAAAAGCAAGGTATTAGGCCCTTTTGTGGGAGCCCTTTTTTGTTGTCCTGAGTTGGGGGGGTGGGTAGGGGAGGGTAGAGGGTTGAGTTCTGCAGAAGAAGATGGCATCTGTGCTTTAAATTGCTCTCATTACTCAGTTAGAAAATCAAGAGGGAGTTCCCTGCACATTTTCCGTCATGCTTTTTAATGTTTCTCAAGCTGGAGCAGGCTTCCTCAGGCCTGATGAGTTTTTAAGACAGTTCTTTGCCATTGCCATTTTGGCTGGTTGCTTGTTAGAAGTGCATTCAGCAGTTTAAAAATTCCTAATTCGTTTTGTCTCCCTTACACTCTGCCTTCTCCCTTCCCAATTATTGAAAAGGAACCATTTTAGTGTCAGGTTAGAAATTGAATTCCCGAGTCTGAATTTTTTAAGTGTATCTTTTAAATTAAAAACCCCAAGTGTTTATTGCATTGGTTAAATGTAGCATCTCAGCACCTGGGTGGAAGCTGCCTATTCTTCCCCGTATAAACAGGGACCATCTGTGAAATTCATTTTCCAACCAGACAGCTGCTGTGAGCAGAATGAACATAAATGCTCACTGGAAATTTATTAACCAGTTAAATATGCATTCACTTGCAGTGTAAAAAACACCTTTAATTATAAACAGTATATTCAGTGGGCAAATTTTAGACTCTAGAGCTAAAATAAAAGCAGCTCTTGGCCAGCTCCTCAGCCCTTTTGGCCAAGTTATCTTAAAGAATCTCAAGGGTTTATTAAGAAAGAACTCTTACTCTCTTTATACTCTGTTCTCTGCAGTGCTTTGTAACAGCTTTTGGATGCAAATTTTCCTCGGCATCCTTTTGCACTCAGCTTTTTACAGGTAGGTAGTGCTTAAGAAAAGTTACAGAGAACTAAAGCCTAAGTCTTTTTACTTTTCCTCCATCTAAAGGTAGGTGAGTTCATCCCCTTCATAGTAATACTGATTGATTTACCGAGACTTCCTGTGACAGGCCTGGAAAGAATCTTCTGCTCTTGGGTTCACTCATAACAGGACAGGGAGATCAGACAGCCCCAGAAACCTCTTCCATACCTAGTGTGAAACTTCATTTTGCAGTGCTGTCATCAGTATTGTTCATTGACAATGTACTTAAAGGGGGAAGGCTCCACTGCATTCTTGGGCTAAGGCCTGAGAGTGCTTGCTGGTTTGTAAGATCCAAATATCTAAATACTTGAGGTTTTTTGTTTTCCTTTTTAAGTTCTTCAGGGGGAGAGAAAGGATTATTTCTGAGGGGTTCTGAAAGTATGCTTGAATGTGCAACATACAGGTAGGTTGTCAGCATAAGCTGAAGTATATGCATGTAAGAACTTGGACATCTTTTTGTCCCCCTGTTTTCTTCCTTAACTTTTCTTCTTTTTCCACTTATAGAAGTTTAGACCGAGGGGGGAATAGTAGGCACAGGAAAAACGTGGCAAAACTGCTCTGCGCTTTCAAACCAAAGTGTCCCCACACACACACACAGAAGTTTTTCGTGTAAGCACTGACCAGTCCATTAGAGATATCTCTGCACCAAAATTTGGGTTTTTTTTTAAAAACCGGTGCCTCCGGTGGGGGTGTCCTATTCTTACAGGTCTTATAAGCATCCCTTTTCGGGAGAGGTTTCTGGGCAAGCAAGTGGTATTTGGTCTGCTTGCTTCCCTTTTACCCACCAGTGATGTAATCATATAGTCAAAATAACAGCATATTCCAAATCTTAAAGCTAGTGTGGACTGAGTACAGCTGGAATCGAGCAGAGTTTTTCCTGTAGCTCGAAAGAAACTGCTGCCTCTGTGTCTGTCACTCATAATAAGGTTCTGCCTTTGCTTTCAGAACCTGAGCAGAAGAGATCTCATTTGATGTTAGGTATGTGGTCGTGGTGGAAACCCATTTAGGGAAAGGATTTCAATATTAAGCTTTGGGGCTGCTTCTCCCCAGTCCCTCCCTAACAGCTCATTGTGTGTGTGGACTGCTCTCATCTAAAAAGGTTGGTGGCTTTTGCTCGGGATCAGAGCTCTATTCACGTCCTTGCTGGTCTCTGAACACATTCCTGTTGCGTTAAGACTTGAAAGATTTGTAGATGTGTGATGTTCAGGCACAGGATGCTAAAAACTATGTTGCTATTAGTTTGTAAATCGTCCTTTTGATACCATCTTGTTTTCTTTTGTAGGTATAAATAAAACACTGTTGACAATTACGGTGCCGAGCGTTTTATTGCTTAAAAATTCTCTGACTAGAGTCCAGTGATAGTCCTCTTAATTTTTATTTGCTTCAGGCCAAGGTTGGGATGTTGGAAATCACCTTAGCACCTAAAAATGTGAAAGGGAGGTGGGATTGATTGGTCTTAATGCAAAAATTTGAGTGACAAAGCAACAAGACAGGTAAAAGCTTGGGTATATTGTCGTCCCTCCCCCCCCCCCCCCCCCCCCCCCCCCGCCACTCCCGTAAAATACATGCTAATGGTACCCACAGGGGGTTGTGACTTGGGATTACGGTACTGAGTGTGGGACTACCTTGTACTACAATAGGACTCAAGTAGATTTTAAAGGTGAGGCATAGAAGTGCTGAAGTCTTGCCAAAGCTGGTAAATGTGGCTTGCCTTGTACTCGGACATCTTTCCTGGTTGAGATGGACTGTTCTTGGCATGAGTGTTGCACTCGGAGTTTAGAGATCAATGGCTTATTTGATCCATTCATGGGTGAGGCACCCAGGGTTTCTTGTTCCAGTTGACGTGCGGTCCCGTATTTGTGTAATTGGCCAAGGTTTTCATTACCTCATAAGGGATGTATTGATGAGAAGGGCTTCTAGATAGAAGGATCAATGCTTTGCTGAAATCCACACTATTTTCATTTTTCTGGCTTTAATTTTAACATCTGAGTCATGTATAAGTCACCCAGTAGAACATTTTAAATAGTTGGCGTTGCGTCCTTGAGCTGTAGGACATCTCTGAGGACCTCAAATTGGCACCGGAAGACTTAACTTCTTTCCTTTAAGGACTAGAAGAAAATGAAGATGAAATTAGAATTGACCATCCTGATGAAAGGACTAGATCTCTGCATGATCTTAGTATCTCTAATGCCCTGTTCACAGGCATTCAGAGGTTGAAGCCAACGGGAAACCTTCCTGCCAGGTTAACTACAGACTCACTGACCCCCGTCTTGCTTACTGACCATCACTGCCACCCCGTTAGGCTGGAAGTTGAGCATCTGACCCACGTTTCACACCCAGGCTATCAGCAACCCCCAACTCCATGTCCCTCTTTCCACTGATGACCTCTTCCTGGCTGGTTGCAGCTGCCCCATAACTAGTTTCCTGCTGTGGCTGCTTTTTTTCCCTACATAGCACCTGGTGGATTGGTTGTTTAAACAACCCCTCCAATAGCAGCCCTTTACAATCAAAATGCAATGCAAACAAACCCCTTACTCAGGCTGTGAGGACCTTCTGTGACTGGTTTTGCTTGACTTCTGATACCTCTGGGTTTATAAATTTATGACCACACTAGCCTTTTTGTCCTTGATCACACGAGGCCTGCTCTTGCCTTGGGGCTTATACATAAGCTGTTCTCTCCAGAATGGTTTTCTGTATTTTCCTAACTTTTGTCATGTTACTTCATAGCTGTCTTCCCTGCATACGTTTTGCGCTGTACATAACTATCCTATTCGGTCTTTTTTTTCATGGCGCTTAGTGTTTCCTGAAAATACTTGTCTTGCCCCATTAGAATAAGCACTGAGAGGTCCAAAGACTTAACCTCTGTCACTTCCTGCCCTCAGACCCTGAGTGGATGAATACCCCGTGGGGCCAGTGCCAGCAACACTACTCCCAGCACCTACCTTTGGTCACATACAAGTAGAAGAAGTCACAGTAGAAGATGGTTTGTACCACTCCAGACACCACTGCAATTTGGTCATAGAAATTCTCAGTCTGGTATCGCCTGATCCAGTTAGCCAGGTAGAGCGCCCGGTATAGCCCCAGGAAGAACAGGTAGTGGGTAGTAATGGTCTCGGCCTCTCCAGTCTTGCTGATCATGAAGAGCTGGGGCAGGATGGCCACCGACTCCAGGTAGATAGAGAAAGTCCAGAGGATCTGAGCCAAGGAGATGAGAAGGCTGATGACAACCCAGAAGGGGCCCGTCACTTTAAAAGAATTACTAAAATATGTTCACTCGAGAGAATACAGTAAATAAGTCACGTTCTTAACAATTTTTAACATTTTAATCAGCATAGCATTCGACCCCTTTCTCTAAATACAAAAAAAATTTTGAAGATTTAAGCATACTGCTTTTTTCACATGAACATTTCTATAGCACATAATTTTTTAAATGCAGAATTTTCTTGTATAAACTTGCCTTAATTGAGGCCATGTTTCTCCAAATATAGTCATGAACACTAGAATCTCCTGCGGTTCTTGCCCTGCACCCCAGATCTGCTGAGTTGAAGTCTCAACCTGGACTGCGTCCTCATGGCCATGAATCACCTATTGGCCACAAGGTCCCAACAGCCCTAAGTGCTGTGATGCCTGCTTTATGAACATCGCCAGATGTGCCCATTTTCAGGTGGAGTGGTACGGGTAGCTTGTGGCTAATTGCTAAACTTAACATGAGTCACAGTTGCGGTTGTAGCAGAAAGCAAGCCCGGACGTTAGGAGGGCAGGATGTTAGGGAGCGTGTTTTCCTCAGAATTAGGACTCGGGGTCCCTTTCCTTACCTCCAGGGGAGTGAAATTATAATTCTCAAGGAACGAGAGGCCAATGACAGGGACCAGCAGGAACTCCAGGCGGAATGTGTCATTCTCACTGTCAAACGTTTTCCGAAATTTCCCGTAGATCATGTACACTGTGGCATAAGCACAGAGCAGGAAAACCACCTGCAAAGGGGGAGAGGCGTGGGATTGGTGAAGTCATTTCCCTGCCTGTGTGCTGGGCTCCAAAGCCACCCTGAGTGGGGACGTGCGAAACCTAAGCGTTAGTGCTCTGCCTCAAGAGGGAAGGGATGAAACGGGTTGGCAATTTCTCTTAGGCCCAGTGGCCTAGAGCCCGAAGCTAATGAGCCTTTGTGAAGTGACTCTGAGCTCCTGACTGGGACTGATTGTGCTACCATGAAGACTCGAAAGGTGTCCAGGAGTCTGTCTCCTCACTGCAAAGCGTGAAGCAAAAGAAGCCGGAATTGGTCTCCGTCGGAGGATTTAGCAGTGGCGGTCCAGGGCAGTTAAAACCTCAACTTCCTGGGTGTGTAGCAGTGACTTTGTGAACATTCTTCCACGAGGACTAACACCCCTTGAGTCAGTTGATCACTGCTCCTTCAGAAAAGCTCTTTTCCCAACGACACTAGCTGTCCTCCAGCATATAATGATTTTATGATCTGGCCTCTCAAACCTAGAGGCCAGCGGTTCTCAAACTTGAATGTGCATCAAAGTCACATTGATGGCTGCCCCTTCCCCTGCCCCCACAGCTTCTGATTTAGCAGGTCTGAGTGGACCTGAGGACTTGAATTTCTAGCAAGTTCCTACGTGATGCTGATGGTCCAGGACTACATTGGCCTAAAGAACTATGTATGTAAAAACTCAGGTGAAGTTATTTCCTCGAAGTCTTTTTCTCACCAGAATGAGGCACACATACTCAGTGTCACCACAGCCCCATGTGAAATTATTCACACTGCCCATGATCACATGTTCTGTAAAGGTCCGTGTCACGGTCTGTCTCCCCTGTGACGGGGTTCCTGTAAGAAGGTTCACATCCTGTCCACTTCTGAATTCCCAGCGCCTCACTCAGGGCCCAGCAGAAAACGAGTGAAAGAGAAGGAAGTGGTGATCACTTCTTCATCTCGCAAAAGTGTGGAAACATGTCTTTGCAGTTCCCAGATTTCATCCTGTCGTGCCAAGGGCCGTGTCTGCAGTCCCTGCCAGGACTGCCCATGCCAGACCCTTGGGCAGAGAATGAACTAAGCAGATGGTGTTTGCTACTTGTGTGTTGAGTTTAAGTAGACAGTGACTTCAGGACCTCAGACTAAAGTTCACACTGAGTTCAACACCCCCCAGGTAACAGGCGCCTCCTCCCACCAATCCTAGGAACAAGATGCCTGGAATCCCACAGGGACATCCCTGATGAGGAGAAAAAGAACTCGCTTTGATTAAATATCTTCTGGGTATTGGGCACTTTACATACCAGGGGTGCCAAAATAATGCATCCAAGTGGACACTTTGGTCAGCGTTGCTCAAGCAGTAGTTCGCCGTAATCAGAAGTGTCTGGACGCTGATGGGAACCACTTTGAGCGCCTCTTGTAATTGCAGGAGTCAAACATGACTTGTATTCATCTTTTATTATCGGTATATGTTGAGTATTACAATTTTAATAGTGTGTTCCTTTCAAAAAATGTGTCTTCATTTTTTTTAGCACCCTCTGTATTTGTCAAATGGATGGTTGAATAAGTTCTTTGAAAGCTCAGGGTACCATGTTTGATTCTTTGCTTGTTTTGTAACTATTATAATAGCTAACCTTTATTGAATGTTTAATATATGACAGTTATTTTGTATTTCCATGTATTACCTCGTTTAATTTTCACAACACAACCCTCTGAGGTAAATACTAGTACCTTCATTTCTCAGAGGAGGAAACTGAGCTACCCAGAGGTCCGAGACCTTGCCCAGGCCCCAGGCCCGCAGCTGCTAGCAGCAAAGCCAACTCAAACCAGGTCTGCCTGGCTCCGTGGCCTGAGTTCCCGTGTGTACTGTCTCACGGTGTGGGGGGAGATGGCAGCCGCCCCACAGCCACCCAACCCCCTCACCTTCATGACTGTGTTGTAGACGGAGATGAAGTTGGTGAACAGGTCCAGGTACCTGGTGGTGAAGACGAGAGCGAAAAGGATCTGGCTCTTCCCAGAGATGCCTGTGGCCAGAGGGGGACAGGAGACAATGAGAACACAGACACCCAGGCCACACACGCTCGAGCAGCCCGGAGCCTGAGCTGGAAAGACCTCCAGAGTGTCCAGTTGCCCTTAAGGACGACACCCTGTCCAGGCACTGCAGCTCCGCAGGACAGGAAGCACCCCTTCCCACTGGATCCCTTGAGTCTCTGTTCCCCTCATTAGGCTGTAATGTGTCTCCCAGTCTCCAAATAAATATGAATTCCCAGTGCCCCACGTGTGCTCTGGAAAGGGTGGCAGGGGTGGTATGATCGGGCCTGGTGGGGGGTAGTGGCTTCTCTTCATTCCACCGCCCGAGCTCCACTAACAATCCCCCAAGCTCTGTCTTCTGGAGAACTCACTGACTTTATAAGAATCAGATAATACACAAAGCTTTAAATTAAAAAGCAGCCATCACCTGAATCCCAAAGCCTCAGTGTGCGTCCTTCCAGATCTGTTGGCTTATCCATACACATGACACATGTGGACACATATGCTACATACAGATGCATCGAGATGACAAAACCGGGGTCATACTTCCCATGCTATTTCCTCACCTGTTTTGGACTCTTTCTTTCTTAACTTTTTATTTTGAAATAATTTTAGATTTACAGACGTGTTGTAAAGACAGTACGGAGTTCCCGTACAGCCTTCACCCCGCTTCCCCTAGTGTTGTCATGTTGCATAGTCACAGAACATTGACCATATCGAAGAAATCGACTTCGTTAATTTGGTGGTACAGCACTATTGACTACACTCCAGGCTTTATTTGGACTTCACCAGTTTTCCCAGTGACGCCCTTTTCCCGTTCCAGGATCCAATCCAGGAACTGATGCTGCACGTAGCTGGCTTGCTTCCTAGTCTCCTTTTGGCCACTTTTGTTATGTCATGGAGGCGGTTCCAGAGTGAGGTAAGCAGATGCCCCGCCTCCCTTTTCTCGTGCCCCCTCAAGCCCACACCAGTCTGGAGACTTCACCAAACCACTCCCATCAACGTGCCCACGTATCTGCATCCAAAGGTCATCTCTGTCCCCACTCACCCAATCTCTCAAGAGCCTGCTGAGCAGTCCATCCATCCCAAACGGCGTGTATGCTGCACCCCTGCCCAGACCTCCTCTCTCTGTTCCTGTCCTCGCCACCCAAACCTCTCTTCTCCTTCTGTCCCTTTGCCATCTCACCCCACACACCAGGGACACTCCTGCTCTGGACTCTCCTCCGAGTTCTGACCTATATATTCCTGCCTGAACAAACTCATCATCTCCCCCTCGAACCCCGCCACTTCTGTCTCCCCTACTTCATATGCCACCACCATCCAGAAAACCAAGAGCCCTCCTTGAGTCTCTCTCCCCTTGGTCCCACCCCCTCCCTATTTCTCAGCTCCACTGCTCCTACTCTAGTGCCCCTCACTCAGCCCAGCCACCCCACCCCAGTGACGCCCAATTGGTCTTCCCAAGTCCTTCCTGGCTGCCCACCCCTCCCCCAATTCCACCCAGCAACTAAAAGGCTATTTGTAAAACAAAACTCTGCTTAAAGCCCTTAAGTGGCTCCCAAATGCCCTTAAAATAAAGATCCAAATCCTTCTCATGGCTCATGAGGGCTCCCAGCTGTTCCCCTTACCCCACATCTGGTCACTCTTCTCCTCACTCCCTCCCTGCAGCCATGGTGACATGTCTGGATTTTATTCTAAATGTAATGGAACAACTGGGGAGTTTGGCACTGAGAAGTGATGGTACCTGATTCAGGGTCTAGTTCTTTCATACGCCTGAACTGCCTTATCTAACTGTTCCTCTGGTGATGGACATTTGGGGAGGGGGGCATTTTTAATGACAGAGGATGAACACCTAACATTCTGGAGAGCGTGGGGTCCATGTGCCGACTTTCCTACCTGCATGGCAACCTTGACCCTCATCTGTGAAATGGGCACCTTCACACATCTGGGGCAGGACTGCTGTGAGGACTGAAGACGATTCAGTGAGTACCACCCTGGGGCCTTGGCTGGCCGGCTGTGGGGGAAGGAGCCCCTGGGGGGAGGCGACACTGAGCGGATCTGGGCTGTGCCTCTTGCTACACCATCTCACTGAGCCCTCACAGAGGCCTGGCTGGGAAGGTCCAGGAGGCAGCCCCGGTGGGGACGCCTGGCCACCCCCTTCACATAGCCTTCCCCCACCCCTCCCCTCTCCCCATCCTCAGCCTGTCAGACCCCTGTGCTTCGCTCATATCTTCCTCAGTGCCTGGGAGCCCTGGTGACCTGGAGCACAATGATTTGCCCACTCTTTTGAAAGCAGTGAATAATTTTCACCAAAGCAAGCTGTGCATGGAGACCCAGAATATGGAAGACAACGTGAGCCGGTAACCTGGCCAGAGTCCTTGAGGGGTCCCAGGCACATGTAGGACCACCGACCAGGTCCAGTCCTCCCTCCCAAAAAAAATAGATGGGGAAACTGAGGCCCAAGGGCACACAGTGAGCCAGGGGCAGAGCAAGAACAAAGTCCCAGTGTCCTGCTGCCTTCATGGCTGAGTCAGCGGGGTCACACCAGGCCCTGCCCCTCGGGGCTGACTCGGCTGGCACCCAGGCGCCTCACCTCCGCAGGCCTCATCCAGGCCTGTGCTGGTCCCTCTCCGCACACACAGGCCCCACCACTGGTCCGTGCTTTCTCTTCCCACAGCCTTAGCGCCTCTAACAAACCGTATCATTTCCCTGGTTGCTACCACTGTTGCTTGTTGGCGGTCTCCCACTGCTAGAAAGCCCACTGCCTGTGCTGTATCCCAGGGGCCTAGTACAGGGCCTGGCAGAGTGGGTGGGGGAACAGCGCCCCCTCCCAGTCATGGCTGTACACCCTTCCCAGGTCCTCTGTGGAAGTGCAGGGACAGGTCCCAGCGGGGTTCTTCCCCTCACAGGAGCCTGCTGCCCCCTGTCACCCCCTCAGTGGCTCTCATCCCCTTGAGTGGGAACAGTGAGTGCCTATCTCTCCAGGGACCCCCAACCCAAATGGTCTCCAGGTCTAGAATCACTCCCTCTGCAATGACCGTCACATCAGCACCCATCCCACACCCCCACCAAACCTCCCAGGCTGGCGGCCTCCCTGCTGCGCTCTCTGCCTCCTTCCTCGGCTCCTGCACACAGCTTCTAGAGTGACATGCTTCAGGTCCCCTTCCAAGCCCTCTCTCTTACTCCCAAACCTTCCATGGCTCCCCAGTCTTAACTCCCAGGTTGACAGACAAAGCCCTATCACATTTGGACCACACTCCCCCCAGACTCATCTGCCTCCCAGACCACCCCCAAATTGGGCTGCTCACCCTTCCTGGGGCATTCTCTGCCCTCTGTGATCTCTGGGCTTTTGCACCCCCAGTGTCCTCCACAGCACACCCTTGCTGGGTGACACCCTGCCCGTCCTCCAGGACCCAGCACAGAGCAAGCCTTCAGGGGTCGGCTCTCTGCCTCCTTGGCCCCTACGAGGAGCCTGCGCTCATCTCTGTAGCCCCTCACCCCAGTGCCAAGCACAGGGAAGGGCATCTCCAGGACACTAGCGGACAAAGACGGCTGCAGGAGGCTTGGGCAGCCTCTTAATGCACTGAGTCTGTTTGGCCACCACCAGGCCAGCCCTGAAACTCATCCAAACCCCCAGCAAGGCAGCGATTACTGGGCAACAGGGCGCTCCCTGGGCTTCTGCTCAGGGGCAGCTCCATGTCCACCTGGGCAGGGCTTGGCGCCTCCTGCCACATCACTGCCGCCTGGCCCAGGCAGGAGAGGGAAGAGGGCCCAGCTTTGGGGGACGTCTGAGACGGGGCAGGAGAAAGCGGTGAGGGGAAGGAAAGAAGACTGAAAGTTGGGGGCCACTGTGTTCCTACCTCCTCTGTCCCTCCACCTCCTATTCCCCAGCCTGAGCCTGACTGGGGCAGAGAGAACAATGGGCCTCAACCGCTGCCGCTCCACGGAGCAAAGGGAATGACGGCAGGACGCGGGTGTCGCCTCCCCTTTACAGCCGTCCTCTTCCAACTAGCAGTGGCAATGGGGGTGAGGCAGTTGATTGAAAGCACAAGCCCACCCTCCCTCCATAATCTCCAGGGTCCTCCCCCTCTGATAATGGTACAACTTTCCATTTTCTCTGAAAGCTGAGCTTTGCAAAAACTGTTTCAGTCACGCTCAAGCCCAAGTCTCCATCCTGAACAGACATCAGCAGACGCCCCCAAACTCTGCAGGCTGGCTCCCGGGTCCCCCACCGCCCGCCGGGGCGCCCCTCACCCTTGCAGCACTTGGATCTCCAGATCTTCCCCAGGAGCAAGATCATGGCGAGGAGGTGGCTCAGGTCGCCGAGGATGCGGAACACGTTCATGTTCCAGCCCGCCCGCCCTGCGCCCTCGCGCAGCCAACTCCAGGGAAACTTTCTGTCGGGCAAGGCGGCTGCCACGTCCACCGCCCGGCCTGTGGGTCCGGAGCGCCCCGCACTCCGCCCGGGCGCCGCCGCTCCGCCAGCGCTCTCTCGGCCCGGCGGTGACGTGGCCAGGCCAGCCCCAGCGCCAAGGAGCCAGGAAGCGCCTTCGCCCGATGTCCCGCCCCCGGCCCATCCCAGCGCCTCGGCTACCGGGCGGGCGGGGCGGCCTGGCCAGGCTGGGGGCTTCCGGCTCGGGCCCGCCGCCCGCCACCCAGGCGGCTCTGTGCCGGCGGGGGGCCGCCACGTCCCGCACCTCTGATGCCCGGAGTCCGGGCTCTGCCTCCCTCCTCGGAACCCGGAGTCCTCCCGCACGTGACCTTGGGCAAGCCATTGGGCCCCTGTCTCTGCCTCAGTTCCCTCATCTGTACACAGTGCTAATAATACCGGTGCCACCGTGAAGTGGGGTCCTGTATGCCAGTGCTGGAGTGAACCTAGCAGGTTGGAAGCACCCCATACATGGTGACCCACTGCTATTGTCATCATCCTACTGGGGTTTGAACACCTCCTTGGGTGGGGTGGGGTGGGGTGAGGAGAAGAGAGGGAGACTGATTTCCCGCAGCCCCATCTTTATTTGAATAGCCACCTTTTCCTGACCTGACATGACCTGTTGGGGGGGAACAGTGGTACCCAGACTCTCAGGTTTGGGGTAAGGCTGACTTCACTAATGTCTGTCTCTCTCTTCCTAGTATTACAAGATGTAAAACAGGAGCACAGGCCAGGAGAGACTCCAGGGGGTAGGGGGTGTTGGCCTGAAAGCTGGGAAGCAGGAAGGGTGAAGGGTGGAGCGCCACAGGTAAGCAGACATCCTCCCAGTGTCGTGTGGCCTGAGCAGGTCAGCCACCCTATGTGGGCCTTGGTTTCTGCATCTGTAGGAGTGGCCCGCATGAGCCAAGGGGTCTTACCACACCCCCCTTTCCCTTCTCCCATGAAGGACTTTTATGTCTCCCTAAACTGCTGGCCTGCTCCCACCCCACGCCCCTACTCGTGACCCTCCGTGGGCCCCTCGCCATGATTTCCAGGGCAAGGCAGTCCTTTGAGACTCAAAATGTGACCCAAGGAGGAGCAGCACGTGCATCGCCTGCTGGGAACGAGGAAACCCGGGCCCCCCCACGCAGACCCACTGAACACGAATCTGTGTTTAAACAAGATCCCTGGGTGATTCGTGTGCACCGGAAGCTTGAGAGGCACTGATCTAAGTAATACTACAAGAGAGGTACTGTTGTTATTCTCAGTTTGGGATTCTCTGATTCCATTTCACTGTGGATTGTCATGGGAGGTAATGAGCTCTCTGGCATGAGAGGTGGGTGAACAGGGGGTGGGTGCCCATTTGTCAGGGATACTGCAATGGGTGGGGCCTCCTGCCCTGACACGGAGGTTGGGATAACAATAGCCATCAAGCAGTGAGCATCTACTGGGTACTGGGCATGGGTCAGACACGTTAGTCAGGTTCTCTCCATTCAGCCTCAACAGGCACCCTCCAAGCAGGCTGTAAATCCTCCCTTTGCAGGTGATGGCGACGGAGGCCCAGGGCGGTGAGGTGCGTGGTCCAAGTCCCCTGGGAGGAGAAGCCAGGTACTCATCCTGAGGCTGTGACAGGTTCTGAATGAGCTGCTCTGTTCCCTGTTCTCACCCCCCTCCTGCCCAGATGCCTCCCCTCCAGCTGGTGCCCAGAGAAGGCGGTGGCTATTTAAATACCTCAGGTGTGGCTACAGTTCTCTCTGCCCAACCAGCTGGCATCTCCTTCTCAGCACCCACCTCCTCCCCAAGCCAGGGAAAAGCACGTGCATTTGCCATTTGGTGAAACATCTGTCCTCCTGAGAAACAACTCCAACTGCCGGGGGCAGGGGGCTGGAACAAGGCTAGAATCCTGCTCTTCCCTCTATTTCTCAAGGGGGACCCCAGAGGAACTGCCCAAGGCCAGGGGAGGTCTGAGGAATGACCCCCGTGGTGGTGGAGGGGAAAGAACCCAAGCTGGGTGGCCCCAGGGCCAAGATCTTGTCATGGCCACAGTGGTCTTGAGCCTGCCATGTCCCGTTTCTGGGGCTCAGTTTTCCCATCTGTTAATGGGGATAATGAAGATGGAAGTATTGCTGACTGGTTACTTGGCCCTCCTTGTATCTTGTATCTGGCCCTCCTTCATAGTCTTCCCTATGAAACTGAGAAACTGATACTTCCTCTGTCTTAAGACAGGAGCTCATCTCTCCCACTTTACATATGAGGAAACTGAAGCCCAAATTTGTCTCTTTCTCCCCCAGGTCACATAGACTTCCTCTCCTCAAAGTTCTACCACTCTAGCCTTAGTAATCAGCACTGCCTTTTTCATACCTACCTCATCTTCAAGGTGGAGCATTTTTCAAACACTTCCTCTGGAGAAGAGGGAAAATCCTCATTTAAAACCCCTGGCTCTGGCCCATGCCAGCACGCTGGCATCTGCACCATCAGAAATTATGTGTCCCTCTTGCCACGGGGTTCAAGGCAAGTCCCTCACCCCTCCATGCCTCACTTTCCTGACACCCAAAATGTGTCTGCTGTAGGAATGCGATTGACAGGAAGCCGAGGGGGAAATTTCCTTCAGTTCAAAGAATTGTTTTTATCTCGTTAACAAAGCAAAATGTATGGTTGAAGTCAGATTTATGGGAAAGAGAATGGTGGACTTACTCAACTATAGAAAAGAAAAGTTATATATAATCTTCTTCCCTTCCTGGTCCTAGCCCTTTGGTATATTTCACCACTGTATTGAATATCCTGCCAACTGCCTCCAATTCTGTGTGAAGGAAAATGTGGATACAAAGTGAAAAATCAGCCCAAGGACATTCCACTACTTAATCGGAAGCCTCTCGCTGGAAGGCCCTGGAAGGAAGGAGGGGCTATGGGTCCAGGCTCCTGGAGCTCCCTTCGGATCCCTGAAGGCCGCTTTACTTCCCTCTGGCCTAGGCGAGTAGACGCTCCCCAGTGGAAGGAATGAAATCTTCCCAGGCAACCCCAGTCTGGCCTGGGAGGCGCAGACGAGTCTATTCCCTAATCCAGTCAGGGTGGGCTGTGGACAGCCTTTCTCTTCCTGCGGTTCTGCCCCAGCTGTTCCCTAAGCTCTCTTTGGGCTCAACATATTTGAGCGGCATGGTTACTGTGGACTCCATTTTTACAGAGCGAGAAAACAAGGTTTCAAAACCTCTTCTCCACTTTCAGTTCCAAGCATATTTATTGAAGACCAGATGTGTGCCGGGCGCCCTGCAGGTTGAAGTTGGACGAAGCCTGGAGAAGCCCTTGGGCGCACTGTGGGTGGCGAGTGCCTGTGCAGAGCAGAGTCTTACCCTGGGCTGTGGGGAGCCGCTAGGGAGGATTGCAGTTAGGATGACTTCAGAGATTGCCCTCGCGGGTTTTGAAGGACGAGTAGGAGCTCCTCTCAAGGACAAAACCTTGGGGAAGAGGCGAGTCCCAAGTAGAAGGAACCACATGCGCAACAGCGCAGAGATGTGAAACGACCCGCTCTCCCAGCGCATGTAATTTGTACCGCTCTTTAAAAGAGGCCAACGACCAGGGGGGAAAGGAGGGTGGGGTGGAGAAAGAGAGATAAACGTCAAGGTTAGACAGATCTTTGTTGGAGTTCTAGCTCCACTACCAGCGAGCTGTCCGAATTTAGGCAATTTATTCCTTCTCTCTAAATCATAGCGTTCTCATCGGTGATCTGGGTATAAACCAAGTAGTACTGACTCGATAGGGCAGTTATTAGGGTCAAAGTTAGCTAGGTAGGTATCTAAACGCTTTGTAAGGAGCACACCACACGACAAATGCCAGTCCCGTGCTCCTTTTTACAGGACACTGAGGCCCAAGGAGGGCCCCGAAGGAGGCAAAGCAGAGCCGGGAGAAGACACGGAAATTCTGTGTCCTCGGAAGGCCATTACTCCCTCGCCGGTTTATTCCCGGAGAAGTGTAAAAAATACAATTAAAAATAACATCGCAACCGGAGGAAGCCTTCCAGGGCGCTGGAAGTGTTCTGTATCTTGATCTGAGAGATGGTTACACGGATTTTATACACACGTAAAAATCATCGAGCGGTATGTACTCTTAAGATGTATGTATTAAGTTACACCTTAATTAAAAGTAAAAGAAAAAATAACAACCCTTGCCGCGACGCCCCTTCCTTCACCGCTGGCGACAGGTGTCTCTCTGACTCCAAACGCTACTCTCGGTGCGCGGCGCAGGCCCGGCGCCCAGCGCCCTGAGCGTGGAGTCGTGCGCCGCGCTCCACGGCCCCACCGAGGTTCCCAAGGCAACCGCAAGCCGCTCGCCGTGTCTCCCGAGTGATGAGGCGCCAGCGAAGACGCGGAGCCCGGATTCATGAACCGGAGCCACGCAGCAAGGCTGGAGAGAGACCGCGGCTGGCCAAATGCGGAGGGGAGCGACTCGGCGTCCCTCGTCCTTGCGCGGACAATACGAGAGCATCCAGCGGTCACCACTCCCCAGCCCCGGCTGTGGCCACAAACTGCTGCTTGAATACACCCCTTGGGGGTTCACTCTCAGCTTTCCAGGTGGAGAGATGGAGGGTTTGGCTGCCAACATCACAGGACGAATCAGGGGTAAAGCCAAGCCTGCACCTGATGGCCTTTCCAGCGTGTTCAGCGCAGCCAAGAGGAAGGCACGTAGGGCTGGGAGCTGGAGCCTCCTTGGGCTCTGGTTCCACCTTTGCTAGTAACTTTCTGTGTGGTCTTCAAATCCCCTCTCCTGTCTGGGTCTCAGAGATGGAGACACCACTCAGTGTAGCTGTTACCAAAGTATACAACATCACGAATGTAAAAGTGGCTTATAAACTGCTTTGCACCTGTCAAGACCATCACCGTTGCCACCCTGTTGCTTTCTTGCCCTCAGCAGCACCCCAGCCTCAACTGCAGCACCTTTGCCAACCAGCTGCATAGTGAACCTGGGGCTCAGAACTCTCCAAGCGCAGAGGTTTCCAGTCTGCAGGCAAGAGTTCCCTCCCCTCACTTACCAGTTCCCAAAGCAGGTTTCCTGGGTACCAGGGATCCTTTGGTCCCCAGAACACCCACTTAGAGGGGTTCACAGAGACATCACCATCCACCCACCCTCCTGCACACCCCTTCCTAATCTCCCAGCCTTTGGCTGCACTGTAGAAGTTCCCCACTACGTAAGGATGTCTGGAGGTCCCAAGATAAGCATGGCCCCTGGACCGAGCCCATGGGTAATACCACTTAATGCCCTTGAACGCCACATGCTGGGCATGTTTGGATATTTGTGTGTTCACGTGCTGTCAGGCTGTGTATGCATTTGTGTGTGTGTGTACTTGAGACACATATTTGTGTACGTGTATGTAAATGTGTGTATTTATGGCTGTGTGTTATGTACTTGCAGGTGTGTGTTGTGTATTTGTGGCATATGTTTACCCGAGCATCTATTTGTCTTTGATGGTGTATATGCAGATCTAGGTGGCCATTTGTGGGTTTGTACGTGTGGTGTCCACAGTTGATGTGTAAGACGGTGAGGTCTGATTGTGCATATGTGGGAGTGTGCTGTGGATCATGGCTGCCATGTTCTTTTCTCCCCCATCTCCCCTCATCTGGATGACCTTCTTCCCCCAGCTGAGGGCTGGTGGCTGAGGCCACAGGGATGCTCAGTCTAGCTCCTGCCTCCTCTGCAGACCTGTGGCTGCCCAGGTCGTTGGCCCATGTGGGTACCAGGAGCAAGGGCGGACGGGTGAACCTGGGGCCAGAGTACGGGTGCCAACCTCCTCCCCTCCCCACAGCAGGAGCAGCAGCGGGAAAGGTTGGCGGAGGGGGGCTATTTTGGGAGCGTCTCCTTAGCAACAGCTGCCACAGGCCGTCTGTGGCGGTTTTTCTATAGGTGCTAAAATATTCCACCCTGGTGACTACTGAGTAGTGGGGGGTGGGCGAGGGTGGGAGCAGAGGGTGGGAGAGACCCCTACAGTCCTCCATCCCCAGGGCACAGCGGCCTGGCATGGGTCCTGGACTTCTGGGCGCCGAAAGCCCCTTTCCTCACCTCTGGTCCTCACCCCTCAGGGCTCAGACTTTAGAATTCTGAGACAGGCCAGCTGTGTCCTGGTCTGATTTCTAATCTAAGCAACTGTGTTGCCTCAGTTTGTCTCATCTGTAGAATGGGCTGGAGGACTTTAAGGAACTCTCTAGGCCAAAAACCTCTCAACTCTGTGACTCCCGCATTTTGAAGGGGCCCTTTCCCTTCTCTCCCCAGCTGTCCCACTTGCCTGGCTCAAGTGCCCCTCCTCTTCAGTCCTCCCAGCCCTCTGTACATCCTCTCAGGGCCCCTTCGGGACCAGAGAGGCCTAACTAGGCTCTTAGAGTGAGCCTGTTATGAAATGCTCTGCTGGCCTGAAATGACCTTTCCCCAGAAGCTAGGAGCCGGCTCAGATCCTGGCTCAGACAGGTTCTTACTTCCTGAGTGACCCTGAGCAAGCCACATCCTCTCTCCATGTCTCAGTTCAGTTTCCTCATCTGTGAACTAGGGATACTCCTAGTCTCTACCTCATAGGACTGTGAGGATCAAGTAAGGAGGCATTGGAAGCTCTGGCCAAACAGACAAGCGTTTAACCATCACTCCCCATCAAACTTCAGAGCAAGTCTCACCCTTCCAGAGAATTGTCCTTGGCCGCCCAGGCCACACATAACAATAGGACCTGTGCCTCAGTTTCCCCATCAGGACCCAGTACCTCTGTCGTGGAGTTCTGGTAAGGATTAAAGGAAACAAATCCTAGGCTAATGATGTGCACTCAAAGGGTACTTGGTCCCCTCACTCCATCCAGGGGGTGCTTCTGTGTTAGATGATCCTCCGAGGTCCAGAGAGGACAAGCAACTTGCCCAGGGTCCCCAGAGTTCTGACAACCAAGCCTACCCTCCCCCGCCCCAAAGCCTCTGCACACCTGTTTCACATCGCTCTCCCACCTCCCCACCCCTGCCTTACTAGCAGCTCCTCAAGCATGGGATGGACAATGGCGAATTCCTCTTTCAGACTTTACTCATCCTCAGAACAGTCCTTTAAAATGGGTATTATCTTCCTCACTTTACATATGAGGAAACTGAGGCCAGAGAGAAGAGGTGAGCCGCCTAGAGTCACACAAGGACTGGATGGTGGAAAAGGGACTCTTTCCTGGGGCCCATGAACTTCTCCCTGCCTGGAGCTGCCCTTTCTGCCTCTCCCCACTTCCTCCCAGTCGACCCTCGGCCTCCATAGGACTCTCCTTACAGGAGATGAGCAATGGGGGCCCCAGGCTTCAGCCCCAGGCCTAGCAAGGTGACCATCACCAGATGTTTCCTCTCCACCAGGCCTCCCCCTTCCCTCTCCCAGAAAGCACTGCCCTCCAGTCCCCACCCCTTCCTTAAATGTGTGCCCAGTGACCTAGCATCAGGTCTGATCCCACAGCAACAGATGTTCTGGGTCTACAGACATCCCTGTCTCCATCTCCATACTCCTTCCTGTCCCTCCTCCTTCCCCTGCACCCCACACTCCAGGGCTGCCACTAGGCCAGGCCTCTGGCCAAGTGAAGGAGACCGTAAGTCATTTTCCTCACCTGCAGCCTTCTACTTTCAATCTATGGAAAGGTGTGATAGGTTCCAAGCACACATCTGCCGCTGAGCCAGCATTCAGATGGCTCGAATTCCCCCATCCATTCACACACCAAGATTCATGCAGCTGAACTTCAGTCCTTGTTGCCTGCCTGCAAGGGCACAGCCACGCAATGAGGGAGACAGGCATGGGATGGGACATGCACTATGGATATCTGCACAGTGGTGAAGGGAGGACTGCGAAGGCATGGTCACGTTTACTGAGCACCTACTACCGTGTTTCCCCCAAAATAAGACCTAGCCGGACCATCAACTCTAATGCATCTTTTGGAGCAAAAATTAACATAAGGCCCAGTCTTATTTTACTATAAGACCGGGTCTAATATAATATAATATAATATCAGGTCTTATATTAATTTTTGCTCCAAAAGACACATTAACCCTGATGGTCCGGCTAGGTCTTATTTTCGGGGAAACACGGTATGAGCTGTGCATTCTTGTGCATCTCCCTTACTTGATCTGCCCGTTTTACACACAGGTTAAATAAAAAATTGCTCAAGGTCATGCAGCTCCTAAGTGCTTTGGAGCCCAAGTTGACCTGACTCCCAAGCCCATTTAAAAGAACCAAACCTGTGCCCAGTGCTGGATGAATGAATGATTGGGTGATGAATGACTTCTGCCAGGGACTTCTGGAGTCCTTCCCAGGGGAGGTGGTGTGGAGGCTGGATTTGGAGAACAGCAGGAATTCTTGGGGCAGAAAAGGAGGAAGGGCATTTCAGGCAGGAAGAACAGCATGTACAAAGGCAGAGAGGTGTGGAAGCATCTGGTGTGTTCTGGAATCTGTGGGGATCAGGGTGTATGTGTGGGTATATGGGGTGTGGGGTAAGGTGGGGCCTGACTGCTCATCAGGAGTTGGGACAGTATCCTTTCAAGTGGGGAGGGTCTCGGGGAAAGGGAAGCAGTCATGTGGTTTGTGTGTTGTAGCACCTGTGCCAGTCATATCTTTGGGGGATAAACAAACTTGAAGGAGCTGGAGGAAACTTAATATTCAGGAAGTTCTCAATCCGACTTCGGGGTGCCTCAGTCTCTCCCTGTCTTAACTGGGACTAGTCAGAGATCTCCAGGCTCCCCAGGAAGTTCTGGCTGTCTATCTGAAGGTGTTCTCTCATCCTACCACGCTGGAGCAGGAGCACTTTCCCACCTGCTTCCTCAGAAGGTTGGAGTGAGGTGGCAGAATGGCCACGGAAGTGACTGGCTCGCCAGAGGCTGTGGGGTGCTGGGGACTTCTCCCCACAATCCAGAGTGTGGGGCCCAGACCTGGGGCACAGTTAGGGCTGCAGACGAAGGGCACCATCCTCCCTAATAAAGACACTTTGGAGTAATGGGAATGCAGAGAACAAGAGACTGGGGTTTGGTCCCGTTGCCACCTCTGAATGACCTTGGGCAAGCTTGTGACCCTTTGGTTCTCAGTCTCCCAGTCTGTAAAATGGGGCGGTGCTGCCTAAGTGATTGTGAGGGTCCCTCTAGCAGGGCCACCTCCGTCTCCGGAGCGGGATGCGTAGGGTCCTAAACTGCAGGTACTTCAGGAGGGAAAGGGGACCGCTCATGGGAGTGGCCCAGCGCCAGAGAACCCAGTACGGACCCTCTCCCACCCACTGCCTTCCTAGCACGAGGAACCCTTTCCACCTGCCCTGGGGGGGGGGCGGGGGGGGGGAAGGGGGGCTTGAAAACCCGGCGGCGGCTTTTCGGAATGGGTTCTGGGAGGAGCGCTTCTGGAGGTAGAAGGAAAAACCCTGGCAGGATCTGTGGCAGGAGCGGGCCCATGCAGCCCCCAGGCCCTGCCCCTGCCCCGCGAGGCGAGCGGGTGGGAATGGGTTTGCTGTCCGGCTAGGCAGAGGGGAAGGCGCGGGGCCGGGCACCGCGGGCAGCCGGGGGCTCCCGGGGTGGGGGGGCCTCCGCAGCGGGGCGCCGCGGGTCACGTGTGAGGAGGGGCGAAAGTCTCGCAAAGCGGGGCGGCGTGCGGCGAGTTGGGAGTTCTCGGCGCGCCGCGGGCGTCGGGAGCTCGGGCTCCCGGGCGAGCCGGGGACGCGGCAGCGGCTGGGGCCTGGGTCCGAGACAGTGGGGGCCGCACCGAGAGTGCAAAGGCGAGAGAGACAGAGGACAGACCGGGCGGGAGACGGAGACGCGCAGGGAAGAGATAGGGCAGAGGCTGAGGGAGGCAGAGGAGAGACTGGGAGGGAGACCGAGGCGAAGACAGAGACCATAGCAGGGGGAGACAGCGAGAGCGAGGGAGGCAGGAGAGACCATTAGAGAGACAGAGACCAGACAGGGGCAGAGACCCGAGGACAAGCGGGGCGGGGAAGGTGGCCGCAGAGCCCGCGCGGGGCGGCTCGGGGCCGGCGGCGAGCGCAGCGGGGCAGGGAGCGGAGCTCAGGGCGGGGGACAGCGCCGAGTGACAGCAAGAGAACAGTGGGGGGGCGGCGGAGGAAAGGCGCCTGCAGCGGAGGCGAGGGGCGCGAGCACGGGCGGCGAGCGCCATGGGCCTCCGGAGCCCCGCGCTCTGAGCCCGGGCCCGGGGCCCGACGATGCTGGCGCTCAGGCGGCGCCGAGGGCGCTGCGCGGGGCAGCGCTGAAAGTTGGACGGCTGCTGGGTAGCGGCGCGGGACGGCGCGGAGGCGCGGAGACCCGTAGACCCACGGACAGACCCACCGGCAGCCGGGGAGGGGGGCGCGGCCAGTCCGCTGGGCTGGCGAGGAGCGAGCGCCCGGACTCCCCTCTCCCCGCGGGGACGCCGCCCGCCTGACCGCGCCGTGGGATGTAGTGCCGTCTCGCCTCCTCCAGGACACTCGTCGGACCTTTGCCCCGCGGTAAGCTCGGCCCTCGCCCACCGCTGGCGCTGTCTGTCGGTCTGTCCTGCCGCGTGCGTGTCTGTGTGTCCTGGACCGGCTGCTTTGGCCCCGCCCGCTCGGCACCTTATCCCTGACCCGGGTTCCTGCGACTTCTCAGGAGCTGGCGAGCTCTGTCCGTCATTCCGGAGAAGCGAGGTCTAGGTTGATGCCAGGAAGGAAGGAGAGGAGGGTGGAACTGGCCTTGACCTCCTGCCCCGGCCACGACCTTTCCCTACCTCCACCCACCCCCGGTTGTCACACTAGGTTTCCGAGGAGCTTCAAGGCAGGTGACTTGTGGCAAAAGGGGGAGGGGCGCTCCTTTCCACCTCCCCAGCTGCAGCCCGTTTGCAAATGGCCCTGCCACCTGAGAACAATCCCACTGCCTACCTGAAACTAATTGTTTTAAAAAAATTTCCACTTCTCACGTCTTGAGCAGCTACTTTGGGCCAGGTGACCCCAGGGTAAGGGGACAAGGGATCCAGTAAATAAGGCGTGTCATCTCAGAGTGGTAGACACAGGCTGTGGGGAGGGGGAGAACCCCAGTGAAAGAGAGGTCTGGATGAACCCTGGAGGAGGGAAACTTCCCCAGCACTGTGCTGAGGGTCCCCCCACCAGCATCAGCATACACTTCTGCCCCCGTGCCCAGGCCCAGGGTGGGGAGAGGGTGCAGGGACATGGTAGACAGGAGTGTGGTGGAGGGACTGGAGGTTGGGCAGCCTGGCCAAGTTGGCAGCTGAGGCCTCAGGAGCAGTAGAATTGTGGGGACAGGAAGCTGAGGGAGAGAGGCCAACGGCCACACAGGTGAGGCCGAGAGAGGAACCAGACCCTGTGTGCGCGCGCGTGTGCATGTGTAAAATGTCTATGCTGCTTCTCCCCACATCCCGTTCCACGACCTCCTGAGCTTTGGGATTTTGGGGGGGCTGTTGCCACGACTTTGGGGGCCCGAGAGCCGCACTGTGACCCTGGTTTGGCCTGGGATGAGGAGAGCAAAAGGCGGAAGAAAGCAGTGGGATAAGGGCTGGAGTGCAACGTGGCCACTGGCCTTTGAGCTGACCCGCATCCAAACTGGAGCCTGGAGGGCTGAGCCTAGAACATTCGACTCTGTTCTCCATGGGGAAGAGGGGCTCTTTCTGGGTTTTTCCACCCTGGGCAGTGGTCCTCATATATGCTCCATTCAGGCTCCCAGAAATCAGCTTAGCTATCTGAGGGTCCAGCACCCAGAGCAAGTCACTCGCTCCCTGACATTCGATTTCCATATCTGTGGGAAGGACACCCTTCCTCGCCCCACTGACCTCCCGAGTGCCCCCCGCCCCCACCACCCAGGCTTAAGGGAGCTGAGGGCTGTTCACAGGCTGGGGAAAGTGTTGGGCAGATGGGAGTATGGACTCATTTTACCTTTGGGATGATGCACAGCTAATGGGAGATGAGAGCATGGCTTGAAATAGAGGGCTGACCAAGGAGAGGAGTGTCCAGGAATTAGAAGGGGGATCTGGGGTTTGGGAGCTAGTCCTTAGGAACGCTTGGGTTACCCTTGAAAAGGAAGCCCCTCATCTAGAAAAAGCCTCAGGGTGACTGGGAACAGACAGAGCTGGCCTTGTGTTTCTGCTAAGTGACCTTGGGTAGCTGGCTTGACCTTTCTGAGCCTCAGTTTCTTCGACTGGAGAATGGGATGATGGTACTGAGTTCCTTGAATTGCTCAGGGATTTGCAGATTATACCAGGTCTCTGAAATCAGCTTGCCCAAGCCTGGAGCATAGTAGGTTCTTAAGAGACTTTTGTGGAGCAGAGAATGAAGTGACTCTAGGTGCTGTGAAAAGATTTCTTAGCTTAGGCTAAGAGGGAAGGGGAGGAGGAACAGTGTAGGCTTACAGGGCGGGCTGCTTCTTAATGTGGATCTGGGGGAGGCGGGGGCGAGAGCTGAGGGGGGTGTGAGGAGGAGGGGGCCCCTCTGTGGGGACCACTGAGTCACGAGGACATGTAAGCGACATGACAACCAGCAACATGGTAACCAGGAGACTAGAGGCAATGGGAAATGGAGCTGGAATGGTGTATGGGGGGGAGGGCAGGACTGGTGTATGGGGGGGGATCGAGGGGTCAGGGAGCAGCCAGGCTGGCCTCTCAGAGTGAGGGGAGACCTCAAGGCCAGGTGGGCTGGGAGGCCGTGGGGGTGGAGCGGAAGGAGGACAGGCCCCCCTGGGGTCTGCTGGGCAGGGGGGCTTCTCCTGCACCGCCCCAGGCTCCTCGCTCCTCTCCTCCACATCTCCACTTTTCGTGCCTCTCCCCCTAGGATGCCAAATTTGGCTCACGCAATCTGTCGTCTCTCTTCTGAGATTGGCACCAGGACCAAAGCCGAGTGCATTACATCACCGCAGCTCCCCCTGCACGAGGAGAGAAGGAGAGGGAGGGACAGAGGGCCCAGGGACAAGCGGCCAACTCTCAACTTTCTTTTTCATCTTCCTGATCACTCTTCCCGCCTGTCCCAGGTGTTGGGGGCTTCTGGGAGCAGCCAAGTGGGGCCTAGAAGCAGGACAAGGGATCCAATCTTGGGGAGATCCCAGGGCCAGGGCACGAGGTCAGACTGTGTTGCTTGTCCCCCTGGCTAGGTGGAGCCTAGAAGGCAGGGAGCCTGTGTGCAGGACCTCAGCCTGCCGTTGCCTTGCTGTGTGACCTTGGGCAGCCCCCACCCCCATCCTGTGCAGTCTATATCTGTATAAAGAACAGTTGACCATTCACGATCTTGGCGACTCTCCTGGGGGAAAAATATGCCCTTGAGTCCTGCTGCTCTCCTGGGCATAGAGGAGTCCTGAATTTTGAATGGCTGTCTGTGACCTTGAGAAAGAGGCTTTACCTTCTTATGCCTCCATCTCCTCACCTGTGAAATGGGGACAATAGAACCTTCAAAGGTACTAGACATGAAAGTGGGGGACAGGAGAAGAGAGACAGTCTCTGGTCCAGAAGCCACAGACACTCAGGGGCCCTATGGCTCCCAGCATGCAGGCCCACCCGGCCATTGGTGGGGGCAGTGGGACAATGTCTGAATTCAAATAGAAGGTCTGGAGCTTAAATCACTGGTCTGGGGCCCTCGTTTTAGAAACGTAGAAATCAAGGACCAGAATGGGAAGTAGACCCCCCAAGGTCACAGTGATGGTTGGGGGGTAGAGGAAGCAGAGCTGGAGCCTGAACCCAGGGCTCCTGGCTCCCACCCCTGCCTGGAAGTAGACAGGCAGATGCACACCCTGTGGAAGAGGGTGGGCAGCTGGGACAGGACCCAGCAGCTTTGAGGCCCCAGCTCTCACTTGGGCCCCTCCCATCGCCCTTCCTGCTCCCGGCCCCATTCTCGCCATCCCTGGGCATTAAGCCTGTCCCTCATTTGGTCTGTTGGAAAAGCTGCCTTTCAGGCTCATTTAGAAGCCAGTTTCAGGCAGTCCCAGGCAGGGACAGGTTGGAGTTGGGGTTACACTGGGAGATTATGGCCCCTCTAGAAGATTCCCCGGGGAGTGGAGGTGGAGAAATAGTGAGCTCTGCAACCCCCCTCCCAGAGCGATTCAAGCCAAACCAGATGAGTATCTTCCAGGGATCCTGACCCAGTGACTCCTGTTTTCTGGGTGGAATGACATCCCCACATCCAAAATCCCAGGAGGCTTTGATATCCCTCCGAAGGAGCTGGGAAGCAGCGCCCATCATTTACCCGTCTCCCAGCAAGGAAACCCACATTGTTGCCAGGCGTTGGGTTAGGAGCTTTCTCATTTAATCCTCAAGGCCAGCAACCCTACAATGTCGAATTGATGTCCCAGTGTTCCAGATGGGGGAGCCATGGCTCAGAGAGTCTATGTTACTTGTCCAAGGTCACACAGCAGGGAAGTGGAGGAGCCTGTATTTGAGTCCTGGCAAATCTGATTCTTGGGGGCTGTCCCTGGGACTTCCTTGGGAACAGTGGAAAACGTCCCTCCCCTGGCCTGGGGCTGGCAGGAGACAGTCTGTCACCCCCACAACATGACAGCCCCTCAGGAACCTTCTTGGGGCTCCCTTCTGAAGACACAGATATAGTCACACATCCAAGGGGGAGAACTCATTCTACAAACAGAAAGACTGAAGCTCAAAGACAAAGAATTATCTGCCCAAAAGTGCCCAGAGAGTTAGATTTGGAGCCAGGGCTCTGTCGCCTGCACCAGTGGATGAGGAGGGGCATTGGGGCTTGTGGTGGCATGAGGTCTAGAATGGGTGCCGACTGCTGGGTGGTTTTGGCAGGGCTGAGAGGATGCTGGCTCTAGGCTAGGACTTTGGGTAGGGGAGTCAGCCTTGGGAACAAGAAGATAAACCAGCAGGGATAGATAGCAGGTCCACCTCTGTCCTCCCTGGTCCTGCCCCAGGGCCACCCACAGATGTCAGTGTCATACAGCCTGTGAGATCAGGGGAGACTGTGGGTGGGACCTGATGAGATAGGGTCTTGGAGCCATCAGCCTTGGTATGGTTCCTGTGTGACTCTAGGACAGTTCTTCACCCTCTCTGAGCTTGGTACGCCCATCTGTGTGACCAAGAATCTGGATTTAATGAACTATTTTCATAAAGTAGCTGCCGTTGGGCTGTTGTCCCAAAGTGCTCCTCCCTGGACCTGGGGTACTGGGCGGCCAGGAACCCTGGGGACAGGCATAAGCCATAAGTCCTCAGCGACTCAGCCCTCCACGGGGTTTGGGGGGATCTCCAGGCCTAGCCCTTCTTCTCCTTTTCATCTTTATTTTTCTCCTGCTCCCTCTTCCCCTCTCTACGTGGGCTGATCGCTGCTCAAACTTTTAATTCAGATGGTAATTGAAATAATAATATGGGCTGAGGCCCCTCTGCTTGTGACGCTGCAGCTGGTGGAGCTCAGCTATGAATAGACTTTGAGTCACACACGCGCGTGCGCGCTCCTGCAGGCGCGCACATGGGCTCACAGGGCGGTGGGCCGGGGGCAGGGTGGGCTCACGCTCCAGCTTGCTCTCCCCCAACACCCCCAACGTCTGGGCCAGTTCTGTCCCTGCAGCCTGCTGTCTTTCCCTGGGGTGAATCTGAAGACTTGAGGCACCAGCGGTTCTCTCCATTTAGAGAAGGGGAAACTGAGGTTCAGCCAGGAGGAGAGGCGGGCTGGACACACGCAGAAGATGGCTGGGACGAGATTTGAACTGGTGGGTTTTGCCTGGTTCTCAGACCACTGTTCTTTTCAGGACACACAGGCCAGGCAAGTGGGTAGGCGGAACGCTGGGGTGTGTGGCCCCTGCTCCCTCCCTTTGCATCCCTGTGCCTCACCTCCTCCCAGCAAACACACACAGTCACGAGCGCACACACTCGCACACTCACACTCTCTTACACATACACACATACACACACGAGCTGCTCAGGTAGATGGTACTATTGCTTGATGGCTGGGGTGACAGAGGTTTTCTCGGGGGTCCTGCTGCAGAGGGGGGACGAGCCCAGGTGTGCCAGGCTCTGAGCTGGGCTTTATATTCATGGCTTCAGTTAATCCTTCCTGCCACCCTGAGGACTGTCACTCCCACTTTTCAGATGAAAAAACTGAGGCTCAGCAAGAAGCAAGGTTTTGCCCAAGGCCCTATATGGGAGGCAGAGGCCATATAGCCATTGCCCTTTCTGTGCACCCGGTGCTAGTTATTCTGGGACCCTTCCATTTGGCCTCCTGGAGGAGGGAGGGTGCGTCTCTTCTAGCCTGGGGCTCCCCTTTCTCTCCCTGTGAGTTTCCCCTTCCTTTCTGTGGCTCCCTGGCCAGTCATTTTCCAGCCCTAGTGTCAGGACTGGAACATCTGGCCTCAGTGGGCAGGGGGAGGTGAAGTGCCATGAGGAGCATTGATAGGTCAAGGAGAGGGGCTATTAAGAAAGGTGGGCTTCTACGTTCCACCTGTGCAGGGAGAAGGCGTTGTCATGGTGACCTATCAGCTGGGAGCTTTGGTCTAAGCCTGCTCAGGTGGGCCCAGCTGGGGCTCCAGGAGGGCAGAGGGTAGGCAGGGCAGGGCATAGGAGGTGCAGTTGGGCAGAGGCACCCCTGGGCCTGGGACAATGGAGAAAATTCTCCCCAGCTTTACCCAGTGGGCCTGGTCTGTTCCGATGTCTGCTTTTTCTTCAGCACTCTGATGGGAGATAGAGCAACTGAGCCCAGAGATCACAGTGATTTGCCCAAGGTCACACAGCAATGGTGGCAGAACTGGGGCTGAACTGGGACCTAGGGCTCCTCCTGACTCCTCTGCCTCCCACCCCCAGGGCTGCCAGACTTTCTTTCTCCCTCCCTCCCTCCCTCCCTCCCTCCCTCCCTCCCTCCCTTCTTCCCTCCCTCCCTCCTCCCTCCCTCCCGTCTTCCCCCTCCCCCTCTGACACTCCCTGTACCTAAAGGGTTTGGAGGAAGAAGGGAAGTGCTGGATATCACAAACCCCCTCTCCTGGGCAAATCCCCAGATTGGAGAGAGGGGAAGGGGTAGCAGCCCCTTGTAACAGCCAGTGCAGCTAAATGAGGAATGCCTCCCGAGTCAGGCAGGCCTGGGATTGAACCCTAGCTTAGCCACAAACTTATCCTATGTGACCTGGACCAGGTCACTGTACCCCTGCGAACCTGTTTTTGCTCTTCTGTGGAACAGGGCACCCTGTGGTGATGGGGGGGGTGCCTGGTTGTTGTCTGGTGTTGCCCCTTCTGTTCTCAGAGCCCACCCTGGCTCCACCTGGAATGCAAGGATGGGAGGGGAGCTAGGTCAGGGAGGAGGGGGTACATGCACTGTGAGGGACTGACTCCATTTTACTGATGAAGAGATTGAGGCCTGGGGGAGGGAGTCTGCTCAACTTTGGCTTGGTGGCAGAGTTGACACCAGGTTTCACTGCTGGCCTTGGGACTCCTCGTGGAAGTCTCTCCCCCACCCCATTCTGCAGCTCCTCTCCCAAACCCCACCCCAAACTCCCTGTAGGAGCCTCCCTCCCACTATAGGCCTGAGAAATCCAGACCCCCTCTGCCCTGTGAGGGTTAAGGTGCCACTCAGTCTGGGGGAACAGATGGGATAGAGGTCAGTGAGTAAGGAACCCCCGTGAGGCCATGCAGGGAGGTGGCAGGCACAGAGCTGGAGGGACCTGTCGTGAATGACATGGGGGACAGAAAGGGCTGCTGTCACTCTGACATATGAGCATCACAGCCCTCCGCACCCATCTTGACAGAGGGTTCACCGTCTCCAGGGGCAGCCCACTTGTCTCTAAAAGGTTCTGCTAATTGGTACTTACCTCCCACTTTGGCCTTGGCTGTGCACTCTGGGGCCTGAGGGACCCTGCCTCTTCCTTATGGGAGAGATGACCACTTCCCCGTGTGCCCCCCAACCCCAAGGCTTATCTCCTCCATCCACGGTAGTCCCAGTTGAGGCCGGCAGATGGGAAACAGAAGATCTGGGTTCAAATCCAGCTCTCTCTTTAAGTGGCTGTGTGGCCTTGGGCAGTCTTTTCACCTCTCTGAGTCTTCCTCCCCTGACCCATAGAGTAAACTTGTGCCCCTGTGATTGCTGGGAAGATCCCATGAGACTGTGAGTGTAACATGGCCTGTTGTTGACATGAGCTGCTGTGTGGCCCGACCACTCAGTCGTAACTCCTGGCAGTTTTCCAGGCCTCCAGCCCCCACACGCAGCAGCCATCACCTTCAGATATTGCTTCTCTGGCTGTCTTGGGTGTCAGCCCCTGACCTTCATGCTAAGCCCTGCCCTTGCACCCTCTCAGACCTCCTGACCTGCTTGGGTGGGGGTAGGGCTGGCTGAGCTCCAGTGCCAGGCCGTGCAGCTGCAGATCCTGAGGCCACCTGACCTGGGAAAGAGCCTCTCGCTGGCTGGGCTCCAGGGCCATCCCCCAGACATGGGGCCAGAGCTGGGCAACAGGGAAGAGAGGAAACAGGATGGGGTACAGAGTGGGCCATGGCCTCGTGCTGGAGCTGGCCTGAGTCGCTGGGACGACAGGCCTGGAGACAGAGGGGGGAATGAACAGCCAGCCATGGAGGGAGTTATAGTTACCAGCTGCTTTGAAGGCACATTCTAGTGGGCTGCCTGAGGAAGGGGTGAGCTCCCTGTCATGGGAGGTGTGCAAGCAACTGCTGAGTAGCATCTGTTAGGAGAATAGCAGGAGATTTTAACACAGGGCCAGGGGAAAGGATTGGACCCAGAACCCAGAGTCCCTGTTATTTGGGCTATAGCGCAGCAGTCCTGTGACACTAAGGGTCTAACAGCCTGTTCCAAGTATTCCGCAGGACCTCCAGCTCCCCCATGGCTGTGCCTCCCTAAAAGCCCATGGTCCACGCACGGTCAGTCACAGCTTCAAGACAAGCCCTAGATCCCCACTGCAACCTGCCTACAGCAACCAGGCACCCCCTAGGTCAGTGTTTCTCAAACTGCATGCAGACCCTGACCCATCAGTGGTTGTGAAGTTGATTTAGTGCATTCACTACTTATTTTTTTAGAACAAAATTTTTAAAATGGCAAGCACTTTGCAAGTAGTGAGGATTAAATATTTTGTGAGGCTTTTGTTTCAGTTTTTAAAATATATATGGTATAATGAATAGCAATGCACAGTGTTTGTTTTTATTCTGGGTCTTGGTCAAAAAGTTTGAAAGCTACTACCCTGTATGGAAATCCTGGGGGTGCCACTGGTAGAGGCTCAGGTGTGCATATTCCTTTTCTCCAGGATGCTCGCTTCCTAGCAACAGAAGTGCCCAGAGTTCCAGGAGGCCACCATTCTGTCCTCAGACCTCCCTTCCCTTGCCCAGCGGCTCACTTAGCTCCAGGCCTCCAGCCTTACAGCCAGCCATCCCAGCGCTGGTCCTGGCTCCCGCTCTGCCCAGCCCAGCCCTGGCCTGCTTTGTCTTTGCGCTCCCTACTTGCCCACATCTTCCTGGGGACCTTCTCTCTAAGCCGGATGGCTGTGCAGACCCTTTGTCTCCTGTCCTCATACACTCACACGCTTACATACTGTGTCTTTCTCACTTCTCTGCCCCTGGCACATAGTAGGTGCTCAATAAACATTCATTCATTCCACGATGATTTATAGAGCGCCCTCTAAGGCAAGGCACTGTGCTGTGTTGGAGACACACCAGGCAGGAGGGCAGATGGCACTGCAGCTCAGCATCCATTTAGGGTGATGAATGAATGAATGAATGAATGAATGAATGAATGAATGAAGCCTAAGTCTCTGGCCTTAGGAGCCAGATGGGCAGATGCTCAGAAATGATGAGTAAGCACCTAGCACTTGGCCTGTGCATAGTAGGCATTCCAACAGCAATAGCCATTAATGGCTGTGGATGAGCTGGGTGTGGGGGAGGAGTATTCCCAACGCTGTGGCTGGCCCCTTCTAAGGCCTGTGGGCTGCACCTTCTCCTGCTAGGCCCCGCGCCCCACCCCCCACCCCCAAGTCCTTGGAGCTTCTCTTTCGGGCCTAAGGAGTCTGGGCGTGAAGCCCGGATGCCCTATTCACCCCCCTGCGAGGACCCTGGGTGACACCTGCATCCAGAGAAGCCAATGTCCTGTGGGAGGGTGAGGCCTCAGACGTCCTGCTCCCACTCCAGTGTCACGGAAGGTCTCCTTCTGGTCTCCACTCAGAGGCCACCTTTGTTGAGGTTCTCCCTGACTACAGTGGCAAAAATAGCTCCTCGTTGGTCACATTCTGTCACATCACCCTGCTGAGGTCCTTTATGGGAATTATGATGGGCTGAAATTATCTTGTTTCTTTGTCAGTCATCAGCTGTTCATTAAGTGGCTAGGGTTCAGGGGTGAGGCAGAGACTCAAGGTCCCTGCACTTAAGGAGACTGAAAAATAAATCGGTTTGAATGGGATAAATGCTGCGAGGAGATCGGGATGCAGACGGAGAGTGTCCGGGGGGCCTTGTGGAGGAGGCAGCCTTTGAATCAAACCAGAATGGTAAGAAGGTAGGAGCAGTCGTCTTGGAGGATTTCAGCTAGAAGGGACAGCCAACGGCAAGAGCCAGAGAGAGGAATAAACTTGGCGTGTTCAAGGGATAAGAAGAAAGGCCCCAGTGGCTGGGGTTGTGAGTGGGGAGTGGAGGGGTTGAGGTCGGAGAGGGCAGGAAAGCCCTGAGAGCTCTAAGCTGAGGGGTGACGTGGGTCCCCAGCCCGTGGAGATGGAACTGCAGAGGGAGAGGATGGAGGGAGGCGCAGGGAGGAGGCCATGGGGTTGTCTGGCAGTGATTGGCTCGGAGCAGGTAGCACTCAGCAGGCTGGAGGGACTGGGTGTGGGCCAGCATCCAGGGTCCAGTCCTGAGGGTTCACCTGCTTGGGGAAGCTCTTGAACCCCCGGTGAGGATGAAAATAACAGCACCCACCTCCAGGGTGTCGTGAGAATCAAAGGAGTGGCCGGGGCTTGGCCCACAGCAAACACTAAATGTTAGTTATTAACATGCGGACCACTATTGTGACGATTGGCTTTGGGGAGGGTTGAAGGATGACGTCCAGGGCGGCCCCCTGGGAAGTCACAGACTGAGATGGAGAAGGCAAGGGAGGGACGACTGGTCAGTCTTGGCGATGCTGAGTTTGTGATGCTTCTTAGACATCCAGCGGATACCAGGAACAGGAAGGAGCCAAACCTGCTTGTGGCTGCTTGGGAGGGTGGTAGGGGCCAGTGGTATTTTCAGCCAAGACGAGCTTGAGCAGTGCATGGCATGTGCACAAAAGGCTGGAGGAGGGAGAGTGAGAGGGCAACTGGAGAGGGCCCCTCAGGCCTGGAGGACTCCCAGAGGAAGGCAAGGACCAGCCAGGGCCTCCATTAGAGCTTCTGGGAGGATGGTGGGCTCGGAGGAGCCCTGGAGGGGGCTGCAGGGACAATGGGAGGTGACATTAAGTCATCTCCTTCAAGGAGGGCTTCTGCACTTTACAGTTTATAAACCCTTACCTTCCAGTGTCACTGTCCATCTTCTCAACATGCCTATGAAGTGAGTGTTATTTCTCTACATTTTAGGGATGTGACTCAGAGAGGTTAAGACATTTTTCCACGGCTGCACAGCACAAAAATAAAGTATTTTTAAGCTTTCTGGGATCACAGTCCCTTTTGAGGACCTTATGAATGCTATGATCTTTCTCAGAAAAATACACATATGTACACACTAATTTTAAAACTTTCTATGTGTCTTCTTTCTGTAGGTAATACATTCATATGGTTCTAAAATTAAAAAGACACAACGGGAATACAGTGAGAATTCTTCCTCCCACCCTATCCCCAGCCACCTGCTTCCCCTCCCCGGAGGCAGCCAGTGTCACCAGTTTCCTGGGTCTCCATCCGTAGACAAGCACAGACAAGCAAATCTGTGTATCTATAAATTTCTTTCTCTCCTGTTTTACACAAACGGTAAATACTATACTTGGCGCTCATGACTGTTGCCTTTTTTCACTTAAAACACATCTTGAAGCCCCACATTGCTCCTCACAGGGCTCCCTCCTCCTTTTTTCTGGCTGCGTGCTGAACCATTTGGGGACGGGTGTCAGGCTGGGCGAACAAGGCACCTGGTTCCTGGTGTCTGCAGGCCGAGGTCCCAGGAGCGTATGCAGGTGTCACAGGCAAGCCCATGGCTCTCCAAAGCCACCCAGGGCCTCCCAGAACAAGGGGGGGGGCGTGCCTGGCACTTAGCTGACTCCCCTTCCCCTTACTTCCTCCATTCCCCTCACCTCTTCTTAGGTGCAGCCTGTGGGCCCAGCAGTAAATCCAGGGAATCCTGTGGAAGTGGAGTGAGGGGCATCCATCCCCAGTCCCCAAAGCTCTGGGAGACCCTCTCACCCCACCAGCAGCCCTACCTCCTGTAGTCTTGTTTGCTGAGAGGCCCAGGCCAAAGCAATGTGGGTGGGGACAGGTATTTCCATGCCCAGTCCCTCACTGGGGTGCTAGGACAGGGAGGGCCGTCGGGGGCTATGTGGAAGTCACCTCTGCTCTGGCCACTTGCCCACCGGCTATCCCCCCACCGCCACACCTCCTCTTCCCCTCTGCCCATGAGGAGTTTCTGCCCTGTTGGGCCAGGGAAGGGGGGCATCCAAGTGGAGAAGGGCGGTGGGGCTGCTGGCCTGGGGTGGTCTGGACTGGTCAGGACCACTGGGCACCTCCACTAAAAGTCCTTGCCCCCTGGCTTCGGGGCCTGCTGTCCTATGTCTCCTCTCTCTGCCACTCGGCCTCCATCTGCTGTGCCAGGCTCTCCTCCATGTGCAGTTACGAGGGGCTGGGTCTGCGGCCCCATGACCCCGTCCACTCTCACAGCTTAAAACATCATGCAGGTGCTCAAGGTCTAACGGGTCTAACTGCCCAGACTTCAGGGCCTGAAATGCCTGACATCTCCATCTGGACATTCCAGGGCCGCCGCACATTAGAAAATGCCTCTCCTTAAACCTGGTCCTCTTTCAGAGTCCCATTGTCACCTGCTCCTGACAGCCCCCTCCCCAACCCGCCCAGCCAATCCACCCCAACCCTGTGGCTCTTTGTCCAGGATGTGTCCCGAACCTGTTTTCTTCTCTCGAGTTCCGCTGCCACCGCCCTGGCAGCTCCAAGCCACCACCATCGCTGGCCTGGGCAGCAGCAAGAGCGTCCTCGTCAGCCTCCTGCTTCGACTGCACCGGACATGTCGTACCCCGTGCGTGTGCCATGCCTGCCAGGCCGGACAAGGACCGGGGTGCCACTGGGGCCACGTTGAGGAGTTTTCTTTCTTAAGCCCGGAGTGTATTGCATGACTTCTTATTCCTGTTTGTCTTAAAGATTTCACATGAAAACTTAAAAGACCCAAGCAGGTGACACCGCACGCCTGCTTGCCTGTTTCCCACAGCCAGGAGGGTGAAACCCACAACCCTTCCCACTCCCGCCTCTGGGGCTCAGCCTGGGCAGCTCTCCCTCTTGTTCACTTCTCGCAGCAGATTCTTGACACACCGAACTCTTTCTGGAATCTTCTACACCCCACCCTTCACGCAGACACACAATTCTCCTGACGGACTCGACTCCCACTTATTACTCAAGTCTCAGTTTAAATGTCACTTTTTCAACGAGGCCTTTGGGGACCCCACCAAGCTAGAGTCTCTCATCTTCTCTCTCACATCACGAGAATTCTTCTTTAAGCAGCTCACCGCGGTTGATGACCGCCCACCCAGGACATGCTTGTTACGTGTACAGCATCTGTCCCCAGCTCATGTGTACACCGGGCGAGTCCACAGCCCCTGACTGACCCATAGCATGTGTGCAACAATAAATAGTCACTGAAAGAAGGACTTTGGAGGACAAGTGTGCAGCGGGGCCAGACCCGGAGGCACAGCAAGGTAGTGGGGACTGAATCTCACCGCCAGTGAGAGACTGAGGTTGTCCTGGAAAAGAGAAGCCTTAGGGAGCCGTTCTTGCCTTCAAATCCCGGTAGGGAAGAGGGGTGCAGGTGTTTGGGGCGACCCCTTTGGTGGGATGGGCTGGCCCATAAGAAGGGGCTCTGCGGTGAGGGTGGGGTTGAGTTCTTCATCAGGGCAGGGGCCAGGAGTCGAAAATGCCACAAAGGGCATACCTGCAGGTTGGAGCAGTGGCGCTTGGGTCCTCCAGCCACCAGCTCCTGTCACTTGGCCATGACCAGAAGGCCTGTCTGGACATTCTGGGGAACTTGCTTTCTAAGCGTGCTCACCTACAGCGCTGAGTGGCTGGGAAGGAGAGGTGGGGTGCAGAGCTGGAGGGATGAGCCAGTTCACCCCATGCTGTTAGAGCCCCTCTGGAGCCCAGAGTCACCTGTGTGTCTAGGCTCTGGCTGGACCTGAAATCAGGGACCCAGATCCTGGCTCCAACTTACCGTATGACCCAGTTTCTCCTTTCCCAATAGGACTAACTTGACAGAATCTGGCACATAGTAGGCTGGATGAATGTTTACTAAGTAGAAGAAATGTGTGATATGACAGTGTTTCTTCAAGCAGGAGAGCACAGTGCCTAATGCATGTGCTCTGGTGTTAACTGCCCGGCGCCAGATCCTGTCTCTACCACTTAGGAGCTGTGTGACCATGGGCAAGTGGCTGAACCTGTCTGTGTCTTGGTTTTTCTGACTTAGAAAGTATAGATGACAATGGTAACGTCCTCTGAGGTCACGGTGAGGATGCAGGAATTGATGCGCGTAAGGCACTCAGAACAGTGTCCTCACGGAGGAAGTGTGTGCTAAGTACTCCATGTAAACTTGACAATGTCACATCATTGGCCTGTGGGGAAGGGGCTAGGTGTGCAGTGGGGTTTCAGGGTACAGAAGAAGGTGTGGGGAACAGCGTTAATTGAACACCCACTGTGTGGCCTGCACCTTTATGACAATTGAGAACCTATGTCTGGCCCTCGTGAACACCCTGCAAGGTAGGCATTACTGTGTTTCTTCCCAAATGAAGTCACAGAGGTTCAGAGAGGTCAAGAAACCTGCTGGAGCTTGACAGGCCCAGCTCCGTGAGACTCTGAGGCCACAACTGTTACTCATCTGCTCCCTGGCACTGGTGCTGGAACAGACTGGGCAGGGCCATGTGCCAGGTGCCAGGTGGGCTCTGAGTACTGCATCTGAAATTCAGGGGAGATCAATAGCCTTGGGAGTAATTCGGACCACTTATCAATTATTTATTCTGTGCCAGGTACGTGATATGCATGGTCCCATTTATTCCTCATCACAGCCTTATAAGGTAAGGACTATTATTAGCCCCACCTAAAGATGAAGTGTGCAGGGACCAGAGAGGTTAAGTAACTTGCCCAAGGTCACACAGGCAGAAAGTGGTACAGCGACTCTGTAGTTGAAGATGCTGCACTGGGAGGGGGAAGACGTGGGCCCTCAACATGCCTGACCAGATGGGAGTCAGACCTCCCAGGATCCAAGAAGCAGAACAGGAGCCTGCAGAGGGCTGTGGGCAGGAGGGGACACCCTGCCACCATTTCCCCTGTGGCTAGACCCATCCTCAGCTCCCTTTTACTCTTTGAGAAGCACAATTCAGCTGCCTGGTCCTTGAGCCCTTTCCCTGCCCTGCAAAGCCCCATTTGTTAGACCTGAAAGGACCTCCACCCAAACCACGGAGGCCTGAGAAGCATCCTTCAGAGCTGGAGGAGGGAGGGGGCAGGTTCTGTGCCCCTCACGGACTGGGAAATGGGACAGTGGTGTGAATTCCTTTCACTTCCCCAGGGAAAGCTTCCCACCCTCTAGAACCCCTCCTGGGGGCACTGAGTTGCCCCTCAGCCCCACCCCACCCCTGTGCCTGCTCCCTATGGTAGAAGAGTCAGCCTCCCGCTCCAGACTCAAGATAGGCTCAGGGACGGGTGGGGCTGATCAGACTCAGGAGTACCCCTGCATCACCCGCCTTATTTCAGACTCTGTGCCGGGTGCCTTGTTTCATTATGTCTTCCCAACTCTCCTGCCGGGGACCAATTACGGCCCCCTATTTTGCAGGCAGAGAGGAGCACCTGGCTGGAGCAGTTAGTAGTGGAAACAAGACTGGAAGCTGGGTTTCCTGACTCCCAAGCCAGTGTGCTTCCGTCATCCTCATCTTCACCGTATCATCATCATCATCTTCATCTTCATCATCATCATCATCATCATCATCATCATCTGCTCTACATTTTACCTGCGATGCCTGTTCAACCTCCCGCCGATGTGTCTATTACAGAGTGGATATCCCGTTTGTCTCAACAATGGCCTTGTGCGGTAGATAACATTATCAACATCTCCATTTTGCAGATGAGGAAACTGAGGTCCAAGGAGGACATACTAGCTGTTGACCGAACTGAGACTGAGAACCAGGTTTTGCCACCCCAAACACGAGGGTTCAACTGGCATGTTACTTTCATAGAGTAGGAAAGAAGTCGCGGGGAGCAGACAGACAGTGAGGGCCCCGGGGCTCAGAGGAGGCAGGGCTGGCAGCTGGCAATGCAGCAGGAAAGGCTTTGGAGAATGGAGGGGGCTCAGGCTGGGCTTGGGGGGCTGGGGAGAGGCATGAAGGGATCCAGTTGAACAGGGCATTGTGGGAGGCAGAGGGAGCCTGAGGCCAGAGGCTGGGGACCAGGGTGAGTCAGGGACCTGGAGACAGCTAGAACTGAATCAGAATTCCAGCTTTGCCACTTCTACTGTGTGAACCCCCCCATCTATATCCATACTCCCCCCCACCCTTAGCCTGTGATTCTCCAACTGGGAAGAGAAATAATAACCCTGCCTGTGCTGTGATAGGTGCTTAATAAATACTTATTAAATAAACACAGGGTTGCAGGGATGCTTCAGGTCTAGAGTGTCCGTTCCCTGGGCGCAGCCACAGAGGAGGAGGGTTCAGCAGGGCCCCACAGCTGGACTGTGTGACCTCGGGCAAGTCACTTCACCTCCCCAGTTGTCCCACCCAATAACAAGGAGGTGTGTAAGGCCCTGCGGGCTGGTTAAGTGCCACCTCGCTTCTGCCCTCTAGGGGCCACAAACCTGCCCTGGTCTCAGGGAAGGCCCGTGTAAGACGCCCCTGCAGCCTCCCCGCGTTTCCCATGGGTGGTATGAGTGCGCACAGGGAGATTTTCCTGAGTTGCTGGAACCCATGGGGGCTGCTGCCACTCTATCTGCTTTTCTTTTGCAAAGGGAGTTGTGGGAAAGGAGGGGCCATTCAGTGTCATCAAATCAGAGGGAGAATGTAAGAAGTAACAGAAGCAGGGTCGATGCCAGTGAGTTGACAGCCCTGCTGGTCACCTTCACTATTTCTTGAAGCCCAAGTGTCCTTGGCAGCTGCTGACTCACCGTGCCACATCCCTGCTCTCTGCCTCAGTTTCCCTAGTTGTCCAGTGAAGTCTGGACTAGGGGCTCCAGATATTGGGTGTTCATAGCACAGTAAAAAAATTATTTTTAATTTGATAACTGACACAGCATCGTCAACCCTTCACTTTGCAAAGAAAGGACATTAAGGTTTTAAAAAGCATCTCCCATCCCCACCATTTCCCAAAAGAAAGAATGTTTACTATGGGAGGAGTCCCAGCGTGCAAACTTAGGCTAAAGGACATCGATTGGAGGAAGAACCCAGGCCCATAAGGGGAAGGACTTGCTCGAGGTCACCCCCTAAGGCAGTGAGAGGGGCCCCAACTCCCAGTGCCTCCACCGTCCCCATCGTAGCTCCCTGCCTTTCAGAAAAGTATGGTTTATTGTAGACATGATATAGGCCCCTAAACAACCAGGATGCACTCTCCCTATTTTAATAAATCATCTATATTCAGAGGAGGATGGTGCCGAATGGTCGCCCCTCTTCTGCCATATGTACCCCTCCTCTTTCATACTTTCCCCTCAGGCCTTTATGCCTTCGCCAGGAAGTCCCATGTGACAAACAAGGGAAAGAAAACCTGACCCTCTCCCGGTAGTTATCACAGAAAGGCACAAGGCCAAGCTTCAAGCTTTTCACTTTTGGGTCGGGCTCGGTGCAGTCAGCCCACACACTGGCAGGTGGACCTCTCATTTCTGCCCGAGTCTGTGGTGACAGGCACGTTTGCTTATTTGAGCAGGTCACAGCAGATGAGGGGCTTTAGGAGGACGGGCCACACATGGGCTCCTCTGTGGTGGAGGGGGCTGGGTCTGGGAGAGCACCTGTGTCTGGGGGCAGCTTTCCCCATGGCCCAAGAGTGGACATTTCTGAGCCCCACCCAAGTTAGCACAGGCCAAGGGTGGGCACAGGGCCTGACCCAGAGCAGGCACTCAGAAACGTTGCTGTGACCAGGAGGGGAGGCAGGGCTTGGGGATAAGCTGTGCCCTGGCCAGGCTGCGATACTATGGAGGACATGCCAGGGGCGGGAGTGACGGAGGGCAGGGTGGGGGGTGAGTACTGAAGTTGGGGAGGTGAGTGTGGGGGTGCAGGATGTGTGGAGGCTTGGGGCCAACCCAGGGGCATGGGGTTTGGCTGAGACTCCTGTCACTGCCACTCACAGACGGGAAGTAGTGGGCAGTGCTGGGAAGAGGAGGACCAACAGCCTGTAGCCATGGGGGAAGGTCTCCCTCATCCCCTTACCCCCAGGGCCCTCCGAGAGAGTGGGAGCCCCATGAAGAGCCCTCTCCCGCAGCGTAAGATCAATGCCCCCAAGTCATGGTCAGTCCCTGTGGGCAGAGAACCAGGGTTCCCCTGGCCCTGGGCCAGTCCCTCACCCTCTCTGGGTCTCAGTGTCCTCACACATCAAAGAGCAGGTCACCACACTTTGTCCCCTCTGCCTCTCTCCTAGAGACCTACTGCCTATGGTTTCCAGGGTCTGCTGGGGCCAGGCTGATGCCCTTTCTTCCCCTAGCTCCAACGCCCCAGTCCTCTCTTCCTGGAGGCACTCTGACCTTCTTCCAGGAGCTCGGGTTCATGGCTAGCCCCCCTGCCTCAACCTGGGACCCTTAGCAAGTCCGTCCCAGCTCTGGACTTCCTCGAGTTCAGATGTAAAATGAGGATCTTGAAATGAGTGGTCATCCATTCCTTCCGGGTCTGGTTCCTTCTGTGGTGCTAATGCAAGCATTTAGGACCATGGGACAGAGCAGAGACGAGATGTTTAGTGAAGGAAGACCTCCCTGAAAACTGTAGCCTAGAATGTGCACCTGACACCCCGGGTGTTGAGACTCTGGGGGAGGTGGCAGGGAGGGTCTGGGAGGCCCGGGTAAAGTTAGGACCCCTTAAGGGCCAGTATCACATGCCCGCATTACCTGTTAGGTCTTCAGACTGATAGATCTCACTGATCCCATTTTCCAGATGAGAAAACTGAGTTTCAGGGCAATGAAGTAACTTGTACAAGTTACATGGTAGATCTCGGACTTCCATCCAGGACTGTGGGACCCCGGGAGCTTCTTTGAAGGTGGGAAGGGAGCAGAACCTAGAGTCAGGGTGGGTGACTGCGGGGGAGGAGGGGTGCACGGCTCACTCTCCCTGGGCTGAGAGAGGGCGTTTCTCCCTGGAAGAGGCAGACTCTGAAGCTGTTGATCTCTAAATTACAGCGTTGGCGCGCACCGGTTGCTGAGGCAACCGAGTTGTCCTGAACCCGGGAAGTGTATAAACATTGCCACAGATGCACAATTAGATCAGGAAGAAGAATAGAACAGAAAATAGAAACTTCCAGCCTTATATAATTCTGGGCCAAAATGTTACGGGAACCCAGGCCCGGCCAGCCCCGCCAGTCACCGGGGGCCCTGGGCAGCACCATCTCTTTCCTGGGGCCCCAGTGGAAGGGAGGTTTGGAGGGAGGGTCCTTGGGCCCAGCTGATGCACCAGCCACCCGCCACCCAGTGGGGTGAGGGGCCGCCTCCACTGAAACAGCTGGGGATGCTGACAGCCGAATCCTGCCTCTTACCAGCTTTCTCCTGCTCCCGGGAGGCTGGAAGGAAGGTAGGAGGGTGAGTGGCTCTAACTGAGCAGTACTATCTCCTTGGGTCCTTTGAGGTAGCGTTTTGAGCCCCATTTTACAGATGAAGAAAGTGAGGCTCAGAGACGTGAAATGGGTTGTCTGAAGGTGACACAGCTAGGCAGTGGGTGTGTCAGACTCCCCTACTGCAGGTCTCCACACCATAAACTCATCAATGTTGACAGCACCTGGTGGCTTAAGAATTAGACACACCTGGATTTGGATCCACTTACCAGCTGTGTGACCTTAAGCAGGTCACTTCCCTTCTCTGAGCCCCGGTTCTCTCACCTGTGACATGGGAATAGTGATGCCTGCACAGGAGCCAAAGCTCAGGGCTTGACCACCGTCCTAACCACCATTCCTCCATCTTGATCACCATTGGTGTCTTCACCCACCACTTCTCCCAACAAGTTTGGGGACAGGACAGGAACTGAGGGGAGGGTGCAGGTCCCAGCATTATCCAGTAGGACTTTCTGCAATGATGGATATGTCCTATGTCAGCTCTGTCCAGAAGGGTAGCCATTAGCCACGAGCACTTAAACTTGAAATGTGGCTAGTGCAACTGGGAAACTGAATTAAATTTTCATTTAAAGTAAATGTAAAGAGCCACAGGTGGCCAGGGGCTGCCATATTGGACAGCACAGCAGAATGTCCAGCCCCAGAAAGATCCAATAAGGCAGAGGCTGAACCTAGGCAAGTGAGCAAGGGCCAGAGCAGTTACAGCTCCGTCTGCTCAGGGCAAGAGGGACAAATGGTGGGAGGGTGGAGCCAAGATTGTCATCAGGAACCGCAACAGCGGCAAAGGAGTGTTGGAGGGGGCAGCATGAGGGGTCTAGGACTAAGACCTGGATACTAGTGGCCTCAGCTTCTAGCCTGGAGACCCCAATTCCGGAGCTAGGCTGGCCACGGAGGCACTGGCTCAGGTGACGACACCCCCTCTCTGTCTTCAGAACCACCTTCACTGTCACATTCTGCCCCCTGGGACAGAGGCGGTCTTGGGGTGCTAGTCCGGGCTGTTCCCCTTCTGAGCGTCTTTGGGCGGACGCCTTGCCACCCCAGCCCGGGCTCCCCGGAGCCCTCGGAGAGGCGGCGCCCACGGCAGCCACTCGGTCCTCGGCCCCTCTCACGTCTGGCTTCTGTCCCCAGGCCCTGCGTCTTCCCAGGTGACCACGTCGGCGTCAGGACATGCACGGGCACAGCCGGAACGGGCAGGCCCACGTGCCCCGGCGGAAACGCCGCAACCGCTTCGTCAAGAAGAACGGCCAATGCAACGTGTACTTCGCCAACCTGAGCAATAAGTCGCAGCGCTACATGGCGGACATCTTCACCACCTGCGTGGACACGCGCTGGCGCTACATGCTCATGATCTTTTCTGCGGCCTTCCTCGTCTCCTGGCTCTTTTTTGGCCTCCTCTTCTGGTGCATCGCCTTCTTCCACGGTGACCTGGAGGCTGGCCCCGCGGGGGCCCCGGCGGGCAGCAGTGGGGCAGCTCCGGTGAGCCCCAAGCCGTGCATCATGCACGTGAACGGCTTCCTGGGCGCCTTCCTGTTCTCGGTGGAGACGCAGACAACCATCGGCTATGGGTTCCGGTGCGTGACGGAGGAGTGCCCCCTGGCGGTCATCGCCGTGGTGGTCCAGTCCATCGTGGGCTGCGTCATCGACTCCTTCATGATCGGCACGATCATGGCCAAGATGGCGCGGCCCAAGAAGCGGGCGCAGACGCTGCTGTTCAGCCACCACGCGGTCATCTCGGTGCGCGACGGCAAGCTCTGCCTGATGTGGCGGGTGGGCAACCTGCGCAAGAGCCACATCGTGGAGGCCCACGTGCGGGCCCAGCTCATCAAGCCCTACATGACCCAGGAGGGCGAGTACCTGCCGCTGGACCAGCGGGACCTCAACGTGGGCTATGACATCGGCCTGGACCGCATCTTCCTGGTGTCGCCCATCATCATCGTCCACGAGATTGACGAGGACAGCCCGCTCTATGGCATGGGCAAGGAGGAGCTGGAGTCTGAGGACTTCGAGATTGTGGTCATCCTCGAGGGCATGGTGGAGGCCACCGCCATGACCACGCAGGCCCGCAGCTCCTACCTGGCCAGCGAGATCCTGTGGGGCCACCGCTTCGAGCCCGTGGTCTTTGAGGAGAAGAGCCACTACAAGGTGGACTACTCGCGCTTCCACAAGACCTACGAGGTGGCCGGCACGCCCTGCTGCTCCGCCCGGGAACTGCAGGAGAGCAAGATCACCGTGCTGCCCGCCCCGCCGCCCCCGCCCAGTGCCTTCTGCTACGAGAATGAGCTGGCCCTCATGAGCCAGGAGGAAGAGGAGATGGAGGAGGAAGCGGCAGCCGCCGCTGCGGCTGTGGCTGCGGGCCTGGGCCTGGAGGCGGGCTCCAAGGAGGAGGCGGGCATCATTCGAATGCTGGAGTTTGGCAGCCACCTGGATCTGGAACGCATGCAAGCCACCCTCCCGCTGGACAACATCTCCTATCGCAGGGAGTCGGCCATCTGACCTTCCGGCCCTGCCCTCGTCACCTCCCACAAGAGCCTCTGCGGGGGGTGGGATGTCGGAACACCCCCTCCACACTCAGGACAGAGCTGACCCTGGCTCCACGGACCTTCTGGAAGGAGGTGGGGGCTTCAAAGCTGGGGGACCCCTTCCTGCTGACTCCAGAGCCCAGGCCTGGGAAGGACCCAGGAAACCTTCGGCGCTATCAGCCTGGGTTCACCAGCGCCTACCTGCTGGCAGCTCAGGGACCCCAGACTCACCACCTTTTCCCCACAGACCCTTCAAGGACGTGCCCTTTTTGTTCTCAGAACCTTGGGGAAGGCGGCTGGACTGCTGGGGGGTGGGCATCATGGGGTTCTGGGGTGGGCAGGGGGTTAGTTTGGGGGGAGGTAGGGAGGGGTGCGTTTTTTTTTGTTTTGTTTTGGTTTTTTTTTGCATGACTGTGGCCTGTTGCTCATGACATTCTTTTGTAAATATATATAAATGGAGACAGATGGAGGCACCCGATCCACCTGCTGCCATTTGTACCTGCAGGACAAGGAGGTAGAGACCCTCTGCACCCCTCCCCACCCTGCCCATCATGCCCAGCCCCTTCCCCTGCCCAGCTGGCTGGTCCCTTGAGGTCCTCAAGGCCAGACATCTTGGCCCTGGATGGTGTTGTGTTTGGGTGCAGAGGTGGGACCCCAAGGAGCACGACAAGGGCCATCCCTCCCTGTGGTCCCTCTGGCCCCCATGCCCAGCCCAGATTGACAATGGAGTTTGTAACTATATATTTTTAATAAAGTATATGGTCCATTGGGGTAGGCTGGTTGAAGATGGAGGGTTGAGAAGAGAGAGAGAGAGAGAGAGAGAGAGCGAGAAATATGATGTGAATATGTCTGCATGTGGTATGTGTCTGGTACGTACCCTGTTCCCTTAAAATAAGACCTGGCCGGACAATCAGCTCTAATGCATCTTTTGGAACAAAAATTAATATGATCTGGGATGATATTGTATTGTATTGTATTATATTATATTATATTATACAAGACTCAGTCTTATAGTGAAATAAGACCGGGTCTTATATTAATTTTTGCTCCAAAAGACGCATTAGAGCTGATTGTCTGGCTAGGTCTTATTTTCGGGGAAACACGGGGTGTGTGTGTGTGTGTGTGTCTGTGCGCCCCTTTCTGAGACACTGACCCTTGGAGGGGACTTTATCACCTGCCATTATCCTTCCCAGTAGCCAATGGGAAGGATCCTGAGTGAGCCTCAGAGGTTTGAGTAGGTTCGAGTCAGAGCTTTGCTACTTTCTAGCTGTGAGGCTGTCAGCAAGCTGCCCATCAACTTGGCCTCAGTTTCATCATCTGTAGGATGGGATGAACCATACGTCTCTCCCAAAAGATGATGGACAGGAAAGCCCTGCATGGATGTCAGCCAACACTTTATAACTCAGGGAAAGTGGGTAGGGCCCATATGGCTTACCCCCCCCACACACACACACAGGCACATACAGACATTGGGGTGGACTGGTCAGGTTGGCCTTAGGACCATGTGATGGGAAGGGCTCTGGGGGCGGGCAGCCTGGAACCTGGGCATAGTCAGACTTGGGCTCTGCCTTGCTGTGGGATCTTGGGTAAGTCCCTTCCTGTCTCTGGGCTTCAGTTAGCCTGTGCTGAATAACAAGCCACCCCAAAACTTAGACAACAAGAATTTATTCTTTCTTAAGATTCTATGGGTTGTTTCTGGTTTGGTTTCTTCTGGGCTCACTCCAGCAGCTATGCTCAGCTGGAATGTCAGCTCAGCTGTAAGGTTCAAGATGGCCTCACCCACATGTCGGGCATTTGGTCTGGCTGTTGGTCAGGGGGCCTCGGTTCTCCTCCAGAGGCCTTTCTTTCTCCAATAGTTGACACCAAATTCCTGCATGGTGTCTTGGGGCAGCAACCTCTAAGAGCATGTAGGCAGAAGCTGCAAGGTCTCTCGAGCCTAGCCTTGAACTTGTATAACATCACGTCTACTGCATTCTATTGGCCAATCCAAGTCACAGGCCAGCCCACATTCAAAGGGCAGGAAATTAGGCTCTACCTCTTGGGAACATGGTCAAGTCACAGTGCAAAGGACATAGGCACCAGGGTGGAATGGTGCCCATAACTTGGTAATCTATCACAGAATCTTTGAGTCTGAGGGGTCGTTCCAGCTCCAACTCTATTCTACATGTCAACTGGTTACCCAACATTCGGTGTATAAGGAAACAGAAGGCAAGGCACCGTCCTCATTCCCAGGAATCCTCTACGCAAAGCTGCCAGCTACCTCAGGAAACACAGGGAACCAGCAGCCACGCTCACTCACTGTGAAGTACTGTGGGCTGCTTTGTGAATGACCACATTTCGCCAGCACTGGCAACACAGCTGCCATTTGGGTAAATCATTGTGCATCCCATGTGCTTTCACAGTTTAGTAAGAGAACCTGAGTTGTCTTTCCTGGAGATAGAGACTACCTAGGATCCAAGTCCTCCCAAAATAACTTATAATGTCTCTCATCTGCATAACACCTTTCATATCCTTTAGTTCACTGAACACCTACCAAACCCCAAGAGATAGGTAGGACATGGACTTGGCCTCAGATGAAGAAATGGAGGCCCAGATCTAAGGGACTGGCTTGACCCCAGGTCAGGACTGTCAGAAGCTGAGGGGCTTGCATCCCCCTTCACTGCCATCCTCCCTCAGGCAAGGGCTAAATCGGGGGGGGGCTGCCTCCTTTCCTCCCTTGCCCCATCCAGGTCTTCCAGAGTACACCTCTGAGGGCCTCCAGAGGCTACTCAGCAAGAGAAAAGCTCAGCTGTCCAGGTGCCTATACTCTCAGAAGAGCCCCTGACAGCCTTCTGCCAGGTGAGAGCACCCCGGGGTCTCACCCCCAACCCCACGGACTCATCAGAGATGTCACTCCACCCAGCCTTGCAGGCCCTGGAAGGACCTCACCAAGTCGCATGCTTTCCTGCCTGCTTCGTTCTCACTGATGCTTTGGCTCCCTGGGTAAGCAGCAGTAACTGAATAGGACCTCAGGCTTATGCACCCTTAGCCGCAGAGCCTTCAACCTGGAATACATCTTAGAGGTTGCCCAGCGCCCCACCCAAGAGGGCAAAGGGGTAAAGAGGAACAGGCAGGGCCCACCCTAAGAGGGCCTCCCATCCAGAGCGGTGTGGGAGCACTCACGGTCCCTCCCGAACACTTTCACCGTCACCAGTTTCCCTCTTGCTCAGACACTGGTGACAGCGACTCCTCTAGGAGGGCCCGTCCCTTTGTTAACACGTGAGGGTGACCTGGGGGACACAGGAGAGGCAAGTTTTGACAAGAGTCCAAAGCAAGGACTTTCTGGGGTGCTAGAGTGGACTGCCATTGCGGGCACTGGGGGTGGGCACAGGGAGGGCACGGGGACCGGGGCCACAGGGGTGTGGAGAGGTGAGCACACAGCTGCGGGGGGGGGGGGGGGGGGCTGGGAGTTTCCACAGCAAACTCCTGCTCGGCTGCTCTGCGCTGACTCACCTTCCGCTCCCACCTGTCCCCCTTCCAGCGCCCTCCCACCTGCCTTCCCCCACCCCTGCTCGCTGGCTGGCAGCTCTGCTCATCTCCCTCACTTCGCTCTAGGCTCCTGGCAGCACTGAAAGAACGGGATCACTGCATCTGGGGGTGTAAGAACCTTAGACATCACGGAGCGTGGAATCACGGAAATGGGCTGGCTGAGGGGGTCTTGGAGGTGCTGCAGAGCCCTCCCTCACCCCACCCCACAGCCCAGGGGAGTGGTGGGCAGCAGGGAAAGAAGGAAGGGGATAACAGGTAAGAGAAAGGGAGGAAAGGGGTGGTAGAGAGAGTAAGAGGGCTTGGTCTAATGAAGCTGCAAACCTCGCCCTCGTCTTGTGGAAAATCCCACCATTTAGTGCTTGGATGTTCACCTTTGCTTCCTTCCCGCCAGCTTCTGAAAACCTTATTTTCCCTATGAACTCAAATTGCTTAAAGAAACAGAAAAGAACCTAGACGGCATTCAACTCAGCTGTTTCATCTGGTCAAACTCCCGTCTTCTGTTTGTTAGTCCTTAATTAGATCGCGCGGCTGTGATTGAGCCTTTCTTCCTACGTCTGGCTTTTCTTACTGTAGTTTATTTCTGGGTACTGACTTCTCTTGGTATTGATCGATTCTACGTATTTTCCATTTTTAATGACAACACAATGTTCATAAAATCATAGAGCTCAGAGGGCCAACCCCTCATTTACAGGTGGGGAAACTGAGGCCTAGAGGGAAATAACCTGGAACCCCCTCTGCTGGATCCCAGCCCTTCCCACAACCACACACAGAACCAGCTACATAATTTGTGGGGGTCCGTTGCAAAATGAAAATGTGTGCCCCTTGTTCAAAAGTCGGGAAAAGTGTGCCATTAAGGCACTAAAATATAGTTTTTCCTTTCTTCAGATTACCTCTTCTGCTTACTCATATGTGCCTGCTGCATTGTCCCACTGGACTTCGCCTACAAAACACAAGTTCCAAGAGAAAATAAAGAATTTCAAGGCAGAGACCACAGAGCGGTAAAGCCAGCCTGGGTCCCTCCCATGAAGCGGGCCCTCTGATGAGCTCTGCTGGCTGCAGCATTTGAATCTCTCCACAGAACAGTGTAGCCCTGGGTCCAAGGACGGGAAAGGGGAGAAGTTTCAAACCCAGCTCCTCCTCCACAGCTTCTCAAGGAGGCTGCGGGCTGAGAGGGTGAGCACAGATGAGGAGGAATGGCTGGCAATGGAGCATAGCGGTGGCACCAGGGCACAGAGCCAAGAGCGCTGGCATTTATGTGCCTAATTACACAGAGGAAAGATCATGGATGTGAGAGCCCAGGGGTCCTAGGTTTGAATTCTGCCGCTACCACTTACTAGCTATGTGACTTCGGGCAAGTTGATTTGTCTCTGTACCTGTTTCCTCATCTGTTAAAAAGGGCCATTCATATCTATGTCACAGGCTTGGTTTTGTGAATTGAATGAGATCTCACATGTGACCAGTCATGGCATGGTGTTGGGTATATTAGGGGACCCAAATAAAAAGCCTTCCAGAAAGGATTCTGATGGATTTACAATATGAGACACAGTTTGAAAACTGACCTCTGAGTTCCTGGCAGCCATGCAAAAAAGGAAACGTGATAGATCACTTAGCTCCCAGGTATGGGGACTGGAAGGCTAGAGACGGAGCTTGGGTTCTGACTTACTGTGTGGTCCTGGGTAATCTCATCCCTTCTCTGATCTTCATTTTCCCCACCTTCAAAGTTAGACATTGGACCTAATGACTCCTCGGGCCCTGACATGTCAGACAACCGGGGGTTCTATTCCTGTGTCCTTTAGAAGATGGCAGGCGGTCTGGGGAGAGGGTAGGAGAGGACAGAACTGGCACTTGGCAAAACTAGGAGGATGCCCGTCTATCTCTGCTCCCTCTTGGAATCACTGGCAACCCCCAGGACCCACCCCTCACTCCATTCATTGACTGCTTCAAATCTGGTATAAAAACCCCTACACATGCCCCAGTGGGAGGCCCCCAACCAGAGGCATTTTGCCTGGGTCATGTTCATCAGCACACCCATTACAGATTTCAGAGGGCTTCTGGGTCATTCATTCATTTCTTCATTCAACAAATATTTGCTGAGTACCTGCTATGAGCAAGGGAAGACCCTGGTCTAGGAGAGGGGATTCAGCGCTGAACCAAACAGGCAAAGATGTGGCTGGGGCCTGGGCCCCCAGCCCTTGAACCCTGGGCTGTGGTGCTGGGAAGGAGCCCTGGGCTGGGCCCTGAGGCCCCAGGTGGGACCGTGGACAATCCCTGCCACTCCCTGCTCAAGCTTGGGCTAGCGGCTAGGGCTCCCTGGGTACTGTCACCATAGCTGTCCACTGCAGCTGCAGGTGCTATGGCAATGGGGCAGGTAGGCTGGAGTCCCTGCTGGATGGAAGCTGTTGTCAGCTCTCGCAGTTCCCATAGTGGGAAGCAGGCCAAGAGGGGACCCTTGGGGACCCCATGGATAGAGGAAAGACAGGCCCAGGGACGGGGTTTGAGACGTGACGCTGCGGCGCAGGTGCAGAGCCCCATCCAGAACCAGGCTCCTGACTCCCTGCCTGTCACTAAGATCCAGTCTTCCTGGATGTGGTCCCGTGGAATGAGGGTCTGGAGGCCAACACCTGCCCCTCGTGTTTCTGGGGCCTTCCCTGCCTAGCAGAGCAGAGGCTCAGATCACTGTCCTCCCCTTCTCAGCTCTACGACCTTCCCAGGCCTGTCTGAGCCCCCTCCTTCCTCCCCTCCTGGGCCTCCCTGTCGACACCTGGTCTGGGGGCTCAGGGTGAGTCCATGGACGTGAGAGAGGGCTCAGGGAGTGGTGACAGAATGGAGGGGATGTTATACACGGATGTGGGAGCAGGTGACAGAGATGGGGGAGAGAGAGAGATTCAGACAGAGAGGCTGAGACAGTTATAGAGTTAGAGACAGAAAAATGGAGAGAGACAATGGCTGTGAGAGGGAGGCCAGGGAAGAACAGAGCAGCAGGCAGGGGAGGCAGAGTGAGTGCTAACTGACCAAGACAAGTGCTGCTCGCAGTTGGAAGGGAGGGAGACACCCGCTCACTAAGTCGGCATGGAGAGCAAGAGGGCCTTGGGGTTGGGGCACATGGATTTGGAGGGGAAGATGGTTGGTGGCCTCCCACCCCACTACGGCCTGCATCCAGGGAAGCAGCTGCATGCTCTGGGGGCCCAAGGACGGAGAAACCTGAGGCCTGCATCCAGCCAGGCAGAGAGAAGGGGAGACCCCTTCCTGTGGGCTGTCGCTCAGTGAGGGGTGTCCCTGAGGAGACTCCTTGGAGGTGCTGAGTGGTGGTGGGTGCTCCACGGAAAAACCGGAGAGGCCAGGGCACCTTGCCCATGGAGCACAGCCCTGAGTCCCAGGGCAGTGTGGGCCGGGTGGGGGTGGGGTCCTGCAGTGCTGGGCTCCCTGCGGAGGCCTTACAGGGCCTGGACCACGAAGCCCACTAAAACCCAAGTTGGAGCGGAACATCCCAGAGACCAGCAGGGACAAAGAAGCCCACGCCCCAGCTTCGTGTGTTGGGGACAGGGGACAGGCCTATCCTGGCTCAGCAGCTGTGCCACCTGAACCTCTTTCCTTACCTGTGAGATGGGGATACTGACAGTGGCCCCTGGAGCCACATTCAAGGGTTCAAGGCCATGTGGGGCAGAGACAGGCAGCAACTCACCCCCATCCCATCGTGTACACCCAACCAGCCTCCTGCTACAGTTGGAGGTTAATCTCACTGTTCCTTACGTGGTCACCATCACAATCACAACCCCCGAATCTTTTATTTATTTTATTTTTTTGACACTCCCCAGCAGCCCTGTGAAGGGGATTCTCTTACTTATCCCCACTTTACAGATGAGGAGGCTCGGAGAGGCATCCCAAGGTTACGCACACCTTGGTACTCTACCTGGGCTTTCTGTCCTGGAGTTGGTGGCATTTCAGCCCCTGAGCCATGGGGAAGTGGGGGGCTGATAGGACAGTAAGGTGGGCGAAGGGGGTGCAAGTGGTGGGAAGACAGTTGCTACTGTGGGGCTGGGCCAGGCAAGAAGGTGAGGGCAACAGACTGAAGATCGGGGGCCTCTCCCTGCAGGCGGTGGGGAGCCGTGGCCCGTCTTGGAGCCAGTGACGGAGAGGCATGCAGGAAGCTGTGTGTGAGCTGAGTGGGCTGCAGTGGGAGGTGGGCAGGGATGGGAGGCTGGCAGTCCAGGGCAGGCAGAGTGGCAGCCCGGATGGGGTCCGGCCTCCATGTAGTCTTTGAGCCTCCTCTGGGGTCTCTGAAGGAAGCTGGATGGGGCAGCAGGCACAGGACGCTGCCAGAGGAGTGGGGCAGGGTGGGGGGCAGGGTGGGGGGCAGCGGGACAGATTAGTGACAGGAAAATGGAAGGGATGGACTGGCTCCTGTCTTCTCCATGACAGGTGCGAGGAGGAGGGAGGACACGGGCAATTGAGTACAGTGAATGCCAAAAGCGGAAACCCGAGAGGATGGACGCGGCTATTTATGGCCCAGTTCCTACAGGAGAGGAGTGAGTAAGGAGGGGCTGCCAATGGCCTTGCCACCAACCCCTGGCAGCCTAGAACCCAGGCGCAGAGGGAAAGGAATGAGGCTTCGGTCTTTGGCTAAGGAATGCCCCGGCTGACTGTTGCATCAGGAAGCAGGCAGCAGAAAGGGCAGGACTCGAGCCCACGGCCTCAGTCTGGGTTGTCCCCGGTGAGACTCTTCCCTCTCTGGGCTTCTGTGAGAACAACAGAATAATCACAGTCCCTCTGTCACAGGGACAGCCATGACGACGATGACGAGTGGACAGGCATAGTGTATGTCAAGCCCGCCACATGGTGTCAGGCACAGAGTCTGGGCTCAGTAAACACGCACTCCTTCCCTTCCCTTGGAGATAGGCGGGCCTCACTTGACCTGGAGAATAGGTCTGAGGGAGGCAGCCGGCAGGGGAAGGCAGGCTTGGAACACTCCCTCTGTCACCCTCGCCATCTCCCCACCCCCAACTCTGTCAGTCTCCCCAGGAGACATGTAACACAGCGTCAAGATTGGACAGACCCTTTGAGACCTGACCCCATCTCCTCGAATTTATAGATGGGGAGACCAAGGCCTGGAAAGGGGAAGGGATGTGCCTTAGTCCTGCGGTAATTTGGATGACCAGCCAAGGCCAGAATATCCCAGGTCTGACCTTTCTTCACCTCAGGCCCATCTGGGAGGTGGGGATGACGATAGCTTCTTGCAGGGCCACAGGGGCTCGCTGAACTAATATGTGAGAGGGCTCGGCACACAGTAGGTGCTCCAGAAACAGTGTACCTTCTACTTACTGAGGTTGCACTCACCTACACTGCAGTGGTTAGGAGCAGTCTCGGGTGTCATCCAACCCAGGCTGAATCCGGGCTCTGCCGTTGCTGCTGAGTGACTTTGGACATGTGACTTGGCCTCTCTGAACCTGGGTCTGTTCCGTACACCCGGGGAAGCTCAAGCTCCCACCTCACAGGGCGGCTGCGAGGATAGAGGGGAATGTATGCAGCATCAGGCCCCCCGCCCCCTGGGCAGCTGCTGTCCTCTCCCTCAGCCTTGAACCCCACCATCCATGCCCACATCTTGCCACTCCTGCATGCTGGAGAGCCTGGCCCTAAAGAGACTGAGGCAATCTCTCCCACCTGGCAGGGATATGACTCTAGCTCACCTCAGGCCCCCCAAATAGAGCCCTATTTGAGCTTCCCGCTTCTCTATGGACAGGCCCAGAGCGCAGTTCGAGGGCATGTGACTGCTGAGGGTCTGCACCAAGCCCTCTCTTTCCCTCCCGCATTCTGCCAGGCGCTAACCTTGGGCCTCTCCTGCTTTCTGGTAACTGTTTCCCGTCCTGGGCACCCAAGGCCTTCCACCGAGGCTAGGCTGCCTGCCCGTCTTGGCCCAGTTCCAATTGAGGGTCTCAGTGCCACCTGGACACCGTTTCTCCCATAGGGCCCAGGACCATCATCTTAATCAGGATCCCCAAATTCTTTATTGTATTATTCAAATGAAGTCCCCTGGGCCTTCGAGCCAGTCCGTGTTTCCATAGCCCCGTCCCAGAGAGAACAGAAGTCCTCCCAGAGGCAGAAGGAGGGAGACAGGACTGCTAGACAAGGGGTGCAGCCAGCTTATTCACTCAGCCCCACAGAACCTTCTCCCGAGTGCTACCCACTGCTGGCTACCTCAGTGCCTTTGCACCCGTGGATCCCCTGGAACGCTCTTCTCCATCTCCAGCTAGGACTGGAACCCAGATGGCCTGGATCCAGAGCCCATGATCTTAACCACTCTGTGGTCACTGACATCCAAACGGAGGGATGGTGTGTGCAAAACATGGCATTACGAAAGAGGGGGCGGCTATCACCGGGCAGGTTTTTGGTTTCCAAAGACACTAGGGGACTTCACTCTTTCCCGTTTTACAGATAAGAAACAGGCCCAGGAAAGTGAAATCACTTGCCTGAGATTATACACCAGTGAGTGAGACAGCTGGAATTTGAGCCCTAGGGGTTCTGCGTCCAGAGTCCATACCTGCACCCTCATAGCTGGCCTCTGGGCAGGGGCTCAGAAGAGGTTTGCGGGATGAGAGTTCAATAAATGAACGGATGGGAGTCTCGCCTGCCCGCCCACTGCTCACCAGCTGTGCATCGTGGCGCAAATCCCCTCGCTCAGTATGGCTGCCTCACCTGTCCCAGTGGAGCTGAGAACTTCCCCAGGGGTTGGGGAAGCCCACATCTTGGGACCCTTCAATCCTCAGATCCTAGGTCTGGTGAGTTGGTGGTGGGGAGGGGTGGAGATGGGTGGGAGGTGGGCGGTGGGGGCGGGGGGGCAGGTGGAAGTCCAGAGGGGCTGAGAAGAAAGAAGGGAGAAGGGAGGGAGGAAACCGGGAACCAGGCGTGGGAGAAGGCGCCCGGGGAGGAAAAGGTCCACCCTCTCCAACCTCCGCCAACTTCTCGTCAGATGCAAGCACAGAACTCGGGCTCTGCTGAGGCTGTGTGACCTCAGGCAAACCACCCACATCTCTGAGTCTCAGCTTTCTTATCTGTAGGATGCGGCAATAGTAGCACTCAGCTTAGCTAATGGCAGTTGTTATTTTTATCCACATCCTTCTCAGTTCTCCTTTCAGTGCTGTGCACATGTTGTCCTCACCAGACAGTTGGCAAAGCCCCTTTCTACTCATCACCTGTAGTGGCCCAGCTCTTGCCCTGGGAGGTACTGGGACCCAGTTTGACAAGTGAGAAAATAGGCTCGCAGCGTGAACGGCCTGTCCGAGGCCCCTCAGCTGATCAGCGCAGGCCCTCACCTGGACCCTGAGGCTTGAGTTCCTTCCACCACAGCAGCTGCTGGTTGAATTGGATGAAGGCGGGGGAGGGGACAGTTCCTGGCCTCCATTTCCCCTCCTGCCGCAGAGAGCACCACAATGCTCTCACTCTCCCCTTCCCAGGGAAGTCCACGCCAGACAAGTGAACTTCTCGCCTCGCCTCCTCCGCCTGGTGCGGTCCTCAGGGTTCTGCAACGTCCCCAGGGTGGGGTGCAGGGAGCTCCCACAGCGCCGCCCCGTGGCGGCCTTGGGGACCGCAGGCTGCGGGCGTGGCCCCTGCCCCTCTGCTCTCTTGGTCTCTGAGGCTTGCGCCCTGCCCGGCCCTATCTCTGTGTCCATACCTGCCCACATCCTTCTTCCTCTCCAGCGCAAACATCCAGAGGGCTCCTTCACCACCTCCAGGCAGGACTCACCCGCTCATGCGGAGATCCAAGCTCGGAAAGTGAAGTGACTTCCAAGGTCACGTGCAGCCAGGACAAGACAGAAGGGTTGGAGGCAGGATTTGAGTCCAGGTGTGACGTCGTCCCCATATGTTGGAGGAGCATCGGAGTTTGTGAAGTGCTTTTCACAGGCATTACCCAGCCCAGTGTTGCTCCCCTGTGGCCCCCAGTCCACCCAGAGCCTACTCACAGACCGCGCCGTCCAGTGCATTGGCCACTACCCACACTGAGCCCCTTGACACGTAGCTGGTCCAAGTTGAGATGCGCGGTAAATGTAAAACACACACCGGATTTCAAAGGCTTAGTAAAAAAGAATACAAAATACCTTATTAATATTTTTATTATCGATTATACATTTAAAGGATTTTTGATAGATTGGGTTAAGTAAAATGTATAATTAAACACATTTTATTTATATATTCAATCTATTTATTAAATATATATGTATTCTATATCTTAAAATATATAAAGATATAATTTAAATTTCTAGAAGGAACATTTCACCTGTTTCTTTTTACCTTTTCATGTAATTCCTAGCAAATTTTAATTGACAAATGGGGCTCACATAGTTCAGTGCTCACAGGACAGCATTGGACTAAACTGACCCAAAGTCCCCAATCCTGAGCCCCACCCGAGACCCCTTACAGTCTGCCTGAGGTGAGGCCCAAGGACCTGCATTTTAACAAGGTCTCTTCAGGGATTCTGCGGACCACCAAGGTCTGGTTTAAGCTCCAGGACTGTGTCTGGCTTGTTCACGATTATCGTTCTCAGGATCTGGCATGGGGCCTGGCACAAAGTAGGTGCTCCTTAAATATTTGCTGAATGAATGATCTCATCCAAAGCTCATGGTAAGTAAGTAGAGAAGATAAGACATTTTAAAAAATATTAATAGTAACTACGGAGTTTTTGTGCACCAGCTGAAAACCCAAATTGACCTTTATGTCCTTTAATATGACCTCAATATAGAAAACAAAACAAGGAGAAATGAACAAATCCATGGTCATAATTAGAGATTTTATCACAACTTTTTCAATGACCGATATATCAAAAAGCTAAAAGAATCACTAAGGAGAGGAAAGATGTCCAATTTACTGTTAAAGAACATTATCTCAATAATCACATCAAACAATATTTTTATATAAAGGACAAATGACCTGGTTCCTTCAACAAATAACTTACAAGGAAAATAAAAGAGATAAAGTGGGAACCTATAAATTGAATGAGACTTAAAAGAAAATTGACCATTTACTCTCATAGGCCTTATTTAGATCCTGATTCAAACAAATTGTGAAAAATGACATTTGATGATGTTAGAGAGTTGCTGTTATAGGCTGGTAATAAGATTGTTTGCCATCTTCTTTTAGATACACATATTTTAATATTTAGGGATTAATTCCTATGACATATAGGATTTGCTTCAAAATAATATGGGATGGGGAGCCTGTGGGGACAAACACGCTGCTTTAGTATATATCTAAGCTGGTTGATGGGTTCATGGGGGTCCATTTTATATGATTCTGTACTTTTGTATATGTTAAAAAGTTTCCATAACATAAATATTTTTAAAATAATAAATCAAGTCACCTCTCACGAAGGCCAACTGGTAGTTTGGAAGTGATTTGACCCAGATAAGATGAAGGGGGGAGGCAAATAAATTGTCCTTTGTCTGGAAAAAGATCAAAGCCAAAAGGTTTATTACTAAATTAAAAGCAGACAAACTAGGCTTCAAGACAAAAGCATTATTAGAAACAAAGAAGGAATTTATAACTCCAAGAAGGTATAACAATTCCAAACTCTTATTCACTTGATAATATAACCTCAAAATACATAAAGCAAGACAAGAAGACATTAACAAACCCATCATCAGAATCAGAGATTTTATCACAACTCTTTCAATGACTGACATATCAAGAAGATAAAAGAATCACTAAGGATATAGAAGATACAAACAAGACAGATAGTCAGTATCATTAGTAATCAGGAAAATGCAAATTAAAGCCACAATGAGTTGGAATTTTACTCCCACAAGCTTGGCAAAAATTATAAAGTTGAACAGTTCCACATTTGACCAGGATGTGGCTTGGTGGGGACTCATCCACTCTGGGTGGGAGTAAAAATTGGTTCCATCTCCTTGGAAAATAGTTTAGCCTTGCCTAATAAAGGCTAAACATGTTGTACACACGATGATTTAGCAATTCTCATCCTAAACTTATTATTTAAGAATACATATATATGTGGTCAATCTGTAAGGAAAATCAGAGGAGGGAGGAAGGTGTAGCTGCAGAGAGATGCACGGGTGTGCTTTAAGGTGTTGGCAATTTAGGGTGGGGGTGAGTACATGGGTGTCTGTATTGTTTTTCTTTTAAATGCTTATCTTTTGCATGTATATCTTACAATAAAAATTCTATGCCTACATATTTGCACATATGACATCTGTATGTAAATGCATAAGAGGTTGTAAGGAGACCACTCCCCCAGACTGTTCACAGCAGCTCTTCCTTACAGAGTGTTGTTAGGGGTGGGGGAGAAAGGAGGGAACTCATATTTTGTTTCAAATATTTCTGGCTTGTTTGCATGTTTTTACAGTACATGTGTATGACCCATGTAAAAACAAAAGCAAAAACAAAACCTGAATAACATTAATATGAGTAGAGTGAAAATGCCACAAAGGTGTTTTAGGAGGCAGGCTGGTGGAATGGAATAAGAACCTCAAATTTCTGGTGTGTCACGTGATTTCCCTGAGGCTCAATTTCCTCATCTGTCAAATGGGCCCATCTTAGGGGTTCTCTGGAGAACCGGGTGTGATGAGATGGGTGAGAGCCTGGCTCAGCCCTGGGTGCACAGTGAATGTTCAATACCTGGGAACACTCGTAAGAGAGGAATGAGTATTTTGGGGATTTAGAGGAGGGGGACAAAGAGTGTGGCATTTGGAACAGAACTTCAGCTGGAGGATGGGGAGGCCTTCTGGGGGAGGTGATATGTGTGTGCCAGGCCTTGGGGAAGTGGGAGAATGTGGAGATGGGGGTAAAGAATGACATTTGGCTTAGAAAATGGGGTCATGGTAGACTGGGCTTTCTAGTTCTGAGGATGAGGGCAGTGCTAGAGGATGGGGTGGGAAGGGGAGAAGCTTTCCTCAGGACCAAGCAGAAGAGAGGATAGGGGCTAGCACAGGCTTTATTTGGAACCAGAGAAGGCATGCAAATATATGCAAAAGACCATGCAAATGAGACAGGCTGGTGGCCGATGGGAAGAGGCCCCAGCTGGTGATTTTATTCCCAAAGTGTGGTCCAGAACCACCTGTGACAGAATCACCTGGAAAACTTATCCTGCTCCCCCGCCACCCCCAGACCTGCTGCTTCCATCCTCTGGGGCTGCAGCCCAGGAATCCACAAGGTTCAGTTGCTCCCAGGTGATTATTTACTTCCTCACTAATTTATTAAACATACACATGGTAATACATTATAATTATAACACATTATAATATATGCACATTATAATATATACTATAAACATTCAACAGAAAAGTAAGTCTCCTCATTCTCCAGCCCCATGCCCAGAGGTAACCACCAGTACTAGTTCCTGTGTGTGCTTCTGGAAGCTACTCTGCACATTCCCAGGTGATTCCCTCTGAACTTTCAGGTCCATAGCGTCTTAGAATCTTAGGGTGATGTCTCTAGGCCACTCACAAACTAAACTGTCACTCACTCGTGTCTTTGTTCACTCATTCAAAACTCACTAGGGGCCTGCTGAATGCCAGGCCCATGCCAGGCACAGGGGAGACCCCAGTCTGGCCCCCAGGAGCTCACACAAGAAGGGGAGCCATTCGCAAAAGGCAGCACTTCCCAGGGGTTAGTGCTCAGTTCTGCAGTCAAGGGGCCTGAGTTTAGCAAGACGCCACTCCCTGAGCCCATTTTCGCATCTGTAGCAGTAATGATCTGGCTCTCAGGGCAGCGATGCTGTGGGTCAAGAGTTTCATGTAATGATGGGAGCTGAGCAGGCTCTTCAATAAATTCTGGTTTCCTTCCAGAAGACAGGGCCCTGCCTAGAACAGAGGCAATGGGAAGAAGGAGATTTTTTTTTCCAACACAGGTTGGCCAGGCGTGGGGCCGTGGGTGTGAGTCGAAGGTGGGAAGGGGGACTTCTTATCTCTCCCTGCTCTCAGGCAGAGATCTCTCCAGGCTGGGGTTTGGGGTGCTCTAGGGCCTGGGAGGGCAGCTGTGATTACAGTAGAAGGTCCACAGCCTTGGGCCTGCTGTTCAGGGCCTCTAGGGTGGTAGAGGAGCCCAGCATCATCTCCAAGTTCACTCTGGGTCTCTCTGAATCAACCCTTACCTTGAAGGCCTGCTTCCTCCAGGCAGCCTTCCTGACTATTCCAACCAAAAGAGTCTTTCTGTCCCCAGCCCCGCCCACACTCAATATGCTCAATTCATTCCCCTCACATTCATCCAGGATAGGTGCATGCCCAGCCTGGTGGGTCTCTGCCTGGAGTGGGGGCTTGTCTCCCCACCAAAGAGGAAACTCAGTGGGGCTCCAGCACGTGGGGTGCCTGGCTGAATGTCTGAAGTAATTCCACAGAACTAGCTCCAGCCTCACCAGCCAGCCATGGAAGGGAGGGAAGAAGCCTTCCAGTCCCAACTGTAGATATTCTCACCCTACCGCTACCTTTGTTGTCAAGCTGTGAGCCTCTAAGCGAGATTGATTTTAAAACAATATATTTTTAAATCAACTCACTTTTTTTCACTTTAACAATTTTATGTTAAAAGGCCACTTTCTCTCCCTACCATAAGTGGAAATCGGTCTTGACTTGCCATATACAGAAGGTGAAGGTGGAACTCCTGCAATGCGGTGCTCCTGGCCATCAGCGCTGCTCGCTGAGAGCGAGATCAGGAAGCTGGGTCCACGCACTGGCACTAAATGGAGAGCTTCTGGCCTCATCAAAAGGGATGGTGAGAGCGTTGAAGAGGCAAACGCTCACGTGTGATCAGTGCTGCTTGGTGCTCTGTCCCAGGGGCTCTTGGGAGATGCGTGGAGGGATGGAGGGAAGCTGAGCGCACGCCACCCAGGACTAGAGGCTGGGCTGGATGCTTTAAACACCACCTCAGCTAGTCCTCAAGGCAGGTGTGTGTGCACCAGTTTCCCCGAGAAGGAAGCACCGGGACAGCTGCTGAGCACCGGGAACCCCCCTCTGTCAGGTTCCAAAGCCTGGCTATTTCCAGGCCAGCACATAATTCCGCCATGGCCTGGATCCTTCCAAGGCTGGACATTGAAGTGACACCGCCTCCCAGAAGCAAGCCTCGTTTACCAATTGCAAGTGAATACATTCAGGGCCCTTATAGGGATCGCAGGCTCCGGCCCAAGAGTTTCGAGGGGTCAGGGCCCTTCTTCTCTTCTCTCTGCGCGTGGCTCTCTGCCCACGGTCCGCCCCTGGCTTGGCACCCCCCACCCCGTGTAAGCGGGAGCGCCCCCGCACGGTGTAACCCAAACCCCGCGCCACCGCCGCGACCCGGCTGCAGAGCCCGCAGCGGCCACACAGGGGCAGCAGAAGAACGCCCTCCGCGCCGCCTGCCGCCTGAGTTCTAAGCCCGGGAGGCCTCCGGGAACGCTGCCAGAGGCCTGGGTCTGGAACCCCAGACAGGTCGCCTCACCTCAGGAGCCTCAGTTTCCCCTCTCTCAAATGGACTAGGCCGGCTGCAAGAGCCTTTTTCCCATGGCAATCCCTGAGCGAGCTTCGGTAACAAATGGAGAGGGGCTCTTGTGCCTGGTCCCTGCTCACAAAGCAGAGTCCTGCCTTGGTCTGACAGAAGCTTCTCATGCCCAGGTGGAGAAAAGGAGCCAGGGAAAAGAGGTGAGTCACATCTTACTCCTGCAGTCACACCAGACTCCAAGCCCCGTTCCAGTTTCTGGAGATCCCCCCAATGTACAGATGGGGGACCTGAGCCCCCAAAGAGGAGGGAATCTGCCCAGCTCTTACACTGAGGACAGGGCAAAGCTGAGCCTCTGTCTGACCAGTGCTTGCTCCCAGGGCCTCCCTCAAGATTTAAGGACTTAGCAACCTGTGGGGACAGAGCCCCAGAGAGTAGTTTACAGGCTCTCGGCCTCACGTGGAAGGGTGCTGGCTCGGGTGGTGAATGGCCGTCAGCTGTGGCTGATTGGCGGTCGGCTGTGGCCGGTTAGCCGATTGGCCGCTAATATAACTGCTGCGGCTACGGAGGAGAGCGGAGGAGAGCTGAAGAGGAGAGCGGAGAGAGAGGAAGAGTCGAGAGAGTGGAGGAGAGTCGTCGGTCGGTCGGTCGGTTGGTGGAAAAGCGGACGGCAGGTCGGCGTCCGGTGGGCCCAGCCTCCAGTGAGACTGTGGTGGTATGGCTCCCCTACCTATGGCTCCGTGGGTGTTCCTTTTTGGCCTCGCCATATCCTGCGTTCTTGTGTGGGGAGCGGGAGCTGAGACCCCGCAGGCCGCCCCGCCTGAAAGATGGCGCAGCGAGCAGGGTCTCCCGCATGACACAACCCCACCCCCACCCCTTACCTTTATTTGGAAAATTAAATGGAACAATAATTGGCAGTCCATTCTGCCTAGAGTGGGAAAAGCGAGAGGCTCCAAGGCCCCACGGAAGGTCCTGGACTCAGGGAACAGCCCCCCTTCACAATCCCTGGAGAATCTGCCACCCTGGGGCCTGGCCCTGCTGCCCAGAACCTGCTTCCCACCCGGCCCCTTCCAACATCTCCTCAGGGCCAGCATAACACAAGCCCTTTCAGCTCCCTCAGGAGGGAGTACAAAGCTGCGGGCCACCTTCACAGCCACTGAGTATGGCCCCTCCCACATACACAACACAACAGCCACGAGAGGAGATGAAGATACTGAGGTTCAGAGTAGGTCAGAGGCAAGGCCAGGACTTGAACCTCCCTCTCTCCAGGCCTGTGTACACCGTCGAGCTGTCCCCTTCATACCTCAGGACAGGAAAGGGAGCAGAGGGGATATTAGCTGAGCCCCTTCCCTGACCTGCAGTGCTTGCTTCGCTGGGTGCTCCAGCCACCCTGAGCCGCAGCACCATCAGGGCGCCCCACTTACGGAGGCGGATTGAGCCATGGCCACCCGAAGGAGCGAGCAGACTGGGGTTTGAACCCAGGTCAGCTTGGCTCCCGCACCTGGCGGGAGCCTCAGTTCTGATCCCCCTGCTGGGCAGGGGGCGAAGCAAGGGGTAGGCTGCTTTCCCATGGAGCCCCAGAGCCTAGAGAGCAACAAGGAGAGCAGGTTTCTAGTGTGGCCTGGGCGAGTCAGGGCACCACCCCATGCCTCATTTTCCCCAGCCCTACCCACTCACAGCACAAAAAAAGTACTGAAGAGAGCCTTCCAGCTGATCGGGGTGGCCTGTGCTGGCCAGTGTGGGAGAGTAGCATGGGCCAGGCTTCCAGGACCCCTCGGGTTGAGGGGAGAGGGCAGGATACAACCAGGGCCATCAGGGCCAGCATCAAGGGATACGGGGGGCGGGGGCAGGGGCAGAGCACAGGGGGTTGGTGTCATCATGGTGACAGCTCATTCCTCCTCCTCCACCCTGCACTCAGACCCAGGCAGTGCCCAGCCTTGGCAGAAGGTGGTGAAATACAGGATCCCGGCCTCCAGGGGCTGCCCTGGTCAGGGGAGTGTGTCAGCAGGACCGCCTGAGATTCCTCCCCCATCTTCTCATCCTCGTTGTCATCATCATCATCATCATCATCATCATCTTCAAAGAAATTCAAAGAACTTCCTGCATCGGGCCCACAGGCAAGTGCTAGGTGAGAAATCTTCCTGGGGTCCCTCTGCTGGGGTACGGGGAGCAGGCGGAGGCCTGACACTTAGCACGAATTCTCTGCCCGGGAGTCAGGGAGACTTCTCAGAGGAAGTGGCCTGTCCTCTGAGCTTTAAGAAACACGTATATAGTTCCACTCATATTCAGTACCTGGAGGAGTCAAGTTCACAGACAGTCAATAGAATGGTTGGAGGAGGGGAGGAGGGGGAGTTAGTGTTTAGTGGGCAAGGAGTTTCCGTTTGAGAAGATGATGGTTACACACCAACACGGGTGTACTTAGAGCCTTCGAACTGTACACTTCAAAATGGCTAAAATGGTAACTTTTAAGTTATGTATATTTTACCACGATTTAAAAAATTGTTTTCATTTAAAAAAATAAAGAAATGAGTAGGAATTGGCCAGGCAGAGCAGGGGAAAGGGAGTCCCCCAGAATTGTGGAAGAAGAGAGCGTGTCCCTAAAAGGCAAGGGCACTGAAGTGGGGCACAGAATGCCCAAGGGGAAGGAAGGGGGGCACTGGTAGGCAGGGTACAGCCCCCACAGTCCTGGCTTCTTTCTCACAGTCACCCATTATCCCGACACCTCCTGCCCCGACTGAGACCCCAACCTCCCCACACAAGAGTCACACTGGACAAGACCCTCCAGGGTCCCAAGACCTCTTGGTCATCAAACCTCAAGGAGTCTTACAGTCTTACAGTTCTCCTGCCTCCTACCCCACCTGTCACATACACCCCGGCCCTCTGGGAAGGTCTGTCCTCTGCTAAAAGCCTCCTGGGATGCCCATGGTCTACAAGATACAATCCAGAGGCTTTGGTCTGGCATTCCAGAAGCTAGGCACCTGGCCCCAGCTAACCTCTCCCATCACTTCTCGAGGGTTGCTGGACCCCATCCTGTGCCAGACCCTGTACTCGCTCTGTGGGCACCTGTGCCCACCTGAAGGAGCGGCCTCTCAGGAGCCTCTGCTCCCAGAAGTCCACACCCTGCCCATGACTTCTGTTCCCTTGGCCTTGGCCCTCCCTTCCTCTAAGAAGACCCTCTCCCTCTCCCATCCTCCAGTGTTCACCTTCTTCATCCTCTGACTGCTTCCTGCACAGCCTGCGAGGGCACCTTCCCAAAGGCCCTGTGAGTCCACAGGTAGGGTCAGCTCTCCACAAACGCCAGGCCCTTCCTAGTGCCAGCACACAGTAGTGGCTTAGGTGGTATCTGCCCAGGGATGAGTGTAAAGCAGCCTTTCTGTCCACCCTCTTATCTCAAGGGAGTAAGTTGGGCTGGTAGAGTCAGGAGCTCTGCATTCTGCACTGTCCAGATTTACTATGTGACCTCAGGCAAGCGGCTCCTCTCTCTGGGCTCTGGTTACAGCCTTCTAGGAAATGTGGCCTTCTGGGCAGTTGATCCCACGGGACGTGCTTTGTTGGACAGTAGTAAAGGCAGGGCAGAGGGAGTCATCAAGGGCCATGACCTGTGGGTGGGGCACAGTCAGTGACAGGGCGAAGGCCATCATCCCCACAGCAGAGTTTTCTGGGTGCTCACACTCAGTCACACACCTGTAGAGCTATGCTCCTGCCCTGGCCTCTGGAATGGCAGGGAGGGGCCGAGCTTTCTCACTACCACCAGCACCACCATCATCCTCTTCATCATCACCATCATTTTCATCACCACCATCATCCCCGTCCCTATCATCACCAAGAAGTTCAAAGAATTTCCTTCTCTGGAGGTCACCTCTGCCCGGAGACAAGCCTGCTTGCTCTTTCTGTGCTCAGTGGGCTGGACAAGGAGACCTTTCTAGACCCCTGGGAGGGGCCTGGAGGGAAACCCCGATGACTCTTTGTCCCTGACCTCTTCAGGGATGCAAGGGACCCCACTTTAGTGAGCATCTACTGTATATCAAGCCCTGGGCTTTATCTCTATAAGCTTCAAAGCAGATTCTTTCCCCATCTTATAGACGGGAAAACTGAGGCTCAGAGAGGTCCTGAGTGCAGAGGTGGGACTTACTCCCAAGTGTTTTCACCTTCAGTTTGCTCATCCCTGTGCATCTAGGCAAACAGCAAAAACAAAAGAGAAGTCTGTCCTCTGACAGCGGCCCCTCTTACAGCCCCGTGTGTCTGTCCCCTGCGGCCCCTCTCACAGCCTCATCTGTCCGTTCCCCTGCCTGGTGATCCTGTGTGCGAAGAGGCAGCCGCAGTGTAGTTAAGAGCCAGGCTCTGGAACCTTCCTGACCTGAGCAAATCACTGTGCCCTCAGCACCAGCATTCTCCAGCTGTTAAGTGGGGATGCTAATAGCAGCAGCTCCCATGCTGGCATGAGGCTAACCGGTCCAGTACGTGGAGAGAGCACTAGAACAGAGCTGGGCATAAAGCAGGCACTCAATAAGTGTCCGCTAGCAGAATTAGCATTTATGTCCCTGGCAGGCAAACCCTCCGCCCCCTTCAATGCCTTTCTGACCACCCTCCCAGGCCAAGCTGCTGTCTCACTCCTCCGTAGCCTTTCTCATCCTGTAAGGTAAGGACCATTTACTTCCCTGCACCTCCTCACCCCAGACCATGCCCCTCCTGAGAGCAGTGGGCTGGTGTCCCACAAGGCCCTGCCCTGCATCTGCGGTCCAGCCCAGGGCTAGCCCTGGCAGGCCCTCAGGTCAGCTGCTGATTGATGAGTGAGTGCACACACATTTCCTCCTCCCACTGCTGCTGGCCACCTCCTCACCACCCAGGACTCGGAGGAATCTCCCCTGACCTTCTGCTGCCCCCTCCCACAGCTCAGGGCTATGTCTTGTGAGCCTAGATCCCCCCCAGCCCTCATCCCTCCATCCTTCAAGCCCCCACTCAGGGAGGACCCCCCCCCGCCCCCCCCCCGTCCCCGCCCCCCCCCCATAATCTCTTCACCACCCTGCACACCTCCCAGCCTCAGCGCAGCCCTCCAGGAGCCTGGAGTCCTAACATCCCCTACCCACTGGCTGTGTGGTGTTGGGCAAGGCACTGTCTCTCTCTGAGCTCCAGGAAGTCAGCCATGAAAGGAGAAAGAGAACCCACCCCTTAATGGATTGCTCTGAGGATTAAAAAGAGAAGGTGGGGACTTCTGTAAACTGTAAAGAGTGGTGTGCTTCAGAGATCTGTATGGGGGCAGGGGCTGAATGCCTGCCAGCATAGGAATGGACCAACCATGGGTCAGTTAGAAACCCCTCCCCACTCTCAGGGGAACTGAGTTGAATTTCCCTGCTAGGGGAGGGAGGCTTGTGCCCTATGGCCTTGGAATCAGAAGGCCTGGGGTCAGTTCACTGGAGTTCATCCTGCCCTGGCCTGAGCCCCTGCTCTGGGCCAAGACCTGTGTCAGGCTCTGGGACCCAGGGGAATCCACAACTTCTGTCCTCAGAGAGCTGGGAGCCTGACGGAAAACAGTTCTGAAAACTCTTTACCACCACCCAGTGTGAACCAGGAAACCAGGCAAGGGAGGCATGACTGCCGTGGAGGCAGCGTGTGGGGTCCTATAGGGGTTCCCAGGAGAAGTGGCCCCAGGACTGGACTAAGGGGGTGCAGCCACTGCACACAGTAAACCGGAAGTGGTAGGAGTTGTTGCCGTCTCCCCCAGAACTCCCTGGTAAGGTCTCGAAAAGCTTCAGACAGGAGGCAAATTCAGTCTTGAAAGAAACTGCCATAATCCCATCAGAAAATAATCCCGTGAATTTAGTCAAAGAACCACTTCATTGAATTTCTTCCAAATCCAGACCTATTCATAAAGCCAGGGAGTCTGACAGCCGCTAAATTTAAAGTAAACTCCTAAACAATGCAATGAACGGGCCAGTTGTATCAAGTCCCTGATAAATCCTGTCGCAGTCATGCCAGTCCTATGACTGCTGTTCAGTCGGCTTATCCTTTCTTTCTTTTTTTTTTTTTTTTTTTACATAAAGTGTGATTCAGGCAAACAATAGTCCACTTTGGTCAAATTACCAGCAAGTTCAGGATGAAGAATGGCCTGCGTCAGTTAAATGAGAAATGTGTCATGACTTCTGGCCAGCTGGGGGTGGCTTTGTGTACCGACAAGGCCCGTGGGGGGCCGTGAGTCATGAATGTGAACTGGTCATTGGCTGCCCCCTGCACCCCAGCCTTGTGAGCTCTGGGTGTCATTCCCCAGCTCTGAGCCTCAGTGTCTGCATCTGAAAAATGGGGAGGCGGCTCTGAGGATTAAAATCAGGAAACCGAGGCGGGTGCCCTCCTAGAGAACCCCTCCTCCCCACCTCGCCCTCCTTTATCCAGGGCCTTATAGGAGAGGAGTCAGCAGCTCTGTAATATGGACCCTTAAACTTTTAATGTAATGTGATTTTTTGATGGACAGATTTTCAGGGGGATCAAAATTCAAGTATTACCAGAGGGGGTACAGTAAAAGTCTCCCTCCCATGCCTTTCCCCCAGCCACCCATTTTCTCTCCTGGAGGAGACCCTCACATCCCCAGGCTCTTATACTGCCAGCCAGAGATCCTCACAGAATAGAAACAGAAAAAAGATGGATGCTCGTCCTGTCTCCTCCCTGCCTTTTTACATACCGCAAACTTTTTTTCCACTAAACAGTACTTCATGTAGAGCAGGGGTGTCCAAACTTTTTTCAATGTTTTTCCCTGTTTCCAAGAGCCATATGCCGTAAAATACGCAAACAGCCGGGCCACTCACTCGAGGTGAAGGACGTATTGCCTCACCTGGTTTATTTAAGTAAACTAAATATATTTTTGGAATTTGCTGCGGGCCAATTAACAATGGATTGCGGGCCGCAGTTGGCCCGCAGGCCGCAGTTTGGACACCCCTGATGTAGAGCTTTTCCCGTTTGTACATTAAGAGCTTCCTCATTCATTTATGGTCCATTGGATTTATGTTCTATGATCTATTTTATCTGCCCCTTACTGATGGATATAAGTTGTTTCCAACACACACACATACACACACAGCTATGAATGGCCCTTTCCCTAGGCCGTTTCCCTCCTGTACAGTTAGACCTGGGCTTGGAACTCTGAAGGAAATGTGCAGTTGTCATTTTGATATATATTGTCGTTGTCCTCGTTAGGGGCCGTACTCATTTACCTTCCCATGGGTGAAGGTACCTATTTCCCCAGACCCTTACCATCAGTGTATTACCTGAATTTTGTATCTTTGCTGACAGGTGAGAGTGAAATCTCAGTGTAATTTCAGTTTGCATTTTTTTAAATTTTGAATGAGCCTACCACCTTTACCTGAGTTTCAAAAACCTTTGTATGTCCTTTTCGGTGAACAGTCTGTTCATATTCTTGGTCATTTTTATATTATATTGCTGGTATTTTTCTTATTGTTTCTATTTATTTTATAACTTTTTTTTTTTAAATATTGGGGAACAGTGTGTTTCTCCAGGGCCCATCAGCTCCACGTCATTGTCCTTCAGTGTAGTTGTGGAGGGCGCAGCTCAGCTCCAAGTCCACTGGCCTTTTCAATCTTAGTTGCAGGGGGCACAGCCCACCATCCCATGCGGGAATTGTACCGGCAACCTTGCTATTGAGAGCTCACGTTCTAACCAACGGAAACATCTGGTCACCCTCTTATTGTTTCTAGGTGTTCTTTGTATATTAAAGAAAGCATGATTTGCAAATATTTTTCTTCTGGACCTTTCCAGAGATATTCTATGCATGTAGAAGCCAAAATATATATGTTACAATGGGCTCTTTGAACTAGAGTTTGCTGGAGGTTCTTTGCAGGTCCAGGTGTCCGAGTAGGATTCCTCCAGGGAGAACCTTAGAGTTGGAGCTGAGGACCAGGGCTGGTGGCCTGTCTCCTTTCTGGTGCAGGAGCTAATGTCCCCCAGGTCTACCTGCATCAGCTTTCCTTAGGCCTTTGAGGGCAAGGGCCATGCCTGGGTTTAGCATCCAGGCCTCTCCCGGTCCACTGAACACTCCGCTTCAGGCTCCTAGTCCAGTGCTCTCTGTACTGCTCACTCTGTAATAATGTCTGCATGTTCCAAGCATGTGATGGGCCGAGCCACACCCTCTCTCTTCCTCCTACCCAAGGGCAGACAAAGAGTCTTTGGCCAGAGCTCAAATCACACCTCAGGCCTTATTCATACGGTGGGCTCATTCCTCTGCCTTTACTCCCCGTGGCGAACTCCTACACATCTTAAAGGCCCCGCTCCAGCGACGCATCCTCTGGGATGCCTTCCATGATTCCCATCTCCCTGTCTCATGGTTATGGTCACCTCATCTATGCCTGTATTTACCAGAGCAAGACCTGCGTTTCCCCATTTCTCTCTCCTCCAGAATCACTTGACACGAATTACCAAATGACTCATCAAAGGCAGATCCCTTCACCATTTTGGACCTAGTTTCCACATTTGAAAAAAAAAGATCAAAATATAAAGCCAACCACAAAGGGTTGTTGAGAGGATTAAATGAGTCAGTTCATGTAAAGCACTCGGCGCAGTGCCAGGCGTATCGCCAGGGCCCAGTATGTGGTAACTATTAATTAGTACTAACCCAGAGACCTTGGGCAAAGCACTTCTCCTCTCCTAGCCTCAGTTTCCTCCTCTATAAATTGAAGGGTGAAATAGACCTGGTGGATGACCATCTGTGGATGCCAAAACCACTGGGTAAAATGTTGATGGGAAGCTTTAAAACAGAAGGATGAGGTTAAGATCTAAAGCACTGATAACCTATACATCACTCAAAGGTGGAGTAGCCCAACGCTCTGTAGCTCCTGCCATGATGCCCTGGAGATTACACAACCTCATCTATGAAATATTCTCGATAAAATACTCAAATCAAATCAAGCCTCCAGTTTCTAGAGTCTGTATCTAATTACTTGTTTAGAGGAAATACTGGGGAAAATGGAACATGTTCAGTGACACCACTGGGATGCAGTCAACCCACTCGAGACCCTGGGAAACTCAGTCAGGAATATTATTCAGCCATAGAAAGGAATGAAGTGCTGATATGTGCTACTGCGTGGTTGACGCTTGAAAGCATTATGCTACGTGAAGTCAAGCCCAAGAGGTCACGTATTCTGTGATTCCAGAAAATATCTAGAATAGGCAAAAGACAAAAGTGGATTAGGGGTCACCAGGGGCTGGGAGAGAGCAGACATGGGGAGTGACTGCTAGTAGGTATGGGTTTTCTTTTGGGGGTGATAACAATGTTAGGGAGTGGCAATGGTGGTAAAACCTCATGAAGCTACGAAAAGCCACTGCACTGTATACTTTAAAATGGTGGGTTTTATGGTATGTGAATTATCTCACTGAGAGAGAGAAAGAGAGAGAGAGAGAGACTCACTTAAAAGACATATCAACCAGATATAATATGTGGGCCTCGTGTGGATACTGATTCAAACAAACCAACTATAAAAAGACATTTTAGAGACAAATAAAGGCAATTTGAACATGGACTACATATTAAATGATCTCATGAAAGAAGCAGTGTTACTTTTGGTAGGTGTAATAATGATTTTATTATGTGTGTTTGTAACAAAGTCCTTAGCTGGTAGAGATAATTACTGAAGTATTTAGAGGTGAAACGATATGCTCTTTGGAATTTCCTTTTTAAAAATCTATGTGGAGTGGGATGGATGAAACAAGAATGGAAAATGTTGATATTTGTTGAAAATTAGGAAAGGGTATATGGGTTCATTACACTGTATTTTCTCTACTTTTTAGTATTACTTAAAATTTCCATAATAAAAGGTAAAGCAAAAAAGGGATTGACTTTTATTTTCTTCTTTATATTTTATTGACTTCCTCAATTTTCTGTGATATTAATGAGTATATATTGTTTTTATAATCAGAAAACTGTATTAAGGCTATAAAATTACTGACGAGTTTGAACCAGCTGAACCCCCAACGTTGGGGCTTGGTCTCTGGCAAGCTCTGTCCACCCGGGGTCCCCCCAGGGCCAAGCCTCTGGGGCAGACAGTAGGGGCTCACCCTCGGGAAGGAGGGTACGCTGGCTGAATGGTTCCGCCTCACACTGCCTCTCTTCGTGAAGCCCAAACCCTCTCCCCAGCTCCCTTTAGCCCAACTGAGGCTGGTGGCCCTGAGCCTGGTGGTTAATCAACAGTCCCCCTTGGTGTTGAAACAGAGAGACCTGTCTCTGACTCTCTCTACCCGTGTGACCTTGGGAATCAACCTCTCAGACCTTGGCTTCCTCCCCTGTAAGAGGAGGAAAATAATAATTCCTACCTCAGGGCTATTGCAAGGATTGCATGAAAGAGGCTTATCCTAGATCAGGTGTTCAGTTAATGGGAACTTTATACAAGTGATATAAGCGCATTAGATGAAAATACAAGAACACAGAACGATAAAAAGCAAACCTCATGGGACCCCCACCCAGAGATAATAACCACAGTGAACATTTTCTTTCCAAGCCCTTTCCTATGCAAAATATTATGTTGTGCTTTTAAGTACAACTGTAATCCTGCTGTCACCACACATTTATATCTTGCTTTTATTCTCTTAATATTTTAACATATTTCCTCATATTATTATAAGCTGTTTGTAAACATAACTTTTAAATGGTTGTGTAATGTTCCATCGTGTTTGTGCTGTTCCCAACAGCACCCCACCTTTCCCCTCCCCCTCTTGTGGGACTTTTAGACTGGTTCCAATTTTCACCATTATAAAGAACTCCACAGTGAACACATATTCTGGATGACTTCCTTAGGACAGCTTTCCAGAAATGGAATTTCTGGTCCAATGGCCAGCACATTTGGAAACCTCTTGGCTAGATGGAAATGAATTGCTTTTTCAAAGAAGTGGTGCCCTTTAGTTTTGCCACCACCAGCAGGTTGGCATTTTCAACACAACTTTGCTAAAAAACAATCTCGGATAATCCAAAGAAGATTGAAACAGTTTCGTGAGGTAGGTGTCAGATGCAGAGGAGGGGAGGGTAACTTTCCCCAATCCCCAAGAGCTGGAATCACACTTCTTGGCCAGTCACTGTGCCCACCCCATCCCACGCACCCCCTGCGTTTCCTTAGCTGGAAGGGTGGGAGGTAGGGTCTGAGAGAAGTACAGAGAAGAAAACACTGGGGGAATCAGAGGCTCCCTCTCTCCCTCTGGGGGTCATTCCTTACTCCAGGGGATTTGAGCTTGGAATCCACCGACCCAATAGTTCTACATGTAAACTGGGGTGGAAGTGAGGAGGTGGGGTAGGGGGTGGTGGGATCCCCTCGCCCTAGAAGAGTCGACCTCCTGTTTAATCGGCCTACCGCGAGGACCGCCCTTGGAGGCTTCCTTGAGCAGGCACCGCTGATGGCTGGGGGCCCAGCCCACGTGGGGCGTGCGTGTCGGGGTAAGCATCCCCAGCACCTCACCCCGCAAGCACGAAAACCACGCACCCCCGGGGGCCAGGAAGCCGGGGCGTGGCCTAGAACCTGGGGGCGGGGCTGGAAGGTGATGTCATGGCCCTGCGCCCCTGCCGGTTCCCTCCTCCCTGCTCTGCGGTGCCCTCGCTGAGTCCTCACCTGGAGGGACAGGTGTGCGCATCAGAAGCCGACCCGCCAGTGTGAGGTGAGCATCAGCAGGAGGCTGGGGGCTGGGAGGAGGGTTCGGGGCGGGGGTCCTCTCTCCACCGAGAGGGGAGCCTGGTCATAGCAGGCTGGTCAAAGAGAAGGAACTGACGTAGGTCTGTGGGGGTACTGGTTACTCCCCAAACTCCTACCATGTCTCTTGGTTATAGTCACGTTGTCCTGAAAACATAGGCTTTGGAGGGATTTGAAGGAGAAGTGGAAGAGGAAGAGAAGAGGTTTCCAAATGTTTCAACCACAAATTTATTATTTTTTTGCATGTACCTTTTCTTTGTTGTAAAAGTTATATGTACCGATTGATTATTCGGTAAGTGGAAAAAGTAAGGAAGCCCTCACCCGTGGTACTAACACACACACAAAACCACTGTGGATATTTTGGTGTATTTCCTTCTCGTCTTTTCTATGCACAATCATTTTAGAGTATAATTTTATCATATTGTGTTTACAATTTTGGGGTCTTGATCTTCCCCCCTTAACATTGTGTCATAAGCATTTTCTCCTGTGGTTCTTAGTCATCTGTGTGTGTATCATCATTGTTTTTAATGGCTGCATAATGTTACATTTGAGGGATGGGCTATTGTTGGGACCATTCTGAACAGTCGAAGGAAGGTTTGGGGGCAAGACAGGGAGGTGTAATAGGAAAAAACATGGGCTCTGGGTCATGTAGGCCAAGACCAATGCCTCCAACAGTAGGATCTTGGGAAAGATCTTTGTTCTTTCTAAGCATTGATTTTCACATCTGGGAAATGGCTACATAAAGTTACTTCCCCAGGGTGTTGTGAGGTTGAAGTGAGCTAATTTATGTAGAAAGTCCTCCCTCATGCCCCATGGTTCTGTCAGTAAAAGGATCCATGTGTTTTTGATCTCTGTCTTCACCCTGGCTGCACTGACAGGTCATTTCTAAGACCTGTTCTGGGTTCTGGGTCTCCTACAGCAGATGCACTCCACAGGGCAGAGCCCACCACAAGGCCGGGCTGGGCATGACCCGGCTCTGCTCTCTATCACTGAATTAGTGCTAATTACATCTACACTCAGGTGACAGGCTCTGTGCTACCAGCTTTATGTCCATCACATCTTTTAACCCTCCTGGGGTGGGTGTTATTGCCACCCCAATTTCTGAGATGAGGAAACTGAGGCTTAGGAAGTTCTACAAACTCGCCCAGCTCCACTGCCCCGGAAGTAGCCGATTAAGGATTTGAGCCCAGTTTATTGAAGCAGGGTCTCTCCCACCAACGCCTCTCTAGTGAGAACTCACTGCAGGGGGCCTCCAATGCTGATGCAAACTTCAGTGCACACCCTGGCTGTGGAAATATTCTTGAGCAGGCATTTTGTATTCAAATGTATCAATATTTGTTATAACAGGTATATACGTTTTGCTGTGCTAATGTGTGTATTATAAAACATACATCCAAATGGAATCTTTGGAAGGCTAAGATTAAAAACTAAATAAGAATACAAATGCTGACTTTTTTCCTCCCCACACCCAGAGGATCTCTTAGTGAACTTCCCGGGTACAGTCATCTACTTTGGGGACAGCCACTTTAGTGGTCACCAGAATCCCCTGGATGCTTCCAGAGTGAATGAGCAGACTCTTGATGTCAGTGGGGACCTCAGATATGTGGGCTGGTCCCAGCTGGCACTCACTGAAGGAGACAAAGGCAGATTGGGGTGCAGTCCCCAGGGCAGGGTGAGGCTCCAGGGTGGGTCTGGAAGGGTAAATTGGAGTCCTTGAGAGCCTGTATGAACATTAGGTCAGATTCTCTTAACCTCGCGAGGCCTCGGATTTCTACCTGTGAAACGGGTGGGGTGATCTCCAGCTCATAGGACTGGTGTAGAATTAAATGAGGGCCAATGGTAAGTGCCTGGTGCCGTGCCTGGTGCATTGTCTGTCTGATAAATGCTAGCTTGCCAGTTGTCTCCCTCTTCTTCCCATCCACGGGCAAAACTCGAAGCCATTCTGAGCAAAACCAGTGGATCAAGCCCATATCCAGGCGCTTGGGATTGCAGACCCTGACCGCCTCCACCTTACCCTTCAGCCTTCTGAGAGAGGGGGGTCCTTTGCCTGGTCTCCCCAGAGTGGCTCCTCATCCAGAATGGCTGAGGTTCCTACCATAGTGTGTTCACTCAGTCTGTTCCTCCCCAGCCTTCTACATCCTCTCCACCCTCCAAATTTACCCACCTTCAAGCCACGCCTCCTCCCACCCTCCCAAATTTGGGGCACCTCCCAAATTTCTCCGTAGAAGGGGCTTGGGGGCAGTCTGGCTACAAGAGGGCTCAGGGACTTGTCTGGATGCTGCATTTGTGTAGTGCTTCCTGTAAGGTTAACGAGACCCCAGCGCTGCATCTCACAGAATGCCCGGGGGGAGGGGGAGAGGACCGCTTGCTGCCCCTTGGTGCCTCCACTGGCCCCAGGCCTCGTGGCTCTGTCCATAGCACTCACTGTCCAGCATGTTCTCTCCAGCATCAAAAGTCCATCTTTCTTTTTATGCGTACCCAGCCTCCCCACAGGATCCAGGAAGAATCGCTCAGGCTCTGCGAGGAGTTGGTATCAGGAAATGTTTGTGGAGAGACACGTGATATGGTGAGGAGATGATGAATCGTACCAACTATGCTGAGTTGAGAAGGGTTGTTGTGGGAATTAGGATTATTAGCAGTGGCAATCACCCTAATTCCCGTGGCCCAGCTAATGAGTGGTTGTGTCCTGGGAACGGCATTCCTTGGATTCCCACAGGACGGAAGGAGCAAGTTTTGGAGAGAGAGTTGGCAACAGTGCAAACAGGGAGGTTGTGCCGAGCAGAGGGGTCAGGTGAGCCCAGAGGGGCAGTAGGGTGACAGGACAATTTGAAGGAAGGAAGCAGATGGGAGGGGAGGGTGTTGGAGGCAGGTGATGTGACCCTTTGGTGATGCTGGGGTGTGTTTAGTGTTCCCTGTGCCTGTGGGACACGTGACAGGTATTGCTAGCTCTTCTGGGAGTTGATTTCCCCTAGGAAGACCAGCAGCATAGGAAATGCTGACACAAGGTCTGCCCCAGTGGAGGGGAAGGGCCGAGGGGCTGAGAGCCCACCGTGAGAAGAGGTAGATGGGATGGGGAGGAGCCACAGACCTGTCCTGTAAGGCACCATCTGACCCAAAGATGGAAAGTGCCAGGCCCTGCCTCCATCCCCAGGACCCCACACCTGAGACAGAATTCGTTTATTGCACAAGTATTAGGGGCATCCATTACCATTGGGCACCCTCACGAGCACTTATAGGGGGGTTTCTTTCTCTTGGAGTTTATGTTCAGGGTCATTAAAAATAAAGAAGTTAATGTTTTCAGCCTAGAGTAAGTGCCATAAAGACAATAGGGCAGGGTGATCCAGCAGTGGGGGACAGAGGGGAAGGGGGCCTGCTTAAGATTGTGTGGTCAGGGAAGGCCTCTCTGAGGAGGTGACTTTTGAGTTGTGGCTTACACCATGAGTAGGAGGCAGCCATTGAAGATCTGGGGGGAGGTAATTCTAGGCAGAAGGAGTGGCAAGTGCAAAGGCCCTGAGGTACGATGAAATGAAAGAAGACTGGGAGGAAGTGAGGTTGGAGATGAGGTCTGAAAGGCAGGTCGGAGCCAGATCACTGCAGGCCTGGAAAAGAATGTGGATTTCACGCTAAGGACAGAGGGAGCCACTGGTGTATTTTCAGGAGCAGAGGAACGTGATTGCAAGTTAACAGACCTCTGTAGAATCCAAGTAAAAGACACACAGTGAGAGGTAGCTGGATTCAGAATATAGTTGGGAGGCAGAGCTGAAGGGAAGTGCACAGGGTTTGAATATGGGGGTGGGGCTGGGAAAATAACACTTTCTCACTGAGCCCAGATGTGTGTAACCTCAGGATCTTTCTCAACAGAGTATCCCAGGTGTGGAGGGTACAGTTCAGTCCTTAGTTTACAGATGGGGAGACTGAAGAAAGAGCTTTCGAGGTCTCCTTGTCCAGCCCTCCCAAGAGGGGCTGTGAATTCTCCAAGTTCCCACAGAAAATCGGTGGCTGGACTGGCACTCCAACCCTGCCTCCTGGCCCCTGGTCCAGGCCTCTTGCTACCCTACCCAGCTGCCTCTCCGCTGGAGATGGACCCACTGCTGGGAAATGACTTGACCACACTTGACGATATAGTGAGGTCACCCGGGAGAAGCATCTGAAACCAGCGGAGTCTGGAGAGGCCGGGGCCAAGGCGCCGTGGGAGAAGGCCACTGCCCTGGGAGCAGGCAGACGTGGGTGGAACATCATGGAAGGGTCTGTGGCAAGGAGCTGAGGCCTTGCTGGACAAGGGAGTGTGTACCAGGGCAGCATCTTGGCTGGCAGGCCTGGGGGGACCTCTCAGAACAGAGCCCATGTGGGCCACTCATGAGTAGCAGCTGAGAAAATGAAGACCCCAGGGGCCTCCTGGAGATAAGACCATTGGGGGAAGACAGAGGGTGGGCAAGGCCAGTGGCTGACCTGGGCCACCTAGGTTTGCATACTTCCCACTCACCCCACTTCTAAGGAGCTGGTGGGGGCCCTTCCAGGGGAAGGTAAAGCGAAGAAAGAAGAAAATGGAGACGCAGCCTGTGGTACGAGAAGGCGAGAAGGCGTCCAAGTCAGGTGGCCTGGATTTCACCCCCTGCCGGCTCCTCGGAATACTAATAGTATCAACATTTTTCTCTAACTCGGGGCTTCTTCCTGGCTAAGTTGTTTTTGTGAGTGATCATTTGTGTTATCCCCGTTTACAAATGAAGCTCAGAGAGTTTAAAGAACTTTCCTAGGGTCACACTGTTAAACAGTGGCAGAGTCAGCATTTGAAGGCAGCTTTGTAACCACCGCGGGCTACTGTCTCAGGCTCCCTCTGTGACCCTGAGCAAGGCTCCCTGGGTCTCAATCTCTCTGCCTGTAAAATGGTGGGCCCTTGTGGCTCTTGACTAGGGCTTAGAATCACTCCTCTAGTAGAAGGGCTCGGGAGTCTGATGGGGGAGGGGAAGCTCAGGAGCCTCAGGACTGTATTCTCCACAAGCCTGAGTGAAGTGGTTAAGGGCACGGCCTCTGCCAGGCCACTACCTCCACTGAGGGTAGATGTGAGGGTTGAATGAGTCAGTGCAGGCAACATGTCTCATAGGGGGCCTGGCACACCGTAGGTGTTCAATAAAATGATAGCCCCCCTTTTTTTCTTCAAGATTGTATTGGGGAAGGGGAGCAATGTGTACTTTGAGGACTTTTTCCAAGTCAAGTTGTTGTCCTTTCAATCTTAGTTGTGGAGGATGCAACTCAGCTCCAGGTCCAGTTGCCGTTGCTAGTTGCAGGGGGCGCAGCCCACCATCCCTTGTGGAACCGGCAACCTTGTGGTTGAGAGGACGCACTCCAACCAACTGAGCCATCTGGGAGCTCAGCTGCAGCTCAGCTCAAGGTGCCGTGTTCAATCTTAGTTGCAGGGGGCAGAGCCCACCATCCCTTGCAGGAGTCGAGGAGTGGAACTGGCAACCTTGTGGTTGAGAGCCCACTGGCCCATGTGGGAATTGAACTGGCAACCTTTGGTATTAGGAACACGGAGCTCTAACCGCCTGAGCCACTGGGCCGGCCCCAAATGACAGCTCTTAATATTTTGTCAAAGAGAGTAGAAGCTGTCCCTTCACAGTCCATCCATGCACTCATTCAGCAAGTATTCATTGAGTACCACCTGTGTGCCAGACACTACTCTTGATACTGGTGACATAATGGTGCCCCACATACCACTAACTCCCTGACTTCATGCTATTTATATTCTAGCGGGAGACTCAGACCAAAAACATCAACTAAGTACCATATAGAATATGTTAGATAGTGTGATACGTGCCAGGGGCAAAAAATGAGGCAGAGGAGGGGGGAGACAGTGTCTTGGGGGGTGGGCTTGGAATCTTAAATCAGGAGGACTAGAGTGAATGTAATTTGAGAGTCAAGACCTGAGGGAATGAGCCATGAGGTATCTGAGGGAAAAGTGTACCAGGCACGGGAGCAGCCAGGGAGAAGGCCCTGAGGTGGAGGACAGATTGTGTGGGGCCGGTTTAAGGACTGTCCCTGACGTGTGGTAAATCCAAGGTGCCCAGTCAAGACTCAGGTTGCAGATCCCTTTAGGAGGACTGAAATCTTTTCCCCCATCACTGGCTTCATCTGTGATATCCTCCTCAAGATGTGGCAGTTCCAGGGCTGTCCTTGAGGTCCCCAGCCCAGTGCTCCTGGCGCCAAGGAAATAGGTACAAAATGTCAAATTGGAAAGGCACTGAGGGATCATCCTCCAGATCTGGTGCAGAGCAGCTAAACCTCAAGGAGGGACCTACATGGGTCCCTGGGACTTCACTGACACCTACTGTTCCAGGCCTGATTGTATCTTCTCAGTAGGTGTGTGGGTGGGTGGGAGTACAAGGAAGGGGCTAGGGCCACTCTGGGGCTTTAAAGTTGGGAGTTAAATCCCAGAAGGAATCACTGAGAACCTAGTCTGGAGAGGTCAGGCCCAAAGGCTGCTAGAACTCAGTAAGATTGTTTTCTCTCTTTGGAACTGCCTTAATTACTCTGCTGGCTTTTGTGTCACCTTTGGTTTCTCCTTAGAGCTGAGCTGCAAAGCTCTTTAGAAGGACCCATGGATTGTTCTTTGAGGGGAGTAGGAAGGAGGAGAACTTGGGCCCACAACACAGCTAATCAGGGGTGGGGTGTAGAAAGCATCCCTCCAAGGGAGACAGTGGGTAGGGACAGTGGGAGAGAGACTGGGAGCAGACGCTGGTCTTAAGACTGGCTGGGCCAGGGAACTGACCAGGATCTTCAATGGGGATGGAGGTGGTTACAAGTTTTGGAACGGGAAGGGGAGCAGGTGACAAGATTGGGAGGGGAAGCTGGTAGTTAAGTGTGCCCTTAGGCAAGCACAGTTAGGAGCCTCAGATTCCCTCTCTTTAAGAGGGAAAGAATAGAGTAGGATTTAATCTGTTGTTGTCTGAGAGGATTAAGTGAGATACCTGTCTCTCTCTGTGCCAGGTGCACGGGTAGGTGCTGGAGATGTACTAGTCCCTTCCTGGAGAGGGAGGCCTGTAATTGGGACGCAGGACCCTGGTTGGAAGGTAGGGGTGGTGAGGATGGAGGACACAGGGATTCATTCCACCCTTGCTCAATAGTGCCAGGGTTTCTCTGCCTGGGGTCCCAGCCTGGGCACCATGTCTCACTTTAGGAGAATGTGTGGCCACGGAGAAGGCTGGCATCCCCGGACACTGGAAGCAGACAGCCAGGATTCAGTGTTGGTGAGACTGAAATGAACACAGATGACAGAAGGGAGGGCACTGATAGTGAGTGTTGTGGCTCTAGGATGGGGTCACACTTGGGGACCTTCAGGGGATGAAAGGAGTCATAAAAATGGGGAAAACAAGCTGATGTGAGGAAACAAGATGGGGCCCTTGGGCTGTGACCAAGGAGGGTGGCCACTGCCCAGGCCAATGTGAGTCTGGGCCCAGAGTTACCAGTTCTCCCAGTGATTCAAAAGAAGTAGGGAATATGGACCTGTGACATGAAATCTTCCCATTTTGAGACATTGGGAATCAATTAACAAAACAAAAGAAATAACAACAAAAAACACCATGCAGGCCAAGCAAAGCCCACCACCTTGGCTGGTGACCCTTTGCTCTGGCAGAGGTGGCACTGAGGGCAGGTCCCCAGTTGACTGCTGCACACCTCCTGGGAGAAGGCTTGTCCTCACCTGCTCTTGGAAATCAGTTCATGATAGACTCAGCATCCCAGGGACTATTAGGAGAACAAAGCCATCTTGCTGTGCTGTGTGGTCCTAGGCAAAGTCCTTGCCTCTCTGGACCACTGTTTCTGGTACTGTGGGCCTCCTACCAGTCTGGACAGTGTGTGACTAAGTCCCTCAGGCTCGAGGGAAGATGCAGTTATTATGGAAGTGACTCTTCTGGGGAACCATGCTTCCGGGATTGGATGCAGTGCACTTGGCATTTTGTGTGCCCAGTCACAACTGTGTGTGTGAATGGATGTGTATCAGAATTTGGAGCTTTCCACGGCCCAGTGTAAATACCATTGTTTTAATAACTCTTCCCTGGACCCTGTCATGGCTACTCTGGAAGCCGGTAGGAAGCCTTAATTAATTCTCCCAGTGACCCAAGGAGGGAGGGGTCCTTCCCCATTTGCAGATATATGTAAGCCCAAGCTCAGAACTCGGGACCCTGACTCAAGCGTTGGTGCCAAGGCAGTGTGTGGGGTCTCTCATTAAACCAAGAACGAGTGAGAACAGGAATAGGGTTTGAGAGTCGGCTCTATGCCCATTGCAGTTTGAGCTGCTGGAAGAGGGCAGAGGGAGAAGAAAAAGGTGTTTGCCTTTGATTTTCCCCACGGGGTTGGAGGGAGTGTAGCTGAGCCTGGGCTAAACCTCTGGCCCTTTTGTTAGAGTCCTTCCATCTCCTGCTGTCCTGTCAAATCTTTTCCCCTTGAATCAACCTGGCCTGTGGTCTCAGCAGCACTCAGAGCCCGAAGTCAAGTGAGCCCCAACTCTCTAAACATTCTCCTTTTGCAGTGAACCCGGCTGGGGGCGGTGGGGGACGAGAGGAGGCTCTGGGTCTAGAACACCCCAGCTTTTTGTGCGCCCTTCTCCCCCCCAGCCCTGTTTTTTCCACCTGTGCCCTGGACTGGATCAGGGGGACAGTGTCTGTGTGTGCTCCCCGGCCCAACCCGGAAAACCACGTTCCCGCAAAGTGCTTATCGCACGGCTAGGGGACCGTGTTTCCCGACTGCGGGCCCTCAGCGTCCCCGGGAGCGGAAGGCGCGGGCCCTTTAAATCCTCCGGGGCGGCGGCGGCGGGCCGGGAATGACATCAGCGGGCGGGCCCGGGGCTCAATGGGAGCCGGCGGGCGCGCGCCCGGAGGGAGCGCGCGAGCCGGCGGCGGGGGCGGGCGGGCAGGAGGGCCCGGAGGAGGGAGGCGGCGGCGGCGGCGGCGAGATCCCAGAGCCAGAGCCCGGCCGGGGCCGAGCGGAGAGGAGCGCGGCGGCAGCGGCGGCGGCGGCTGTGCCGGGAGAGGCTGGCGCGCCCGGCGGCTCCGCGAATCCTCTGGCATCCGCCCCGGCGGGCCGCCCCCGCCCGTGGCAGCCCCCAGACCAGCGGCCCGGCACCGGCGCCTTCCCGGCGGGGTAAATATTGGGGGACCGAGGGCTCTCGGAGGGGCGCAAACCCAGGGGGAAACGGGGATCCCTCCGCCTCTTTGTTTTTGCGCGAGAGGGAAGGGAAAAGAGGGGAGGGGAGGGAAGAGGAGGGCGGACACCCGCGTCTTCGCACTAGGGAACGGAGCGGGGGGGGAGGGGGGGGGCAGTCCGGGAGCCGCCCGCTCGGCCCGGCGAGGACAAAGGCGCGGCTGGGGCCGAGGAGGAAGAGGAGGGTGACTATTATTTTGCAGGCTTGCCTTGAGGAGCCCCCCCCCCCCAGGACCGGCCCGCCTCCCCTCCCCCAGCTAGACCCTACAAGGCCCCAGGCGGCTGCAGGGGCCATCCTGGTCTGTGATTTGGGGATATCGTGGGAGGAGGTCCGGGACTGAGGTGCTGGGGGCACCCACCACTGTTGATCAGAGCTTCTCGGCCAAACCCTGGGCTTCTGTCTGTCTGTTTCACCGGACAATCAGCAGCGCCTCCCCCACTTCTTTCCTGGCTCCGTGCTCCAGACCTGGGGGTCAGCAAGACTACTCCCGAGTGTTGGATGGGGGCGCTTGGGGGCCCTGAGGTGAGGGGGTGTGTGGTCACCCAGCCACCGATTCTGTTTTCCTTTGTGGAGAGAAAGAAAGGGGTGGGGGTTATTTATCATCGGATTCTCTCATTTCTGCGTGTGAGAAATCCATGTTTTGCAAGTCTCCGTGGAACATAAAACTCTGCGCCTGGGTATCTCTAGAGAAAAGATTCCCAAGCCCTTCTACACACCCAAACTCAAAGTGGGGTGAGCCCCCTCCCCAACTTTCCCTTAGTTTTCTTGCATATGTTATTCTTGGCACAGCCTTCCTAAGCGAGAAGGACCTGGGGAGAAGGGAAAGGGATCCAGAATGTCTAAGTTGCACCCCCAATTGGCTGTTTGGGGCTCCTTTGCCTTCGTGTCTAGGATGTCCCTTCGGTTTTTATTCTAACGGTCCAGTGACAAAGGTCCTGTGGGGGGGGCAGGGAGTGAGAAAACTGTCCATCTGCTGTGTTGCTTGGTAGTTTGTCTAGTTGTTTTAACCAGCTGAAACTCCGGAGTCTTTTTTTTTTTTTTTTTAATACTTCGTTTATTCCCCCTCCCCCCCTTGGGAGAAGCAGTAAAGAACTGCAGAGCCTCTCCCATTCCTGACTCAATCCTTTCTCCTTTCCTCCTGGAGGCTTTTGGGGGCCAGTGCTGGGACAGTCTAGGCTCTCCCTGGGGTCTGGGTGGCCCAGAGGGCAGTTGTGGTTTCCTTCAGGGCCCATGGTTTGAACCCTCTCTTCTCCCCGTCCCTGCCAGCAGCCCGGTGAGTGGGGAGGGGCTGGGGGTCATGTGCAGGGTATTTATGTAAGATACCCAGACGGAGGGCACAGGGTATTTATATAACCCGGCGTGGGTATTTATGTAATATAGGATGCGGGTGTATTTATGTTCCTTTCGGAACCTGCGGCTTTCCCGGCTGCCATGTGTGGTCTCTGAATTGACGTTGGCGGAGCACAGACTGGGGGGGTGTTTGTGTGTGTACACACCCGTGCCCCCCCCCCCCTTGCAGGGCTCACGCTGTATGCCTGCTCTCTATCTTTTTTTGGAATGTACACGGGTCAGTGTGGATGTAAGGTGTGTGGTGTGTGAGTTTCCTGCAAATGTGGAGTGTGTTCAGCTGGCAGCCCTGGCACCTCAACTGGGACCAGCCAGGCATGTGGGCAGAGGCCCTTGGTTGAGAGCCCAGTCTCGCCAGCCCTGGGGTGGAGGCTACTTCCTTGTGGCCATTGGGGAAGGGCTAGTGGCAGCTCCCTGGAAACCAAGTGCTGGGGCTGGATATCCCTCCTGGGCCCGAGTTCTTGGCGTCTCTGCCAGGTGGAGAGCTCCAGCCTGACCGTCTGTGGACTGCGTCTCTCCTGTCTCCCCCGGGTCTGGCTTTGGGGACAAGCACTTGGCATGGGAAGGGGCAGAGTCTCTGTGCCTAGCACAGTTGCTTTTCCATCTTCCTCTTTGTCTTCTGGCCCTGGCATGAGATAAGTCCGGTTTGTGAATGTTCGAGGCTGGCAGGTAGGATGGCAGGAACCCTGTGTGGGTCCTAGGCCAGGAGACTGCCACTAACGATGCTGAAGGGTGTCGGTCAGGACAGAGGCCCTTCTTTTTTTTCTCCCCTTTTTCCGCCTTCCCCCGGGCCCCCCCCCTCCGTTTCAAGCTGCTGTTTCTCAGTCTAGTTGTGTAGGACACAGCTGGTGCCCTGGCTCATGCTGGTATTATGAGCCTTGTGCAGTTAGTCGCTAGTCAATCGGTTGGTCGCAGAACCGGTGACCTCGGCGTTAGGAGCACAACGCTCCAACCACCTGAGCCACCGGGCTGGCGCATGCCCTTCTTGATAGTCTTCTATGCTGGCCCTTTTGTAGACACTCTCGAGACCTTAGGTGTCCCCCATCCCTCTCCCTATTTCCTAGTCCACCGTTTCCTATCCCTCTGCAGCAAAAACCACCTTCCATCTGTCGAGTTTCTTCCTCCACTGGCCAGGACCCCAGAGTACTACCCAGACCTTTGCCCCAGGCCAGAGCAGAGGGGTCTCTACCAGGGACCCTGATGTCCCACAGGCTTGGGCACCCAGGTTGGGGCACAGGAAGTAAGGAAACTGGAGGCTAAAAACTTGGCTTTGGTCTCCTCAGTTGCTCAGTTGCCCTCTTAGGAGACCCTTCTAAGGGTCCCAAACAGTCCATCCAGAGAAATGTGTGCAGAGCGTCCTGCGTGAGTTCGTGGTACTGGGAGATAGAGACGTGGATGAACGGAGGGTGGAAGGAGGCGCCTCTCCTGCAGGGCACACTGCAAACTGGCATGGTCTGGCCTCTGGGAAGACCAGGGCAGCCTGTAGAGGCCTGGCCTCCAATTCTTGGTGCTAGAATCATGGAGCAACCCTCTGATTTCTGAGTCCTAAACTGGCTGAGGAGCTCTTTAGGGACCCTCTGTTCAACTTGCCCTCCCATCCCTGGAGGTTGGAACTTGGTGGTGGTTGCCATGGTAGCACCCCAGGATGATGGCTCCTGCATCCCCCCTCCCCATCACCCCTTTTGTCCTTGGTTTTCCTTTCAAGGTCTTGGACCATTGTGACTGGCCTGCCCCTGAAAGGCTTCTCTTGGAGGGTCCCCAAATGAGGGTCTCCCAAAGTTTCCTCCCAGGCCTTGTCTCCCATTCCACCTTTTGCCTGGTTCTGCTGACACCTTTTCTAAGCCTGCCTCAGCCATTGCCCACATGTGGAGGCTCCTGGGCCACCTGACACCTGGTTGCCCTCAGGCAGAGCAAGGCCAGATCCCTTCCTGGACAGTGGGAGGGAGAATGCCGGTCTTCCAGTTCCTTGTGGCTTTTTCCGGTCTTTGATGGGGAAGAGTTGGGGTCCAATGGGCTAGGCCCCATTCCCAGCTCCCTGCTTCTCTAACCCACGTTTCTGCTTCCCTCCCCAGCCAGAGTGAATCATGGAGCTCCGTGTGGGGAACAAGTACCGCCTGGGCCGGAAGATCGGGAGTGGATCCTTTGGAGATATCTACCTGGGTAAGTGTCCCTGGTTCCAGCTCAGTGCTTCTGGAGCCCCTGGGACAGCCTTGGGGACAAGGAGGAGGAAAGATGCCAGGATTTCAGGCTCTGAAGTCAGAACTTGGCTCTGGGGCTGCAGTGGCATGTTTTGGTCATTTTGTACCCAAGGCCATCCCAGGTGGGGAGGGAAGCAGCAGGTTAAGGTGAGGCAAGCAGAGGGGCTTCTCACACAGATAGGGCGGGGTTCCTGATTGCTGTGGGCTTGGCAGAAAAGGGTATTTTTAGGTCTGATTCCAGCTGCGGATGCCCTGGGTCTCCAGCTGGGCGTGGGAAAGCCCAGGCTGGGTGAGCACCCCGTCTCTTGCCTCCTGGGAGATGGAGCTGGTGGACAGAGAGGCCTGGATTACTGCTTGCTCCAGCTAGGCTCCCTTCCTGCGGTCCACCTCCTGGAATTCAGCCTAGGCAGCCTTCTGAATGACGCAGGCTCCCCCAGTAACCTCAGGGGAGGCGGGGGTCTTAGCTTTAAGGATGTCTCTCTCCGGATGTACTTCCTGTTGAAAGTCTGAGTTTGCTCTCATTTAAACAAATCACTGTCCTTGCCCCAGGAGTATAGAGGCTTGTGCCTTAGAATGCCACTTTCCCAGTCACCCAAGGGACGAGGTCAGGAGTCCTTGCCCTTCCTTTGCAGTTGTTGGTATGTGGGGTAGACATTGTGTTGGCAGTCGTGAATTGGAGTTGTTAGAGCATGGTGGCCAACCCCGGGATTTAGCCTCACTCCTTGGACAATAATAAATAAGTTCTGTCCTGGCCAGAGGAGACCGACAGGTCAGTGTGCCGAGCTCGTTGATTCAGAACTTGGGGGTGGGCGGCGATTCCCTTTCCCTGCCTTCTTGGGTATGAGCTCTGCTCATCAGTGAGCCACCCCCTCCCCCATCAGAGGGGACAGGGAAGGGGCTGTGCACGTCCTCTGAGCACATACGTGGTGCTGGGCAAGGCCCTGCTTGAACATGGCCTACCCTCATAGCTGCTTCTAGAGATGGCACCGTCCTGTCACACATCAAGAAACAGGAACATCATGGTCAAGTTGTCCCCCCAGGGCTCCTGTCGAACACCGGAAAAGGCAGGCTTTCTACCCAAAGCCGTTGGTATGAGTGAGAGAGTGTAGAAGACAGAACATGGGAGGGAGACATCAGACAGACCCAGCTTCCCGGCCTGGCTTCGTGCAGCTGCTCTGTGCTGCAGTGTCCCCGTCTAGAGAGTTTGTGTGGTGACGATGCCTGGCTGCCCAAGAGTTGTCATGAGGCACAAATGACATGGTACGTGGAAAAGCATTGCACACTGCATAGTGCCAGCTGGATTGCAGTTCATTGCTGAGCACCCCGTAGCTCACTCTCCTCTGTCAACGTGGCTGGAGCTCAGAGCAGAAGGAAGGAACAGGGCAGGTTGGAGCTGCTTTCCAACTTTTCTCTGACTCTAAGCTCTTCCAGAGTAAGAGACATGAGGTTGTGTCTCCCCTCTCCCTACTGCCCAGCATGCGGCTTGCCTGAAATGGGGATTTAGTGAAGGCCTCTCAAATGGATGAACGAGGAAATGGGTCTGTCACATGCAAAGGCCTATGAAGTGGCCTCACTTAGGGCAGGGTAGAAGGAGGTTAGGATTTTCGGGCAGGTCCCCATTTTGCTTATTTGCTGTGTGACCTGGGATTTATCCCTTTCTCTCTCTGAGCCTCGGCACGCTCATCTGTGAAATGGGTACCCATGTCCTTACTGTGTGTGAAATTGGGGTGAGTTTAAAGGATCCTTTTACCATGGAAGCTCTTGGGCTCAGGACCGAAGCCCTGGAGCCCCACTGGCTTGAGGGCACAGGGCGTGGAGAGGCATCTTTTGGCAGATGCACACCTGCTCCTTCACGACACCCAATCCAGGGCCTTCTTGTTACAGAAAGGAAATTGAGGCCCAGAGAGGGGAAGGGGCAGCCCAAGGTCATCAGAAAGCCAGTGTCCCTGGTCCATGTGGCAGGACCTCCCTGGGGCAGGACTTCCTGTCTATCAAGTAGCCGTCTAGTTCATTTGCAAAATTAGGCCCAGATTTACTCCTACTGTACAGGCTCTGGAGTAAATTCTGTAAGGGTTTGGATGCTGGTGTTTCTTTTACTAGCTCTATGCTCTTGAGGCAAGTGATGACCTCTGCCAGCCTTGGCTTTCTCATCTGTAAAATGGGGGCGTGAGGCCCCCACAGTGATGAGAAGTAATGCGATCACGGTGTGCAAAACACTTGCTCGGACCAGCAGTAGTGCTTTCACATTGTGTCCTCCCAACCCTCTGTCTTAGTCGGAATTTGCTACTATCAAAGGATCTAGGTCCTCTTGTGGGGGAGGGAGCCAGTTCTCCCCTGGCGGTCCAGCCTTCATCGGGTGCTTGGGCTTTGGGGGCCCTGGCCTGACACAGCGTCCTGCCTACCCCCCTGGGCCCCTGTCTTGCTGGCATGGTGACGGTGGTGATTGCAGGGCCTCCCTGGCTGGCCTGGCTGGCTCCCTTTGTTCAAAGCTCTGGCCACATTCTTGTCGCTGGTGCCAGTGCCAGGGCCTGACTCCAGATGGCCTCTGCAGGTGGGGCTGGGTGTGGCCTCCAGGCCCTGCTTTCCAGGATTGACTGACGGCTCATCATGGCTGCAAGGCCCACGGCTCCTCTTTGAGCCCCTCTGCGCCCTCCCAGCGGCATCATAAGGGGACACCAGGAGAGCCGTCCCAGCTTTGTTAGGGCCTCAGATTGGCTGCATGGGGTCCAGAGCTGGCCAATCCTGTGCCCACTGCCAACCACTGGCCATGTGTCCTTGGGAACTCTCTAGACCTTCTAGTCTCTGGTCCTTGGTTCTAAGTGGGGAGGGAATGGTGCTCCCCACCAGGTGGATGTGGGGGTACTTCATCGCCTACCCACAGTCCAGCCAGGTCCCTGATTGTGTCCATGTGTCTCTGTGGGTGTCCCAGCGAGCCCCAGTGTGAAGCTGGTCATCCTCCTCCCCACCTAGAATACTCAGGTCCCAGACCCTTTGGGGCTGGCCCGGTCCAAGCCCTTCTCTGTGCGCGTTTATTTTTCAGACTGGCCCATCCTGTCTGTATCTAACTGATGGGCCGCCTCTGCCGCCCCTGCCCTGGCGCTTCTCACTTAGTCACGGTTAGCCGTGATTCCTCCCACAGAAGGTGAGCAGAGCTCCTCTAGGCAAGGCTGCCTCAGCTGGTCCGGGGCTCGATATCTAGCTGTTGCTTGAATGAAAGAGACGCTAAGGAATTGGAATATAAAAAAAAAGCAGGGACATTGGGGCTGGGTTTCGAATCCTGGCTTTGCCCCAACCAGGGCTGTGTGATCTCGGGCCAGTTCCTTAACCTCTCTGAGCCTCAGCTCAGCAGTGAGAATTAAGGGAAATCAAAAGAGTGGCAGGTTCCCAGTAGAATTCAGAGACATCGAAGGGGTCTGGTGGTGATGGGACCCCATTCAGGGAGGCAGCTGTGGTAGGTTTACAGCATTTGGTGGGGGTCAGAAGACTTTGCCTCACTGTTTTGGTCCTTGTCCCAGGGAAGTTATGTGGCGTTTAGTCACTGACCTTTGGTGTCTTGGTTTCCACATGTGTAGAATAGAGATATAAATAGTAGTACTTGCAGGATGGTGTAAGAGTTCAGGGGTATAAAGGGCTCCTTCTGCGCCCCACCTCCTCATCTTGGGGAAGGGCGCTTTCCCCAGCACCTCTCCTCCCTGTACACATTTGCTGAATTGGAAGTGCTGAAGGCCCTGCCCCGGCCTGAGCGGGGTGGGGGGGCCACCATCAGCTCTTGATAGTGGCAGCGGCCTTGGGTCAACCTCTAGTCCTCTCCAGTCCTTGCACTGGTGGGTCTCAATGAGAGGAGGGGGACATTTTGTCCCACAGGGAACATTGGATAAGATCTGGAGACGTGTTTGGTTGTTTCAACTCAGGGAAGGGGGTCCTACTGGCAGCTAGTGGGTGTCGGTCAGGGATGCTGCTGAACACCCTACAGTGCTCAGGACAGCCCCCCCACAAAGAGTGTCAGTAGCAGAGAGTCTGAGGAACCCTGTAATCAGGCATCTGTTCCTGGACCCGCCCCCCCCCCGCCCGGAGTCTCAGGCGAAAGGCCAGAGATCCTTCCCATCTCTCCTGCTCCCTCTTCCAGTGTCATCTTCAGCTACCACTCAGGGTGCACTGCACCCCCTCCCATCGGGGCTTTGCTGGTGCTGTGACCACCGTCTGGCACAGTCCTGCTGAGGCACCAGCAGCCCTGGCAGCCTTCCCTCCAAGGAGGCTCTCCTTTCCCTGCCACGTGCTTATCCCCTCTTCCTTTCCTCCCAGTGGCCTGCACTCCGTCAGGACGTCTCAGGCTCTTCCAATGTTCCTTGAGCACTTCCTGTGCATCGGGCACACTGCTAAGCCTGCTGACACCTCAAAACAACCTAAGGAGCTGGGTGGTATCATCCCCTGGTTTACAGATGGGGTGCCTAGGGCTCAGAGGGATAACGTGACTCACCAAGGTCCCCTGGTTAGGAGGTGGCAGAATCAGGATTTGGGCTCTGGAGCCCATACTCTTAACCTCTGGTAGGGAGGGGGGCATGTCCAGAGGACTGCAGTGAATCCCAGCTCCTTCCTGCCACATCCCACTGTCTCCCGGGGCGTGTGTGGTTGGCTGTCCCCAGTGATGAGTGTTGATGTGTCAAAAGCACTTTACAGTTTGCAACGCACTTTATCTCCCATTGCTCACTGGATTTAGTAATCTGTTTTTTATTTAAATTTTGTTTTATGTGGCTCAAAAATGAAAACACACAAAACCAAAACACAAAAACGCATTCGGTGAAAGAAGCCAGTCACAGAAGATCACGTGTTGTGTGATTCTATTTCTATGAAATGTCCAGAATAGAGACATCTCTAGAGACAGGAAGTAAATTACTGGTTGCCTAGAGCTGGGGGGTCGAGGGAGATGCGGGTATTTGGGGATGATGAAAATGTTCTAAAATTGTGGTGATGGTTGTACAACCTTGTGACTGTACTAAAAACCACTGGATTGCACACTTTAAAAGAGTAATTGTATAGTATGTGAATTACATCTCAACAAAGGTGTAGAAAAAAAATGATAGCCCATTAAAAGAGTATCCAGTGAGATGCAGCTCCCCCCCCCCCCCGCCCCCCAGCCAGGATGGGTCCTCACTGGTTCTCATGTTTCTTTTCAGTGTTTCTTTACGTAGATACAACCAAACACAGATACATATTATTTCCCCACTTTGTTTTCTTCTTATTTTTACTGAAAGGACAGCCTAGAATACAGTGTTCTCCACTTTGCTTTTTCACTTCCTGTATCTTTGAGATCTTTCCACTTCTGTACCGAGAGAGCTTCCTCATTCTTTCTCCATTGTATTCTGTTTTGTGGATGGGCCATTTTTTATTTAACCAGTCCCCAGAACATTGGGGTTGTTTCCAAGCTTTTGCTCTTGCAAGCAACCTACCACGGACAGCCTGGTCCAGGTCCTGTTTTGCACTGTGCAAGGGTGTCAGGTAAACTCTGGAGTAGGGGCTGGGTGGTGACAAATCGTCCCCAGCGGGGATTTACCAGTGCACACTTGGACCACCTGGGGAAGAGTACCCACCGCCCCACAACAGACAGGCACACATGTTGTCTTATGGTGGGGCTTTTGCCAATTGTAGGTGAAAAATGGATCATTTTCAGGATAATTTTAATTTGCATTTTTCTTTCAAGGAGCTTGAGCATCTTTCATATGCGTGAGCCGTTTCTGTATTAATGATTTCTTTCTCTGTGGAGTGTCTGAATCTTTTACCCTATTTGCCATTGAGGTTTTGGTCTTTCCTCCCGATTTGTAGGAGCTCGTCATATAGTAGTGATATGACATTAGCTCTTTACCGCTGAGAAGAATTACAAATATGTGTTTGGTAGGATTTTGTTTCTAGTGTTTTTACCAGGGAGTAGGGATTCCTTTTTTGGGAGGTGAGGAAGCCATTTTTTTTTAATGGCTTCTGGATTTTAAGTCAGGGATAAAAAGCCTTGTCCACTCCAGAGTTAAAAGGCAATTCTCCCTTCTTCGAATATTTCATTGTTTTATTTTTTAAAAACATTTCAGTTGTTTTATTAAATGTTGAATAGATACAAAAGAATACATGTAAAATCTGTGCATGGTTCAGGCACCCTTTCCACTACCCACTTGGAGGGTATGGCTGTCCCCTTGAGGGCCCCTGGCTCCCCAGCTGGTCCTGTCCTCTGTTTTCCCTTCACAGAGGTAACCACTATGTGACATTTTAAATGATTCCCTTTTGTTCAAGAACTCTATCACACGTTTATGTCCCTAAACTGTATGTATTTTGGTGTTGCATGTTTTGAAATTGAGACAAATAGAAATGAGCTTGCATTCCTGTCTCTTCCTTCCTGTTTTTTTTGTGTGTTTTTTTAAATTGAGGTAAAATTTACATAACATAAAATGAACCACTTTTCAAGTACACAATTCAGTGGCATTTAGTACATTCCCAATGTTCGGTAACCACCACCCCTATCTGGTTCCAAAACATTTTTATCACCCCAAAAGAAAACCTTGTGTCTATTAAAAAGATGTACTCCCTATTTCCCTCTTTCCTGCGCCCCTGGCAACCACCAGTTTACTTTCTTTCTCTATTTGTATATTTTATATAATGGAACCATACAATATTTTGTCATTTTGTGTCTGACTTCTTCACTTAACATGATGTTGTTGTTGTTGTTTTTAAAGATTTTATTGGGGAAGGGGAACAGGACTTTATTGGGGAACAGTGTATACTTCCAGGCCTTTTTTCCAAGTCAAGTTGTCCTTTCAATCCTAGTTGTGGAGGGCGCAGCTCAGCTCCAAGTCCAGTCGCCGTTTTCAATCTTAGTTGCAGGGGGCACAGCCCACCATCCCATGCGGGAATCTAATGGACAACCTTGTTGTTGAGAGCTCGTGCTCTAAGCCATCCAGCCGCCCCAACACGGTGTTTTTAAGGTTCATGGATGTGGCAACATGTGTCAGTACTTCATTCTTTTTTATGGCAGCATAATCTCCCCTGCACAGTTAGACACTGTTTACCCACACAGCCATTAATGGACGTCCGGGCTGTCTGCACCTTCTGGCTCCTGTGAATGCTGCTGCTCCTTACACTCTTGGACTCCGTGTTAAGGTGCTGGGAGCCGCCCCTGCAGCGTCCTCCGCTCCTTGACATGGCCCGGTGGCATTGCTCTGTATGACCGCATCGCCAGTTAGCCTTTCTCCTGCTATTGGACGTTTGGGCCGTCATTGCTGTGTCCTTTCTTGTGTCCTCCTGGTGCTCACACGTTTCTGAGAAGCATATACTTGGCAGTTAACTTGCTTGTTCAAGGGTCCGCGTGTGTTCTGCTTTACTCGATACATGTCAATCTGATTTCCAAAGTGCTCAGGCCAACTTACAGCACCTTTTATTTTTTGTACAAACTGGTGCTGCACTTGGGATTTCTCCTGCTGTGTGGTTTGAGCTGTGGTGACTTTTCTCAGCTAGCTGGCCATTTGTTCCCAGGACATTTATTGCACAGCCCCATCTTTCCCCCTGATTCCAGGGGTCAGCTTTATCTTCTCTTAAGTTCTTCCGGTGGTCGTGTCCTCCTCTAGACTTCCCACTTTGTCTGTGTGTGTGCTGAGACCACACTGGTTTAGTTGCTGCAGCTACAATGACGCCTGGCCTGAGAAGGAGGCGGCCTCTCAGCCTAGCCCCTAGCCCTCCAACTCAGCCCACCCGTTAGTATAGCGGGGGAAACTGAGGCAACATGCAGTTTGGATTTGAGTCTTTCCGTGACTTTCTGAAAACAGATCGTTGCCCTGCCCCATTCTCTCCTCCGCGGCCCAACACCCCACTGAGCGCACCTCTGTCCAGCTCAGCAGCCCCCACTCTCCAGGCTAAGGTTCCGTTTCCGTGGTATGTGACCCTTTTGTGGCCCTGTCCACCCTCACATCCAGCCTTCTTGCTGCACTGCCATGTGGTTCTCTGAACTGTCCCTGGTTCCTCACCTCCTGCCCCTTGTAGGTGCTGCAGTTCTCACTCTCCCCTTCTGCCCACGCTGGACTGGGTGCCCCCTCCGCTTCCCTCGGATACAGTGTGAGCCCTCTGCCACCTTTGCAGCCTCCCCCAAGGGGCACTGAGCTTCTCAGATGCAGACACAAGTTGGTACTGGCGTAGAGCTGCCCGTCCCGCTGAGGGTGACCTTGTCCCTTGTTTGCTCCACCCCTGGCAGGTGCGAACATCGCTTCTGGTGAAGAAGTGGCCATCAAACTCGAATGTGTGAAAACGAAGCACCCCCAGTTACACATCGAGAGCAAGTTCTACAAGATGATGCAGGGGGGAGGTGAGGGCTGGGAGGGGTCCTGGCGGGTGGGGTGGGGAGCGTGAGGAATTGGCTCTGTGCGCATGTGCTGGGGGAGAGGGGCGTCCGGGAGAGACCGCCCCTGGCAGTCCCTGACAGCCCCACTTCCCGGCCCGCAGTGGGAATCCCGTCCATCAAATGGTGCGGGGCCGAGGGTGACTACAACGTGATGGTCATGGAGCTGCTGGGGCCCAGCCTCGAGGACCTCTTCAACTTCTGCTCCCGCAAGTTCAGCCTCAAGACGGTGCTGCTCCTGGCTGACCAGATGGTGAGTCCACCACTGACCCACCCTGGCCGGGGAGCTGTGGGCCCTGCCAGGCTTGCTGCTTCCCTTCCAACCTCTGCTTCCCCATCGTGCCAGTGAGCACAGGGTACCAATCCTGCCTCCTGCCTCTGGAGGATGCCAGAATAGGAAGCAGTGATAAGGGCATAGGACAGGTTTGGTTCCTGGGCCAGGTGACCTTAATCATTGGCTGTCAAATTGGCGAGTGGTGGGGGTGGGGGGAGGGAAGGGAGAATTAAATGCAGATTTCCAGGCCGAACTCCAGACCTGCTGGGTTAGGCTCCTGGGGCAGGACTCGGGACTCTGCCCTCAGGTGATTGTAAAGCCTGTGATCACACAGACCTGGGTCCTCTCCCAGTGTGGTGACTGTAGGTGAGCTAAACCTCTCTGAGCCTTAGTCACCTCAGGGGAAAGTATCCCCTTTGTTGCGTTGCTGTGGGGTCAGGTGGGACACCACACGGTGCCCAGGCCAGAGCAGGTGCCCAGTGACGGGAAGTCCTTAGGTCCTAATGCCCTTTATAAGCTCAAGGGAGGAAAGGCTTTTTAAAAATATAAAAGCATAGGCTTTTGGACTTGGAATGGTACGTGGAGATTGTTTCGCAGGGGTCTGGGTCTGTGGCTGGCCTGCAGAAAGTCTACAAACATCCTGTGATTTTAGACTAAATTAGTGTGTATGCCCAGAAAAGTTGTCAGATTCTCAGGATGTGGCACTGACAAAAGGTTTAGGAAATACTCAGCCAGGCCAAATGAAGCCTTTGATTTACAGAAGCCTGAGCCCCAGAAGGACTGACCTACCAGAGGACGTATTGTGTGCATATATGTTAATTAAGGTGTTTTGTTTTGGTTTGTTTTTTCCGAATTGTTTAAAGAAGGGCCTGTGTGTATGCCTGACTTTGTTGTCCTTGGGAACCCAGGGGACAAATCCTGTCTTTTGTGCTTCATCTCGATCACCCTTTCCATGTTTAGGCTTCATCGGTGCTCACTCTTCTCCCTTCCCCCATCTGGTTGCCAGAGCAACATTTGAAGTGCATCTCTGACTCTGGCTCTTCAAGTCCTATGAGGGTGTAGAGCCAGGCAAACGAGGCTTCATTTCCAGATCTCACCATGAGCTTTCCTACTACCTTGCTCTCTTTCCCTGACTCCTAGTAAACTTGGTGAAGTCCTCCTCTAGAGTTCCTCTCTAATGTCACTTCCTCCAGGAAGTGTTCCCTGACCTGCCCTTTGAAATCATCTGACACAGTTGCACACAGCTCCTTTGCCCCCGCCCAGGGCAGGGACTGTGTATGTGTTTTCCACCTCTGGCCCAAGCCCTCAGCCCCAGTCCAGGGCCCGGCCCCGAGTGCTTGGTGAAGGCCTCACCATGGAACGCTTGCTGAGTGACTTGCTGTCCTTCATCCCACCGCCTCAGATTAGCCGCATTGAGTACATCCACTCCAAGAACTTCATACACCGGGACGTCAAGCCCGACAACTTCCTCATGGGGCTGGGGAAAAAGGGCAATCTGGTGTACATCATTGACTTCGGCCTGGCCAAGAAGTACCGGGATGCCCGCACCCACCAGCACATCCCCTACCGGGAAAACAAGAACTTGACTGGCACTGCCCGCTATGCCTCCATCAACACCCACTTGGGCATCGGTGAGTGAGTGAGGCTGCAGGGGCAAAGTGCACCCATGGGCTGCTGGCCAGGGCCCTGGCTTTCTGCAGTCTGGATATTTCCCCAACTTGCCACTAAGTCAGGGCTTCCCCTGCAGAGAAGAGCTGTGACATGCCAAGCACCGTCACGTGCTTGCTTCACCTCCACAGCAGCCTTGTAGATTGGGCGAGGACGTTTCCCCATTTCTATAGGGTGGGAAACGCAGGCTCAAGGTTGCTTTAAGTCAGCGGCTTAGCAAGTGCCCAAGCCGGACTTGACCCCAGCTCTGTCTGATGCCATAGCCTGTGCTCTATCCACAAGGTAGGCCAGGCAAGGAGGCACCAGGGTCGAATGAATGAATGAATGCCTGAGCTGGGAAAACTAGGCCCAGATGGGGTCGAGAAAGTGCAGCCTCAGGCCCCTTCTCTGTAGAAGGAGTAATACAGTGCCTGTTTGTAACAGGGCTGCAGCAAGCCAGCATGCGATTGAGGGGTGGGGGCGTGCTAGGTACACAGGGTGAGCTATTTCCCCGCAGTGAAGAAGCGTGTCCTGGAGGAGGGGGTCCTCGCCTTCATTGGCCAGGAGCCCAAGTTGACCCTGTCCCTCACCTTGTCCTTGACTCCCTGTGCAGAGCAAAGCCGTCGAGATGACCTGGAGAGTCTGGGCTACGTACTCATGTACTTCAACCTGGGCTCCCTGCCCTGGCAGGGCCTCAAAGCGGCCACCAAGCGCCAGAAGTACGAACGGATCAGCGAGAAGAAGATGTCGACGCCCATCGAGGTCCTCTGCAAAGGCTACCCCTGTGAGTAGCCCAGTTGGGAGCTGGTCAGCGTGGGGACCCCCGAGGCCCTTTCTAAGGGGAAGATGAGGCCGCACAGAGTCTGTTCTGGGCAACCACTACCCCTGACACCAGAACACTAGTCACAGGCTCAGGCACAATGGGAGGCCTGGCTATTAAATAGTCGATATTCCCCGACTCATGCTCCTGCCTCATCTCTCAAGGGCTGAGGAAAAACTAGTCTTTCCTTCTCCCGAGTCTTCTTTACCCTCATGGAACACTTCATTTCTGACACTATAGTCACCAAATGTGTGGGTTTCCCCGCACTGAGCAGTTCTCTGCAACACCAGCCGGGTAGCCTACTGTTTAACTCAGTTCTGACGGTGTCACCTGGAGATAGTTCCAGATCCCACAGGTTAAAGGCTCGGTCCCACGAGGCTGTTCCCACCATACTTCAGATGACAATCGCCAGTCTAGGTTGCCACCTGTTCTTCTGACCAACTGGCTATAAATCTGCAGTTCCCATGAGGTTCCCGTGCGGTTCCCCTCCTTGAGTTCGATGAATTTGCTAGAGCAGCTCACAGAACTCAGAAACATGTTCAGCAGTTTATTAAAGGATCTGATTAAAGGATACAGATGGGACAGCCAGATGAAGAGACACCGGGCAAGATTGGGGGGGGGGGGGGTCCCAAGCACAGGAGCTTCTGTCCCCGTGGAGTTGCGGTGTGTTTCACCCCCTGTGTCGATACGTTCACCCACCTGGAAGGTCTCCAAACCCAAAACTATTGGCATTTTTATGGAGGCTCCGTCATGTAGGCACGATCAATTATTAACTCCATTTCTAGGCCCTTTCCCTTTTCTAGAGAAGTTGGGGGGTAGGGCTGAAAATTCCAAGCTTCTAATCATGACTAGGTCTTTCTGGTGACCAGCCCCCATCCAGAAGCCACCCAGAGTCACCTCATTAGAACAAAAAATTGCTCCTGGAGTTCTTACCACTTAGAATTTACAGGGTTTTAGGAGCCCTGTGTCAAGGACAACAAGGTCAAAGACTAAATATTAGGACAAGAGGTGTTCTTATCACTTAGGAAATTACAAGGGTTTGAGGAGCTCTGTGACGGGAAGCAGGAGCAGAGACCAATATGTTTCCTATTATTTCACAACGGCCCTCTCATCCCTAATTTTCAGAGGAGGAAGTGGAAGTCTTCGTCCTGTGGCTTAGATCATGTTGAGAGTTCCCACCGGGCTCTCTCGACTGTCCTTTGGCGTTTATGGCAGTTACTGATCTGCCATCTCCATGACCCCCAGAGTGCTTGACAAGCGCAGGTGACGAGCTCTGAACGGGGGTCCTGCAGCGCCAGCTTCCTGAAAGGGGAGGCTCTGCTCACGGGCAGGTTAGGGTTTCATCACCATAGGGAGGACCATAGTTCTGTTCTCTCTTCATCTTGCCCCCTTTCAGATTGAAAGTATTTGTAGGGACAGTGGGTGGGTATGACAGCTGCTGGCTGCTGGGGGCCCTGGAAGCATGGGCCTCACTGTGGCCTCTTGTGTCCCTGTAACCCCCCCCAGCTGAGTTCTCAACATACCTCAATTTCTGCCGCTCCCTGCGGTTCGACGACAAGCCCGACTACTCCTACCTGCGTCAGCTCTTCCGTAACCTCTTCCATCGGCAGGGCTTCTCCTATGACTACGTCTTCGACTGGAACATGCTCAAATTCGTGAGTCACCTGGAGGCCAAGGCGGGCTTGGGGGACTGGACGGGGACGGCCCTGACTCATAAGGCCAAAGTGACCTTGTGGTGGGCGGGACTCCCGAAAAACGGGAGCTATGAGCTGGACCATGCAAGTGACCACACTGGGGTCCCAGAGCCCCCACGCGCCCCCCACTCCTGTCTCATCAATGCTGAGGGCATGTGCCACTATGGTCAGCAGGGCCCAGGCAGGGCGCCACCTCGCACCAGATCCAGGAGGACCTGGTTGGGCCTCCGGTCACTCCTAGGCGCCCGCAGCCGGCCGTGGATGGCACTGGCAGGCCCCCCCGCTGTCCTGATCATGGCCTACACCTTCCTACTCTTGTTGTTCTGCACGTCCCAGGTGGCTGCCTTCACTGTGGTCCCTCTGGCCAGCATGGACCCATTCAATGTGGTTTCCTTCTTCCTGGTCACGGGCCCCAGGGCCTTGCTAGGCGGCTGTTCTGTCTCCCTCTTTTGAGAGTCTTGGGGGGTGGGATGGGGTGGGGAGAAGCGGTCGTCATCTCTGCCTGGAGCTCGGGAATCTGAAATCGTACGATTTCTTTCACGTCTCTTCTGGAAAAGGGGGCTTCCTCGAGCCAGGCTCAGCCCCGTGACAGCGAAGCTATTGCACTGCCCTGCCCCTGCCCCCACCCTGGTACTGGGCCCACGTACTCACCCACCTACTGGTAAGAACCCTCCAAGGCCTGGTCTTTCCAAGATTTACCACTTGGCCGGGCGAGCACAAGAGGTTGAGCCTCTGCTGTGCTTTCTGTATCCCTTCCAGGTGCCCGGCGCCCCTGGGCACCCAGGGCCCTCCAGATAGGCTGCTGGAGGAGGTGGAAGAGCTGTGCCCCCAAAACTACTGTCCTGTGGTCTGGACTCCAGGGCCCCTGTTTTGACAGCACCAGGTGTACCTGAGCCCATCGGGGCCAGGCCTGAGGTCCCTTGGCGTAGTGGGGGGTCAGTGGAGAGGGCATGGCGGAGAAGGCCCTGTCATGAGATTCTTGGGGCTGAATCAGCTGCCGGAGGGATGAACAGAGCCTGAAGGAGGGATGAAGTTCGCTGCCCTGCGGGGCCTGGGAGCGGGCTCCAGCAACAGCCTCATGCAGACCCCGTCGGCGGCCTCTGTATTGAACCTGAACTCATTAAACGTCCCCCACCTGTACCGCGCTTCATTCTGGTGTGCCTCTCCTTTCATCGTGGGTGCCCTTCGCCCACTGTGGCCGATGGCTTAGGACTGAGGCCTTGTTCTCCTGGACATGGGGCGGCACGTGGTTTTGTGCCCCTTTTCTTTCTGGGTGTCAGACAGTGGCCTGGTACTATTCCCTAAGTGGGACAGAGGTCGGGCAGAGAATGGGGGTTCTCCAGGCCAAGGGACCCCAGAGGTGAGGGTGGGAGATGGGCGGTGGTGCACCTATAACTAGACCTTCCACCTGGAGCGCGGCCAAGGGCCAGGAGCCAGTTATTCTTGCCACAGGGCATCGCCCAGGGAGTTTGGGCACAGGGCACTCACTCATTGTATAGAGAGTCATTCCAGAGTCTGGTTCTGGGATGGGCTTGGCCTTTCTCTTGGTATAGCTCCAAAAATGGATTTTGTATTGTCTAGGCCTGTGTCATTCAACGTGGCAGCCACTGGCTACGTGTGGCTAATTTTAATTAATTAAAATTAATCAGAGCTGAAAATGTAGCTTCTCCATCGCATTTGCCACATTTCAAATTCTCAGGAGCCACAAGTGGCTGGCTAGTAGCTGCCACATCTGGCAAGGCAGACGTGAGTATGTCCATCATCACAGAAAGTTCCGTGGGATGGTGTTACTCTAGGGGCTCCTCACAGAGCCTCTCGTGGGACCATCAGGCCGACAAGATCTTGTCATAGGCCAGGCCAGGAGCACCCTCCCCACCCATTGCTCGCACTCTGACCCCTTCCTGGGGTCCCATTTAAAGCAGGCTCTGGAGTCTGAAGCTAAGCAGAGGTGCCAACTATCTTATCTTGGACGCACCAATCTCTGACTTGAAGGCTATCAGACTGCATAAGTGGGCGCTTTTGGCTTCATTACCACTGTGGTGAGCTCAGCCATCCCTGGGGAGAAGCATCTGCAGACACATGATGTGGCTGGAGGAGGTGGAAGAGCTTTCACGCTGAAGCCAGGACCCTTCCACCCCACCCCACCCTGCTGGAAGCCTTCACCAGCACCTGCTAGCAGACTGGACACCGTGCTGGGCATCACGGGCTGCAAACCATTCTGCAGGAAGGATCCCGCTCTTAACTGAGAGCTTTCCTCCTTGGAGCGGTCACTGTACAGCACATAGTGTCAGGGCCCTGGGATCTCCAGACGCCTGGAGCCTCAGCCGCTGCTCTCAGCACACGGAGCCACTGTGTTCTGAGGTCCAACCAGCCGGCCAGGAAGAAACTCAGTGCAGCCAAGGACGGGTCCCCACAGCACAGGTGGATGCCTGTGTGCCTTTGATCACAGGCAAATCTTGTGGGCAAATAAAAGCCGAGAGACCTCCCTGGTATGCGTTTCTTGAGGTGTCACTTAGGTGGGATGGAAACATGGAGAGTACGTCACCTTGTGCTTCAGGGCTGGCTTTGGCTTGAGCCTGCCAGGTCACACAGGGCAGAGGCGGTGCACCTGTGAGCGAATCACTTAGTGTCATGGAGCCTCAGTTTCCCCATGCAGGGAATGAGTTCCTACCTGCCCACAGGAGGTTTCATGAGTGGGTTCTATAGCTCTTTTCACTCAGGTTTTGCGTGGTTCTGGCTGAGTTGCTCTCTCTGTCAGCCTGTAACAGTAGGTGGGAACGCAGGGGGAGGACTGGAGATCAGAATGTAGAGCCCTGGTGGTTCCAGGCCTGCCTGCCTGGACAGGCTTGTGGGTGGGAGGACTGGGGATGTTTGTTTCTAGAATGTTCTGCCAAGTCATCTGGAGGCGCAGAGGGCAGAGCAAGACTGAGTGGCAGAGGCCCAGCTCTGCTCTGGGATGTGTGACCCCAGGCAGGTCATGAGAACTCTCTGGGCCTGGGTTCCTCGCTAGGATTCAGGGATCATTCTGACCCCCAGCCACTACCTCACAGAAGTGCTTAAAGGCAAGCTCCCCGCCCCCACCCCAAGGACAGTAGGGCCTTCTTAGCCAGTTCCCTGGGAGAGACACGGGGTTGCAGGGGACCGCACCCCGTGGCCCATGAGCAGGCGCCAACTCAGCCCACAGCTCTCTTCACAGATGCGGCCCCCCTCATGCCAGCCCCCTGCCCTTCCCTGTGGACGACCCCAGGACCAACTAGGTAACGCGGCCAGGCGCCGCTCCCATACCGTGCTCCTCTCTCTGGGCCTTTCCCCTTTCCTCCTGCACTGGGGGTGGCAGTGGCTGGATGGCAGGGTCCTTGGGGGTTCATGTACCCCTTCCGCCCCAGCCTGCCTGCTGGGCCGCTTTTTCCTCCATGGGCTTTCTAGCCCGTTCCTTTTCCAGCTCCCCCGAGTTCCCATCCTAAGGCAGGCAGCTCCTGTGTGGGTCCCCTGGGCCTCCTGGTGGTGGCCCCCACAGCACCTTCCAGAGCCATTGTCAGGTTCAGAGGCAGGGGATGAACAGCCCTTTGAAAAGATCCCCTGGCTGGGAGGCCTAGTTTAAGTCCAGGCCTGGCCTTGGCTAGCCTTGTAACTCTCTCTGGGCCTCTGAACACCTGCCCTGCTATGCTGGGAAACCTTGAGGAACCGGGGGCTCTGTATATAGAGGGGGTCCAGGTTGGGAGGGCCAAGGAGTTGCCTTGGCCATCCTGAGGGCATTAGCCCTCCTACGCTCGACTGGTGCCATGAGACAAGGACAGAGTGACCTTCTTCTGCCTCTCACATCCAGCTTCCTCCTTCCTCTGGGCATTTTTTGGCTGTTTTTCTGTGCTGTGTGATCGTGGGTAATTTCTAGGCCTCTCGGGCTTCCTGCTTTGTGGGGAGGAGGTGGGACTAAAGGGTTTCTGCAATGCCTCTTCCCTGAGATGCCCACCTGGCCTCCCTTCCCCTGTTCTGCCCTGTGGGGCTGCTGGACCCCCCAGCACCCTGACCTCACAGGGCTCACCAGGTCTTATCTTGCCATCCCCACAGGGTGCAGCCCGAAACCCCGAGGACGTGGACCGGGAGCGGCGGGAGCACGAGCGCGAGGAGAGGATGGGGCAGCTCCGAGGGTCTGCGACCCGGGCCCTGCCCCCCGGCCCGCCCACAGGGGCCACCGCCAACCGGCTCCGCAGTGCTGCCGAGCCTGTGGCTTCTACTCCAGCCTCCCGCATCCAGCAAGCTGGTGAGCAGGGACCTTGGGCAGTGGGCCCGGCCCAGGGGGGCCCAGGGCAGCCAGGGTCCTGGACACTGAGGGTGGCTTCCTCCTGCCTCACCCTCTAGGCAATACTTCTCCCAGAGCGATCTCACGAGTCGACAGAGAGAGGAAGGTGAGCATGAGGCTACACAGGGGCGCTCCTGCCAACGTTTCGTCCTCCGACCTCACCGGGCGGCAAGAGGTCTCCCGGATTTCAGCCTCACAGGTGAGCTGCCCTCATTCCAGCCCTTCTGTGCCTCAAACTGAGCCAGAGACCCCCAGGCATGGAGTCAGGCCTCGTGGTTCAGCTTTTTCTCCTCCGCTGATTCTCTCCAATAACCTTGGAACAAGCCCCTTTTGTTGAGCAGGGTCTCAGCCTCATTAAATCCTCTGAGGTCTGATTAGCCCCGTTGAGCAAAATCCGAGGTAGCTTGCCCCAGCAGGTGGCAAAGCTGGGATCCAGCCCTTGCTGCCAGGGGCTCAGCCTGGCTGGGCAGCAGGGAGCTCACAGTGGAGAGGCTCGTAGTGCCTGCCATTAGGAAGCCCCCACAGGTACCAGTCTGCACAGGATAGAGGGGTGGGCAGATCCTGTCTGGTGACCCCACTTAGGGGTTGTGTTTGGACTAGGAAAGTTGGGAAGGGGGAATCTGTGGTTGACCAAGGAAGGCATCCTGGCAGAGGTGGGCAGGAGACCCGCTCTGGTCCTCCTGCCTGCAGTGAAGAAGCCTCAGGAGGACAGGCCAAGGGCTGTGCTTCCGGCAGCCAGACTCCTGTGTGGCCCGGAGCAGCTGCTTTGCCTCTCTGGGCAGTATTCTTACCTACATCCTAGGGTCATTGAGATCACACACCCCTTCCCTTGGCTTCAGGGCCTGGTGGGGGTGGGGTGGAGCTGGTGGGGAGAGGCTTGCCACAGTGCCCTGCCAGCAGCTTATCCACCTCCCCCTTTCTCTGCCTGTCCTCCCAAAGACAAGCGTGCCATTTGACCATCTTGGGAAGTGAGGAGGAACCACTATTGGACCAGTATTTGCTTAGGTGAGTTCATGTCTGCTGCAAACGTGAGGTATAGAAACACCCATGGATCCAGGAGGAGACCAGTGTGTGTTGTGGAGGGGTGAGGAGAGTGACAGATGGTACTAGGGACCCCAGAACCAAGGGCCTTTAGGGGAGTTTAAAACTTCGGAGCCTGTCTGACTCAGGGCCAAGTCATCCTCTGAGCAGGCCTGGCCCACACCAGTTAATTTCTTCTGGAAACCCCTTTCTCTGTCCTTGGGCCAGTCTTCCACACCCCCTTTGCCTTAACATATTCTGGAAGGTTGGTTCCTAGCAAAGACTGAGCCCAGGGGCCCACACCCTGACTTCCCCGGGGCTTTAAGCCCTGTCTCAGCAGTCTGGGCTGTTAAACTCTTAACTCATCAAAGCACTTAAAACAGGGCCCTGTACTTGTGAGTTTACCTGGTGTCAAAGAAGGCGCTTGGCTTCCACAAGCCCAGGAGGCCCTCTGGCCAGCGTGAGCCTCATGTGATTTCCATGGCTGCACAAGGCCTTGGGGTGGCATATAGCAGCCTTCCACTCTAGGGCTGGCTCATGAAACGGGAGGTGGCAGGGGGTTCTTTGGGGGGTTGTGGGGGGAGGTCTGAGCTCCCTGGGGGATATGGGCACGACAGGCCGGGCTTGGCCTCACAGCAGTGGAAATTCATTGCACAGATAGAGCAGGGGCATAAAGCCGGGCTGACCTTCGTCAGACCTCGGGCCCAGGAACCAGCCTGTCCATGGCCGATGTGTGAATGGGGTGGCTGCTCACCAAGAAGACAGAGGAAAGAGATTGATTGTGTTCTTCCTGTGAAAATGGAGCACCTGCTCTGTGCCCCAGAGGGGGACCAGCTCAAAGATTTGGGGACAAGGAGAACAGGAGCTCGAGGTGGTCTAGCAGATGGGTGGCCACAGGCAGTGCCCCTAATCTGTCTTCTTTCTCCCATTTTCAGTGTCTTCACTGTATTTTCTTTTAAAAAAAACAACAACAAAAAGATGGGGGAAAAAACCACTCAAAAGAACAAAAAAAGAGAAAAAAAACCCAGCACAAAACCGACGATGGATTTTGTTTCTTTGATTTTTTTTTTTTTTTTTTTTTGCCAACTGCAAGAAGATGAGATGCCCTCAGCACCGAGGATTCTTGTCCCTTTGCATTTCCCGCTGCCCATAACCTTCTGGCTGCCAAAGCCTCCCACACATAGAGCTACATGTGCCAGACGCCAGACCCTGCCCCAGCTGACGCTAACACCGGCTAGGAGGGGAACATGTCAGCCATGAGGGTCCTGTGCCATCAGAAGGTGGCCTGAGGAGCTCGGGTGAACGGTTTGATGGTTTGGTTGGTCAGCAGCAGGTCCCACCAGATGTTCTTGAGCCTCAAAACGACGAAACACGCACAGCCCCCACCCCGAGATGACCATGGCTGACTTTCTGTGTGGGCTTTTACCAGTGTCCACTCTGGAAAAAGGAGTGTTTGGGTCCCTGTTTGCCTTTCCACGGAGACTTTGAGGAGTGGGTGGTGAGGTGGTGGAAGCTGAGATTCCTTGTGTGTATGTGTGTACCAATGTGACCTGTATCTCCCAGGACAGCAGGGGCCCTCCCCACCTTCAGGCCAAATTTCTGTTCTCATCCCCCTAACAAGGACACGGGGTTGGACGTTGACCTCCATGTCCCTCAAGAAGGGCACAGAGGATCCTTGCCACCACCGACCCCTGCGACTGTCATCAGCCTGTGGCAGCCCTGTCCCCCTCGCCTGGTCTTAGGGCAGAATCTGTGGAGACTACTTCCAGAAAGCATCTGGCTCCTGGGTTGTAAATGAATTCCCTGGTTCTGACACTCTCCCAGGGCCACCCCTCCTGGGGGGGGGGGGGGGCTGGGGAGGGAGGAGGCTGGGTCAGGGTGAGCCTGAGTCAGGGCTGGGCGGTGGATTTATTCATCCTTCCTAGTTAACACCCCGTTTTTACTTTATTTTTGTTTTCTCCGTGTGTGTATTTCCTAATTTATTTACCTCTGTTTCCCCTTTCTTCTTTTTCTTTTTTTTAATTAAAGAGCAAAGCTTTTTATTACTTTGTAATTTAAAAAACTGAAAAAAAATACTGAAGAACTTTGGGGGGAATTTTGTACTTTTTTCCTGTGTAAATATTGGACTTTTTTGAGCTTTATTGTGGTTGTTAATTTGAAGTAATAAAGTAGAAAAGGATAAAGTGACATGGACAGCCTTCCGTCCACCTCTTTGTTCTGGGGTTTCTCCCCAGCAGACCTGGGAGCGGGTATGGCTGGGGATTAAACCAGTGCTTCAAAAACTATAAAGGCACTACCTGGAGACAGATTCTGACCCAGGAGGGCAGGGCTGGGGTCTGAGAGTCTGCATTCTAACAAGCTCCAGGGAATGCCCACATTCCAGGACCACACTGAGTAGGAAAGTTGAAAACACGCTTCACAAGATTATCTTATCCACATAAGAATCCTGAGGTCTATTCATCTCTCTGGCTTCATGTGGGGAAACAGTACAGAGGTGAAATAATTTGCCCAAGGTCACAGCTCTGGTGGCAGAACCAGGATTTGAACCCCGCCATTGTCCAAGGAGCCCTGCCATTGTCCAAGGAATCCTGCAAGCAAGGGGACTGGAGTCTGGTTCCAAAGGTGACTGTGCCACAGGTAATCCTGGGTGGTTCCTTCAGCCAAGCCTTGATAAAGGGCAGCCCTCAGCTTGGACTGCCTTTGTCTCACCAGCTTATAAAGCCATCTGTCTAATAGTCTGCATTTATCCAGCACAGTTTACTTTTCTATTTCTCATTACCCTAAGCCCTTCTGGCCCCCTTCAGGACATCTGGCTGGACGTCTGACATCAAACACTAAGGGTGAAGTTATCAACTATGGGCCCTGAAGAAAAAATGTAAGGAGCTAATCTTTTTAAAAAAATCTACCTTTTGTAGTGAAAAATCTTAGTTTCTAATAACACAAATGTGCTTACTTATTTGCTGTACCCTACAGTATACAAGGTGTAACAATTAAGTTCGTAAACTTGTTTCAATGATGTTGCTAAACTTTTTTGATATCAGAGGGATTATTCATTATGAATTTGTACCAATGAGACAAACAGTTAACCAAGTTTACTATTTGGAAGCCTGAAAAGTCTGTGTGAAAAAGTTACACGAAAAAGACCTGAACTTTCTGCCAACAATTCATGGCTCTTGCATCACAACAATGCACCAGCTCACACAGCACTGTCTGTGAGGGAGTTTTTAGTCAGTAAACAAATAACTCTTGGAACACCCTCCCTACTCACCTGATCTGGCCCCCAATGACTTCTTTCTTTACCCGAAGATAAAGGAAATACTGAAAAGAAGACATTTTGATGACATTCAGGACATTAAGGGTAATACGATGACAGCTCTGATGGCCATTCCAGAAAAAGTTCTAAAATTGCTTTGAAGGGTGGACTAGACGCTCGCTTCGGTGCGTAGCTTCCCAAGGGGAGTACTTCAAAGGTGACCGTAGTGATACTCAGAAATGAGTATGTAGTACTTTTTCTAGGATGAATTCGCAAACTTAATTGTCCGACCTTCGAACATAAGTTTCAAAGTTACAATTTTAATATTACCACTAAAAAAACCTATGGAGTAAAGAATTTGTAAGTTTTTTTTGTCTTTAATATGTATCACTAAGGATGTACTGTCAGAAGTGAGTCGAAATAATTTTCTCTGTATGGTCCTTATTGATTGTAATGAGTTAGTGCACCAATTTTTGGTTTAATTTTATTTTTTGGCGATTACAGGTATGAAAATGAAGCTCTAGAAAAAGTTAGAATCACTGCCCTCCCTGTCCCCTGGTGTGTTCCTACCCACCATCCTCACTGGTTCTGGTTTATCCTTCCTGTGTTTCTTATTCAGGGAGCTAATGTATATGGGAGCGGTAGTTGCTGACAACCTCTGAGGAAGTGACATTTAAGGCTGAGGCCAGAGGGGTGACCAGGATGCGTCAACCATGCAATCGGTTTATTTTTAATGAGTACGCCAAACAATTGCCAGGAAATTTTGCCCAAACTGGAGAGTGCAAACATGCCACTTGGTGAATCATCTTCATTCGTGCAACAAACAAACATTGGCTGGGCTTGTGTGGGGGCCAGGGGTGCCAGGTGTTGGGCTGAGGTGGAGCGCAGTGCCTGTGTGAGGAGGGGGGAGCCCAGGGTTGGAGTCCCGAGGGCCAGCTTGGCCCCTCTGTGACCTTGGGCATTGACTGGGTCTCAGTTTTCTCCTCTGTAAAATGGAGGTGCTAATAACCTGCTTCAGAGGGTTGTAGGCTGAGTTAATTGAGGGCTCGCCATGCCTGGCCTTGCTCCCAGCCCTCTGCTAGGTGTATTAGGATGCCCATTTCATAGATGAGGACACTGAGACATAGAGAAGACTGCCTGGCTCCACAGCATCCTGGAGTGCTCCGTAGTGGTAACTACATATATTTTTTTAATGTTTTTCAATTGCAGTTGACGTTTAATATTATATTAGTTCCAGGTGTACAACATAGTGATTAGACATTCATGTAACCTTATGAAGTGATCCCCCTGATAAGTCTAGTACCCATCTGACACCATACATAGTTGTTGCAATATTATGGACCATACTCCCTATGCTGTACTTTACATCCCCATGAGTATTTTGTTATTGCCAATTTGTACTTCTTAATCCCTTCGCCTTTTGTAACTACATATTTCAAACACAATATGTGACCTAGTCAGGGGAAAGACTCAAACTAGCAAATGGCTCATCCTAATCCAGAATCCAGTGTGAGATGCCCAGTGTGAACTGGGGATGAGGGAGGGAACATGTCTGATGTCATCAAAAAAGATGTTCCAGAGATCTTTGACCTGAGCAGTTCACTGGGATGGGGTGGGGGGCATGCCCAGCAGAAGAAACAGCATGTGCAAAGGCCCAGAGGTATGAACTAGCTGGATATCAGTTTCAAGCACAGAGGGGGAGGGAGGAAATCCACAGCAGCCCAGACTGGAGGAGGTAGAGGCTAGATCCAACCCGCCTGACTTCCATCTTCCATCTGCACTGAGGGGAACCATTGAGTAGGGGAGAGGGCACATGGATGTGAACTTGAAGAATGCAAATATGGCAGCAGTGGGCAGGGAGACTGGAGGAAGGAGAAAGGCAGGGAGAAGGGTTAGGGAGTTAAGGTTACAACCCAGACAGGAGGCATCCAGAGGTGGGGATGACTGAACCATTTTGGAACCAGGTCTGTTAGCCAATTGAGAGGGAGGAGTCGGGAGGCGCTGAGGTGACCAGCCTGTATGCCTGGGAGCATAGCAGGGGGAGAGATGCATTCTTACCGTGTCTCCCCGAAAATAAGACCTAACTGGAAAATAAGCCCTAGCATGATTTTTCAGGATGACATCCCCAGAACATCAGCCCTAATGCGTCTTAGAGTACAACTTAATATAAGACCTGATCTTATTTTCGGAGAAACATGGTAACTCCACAAGGGCTGGCCAGCCAGGAAGCAGCAAAGCTGGGAGGGTGGGGCATCAGGGAGGGGCCAGCGAGCTCAAAGCAACAGCATTGGAAAGGGTAAGGCTGGCAAAAAAAAAAAAAAAAGTCCCGGCTGACCGTTTTGCCCTAGTTCTTTTTTAAAATTTCTATTGAGGTGTAATTGAGAAAAATGCACACATCTTAGGTGTACAGGTATACAGTTCCATAACTTTCTACCTATTTCTATACGCCTGTATAATCACCTCCTGATGACGATGTGGATGCAAGTTTCCTCAGGCACCTTCCCATGCAATATTGCCTTGCCCCCTACACACACAGGACACTGCTCTTCTAAATTCTATCAACAGGTGACCTGTTGACTCTGGGAGAGAAGAGTCAGAGCAGGAGATGAGAAGGGAGGCCGTGGGCAGAGGAGACTGACCGGAAGAAGGCCTTGGGGGGAGAGGGGACAACACCGGTGAGACAGGTCGAAGCAGTCTGCAAGTGTTTGGAAGGAAAAGATCCCTTGAGGAGGGGGATTAATGACTGGACAGCAGAAGGTTTGGAGAAGGGAAGGGAGGGGATACAGGGAAAACTTGGTCTGGGACAAGAGAGGCTACGCTTCCTCTGAGCTTGGTTCAGTCACCTCCCCTGTGCTTCTCATCAGTTGGAAAAAACGTAAGTCCCTTATGTCACTGGGCTGCTCCCTCTTAGGTGGTGGCATCCCCTCTCAATTCCTACCTGCCTTTTGATGCACCCACGCCAACTCAGGGCCTCCCATGGTGGTGTTGATCACAGGCAGAACCCTGAGGCCAGCTCCAATGGGCCACTCCAACATAGCTTTAGCAAAGGAGAAAGCCTTCTACTCCAATGTTCTCTCCCTTCCCCCTCCCTCATCCATGGTTTATTTCAGAAACAGATATGGGAAGAGTAGCTGAGAATGCTGAGTCCCCACGTCACATCCTCTTTCCCAGAGCCTAAAACACAGGCGCCCCCAGGAACATACCAATCATTCAGAGAAGTAAACACATTCCAAGCTCCAGCCTCACTCTGCCCAACCCCCAGACATCTACGGTTCTCACTCGAGCTGCACTTCTCTGAGGTCCTCTTTCCCTGCCAACATGTGAGTTGGTGAGGGAGAAAGGGTCTGGTGTGCAGGATAAATGTTGCCATGGTGACATTGAACCACATCCCCCTCCTCTTCCTTTGGCCTGCTCCCTGCCACCTCTTCTTTCACCCTGACCTTGAGGCACCAACGGCATCTCTCTCCTCCCAACTGTCCCATGTGAGGCCCGTAGCCTATTGAAGTTCAGGAAGCTGCACATCGAGAGCTTGGCTTCACCAAGGCTGCACTGCCCCTACAGGAGAGGCTGATGGGATGGGAGTGCCGTCCAGTGGGGAAGGGCGGAGGGAGCAGAGGGCCCAGCCCTGGGGCACTGCCCCTTTAAGGAGGCCCCACTAGGGACCCTGACCACAGATCACTGCAGACAGTAACTCCAGCTCCTGTAGGCCCCTGGGAGAATGGCATCTCAGGTAATTGTGCCTCCCAAGGCCTTTCATCCCAGCATCTTCAAAGTACCTGTGATTAAGGTGCGGCCCCTATGAAGTCATCCCAGCCAGGTTTACCGAGTCACCGCAGCTCTGAGACTGGGACACCCAAGCCTTTCGCTTCCTCCTCCCCTCCTCTCTTCCCTCTCATTAATGCCTCTCAGAAACTCTGGGCCCTGCTTCTCTAGCTGCCTGCGTGCCCCTGACCTGTGGTGGACCTCCCTTTCCCAATGCCAGTGCTGGAGTCTGTAAAAAATCTTACACACGTTCCTAGTGACTTCAAGGAAACTGGCAGTAAATCCCTCTCTTTGGCCTGTTTTCATTTACCTGTTTGTTTCGGCTAGGTAAGTTTGAAGTGGAACTCATCTCACCTGAGTTGGAGGTACAGGTGTGTATGTAACTGAGAGGACAGAAAAAGCTCCTTCTCTGTGTCTCCAACTTAGGCTCTTTTCACAGCCAACTGGAAATTGTCACCGGCCACCTCTCTGATTCACACACACTCTCCCTCCACCCCCACTCCCACCCCCGTGGCATCCCTGGGAATGGCCTTGTTCTGCTTGCTGATGGCCACTGGTGCCCTGAGAATCACCACCCCAACAGGGAGAACTGCATGAAGTCAGAAGAATTTTCTCCTGCTGCATAATTTTCCTAGTCCCTGTGGGGGCTGGTGTGGGTCCTGGGTTCATTTAACACATACCCACGAGGGCCTCCTGTGTGCCAGGATGCTCAAGGTGTGACCTTGGCCAAATAATGATGCCTCTCTGTGCCTCCGTTTCCTCATCTGCCAAATGGCAGTCTCTGCTGCTTGCTGAGATAAAGAGCTTAGTACATTGCCTGCACATAGTAAATGCTCAATAAAGAGTAGTGACGAAGATGATGAAAGAGGACACTAATGCCAACTCCTGTGTGTCAGGTTCTGGGAATGCGAAGATGATTAAGACCTAGTCCTTGTTTGCCCTCCATTTGTGTCTGGGCCCATTCTCCTGACTTCCTAAAATTTTCTATGCATTTAAACACACACACACACACACACACACACACACACACACACACAGAGAGACTGAGAAAAATAATGTCCCAACGACCACGTGTGAGGCCTCAAATTCATCTCTGCCTTGCGCTTCGTAATTAAGTGAGCCCTTAAATTCTCTTCCTTTGTGAAACTTAGTTTGAGTTGGGTTTTAGTCCATTGCAACCAAAAGGGTCTAATTCAGGTAAGAAATTAGTTGAGTCCTCAGCACTCATGTTCTATGGATAGCAGCATGCTTGTCACAGTAGAAAGTACCATGCCGACATTTTCATACATATTGATGGGAAAACAGTCTCAGAGAGGCAAAGCCACATACCTAAGAGCATACTGCTAGGAAGTAATGCCGCTGGGCCTGTACTCTGCCCACCACACATGCTACCTCTCCAGGACACCTGGCCAGGGCTCCGTCAGCATCCTTTGGGGTAAGTGGGAGACGCAGAGGCTGCAGGATCCGGAGAGGTCTGGGCTCGGCCACTGGCCAGTTTGCACTGCTGAGGTCTCTGCTCTTTACTCTGCACTCCCCTGCCAGATGCTAACAGTGCATTTTGGATGTCAAGAGAATCCAGCTTGGTCCCAACCCTTGAGAGGCCCTCAATCTGGTGGGGGAGACAGATTCATTCAGATGAATTATGAGGTTCGGGAAGAAAACGGTGAAGAGAGTAATATGAGGCACAGTGAGAAGGGAACAGAAAGGAGCAATAAATCATTTTTTTTTTAAATTATTTTTTCTTATTTTGTAAAAACAAATTCTTCTTTTTTTAAAACTTTTATTTATTTAAGTGTGTTTTTCCGGGACACATCAGCTCCAAGTCAAGTAGTTGTTTCAGTCTAGTTGTGGAGGGCACAGCTCACAGTGGCCCATGTGGGGATTGAACTGGTAACCTTGTTGTTAATAGCACGGCGCTCTAACCAGTTGAGCTAACCAGCCACCCAAATTATTCTTTTTCTTATTCTAAAAATACTGCATGCGTTTTGCAAACACATTTTGGAAAATACAGAGAAATAAAGGGAGGGGGGAAGAGAAGGTAACCAGTATTCATAATTCTGTCACTTCAGAGGACGCACTATTAACCATTTCCTTCTAATCTTTCTTCTAAGCTTTTTTTTTTTTTTTTTAATAGAGTTCAGACCAGGCTGTCATTGCAAATTTATTACTGCCTCATTCACTCATATTATTCTTAATCATTTCTCCATGTTATTGGAAATGTGTTAAGAGGTTATTTTAATATCTATGTAATATGCCATTGTATGGATCTACCATAATTTAACTATGCTTCCATGAGTTTCAGACTATTTTCATTTTGTTTTGGTTAGGGAGAAACTAATAAAAACAGAATGGGGGAGGGAGCCTCAAGAAAGAACCAAAAGATGGTATGAGATTTGGTCTTTGAAGGAAGAACAGCTGTTTGCTGGAGGTGGAAAAAGGCATTCTTCCTTTAGCAGCCAGCAGGCAGGTAAAAAGGTGCCTGAGAGGCTGGCTGGGCAGTGGTTCTAATTGTCCAGAGGTGAGGGGACCTGACCCAGGGCAGTCGTCCCAGGGGAGAGGAGATCAACATGAGTGGCATCTTTGAGCCTGGATGGATGTACAGTTGAACGGAGGGTGAGGGAGGGAGTAGAAAAAGGGGGTAGATGTTTATTTTCATTCTGGAAAGCCTGGGGCAGAGAATGAGGAAAGGCAAGGAGCAACCCACCAGGGGTCCCAGTGCCACCTGCTCACCTGCCATGTCACTCAGACCAGGTGACTTTCTGTGTTGAGCCCCTCTCTGGCGATACAAGCCTAAAAATACTCACCACCTGCCTGTGCCCACACCAGCCTGGGGCCTCTGTAAGTTGAGACCCAAGAGTACTCTTGATGAGAAAGGGCTAAGAACCTGAATTTGGGTGCGGCTCTGGAGGGGACAGTGGATGTCAGATTCCGTCTGGTTTATAAGCTGTCTGTGCTAAGCGTAAGCTGTGGTGAGAGCTGAGCTTACAAGGACTTTGCCCTAGAGGGGTGTGTGTGTAAGGAAGGAGAGCTGAGAAGTCATGGACAAATGATTAGCAAGCAATTAATGATAAGCCTTTGGTCAGTGTGTTGGGATCGCCCTGAGCAACTTCCCACCTGGGGATGGGAAGGAATTTTTCTATGGGACTCTTTCTGGAGTATCTTTGTGCATGCTACAGATACTTTTTGAGCATGTTCTCTATGCCAGTCCTCGTACTAAGTACTGGAATTATATCAGGAAACAAAAAGGACGAAAATCTTAGTCCTCATAGAGTTTATGTTCAACTGGCGAAAGACAAACTGTACAACAGGCAAACTATGTTATGATAGAAATTAAGTGATATAGGGATAAAACAGCGTGGGGGGGGATCAGGAGAGCATGTAAGGGATCTGGCAATTTTACTAGAGTGGTCAGGGCAGGTCTCAGTGAGTGGGGAACATTTGCGCAAACCCTGAAGAGGGTGAGGGAGGGACCATTCTCATATCCGAGGAAACAGCTATCCCAGTGGAGGGAACAGCCAGTACAGAGGGCTGGAAGCGGAGTGTGGTTGGCTCGTTCGGGGGGAACAGCAAGGGGTTAGTGTGGCAGGAAAGAAGAGATAAGGGTGGGTAGAATGTCAAATCAAGCAAGACTTTGTAGAGATTGGTAAGGACTTTGGCCTTTACTCAGAATGAAAAGGAGAGCCAGTGGAGGGTTTTGAGCAAAGAAGTGCCATGTCCTGACTTAGGTAAAAACAAAATCTCTCTGGCTCCTATATTGACATAGATTGGGGCAGGGGGCAAGGCTGGAAAAAGAGAAAGAGGTTAGGAGAACATTGCAGTAATCCTGGTCAATTTGGGCTGCTTTGTATATAGCAAAGAGCCATAGCTTTATGAACAATTGAAAATGATTTCTCACAGTTCTGGAGGCTGAAAGTCTGAGACCAGGGTGCCAACTTGATTGGGTTCTGGTGAGATTGCTCTTCTGTGTTGCAGGTTGCTGATTTGTATCCTCTGTGGACAAAAATGGGGCTCTAAGGAAAGTAACCTCATAGAATGATCTCATTTCTTCCTGGTGCGTAGTCACGCCCCAGGCATATAACTTCTTTAGTCAAAGGTTTATCTTTGCCTTAAGCAAGCCCTGTCCTTTGTTTTTGTGCCTCTAGGTTAACAGTTAACACACCTTTGAAATAAGCCTAATCACTCTCAATAGAACACATAATCTTGTTAACTATCCTGTAATCCAATCCCCACCTTGCTTTTTCCCACCTTCAAGTAATCTTTACATTCCTCCTTCATTCATTTCATTTCATTTTTTTTTTTTTTTAAGAAGGGCGCAGCTCACAGTGGCCCATGTAGGGATCGAACCGGCAGCCTAGGGGTGTTATTAGCTTCAAGCTCTAACTGAAGCTCCAACTGAGCTAACTGGCCACCCCCTCCAAAATTTCAAATGTATAAAAGAAATGGCAAAACTGTCATTCTCCTGAGTATTTGAGATCTTGCTTCTTGGCAATTGTTGTCAGTTTGGGCTCCAATAAACCCCTTTAAACATTCTCTACAGGTTTAAATGTTCTTACATGGACACCTCGCATGGCAAACAGAAGGGTAGAGGGCTCTGCGGAGTCGCTTTTATAAAGACTCAAATCCCATTCATGAAGTCTCCATCCTATGATCTAATCACCCCAAAGGCTCCATCTCCTAATATCATCACATTGGGGGTTAGGATTTCAGCATATGAATTTTGGGGGTACACAAACATTCAGTCCATGGCAAGAATATTGCAACGATCCTGGACAGAAACTGGACGAGGGTGCTAGCAGTGGAGACGTGGTAGAAGAGCTCAGGGGCTGGATATATTTTTGCCCGTAGAGCCCATAGGATTTCCTGCTCCAGCTGGGAAAGGGGTGGGAAGAGGGAGGGATTCAAGGATGACTCTTGGAGTTCTGGCCTGAGCGCCTAAAGGATGGAGTTGCCAACTGAAGTTCCAGGGAGGCTATGAGGGAGCTCGTCTTGTCTGTGTTTGGGAGGGAAGATGAGTTATGTTGTGGGCGTGTTGACTTTGAGATGCTTATTGCATCTCAAGTAAGACGTGTTGAGGAAACAGTTCAGGGGAGGAGCCGGCTGGGGATTAAGCACATCTGGGGATCTTGAGCACATCGATGCCAGAACTTGACTGGATTTTGTTTTTCAGTTACCTAACGGATGTAAGGTGGTAAGGTGTGGACCGGGCAAAGAGCCACCGGGTAGGAGGTGTGAATGACATCTGAAAAACTTTGTTAGGTCTCCTAGAGCAAGGTGGAGCAAGACAGAAGCGCCACTAAGTGGAATGGGAAGAAAAAGCCTCTTTCTCTGCGTGGTTGCACAAAGCACTTCGGAATGCATTCATTTCATGCCATTCTGCACGCACCCTTCACTCGACAAATAACCATTATAGTATATTGTTTTATCTTCAAAACAGGCCCAAGTGAAAGAAATTTAGGGTTAACAGAAACGAAGCACCAGAGTGGAACAGAGCGTAGAGTCCAAGACCCTGTCCCTGCACCCCAAGAAGCTCTGTGATGGTCAGGGTTAGGGGGTCGGATTGAGGCGGGGAAGGCGACTCTTGGCCAGTTTGTTTGCCAGCGGCAAGAGAACCTGGGGTCGCCCCCACCACTCTGCGGCGAGCTGGGTGCTCGGGGCGTGGCCCCTTTAAGGCAGCGCCGGTGATCTCAGCCGCGCGGTCGCTGGCCCGCCCTCCCCGGAGGCGCGCTCAGTGCGCAGGCGCGCGGCGGCGGCTCATCACTGGGCCCAGGACGAGCCGGCGGCGGTGAGACTCCGGGGTTGCGGCGCCGCCCGCCCGCCCCGCCCGCAGAGTCTGGCCGCCGCGCGTCGCCCGCACCCGCCACCGCCGCCGCCGCCACCGCGATGGGCTCCTGAGGTACCCGCTTGGTCGCTCTCACGCCAGAGGCCCTGAGGGGTGGCTGCGGGCTCCCGGGGGAGGAGGGCTACCTCGTTTTGGAGAGGCCCGTGCGGGGTCGCCCCGCGGGTCGCGTTGACCGCGGATCCCCGGGCGGGAAAGGGACGAAGGCGGCAGGCTTGGCGGAACCTGGAGGGAGCATCCGCCGCCCCGCCCATCCCGCCCGTCCCGCCCGGCGCCCCCAGCTCGCCCAGCGGGGTCGCGGGGCCGCCCGAGGGTGTGCCCTGGCCCCTTCCTCGCCAACGTGGCGGCGCCCGCGTCTGGAGTGTAATCGGACCTGCCGGTGGGGGTGGCTGGGGAGAGGGGAGGCGGATGGGCAGGCTCTTTTGCAAGTGGGATTGTGTGCGCCCGGGCGGTGTGCTGGCGCCTGGCACCGCAAAAGTGAGTGGAGGAGGTATCCGTGCCTCGTGCGGGTGGCTGTGATTTGGCAGGGAGGTTGGCCTGGCGAGGCCTTCGGGGACGCTTGCATGGAGGCTGTACACGCCTTGCATACAGGTCAGCTGGTTGGAGGGGCACCGCCAGGAACCTGGGGCTCCAAGGATGTGCGCCTCAGAAGAGACCGTAGAGACTGGTTGAGGGTGTGTGTACTGTCCTCTGGGTTGTACATTTCCTCCCTCTGTGCACTGCTTGGGTCCAGACCTAGCTGGCTGTAGGCCATGGCAAGGCAGGGGGCTTGGGGGTGAACGTGGGTATCTTCCCAATCCATATCCCCTCTGGGGTTGTGCAAGGCCAGGCATTTTACACACACACACACACACACACACAGGGCACCGTGGCGCAAAGCAAGTGTTGGCACGCCTGATACCTCTGTTTGAGGTGAAGGCCATGTATTATTTATCCGACTGCCAGGTGCTTTATGTAAGGCAAGAAACAGCAATCTGTGCCCTGGAGGCCCTTGTGCTGCAGAGACAGCCAGGCGGCTCACCTGCACCTGCAGAGGAGGCTCAGGTCTCAAAGATGAGACTTCTTCACAGGTTCTGTTTGCAGCATCCCTTCGCATCTCCCTTTTGAGCCCGGTTGGTGGGCCCCGGAGGCTCTGTACTTCAGTTCATCCTATGGGAGGGTGCTGTGTGTATCAGAACTGGGGCTGCGGGGTGGGAGGGCCCCGGCAGCCAGGCCCGAGTGCCCAGTTTGTTAGGCCTTGGACACAAACACATGATGCCCCATATCCAGGCCTTCTCAGGTCGGTTGGGGGAATCACACCATGTGAAAAAATATGAAAACAATAAAGGATGTGCAGAGTGGGTTCAGTGCTGGGAGAGGGCACCCTGGCCAGCAGAAAAGACACGACATGAGGGGACAGCTGAGCTGAAGCCTGAAGGGTGACTAGCATTCATCCGATGCTTTGGTGCTTTCCATGTGTACTTTCCTGGTTTATTCTCTCTGGTTGTGTGAGTACAGAGCTCGTTATCCCTGTTTGCACGTGGGGAAACAGACCCAGAGGGGGACCATAGATCCTTGAACTAGAATCTTTCTCTTGCCGCCAGAGCTTGCTGCCTTGTAACTTACTGAGTATCTACTATGCACCAGGCACCATGCTAAGGGCACGGTGAAGGGGTCTGAAGATGAATGGGACCCGGTGCCCAGCCTCTCGGGGCTCCCAGTGTGCTGGGGAGATGGACATAGATTGTGACCCCAACGCAGACACAAGGTCCTGATAGTCAGTACGGGTGGAGAAGGCACTGTGGATTCCCCCTTGAGAACCACCAGCAACGTGGGGCTCCTTTGTGCAGCCCTTGGGATTTTGGATGTGTTGTAAGTTGCTCCCACGTGGCTGTGGGTTATACAAGGAACCCCTTCTAAAGCTTTCCAGGTGGTAGGAAGAAGAGCTTCAAGGCAGAATAGGTGCCAGTGAGCGCCTTGTCCTAGTTTATTCGTGCTGGCCGAGTTCTCTGGAGCTCCGGCTTTTGGAGGCCGCTCTCTCCCCTCTGCCGTTGAGGTTTTGCTCCTGGATTTTGGTGGGCCAGCCCAGCTCTCTCCCCGAGAGGGGCTCAGTGCTGTTTCCAGTCCCTGCTGTGCTCATTTCTCCCCATAAATTCCCTGGTGTGGAAACAGCCTTAGTAAGACCGAGTACAGCCCTTTATTGTTTTGAAACCGAGTAGCAGCGAAGGCCCTTCCTTCGTCTCTGCGGGGCCTTTAGACTGGGGATTTGGTGTGTGAGCTGTGGAAGGCCAGCAGCTGGGCCCTGGGAGAGCTCTGTGTGGGGTCTGCCACAGGACCTTCACGGGGACTGAGTCATCACTGAAGACCTACTGTGTGCCTGGTTCTGTGCTGGGCCTGAGTCGTGTGCTGTGTCTGCCAGAAGGCTGTGGTTGGCTGAGGGAGTCCACAGTGCAGCACATATGTGTGAGACAGTGCTCTGCTTGTGGTGGAAACAGAGGGCTCTAAAGGGGCCGAGGACAATAGGAACAACAGCTTGTTTATTAAACACTTACTGTGTGCCAGGCACAGTTCAAAGCACTTTCATGCAATAGTGTGTTTCATCCTCCCACCACCCGGTGAGGCGGGAACAGTGACCCTCACGCCTTGCCTTGCCGAGGAGGTTCAAAGCAGGGCTGGTTGGTGGAGCTTAGCTTTGAACCAGACGGTCTGACCTCAGGAGCCGTGCTTTTTCCCCACTAACCCTCTGGTGTCCCAGAAGTCTTCCTAGAAGCAAAACGTGTCACTTAAAGGATGAGGAGTACGCATTCCCGGAGAAAGGGGTCGTTCTAGGCAGAGGGGCCCCTGGGCAGAGGCAAGGAGGCCTGAGATACCTGGCCTCCCACACATCGCAGAGGTGGCCCTGGGCATGAAGACTGCGGAAGGCCTCGCTAAAGAGTTTGAACTTGACTCTGGTGTGGCCAACAGGGAGCCCTGGAAATTTCCTAAAGGAAGTGACATCCTCGGCTGGGCGTTACTGGATCGTATGAGCATCTCTCTCCTTCCTTTATTCCGGCAGAGAACTCCAAGAAGATCCGCCTCCTCCTTTGCTTTCCCCCAGGTCACTGGCATTCTGTTTAGTCCTCGCTGCCTTTCCCCTCTTCCAGCAGCTTCTGGTTTTCACGACCCTCTGTGACTCAGAACGGGCCTCTGGAGCCCACTGTTGTGACTGCTGTAAAACTGGCCTGTGTGGCCGGCTGTGAATTGGCCCCACGGCGCTGGAACCCAAGCTCTTCCCGGGTGCCACGGGTCCTCACTGACTTCCCACGCCGTAGATCTGCAGTGGACACGGGGGGCTCCCTTTCCCATTAGAGTGGTGGTGGCTGTGCACTGTTCACATGTCCACGCTCACCCGCGCTGTAAATACAGGCGGAGGAGAGGGGGGACTGAGTGGGAACTAGAGCGGGAAAGCCAGGTGTAACTACGGGATCCCACGTGGGTTCACAGAGGAGATGCTTACTCTACCTGCCTGCTGTGCTGCGTGTCTGGCGGCTGGTATTCACGCAGCTGCTCTAGTTGCTGTGCCGCGACGCCGAAAGGTGAGGGTCTTTGCACAAGACCTGCTAACGCACCGCTGAGGTCGGGTGTGGGAACGGATGGGTCTAGGATGTGAGGGGAGGAGTTGGAGAAGTCTTCGGAATTGGGTGCCTTGGGAGAGGAGGCCAAGAATTCAGGAAGGGGCCCAAAATGGTCACTGGCAGCACAGGACAAAGGGACACCCCCCTGGACGTTGGGGGAGGGACCGGAGGAGCTGAGCAGTCCCATGGCCTGGACTGAGACCTGGGAGGTGTAGTTCAAATCTTCCCTCTCTTACGATCCCTGTGGCCTTGGGCAGCTTGCTTACTAATTCCCATTCTTTAAGAATGGGGAAATGAGGCCCTTTCCTTCATCGGTAAGATGGGAGTGATAGTAGTGCAGCCGTCATGCGACTCTCATGACCTAACGTCTACATGGAGCTCAGCTCAGCACCGGGCACATAGCACATGCTCAGTAAACACTGGCTTTTCTTATGACTCAGGGAGCTGAGTCCAGCTTGGGGGAGAGACAGCAAACACAGGAGCTATTACATTTGTCACAGGTGCCCCTGACATTCTCACCTGGGCAGGCACTTTGCTGGAGAGGTGACATTTAAGTTGTCACCATGAGTAAGGGGAGGAAGCGGTTTCCAGGCAGAGGGAACAGCATGTGCAAAGCAAAGGTCTGAGTCGATTCAGCACCTGGTAGGCCCTCAATAAATGTTAGCTGAATGTGATCTCTTCTCTGCCTCAAAAAGGACAGAAAGGGGAAGAAGTCAAGTGGGAGGGGTCCATGGAGAGAAGAATTGGGTGGTTGCCAAGTTCGGGGTTCCCTCCCCATCATCTCTACCTCTGCGAAGGGGGATGTGCCTAACGCCGTGCAGCTGAGTTACCAGCATTCTCCTGGATTGGCAGCGGGCGTGCAGCGTGGTTGAGATGCTGGAATTAGGCAGGCGTCACGCCCAAGCAGCATTTGTTCATGTTCCTGTTGCTGTTTTAGCTGAAACCCTATGCATGGCCAGAACCCAGAAGGATAACTCATAGCCTCTGGGGTCTTCTTTCCAGTGTTAGGTGAGTGATGGCTCAGTGTCTGGCACGATGCCTTATACAAGAGAAGGTGCTGAAATAGTTTCTGACTAACATGAAATGGTTGGGTGGAGTAATGTCATTAAGGCCGACCTGAGCTTGTATCAGGAGCCTACAGGGCACATGAAACAGCCTGTCTGATGGTCTGGGAGTCTCAGGCCTGGGCTGGGAGGCAGGAAACCCGACAGTCACCTCCTTTTCCTTCTCTTCTGCGGGCGGAAACCAGAGGGGGAAGATCCCACCCAGAAACCCTTTGTGCCTAATCTGCGTCACTTCCAGTTTTACCATGTTTTAAAAAGTCACACATGACCTAATGGATATTTAATGGAAAGTTTGCATTGTTGCTCTCTGTGTTTCAGTCTTTAAAAAACATTAAGCTTTTCTGCTTTTGAAAATAGTACTTGTTAATTATAGTAAACAGAACAGAAAAGATGGGGGGGGTAAGAATAAAAGTCACCCCAAATTTCATCACCAAGATATAACCACTGTTGACGCTTGGGCATATTTTCTTTGTAGGCATAATCTCGTGTTATCTCATTGTTCCCATAACACTGGGTCATAAGCATTTACCCATGAAATTTAAAAGTTAGCCATAGATATAAAAGAGTCAGAGAAATTCCAAAACAGAGCGACTGGCACTGTATTTCAAGTTATCTGTGGGAAAGATGAGGTGCCAAGCTGGATGGCACTATGGTGCTGGCGGTGGACAGAGCCCTGTGCCGAGTCAGAGAACCCGGGTGATGACCTTGGGTGAGTCACTTGCTCTCTAATGAGGCTACTTGTACTCTCTCTGCCCACCACCTCTCAGGTGCCCCAAGGCTCAGGTGAGGTCCCATGTTAGGAAGCCCCCCGAAGGGAGGGACCTGGTTTGGAAGGAGAGCAGATCTTCAGTTACATGAAGATGGACAGAGAAGAGGAGCGTGTCTGACTCCTTTTCCAACCCGAAATCTGTTTGGTGACCCCCCTGAAGACTGTAGTCTCCTTGCTGGGGAGCCCTGATCTGTGGACGCGTGTACCTGCGGGCCACGGGTGGTCCCACCCCAGGGAAGCGGGTGGAGTGAGACCTCTGGAAATGACTGCATCTGTCACCCTGAAAGGGATTTTCACGTCAGACAGCCTCCCTCCCTGGGAGACGTGTGCAGTTTGGTACCTTTATTTTTCTCCTGCTACAACCCCTGTGGACAGCCTGTACCCAGGGAGGCCCCGTCCTGCTGGCAGGTGGCTCAGAACCTCTACTCTGCTGGGCCGTGCTGTTCCCCAACGCCCTCTGGGTCATCATTTATAAAACAGCTTCGAGGGAAAAATAATTAACCCCAAGGCTGCTGCTGTAGCTGCTAGCAGGGATTCCTGGTCTCTGCCTCCAGCACCTGTTTTTCATTCCATCTAGAATGAATGGAGAATCTGGGATTCCATTGATAATTATTTTGACTGCCTGCAAGGCACAGTGATAGGTTTTAGTGAATGGATGTGAGGATATTAATGTTAATATTGACATGCTAATTAATACAAATATTACTATTCTCACTGGACTTTGTGTAGGGCTTTGCAGTTAGTGTGCAAATTACATTTCACATATATTGTTTCATTTAATCCTCCCAATGACCTGGGACCTTGGAATTATTGTACCTATTTTATAGATGGGTAGATTGAGACTCTGAAGGGTAAATTTCCCTTTGGTCCTGTGGACGGAAGCTCCAGGTTTTTCATTTTGAATCCTGTCCTTGCTGCTTCAAGTGCGCCCCCCACTCCACCCCCTGCACAGCAGTGCCCCAGTCTGCTCTGCCTTCAGGTGGACCAAGGAACCTGGGGGCTCTGATGGACAGTGGGGGTGGCAGGTGGTGCAGGGCGGAAGGTCTCCACACACAGAGGCGGGAGACACAGGTAGGTGAGTTGAAGAGTGGAGACCAAGTGAGCTCTCCTTGGGCATTTGGGGTCACAGCCTTACCTCCAGGAAGAGGAAGTACATCTATACACAGTTTGCCCATGGATTTTAAACAAATAAGATGTATGAAAATCTAGATTTACCAAAACAGTACATACTTGCTTTACAAAGAAAGGTTGATGCACTGCACCTTGGTTAGAAGAATTTTATTAGCAATAACCTCAGTGCATTTACATATGATTTGATTTACAGGAGTTCCTGGCCCTCTCAGTCTGTCGGAGCAGAGAGCATAGGCTGGGAAGTAGGAAGTTGGCCAGGGCTCTTCCTCTCGAATGCTGTCTTTGGTTTTCCCATTCGATTGGGGTTAGATGGCCATTTCTTTCATTCCCAGTTATCAGTAGTTGGGTTGGATTTTTGCGACGTGGGAGGAAGCTCTGCCCTGCTTGTTGCGTTTGCCCAGCAGTCCTCACAGGGAGGACAGTAGGTATCCAGAGACGTGCCTCCATCCTCCACCAGCCACCCACTTGAAGAGTGAAGTCAGGCACACACGTTCTGTAAAAGGTCCATGATGGACGCAGCCATGCACGTCGTGACGTGTGAGTGTGTCTTGCGTGGCAATGGTGTCCCCTGCAGCTTGTGCAGGGGAAGCAGCACGAGGTACTTATCACTCACTTGGGACGGCCAGACTGGAAACAGGTGACCCTCTGGGGCTCCCCACTCCCTCCCCGCCAGGCCTGCCTCTAGCGCACACTCTGTGGCCTGCCGGCTCCTCCCTTGGGACCTTACCACCTTCTCCCAGGGAGACCAATTACAGCTGGGTGTCCTGGTGACCGTCAGCGCTTCCACCACCTGCCCTGGGCCCAGGGCATTGGAGCCCAGCTATGCTGGATGGGCTGAGTAGCTGAGCGGGTCTAGCCCTTCACGTGCTGGTGAGGAAATGCAAGTTCATGGACCAGGACAGCGGGCGAGTAGGGGCTGGTCCAGGTCCAGAACCATCTCCTACCTGGCACTCTGTCTGCTGAAAATGGGGTTTTTCTCCATTGTTTCATCACCTGGGCACCCTTAAAAATATGCATTATCAGAGTTTTCCCGAATAATTAGGCTTATTTCTTAGATGAGCAATTTAAATGTATCCTGCCTCTCTAGTAACATTTTTAAAATTATAGGTGCTTGTATATTTTCACCCACCAGTTTACTTCTAGGAATTTATCCTACAGATGTGTTAACACGTGTGCAAAGTGACTTGTTTGCAAGGTTTGTCATTGCTGCCTTATTTGTAATAGCAAAAGATTGTACGCACCCTAAATGTCTATCAACAGGGGGCCAGGAACAAATTATGGTCCATCTGGACCATGGAATACTGTGCAGCCATAAAAAATAAGGCAGGGACTCCAGGCACGGATAGGGAGCAACCCGCCAAGATAGATTCTGTGACAGGAGCAGGTGTGGGCGGGTGGCTGGGGTGTCTCCACCTGTAACAGGTGCGTCGTTGGCTTATGTTGGTGCTCAGGTCTTTGGGGAGTTACAAGAAGTGGTTGTGCCGCCTCTGGGCGCAGGCGCGGGTGCTGGGAGACTGTTCACTGGAGGCCCGTAATACCTTTTGAGTGCCGCGTCATGTGAATATGTGGTATTTTTTAAAAGTGAACTAAAATTAAATAAGATCCATTGGCCAGTGGAGGAAGGTCGAGACTCTGGCCACCCCCTCAAGGCCCAGCCAGCCTGGCTCAGGGCCCTGACCACCATCTAATCAAAAAGGCACTCTCGGGTCTCACAAAGGGACCAGCGTTGGGTGTTTCTTCGTTCCAATGACCCAGCCCCTGCCCTGGAGAAAGGAGCCATCCCTCTCTGGCCTCTCGGAAACACGGCTGTTGGCTGGCTTGTCATTTTAAATCCCTGCTGACCTCTGAACTCTTCAGGGTCTTCTGCACTGACAGCAGAATACAAGTGGGACTCAGCCCTGGGCAGCCCAGGCCCTTTCCCGGGCCTCTTCTTGAGCCGAACTTGACTGGTCGCTCTTTGCTCCGCGTGCGTCCTTGGCGTCCCACCTCCAGGCCTTTGCTCACGTGCCAAATCCCATCTGCCTTTCAAGGCCCAGCTCAGTTTCCACCTCTGCGTGGCCCTCTGACCTCCCCCACTTCTTTATCTGTTCCTCTCTGCTGACACTTAAGCCATTTTACATTGTGTCCTGGGTATCTGATTCCCCACAGGACGACGTCTGTGTCATGCTCAGCCCCTGGTCCCCGATTAGTTAGATGATTGCCGAGTCGGTGAATGGCGGTTGCCCTCCTTCTGGTGGGATGGGAAGCTGTTGGGGGCAGCGCCTGGTTCCCATCCGTGCACCCCAGTGCCTGGCACAGGGCAGGCCCAGCCTCACAGAGGGAATAACGACAGTCTCATGCCTGAGTGCCGTGTGTGCTTTCTTTCCTTGCATCCTCATGAGGACCGATGAGGTACAGCTCTTAACGGTTGAGGAAATGGGGCAAACATCTTGTCCAGGTCCCAGCCAGAAGGGGGATTTGGACACAGGTCTGGCTGCCTCCAAAGCGCCTGCATTTAATCAATTTCTTCTACCACTTTCCCCAAATCACACCCTTGGACCACTCTCGTTACCTGTTCCACTGGCCCTTGTGTATTTTCTTTCCCACTAGACTGTAAACTCTTAAAGGGTTAGAGTCTTGACTGAGATCCCTTTGGACTTAGCACATAGAAGGTGCTCAAAGGTATGTAGTTTTTTTGTTTTTTTCCTGTAGGTATATAGCTTTAATCTTTTAAAAGGTATATACTTTCACACTTTTCAAGGAGGTTTAACTTACTATAGTAAAGTACAGTGACCTTAGACATACAGTGTGATGGATTTGTACGTCTGAATACCCGTGCAAACCACAGTCTAGAACGTTCCCAGCACACAGAAGGTTCCCTGGGCCTCTTCCTGGTCACTGACCCTCCCAGGGTGACCCCTCCTCACACCTCGTCACTGTGGACTGGCTTGACTTTTCCATACTTGGGATCACAGAATGCGCTAGTGAGGTCCATCCAAGTCGTGTGTAGTGGCCCCTGTTCTTTTCACCGCTGCACAGGAGTCCGCTGTCGGAACATATCGCAATTTATTTATCCCTTCTGCGGGTGGGCATTTGGGCTGTGTCAGCCTTTTGCTCTTATAAACAGGGGTGCTGTGGAATTTCTTGTTCTTGTCCATGGTGCACATGTGGACTCACTGGGTGTACACCCAGGGTGGAAGGCTGTTTCACCCCACTCAGTACGTGTTTGAGTGCATGAAATTCAGGTTAGAATTTTTCACCAAGGTAACCTGGGCAGGAGCCAGGCTTCTTGCTGAAGGAATCCTAGGGGTCAGGGCAGGTTTAGGGGTCTTCGCTTAGACAACCTGCTCCCATGGGCAATAGGATCATGGAGGTTCAGGGTCCAGCCTCTAAAGGGGACCCATTTGTGCAGTGCTGGATGCGTTTAGCTCCTTACTGAAGGATTTTGAATTACTTTGTTGTTCCCTTCTATTCCTCCCCCTAGATTGGATGATTTTTCTTTCTTAGTTGATAGATTCCTGGGAACATGGCCCCTTGAGAAGGGAGAGATGTGGGGCTAATAGAGTGGCCTTCTTGTATGTGTTGATGGAAGGGGAGTGGGACTGAGTGATGGGACCCTCCCCGTCTTGAGGGCATGTGGTCCTTTTTCCAAAGGGTAACCAAGCAGACTGGCCAGTGGCTAGCAGCTCTTTTCCTCTGATCCGCTCTGGAGAGGGTCCAGGCTGGGGGTTGCTGACCTGCTCTGATGTGGGTCAGCCTCCCCCAAAGGCAGCCAGGCCACCCAGAAGTTCCCAGAGGCAGGAGGCTCGTCATTCCCAGGCTGCTGAAGAGGCAGCAGAGCGGCCAGGTCAGGTTCACAGCGACGGAGTCAAATTCTCCCCAGTGAGCTATGTTACGATGGAAGTGTCTCCGTATATATTAACTAAAAGGACACAAATCCCTCCCAGGCTGTGTTAGTATTCTGGCGACGTTGGTGTCACCAGCTCAGCTCACTCAGTGGGTGTGTGGTAACTGCCCGAGTGAACACGATGGCTGCAGCTCAAAGGGTTTGGATCTGAAACGAACGAATGCAAAGATGACCTCAGAGGTTTCAAAGACAGCAGACAACCAGGCGGGCCTGGCCTGGGTCTCAGAGACTGTCGGGAAGTGTGTTCTCAGCCTGACAGGGAGGAAATGACTGAAATAGAGTAATCATAATAGGTAACGTAGTATCAGGCCCTGTTCTCAGTGCTTTCCTGCATTCACTTGTTTATTCCTTACACCTCTCTCAGAGGTAGGTGTGGCTGCAGCCCCATTTTTGAGGAAGCTGAAACAAGAAGATATTACGTAACTGTCCCGCAACACAAAGCTAGTAAGTGGCAGAGCCGGAAGTTAGATCTAGGTGGTCTGACTCCGGAGCCCATGGAAATCTGTGGGTTTGACAGAATGGCAAGGGAAGTGTCAGGAGCCATTTACCAGGGGACTGGCCAAACAACAGGACGGTTTCCTCATCTGTAAAATGGGTGTATTAGTTTCCTACTGCTGCTGTAACAAATTGCCAGAAACTCAGTGACTTACAATGCAAATTTATCACCTTACAGTTTTGAGGTAAGAGAGCCAAAACATTTTTCACTGGGCTAAAATCAAGGTGTTGGCAGGGCCGTGTTTCTTCTGGAGGTTCCAGGAAACAATTTGTCTGCTTGCCTTTTCTCGCTTCTAGAGACTACTTGCCTTCTTTGGCTCATGGTGCTTTCCTCCATCGTCAACGTCAGGAGCTTAGCGTCTTCAGCCCTTCTCTCTGCTTCCGTTGTCGCACTGGCGTCTCGGCACGCTCACCCTCCTGCCTCCCTCTTGTGAGGACACTTGTGACTATATCGGGCCTGCCCAGATGATCTGAGATCATCTCTTTATGAAGAGACTTAACTTAATCCCATCTGCAAAGGCTCTTGCCATGCAAAGTAAAGTATTCACAGGTCTGGGGTTCAGCATGTGGACATCTTTAGAGGCCATTATTTGGCCTTCCACACAGGAAATTTGTGGGGTGGGTAGGGGCAACAGCAAGGTGTCCCCTGAACCTGACGTGAAAATAACTCAGAATACAATCTGAGTGAGACGTGAGAGTCTCTGACATACCTGAAATTCAAGGCAGGTTGCGAGTTCCGTGACCACACACAGCTTTGTAGCTTTTCTAGAAAAGGTAGATATCTTCATAAGGGGAGTTAACCCAAGATGGTCTTTCCCGGAGAAGGACGGGGGCAGGGCCTATTCGGGGAAGTGAGCGGTTGCCTCGTTCTGAGTGGTTTTCTAGGAGTGGCATGGTTTGGCAGGCCTCGCCAGGGCCCGGTGGAATTTTACTCAAGAACCCCATTGCCCTATACTCTGATTTGGTGCTCTCAGGTGCCTCCGGTGATGGCGTAGGCTCCCTGGCCCCCTGATAGGAGGTGAAGAGGACATTCATAAGCCAGCGCTCCTTGTGAGCTGGGTTTGCCTAGCCCTGACCCCCCCTGGCCTCCTGGTGCCCAGGTGAGCCCCCCCCCAGCCCTGTGGCTGGCTGCTGAGCAGGGCAGTGTGCTGGTGGCCCTGAGGCTCCTCCCGGGGAGCGTCTGCCTGGGCGCTCTGACAGCAACAAGACCCACTTCACGCCCTGTCAGGAGGCCCTTCAGTCAGGCTGCGCCCTCCCCCGCAATGGCTGTTAACAGCAGCCCGATGGAAATATCCTGCCCTGGACATACCCCTGGCCAAGGGTCTGTCTACACACTGTCTCCGTACCTTTGTCGATGCTGTTTCCTCTGTCCCCAAAGCAATCAGGAAGCAAATACCTTTTCAGCATGGCACACGGTCCCTGCTGTCATGGAGCCCATCTCAGGATGTTAAGGGACTAAGTCTAATCACAATTGTGGTAAATGCTACGAAAGACGAGAAGATGTGTCACGGACAAACTGTAATGGGTTATAGATGGTGATCGCTGACACGGCAGGTGGGGCTAAAGATCTGTAGAGGGAGCGAGAGAACGTTCCATTCCCGGGTTGGCACCGTGCGATGGTGGAGGGCGTCACAGAGTCTTAGAGTTGGAAGGAACTGCAAAGGGCAGACATACTCATTCCATGTTCCCTTGTGCATTCACAGCTTCCTGAGTCCCTACTGTGGCCGGGCTGTGAGACAGGCACTGGGGATCATATGCACATAAGACATGACCTCTGCCCTCCAGAAGGTTGCAGGCTAGTTGGGGAGAAGACGGGTTCAAGTAAACCCTCCAGAGGACTCTCAGTCGGTGCTGCTGCCCCAGGGGACTTCTAGCCCTGTTTCATTGGGAGCTTCCTTATTCTGGAAGCAACCAGAAAATTGCTGGACTGTTGGTAAAAACATCTTTCTCTTGGCAGACTCTCACCGTCCTGTTGCTCCCACCAGGTGGACTGGGTGTGTCCTGATGGCGCACACAGAACAAGTCCCTTTGCCCTCCTGACGTGGCTTCCAGGTTGGAAGACGTGTGAGACAGTGTGACTCAGTCTCCATCCTTGCCCTAACCTGGCCCATGTTTCCCTCCTGCCAAATAGCCAGGCCCTTCAGCTGAGCTCTGGAAAGCGCTGATAATGGGGAGGGGACCAAGTGACGGAAAGCTTGCAGTGGCTGAATGCCAGGCATTCAGTCACTCATTGATGATCGAGTCTTCTAAATCCCTACCGTGTGCCTGGCACCATCCGGTCCATCCTGTACGCAGTATAGGAGTTAGGTGACTCAGGTGTGAGGAGACAGGAACCCTGTCAGAACTGACCTTTGAGAACTGGGGGTGAGCGCAGTGCAGCTGGCGGGAGTGGGCTGGCCCTCGGGTGAGGCCACGATGTTTAGGATGAGTCGTGAATGAAGAGCTGGCACTCGCCACAAGGACCAGGGCAGAGGGAGAGCACGTTGGCACAGAGGCCGGGGCTACGTATGCAGGGACCCACTGTTGCCAGTGCTCAGGGAAGAGGCAGGGAAGGAGGCTCCCTAGGGCCCTGGGCTCTGCAGAGGAGTCGGGGCTGCACCCCACTGCCAGACCCTGACGTGTTCTCAGAGGCTTTCAGGTCAGGAGCGGGGACTTGGTTACTTTGGAAAATAAGTGAAAAACCACATTTCATCCCTGCTTCCTTGAGTCCCACCCTCCCTGCGGTTCTGGAAGATGGTCCACGTCCATGGCCCTTCTCCACCTTTCTGGAATCCAGAACGCTCGAAATCCCAAAGGTTCTTCCTAAGTCTGCAGCAAACTAATTTTGTTTTTAAATTTAACTTTTGCAGCAAAAATCTGACCTGAATTAATGTGAGACTAATTATGGTCTTTAAAAATATCTCACGTTTCTCTGTGGAAATACTATGTGTTTGGTTTTTGGGGTGCTGCCCAGACCCCTCTGGGGGTGTCACCATATACAGTACCATACCCTTTCTAAAAATCTGAAAAACCGAATTCCTAAACTCATTTGGCTCAAGGGCCCTGACTACAGCACGGCGCACCCCAGGAACAAATTCAGAGACACTCAGAGACACTCACCTGCCCAGTCACAGCTGGGTGGCGGTGCAAAGATTCTGGCTCCGTGTCCCTGACTCAGAACCTGGGACAAAGTACAGATTGTGGCCTGGTCTCTGCACAGCCTGCGGGGAGGTGTGCAAATGAGGACACAGGTGTGGAGTGACCAAGCCTTGCCATGCTTTCTGTCTGACCCACAGCCTGGGACAGGCAAAGACACTGCAGAGAAGAGGGGAGTGTGTCAGCCACTGGCTTTTCCCATTGCGTATAGCACTGCTCTTCAAACTTCTTTGCTCACACGTCTCTATCATTAAAAAACCTTGTTGAGCACATTCCTCTAATATATAGATATAGACGTGGTTATAACTACGAGATATGACAGTTAAGTTTGTGAACTCACCACCGTGCGCTTACACTGGCAGCCCTGTACACGCAGCTCGGGAAGGTTTCATCACCTTGGTGTGTCAGTGTCTCACAGCTACATTGGTGTCAACGTGTGGCGGTGTTCTGCTCAGTGGCGTTCATTATTGTTGTTTTTGTGTGCCGTCTCGAGAATGCTTGAGCTTGAATTAGAGCAACAAATAAACCTTAAGTTTCTTGTTTAACTTCGCAAGAGTGAAAGTGAAATCAAGGACACGTTAGTCCAAATTTATGGGGATAATACCATGAGGAGAATGGCAGTATACACATGGATTAAATGTTTTTCTGAGGGGAGAGAACGTGTCACTGATGCAGAGAGCTCAGGGTGGACAGTAATGAGCAGAACTGACGAAAACATTGCAAAAATTTGTCAGATTGTGCGTCAAAATCTTCAGCTGACTGTGAGAAGCATAGCAGACAAGTAAACATCGATAGAAAAACAGGAAAATCTTAACTGAAAATCTTGGCATGAGAAAGATGTGTGCAAAAATGGTCCCGAAGGAGCTCACTGATGAACAAAAGCAAAGGAGAGTTGAAGTTTTCCAAGCTCTTTAGGAGACGCAAGATGATGTTTTGGGCCGTGTTATCACTGGTGATGAAACACGGGTGTACAATATGACCTTGAAACAAAGCGTCAAAGTGCACAGTGGAAGTCAGCCAAGGCTCCCCGACCAAAAAAGTTCCATCAGTCCAACCAAATCAAGAGTCAAAACAATGTTGCTAACCTTTTTTGAGATCAGAGGGATTATTCGTTATGAATTTTTACCAACTGGACAGTTAACCAAGTTTACTATTTGGAAGTGCTGAAAAGGCTGCGTGAAAAAGTTAAGACGAAAACGATCTGAACTTTTCACCAACAGTTCATGGCTCTTGCATCACGACAATGCACCAGCTCCCACGGCACTGTCTGTGAGGGAGATTTTAGCCAGTAAACAAATCACTGTATTGGAACATCCTCTCTACTCACCTGATCTGGCCCCCAATGACTTCTTTCTTTACCTGAACATAAAGAAAATATTAAAAGGAAGACATTTTTATGATATTCAGGACATCGACGGTAAAACGATGACGGCTCTGATGGCCATTTCAGAAAAAGAATTCCAAAATTGCTTTGAAGGGTCGACTAGGCAGAGGCATTGGTGCATAGCTTCCCAAGGGGAGGACTTTGAAGATGACTGTAGAGATCCTCAGCAGTGAGGTAGGTAGCACTTTTTCTAGGATGAGTTTGCAAACTTAATTGTCAGACCTCGTATATACTTGTATTACCTTACTGTTATGTACTTTATAAACTCTACACCAAAAAGAAATCAAAGGATGAGCTAAAGATGTAATTTAACATTTAAACAATTTTGTTGGTGGTACAAAAACCTCAGGCTTCATACAAGGTGTGATCAAACAATACAGTGAATGTTTCAATAGAAAAAAATTTATTACAGCAAAAGACACATTGTCATTAATCCCCCGCAAAATGCCGCCCCCCTTGCTTTGAACACACTTATCCCATCGTTCCTGCCACTTTCTGAAGCCGTTTTCAAGTCCTCTTTCGTGAGTGTCTTTAGTTGCGCTGTCATGGCTGCCTCGATGTCCTGAATCATTTTGACTTTGGGGAAGAGCCAGAAATCGCACGGTGCCAGATCCAGTCAACAAGGTGGATGAGGACACACTGTAATGTTTTTATTTGATAGAAACTGCTGTACCAGAAGCGATGTGTGACACAGAGCATTGTCATGATGGAGGATGATTTACGGCACACTTTAAAACACACCTCTCAACCGTAGCTCACACCCACTGACTTCACCGAGCAAGTTGAAATTTGTCACACACTGTTACTAAGGTTCGATGTACCATTTCCCATACAGGATGGCACTCGGCTGTAGCATAAGACAATTTCTGTCAAATAAAAATATTACATTGTGTCCTCATCCACTTTATTCACCGGATCTGGCACTGTGTGACTTCTGGCTCTTCCCCAAAGTCAAAATGACCATGAAAGGTAATCGTTTTGAATCGATTCAGGACACTGAGGCAGCCATGACAGCGCAACTAAAGACACTCACGAAAGAGGACTTCTAGAACTGCTTCAGAAAGTGGCAAGAATGATGGGATAAGTGTGTTCAAAGCGAGGGGGGGTATTTTGAGGAGGATTAATGGCAATGTGTCTTTTACGGTAATAAATTCTTTTTTTTTCCCCCTTCTGCCTCCCCCGCCCCCCCCCGCCACTCTGGTTCAAGCTGTTGCTTCTCCGTCTAGTTGTGTAGGACACAGCTCCCTGGTCCATGCTGGTGTTATGAGCCTTGCACTCCACCCCAGCTGAGGCAGTTGGTCAGTGGTCGTCTGTCGGCTGCACATGGCAGCTCTCGCCGGCTACTCATGATGGCTGCTGGCTGCTCCTGGCACCACACAGCAGCCCACGGCAGCCCAGCTCCAGGGAGAACCGTTGTTCACAATCTTAGCTGTAGAGGTTGCAGCTCACTGACCCATGTGGGAATTGAACTGGTGACCTCAGCGTTAGGAGCACAGCGCTCCAACCACCTGAGCCACCGAGCCAGCCATGTAATAAATTTTTTAAAATTTAAACGTTCACTGTATTTTTTGATCGTATCTAGTATGCTTGATTATTTTTAGAAATTGTGCTTTAATGCTCTGTGAGAGCAGTTGGAAGGTCTGGCTGTATGTTCATTTGGTTTAGGTACTTTGTCTTAATGGCTGTCCTTCCTGAAAAAGGTCCCTGCCTGGGACATGTAGCTGCACACAGGAAATGCATCACTGGCTTTCTTTCTAAATCAAGTTATTCATTTTTCCATCCCGTCCACTGCGTATGCGGAGGATTTGTTGAAATTTGGCTAGTACATTTCCATCCTCCCCGATGCCAGTCAGATGTTTTTGTAAACTAAATGGAAGGCATTTTATTTTAAAGTTCTTAACACGAGCCCAAAACCCACTCAAATGCTTTGGAAATTTTTAAACAGTTTAGAAAATTGTGTTACGTAGGTTTTTAGGAATTCAGATATGAGAGTTTTTGTAAGTTACAGACTTGTAGGATTTTGTTACAGTAGAAACATTTCTAGGTCTCTTTCAGAGAGCAGTTCCTTTCTCAAATTCATTGTGAGAACATGCTTTTCCTGTGAGGGGACATATTAAACATGCTTAAAAATGTTTTGAAAAAAATAGCAAATTTCGAACAGTTTTGTTTTGTGTTTTGTAAAAGGTGTGTTTTGTCGAACTCGGTTGTTAGGTGTGACAAGTCTTTGATTGCTTTTCTACAAGATAACCAGTAAACCTGGTACAAATGATTTTCTGAGTTACTGCCCATCACATCACAAGTTTTGTGGAAAATTCTGTCTATAAAGATTTTTATTATTGAAATTTTCAAATGTACTAAAGTAGAGCAATTGTATAATGAATTTCTCCATTAGTCTCTGTGCTTCAACAGTTAGCAACACGTGCTATCTTGTTGCATCTATCTTTCTCCTCCTTTTTAAAGAGTAAACCCCAGATATTGAGTTATTTTTCACCCTTAAATAATTCAGTATGTAGCTCTACTTGATAAGGACTTTAAAGAAACCTTTGTATTTTGAAATAATTATAGGCTCACAGGAAGTTGCAAAAAATAGTACGTAGAATTCCATCTACCCTTCTTATCCGACAGTGACATCATCACTGTAGGACCAAACCAAAACCAGGAAGTGGACATTAGTACATTACTACCGTGTTTCCCCGAAAATAAGAAAATAAGACCTAGCAGGCCAATCAGCTCTAATGCGTCTTGTGGAGCAAAAATTAATATAAGACCCGGTCTTATATTACATTATATTATATAAGACCTGGGATTGTATTGTATTATATTATTCCCAGTCTTATAGTAAAATAAGACCGGGTCCTATATTTTTGCTCTAAAAGGCACATTAGAGCTGATTATCCAGCTAGGTCTTATTTTCGGGGAAACACGGTATGAACTAGACTACAGGCGTTACTCCGTTTTCACTGTTTTTATGTGTGTGTAGTTCTGTGCGATTTTATCACCTATAGACTCAGGTAGGTAGCTGCCACCACCATCAGGGTACAAAGTATCTCACCACCTGGAAGGAACTCCCTGTACTACTCTCTTCATGTTTGTGCACACCTTTGCTGCCCCCTGCCAACTACTCATCTGTTCTCCATCTTTATAGATTTGTCATTTTGAGAATGTTACATAAATGGAATCAGATGGTACACGTATATGATTTTGGGATTGGCTGTTTTCAGTAAACACAGTGTCCCTGAGCTCCATCTGGATTGCCACCTGTATCAGTAGTTTGTTCCTTTTTGTTGCTGAGTAGTGTTCCATGGTCTGGACATACCAGCGTTTTGACCTTTCACCTGTTGAAGGACATTTGGATTGTTTCCAGGTTTTGGCGATTACAAATACAGCTGCTGTGAACATTCATGTACAGGTTTTTGTGTGAACATAACTTTTCATTTCCCTAGGATAAATGTCGAAGAGTGATTTACTGGGTTGTGTGGTAAGTACGTGTTAGTTTTGTAAGAAACTGCTTTTTATAAGAGACTTTTCCAGAGTGGCATTTCCATTTTGCATCCCCTCCAGCAATGTATGTGAGATTGTTTTTCTACATCTCGCCAGCATTGGGGTTGTCATTATTTTTTATTGATAGGTGTGTAGTGATATTTCATGATGGTTTTAGGTTTCCCTAATGGCTAATGATGTTGAACAGCTATTAATGTATTTAATGGTCATGTGTCCTTCTTGAGTGAAATGTCTGTTCATGTCTTTTGCCCATCTTCTAATTTGATTGTTTTTTTTGTGTGTGTTTTTTTTTACCATTGACCTTTGGCCATTCTTGCTGTATTCTAGATGCTAGTCATTTGTCAGATATGTGACTTGCAAATATTTACCTTCACTATGTGGCTTGTTTTTTCAGTCTCTTAACAGAGTCATAGTGTAAAATTTTTCACTCTTTGTGAAGTCCAGTTTATTCATTTTTCCTTTTATGGGTCATGCTCTTGGTGTCAAGTCTAAGATCTCTTTGTCTTCTACAGGTTTTATAGTTTCAGGTTTTACATGTAAATCCATGATCCGTTTGAATTTTTGTATATGAGGTAAGGGTTTAGGTGAAGTTTCTTTTTTTTTTGGCTTCTGAATGTCCAGTTGTTCCAGCACTATGTACTGAGAGGATTGTTCATCCTTCATTTGATAAGGACTTTCATTTTTATACACCCGCCATGCCATTATCACACCTGACCAAGTTGACAAGAATTTGGATGTTATCTATTTTTAAGATGTCTTTTAATCATTGGTTTATTGACATCAGGACCCAGCAAAGTCCACACGTTGCATTTAGTTATAATGTCCCTTGAGTCTCTTATTCTGTAACTGCCCTTCAACCACCTTTGTTTATAAACCACAGGTTTGTTGCGGGAACCAGGTCATTTGTCCCATAGACTGTTCTGTGGTCTGGATTTGGCTGCCTCCTCGTGGCATCATGTAGTCTGTTCCGCTGCCCTCTGTGTTTCCTGGGCACTGGTGGTTACTTCTAGAGGCTTGCTTTGATCCCAGTTCACTTTTTGGACAAGGGTCCTTCCTAGGTGGTGCTGTGTCCTTCCCTGAAGCCCTCGAGGAGGCTCGAAACTTCTAGTTGCTCCATTTTAGTGACATTGATCTTGACTGTGGGTTCACTTACGCGGCCCGAGCCATCGCTTATCAAATCCATTAGCCTTTCACCAGGTGGTTTTATTTATCCATTGATGATCCTTATCTACGTCCCGTATTTGTACTGGGAGTTGTAAAATGGTCATATTTTATTCTGTCATTCTGTTTCCTTAAATTAAGGGGACGTCTGTAAAGTAGGTCAACTCCCTTGTCAATCATGTAATTACCCTGAAATATAATCGGTGAAGAAACTGAGGGTTAGACATGAAGTCATTTCCCCAACCCAGCAGGTGGTGGCATGTGGCGGGAATCGTGCCTGGTGACTGTAGGTCTGCCGCTTGCTTATGCCACGTAAAAACTCTGCCCCTGAGTCCCCGCCATGTTGAAGCCTTCCCTGACCCTCTCCGCTGCTGTGGCCAAGGCAGCTGATGCTGCCTCCGGCTCCTTCATTCTGGGCACTCACCTCTCGGGCAGGGCAGTGGGTCAGGTCTCCGGGTTCCCCTTGTCACCTAGAGCCGGAGTGTAGAGGAGCTGCGAGCTGAGGCCTGGTCTCTTCCAGGGCCCAGCACAGCCTCAGGACACGTTTGTTGGAAAGATGATTCCAGCCTCTCCCCTCAGGGCTCTCTGCCACATCCCTGACAGAAGTTTAACATTTGGTTAAGAAAATGGGATAGAAAAACAAAAAAAGAAAATAGGGGGTTGTACCAGAGCATGTGGATTCTGAACTCCATCCTGCGCGTCCCTCACACGTCAGGGTGCAGGGACTGCATTGAAAGGGGGAGCCGTGGAAGTCCAAACCCCTTTCCACAGGGGAGTGAAGGGGCTGTGCCACGCCAGTGTCCTGCTTGCTTGTGGGACCTGGGCAGGCAAGAGATCTTAGCTAGGTGCCTGTCCTGAATGGGAAAGGATGGGACGCCGATGTCCACCCCCATACCCCCAACACACACACGCGCGCACACATACTGAACAGTTGGCGAGTCCTAGCGTTGTGTGCTGCCCTGGTCCAAGGAGCAGGTTGAGCTCTAGAAGACGGCCTTCGAGGAGTCGCCATTACCTGTCTTGGGTGCCAGGGGCCATGCACCGGAGTCAGAGTATTGCTTCAGGCACTTTGGGGGAATATTCTGAAAACCCTCGAATCGTTTGATGCTATCCCAGGGGTCTGCAAAACCAAGTTCCACATCATTTTTCTCATCTCTAAAATAGAGATACTGTTATTTCAAAGTTGCTGTGAGAAACAACTGGAGATAATGTTTGGGAAAATGGTTTGTAAACCACAGGGCGTGGTCCAGCAACGTGGCGGGCACGGGTCAGGACACAGAAACCTCCCAGCGACGTGGCCTGCCCTCCCTCCCCTTCCTGTGGTAGGACAGGGTGACCACGTCACTGGGTTGTGAGTGACAAAGCCCCAGAAGAAGCTGGGCCTGGAGCTTGCGGGGGTCCGGGGTCAGAGCTCAGCAGTTGCCCCTGGCTGGGGAGGCCACGCAGGGGCCCCTCAGCACTGTCTTTAGATCAAAACAACCGTCACGTGCCATCCTTCCTGGGAAGGTGAGGATTTAGGAGTCTTTGTACTTCCTCTGCCCCCCCCTTCCAATTCCCCATGTTTGTTCGTTTAATTGGGGATGATAGACAAAGACGATGATTTACAACCCTGGTCTTCTTTTTAAAGAAATGTTTCTGGCACTGGTTTTCAATTTTGCAACCATACTTACAGGAGCTATTCTTAGACTTGTCACCGTGTCTCTTTTTCAAAGCTTGTCACCAGCCTTTATATAGACACCTTCGCCATTTTTGAGTTTCTTTATATAGATACCTTGTCCATTTTTGGTTTCTAATCTAGATACATCTCTTGGTATGTTGGAGATCATTTATTTTTATAGGAGACTAGAAATGTAAAAGGCTCTGCTAGGGTGAAACTTAGAGCTCACAGCAGACTTGGTGTAGATGGTGACAGAAGATGCTGGAGACACTGGGGAGAGGGCCGAGGGCACAGCCGGGAAGCACCAGGAGACCATGGGCAAAATCTCTATCATTGGGTCAGGCTATGGGCCCAGAAAGGCCCAGGGAAACCCCCGTCAGAATGTTCTGGCTGAGAATAGGAGCTCAGACTTGGACTATGGGAGGTCCTGTGTGCTGCCCTCAGGGTTCAGGCTGAGCTCGTTGGGTTTGGGGGTTTGGCCACTTTCTGCCTCAGGCAGCAGAGGCTCTCTGGGGCCAAGTGAACCTGTGTTGGGGACACAGGGCTCGTTGGGGGGGAATCTGGGACATGAGCTCCGGCCAGGGCCCTTTCCACAGTGTCCACACTCCTCTTTGCATTCATTGCAGCACCGGTCAGAGGTTCCTCTGGTCACATAGCAGGGTATTGCCAGAGGTGGTGATTCCAGCATAGTTTTCTAGGGCCTCTGCTGCAGAGATTCTGTGACTCTAGGATGGCGTTGACCAGCCTGTCAACAGGTGGCAGCACTGAAAGGGACACCTGTCAGGGCCTGGGGCGTGAATGCCCGGATCACCTTGGTTACAGGTATGGACAGCCCTCCCAGGAGCACGTTCTACCATGTTTCCCCGAAAATAAGGCCGGGTCTTATATTAAGTTTTGCTCCAAAAGCGCATTAGGGCTAATATTCATGGTAAAATAAGACTGAGTATTCTTATATTATACTATATTATAGACTGGTCTTATATTAATTTTTGCTCCAAAAGATGCGTTAGAGCTGATTGCCCAGCTAGGTCTTATTTTCAGGAAAACATGGAATTAAGTTTTGCTCCAAAAGACGCATTAGGGCTTATGTTCAGGGGATGTCCTCCTGAAAAATCATGCTAGGGCTTATTTTCCGGTTAGGTCTTGTTTTCGGGGAAACATGGTATGTGGGCCCGACAGTGGCTTGGCTCTTTGATCGTGCTCCTGGCCTCTGGCCTGTCATCGGTCCCTGTTTGTAAACTTGGGAGGAGAATCCTACTAGCTCTTCCTTGGGCAACATGTGGGTTACTTTTCCACATGAAATTGTTAATTTATTGGCACAGGTACTGAAGTTGCCCCTAGGAAGCTTGGGGCTGACACGAGAGCCCGTCGGAGGTAACTGGAAGGACCCTAGAATGCCTTCCTGTCTTACCCACCCCTATCCGGACTTTCCCACCCAGAATCTTCCTTTATGTTAGTTTCCTCAACTCTGTTCTTTGCTTCTCTGTGAACTACCTCACATTCCTTTGGAAATAAGGAGTGAAAATCAATAGATAATAAAGTAGATCTTATAAATGGCCCCGTGCCGAGCCTGGTGCTGGGGATTCCAAGACGGAAGTGTGGTCTTGTCTCAACGAGCAGACAGTTTTAGGAGGATACACATGAGCACATGACAGACCGTGTTACGTGCAACCACAAAGGTGTGTAAAATGGGTAGTAGAACTATCTAATTGGAGGACATGTGCAGAGCAGGCTTTCAGGAAGTGACACGAGCGGAATTAAGAGACGAGCAGTTTGAAGGAGCACAAAGTGGGAAGGGCCACAGAGCCTCCAGCACAGCACAACTGGATGGTGAGGAATGGGTGTCAGCCACTGAGGACCTGGGAGAGACATGGCAAAGGAAAGGCACAGGCCCTCACGGGAGGAGACCTCAGCAATCAGGCGGTCTTGCTAGACTGGGAATGGAGTGAGGCATGGTGGGTAATTACTGAGCACCTGCTGAGTGTCCGGCACTCTCCCCAACTGGAGGTCCAGTCGGGAGCAGCACGGAGCCCCTGCCCTCGGGAAGCTTGTGTCTGCTGGAAGAAGGCAGACAGTTAACAAACATGTGAGTAAACAGTTTGTCAGATGGAGTCAGATGGTAGTGAGTTCTCCGGAGGAAAATACGGAAAGGGGTCGGGGTGCCCGAGATGGGGGAGGGGTTGCCACGTTTTGGGGGCGGTCAAGGCAGAGACCGAAGGAAGTGCTGAGTGAGCCATGCGGCTGGGCAGAGACACGAGCATGCACAGGCCTGTGGCAGGAGCAGGTGAGGCGTGGGCAAGGGACAGCAGGAGGCGCCGCATGTGGCTGGAGTGGAGGGGAGGGAACTGTGGGAGATGAGAGGTGATCAGAGCCACGCAGGGCCCGTCGGCAGGCTTGTGGGTATTGTCGGCCATGGTAAGGACGGTGGCTTCTACTCTGAAGGGAGCTTTGGGAGAGATTTGAGCAGGAGGCGCCCAGTCTGGCTAACGCCATAGAAAGCTCACACGGCTGCAGTATTGTGACTGGATGGCAGGGGCGAGGACAGAAACAGGTACACTGACTGGTCAGGAGCTTGTTCCATTAATTCAGGGGAGACACAGCAGGGCTGGGCCAGGGTGACAAATGGTGAGAGTCTGGGAACATTTTGAAGATGGACGTAGAGACCTGGAAGATTCTTTCTAACACTGCCGCTTGCCCTGAGAAGAGGCTAACGTTGTGATTTTCTCTCTCTAGGCCACCTCTTCAGTTACTCCCAGGGTTTCTCTCAGGGAGCCCCCTGCTGCCAGGCACCATGACGGTGAGGGGGGCTGCACTGGCCCCAGATCCAGCGGCACCCACGACTGCGGCAGCCTCGCCCAGTGTCTCCGCAACCCCCGAGGGCAGCCCCACGGCCATGGAGCAGCCCGTGTTCCTAATGACAACCGCCGCTCAGGCCATCTCTGGCTTCTTCGTGTGGACGGCCCTGCTCATCACCTGCCACCAGGTACCCAGGCCAGTCAGCGCTCGAGCCAGAGAGCCCCTGAAGGCCCTCTAGAAGGATCCTGAGAGGTTCCTAGTCCAACACCGTATTAGGCTAGAGCAGGCGCTGCTGCAGTGGTAAATAAACCCAGAAATCTCCCAGGCTTCACTGGGTGGAAGTCCGTTTGCTCAGAGCCCCACCCCGCCCTGTGCAGGTCAGGCTCCAGTGTCGTGCTGCTTCAGGGCATCCCTGTGAGCACTATGGGGAGATGTGGGGAGGGCACGCTGCACATTTTACCATCTAGACCCAGAAGGGACACTTGTCACTTCCGCTTGCCTTCCCTGGACCCAAACTGGTCACATGTGCAGCCCTTGCTGCGGGGAGCCTGGGAACTGTGCAGGGGCACGTGATTGTCACACGAGAAAACTGAGACCCCGGGAGGAGGGAGGGGACTAACGTAGTCACATACAGGTCAGTGGCAGAGCTGGGACAGAAGTCAAGTCTCCCGCTCACGGTCCCAGGGGAAGCTGGGGTGGGCTGAGAGGTGCTGTGGCTGCCTGAGGAAGGAGGGCTTTGAAGGTTGCCCAGTGAAGACGGGAGGCTGAGCCCCTTCGGGTCCCCTGTCAGCTCCTCGCCCGCTGCCCTGTGTTCCCTGTCCCTTCTACAACCCGATTGCTTCCCAGGCAGTTGGCTCCTAGCAGATGGGGAATGTTTTGTTCTCTTCCTCTTGAGCCCCGGGCTCGGCTGGGCCAAGTGTGAAGTCATGAGAGCCGAGATGAGAGACTTGGGCTGCTGGGACCGACGATCATGGCTGGAACAGTTCTTGGCATTTGGTGTAGCTTTATTTTCCCCCCTGCTTTCTAAAAACCGCATTTCATTCTCCCAACTCCCCAGTGAGGCAGGCAGCGCTGCCTCTGTTCACCAGATGGGAAAATGAGACACAGGATGAGGACATCACTGCAGCCTCTCAGCCAGGAAGCGCTTCCACCCTCCGTAGCAGTGAGGGTCCCATCTGTCCCACCCTCCACACCATGAGTTAGTTAAGGAATGGTGCAGGGGGGCGCCCATCCGGATACCCGTGTTTTAGCTCCATGCCCCAGGGACTAGGTGTTTGGGAAGGTGGGCGTCAGGAGAACACACATTGAAAGCCTCTACCACACAAACCTGGCTGTGCATGTGGGTTCCCAGGGAGCTTGTTACAACTGGATTCCCGGCCTGGCCTCGACTCTGATTTGGACAGTCTTGGGGGTAGTCTCGTGGCCCCCCAGGCCCGTGAGGCCGGCCTTGGCGCCAGCAATGCACCCCACAAGTTTCATGTACCATACAAGCTTCATGCGCCCCTTGGTTTGATGCTCACAGCAACCTCACACCGTAAGGCTCATCATCCCATTTTGCAGAGGAGGACGCTGGGGCTCAGGGCTGAATAACTTAGTCACAGAGCTAGTAAGTGGCAGAGCTAAATGTGCTCTTGGCCGCCCCTCCCTTGTGGAGCAGAAGGCGGAGGTGGGCTGGCGAGGGGCGGGGCTGGCGAGGGGCGGGGCTGGCGAGGGGCGGGGCTGCGCTGACGGCCCCTCTGCCCGCAGATCTACATGCACCTGCGCTGCTACAGCTGCCCCAACGAGCAGCGCTACATCGTCCGCATCCTCTTCATCGTGCCCATCTACGCCTTCGACTCCTGGCTCAGCCTCCTCTTCTTCACCAACGACCAGTACTACGTGTACTTCGGCACCGTGCGCGACTGCTACGAGGGTGAGGACGGTGTGCGGGCGGCCGGGAAGGGCCTGGGACACGGCTGCACACCCCCTCCTGCCCCGCATCTGGGAGCCAAAGCCCCTCTCCCGCTCCTCCTCGAGGGGACGGCCACCTCTCCCCTCTCTACCCACTTCAGGGTTTCCATCCAGGCCCAAATCGACAGGTGTAGCCAGAATCTCACCTGTGCAGTGTGGCTCCCCAAATCTACCTGGAAGCAGGGACTCTGCACCCCTGTCTCATTTCTCAGTTCTGGTATCTCAGATGGGGCAGTGGATATTAGCCATCTGTTTGTAGATAGAAACCCCAGGTACAGTCGGGTCCGGGTTTACCCAGGGGCAGGGTGCTGGCAGGGCTGGGCCTCCCTTTCCATGTGTCTTAGTTCTAGAACTTTGTCCCAGGAGGAGCTTCACTATGCCACCCAAGAAGGCAATTCACTGCCTTCTGGGGGCTTCCGTTCTTGTGTGTGGCACAGAAGCACCTCCCGCTCTGGTACTGAGCTCCAAGCCTGGACCCCGCCTGCCCTCCGGGAATCTCCCAGCACAGGAGACAGGGACGCTGTCACTGGGGCACAGCAGTCCTAGCCGGGGAGGGCAGGGCGCAGGGAGCTGACCCTTAGAGAATGAGTGGGCGTCTGTCAGGGGAAGGCTGAGGAGGAGAGCTAATCACAGGGTGAGAGAGGAGTCCCAGAATGCCCGGCCTGGAGCTGGGGGGAAGCTGTGAGGGGCGCCCCGGTCGTCAGCTGACGAGGGGATTGCTTCAGGAGGTAGGGACAGAAACATACACAGCCTTGCAGGCCATACAGAGAAATTTAGATCTTCTTTCTTACTGTTGATGCATAAAAATATGGCGTGATTGGGAATTGCAGGTTAGAAAAAACTCCATCTGGAGGGTGGGTGAAGGGGCGAGATGAGAGGTCGAGGCCCAGCAGGTCAGCAGGGTTGGGGGGAGGGGTCCTTGAATTCAAGGTCCCGGTGCAGATGCTCCCCATCCTCCCATGGTTTTCCTTTTCCGGTCCCTTCTGTGCGTGCACTGCTGGTTTCCGGTAGAGGAACCAGACGTGGTTTTCCTTATGCTGCGGCCAGGCAGCTCTGACCATGACCCGTTGTCTGCTTCCCTGACCCGGGAGAGCTTTGTACTTGGCCCTGGGCTTCATGGATATTGAGGTGCAGTGTGCTTGTGCCCTGAGAAGCTGGAGCCCCTCTTCCTGTCTCACTTTGAACCTGTGTATCCCTGAGGACACAGAGGCACAGGAAATGCCTTTGGACTTGGCGAGGAAATCCAGGCGCCTAACACTGCGGCCCACCTGCTCCGCCAGCCACACTGGCCTCCTTTCTGGCCGGGGCTCATCCAGTGTTTGCCCAGTGCCTGCGGAACTCTCCTCTGGCCGACTCCTCCTCCTCCTCCCCCCCCCCCCCCCTCTGGTGTGTCCTCAGAGAGGCCTTCCCGGTCTCTGCTGTTCCCAGCGCCCTGACCTTGTGCTCATGGCCTCACCATGGTGGGCAGTTATGTGTGTGCCTGCTTTGTGCTCTTCTTCCTGAGTCGACCATTGGCTCTGTGAGAGCAGGAACGGGGGGAGAGCCAGGCGCGTGGTAGGTGCTCCCTTGTTCTGTATGTTTTAAATGAATAAGGGACTCAACGAAGCACCTGCCATGTGCCTTGTATGCGTCCACGTGGGACCTCATTGAATTCCTAGGCTGGTATCCCTGCCAGGCCCTGCCAGGTGAGAATGCTAAAGCCAGGCAGGGACTTGCTCAGGGCGTCACTGGGGCCTGATATTCCTGGAAGCAGCAGAGTCTCCAGGGAAACCTCTGGGTACCTGGGGAGCCACAGAGGCTGAGGTTGGAAAAGGTGGGGCCAAAAACCTTTTTCCATTCAGCTGCCAGCCTTGCATGGGTGCCCAGGAGCAGCCTCTGCCCACTCGTTCCTTTAGAAGCCAAAAGCCATTCCCTGCCAAGGGGGCCTCTCCTGTGTGGTCGGAGGTGGGCGGCAGGCCTTGAAGACTGGGCACAGGGCAGAAGGGGGGCACAGCCAGCAAGCCTCCGTGCCATCCTCCCTCGGTGCCCCAGAGGCGACAACAGATGGTTGGCGGCTCCCCCACTCCAGAAGCCTCTTTGTTCAGGCCCTGGCTGTCCGGACCTTCCTCCCAGCCTAGCCAGTGAAGGTCCTTGCAGGAAGTCTGCATCTCCTAGCAACGCTATTGTCTGCTCAGCCCCTCCCAGGGAGTTTACAAACAGCTCAGCAGCTGCCCTGAAGTCCAGGCTGCCCCAGTTCCCCAGCTTGTGGTGTCTGAGACGTGGCTTAGCCTTCACCTTGCCCTTTCCTGTACCTCTGCTCCACATTTCCGACCCCCTCCCATAGTTCTGTTATCTACAAGTGCTGCGGCCGCCTCCCCCTGCAGGGCTGGTGATGGGTGTCCCTTACAGTTCAGAAGGGGCCCCCCATTTGTTCCCCCTCCCACCCTTCCTCCTCAGTCTGCCCAGACCCGGGAAGGGGCAGGAATTGGCTGGGTTGGAGAGTTCTTACTTCAGATCCAACTAGCCAATGCCGAAGTGCCTCAGAGCCAGCTGGCCTCTCTGCTGGCCATTGGGCGGACATTTGCTTTTCTTTTTGACAAAATTAAAACAACTGAAATTTTACCTTTATTAAAGTCATAGGTGCATATGGTTAAAACACGAAACTGCCCTAACTCCTCCTCACGCCCAACCAAGTTAAATGCACTTTCAACTCTCTAAACCGCCCCCGCCCCGCAATAACCTAAAAATAAGCTTGTACTGTTGTTTCTTGATTTTTCAATTTTATGTAGTGTTACGTAGTCACTTCCTATTGTGTGAAGGTTTTTGATTTAGGTACTTAATCTCCAACTGTTCTCACCCACCCACACACAGCTTTCTTTCCTTCATCTTTTCAGTGTACACAGTTTTTTCTGAGACCTCATTCCGTGTTTGCATTATTACATGTCGGTAAATATTGTTCAAAGCTGAACCTTCTGGTGTCCGGAGACGACATTTCCTTGTACAACTTTGCTTTTCCCCTGCTTACTACTCGTCTTGCTTTTGGGTTTGCTCTGTTTTCTATGGAACTATCATTAATGTATTCCCACACGCTTCACTGAATAAAAGAAAACCCTCTCTCAAGTCAGACACATGCGTTCATCTGTTAGCTCCGGGTTTGCCCTCAGTGGCACCCCTCCTGGAGCCCTGCCCTTCTTGCTCTGGCCTCACAAGCTGCTTCCAGGCTTCCTACGGGTCAGCGGTGGTCCTGGGTCCTTCCTCCACCATCATTCTGGGAATCCTGGTCGCCTCTCCTGAGCCGAGGCACCGGTTCCCTGGAGGCCATTTTCTTGTAGCCCCTTGTGCTGAGTGTTGGATAGAGTATCGGCCCCTCTCTCTGTGGAGCTATTGACGTTTTCTTCTATTTCCCGCATCAGCTCCGTCTCCTGGCTTCCTTTCCTCTGTTTGCTTTGGTCTTTGACCTTTGTGTTGGAAGCTCTTCTCAAACGGCTGGTGTCCTTGGCTATTCTTCATATTTAAGAATAGGGTTTACACTGCCGTCCCTCCCAGTTGGGTGATGAGGACACGGGGCCGTTTCCTCTGTCATTTTTATGTAGTGGTGGGGACAGGCACCAAATGAAGATGTTTTGGTGCCGGGCCTGTTTCCCCGGAGAAGAATGTTCTCATCTCCTGCCTGGGAGGTAAAAGCTGGGCAGGCTGAGTTAAGGGTGTAGATGGGGGAAGGGACCTGGACATCTCACCCTTGGTATTCAGACCTCATCTCTATTTTCTGCAAGTCTCCTCATTGCTGCCCTCAGCTGGGCCAGGTTCCCTGAGGACACAGCCATCTCAACCCGTCTGGAAAGTAAAATCCCAATAGCGCCACGTGGAGACCTGTAGCCAAGTTTCCCGTTTGCACCCTCACCCACAGCCATCAGAACGGCCTGGTATGTCCAGTTCCAGGGCTTCTCATTGGCCCCCTCCCCTCTCCGAGTCAGTTATGTGGAAGATGCTGCACCTTCCAGAGCTTTTGTTGACATCGCTTGTCGACATCAGCTGCCTCCCATGCCATGTCCATGTCCTTACAGGTTTGTATTTTTCCGCCCATTCATTCTCATCTTAGTGGCATTCCAGGGGGAGGAGTGGGGCAGTGGAGATGAACCGATTGAATTGGTAGTAGGATTGCCAGTTTCCAAGGAGAAGGCCGAATCTCAGAGAAGTCAGTGGCTTGTCCAGGGTCCCACTGCTCATGTATCTACTGTCTGGTGAGGGCTGTAATGCACACAGCAATTTACACAGCAGCGGGGTGTGCCTGGCAGGAGGAGGAGGGACGCAGACCAGCCCCCTTGCCTGCATTTAGTGTTCCATTGTGGTCAGGGTTGGGGGTGGCCCCTAAAGATGACTGTGAGACAGTCCCGGGGAACTCTGTGATCAGAGAGCTGCAGGGGGGCCAGAGTTCAGAGGAGGGAGATGGCTTCCTCCTTGCTTTATGCAGGCACTCTTTTCTCAGTGTGTGGCACGTCACAGTTTTACCGCATATTATTGCCGTTAGCACGTTCTCACCTCCCAATTACCTGGCGGAGTATCTATTATTATCCCCATTTTGCACCTGCGAAAGAAAATATTGGAGTAGGCTAAGAAACTTGCCTGATTTCCCAGAGTGTTTGCCAGAAGCCAGACTCATCCTGGGTCTGAGTCCTGGGAATTGCTCTGTGCCAGGCTTGGCGAAGGAGCACAGAACAAGTTTCTCCCTGGGAAAAGTGTGAACGCTTGTTAAGGGAAGAGATTCCATGCATGAGAGAAAAAAAGAATGATGGTTCATTCACCCAGTTTCAGATTTGGGACAAACTTAGCTTCCTGGAATCGAGCCCCAAATGAAACATCTTCCTAGGTGGAGAGAATGCAGCCAGGAGGAACCCAGCTGAGGGCCGCAGACAAGGCCACAGAAAGCCTGAAGGCCGGTGTACTGCCAGGAGGACGTGTTGTCTGGGAGTGGCGCTAGCTGGCCGTGGCTCTGGCACAGGCAGGAATTACAAGAGCGCAATCGATCAGAATAAAGCCAGATATTCAGAAGAGACCACTAGATCTTCAGATATCAGAAACAGGAGTCTGGAGGGCAAGAAGCAGCCATAGGTAGGATCAACAAAGGACAGAAAAGCCACAAGAGAGGAGGCGAGAACAACAATTGGAGCAGCTCGGAGTCAGGTCGTTTGTGTCCTTGGTGGCAGAGCCCCTGCCTCCAAGGCTGGACGTATCCATTATTGTCCAGGGTGATCCTTGATCACTGAAAAAAGGGGAAAGAATATGCTCAGGCCCCTATTGACTAAGCAGAGAAGATTTCTGTTCAAAGTGATCAAAATTAAGTTTTCCAGGCTCATCCGTAAGTTATCTGAAATATGGACTGCCCCAAGTTTTTCCAAATAACCGAAGTGTTTCTATGTAGCAAAGATGGGTAGGCCAAGAGGCTGGCTTTAGGTGCTGAAGGTGTGTGGAGGATGTGAACTCGGAATGGCTAGGTCCACCCAGGGTCACAGGTTCCACACACAGTAGGTGCCCAGTGAGTTGAATAGACAGGTGTGCCTGCCTTACCTGTAGCTGGGAATTCGTGAGGACTCCTGATCTGGGGGACTGCTGGCAGAGATGGCTGGGATGTGCTTAGCGGATCCTCTCTTGAAACCCTGGGGGCCCTCTAGGCTATGCTGTTGGAGTTGTCCGTTCAGGGGGCCACACTGGGAGGGAGGCTGGGTGGAGAGCAGTGGCTTGGACTGTAGCCTCCTGTCCAGGCTGCTTCGGGTTAGAGAAGCTGCCGGTGAGGAAAGGAAGCCTCGAGTCTCAGAGTCGGAAGGAACCTGTAGAGTGTCAGCTGCTCGGAACGCCTTTATTATATGTGCTGCCGAAGCGAGCTCTCAGAATGCCTTTATAATGTATCTGCTAAGAGCGACCTAACCTGTTGCATGCTTCCACTGGCAGAGAACTCACTACCTTATATTTCTGAAATTATTTATTTTTTTCTTTTCTTTAAAGATTTTATTGGGGGAGGGGAACAGGACTTTATTGGGGAACAGTGTGTACTTCCAGGATTTTTTCCAAGTCAAGTTGTTGTCCTTTCATTCTTAGTTGTGGCGGATGCAGCTCAGCTCCAGGTCCAGTTGCCGTTGCTAGTTGCAGGGCGCACAGCCCACCATCCCTTGAGGGAGTCAAACCAGCAACCGTGTGGTTGAGAGGACGTGCTCCAACCAACTGAGCCATCCGGGAGCTCAGTGGCAGCTCAGCTCAAGGTGCCATGTTCAATCTTAGTTGCAGGGGGCACAGCCCACCATCCCTTGCGGGAGTCGAGGAATCAAACTGGCAACCTTGTGGTTGAGAGTCCACTGGCCCATGTGGGAATCGAACTGGCAGCCTTTGGCATTAGGAGCACAGAGCCCCAACCGCCTGAGCCACCGGGCCGGCCCTGAAATTATTTCTTATACTAGGCTGAAGTCCTAGGATCTACCCCTAGGACCACGTGTGTCCCATCTGACCTGGGCAAAGTCACCATCACTTCACTGTAGCGAGTGACTCCTAATATTTTCCCTCCAGGCCTCAAACATCCAGGACAGTCCTCATTTCCTCTCCATCCTAGTCCTCTCCTGCTTGTATGCATTTGTCTAGTTCATTTAAGATTTGGTATCAAGGATGGAGCAGAAGGTTCCAGGTACCTGATTGTCTAGAGTAGGACAGACAGAGAAAGAAAGAGAGACCATCCTTTCCTCATGCCGGATGCTCCTCTCTAGACTGGAGGGCCTGGTCACTTACATGTCCCCAGGGCCGAGCACAGAGGCTGTAGTGAGTATTTAGGGAGATACAGTTACTCTGTTTCTCTGGGGCCTCGTCAGGGCACCAGAACTGGAACAGTGGTCAGAAGGGTGGTCAGGTGACAATGCCGCTGGCTGAGAACCCCGTTCCTAATTTGTTTTTGCTCCTATGTCCAGGGCCAGTGTATCTTTGTGTTTGTTCCTGGGGTGTGTGTTGAGCTGTCCATTTAAACACCCTTGCTGGGGTGTTGGGCGTGGTGTCTAGCATGGCTCTGTGATTTCCTAGGAAGGAATTGATTTGTCCAGATGGCCAGTGGGCTGGTTGAGTCATCTTGAGATTCTGTCTTGCTCCTATCTCTGAGAATGTATTATGGACTCAGTAATGATTCTTTAAAGGAAACTGTCAACAAATTGGTTATTATACAGACTGGCGGGCCCCAGAGCCCTGATAAAAGGTCAAGAATCTTGAGTTGAGAGGCGGATGAAATTTGACGAGTCTGACCAGTTGAATGCAGAGCCTGACCACGTGACTCAGGAGGCTGCTGACGTATGTGACACAGGAAAGGACGGGAGCTCAGGCACCAGGCTCCTCTCAGGCGTGGATCGCAGGACGCCCCAGTTTAGAAGGGCGGTTCCACACGGAGGGCGCTGATGGACTTTGGCCCCTGTGGGTTCTCTGGAGGGTTTTATCTTTGGGGACTGGAAGTTAGATCACCTTGGGGAAGGTGCAGCTTCCCAGCTTGTGAGAGGGCTGAGCTCCTGAGCACAGAACTGAGTGGAGGCGTACCCGCCTGCCCTGCCTCAGCCTCACCTGGAGCTATGACCCACGTCCATCCTGTCATTCCTTCTGTGTTGACTGAGTGTGTGTAAGTGCTGGGGCCCCTGGTAGGTGTTGGGGGTAGGCCTCAGTTCCTACCTGCAAGGAGTTTGCAGTCTCGAAGAAACAATAGGGAACACACCATGGTCTGCTCAGCGTGAGCTCAGCCTTACCTCAGGCGCCACACTCACCCCCACCCCCACCACCCCGTCCTCTCAGCAGCCCTTGTTACCCCCAGCTTATAGAGGAGAAAGCTGAGGCACACCGTGCGTAATAAACTTGTCTGAGGCCACACAGCTCCTACATGGTGGAACCACAATCCACAGCAGGCCGTCTGCCTCTGGGACTCGTGGCTTTCCTGCTACTTCATGCTGCTGCGTGGACTGGAAGCTCGGAAGGCTGAGTGAGAGCTCGTGAGCTGTGAAGTGCACATGGCAACAGGGCAGAGGAGGCCGCCGAGGAGGCTGCGGCACCTCAGCTGTCTCTGGGAGTCAGTGCAGGGAGCAGAATGTGCCCTCGCGGGGAAGCGTGAGAGGCCGTGACACGGCCGGGAGACTCCAGAAGTGCTTTTATGTGTATTCCGCTTGCTGTGGCTGTGTGAATAGCTACCCCGACACCACCTGTGTAGAACAACCATTTGTTTGTTCTCGGATAGTACAGGTCAGGCATTTGGACGGGATTTGTCCCTGCTCTGATGCCTGGGTCTCAGCTGCGGAGCCCAAAGGCTGGAGAGGAGTCACCTGAAGTCTGGTTCACTCACCGTGTGGCAGTTGATGCTGGTGTCAGCAGGGGCCTCAGTTCGTCCCACATGAGCCTCTCCATGGGCGCTGCATGTGGGCTTCTTCACATGGTGACTAGGTCCAAGGGCAGGCGTCTCTAAGAAAGAACCCGAGGACAGAGACCTTTCCTAACCCCAACATCAGAAGTCACGAAATGTTAACTTCTGTAGTCACCCTGGTCAGTCCAGATGCCAGGGAGAGAACGAGGTCCCATCTCTCAGCAGAGCAGTGTCAGTGTCAGAGGGTGTGGCCATCTTTGGAAAATACCATCGACCACAATATAGCCCGACCCAGCTTGGCATGGACACATCCGTTCTACTTGGCCTTGTGTGGTTTGGGACAAAAGTTATTAGCTATTTGCTGAAAGTTTTTAGCACACAGATTTGGCTGGATGCATCCCCCCGCCCCCCCAGATACCTTGCCGTTCTTGTCAGTGATGAGTGGTCTGGAGCTCAGTGGAGATGCCTGCAGTCACCAGATGTTCTGAGCTGCTGCTGTACCAAGCAGGTGGCACACAGGGTCCTCAGCCCTGTCAGGGGACACTGGCCCCTGAGGAAGTCAGGCAGACAAACAGTAATGGCCACGACATCCAACACTCAGAGCACTGCTGAGCGCCAGCCACTCTTCCAGACACTATACATACTCACTTCAGCCTCACAAACACCTGTCGAGAAAGGTACTCCTGTTATCCCCCATTTAACAGATGAGGAAACTGAGGCATAGAAAGGCTCACAGCTAACTGGTGGCAGACGCAAGTGGCAAACCCTCTGCTATATGTCTGTAGAGGCACAGTCATAGCACAGTGTAGTAGATGCTATGGGTCGTGTTTATAGAAGGTGCTACCTGAGGGCCCCTCACCCCCACCCTGCAGCTGGAGACGTTAGCCCTTAATAGGTTAGAGCAGCTGAGTGGTGTAAAGCACCCCAAATATGTTCTTTTCCAAATTGCTTTTCCAACTTTTGCTCCGGCTGAAGTTCTGCACGGCATCTGCACATCAGCAAGTCCCTGGAGAGAAAGCATTGTCCTGGGGTGGTGGCCAGGGACTTCTCGGGGGTGGTGGTGTCTGACGGGTTTGATGGGTATTAGGAGAGCAGAGGGAAGGACGCCCCAGGTAGTGGGAACAGCCAGTGCAAAAGCACAGCGGGTGCAGTACCGGCTGAGGAAAAGGGGTATCTGGTTTTGGCTGGGAAGGAAGCGTGAGGGGTGGGCAGGGACCGAGTCACCCGTCCAAAGACCTTGAGTGCCAAGCCAAAGGGCTGCACTGGGGAGCCCGGAAGGCCTTTGTGCTGCAAGGGATGGCAGGACTCCGTTGTGACCTTCCCCTTGGCCTTGCCCCTTCACTGGGCACCTTTCCTCGTTCCCCTCCTCTTGGCCCCCGATCTTCCTCCTGCACCCTTCCTTCGTGGTGTCCTCTGTTGCACTCCTCTTACTCCTCTCCACACTCTCTGTCCTTCCTCTCTCCTGGCACATCCCTTTGCTTCTAGCACCCTGCAGGCAGTCGCCTTCATTTTGCTGACCCAGCAGAAATCCTCTGACCAGCAGACTGATTACAGTGTATTGCTGTATTTATAGCATAGCGTTTACAACATAGTTCTCTGCTGTTGGGCGCTGTTGCAAATTCTGTGTGTCTTTGTGGGGATGTCCAGCCGCGTCCTGATTTAGAACGAGCTGGCTCAGCTTCCCAAGACATTTGTGCTATATTTCAGGCACCTCTCATATGTCTGGTGATAGATTATAGTGCTGTGAAGATTAAGGAGTATTGCAGGTTGTGGAATGGATAAGGGGTCTGCTGTCTTACTCGTGCTCGGAATTTCTCCTGAGATCCCTCTGGAGAATGTTTTATTGTAATTTTGTTGTAAAATTGTGATCCATAACACACAAACAGAAAAGTGCATCAAACTAATAAGTAATTGTAAAGCCAGTAGCCTTGCACCCCAGAGTGTGCACGCTGCCAGCTGCCCCGTGCCCATCCTGACTTCCCGTCCTGCAGCCTCCATACACAATCTGGAATTTCTTCCTTGCTTTTCTTTACGGAGTACCCGGTGGTGGGCACAGGCATGCCTACCCAGCACGACTTATCTGTGCCTGGTTTGGATTGCAAATGGAATATTCACCGTGTGGGTTCTCGTGTCTCAGGGCTCCCTGTTGCTGCTTGTGACTGGGGTTCTTTACTTCCATTGCTGTTTAGAATTCTGCCGTCTGTTTACCCACCCTGTTGATGTGAGTGGTTTATTGTGGACACTCTTTTCACAGCCTTGGTCATCTACAACTTCCTGAGCCTGTGCTATGAATACCTCGGGGGAGAAAGTTCCATCATGTCAGAGATCAGAGGGAAGCCCATTGAGTGAGTAGGAAATTCCCTGGGGCCTCCCCACGCTCTTTCCTGGGCCTGGCGTTCTTTGAGCTGCCCTGGTGGCAGCTGGGCACACAAACCTTGTCTGCCCTTGACCTTGACCTGCTGTGCCTCTCCTGAACTTCCTGAGCAAGGCCATTCACTGGGACTCTTGGAAGAGCCTCTGGCTCTTTCTCCTTTTCTCTCTTCCTGTCCTTTCCTGTTCGCCCGTTTCTCCCTCTTGCAGTTTTCACATTCAGTGTTTTTCAGGTTTGTTTCTTATCCCAAGGCCCATGCAGCCCTGCTCCCTCATGCTTTACACAGTTGTAGACATTTTCCAATGTCTCCCTGTGCTTGGCCTTGGGATCTCTGCCTCACCCCCACCCCACCCTGCTCTACCCTGGCTTGTCTTGATGTGAGGGTGGGGGCGCTACCCACGCCCAATCTATCCTGAGTCCTGGCTCTCTGCTCACCTTTCTGTCTGCTGTCTCTTCCAGGTCCAGCTGTATGTATGGCACATGCTGCCTCTGGGGAAAGACTTACTCCATCGGATTCCTGCGCTTCTGCAAGCAGGTCTGTGCTCCCAGCAACTGCCCGGGTCGAGCTGCAAGCTGGGGACCAGGAGCCAGGGTCTGTGTCTTAGAGCAGGGAGCAGTAGCTGCAGGAGCTCCTGGTTGACAGAGTGGCAAAGGCAGGCACAAAGCCGGGAGGGCCCTGCTGCAGGCTGCCCTGGCTGCCTTGGGCCCGCCCTGTGGAGTTCCCATTGCGTGCGAGACACCCCAGGGCGCAGCACCCACTCCCCAATCGGTTAGTGATGCTGCTGCATTAGCAGGGTGTGCTCAGAGGGACAGCGACAGGCGCCCTGGGACTGTCTGGTCCAGCCTTGGGCAAGAAGTGGTCCTAGACTTGCTCATTTGACCAAGTCTCCGCGTGCGTGCGAATCCAGGGAACTCTGTGGGGCTTCTAGAATCTCAGTTTGGAAACTTCTCATCAGCTGGAGCTAGAGGGAAGGAGGGTGGAGTGTCTGCATTGAAGATACATGACCCAGCAGGCCTGAGCCGCCTCTGTTCTCGTCCCCATTTCCCAGTTGGCAGTGCTGCAGTCGGTTTGCTCAGCGCACCCTGTGGTCTGGAGTAGCCTGGGCCGAGGCTGTGCGGTGCTGTGGTTAAGTGCACGGGCCTGGGTGTCTGACCATCTGAGTTTGGTTTCTAGCTTCTCCTCTGACAAGTGACCTTGGATAAGTTACTTACCGTCTCTGAGCCTCAGTTTCTTCTGTAACATGGGCATAGTGATACTTCTTACCTAAGGGATGGTTAAGGAGCAGGTGAGGTAGTGGATGTGTTAACGTGTGCTGGCACGGAGCCCGCTGCCTCTTGTTCAGGGAGGGCAAGTCAGGTGTCACGCCCAGCCAGCACCACCGTGCCTTGGTCTCCTCTGGGGCTGCTGTCAGCCCCTCCACCATCTCTAAGAGTAGTCACCAGGGGGAAGGAAACCCACAGCCGCTCACTGGCCAGCTCATAGGCTTTCCACTCCTTCTCTGCAGGGCCACTGCCCGTGGCACAGACACACCCGCAAAGCGTCTACCTGGATGTCCCAGGTCTCCAGGACTCATTCCACATCCTCCTCCCCTAAGGTTTTTCTAATTTCAAAACCTCCCCACTGCAGGGAAAGAGTTAAATTTGTCCTGGGCTCAGGGTGGGGCCTTTCAGAGCCATTGTTTACCAGTGGGTTTGGCCGCCCAGGGCCCCCGCTGTGACTCACCGCTTCTTTGATGATTCTGTTGTGTACAAAGTTTTGATCCCATGATCCCTAGCTCCAGTCGCCTTGTTATAAATTATTCCCAGCCCTGTGGGCTCGGATGTTCCATTCTTGTTCCTGGAGGTGGCAGGGAGAGGTAGTAAAAGGAATGGGAACGTAAGAAACCTCTGCACACCTTTCCCATGTTGGAGAACGAAGGGCAGCTTTGTCCCAGAGGCGAAGGAGCTGAACCTCCTGGAACGTTTGTCACTTCTGTCATTTCAGCTTCTCTGTGCCTCAGTTACCTCATCTGTAATGGGGAGTGGGGGTGAGGCTGCTGTGAGCACCCAGTGAGCTGACCCAGGGCGACGCCAGCCTATGGCCAGGCCCTGACCTCGGTGCCAACAGCTGCTCCTCCCTTTTCCTCCAAAGGTGCTGGTCCCCCTTCCTCCAGGTGGGGTGGTGGGGCCCGGAGTTCTGGGGGGTGTGCTGACAGCAGCTCCCATTGCACCTCTAGCCCTGGGGCAGGTGCTTCTGGCCGCAGCCCCACAGTGCAGCTGCCAGGGCGCCCCTGCAAACCTCGCCCCAGTCTCCAGGCTATGTTCTCTGCCCCAGGGTCCTTGCTCTATTTGGAGCCACACTAGCTTAGCCTTTCTAGCCACTCCCACCTCCCAGAAGGGGCCTTGTCACTTAGATGTACTTGATTTCAAGAGAGTGGTGGTTCTGGTTATGTTACGGGCACCGAGGGTACCCATTTACCGCGGCCTCTGGAGGGGATTGTGAAAGCCTGGCTAAGGCATTCTCTCAGTGGCCGAGCAGGCCGGCCGAGGCCTTTGAGGGCACAGAGGTGGGAGAAGCCCGGGACGCAGAGCTGTCTCGTTCTTCAGTCCCCGCACTGCGACCCTGTGATGTGGCGCTGGCTGCATGCATCTATCAGAGGCTAAGTGACCACTCACTGGAGCTCCCACAGCTGGTAGCTGGCGAGGCCAGAGTTCAAACTCAGATGTCGGGGCTCCAGACCCGTGTTGGGCTGCTTCCTGTTTTCTGTGCTTCTGTAAGTCAGCTCCGTCCCTAGTAGGACCCAGCTCGATGTAAACTCTGGACCCAGGCCCAGGGTGTGGGGCAAGGAACCAGACCTGGGGTAGATAAGGAGGGTGAGAGGAGGCCGTCGCCCGCCCCTGCTCCCCGTGTGGCGAGTCCCTTGATCGGGGCCCTGGCTTTGCCCGTCTGCCCGGCCACCTACCCGCTGCTGCCCATCACCAGCTCTTACCCTTGCACTTGTCCACTCTGGGCCTCGGTATGAGCTGCTCCCTCTGCCTGTCCCGTCTCTCTGGCACGTTCCTATTGGGCCCTTCTCCAGTGGCATCTCTTGTCTCCTGCTCCTCCATTCCTCCATCAGACGTCCTTCCCTTCACACCTTGTCTTCTCACATCACTGAGTTACACTGTCATCGTCTCACGTATTCTGCCACCTCTTCCAGACAGCTGTCCCCTCGGTGAGGACACTGGCGTCCCCCCTGTCGCCCTCCGTCCCCTGGCATCCAGCAGGTCCACCTGGCCAGAGACGGTGCTTGGTACATGGTTTCTGTACTCATCCCGACTCTCGGCCTTCTCCCCCAACAGGCCACCCTGCAGTTCTGTGTGGTGAAGCCGCTCATGGCTGTCAGCACCGTGATCCTCCAGGCCTTCGGCAAGTACCGGGACGGTGACTTTGAGTAAGCAGTGGGTCTTCCCAGGGGCACGTGGGAGGAGAGTTGTGCTGGGGTAGATGGCCCTGCCCAGAGGCTGATGTCCTGGCTTAGGGGAGGGGGTGGCCACAGACTGGCCACATTCCTGCAGCCAGGACCTTGCTCTGAGAGGCCAAGCGTGGCCCAGCCTTCCTCACACCTCCTTGTATCCCTGAGCTGCAAGGTCCAAGCCGGGCAGGGGCAGCCATTGCACGCGGCCCCACTTCTGGCACAGGAGCAAGCCGTCAGCATCCCTCCCCCTCACTTACAGGCTACAAAGTGGGGCCCTGTGGGTAGGCCCAGAAGGAACAGTGACCGTTCCCCAGATAGGGAGCGAGAGAGTCAGTCCTGAGAAGCGGGTCTGAAGTCCCCGGGTAGCACATCTCTCCTGTGTAAATTGTCCACAAACATCTCATTTTGGGGGTTAGTGAAAGTGACCACATGGCTGTGTGCTGGTAGACACTTAACGTACTCCACCTGTACTCTGCACGATGCCCCGCCAGGGCAGGTGACAGATAGGCTCAGAGCGGGACGTTCTGGGGCTCAAGTGGAAAGAGCACAGCCGAGCAGCCAGTCACCCTGGTACCTCTCGTCTGACCAGCAGACTGAGCTCCCCACCCCAGGCCACACTGGCTTCCACGCCTGTGTCCTCCATCGTGACCGTGGACACCAAGCTGCAGGCTGGCAGCTTAGACACACACGTGAGCGGAGCAGAGGCAGTAGGGCCGGCCTGCACGTGGGCGCACACCCTCGCTCCCCACTCACGTTTTGCTCACCTCTCTGTGTGGCTCTGGAGCACTGCTTGGGGAGCACTACTGACAGCCATGGGAGTTGGCACAGGGGCAGGGCAAGGACGGGGAAGGCCTCTTGTCCCTGGGAAGGGTCTGTCCAAGCCAGAACGTTGCTCCGTTCCTGCAGCGTCGCCAGCGGCTACCTCTACGTGACCATCATCTACAACGTCTCTGTCAGCCTGGCCCTCTACGCCCTCTTCCTCTTCTACTTTGCCACTCGCGAGCTGCTCAGCCCCTACAGCCCCGTCCTCAAGTTCTTCATGGTCAAGTCTGTCATCTTCCTCTCCTTCTGGCAAGGTGAGCCTCCTCCCAGCCCGCGAGGCTGGCCTGTGCCACCCTGTCCCCTAAGCCTCATCCCCCTGCTCCTGCTTGCTGTCCCCGGAGCCCCTGGGACCCAGGCCGTGGGGCTGGCCCTGGGTGAGCCCAGCCACTGGGCACCCACTGGGTGAGAAGTCTGGGCCCGCAGGGAACTTGATGGGAGCCATGGCGGAGTTTCGGGTGGACTGCTTCATGGATGGGTGGATCCAGGGGACCCCGCATAATCGATGACGTCTCAGTGTCAGTGGCCAGAACGGAGCTGGGGGACTAGGGTTCCCAGGAGGCCTCGGCCTTGTGTCGGCAACCCTGCCCTACAGGAGTAACTGTGTGGACTCTTCTGCCCTGGGAAGTGTGGCATTTGGGGGGCGCTGCATGGAGGAAGGGACACCGGGAAGGGAGTCCAACCTGGGCCGGACACCCACACCTCCCCTTCCAGGCATGCTCCTGGCCATCCTGGAGAAGTGCGGGGCTATCCCCAAGATCCACTCGGCCCGCGTGTCGGTGGGTGAGGGCACCGTGGCTGCCGGCTACCAGGACTTCATCATCTGCGTGGAGATGTTCTTTGCAGCTCTGGCCCTGCGGCACGCCTTCACCTACAAGGTCTATGCCGACAAGAGGCTGGACGAGCAAGGTAAGCGCCAGGCTCCTGGAGAAGACCCAGCAGGAGGAGCACGCCCAGTCCCCCCCAGGGCGTATCCTGCTGCCCAGGGTCCTCCGGGTGTGGAAGGGTCAGGGATCCCTCCCAAGGGTGGGAAAGGCCACAGAGGTGAGGTTCCTCCTGCCCTGTCACAGGTGAGGGTACGTCATGTCCTGGGAGCTGGGCACACTGGTCTCTCGCAGCAGGTGTGGAGCATGGAGACCCCAAGATGATACAGCACAGTGTCCCATGGGAAGGTCAGGGCACAGGTTCTAGCGTAGACAGGTTCCTAAGGGTTCCTGACATCGAACAGTTATGTTTTATCCTGCAGTTCTCTCGTCTTTAAAGTTGTTTGTTTGTTTTTTAAACCTGATTACGTCTCAGGAACAGACTCGGATGGTAATAACTTTTCACAGCTTCCTTTTACACCTGCTGTTCTGCCTCTGTTAGAAGTTATACATGAGAACACCCTGAGAGACTTCAAAGTCCCATGTCTGGGCCCCACCCTTAGATTCTGCAGTCACTGGTCTGGGCTTGGGCCTGGCAGGCTGTGCTTTCAGAGCGCCCGGTGTCCGGGGAGGGGCTGCCTCTGGCTGCTGCTGGCAGGGAGGGAGTGTCCGAGGGGGACAGGAAGAGGAGGCTGGGATGCCTGAAGGGACAGGAGGCGGCAGGGCCTGGGAGGGGAAGCCTCCTGCTCTAACACACCCAGCCTGGCGCTCAGCTGCTGCCAGCTCCCTTCCCATGTGGTGGAGGCTGGATCTTCCCTTCCCTAGGCCCACCACCTGCGCGCGCTGCAGGCCGCCCAGAGCCGTGTCCTGAGCAGAGTATAGAGGCACCCACCGTGTGTTGGTGGGCGAGGGTACCAAGGGGCTCCTTGACCCCCACCCAGCACTGCCATGTTCATTCCCCCTTTGGGAGGAGGCCCTGAAATGTGTGGCTGCTGTGGGCATGGACGGAATTGTACTCAGGGCCTCTTGACCGAGCACCCGACTGTGTTTTCCAAACACACTTGCAGGCTGGGGGCAGTAGGCACTCCTTCCATTTCTGACTGCACACCTACTCAGTGCCAGGCGCTGCTGGTCACGGCTCACCACTGCCAGCTGCTGTCCCGCCTGCTTCCCACTAGGCCCCCTGGAAGGATCCAGTGAACACCTAGTGTCGAAGGCGAGATCCCTTGGACCTGGTCCTGACAGACCTTGTGCCCTTGGGAAAGTCACCTGTGTTCCTGGAGCCTGGGAAGGTGTAAAATCGTTTCAGGGAACATTCCTGCACGTGGAGGCCCTGCAGAGGCTCTCAGCAGACTCCTGGACTGTCTTCCCACCCACGGGCCCCCAGACACGTCCACCTCCAGCAGTAGAGCTCGAGCAGGGACCCCAGCCCAGCCGCACAAGCTGCTGCTTCTCCTTGCCCCTTCTCTGCTGGTCCTGGCCGCTCTTTTACCCACTAGCCGTGACACCCAGCCCCTCTCAGCCCTCCAGTCAGGTGTGGGTGCAGAGCCAGCTCTCAGGTGTGATCTGCACAGGAAACCCCCAAACCCCCACCCCAGCCTCAATTTCCTTTCTGTGGAGTGTCGTGAAGTTTATAGAGCATGAGGCACAGGCTTAGCGATTCCAGCCAAACCTAAAGACAAAGCGGGGGGCTAGGGGGGTGGCCCTGGCTTAGAGGCAGAGGAACAACTCCAACCACTGTTCTGGGTGTCTGCTATTTGTCTCTCCCCCACCGCCAAAGAAAGTAGGAATGCCACAGGAAGAGTCATCTGTAGATGGACATTCCACCAGGCCCTGAGGGGCCGCTTGGGCTGCATGGGGCTGTGGGGGGGGCGTTGGGGGGAGGGGCAGCGTGCGTGGTGTGTGCTGGCCTTGGTGGTGGGCACATGGTGTTCACTCAGCTGTCTCTTCTCTATTTCTCCTGCTTCTCTCCCTCTCTCCCTGCTTTTGCCCTGGGTTTGGCCGCGGGCAGTGCCAACATATGGTCCTTACGGTAGGTTCTGCTCTTGGTCTGCACGTCTGTCCTGCACGTCAGTCCTGGTCACTGTAACCGGCATGCCTCTCCCAGCTCCTCCTTTGTGTCCCTGTCTCCTCCCCCATGGACACCCCTGGATGGCAGAGCCCAGAGCCCCTGCCTGCTGAGGGCTGCCCTGTATAGAGCTTGCCTGCTTCTGTCCTGGTCTGTCCTTGTTCTGGAATATGCCCTGCTCGGTTCTGGGGTACAGCACTCATTAGTGGGAAACCAGGAGCAACTAGTATGTTTCCATACTTCAGAGGACGTGAAGGTGGAAAAAATAGGAGAGTTTGAGTCTGAAGACCTGGGTGTGAGTTGGGCTCACCTCTGACCTCTTGAGTTTTGTGGCCTGAGCCCATGGGACGGTTCATCAGAGATGGAATTAGGAGGAAGCATGTCAGGGTGGGTGGCTCCGCTCTCAGAGGGGGCCAGTGAAGATGTCTGCTGCACTGGGTCCAGGCCCCTGCAGCTGTCCTGATGGAGCGGGGTCCCTGGGCCATGACCCCAGGACAGGGGGCAGGGCTAGCACCCGTGGAGCCTGGGCCCCTTCCTCTATAATCCCCGTCTTCACTCTATGCCCAGCCTGCCTGGCCTCCCTGGGGGTTCATTTCCTGCAGTGTGCCAGCCTCTACCCCAGGTCCCCTCCCCAGTGGCTGCTTCCCTCTCCTCCCTTCAGGGGTGCTCTGTGCTCTGCGCCCCAGCCACAGGGGCTGTTTCTTTGCCTGTGCCGTCTCATGTCCAGGGCCCCGTTCTCTGTCCCAAGAGGGGGTGGTTGGATGACAGCCTTGGGGTCGGGGTGGGTCCCAGGACGAGGGGCATGGCTGAAGCCACCTTGCCCCGCTTCCCTGGCCCCCTCACCTCACCCCTGCCTTGCAGGCCGCTGCGCCCCCATGAAAAGCATCTCCAGCAGCCTCAAGGAGACCATGAACCCGCATGACATTGTGCAGGATGCCATCCACAACTTCTCGCCTGCCTACCAGCAGTACACGCAGCAGTCTACCCTGGAGCCAGGGCCCACCTGGCGCGGCAGCGCCCACGGCCTCTCACGCTCCCACAGCCTCAGTGGTGCCCGTGACAACGAGAAGACCCTCCTGCTTAGCTCTGACGACGAGTTCTAAGTGTGGCCGCTTCGGGGGAGGCTCAGCGCCTTGGCCTAAGGCAGCACGTGCCCCTCCAGCCTGTGTCCAGGCCAGGAGGCAGGCTGGCACAGCGTTGGCATTGCCCTTCCATGTATTGGACCAGAGACACTCACATATCGCTTCCAGATGAACAGCCAGTTGCTGTCTGCCCAGGGGACAGCCCGGGCTCACCGACGAGCCTTCAGGAATATTTATACAAGGCCAAGTCTGCACTGCCCGGGCGAGGGGCAGAGGACACTGGGAATGACTCTCCCTCCCCTGCAGCTTGTCCTGAGGTGGCGGCATGTGGGGACCAGCTGTGCCCAGGCCGACACTTGTGTTGTGGACCAGTGGCCGCAGCCTTCTCAGCCCTGTCCCCAGGTCATTGCCCTCCCCCACAAGACTTACAGCCCCCAACACCGTGCAATACAGCAACCTGGGCTTTTGCCCGCCTGCTCCCTCCCCTGTCTCCCCTTGTCTGATGCTAGATTAGCCTCAGCCCCGGCAGGAGGGAGGAGGGAATGCAAAGGCTCTCTGTGAACCCCCTCCTGACCCAGGCCTGCCTGGCATGCTGCAAGGATCAGAGCCAGACACCAAGAGCCACGGGTCCCACTAGGAAGGGTCCTCAGGTGCCTCTGAGCCCCTCTTCTGTTGATGCGGCCTCTCCAGGCGGGGTCCTCTCTGGCTGCAGCTCTGCCTCCCTCATGCCCCTTCCTCCTGGCCTGCTGAGAACAGCCCGCAGCCCACACTGCCCCTCACTTGGGGTCTTTCCTCTTGAGAGCATTTTAGGGCAGAGCCCTTATTTCCTGGCTCTTAAAAGAGTCAAGGGCTCCCACCCTCCTTCCCAGGCTGAGCAATCAGAACCTCTGCTGGGTCCTGGTCTCTCCCTGGGGCTTCTCCGTCCCATTTCAGGAGAAGAGTCAGAGTCTCCATGTTTTAGATCAGCTTCCAGAGGACACAGTTCTGTGGGAGGGAGGACGGAGGGCTGGGCCGTGCAGCAGGGGTCCAGGAGCAGGGAGGAGTGGTCTCAGGCTCCTCTCCGCGGCCCTGTATCTCACAGGGCCTGGTGTCCTCCCTTGTGTGGCCCCCTAGCCCATCTCTTCTGTGCCTTAGTCACATATGAAAGCTCCCCCTCCCTAGGCCCTCACTCTGTCCTAGACACTCCTTGGGGACTCCCTGTTAAGCTGCTGGCACTCAGGATCCTGCAGTGCTGGGCCAAGCGCCCTTGGACAGGCCTCAGGGGTGGCCAGGACCACCAGTCCTCCCTCCCCCCCCGCCCCATATACCTGGAGCCTCCCAGAGCCGGAGCCCCCAGCAAGCTGGGCTTACCCCGGCCACTGTCTTAGGGAGAGCGTTGAGACAGACATGATGCTTGTTCATACTGCCGTCCCCCTTGGGTTCCGGCTGTAGCAGCCTGGGTGGGGGTAGGGCGAGGGAGGAGGGCCCTGCCCAGTGGCATTGGAACTTCACTGTGGAGTTGTCTTCCTTTTGGCCACTCCTGGAATGAACTGTGCCGAGCGAGAGTGGGGTGGGGGGTTACATCCCAGGAGTCTTTGTGGGCACTTGGCCCTGGTGACCAAGCCAGTTCCCTGAGGACACAGAGGCCTGGGGTGGGGTGGGGGGCGCTCCCAGGACCAGGGGCGGTCATACACCTTAATCTGGGGGACTGGAGGCCAGCTCTCTGGCTCCTCCCTGGTGGGCCAGGCCGGCTGGTACCAAGCTGCCTGGGATGTCAGTGGGTAGGTGCTGGCTGTCAGGACAACCTCTGTCCCTGCTCCCACCATTTCTTCACAAATCTGTTTCTCTGATTCCCCTTCCAGGCCAAAGTGTGCAGCTGCGTCCCTGCCCCTGGTCTCCGCTGCCCTGGCACTTGCCCTCTAGCTCAGTGGCAGGGAGCCAGTGACCCCTGGGGAGATGGGGGCTGAGAACTCGTGCCTGACCAAGCCACCCCTCCTTCCTAGGATGCATAACCTACCTTGTCTTTTTTTTTTTTCCTGATAGAGTAGCTCTTTGTACATAAAAAATACTTGAAAAATTAATTGTATGATGTATGAAAAGACAGAGTCCCCTAGTTTTGTATCTCGTGTATGACTGCCATGAGTTCCACCAGAAAGTCGTTCTATTTTGGTCTCTGTGACATTTTAAATGCGTGACAGAAGTGAGCAAATAAAGTGAGAAAGAAATATATATATATGAGATAATATACATTGTATTGAAATCTCTTCTGCCTATGGGTGAGGTTTTTTTCCTTCCTCTTCCCACCTCTGTGGATGTATTGAGGGTGGGTTTTGTGGCTGTGGGAAAGGGTATCTTAGGAAACCCTCATCTTTCTGGTGTGTAACGTGTAGGTGATAGGGGGATTCACATTGCTAGAGACTAAAATTGGGATCCAGGCCCCCACTGGACAAAAGGTGTCCCCATCTCCTGGCCAGCAGGACACAGTGGCAGCCCCATTGGCCACAAGGGGCCCAGCCTCAATACCCTACAGGGTTGGTGTGGGCGGTGGGTTGATGCCTGGTTTTTGTTTTATCAACCAGCTAAGTGGAGCCCGCCCACTGGCAGCCCCCTTGCTGCAGGTGTCTCAGGGTTGAAGAGATTTCCTGGGGTCCTCACTGCTTCCAACCTATCTTCCTGCCTTCCTGAGCCCACGCAGGGCCTGCTGGGCAGTGGTCCCTGTGTCTGCTCACCAGGCCGGGTATCTGGCCATGCAGAGCACCTTCGCTGCCACCTCTGCATGCCTTCTCAGGGCCTGGCCTGGAGCCTGGCTGCAGTGACATGGCACTCAGGAATGTGGCGGGGGTGGGGGAAATTCCCAGCCTCGGCTCAGTCCCTCCACAGTTTCCGGCTGCCTTTTCAGGCCTGAGCTCAGCATCTCAGAATGGGGGGGGGGGGGGGGGGGGCAACCTGAGAGGGAAAAGGTCCTGTGGACCAAGCCAACCCATGTGGTTTGGCCCTTCCCCAACTTTCACATCCTGCACCTTCTCCCAGTCCCCCGACATCTCCATACCCATAGCCCGGCATGCGGAAATCACCGCACAGCAGTCATGCGCGCTCGTACTCTGCGTGTTCCAGCTTGCAGCCCCTCGGGTCCCCAGTGCTTGTCATACCTATGCCCTTAGAATACCTTCCTTGTACAGATGGGTAAACTGAGGCTGCAAGAAGCTAAATAAGTCATCAACAGTCACACAGCTAGAAAAAATGCACACCTGGAGTCAAACCCTTACTTCCCAGACCAGCACTGTCATTCCAGCCTCCTCAGGGTGCCCCAGAAAGGCCAGCTGACAGATTCCAGTGCATTTGGGGCCTACGATGGGACATGGGCGCGTTTCAGGCCTGCAGGCTGCGACTGAGGAAGCCACTTCTCTCCCCGCCTCCCTGTGCCTTCCGGACCATGAGGAAAGTATTTTCTACTTGGCTGTAGAAAATCAGACCTCAATGTGAAAGTGCTGGAGATTACTCTTCAATCCGGGAATTTTCCTCTCTGAGAGGGACTATTTACTCGATGATGGGCTGCCCAGAAAATTTAACCCTACATTTCATTGTCCTCCGGGCTTTGCCTTCCCCAGGGAGGATCCTTGGCTGCAGGCACCCAGATGGAAGGACAGATGTTTTAGTGCCTCCACCCCACCCCCAGCCTGAGCAAGAGCTAGTGATGGTGCAGTTACTTTATCTGACCTTCCCACCTAATAGAGGGTCTTTCCTGGGGTTGAAAACAGAACTCCATTTTAGGCGTCTCATTCAGATCCCCCACACCCACCCCCGAAAAAAACCAGCTCAGGACATACACTTCTTCACGGTGGAAAAAGAACTTGACTTTATTCAGAAAGTCTACAAAATACAGAAGGAGGATAACTCGCTTACTGTAAGTCAGAAAATAAATAAATTCTGGGGGCCGGGCAATTTTTATATAAAACACTTTTTGATGGTTATTGCCATCCGGCTTTCCCTAAATATAAGATAAAATGTGATTTATTTGCAGATATAAAATATAAAGCCCAGCTCAGGGCCATAGCTACTTTTCCCGGGGAGGGGGCGCTAGGGCTCTGGCCGGGGAGAATAACTTAGATTCGTGCAATAAATAAACAGCGGGGAGGGCAGCTGTATACAGTGTGGAGGGAGAGGTGGGTCTGGGCTTCCCAGGAGAACAGGTGACAATCAGTGGCAGCGGTCAGCCCCCACCCCACAGTGGACAGTCACAGGGGGACAGGTGGCAGGCACCCTTCCCTTTTAAGGACCCCTACCGAGTCTGCAGGATTTGCAGGCTCTGTCTTCTCCCCACCTGCCACAGTGGTCGCTTCCTTGGTCCCCTTTCTCTTTGGCTGGCCAGCTCCTTCCCTCTCTTCCACCTGAATCACCTTCTCTTTCCCTCTACTTCGCCTCCCCCCCCCCCCCCCCCCACTCACAGAGAGCCATCTTCCAAGCCAGGGAGGCCCTTCCACCCTTTTTCAGTCCCTGTCCACTGTCCCCCTGACACCATGCCTGGGATTTCAGGGCAGCAGTGGGAAGACGTGGCTTTTAGTTCCAACTCAACCACTAAGGGTCTGTGGCCTTGGGCACTGTCTCACCCATCCATTGGAGGCCTGTCCGCGCCCCCCCACCACCTCCCCCAACTGGGCTTCACTAAGCAATTTCTAACTCTCCCAGCTTTGGAAGGCCAGGCGCCTCAGGCACAAATCAGAGGGGGGAGCATCAGCTTCCCAGTTGGACAGCCCCACAAGACACATCCGGGCCAAACTTAGTCCTGAATCCCAGGCGGGTGGGGTGGGGCCACTGGTATAAGCAGTTTACAAAATGAGGGGTGGCTGTCTTGTCCTCTATGGCTCTTCTCTAATCCACTCTGTATCCCATCCAATCTAAGAAGGCTGAACTTTCAGCCAAGGGAGACTCCAGACCCCTACCCCACCCTACCTCCTCTCACCAATGTTGACCCTTCCCAGGGCCATTAGATCCCAGTTTCGGGGTCCCACTAGGAAGACAGGCTCTGGCGAGAGAACGTGTGATCACCACTGGGGTTGGTGGCTGCAGAGAAATGGCACCTGGGGACAGAGGTGGCGGTTAGGCACTTTGGGAAGGGAGCTGGGGTCGGAGGGGCGTAGTTTTGAGAATGGGGCATGGTCGTGTGGCGGCGGGCACTAGGAGCAGGCGGCGGGGGCGGGGCCGGGGGCGGGGCCTGGACCCGGGCTCGGGCTCGGGGCCGACTTGACGATGGTGATGACGCTGGCGGGCGCCACGAGCGCCGCCGGCCCGCGGGCCGCGGCGACCGAGCGCGCGAAGCCCTGCAGCGCCTCGCACTTGTCGCGCAGCGCGTCGAGCTCCAAGCGCATGGCGGCGTTCTCGCGCGCCAGCTTGTCCACCTCGCGCTCTAGCTCCGACTTCTGCTTCTGCAGCTCCTCCTTCTGGCACACGCGCTTCACGCGGCAGCTGGCCGCATAGCCGCGATTCTTGAGCGTGCGGCGCCGCTGCTTGAGCCGCGTCACCTCCTCAGCGGAGAGCCCGCGCAGGTGCCTGTTCAGCTCGCGCACAGACAGCCCCATCAAGGCCTCGTCCGACAGGTGCGGCGTGTTCTCACTCAGCTCGCGCTTGATCTGCGGGCAGCACAGTGGACGCATGGGGAAACTGAGGCCCAGGGTCGCATCCTTGTCTGTGGGCCCTGAGCCTTGGGCCTGGCACTCAGCAGGTGATGGGGATGGCTCACCCTCCACCCCTAATGCTCCCTCTTCACCACCATAATCAGTGAGGTGGTGGATGGACTTGCTCCAAGACCCGGATGTGGGGCAGGAATCCGTAAGCGGAAACCAGGCCAAACCAGGATCTGAGCTCACAAGGCGCCATCCCAGGGCTCAGCCCGAATTCTAACCCAGCGACGAGGCCGGACTCGGCCTAAGAAACCCAGGAAAGCACCTTTGAAGTCCTGCAACCCACTGGGCAATGTCCTAATGGGGAAGCAGATCCAGAGAGGAAAGTGACCTGCCCACCGGGTACACAGCCTATGACCATAGCGCAGGCCTCCTGGTTCCCAGCCTGGAGCCCTTCCCGTGGCCTCGTGATGCCTGATGCCTGCTGAGCCGCTCTTGGGGATTCAAGGTACTGAAGGGGAAGTTGGGATGGGAAGCTCAGCCTGGGCAGGGAGGGAGGGGAAAGACGGGGGACAACAGGGGCTGCCTCCTCACCTTCAGAGCTTTGCTGGATAAGGGATCCACAGACATGTTTGCAGAAGGTGTCCTAGACCTAGGAGAGAGAGGAGGCCAAGGTCACTTTTTTCCCCCACTTATAATGAAATCCAAACTCACCACCTTGGCATATAAAGTCAAGGCCCTGTTGTCTTGGAGCTCATCTCATACACTTTCCGCGGTCCCAGTGGTCCAGCCACAGTGGCCTCCTGGAATGGCTCATTTCAGCCTTAGGGCCTTTGCACTTGCTGTTCTCTTTGCTGTTCTCTTCCCTTTTATTTCCCCGCAGTGACTCTTCATCATTTAGGTCTTTGTTCAATGCCACCTCTTCAGAGAGGTCTAACTGTCCCGCTAAACACCCCCTTGTGTCACATCACAGAACCCCATTTACTTACCCTCATAAGTCACCTCTTCTGCAATTATTTTATGTTTGATGACTTGTTTATGGTCTACCTCTCCCTCCTCCACCAAAATGTAAGTCCATGACGGTCAAGGCCCTGCCTGTCCTACCACTGCATCGATATGCCTAAATCAGTGCCTGGCACATAGTAGGTGCTCATTAAGTATGCGCCAAATCAATGACCCTCTTCCCCAGCCATTCTTCCACATGGTGCCCACATGTGTATTTTATTAAAAAATAAACATTTTTCATTAAAGGACAACCTACATAGAGAAAAGTACACAGAACACATGTGTACTAGTCAGTGACTTCTCACAAGGTCCAACCAGCACCCCATTAATATACAATATAACCAGTCCTCTCCTTTCCCCCTGCCCAGACCTCCTTCATCCAGGCCCTTGTTTTGGAAAAGCGTCCCCAACCTGGGGGCTGCCTAGAGCAAATTCAGCACTGTCCTGAGCAGATAGAACAGCTATACCTAGACTGATGAGGGGCCCATTGGCCCTCACTGCTTCTCCTGAAAGCCCCATGTTCACTCGACAAACATTTATTGAACATCTACTATTTGCCAGATATGTGCTGGGCACTGGAGAGACATGGAGGGTACATTCTAGGAGCCAATGATCATTGCTCTGGGCCAGTAAAGGGACTGTCTCCCAAAGCCCACTTTTAAAGCAGCCGTCCTCTGTCCACAGCCTCTCTGCTCTTCTCCCCCATTCATTCTTAGGCTGTTTCCTCCTCTGATAATCCCCATGGAGACGTGATGGTGGTGAGGAGCCAGGGAGAACGGGGCAGGAGGGTGGTCTGAGACACAGCATCCCATCAGTTCTCACCAGCAATACCCAGTTTGATAGAGTGAAGCAGTGGGTGGAACCCGGGTCCAGACCCTGGTTCCTTGAGCTATCTGTGAGGCTGACCTCTGACCCCTTCTGGCAGGCCCCCAGTCTCTCTCGGAGACACTGTGGGGAAATGGAGAGTGCATGGACTTTGGCACCAGACACACTGAAGCCTTTCAGAGGTTGTCCCACTCACTAGCTGTGGGATTCTGGCACACGAGTTAACCTCTCTGTGCCTCAGTTTCCCCATGGGTGATACAGGGTGGCTGTGTGCGTTAGATCATGTTACTCCTCTCATGACCCTCCCATGGCTTCCATCTCACTTGGATTATAGCCAAAGTCATCACAACGGCCCACAAGGCACTACATGATGTGGCCTCAGCAAATGCCCCTCTGACTTTAGCACCTGTTTCGTTCCCTTCCCTCACTCTGCTCCAGCCACACCTGCCCCCTCGCTGTTACACACACACACACACACACACACACACACACACACACGCTCCTCTCCAGGGCCTTTGCACTGGCTGTTCCCTCCGCCTGGCATCCTCTTCCCCTAGATAGCCACAGAGTTTGCTTCCTCACTTCCTTCAGGTCTCTCTTCAAATTCCATGTTCTTACTCACTTTAGAATTCCCAACCCTTGATACTCTCACATTCTGTCTCCCTTTCCTACCTCACGTTTCTCTACAGCACTTCTCACTACATATAACTATTATTACCCACATATATTTCACTTGTTTGTTTAGTGTCTGTCTCCACCAGAATGCCAGCTCACGACTGCAAAGACCTTGTCTTGTCCACTGCTCAGCCCCGCTGCTTTGCGCAGTGCCTGGCATATACTAGAAGCTCCAGTAATGGTTGCTGGATTCTCCTTGTGACTCAGGCCAAGGTAGGGAGAGTCCAGGGCTTCTCAGAAACCCCCTGGCTTTTCCCAGCCCACACAGCTAGGGGGTGTGACACCCCAGAGGGAAGCAAGGAGCTGAACAGGAAAGGGAAGTCTGCACTTTGACAGATCTCTAACAGAGGCAGCCACGCACACGCAGACCTTCCATGGTTCCCTACTATCCTGGGGACAGAGTCCAGGCCTAGTGTGTGGCTCCCCGGCTCATTTCCCACCACTGCCCACCTCTGTTCTGCTGGGAAGTTCTTCCGAGCCACCCTTGCTTCTTGTGGTATAGCTAGGGGAAACTGAGGCCCAGGAAGTCCCAAGTCAGGACCCTAACCTTTCACAGACACCACCTGGAGACCCTCATATACCACCTTCACCACTCCTACCCTTCAATCCAGCCTCTTAAATGGCCACCTTCCCCCAACACAGCCCTAGGAAGGTCCCATCATGTCCGCTCATCTCCATACAGCACGCAGAGGATGTTTCACCCACATGCAGACCTTCCATGGCTCCCTACTATCCTGGGGACAGTGTGGCTCCCCGGCTCATTTCCCACCACTGCCCAACTCTGTTCCGCATTCCAGCCACGTGGAATTCTTTCACTTCCTCTCATCCCACGCTGTCTTGCCTCCAGGGCCGCCCCACACCCTGTGACACTTCTCTCCCTACTTTAGCTGGCAGACTCCTACTCATCCTCTGCCCTGGGCATAGACATCTCCTCCTCCAGAGAGCCCTCTCCGACCCCTAGGACTTGTTAGGCCCTAGGACCGCCCGCCCCACCATTTCCCCACTGCACTGTAATGGTCTGTTTCCTTATCTGCCCACCAAACAGGGAGGTCCACAGTCAGGAACCAGGCTGAGTCAGCTCTGGGTGCTGAGGCTGCCTGGCATGGGGCCTGGCAGGGAGCAGGTACCGGAGAGGCTGCAGCCTCTGACACTGTCTGTCACCCAGCTTATCAGTGTCAGAACCACGTACCCACGCCCAAGCCCCACTGAATATCATAGAGAGAAAAACCTCCTGGCCCCTTCTCCAATTCTCCCTGCTTTCCGTCTGCCTCCTTGCCTCTGCTTGGCAGGGCTGGTACACAGACGCCAGGAGGAGGGGAAGGGAGCAGGAGGGGTTCTGTCCTCACGATGCTTGGCCCCGAGGTGGGTCATGGGAAACAAGGAAAGAAGCACTGGATGAAGAGTCAAGACCAGGTTTGAGCCCCATCTCTGTTAGCTCCAGGCTGTGTGACCTTGGGCAAGCCACTCCACCCCTCTGGGTCTCCACTTTCCCACTTTGTGGGAAATACCTGCTCTCAGAGTTTTGGTGGAGCCAATGGTAGAGGTCAGTGAGCACCTGGGGGGTTTATGAAAATAGCTGTCTGTCCAGGAGGGGTCAGGCTTGTAGCAATCCACTCAGCATCTCCTGGCCTGCCAGGGTCACACGGGAAAGACCCCCACCTTCTCACTTTACCCAAGGGGAGGGGAAGATCCAGAAAGGGGCATCTCTTGTCTGAAGTCAGGTGACTGCCTTCCCCCAAATCGGGAGGGATTCTGAAGCCCTGTAAAGGCCCCAGGACTGAATCCTGATTCTCCCAACAACCCTGTGAAGTAATGCCCAGAGAGGTCAATAGAGTAGTCCAGGGTCACAGAGCTAACAGAGTGGAGCTCAGGACTGAGGCCACACTGAGCCACATGCCTCGTCCCAGTGTGGACTTCACAGGTCCCAGCATGTTGGCTCTCTGTGGGTACCCTCTCTGTGTTTCCCCACCTCTGTGAAGAGGAGGCTGGACTTGTCAGTCCCCAAGGCCACCAGCTCTGATGTGCCAAGATTTGTGTTGGGTCTGCTAGGAATATGCAAGTGACATACAGATAGCCAGGCCCCCTTGCCAGCTGCTCGGAGCGTAGGTGATACCCAGGCAGTCTGGGCTACACAGAGAGATCTGATGGGAGAGGGGACGCCTCTCCCTACAGAGTTAACTGAAAGACTGTTGGGTGCTGGGTGCTGAGCACCGGTGCTATGGCTGATGCAGAACATTAGAGGCCTGACCTGGCCCCTCAGACAAGTCATTTTCCCTCTCTGGGCCTTGGTTTCCTCATTTGTAAGTGGGAACGATTATAATAACATTAATGTGTAAAATACAAGAGACTTAGACAAGGTCAGAAATGGCAAATGGTTGGCCTATGTCACCATCATCCTTCCCTCCACTCAACACACACATCACTAATCAACCCCAACACTTTGTCCTAAGTGAGGTTGGACGCAGCCCCCAAATCTTTCTCAACACAGCACTGTTTTACACTGAGCTTGGATACAACCTCGGAATCCTTCTCAACACAGTCCTCCAAAGTAAGCCCGAGAGGTGGAAGCTGTTGGCTAACCCCTGTTCTATATAATGGCTGAAGGTCCCACCCACTCGGCTGGCTGTGATTCTAAGTCCTTTCAGGCCCTAGGGAGGCTCTGAACCTGTTCGCTCCTTTCCTCCTCCCGCTTTTCTAGCCTCCGCTCCCTTAACTGCATCCTGGACCTCAGCTGAGGCACCCACGTTTGCCCAGGAATGCCCTAGCCCAGCAGAGGCAATCACAGAGGCAGTGACGAGAAGAGGGAACTGTCTGATACCCTCTGGCTTTCAGCCTCCAAGCCTAGGCCAGGGGCTGCCCGGCTGTAAGCCGAGGGTCTGGGCCCCCCACCAGGCTGCGTCTGCCAGGCTGGTAGACCTTGGGCCTGAGACAGTAGCTGATCCGACCTCCGTGTTGTCACTGAGACAACTGAACAGCTGTTCGGTGGCAGTGGTGGGCTGGAACCCAGGAGTCCTGACCCCCAGCTCAGGGCTTTTTCTTCAATGCCAGCCAGCACACTCTCCCCACCACACACCCCTGCTTCTTTCCTTTGAGGCCAGCAGAGCGACCTCCAGGCTCTATAGCTTCCTAACAGTCTTTTGGAGGCATGAAGAATGAACTGACTCTTGGGGGATTGACAGCTGCCTTGCCCAGTCCGCAGCCACAAGCTCTCCTAGAGCCCCCTAACTGCCCCCCCAGTCCACTCCAGAGACATCCTGCAGACGGCCCACCCACTGGCACGGCCTCCTCTCTGGCTGCTGAGCCATTTTGCTTCCTCTGTGAGGACAGAGGGAAAAAATGTGTTTTCCTGGGTCTTGGCAGCCAGCATTGGTGGAGCCTCCTCCCTGATGCAGGGGGAGCAAAGCTGGGAGAACCCAAGCAGAAGCCTGGGGATCAAGTCCTGGTTCTGCCACCTGCTCACACTCATTGTGTTACATCAGGTATGCCACTCCCTCTCTCTGGGCCTCAGTTTCCCAATATGCCAAACCTCCACCAAGCCCGAGGTACCGCTAGCACTGACAATCTTAGAATTTAGGTGTCCGATTCTGCCCCACAATGGAGTGCCAGGACCACCAGTGCAGGTCCTAGAGGAAGGGAAAGGAAATCAGTGAAGGCTTCCTGGAGGCAGGGGCATGAGAACTCGAACTCAGAGACTATCAGCCTTGACCATTCCCCTATTCCACTTGCACAGCTAGGGACCACGGCCTCTTTCAGCTGAACCATCACCATAGCCACCTCCTCACTGGTCTCTCTAGTCTTGTCTGCCTCCACCTCTGACCTCACCATCTGTCCTCCTCCAAAAGCTGTCAGAAGGATCGTTACTGACACAAACCTACAAACCTACGTTCAGCCCATTTCAAAACCCTGCGATGCCAGCCTCCCTTCTGGCCTACAAAGTGGGGCCTTCAGGCCTCCACCATGTTCTCTCTCCACTATCTCCCAGGATCCTCATGGACCCAGTACTTATTCATTCATTCAATCAGCCAACACCAAGAAGCACCTACTCTGTGCCAGGCTCTGAAGGCCAAAGATGAATCACAGCCCCTGCCCTCAAGGGCTTCACAATCATCACTCGATCTGACAACCTGGCTCACTGGTCACCTCCTCAGGGAACCCTTCCTTGATTGCCTTGTTACAGGAATACCTGAGATATTGTGGGTCCAGTTCAAGACCACTGCATTAAAGTGACTATCTCAATAAAGCAAGTCACATGAATTTTTGGGTTCCCCGATACATATAAAAGTTGTGTTTGTACTATACTGAAGTCTAAGTGTGCAGTAACATTATGTCTAAAAAAAATAATGTACCCACCATAATTAAAAAATACTTTATTGCTTAAAAATGCTAACCATCATCAGAGCCTGTTGGAAAAACAGCGCCGATAGACTTGCCTGACGCAAGGTCGCCACAAACCTTCATTTGTAAAAAATCCACAATATCTGCGAAGCGCAATAAGGTGAGGTATGTCTGTTCTATATACTTTCAAACCACAGTAACTCCCCCCTCATACCACCCATCTCAGCTGTGGTTTTACTTTAGTGTGGTAGCTGTTCTTTCAACTTTGTCTCTTCTCATTGACTGCAAGCTCCCAGAGGGCAGGCTCTGGATCTTGTTTGTTCACTGTCTCATCTCCAACATCTGGCCCATGACAGGCGCCACAGCAGTTCAGGCTAAAAGCATCAGAACCGAGAAAGGCACAGGAGCCAGGGGAGCCCACGTGGGGTCCCAGGCCCGAGTGAAGGCCCAGGGGTGATCCAATGGGAGGTTAAACCTTTCAGTGCTAGCTTTCCATCGGCGAGTCAATCAGCCGCTTCCCCTCATCCCGACCCTCAGGAAACGCAGAGATGTTTCCTGCCCAGCTATAAGGGTGGGCCTGCCTGGTTCCTGTGCTCCTGGCGGCCATCTCCTGTACTTGTACCCCACACATTCCTGGACATCCCTGGCCTCGGCCTGGGGGTGTTGGCTCTGCTTTCTCTGCCACAGTTCCCCTGGAAAACAGGCTCTGTGTAGAGGCTGCTGTACCTCCCCCATTCTGCCACCTGGATGTTGCCTAGTTGCTGCCACATATGGGGAAACTGAGGTTCCTGCTGTGGTAGCAGAGCTCACCAGGGCTCAAAGATTCAAAACTGAAAGATCAATTGCAAGCTCAATTGCCTGCCCCCCATAATTCTGTAGCCCTAGGGGTAAGAAGAGGGGGAGGGCAGGATAGGACCAAGGACTCCCAAGCCCTCAGCCCGTCCCTCAGACTACTGAGCTACATGGAAGCTTTCTGCAGGGCTGACAAAGAGGGGTAGGACTAGGTTGGGCCCCCACCACTCGCACATTAACCCTTTGAGTACCAAGACCACCTGTCCCACTGCCGGTTGACCAGGCCTGGCCCAGAGTGAGGACTCTGGGAACTCCGCCTGGCCCAGGCCCTCAATTAGTAGCTCAGGTCCGGCTATCAATAGGTATGTGTGACTAGTCCCACCTGTAGTTGAAACCACCAGCAGGACAGAAACCAGCTCCGCCCATCCTCCCAGACCCAGCAGGTACAAGTTCCAGAACCCAGACCAGCCAGAGTAGCCACCAAATAGAGGAAGCCTGGGATTCCTTTCTACCTCACTTTGCCATGGGTTTTCTGGTTCTTCCTGTTTCTTCTGAGACTGAGGGGACGGTAGACCCTGGGGATGAAGGAGAGTCCCAGGGTCTGCCTTCTCCAGGCAGCCAGGAAAACCTGGGACAAGGACCTGGGTGCCAGCCCACCAGGCGCTGGGGAGAGGGGTGGGCTCCTCGCCTCACCACCAGCCCAGCCAGGCCGGGTCTTTAATATACTTCACCCCACCCCGGGGCTGCAGGCGCCGGTTCTGGGCGGGGGACAAACACCGCGGTCACAGGTCACATGGCCGAGGCCCTGGGAAACTCCGGAGAGAACAGGGACCCGGCCGCCGCCGGCTGGTGGAAAGGGGACAGCCCAGGCGAGAATTCCCGGACCCTGTGTGACCACGAACGGGACCGCTTCCCCAGCTTGGGTCCCTATTCTGCGTTTATTCATGGGGGTACACTCTCTCCAAGGTATGCACCGCTGGAACACAAGCCCCAGGGTCCTCACCCGCCAGTGAGCGGGCGGGCGGGTAGACACACACGCACACACACGCACTCTCTCCACGGTACACTGCACACGCACGCACCAGGCAGGATACTCAGGACGCAGGCCAGGGAACACACGCACGCCCGCCCTCGGACGTAAACAAACCGCGCACGCCCGGCTCACGGGCACCGGTCCAGGGACTGTTCTCACCGAGTCACGTACTTGCACACACCGCCCCCCCAGCCCCGCCTCGGCGAACGCTGACGCTCGCTAGCCCGCACTGCCCCTTCCTGCTCTGCTTCGCCGCCGCCCACCCGATACCCCCAGAAGGGGCCCATCACTCCTGCCCCCCCCCAGCAAGCTTGCTTCCGTCCCGTATCGGTCTCCCCGACCTCTGTCCCCACCTTCCCCCACAACACGCCAGCCCCCTGGGCAATCGGTACAGTGGAGCACCGACTAAGTGGGCCCCGGCGCCCCGCCTCAAGCACGTTCCCGGGGCGCGGAGACTCTGCTGTCTCGGGGCCCCGCGCGCCTGGCCCCGTCCCGGACCCGCGTACCTCACCCGCCTCTCGGCCCGCTTCGCCTGGCGCCCCTGGCACGATCGAGTCCCGCTGTTGTGCGGGCTACTGTCCTGGCTGGCGCCCGGGTCCGTCTCCCCTCTGGTCCCGACCGCGGGTCGCTCGGAGCCAGGCTCCTGGGAGCGACGCACCGAGTTTTGTTGTGGGGCGGGCGGCGCGGTGGGCCGCTCAGAGTTGTAAGGCGAGCTTCCCGGAATTACTCACTCACAGGATTCCTTTCATTCATAAAAACCCAGTCATGCGGTGACGTCACCTCCCCGGCAGCCCCTCGGCCCGGGAGCGGCCTCTGGGCCCCTGAGCCCCGCCCCTGCCCCGCCCCGCCCCGCTCACGCCCCGCCCCGGAGTTCTCAACCTCTATTACAGCGCGGGCTGGATGCGTTCACGTGACACCTTGCGAGAGCCGCGTGGGTGGAGGTGTCATTTGGCTCATTTTACAGTCGACAGTCCCGAGCCTCTTCTCCTTTCGACCTACACCTTCTGCCTTGATGATCTCATCCAGTCCCGTGATTTTAAATGCCATCTATATGCCCATGAGCCACAAATTTGTATTTCCAGAGCACAACACTTGTCTTGAGTTCTACGTGGGTGCCATATGAGGACTACAAACACTACACAGCCAAAATCCACCTCCTGGTCATACCCCCCAGCTTTTCCCATCTCAGCAGTTCAAGCCCGATCCTAGGCGCCTGGCCCCATCTGTCTTTCTCTCTTCCTCCCCACATCATGTATCTACCTCCAACACTACCCTGCATCTGATCACCTCTCCCAACCCCTAACCCTACCATCGGATCCAGGCACTATGGCAGGAACCTGGACGATGGCAGCAGCCGTCTGATAGTTTCCCCACTTTGCCCCTCAGAGTTTTCTTTCCACACCAGACAGTGTTCTGTCAAAGCTAAGGTCAGATTGTTTCACACACTCCCACCCTCTCTCTGGCTTAACACCCTCACTGGCTTCCCTGTGCATTTAGAATATAAACTATATTCCTGCCTTTGGCCTCCAGGGCCCTAAGCCATCTGGCCCCTAGCTAACTTTCCAGCCTCGTCTGTCATTCTGCCCTCACCCACTACCCTGCAGCCACACTGCCCTTCTTACACACACAGCAAGCTCATACCTGCCACAGGTCCTTTGCACCTGCTATTTCCTTTTCTGTTTACTGCTGGGCTCTTTCCCATTTTTCAGGTCCGCTCAGCTGTCTCTGCCTCAGAGAGTCTTTGCCTGACCTCCCTGGCTAAAGGAACCCCCAACTCTAAAGTTTGTTTTTCTATAACCTTAATATCTCCATAGGGTATCTTGTTTATATATTTGCTTACTATTTACTGTCTGTCTTTCCCAACCAGATGTAAGATTCATGAGGGTAGAACCTTGTCTGTCTTGCTCACCACGGATGTCCTGTGCCTACAACCATGCTCGGCACAGAGTAATCCCTCTGTGCGAACATGTTGAGGAAATAAATGAGTGGAGGTTCAGAGAGGTAAAATGACTTTCCAAAGTCACACAGCTAGGAAGTACAAGAGCTGGAATTTAAATTTAGGTCTGACTGATTCCTGGTCCAGATGTTTGGGGCTATGCCCCACTGGGTAGGGCCCAGCATAAATTGAGGGATGTGTTCAATGTCTGGAGCCCTACCCAGAAGAGGCAGCTTTGAGGGCCAAATGGGGAGTACTGCTGTTTATTCTCCCTTTCCTTTGCTCATGTTGGTCCCAGTGCCTGAAATGTCTGTCGTCACTCCAGGAGCCATCTATTCTGTGAAGCTGACATCAGAGCATCTACTTTATTTTATTGACGAAGGCATAGGAACTCCCCAGCTAGGAGGTCTTTGTGTGGAACACTGGGTACCAGCAAGGCTCCCCATTCCCTTGATATAATATAATTTGATTTCAGAGTCCTTGTTATGCTTTCCTGCCTCTGAGCCTTGGTCCAACTGGGATTGTGACATCTATCTCTTATCTCGCAAAGGCCTTGGGTTTCATATGCAAATTGGCCCACTAGCTTCTCAAGTGACCAAATGATGAGGCAGCTTTGTCTGGCACTCAAACAACCCCTCCCCACTCCCATCCCCCAAATTGTCCACTTGCACTACATTTACATATCTACGAGAACAACTCATGTTACCTATTTGGGTACAAAAGTTCTGGATTTTAGAAATTGTACAATTGTGATTGTTGGTCTCCATTTTCTATGAGCTTCTCAAGGGCTGAGGCCATAGCAGGTGCTCAACTAGTGAACTAATCCCCACTAGTTGGACTGTACAACACCCCTGGACACCATGCTGCCTAGATCTTTTATTCCCACCCCCAGCCTGCCTGCATTAGGGGGTCAGTGCTTCAGTACCCACCCAATGGGGACTGTTTATCCCACAGATGTGGCTCCATTTTTGGTCAAGGTTAAGGAACATGGTGCAATGTCATATTTAAAAGTGGGAGCTCTCTCTTGAAGGGGGTTTACTGGACAAATCTGGGACAATTTGAGCATCAAAAGAAATAACAATAATTATGGATTATAACTTATTGAATAAGAGAAGAAACCGTGAGTCCATACAAGTATAAATGAATGAATGATTGAATGAATGAATGAGGAGAAGGGAAAGCTCCTCCTTCCAGTAGAAGGAATGATAGAGTTAGAAAATGACCGTTAGGTAATCACCATAGTAATAATGGATTCCAATGAGAATTATCAAGGGATAAGAAAGTTTTATGAGAAACATGTTTCCATATGGTAGTTTCGAAGTATTGCCCGGCAGACAATTATTAATTCAAATGGAAAGATAACTCTGCAATGGAGAAACCTGTTAAGATACCACTGTCACTAAGTGATCAAAGTTAATATCAGGGACAAATTGACCTGAGTTTCTCCTGAATGATGCCCTGAGGACACAGCATCACTCCTGTTGGTATTCCTGCCAAAAATTCGTACAATGAATCTAAGTGTGAGGAAACATCAGACAAATTTAAATTGAAAGAAGTTTTACAAAATTATTGGACTGGATGCTGAAAAAAAAAAGGCAAGATCATGAAAGACAAAGAAAGACCGGAGAACTATTCCAGATTAAAGCAGTCTAAGGAGACATGATGACTAATTGCAATGTGTAACTCAGGATTTCCTTTGGCTATAAGGACATTATTAAGATAATTGGTAAAATTCAAATAAATGTTGTAGATTATAGTATTGTATCAATGTTAATTTCCTGACTTTGGTCATTGTCCTGAGGTCATGTAAGACAATGTCCTTGATTTTAGGAAATACACACCGGAGAGTTTAGAGGTAAAGGGTCATCGTGTCTTCAATTTACTCTCAAATGGTTCAGAGCAAGATAGATAGATGAGTGGATGGACAGATGAACAGACAGACAGATAGAGGATTATAAGGAAAATGCGATGAAATATTAACAATTGGGGAATCTGGAAGAATACAATACAGAAATTCTCTATTATTCCTAAAAATTTGTTTTAAATAAAAAAGTTGTTTTTTTTTTTCCTCCAAAGTAGGGGCTCTCCAGTTCGCCTGTGGGCTCAAATCCTGGCCTCACCCCTTACCAGCTGACTGTCTTCACCTCTCCCTGCCTCAGTCTTCTCCTTTGTAGAAGGGGCTATTCTTCATGTACTAACAGTGCCTGCTTAGTGAATTGTGAAACAATTTAACATGTTCCCACTTATAAGCATTTGGCACAGTGCCTAGTATGAAATAAAAGAGCAATAAATATTGGGTTAGAGAGAGAGAGTGTCCGCTGGAGTCCCCTGGGACACTCCCTCTGAGAAATCTGCTTCTTCCCTGATGAGTGACACAAAGCCAGTGATGACCTCATCCTGGAGAGACCCCACCTCCTGCCACAGAGAGGGGCCTTGTTGCCAGTTTCTGGGATGGAGCTGCTCTTTGCCAGCAGAACTCTAACTGGCCCAGCTAGTCCCTGTTCACCTGCCCGGGAGTCCAAATCACCAGACAGCACCCAAGCACGTCCCTGTGGGACCCTGGTCCACAGTAGGTGCCTTGCCCCATAGTAGGTGCTCAGTAACAGTGACAAGCTTAACCCGAGCCCCGGATCTGCAGCTCAGATCATACCCTGGCTGACCCCATTATCGGGCTTTCCTCACTTTGGCTTCAGTTACCTGCCAGTGAGAGTGTAGGATTAGGTCAGTGGTTTTTAAACAACCTCAAACCACAGTAAACTTTCTTTAAATGAAGGTTGACTCTGCAGTGTGTTCCCCACTGTAAGACAGCTAGAAGCTGGGCTGTGGTAGAGGAGACCAGGGTTGGCTTTAAGATTTTCCCATTGGGTGTTCCATGGAGGTCCTTCCTGCCCTGAGATTTGATTTCTGGGCCCTCATGAGGTCCTGTCCCCTGTCCCCAGGCTTGGGCCTTCCCTGCCCACCTCAGCAGGACAGCCCTCCATCAGCTGGGCCAGGTCCTACATTTCCCATGGATCCCTCTGCTGGCTGGGAGTGATGTCAGAAGGATCTCTTTCAGCACCTTCTGGCACCTTACCTTGTTCTGGGCGCTTCCAACCATCGCATACCTCCTACCAGTTTCTTATTACTGCTTATTGCTATTACTACATAGTTATTAATATTACTGTGTTTATGGGGCACTTCCTGTGTGCCAGGCACTGTGCTAAGGGCCTAAGACCTGTTTGCATCCTATATATTTTCCTGGTTCTTTTCTCCACTGCTAAATAAACCAACTATCAAAAAAAAAAAATTGTCCTTTGATCACATTTCAGTGTCTTTATAACTCAACCTTTCCTTCTCACAAAGCCCTTTCTGCTGAGTGGTGGTGCACATATGATCAGCCAGATTGTGAAGCTGAAGGAGCAGACCAATTTGGGGGTTCACCAGCTACCCAAGGAGCACCCCTCATTGCTGGGTGTGGTGTGTCAGATGGCTCTTAATCCTCTCCCACTATTTTAGGAGTAGGCATTATCATCGCCATGTTGCAGGGGAGGAAATCGAGACTCTGAGAGGTAAGGAACTTGCCCAATATCACACAGCTAGTCTCTGGCAGAGGCGGACTTGAACACAGGCTAGTCTGATTCAAGGGTTGTGCTCTCTCCCTTCTGATAACTCTGCCTATTCCCAGCTATGGTGGGGGCTACAGGAGCTGATGGTGCCATAGCTCCCGACTCCTAGCCAGAGCTGACTGTGTAATTGAGTGGGTACACAACCCAAGATGGCCCAATTAGAGTCCTTTCCAGGAACTAGGGGAAGAAGGCCAGTCCATTTCGGACAGTGAAAGCTGTGGGTAGTGTGGGGGGCTGCATTTCTCATTCCTGGGCAGAAGAAGCCAGAGAAGAGAATGAGATGGATATACTGAAAGGCAGAGGCCACGGAGGGCCTGCGGGCCCTCTAGCATTTAGCTGGCATTTAGCTGGTCATCTTTTCATTGGATTCTGGGAGATTCTCTGATGACTTACCAGTCATTTATGCTAATTTGGGTTGGATTTCTGTCACTTCACAATCAAGAGAGTCCTTACTCACTCTAATCTCTTTTTTCTTCCTTTTTAACGTATTTATTTGTTTGTTTGTTTATTTTAAGTGTGTTTATCCAGGACCCATCAGCTCCAAGTCAAGCTGTTGTTTCAATCCAGTTGTGGAGGGCGCAGCTCACAGTGGCCCATGTGGGGATCAAACTGGCGACCTTGTTGTTACGAGCACCGGGCTCTAACCAACTGAGCTAACAGCCCTCCTAATCTCTGTCTTCTTGATCCGATAGAACCCTGCCCCTCCTATTCAGTTCCCCCTTCCGGGAATCTCTAAAAATATGGTTGCATTGCCATATTGAATTAATTTATATACGAAGTCTGACAATTAAGTTTGCGAACTTATTGCAACAATGTTGTAACCTTTTTTGATGTCAGAGGGATTATTTATTATGAATTTGTACCAACTGGACAAACAGTTAACCAAGTTTAGTATTTGGAAGTGCTGAATATGCTGCGTGAAAAAGTTAGATGACCTGAACTTTTCTCCAACAACTCACGGCTCTTGCATCACGACAATGCACCAGCTCACACGGCACTGCCTGTGAGGGAGTTTTTAGCCAGTAAACAAATAACTGTATCAGAACACCCTCCCTACTCACCTGATCTGGCCCCCAATGACTTCTTTCTTTACCCAAAGGTAAAGGAAATATTGAAAGGAAGACATTTTAATGACATTCAGGACATCGACAGTAATACAATGACAGCTCTGATGGCCATTTCAGTAAAAGAGTTCTAAAATTGCTTTGAAGGGTGGACTCGGCGCTGGCATCAGTGCATAGCTTCCCAAGGGGAGTATTTCAAAGTTGACCGTAGTGATATTCAGGAATGAGGCATGTAGCACTTTTTCTAGGATGAGTTCGTGAACTTAATTGGCATGCCTTGTACGTTTTAGAAACTTTTATGCTGAAGACTGACTGGGAATATGATTTGTAGTTGATGAAGCGTGGAGGTTTCTGTCATCACAAACAAAACAGCCTTGTTGCCTTGTTAATCAACGTAGAAGTCATTTATATTCACAACTATTCTGGTTCCTGTCCTCCAGGCCACACGGTAGGACTGCATTTTCCATTTCCCTGTGTCTGTACCTTTAAGAGCTGGAGTCTGACTCATCCGTGCTGACCCCCTGCCACAAGCTCCTGAGTGGAGGAGGAGCCCCCTCAGCCTGGGTTCCTGAGTGACGCCAAGAAACAGAACCCTCCCCCCTCCCCACTTTGGACAGATAGTGTGAACAAAGACATTAACTTGTGTTAAGCCAACGAGATCGCGGGGTTGGTTGTTACTACAAGATTCCTTAGCCTAGCCTGCCTCATAGGGTCTGGAACGTGATCACTGTCATTTCATGGTTTCTTCAGGAAAACCATATCTGCCTTGTATCTCCAGGCTTTTTCACAACAAGCAATTACCTGTGTGTTTGAGGCAAGTTTGTATTGAACTGGAAACTCCAAGGACAGGAATAGAGATATCTTTCGTGTCCCCATACCGTCAAGACCAAGGCCATGCCCATAGTGGGCATTTAGAAACTGAAGTGAGGATGAAAAGTCCAGGAGAAAGAAGAAAGGGACAAGGCATTGCACACTCTGACCCTCAAGAGCCCCACACTGGACTCCCCTCCTGAGAGGCCAGACTCGTCGTGATCACTGGTGCGTGTCCTTGAAATGCCCTCCACTTGGCCTCTCCAAACCCTCACCATCCTTCGGGACTGAGGTTCAGGTCAGCTTCTAGCAAAGCCACCTGGTCTCCTGCCCTGAGAACCAGCCTCTCCTCAGGCCACAGTTTGTCCTGTGAGCCCTGGAGCTGGGGAAATCCTGCCTTTGCTGGTCAGTACTGGCTTTCCCCCTTAGGATAGGAACATGTGGCTGCTGCCTCCCCGCTCAAGGTCACCTGCACTCATTTCCTTTCTGAGGAGGGCACAAGACCCAGTGGTCCCCTCGTCAGGTCAGAAGCCACAGAATTAGTGGAATCATTATATAGCTGCCTCGTGACCTCTGTGCCCTTCAGTGACCCCTGCCACAGCAGCAGAGGGGTTTTTTACACGTCATTTTCCTGCTTGTAACCCTTCCGGGGCTCCCCCTGCCATGCTGGGCCTCTGCGTCTCACCTGCCTGCTCACCTGCTCACACAGCAGGTTCCCGCAATGTTCAGCCTCTTGCAGTTCTCCAGACAACCCACACCATCTCATGATGTTGACCTTTTTCCATATAGTTCTTTCCACCTGGAATGTTCTTACTTTCCTACTCCAGCTGGCAACCTTCTATTCAATCTTTGAAGCCTAACTTAAGAACAGGGGTAGGGGTTGGTAATTTATTTATTTTTTTTCTGTAAAGGGCCAGATAGAAATATTTCAGGCCTTTGTGGACCATATGGTTTCTATCACGATTACTAAACTCTGCCATTGTAGCAAGTATAGACATATGTAAATAAATGGTGTGGCTGTGTGCCAATAAAACTTTGTTTACAAGAACAGGTGGCAGGCAGGATAGTTTGCCCACCCCTGCTCAAGAGTCATGTCAGAAAGCTTCCTACAGGACAGAGTTCAGCAATGCCTTCTCACAATGTGCTCTATACCTTACACAGTTTAGCACAACACAAACCCTATCTGGACTGCTCCTACCGTCGTGTTGATTAAATGACACGGTGGTCATACCATTCATTGTCTCTGCAATCGCCTTCTCACTGATCTCCCAGCCTCTGTCTTGCCCTTACAGTCTATTCTGTAATAGATCTGGTAAAATGTAAGTCTGATCAGGTCCCTTCTCTGCTCAAAAACCTCTGTGGCTCCCCATTTCCCTCAGAGTGAAAGCCAAAGTTTTAAATTGGTCCACAATGTCCTACAGGCCCTGATAGTCCTTCAGCCTCATTGCCTACTACGCGTCCACTGTCTCACTCTACTCCAGCAACACTAGCCTCTGTGTTTTGCTCTAAACAAGCAAGACAGACTTCTGCCCCAGGGCCTTTGCTCAGGCTGTTCCCTCTATCTGGAACCCTCTTTCCTGGGTTATCACACAGTTTGCTCCCTCACCAATCTCAGGTCTTAATTAAATGTCTCCCTTCTCAGTGAGACCTTCCCTGGCCACTCTGTTTAAAACAGCAACCCTCCCCTACCTCTCCTCGCTGCTCTTTCTCCATAGCATGTATCTAGCACGCTCTATTTTTCTTAACTTTTTAATTATAATAATGGGCAAACACGCAGAAAATGGAAGGACTAGTGTCATGGTGATCATATACACAAGCCCAGACTCGACACTCAAGGTTTTTTTGAAAGAAAGATGCGAAAATCATGACATTTCACCCCCACACTTTAGCAAAACACACTGTGTTGGACTTCTCTGTCTTGTTTATTGCCTGCCTTTCCCATTAGACTATGAGCACTACGAGGGTGGGGACTTTTATTTATTTTGTTTGCTGTGGTTTCATCAGTGCCAAGAACATTGCCAAACATCTATAGTTTATGGAAAGAAAAGATAAGACAGGTCCTGATTCTGGTTCTGCCTCTTACTGACATGTGATTCCGGGGATCATTTCCCCCTTGCAGAATCTTGGTTTCTTCCTCTATCTATAAAGTGGGGATAATAGTACTACTTCTTAGGGTTCTCGTGAGGATCAAACAAGAGTGTAAAATTGCACTGGTACCATGTCAGCTAAATTTCCATCTAACCCCTTGAAGGAGGGGACTTGATCTAGCCTGACCCTCTGGACCGTGAGCTTTTAGAAGCAGACAGCTTGCTCCAGGATATCTGTAGCTGCAGCGCCTACCATAACCCCTCAAGAGAAGCTTGGACTTGAACTGCTCCAATGCAAAATCCAGTAGAAACCCAACAGAATGTATTCCCTTGTGCTTACTCGCCCCTCCCTGTCCATTGCTTGCCCACTCAATGACCTAACAATCCTATATACTTCATCTCTTGCTTTATCTACTCGTTTAACAGTTTTCACCAGAAATACCTAGGGGAGGGGCACTCAACTTCATTAGGTCCTGAGATTCTATTTAGTTAATTTCTTCCATGGATCTTTGAGTGTGTCTAAAGATTGATCAGCATCCCTTGGCCTTTTCTGCATTTCAGATTCAGTTGTGTGTCTGTTGACAAACTTGCCTTGCAGACCGACCTTGAAACCAAAGGTGGGTGTTTGGTGAAGAATGGGACGCATCCTGTTGAACCTACACATTTTCTTGGGTCTGATTGCTTGGGAGTGGGTGGAATGACTGGCCTTTTTCAAGCTCCCTGATAACCATCACCCTAACTTCACTTGTTTTGGGTGTGGAGGGTAAGATATTTTCATTGAGAATTCTGAGTCTTCATCCCATTCTTTCAACTTCAAGCTGAAACTCTTGAGCAAATTTTTAATCCGTTTAAGGAAACTGTTTCCCCACTTGTGTGGATGAAAAAAAGGAGTTCTATTGAAAGGAGCTTCACAGGGCGGTCAGATCACAAATTTCTAACTGGACAGGTCATGGTGGGTAGTCACACCTATAACTTCATTAAAGAATGGTTTTAAGACAGCCCTGTCCATTGTTCTTGAGCATCTAGGTTAACACACCTTTGAAATATAAGAAGTAACCCCTCATAAGGGATATTGACCTCAAGAGAGCACATAATCTTTTTAACCTGTAATCCAATCCCCACCTTGCTTTCTCTAATCTTTATGGCCCCTCCTTCATTTCAAATGCATTAAAAAAAACTGCAAAACTGTTATTCTCAGGAGCATTTGAGATCTTGCTCCCCAGCATATGTCATCCATTTGGCTCAAATAAACTCATAAAATTTATCTAAAGGTTTGGACTTTTCTTATGTCAACATCTGTTAAATGCTGACAAGAGTAACTCAACCCAACAATGATGTTAAGTCCAGTTACTTTGTTAAACTGGTAAAGCTGTGTACAAATATTAGTTACTATGGTGAGTCTATTAACCTGTCTAGATTCTGAACTAAGCCTTGTTCCAGTTGCATTGGCTGCCCCCAGTCTGGGCACTAGTATCTTTGGACAGGCTGAGGACACAACTCCCTTTTCACGGAAATGACAACAGCAACTACACTTCACACACACACACACACACACACACACACACACACACACACACACAGAGCTGTTTGGAGAATTCACCTAGACCAAGGGTTGGGGAATAAAAGTTGTCCAACCAAGCCCGGTGGGCTGGAGAGGAGACATGATCTGCTCAGTCAGAAGCAGATCAGTGACTAAAACCCAGTCTCCTTGCTTGTTTTCAGCCCACCTCATTCCCCACAGTACTAACCGTAACAACCACCATTTATTGAAATCCCACTATGTGTAGGCACTGCGACTAATTTCTCTAGTTGGCACTATAACCCTGCCAGGTATTACTGCCCTCACCTCTCAGACAAATTCAGAGACCAAGTCATTTTCCCAAGTTTCTACTAAAAGTGCTAAGAGAGCTCCTTAGATTGGCTTGGGGTTGGGATGCCTGATAACTAGTAATTTTTTAGCATAACTATGCTTAGTATTTTTTACTTATACAAAAAAATTGTTGGTCGCTTAGCTGAAATTCAAATTTAACTGGGAATCCCGAGTTTTTATTTGCTAAATCTGTCAACCCTAGCTCGAGGGTACCCGACAAATTAAAGCAGATTCCTCCGTTCTGTCCTACGTCTTGTTGGTTTTAGCTTTATGTTTACGAGCAGTCATTAACAGTAGGTTCAGACATCAGGCCTCCCACTTTTTAAGGAGGCAGAGGGTGGAGAAGGTGGGGAGAGTCCTGCCCCTCATCAACATGTCTGCCAACGAGCCATCACGTGGACCTGCCGCCCCGCACAGACATGGCCGCGCTCCGCCGGCGAAGATTGGCTACAGCCCATAGCCCCATTGGGCAGTTATAAAACAAGGAGGAGCCCGTCCCCACCTTGTTCGCGCACAGCGCTCGCGGCACCGACTGGGGGGCGGGACCGCAGCGGCGGCTGGGGAGGCACGGCCTTCCGTGATTGGCGGAGAGCGGTGGGCCGTCACGTGGCCCGGGGCGCTTTTGTTTGCGGAAGTGGAAGGAAGTAGAAGTGCTGAGTAAGCCGAGGTGAGTGACGGCGCAGGGGAGGCGGGGCCTGGGGGGCCCTTCCCAAACTTCCTCTGCGCCCCAGACTTCGTGGTCTCTACCCGGTCCCTGCATGGAACTCCCTCATGTTCCCACATTCATGTCCTCCATTGACTCTTGTGTGACCCCTGAGTACACCCAGATTCCGCCCTTTGATCCCCCAGCGTTCCTAACTCCCATTCCGTGACCCCGTTTGTGTCATCTCGAACTTGTGTCCCCCACCCCAGGGACCCCAGCTTCAGTCTTGGGTTTCCCGTCAGTCCCTGTGTCTCCCCTGTGTGTCTCCCCTCTATCCTTAACTTCATGCGTGATCCTCCATCTCAGTGCCCCGCAGTGGCCCGTTTTCACTCTGGCCCCACTGATGGTACCCAGCTTCCTTCCTGTGCCTTTCTAAGTGCCCCAGATTTTTCTGCCTCTCTATTCCCATTTGATCCCCACTTCATACCCATTCACTTCACATCCATTTGCCTCCCTTGTTCCCCATTTCTAACTCCCTACCTCTTCTCCCTGCTTTTTGTCTCATGTACCTCCATATTTCATCTGTGCCATGCCTGCTCCCCACCATGCTCCCTCCTTCCCCATGGCGTCCTCACCCTAGAGTCTGCCAACCGCCTAATAATCCTCTACACCTCCTGCTCCCACAGATGACCTGGAAGCTGGTCGTGACAGGGTGTGTGTGACCCATGTGACCATGTGACTGGGACAGGCAGGCCGTGGGTGTGGGAGAGGCAGGGCACAGGGCTCAGGGATCTGTGCCCATTTTTTAAATGGACTACCAAACAAATACCTTCCCTTCCCCTAAGCTTCTTTCCTTCACCTGCCTCTTACCCGCCCAACAGGATGTTAGGCTGGTTTGGTTTGGCAACAGATGCTCCACCCTTGGGCTGAATGCAGTGTTTTTGTTACTGTCTCTGCCTCAAAATGTTCCTGGAGTTTGGAGGAGGCTATTTTCTATCCAAGTCTCAGTTTCCTCATCTGTGACGGGGATTGTATTTCCTGCCCTCAGAAGGCTGCTGGGAGGTTCAAGTTTTGAGATAATGTAGAAGGCAGAGTTTGTAACCAGTTTGGTCCCGTACAAATGCATTGCTATTGTGTCATAGACAGGAAAGGGAAAGGGACAATGAAAAAAACGAGGAGGGAAATACAAGAAGAACGTACATTGTTTTTCACTTAGCCATTTGGCAGTGTGTATTGATCATTCACTATAAGTCAGGCTCTTTTATAGATTATCTTTACCATTCATTCCTCATTTATTTAACATATTGATGGACTGTTTTTACTATGTTCTAAGCTATCCTCGATGTAGCCATGTGATTCTCATTGAACGTAAAGAAGAGAGGGCATGTGAGTTGACTGAGGTTACACCAGTTGGTGAAGGTTGGAGCTAGAATCTGAAAACAGCAGTGACCCTTACACAGCCAGGCAATCTTACAGGCTCTGTATGATTGCCCTGCTGTGTAAGGGTCACTACTGTTGTCTCTGTGCCCAGGATACTTTTTCTCCCTTCCATGGGTTACTTTCTTGTTAGGTGACAATATCCCTAAAAGGGAATTTTCCTTCTCACTCAGCAGAATGACATCAGTGATAGAGAGGAAGGAGGAACGTAAGTGTGTGTGTGTGTGTGTGTGTGTGTGTGTGTGTGTGTGTGTGTACATGTGCTGTAGTGAAGGACAGAGATACCTTGAGTTACAAGATTCACTTTGTAGAGGTTGGCTCCCTGGGAGAACATTTTAATAGTTCCATGCCTTAAATGACTCTTCTCTTTTTTCGTCCGTCCTTGTGTCGTTGGTAATCTCATCCAGTCTCATAGCTTTAAGTACCATCTCTACTCTGACAACTCCCAAGTGTGTATCTCCAGTCCAGTCTAGACCAGTTCAGTCCAGTTCAGTCCAGACCTTTCCTCTGAATCATAGACTCACATATCTAGTTGCCCACGTAACACCTGAAACGTAGGCATTTCAGACTTAAAGATTTAAGAATTCAGCTCCGCCATCCCTTCCCCACCCCCAACCCAAACCTGTCCCTCCCCCTCACTTTCCCATCTGTAGGACAGGCAATATTCTTCCATTGGCTCAGGCCAAAGCTGTGACATTATCCCTGATGCCTGTACATTCCACATCCAGCCAGAGCGATCTGTTGAAATGTCACTCCCTTTGCTCCAAGCCCTGCAATGGCTTCTCCTCTCGCCGTACGTGCCCCTCCCCCTCATCGCTCTCTGCGACCTCACAGGCTTCTTTGCTGTTCCTGGAATTCACCAGGCATGCTCCAGCCCCTGGATCTTTACTCTCCCGTCTGCCTAGAAAACTCTTCACCTAGATATCTATATGAGTTTTGCCCTCAGTTCCTTTATGTCTTTATTCAAGATCAAGTTCTTGGTGAGGACGATCCTGTTCACCCTATTTAAAATTGTAGTCTCCACCTGGATATGAGGTCTGACAACTCAGTTCGCGAACTCATTAAGTGCTACAAACCTCATTGCTGAATATCACTACGGTCACCTTCAAAGTACTCCCCTTGGGAAACTGTGCCAGCGCCTAGTCCACCCTTCAGAGCAATTTTGGAACTTTCTGGAATGGCCATCAGAGCTGTCGTCGTATTACTGTCGATGTCCTGAATGTCATCAAAATGTCTTCTTTTCAGTATTTCCTTTATCTTCGGGGAAAGAAAGAAGTCACTGGGGGCCAGATCAGGTGAGTAGGGAGGGTGTTCCAAGAGTTATTTGTTTACTGACTAAAAACTCCCTCACAGACAGTGCCATGTGAGCTGGTGCATTGTCGTGATGCAAGAGCCATGGATTGTTGGCAGAAAGTTCAGGTCGTTTTCGTGTAACTTTTTCACAGACTTTTCAGCGCTTCCAAATAGCTTGGTTAACTGTTTCTCCAGTTGTTACACATTCATAATGAATAATCCCTCCGATATCAAAAAGGTCAGCAACAGCATTGCAACAAGTTCGCGAACTTAATTGTCACACTTCTTATTTCCTATCTTCTCTGTTTTTTCTCCTTAGCAACTAATCAGCATCGAAAACCTATGTATATATTTTGCCTATTTATCTTTATTATTTGTAGCCCTTTCTAAAATACAAGTTTTAGGAGGGCAGGGATTTTTTCTGTCTTGTTCACCAGGGACAGAGACCACCAGGTCCTTAGTAAATATTTGTAGAGTGAAGCATAAAATGGCCATGCCACCAGCCCAAAGAGCTCTTAAAGTTATCGGTGTGCCTGGCCTTGGAAGCTCCTACAACACTTCTGGGGAAGTTTGCTTTCAGCTGTGGTCCAGCCAAGCAGAGTGAATGAGAGACACCTTTTCCTTTTGTTGATCTGGTGCATATGAAGGGCTGCAGTTTTAGATGAGGGCCTTAGCTTTTGGAGGACTTTTTTGGAGGACAGGGAAAACCGAGCCTTGCTCAGCCACTTTCCGTGCAGACTTTCTCCTAAAGGCAGTCTGAGGGTTATGAGCTGGCTCTCTGGATTCCACTAACTACTTGGGTTTAGATCTGGCAAATTACATAACCTCCCGTGCCTCAGTTTCCTGGGTGTAACATAGGAGAAGTGTACCTTCTTATGAGTGTCTTGAGGATTAAATATGGTAATTATCTCAAAGACTTGGTGAGGCACTCAGTGGGTGTTGAATGAATGCAGCAGTGTTGTGGGGTGTAAGGTGATGGGAGCGAGCTGTACACCCCCATTCCTCACTTGCTTAGCAAAGAGTTGGGACGAGCTGGGGTCAGAGTGAACATTCGGAGGGATGTGTTGGTTTGGATGCAGCCTTGGAGGTCCAGAGGCTCAGACGGGAGGTGGAAATGACATTTGACTTGACCTGTACTTTCATTCGGTCTTTCCTCCTGCACTAATTGAGCACCTACTGCCCAGTGCAGTTCGGGAGTGTGAGGAAGGAGGCAGGAGTCCAGCTGCCAAGCAACACCGCCCATTTCCTTTCTCTGGGCCTCTGTTTCCCCATATTCCTCCCAAATGCACCCTCCCTCGTGGACCGGCATTTTGTGAGCTTCAAGGCAGCTAGCAGATGTGAAAACTCCCTGCCAACTGTAAAGCATGGTGGCCTTGTGACAGGATGTAGGGCTGTGTGTGGAGATGCACTCACGTGCTGAGAGGTGCAGGAAGGAGGTTCATGGTGGGCAGCACGGACCCCGTGTCCTCGCCTGTCCTGCCAGAGCAGTGGACTGGGGACACATTGGCTGCACAGGCGTGTGGTGCTGTCCTGTGCCTCTTGTTCCAATCACGGGACATCCTGTCGTAAGCAGCCAGGTTGAGCAGCTCTGCCTGTGCTCCCAGAATCCCCACGTGGCCAGGCCTGTGAGATCAGCTTCCTGCCTGGCGGCCTGGAGCCTGTCACGCACCTGCCTCGCAGGCAGCCGTTCCGTCTCTCTGGCCAGGCTTCTTCAAGAAGGAAGCAGAAGGCTTGCAGAGTTTTCCTGCTTGGAGTATGAATGAGCTCAGCTTCACGCACCCTGGTGCCATATAAAGCTGAGCTTGCCAGACCAAAGCTCAGTGCCACTCTGGGAGCCCAGCAGGTGCCCGATAGAGGTTTCCCTGGCGTAGGGGTGAGTGCCCCCTGAGCCTTCCTGTTGTGGTGATGAGCTCGGCGGGCAGCTCAGAGTGGGTGGAGAATAGGGTGTGTGGTCTGTTACCTCCTGCGTGGCAATTTGAGAGGCAGGAGGGGGTCCCTCAGAGGTGGGCGGTGGTAGCTTCCAGTTGGCTCATACGCTTGTTCTTATGCACCCAAACATTGATTAAATACCTACTGCAAGTCAGGATCAGCACGCGAGGTGCTTGGATGAACACATAAAAGGGAGCTGGGCAGGTAGCCCAAGCCCTCAGTCACCTTCTCATCGTCACAAGTGCTGCAGTGGGGTGTGCAGTGGGCGGTGCGGGGTACAGAGAAAGGAGCTTGGACACTCAGGGCTGAGAGGAGGGGAGACACAGTATGGTCCTTAGAGGAAGTGGTGTGTGAACCGAGTCTTGAAGGACCAGAAGGATCGTTTATTTGTCTGCCAGTCCTTTGTTGAGAGCATCCTCCGAGACAGGAAGGATGGGCGAGGGGTGGGGAGCATGCGTGCAGGGACACAGGCCCGAGTGTGGCCTGCTCCAGGAGGTTTCGGTGGCTGGAGGGGTAGGCGGGGCCAGCTCACGTGGAAGCTTGTATCCTTTCCCTGGACGGTGATGGGGAGCCACTGGACACGTGCAAGCAGAGGGGACATGAAATGAATGGGGTGGACCTGGCTGTGATGGGGTGTTTGTATGGAAAAGGCTGTAGTGGGAGCTGGAAGGGAGAGCGTGGCAGGAGAGCAGATCTAGTGCTCTGAACGTGCAGAGGTCCTGGCAGGGATGCGGGAGGGCATTCCAGGTCCGACAGGTTAGGAAGTGTCCCCTTTCATTCGGGAAGCAGTTTTCACATATAACTGTCCAGAGTAGGAGGAGAGCGTGCGGGCCCAGGGCCCGGTGGCTTTGTACTTCCTCTCTTGCCTGAGACCTGTCACGATCCTTCAGGGAATTCATGGCTGAGGAGGAACCAGATATTTGGGACTAATCGCCCAAGTGCCCCCCTCCTCTGTGCTTCTCGAGCTTGTCTCCTCGTCTATAAACTAGGGATAAAGAACCTACTTCATAGGGTGGTTATGAGCAAGGCTGGCATAACAGATGCTGGACAAATGACTCCATGGTGACCAGGATTCATGCTGACCGCAGCAGTAACCATTGCCCCACCCCCCACCCCCACCACATGCTGCCCAGTCCCAATGAAAATGCTTGTTGTTCCCAGATGGGTCACACAGGCTCCTGTTTCCATACCTATCCATACGTTCTTGTCGGCTCCATCTGCCCTGTCCCCATTTCAGAGTTCAGCTCAAGAGTCACCTCCTCCAGCCATCCTTCCCGGACTCTTCTCCCCAAGGGATTCTGCACTTTTTGAGACAGGGACTGGGCTTGGGTCCCCCTGTGGCTACTCATTGTATGAACCCAACTACCGTATTTCCCTGAAAATAAGATCTAGCTGGACAATCAGCTCTAATGTGTCTTTTGGAGCAAAAATTAATATAAGACCTGGTATTATTATATTATATTATATTATTATATTATAAAGACCGGGTCTTATGTTATGTTTTGCTCCAAAAGGCACATTAGAGCTGATTGACCAGTTAGGTCTTATTTTCAGGGAAACACGGTAGCTACTTCCAGGAAATTCCCCCAGAATTCTACCTGTTCTTTCCAATCACCCTCTGATCCCAGTAAGGTTTTTCTATTTGTGTGTTTTCTTTTTGGATGGATAGCCACATGTCCCTCTTAAATTGACCTTTGAACACCCACAATTTAAGGCCTCTCTTGGTCTCAGTTTCTTTATCTCTGAAATGGGCGTAATATTGCTTGTCTTTCCTGCCTTACAGCTCTTCCAGGGTTACATCACACCCAGAATCCCCTGGAAGTCTTCCCTGAAGGAACCAAGCCAGTAAACTGGGCCTTTGACAGGGGGCAGGGGAGGAAAACTAAGAACAGTCTCCAGATACCCAGCCTCCCTGTAGGAGAGACAGAATTGATGCCTGGAAATTGCCTGGAGTGGAGAGGCAGAACTGTCCCCATTGCCATCACCACAGAAGCGCTTAGGTTTCTCTCTTACTGCTTGTGGCATTTGAGAGAGCTGCTTGGAGCAGCCTCAGGTGCCCAGGAGCATGTGGTCCCTGCAGGGAGCGAGCCCAGGTGAGGAGTGAGCAAAAACAGTTGTCAGTAGGTGAAAGCAAATGTTGACACTGGGGAGGTCAAAGGGCAAGCAGCTGTGAGAAGGGAGAGGAAGTGAGGCGATGGGGGCAGTGAGGCGATGGAGTCCTGCTGTGAGAGACCTTACAGCTTTGGAACGGCAGCCCGCTCCACCGCCCAGCGCCCAGCATCCTCCCCCTGCAGCTGTGCTGGAAAAAAACCTGGGCTTTGAGGTCATAGGTGGTGGGGACAGGAGGAAGGTGACAGAAAGGAGAAGGAAGCACAAGCATGCGCTCTTTACTCCACGCTTGTCACTTTCCCCGTTGGCCTGTTATGATTGTTCCAGGATGTGGCCTGGTGGTTTTAATTTCCTTTCTTCTACCTCGTGACAACAATGGCCACTGTTTGTGTGCCCACAGTTGGCCAGCATCCTGGACACTTTCCCTACATTGTGTCATTTCATCCTCACACCAGCCTGGAAGGCGGGAAGACAGCCAGCACTCCTGTCAGTGGCCGGGCTTCTGTCAGTGTAGGAAGGGACCCCTGCCACCAGCTCCAGGACCCTGAGGATGGTGTCTTTCCTCTGGGGCGGGGTATTTTCCTTGCATCCAGCTGCACCACCCCACCCCACCCCCACTGATTCTCCTCCCCTTAATCCGAGTGGGTGCCCTGGTGCTGGACACTCCTGACTCCCCCACTTCCTGTGAGAACCCTTCCCGGTGCAGCCGGCCTGCCCTCTGGGAAGCATCTGGGCTGCTTTTCTAAGCCAGGCCTCACCCCCACGGGGCCCCCATATTCCCGCCATAGTCCTTGGAGACTCAGCCTGTACTCCTACCTTCTTTAAAAAATATAATCATTTTCCATACTATTTGGAAAATAAGGAAAAGAAAAAATTACCCATAAACCCAATATGCTTATGTACGCTTAGTATTTTGGTATGTTTTCTGTCAGCCTTTCTTTCTTTCTTCCTTTCTTCCTTCCTTCCTTCCTTCCTTCCTTCCTTCCTTCCTTCCTTCCTTCCTTCCTTCCTTTCTTCTCTGTATAATTTTTACTCAGTTAAATCTGTAAATTGGGTTTTAACAGACTTTCTGGGGGCCAAGCTTTGTGCTAGGGGTGAGTGTACAGAGGTGTAGGACCTGCCTTTAAGAAGCTCAGACTCCAGAGCCCGCCCATCTGGGCTCCAGTCCTCACTCCTGTACCTACTAGCTGTGTGACCTTGGGCATGTTACTGTACCTCTCTGTGCCGCGATTTGCTCACATGTAGAATAACAATGGTAACAGTTCTATAGCGTTAGAGTGGTGGTACGGATAAAATGATTAATATCTGTAAACTGGAACAGGGCCAGAGCACAGAAAGGCACGTGAGTGTGTGGTGGTGTGACCTGTATTAGGAAGCGTATAGTCTGGCAGGAGGATCAGGGCTTTTCCAGACAGAAAACGCGAGAAAGGACATTCCAGATAGACAAATCATCGTGGCCAGGCCAGCAGGTACGAAACAGCATTGCTTTCTGGACTCGAGCGTGGTTTGGAGCTGACAAGGGGGACGAGCCGCGAGAGGCTGCGCGGGTCGCAGGGGCTCCCCAGGTGTGTTTGCAGCCCACAGACGGCACAGGCAGCGTCGGGACTCCCTGCCACGGAGCCCGTAACAGAATGCCAGTGCTTTCCCTGAGTTGTTAACATCGCAGTCACAGCTTTTCATGACCACGGTGTCTCTGGGGTAATCGTATCATCTTACAATTCCCCTCGTGTTGGGGATTGAAGTTGCTTCTATTTCTGTGTCTAAACAGAAGTCATTATAGTGCACACTGACATTCCTGCTTGTTTTCCATTTCGGGGGGTTCTTTTCCTGGGACCGATTTCCACACCTTCCCCTCTCTCCTGGCTATGGGGAGGGGTGCAGACACCCCAGCTCTTCTGTCCTTACAGTTTCTGAGGACAGAAGAAAGAAGGAACTTGGCACAGGTCTAAGCCTTCACACAAATGTTCTCATTTTATCCTCACAGCGCACAAGAAGGGAGCATTGTCCTCATTCTCAAGGTGGAGAACAGGCTCACAGTCTGTTCACACCACATCTTACTACTAATCATAAAGGAAGGATGTTACAAAGCTTTGGCATGGTTATCTAGCCTCTGTAAAAAGGGGGTGATTGAAGTAAAGACAGCTAATGTTTATTGAATATTTACTGTCTGCCGGGTTCTATTAGGTACTGTTATGGTCCCCATTTAACACATGAGGAAACTGAGGATCAGAGAGGTTAAGTAACTTGCCCAAGGCCACACAGCTGGTAAGTGGTGAGGCCAGGATTTGGACACAGTTTTGCTCCAGAGCTGTACTGTGTGCTCAGTGCCTCTGCCTGGTGGTTTTGGGAAAATTAAATGAGACAGTGATGTGCCTGCTTAGCTCAGGGCCTACTACCTCATTAGCACTCAGTACCCGTCTCCTGATGTAATTATCATTATCAACCTTGACTCCCTGTTGATTAAATGAGGCCTCTTGTTCCTTTTATCCCCAAGTTTGATCCACTCTCCCCCAGGGCGCCCACTCTTCCACTCTTTGTCCTCAGTGTCTGACCTGCTCTCTTGCAGGTGAAGTTCTGGCACAGAGGCAGAGGGTGGCCTCCAGCTAACTGTCACCTGACTTTGATGGCACTGCCTTAGGAAGGCAGCGTGCTTTCTGGGAACCCAGGAAATAACAAGACTCTAATTCTGTCATCCAAACTGGGGACAGTTGCCATAGCAGAAACTGTGACCCTGTGAATATGAAACGTAAAATTTCCACCCAAACACGTGTTTACTGTTCCTAGTCTTTTCACTCATATTCATTTCCGCAGGACTGGGTTTTGTGTTCCCTCCGAGCTCCTTGGGAAACCAGTGTAGCAGGTATCAAAGGCTTTAGACAAATGCCTTCAGTTCTCCTGCCCCCGATGCAGTGTGAGATGATCCTGGTCTCCTCGTGGTTTCGACTGGAGAGGGACACTGGCTTTGTTTTTGGAGCTGAAATGACCCCTACCAAGCTCTTTGAGTACCAAAAAGTTGACTCCACACCTTACGCAGGGAGAAGCCCTCCATTTGCCCAGGGCAGGATCCGCTGTAACACCCGTTCCTTTGATCACTACAGCTCCACACTACAGATGAGGAAACTGAGTCTCTGTTGGGGAAACTGGGTCAGGGAGCAGGACAGTCTGGTCACCTGTGCACAGTGGCAGCTCTGCAATTCCCAGCAGACCGTACCTCCCACTCAGTGCCGTTTCTCTCTCTTTCCCCTCCTTTTCAGGTCCCTCCAGGCCCAGAATCAGGGGGACCGGGCGGGTGGGGAGTGATCTGGGTGCCTGGGCGGAAGCCACTGTCCTTGGTGAGGTGGGCATGGCAGACCCCGCCCCGCTGACCAGAGACCCTGTTTTCTTCCAGACTGAGGGGGAAGGCAGTGGGGCGTCCCCCCCAGCCCCACGGAAAATGCAGTTCTTCGGCCGCCTGGTCAACACCCTCAGTAGCGTCAGCAACCTGTTCTCGAACCCGTTCCGGGTGAAGGAAGTGGTGATGGCCGACTACACCTCGAGTGTCCGGGTTCGGGAGGAAGGTCCGCTGATTCTGTTCCAGAATGCTTCCAGTCGCACCTGGGACTGCGTCCTGGTCAACCCCACGAACTCGCAGAGTGGATTCCGGTGGGTGATGATCAGCTGCGACACACAAGTCTTTCTTTTGACTCTTCCCAGGTCTCCGACTGGAGATTCCTTGGCTGAGAAGCAGCTTCTTTGGGTCGACATATGAGGGGTCAGGAGGGGGATGGGAGAGGGCACTGCTCTTGAGTGGAGGGAGGGGTTTGCTAGACTCTACCCCTGGCCCCCCAGCGTCCCGGCAGTGGGGGGCACGGGGATAGCACACCGGGCTGTTTCCTGCCCCAAGGGTTAACCCATGCAGATGGAGGGAAGGACGAAGGCGGGGAAGCTGAGAAGGTAAGGCCCAGGAACCCCCTGGAGCCCTGGACCTGTGAGGGCATTACATCCTTTTAGGGACTGGCAAGGTGTGTCCAGGAGCCTTTAAGGTCTGACAGCTGTCACTGCTCAGGGTCTCCTGTGCGCTAGAAGTGAAGGGTAGGAAGCCAAGTGTAGGGCTTTGGGAAAAGGGAAGAGGAGTGGCGAGGGCCCCAAAATACAGGGTCCAGAGGAGCTTGGGCTCCTGCAGGTTGGCTTTGAGTTGGGGCAGTACTGAGAGCCCCCTTTTCTGTTTGTTCATACATCTGACTCGCCCATCATCCATCCATCCAGTCAGCATGCACTGAGCACCTCCAGTGTCTCTGGAGTCTTGGGCCCCGGGCCAGGCCCAGTTGGTGCTGTGAGATGACGAAACATGCTCTGTGCCTTTAAGGAACCTGCAGTCCTTGGGGGAGGCCACCTGCAAACCAGGTAGTACCCAGTGAGGAGAGCTGACAGAGGTGGGGACACAAGGCGGCGATCACTTCCTGCGGGCTCCTGTGTCTGGAAGAATGGGTAGGACGAAGTGGAAAAGGTTGTCCCACATCTGCAGAGGCATGGAGGAGGGAACCTGCAGGCAGATGGCTCTGCCTGGGTCCTGGGTGCGGTAGGGCTTTGGTGACAAGCCAGGCTGGAGGGCACCTCACAATCATTCTGACTGAGGAGATATGGCAGCAGGAATCTGAGAAGGTGGCAACTGGGGCCTCAGGGTCCAGCCACCGGGAGAAGAGCAAGGCAGGGTATCAGGACCCCAGCCCATGAGGTGAGAATTCAGGACCTGGCTCCCCAGGGAAATGGAGGCAGAGGCCTTGGGCAAAGAATGCTGTCCAATGGCCAGGTTTAACACAGCAGGACTAGTCCAAACCGGGCGCAGATGGGCCTGAGCTGACAGCCCTCTTGCTCGCCTTGTTCAGAAGAGGACAGGCTTCCGCCTGCAGCTCCAGAACCCTTCCACAGGCCTGCAGCTGAGGGCTGCTGTTCTGGAATGCACAGCTGACCAGGGAAATGGGTCCCTCCTGGGACGGCCACTCATCCTTACCTTTGAGGTGCCCTGCCCTGGGGGCTCCATATTCTCCACATGCAAATCACCACCAAGTCCTATTATAAATATCCCTTGACAGGATTCCAGATTTGTCTCAGGAAGCTTGAGCCCCACTATGGGCAGACTTCCATCCGAGGGGGTTAAACCATTTGTCAACAGTTTATTAACCACACCTGTACTACTACTGCCTTTGATTGGGTGGCACCTCATAGATGACAGTCCTTTCACGTGTGGTATATTGTTAGTACGTCCTCCAGCGACCCGTTGAGGTAAGCAAGGAAGGCAGTATCCCATTTTATGGATGAGAAAACTGAGGCTCAGGGATGAGAAATGATTCATGCAGGGTTACACAGGAAGCAGTGAAGAAGCAGAATCTGTGTCTTCTGGTTTCTAATCCATTTCTCTTTCTGTGCTACTCTGTTATGTCCACGTTTTTAGATAAGATAAGGAGCATTATTGGGTGGGGTTTCAAGCTAAGCTCATATCTCCTCTTGGAATCCCTGACATTCCTCACCTGGCTCTGGAGTCTGCTCTTCCCTCTAATCTGCTCCCACACAAGCACTTCCACGTCAGCAAATGGCATCACCATCCATACGGGGTTGTGCAATCCAGACACCCAGGGGTGATCCTTAATTCCTTGGCCTCCCGCACCCCCAGATCTGGGTTCTTACTGAGTTCTGTCAGGTCCTCCTCCCTCGTACCAGAGGTGCCAAAAAAATGTATACACATTTTAAGACATGTTATCTATGTTCAAGCAGTAGTTCACCGTAATCAGAAGTATTTGGACACTGATGGGAACCACTCTGAGCACCTCTTGTAATTGCAGAAGTCAAACATGACTTGTATTCATCTTTTGTTATCGGTGTATATTGAGTATTACAATTTTAATACAGTTTTCCTTGCTTAAAATGTGTATACATTTTTTTGGCCCCCTCTGTATAGCTTGAGTCTGCTGCTTCTTTATCAGTGACAATTAGGTTCAGCTTGAGCTATAGAAGGCCCAACATGATAGTGGCTAAAGAGGACCAAATTTAAGTTTTCTCCTAAGTGACAGCCACGGCAGGTCGGGCTGGTGTGACAGCTCTGCCCCTCAGAGTCGTCAGGGGCCCCGGCTCCTATGTTGTTGCTCCCCAACGTGTGGCCTCCATTCTCTAGGTCACCACATGATCCCAGGTCCAGCCGTCACAGCCACCTTTCCAGGCAGCAGAAAAGTGGAAGGGCAGGGTGAAGGCCATGCTCCTTCTCTTCTGGGACACTTCTTAGAAATGGCGCACATGCCTTCCACTGAAATCCCATTGGCCACGTGGTCAAAACGAACCACAAGGGAGTCTGGGAAGGGTAGCCTGTATTACAGCCACATGCCAATCCCGAATCAGGGGTGCTCTTACTCTGCATGTTGCTGCTGGCTCTCTTTCCGGGCCATGGTCATGTCGTAGGTGGACCCTTGCTCCCTGCCTCCTAGCCTGTTGCTCTACCTGCAGTCTTGCTCTCCTCCCATCCTCTTGCAAGCTGCTGTCAGAATCATCTTTCTAGAGGGCCGATCTCACTCCCCTGCTTAACTCTTCGAGGGCTTTCTGTTTCCTTAACATATCAGCTGATTAGCATGGCTTGAAAGGACCCCTGCTGGGGCCTCGCCTCTCCCTCTGGTCTCAACTCTGGCCACCTTGTGTTCCTGGCCTTGGCCCAGACTCTTGCCTCGTCCTGACTCTTGCCTCGGCCTGGAACACTTTCCCCTTCTCCAGCCTCCTGTCTGCTTGCCCTTCCCCAGCCTTCAGGCCAGAGTTGGTGCTTCTGCTGTGTATCCCCATAGCACCCCATCTGTGTGCTCAGTAGACCGCCTTCCTGGTGACCACAGACCTATGAGGGTAGGGGCTGGGTCTGTCCTGTTCATCCCCGTATGACAATCCCGCACCCAGCAGGGTGCCCGGCACATGTCAGGTTTGTGAGCTGAATGTGATATGTTTACTGAGGGCCGCTGTGTGCCAGGCCCTCTGTCAGAGCTGGGAGACTGTGGGATTCAGGGGCGTTGAGGGGGAGAGCTGGCCTGTGGTGTGCCCGGGAGTGAGGGTGGGCTCAGGGCGCTGTGCCAGAGCCCTGGGGTTCTCACTGGGGGTGGGCATTGCAGGGGTCTCCCCACTGCTCTGGCACCCTGTAGTTTGTAGAGAGTATACCAGACGTCCTCTTCAGGGGCTGAGGCTCTGTCCTTTCAATGTCTCCTCCTTTACCTGCTGGAGAGCTTGTAACTGTCCCTGCGTGCTTAAGTAAGGCGTTAGAGGTAGATGTCACGGTCGGTCCTGCTTCCAGCCTAAGTCCAGGCAGAGGTGTTCCTGTCGCCCTGTATCTGCTGTTAGCTGGCAGGCATAGCTTCAGGATGGGGGGCGCGAATTGGGATCTTCTGAGTCCCCAGGTTTTATTCCAGGTGAGTCCCACAGCACCTCTCCTGGGTGAACAGATTGGACTCTGGCTGCTGCAGAGGGCAACAACTATAATGGTGGTATCTGTGGATAATTAGCGCGTCCCACATGGGAGGACCCTCGCAGTGGTAATTTCCTTTATCCCCATAACGACCTCAGGAGGGGTCATTCCTGACCCCGTCTTATAGAGGAGACATGGCTCAAAGAGTTGAAGGAATCTGCCCAGCATCACACAGCTGGTCAGTAAGAGCCAGCATTCAGTCCCAGGCTCTCTGGCTCCAGAACCCACCTCCTCCTTTTTAATCTGCCAGGGCCGCTTGGCTGTGTGGCCAGCTGGCTGGGGCTCAGCTCACCTGGGCGCTCCCTGATATATGGTCCAGGGCCCTGGCTCGTCTGCTGTGAGCCCCAGGGCGGTCACCTGTAGCATTGCTGTGTACATTATAATAACGTCCATACTTGTGTTCCTGGTACAAATTAATCATTGACTGCTGACATTTACTGTGACAGATGATATTTGATGGAACCCGCCAGCCCTCACTGGTATCTCAGCAGAAGCAGGGCCGCATTTCCCAGGAATCCTGGGAGGAACCATCCAAGCATGTGGGACGTGTGGTCTTCACTTCTCAAAAGGGGGCTGACTTTTAAAGCCCCCTGCAGTTCTGCCCCGGGACTTTGTTATGAGACTGCCTGTCAGGAAACCTCCGACGAGCTGAGTGGCCCGTGTCCTGGCCACATACCCTGTGATTTGCTCACTCACCCATTTATCTCGCCCACTGCCCATCGTCACCGAGCAGAATAGAATACGACAGACAGGTGTCTACCACCAGGAGGTCAGGCACTAGCCAGCAAAGGTGGATGTGTACCCGGCATTCAGTGGGATAAATTTCTAATGGCCTCATGTAAGGAAGACTCTTAGGTTCCCGGAACACACTCACCCCTGTCCACTTCTTTCTCTGCCCTTGCTTTCCCCTCTGAATGCTCTGCCCCTACTCCTTTGCCTGACTCACGGTCCCTGCTCTGTGAGCCTGTACTCACCCCTCTGTGCTACCTGAGCACTGTTCTGTGTGCACACCTGTCTCCCGCAACAGACTGCAGAGCTCCTAAGAGACAGGGCCTGGCTCTGAGTCCTTTCCCGTAACGCCCAGTGTAGAGCTGGCACCCTGTAGGTGCACGGCAAGTACTTGTTGACTGGATGAATGAATCCATGACCATTGGATGTGGGCTTGACGAGGGAGATTGGGAAAGGCCTCTCAGGTAGGTGGGTTAGAGGTGGACCTTAAAGAGGGTGGAAGATGTCAGCAGAAGACTGCGAGATAGGACACTGCGGGGCGAGGGCTGTCAGAGGCAAAGGCACGGAGGAGAAGCAGTGGGGAAGGGCCTGTGCTCTGCTCCGAAACTGGAGAGTTAGAAACCCCTCTAGCCCAATGCTGCTTGGCCGTTTTTTGGTCCAGGATTCCCTTGAGAATTCCAGGGGACCTTCTCTTCCCCCAAATGCACATTCACACGTCGGCATGCCCTTTCACGAGGTTTGCTGACCGCCAGAGGCTCATCCTCAGGCTGTTCCCCCCCAGGCAGAGGCTTTGCAGAGCTGACGCCAGGCGGCTTCAATCTGGGGGATCAGTTTGACAAGAGCCAAGACACAGCTCCCACCCCAGTCTTCTCGATCCTCAGCCTTTTCTCTGGATCTTTCCCTCTTTGCTCTGACCCACACCTGGCCCTCCCTGAGGACACTACCTCCCCTATAGGCCTCGCGAGAGTTTTCTCCCCCAGTCTTTTCCCCACTGGGCCTGGAGGTGGGCCAGGGTCCTCCTCACCTCTCAGACTTGAATCCTACCTCATCCTATGAAACCCCCGCCCCCGGTCTCTCCTGGTGGCAGACATCTGCAACCCTAGGGCACCCCCACGTCCTCAAGATGTGAGCCCCTGGCTCAGCTCCCTCTCCGCATCACTAACTCCTGTCAGACTCTTGGTGACTAATATGCACAGGGTGCCCCTCCTCACACCCAGGGCTATTGGTGCCTGGCCCCTCCGGGTCCACAGGGCCATTCCCTGACTGTGTCATCACCAGTAACAGCAGCTCTGCCATAAATACAAGTTTCAAGCATCTGACTTTCCAATCTCTGCCTCCTGTCTTCCAGCTCCTTCTCTCTAGTCCTCTGAATGCCAAGTTCTTCTGTCCCCGCAGACCACAGACTCATCCTACCACCTTTTAACGTCCCCATCCCTTTCATGGACGTCACTTCCTACCCAGCTTCAACACCGTGGTCCGTCATTATAATCACACCCTTGCGTACACTCTCTGCTTTCTTGTTGCTCTCTCTCCATCATGTTTGCTTGGCAAAACCCCGACACTAGTTAATTGCAATTCTCCACCATGGCTAAAGGAACGCTCCTTCACGCCGACTGGCCTCACTTTCAAATCAGCATGAGCTTCATGTGAGCCTGTGTGGCCGTCCTGCATTTCTCCGATCATCTGTCCCTAGCTGTCCTGGAAGGCATGCCTTGTCGTCAGTCCTCCACCTCCAGCCCCTCCTGTCCAGGCTTACCCTCAGCTGATGATCTGGCTTCTATCTCACAGAACTCAACAAAAACCAGAAGAGAAGAGGACCACGCCAATCTCTCCACCCCTTGCCCCACGCCTGCACCCATGTGCTGGCCCTTCCCTGTCGTCTGTAGAGATGTACCATCCATAGGTCTCATTGAGGCCACTCCCCCGTCACGGTCACCATGCCCTCTCCTCCAGTCCAGGACATCATTTCAGCAGTTCTTTCCTCTCTCACCTACACAATTCCCCCCCTTCACTGCATATTTTCCATCACTATACAAATGTGCTTTAAAAAACATCTTTCTTGACTCCACTTTCCCCTCAGGCACTGCCTGTATTCAGCTGTCTTCAATTCCTCTCCTGTTCTCTTCTACACTTTTTAAAAATAGTGAAGTAGAACACACCTATGGAAAAGTACATACAGCTCAATGATTTATTACAAATAACTCTGTAACTATCACCCATGTCAAGAAGTAGAAAGCTGTCACACCCCAGAAGCCCCCTTGAGTCCCCTTCCACCAAAGAAAGGTAGCCATCAACCTGATTTTTCTGGTAATTGCTTTTGTGTCTGACTTTGCGCATTGTGTCTATGATATTTATATGATTTTGTACGTAGCTGTGCCAGTCATTTTCAGTGCAGTAGAATTCCGTTGTGTAATTATATCACAATTTTACTTTTTCACTCTAGTGTTGATGGGAATTTGGGTTTCTAGTTTTCTTGGTGCATATGTGCATGGATTTCTATTCCACATCTATCTAGGAATGGAATTGCTGGGTCAAGGCCATACATAGTCTCAGCTTTAGTGGGTAATTCCTCCTAGCAGCCAATGAGACTTATTACTTCACATCCTCTGATACTTAGTATTGCCAGTTTAACACAATTTAGTCTTTCTGTTGGGCGTGTAGTAGTGTGGCTTTAATTTGCAGTTGCCTGATTGCATATGAACTTGAGCACTTTTTGATAAGTTGGTTAACCAGTTGGCAATGCTCTTCGGAGGGGTACCTGCTCAATTCTCTTGAATATTTAAAAAATAAAATGGTTTTTTTTTGTGTAGAATTTCAGCAGGGGTGTTTTGTGCATCTGTACTCCACATACACACCTTTTGTTAGTTATGTGTGTTGTGGTCACCCACTCAGTGGCTTCCCTTTGTATTTTCTTAATGGTATCTATTGATAAACTAGAGTTCTTTAGTCTTAAGGAAGTTAAATTTACTCATCTTTTTTATGGTTTGCTTTTGTGTACTGTTTAAGAAAGTCTTTATCATGAGGTCAAGAGGAAATTTTTCTATGTTATCTTCTAGAAGCTTTATTTATTTTGTCTTTTATAACTGGAATAATATCTACCTGGAATTGATTTTTTAAAAATGTATGGTGTGAAATAGGGCTCAGGTTTCTTTTTTCTTGTTTTCCTTCTGGGGATCCAATTTTCCCAGGCCCTTTTATTGCAAACTATTCTTTTTCGCTGCTCTAGATTGCCATTTTGGTCATAAATCCGGTATCCCTCTCTGAATGGATCAGTTTCTAGTCACTTCTGTTTTTCTTTTCTTGCACCAATGTTATGCTGTCTTAATTAGTGTTACTTCGCAATAAATCTTGATACCATGTTTTCCCGAAAATAAGACCTACCTGGACATTCAGCTCTAATGCATCTTTTGGAACAAAAATTAATATAAGACGTGGTATTATATTATTTTACATTATACTATACTATACTATACTATACTATACTATACTATACTATACTATACTATATTATATTGTATTATATAAGACCGGGTCTTATACTAAAATAAGACCCGGTCTTATATTACTTTTTGCTACAAAAGACGCGTTAGAGTTGATTGTCCAGCTAGGTCTTGTTTTCGGGGAAACATGGTACCTGGTAGAACAAGCTCTCACTTCGATCTTCTCCAAGATTATTTTGGCTATTCTTAGCTCCTTGCATTTTTACAAGAAAAAAAATTCCACACACAAAACAAGCAAACAAACAAAACCTTTTGGTTTAAAGATTTTTATTGGGATTGCACTGATTCTATAGATCATTTGGTGACAATTGACAACTTTATATTATTTAGTCTTCCGATCTAGAAACCTGGAATCCACTCCTGTTTATTTAGGTTTTCTTTAATTACTCCCAATGCTTTATAGTTTTCTGCATAGAACTTTTAGACATATTTTGTTAGATTGATTCATAGTGTTTGAAATTTTTCAATGTAAATGATTGTAAATTATTAAAATTTAATTTTCTCTTTGTTGCTGAATATAGCCATGCAGTTGATTTTTGTATATTCGTCTTGTGTTCAGCAACCTTGCTAAACTCATTTATTAGTTCTAATAATTTATCTGTAGGACTTTTTGGATTTTCTAAGAACACAATCGTATCATCTATGAATAATGACAGTTTTGTTTCTTCCTTTTCAATCCTTATACCTTTTATTTATTTTTCTTGGCATATTGAGCTGGTAAGAATAATCAGTAAAATGGTGAAGCAAACATTCTTATCTCATTTGTGATCTCCAAGGGGGAAAGCTTCAGCATTTTACCATTAAGTATGATGTTTGTTCTAGTTTTTATTTTTTTTTTAATTTTTTCACAGTTCCAGGTTCAGCTTTATTACCTAATAGAAGTCCAATTTCTGGAACGTTAAAAGTAATTGTTCCGGGGGTGGCCGGTTAGCTCAGGTGGTTACAGCGTGGTGCTAATAACACCAAGGTTGTCGGTTCGATCCGCATATGGACCACTATGAACTGTGCCCTCTTTAGAGAAAAAAAAATTTTTTTAAGTAAAAATATAAAAATGTAAATATTACAGTGAAAAAGAGTAATTGTTCTAAAGTTTAATTAAAAACACAATTTATAAATGTCTTCTGAAAAGTATTTCCAAGTTAAGAATGAAAAAAATATATACATAATATATAATCAAATACCAGTTAGCTTCAAATCCAATCAGGTCCACACTGAGCAACATCAGTCTTTTAAGGTTCTTCAAAATCTTCTGTTAAATCTACCAAGTTGTTTTTTGTGATGGGGGAGGGATGGAAATCCCCATTGCCAGCTTTTTGGAGATACACTCTGTTTCATTAAAGAAATTCCTTCTTATTCCTAGTTTTCTAAGAGCTTTCTTTTTAAAAAAAAATTTCATGAATGAGTATTGTATATTTTCAAATCCAAATACTATAACAGGTGAGCTTTGCACCTGTTTGCTTTTTATTTTCATCTTTATTTTTTCAGTGTGGTGAATTACATTGATTGATTGGTTAATTAACAAATGTTAAAGCAGCCATATATATTCCTGGAATAAATCTCTCCTTGTCATGATGTAGTATCCTTTTCTTATATTGTTAGATTAAATCGAATACTTTTTTAGGATTTTCAGCATCTATATTTATGAGAGGTCTCATCCTGTAATTTTCTTTTAAAAAAATATTCTAATCAGTTTTTGGTGTCAGCTTTATGCTGGACTTATAAAAAGAGTTGAGAAGTAATCCTTCTCCAATTTTCTGAAAATTGTTTAAGACTGGTATTACTTTCTTAAATGTCTGGAAGAATTCATGGGTGAAGCCATCTGAGCCTAGAGTTTTCTTTGTGGGATGCTTTAAAAATATGTATTCAATTTCTTTAACAGAAATGGGACTACCAATTTTTTTCTTTTTTCTTGTGTCAGTTTTGGTATGTTGTGTTTTTAAGGAATTTGTTCACTTCAAGTTGTTAAATTCATTGGTATAAAGTTGTTCATAATATCCTGTTCTTTTCTTTTTAATATTTGAAGGATTTGAAGAGATGGTACTTTGTGTTTGCTCTATTTCTTGTTCAGATTTGTTAGGGGTTTATTGGTTTTTCAAAGTCTTTTCAAAGAACCAACTTTTGGCTTTGTTTAAGCCAAATGCTGCTGTACATATACTAATGCCATTTTTCTGTCCATTAGCTGTTTTATTGTTTTAGTAGTTGTAAAGATTGCAATATGACTTATTACAGTCTACCTTAAATTGATACTTTGGCATTTCCCTGACAATGCAAAAACTTTTGAACAGTTTCAGTTCCATTTATCCATCTCATTTATCCGCCTTTTGTGATATTATTGTGATGTATTTTAATTTTAATTAAATATATATGTAAATATCTATACCTGTGTATATATATCTAACCCCCAAACATTACTGTTGTTTTTATAAACAGTCAGTTTAGTTTTGCCCACATATTTACCCTTTCCATTGTTCTTTACTCCTTCCTGCATTATCATGCTTCCATCATGGATAGCTTCCTTTCTTCCTAAAGAACCCCTTTTAGTAATTCTCTTGTGTAAGTCTGCTGACAGTGAATCCTCTCAGTTTTTGGGTGTCTGAAAATGACTGCATTTTACCTTTATTTTTGAAATATAACTTCAATGAATAGAATTTTAGGCTGACAGTTATTTTCTTTTATCTCTTTAAAGATGTAATTTAATTGTCTTCTCACTTCCATTGTTGCTATCAGCAGTCAACTGTCAGTCTTATTATTGCTTATTTAAAGATAATACCCTATATCCGATGGACACTTGTCTCATTAGGGAGACCACCTCAGGGATGATGTAGATGCCTGATCACTGCACTGTACACCTGAAACTGAAGTTGAACAATAATGAATGTCAACCACAATTATATATATATATGTATATTTACAAGAAACGGAGTACAGCATTAGGAATAGAGACAGTGGAAATGTAATGACTGTGTGCGATGTCAGAGGGGTAGTGGATGGGGGAGGGGGGTTGTCACTGTGTGAGGGATATAAATGATAAATGTCTAACTATTACATTGTTTTGTGCACCTGAAACTAATAAAAAAAATGAAAAAAGAAAGTAAATAAATGAATAAAGATAATACGCTGTTCCCCCAAAAATAAGACCTAGCTGGACAGTCAGCTCTAATGCGCCTTTTGAAGCAAAAATTAATATAAGACGCAGTACTATATTATATTATACCTGGTATTATATTGTATTATGTTATATTACATTACATTATATTATACTGTACTATATTATATTATATTATGTTATGTTATGTTATGTTATGTTATGTTATGTTATGTTATATTATGTTATATTACATTACATTATATTATACTGTACTATATTATATTATATTATATTATATTATATTATATTATATTATATTATATTATATTATGTTATATTACATTACATTATATTATACTGTACTATATTATATTATATTATATTATGTTACGTTACGTTACGTCACGTCACGTCACGTCACGTCACGTCACGTCACATTATATAGACCTAGTCTTACATTGTAGTAAAATAAGACTGAGTCTTATATTAGTTTTTGCTCCAAAAGACACTTTAGAGCTGAATGTCCGGCTAGGTCTTATTTTCAGGGAAACAAGATATGTCTTTTTTCCCTCTAGTTGCTTTCAAGATGTTTTCTTTGTCTTTTATTTTCTGCACTTTTACTATTATATGCCCAGGTGGTTGTTTCTTTTATTTGTCTTTCTTAAGTTTGTAGAGATTCGTGAATCTGTTTCTTGATTCTTTCATCAGTTTTGGAATATTATTCATCAGTATTTTTATTGTTTCTGTTCTGTTCTGTTTCTACCCTCCTTCTGGAATACCATTTATACCTTTGTCAAACGTTTATACCATTTCCCATATGTCTCTTAATCTTTTAAAATGTGTTATCCTTCCTTTTTCTCTTTCTGCTTTAGTTGGGATATATTTTGCCAAACTATTTTTTTAATCTTTTCTGCTGTGTCTAGTCAGCTGTTAGACCAATCTGTTGAATTTCAGTTATTGTATTTTCCAATTCTAAAATGTCCAATTTATTCTTTTGTTACATACAGAGGGTGCCAAAAAATGTGTACATATTTTAAGAAAGGAAAAAAAACTGTATTAAAATTGTAATACTTAATGCTAAGTGAAATAAGTCAGACAGAAAAAGCAGAGAACCATATGATTTCACTGATATGTGGTATATAAGCCAAAAACAACAAAAGAACAAGACAAACAAATGAGAAACAAAAACTCATAGACACAGACAATAATTTAGAGTGGTTACCAGAGGGTAAGGGGGTTGGGGGGTGGGAGATGAGGGTAAGGGGGATCAAATATATGGTGATGGAAGGAAAACTGACTCTGGGTGGTGAACACACAATGGGATTTATAGATGATGTATTACAGAATTGTACACCTGAAATCTATGTAATTTTACTAACAATTGTCACCCCAATAAATTTTAAAAAATTGTAATACTCCATATATACCAATAACAAAAGATGAATACAAGTCATGTGTATTTTGGCGACCCCAGTATTTCATCTTTTATTTTCAATCAAATTTTTACAAGTTCCTATTTGATACCTGTGCTATCTGGATCACCTGTGGTTTCTGTTTCATTGTCTTTTTCTTCTTGAACCTTTTTGTTACTTGGTCCTGTTTTGGGGCATGCCCGATAATTTTTGTTTGCATGTTGGGTATTGTACATGAAAAACGATAGAGGCATTGTCTTCCTTCAAAAGATTTAGTTAAGGCTGCATTTCAGGCTTGGTTAGTGTTGGTCTGTCTTGAACTTGCCTTCACGCCTAGATCATAACCTTTACTCTCAGAGGGTTGAAGTTCTTAAATCTAAACTAAGGCCTTGCTTTTACTAGGTCCTTCCACCTGGGTAGACCTTGAACTCTGATCTCTATTTCCCAAGTACTGAAAAAGTGCCAGAATTTCTGCTGAGCTCTGTATCCTCCCTGCTGCTATTTTCTATTTGGTTTCTTGACATCTTGCTCTGCATGGCTGATGAGGTAAAATTACATGCAAAATTTTGGGTTCACTTCTCCTTCAAGTGAACTTGATTCCTTCAAGTTCTAGCCATCTTGGAAACTCTAAGTGCTGGCCTCTCTCTACCCGGCATAGTAAGAGTGCTAGAAGCACTAGGGTGCAGTTTTTATTTTTGGCTTCTATATCCTGCACCAGAGACCAATGTGCCCTGAGTAAAAATGTGGAGCTTACATCAGTGTGGTTCCCTTTTCACTAAAATCTTGGCCCTGTGTGCCTTGCCTGTCTTGGGTTCTCTCCAGCGCCTTCTAATACTTATCTGAATTTAATCCTGCCTCTATATTTGTTTTCATCAGGAAGGCTAGTCTGGTACAAGCTCTCTGTCATATCCAGAAGTGGAAGTTCATCCCACAAGTTTACATGTGTAATATTTACATGATCATTAAGTCAAAATATTTCCTAAATTTCACCATGATTTCTTGGTTGAACCACAGATAGTTTATATGTATCTTGCTTAATTTTCAAACATAGGGAAATTTTTAGTTATTTTTTTATTATTGATTTCTTGCTTAATTGCATTGTGGTAGGAGAACATAGTTGAAATATTTTCAGGTCTTTGAAATTTGTTCAGATTTGCTTGATAGCCCAGCATAGGTCCACTATTTATAATTTTTGTATGAGGATGCTTGCAAAGAACGTGTGTTCTGTACTTGGTGGGTGTTAGGTCTCTGAATGTTAGAGACCTTGACTTAATGGCAGGTCTCTAAATGTTAGGTCTCAGAGACCTTGACTTACAGACAGAGCCAAGTCTGCAAGAAAACAACAAAATGTCTGCTGGCCTGCACCTGCAGACAGAGCCAAACTTGCGATAACAGAAAACACCACAAAACAGCTACTGGTTTGCAGGCAGTCAACATTTTCTGTTTAAACAATGCTACCCTGTCAGCACCGCCCCTGTAAAACCCTCCTCACCCCCTCCTTTGGGGCTGCAAATCTCCTTTAGACATGCAGCCCGGGCTGTAGCCATCTTTTGCTCAGCCTTATAAACTTTTGTCTTACAATAAAAACTGTTAACTTGCCTGACCAAAACTTTTCAGTCAGCTGGTAAAGCAATAGTGTTTTTTATATATGTCTGTTAGGTCATGTTTACTAATTATTCTATGTCCAATAGCGTGTTTTATGTCTGCTATTTAAGTAACTAGTAGAAGATATTAAAATATCTCAGTGTAATCATGGATTTCTCTAGTTCTCTTAATTCTGTCAAGTTTAACTTTATTTTGAACTTTAGTCCTAAGTACATATTAATTTATAACTGTCGTATTTTCCTAGTGAATTGAAACAGTTATCATTATGAACTGTCCCTATATTTTCCAGTAATGCTTTTTACCTTAAACTCTATTTTGTCTAATATTAATATAGTGTCATCAGCTTTTTGGGGGTTAGTATTTATTTAACATATTTCCTTATGTTTTTAAACTTGTAAAGAATAGGTAGTTGTCTTTTTTTCCTATTATCCTGTCTGTTATCCCTTATATTTATTTGGACCGTTTAGTCTATTAAACTTAATGGAATTCTGATATCTTTGGGTTTAAATCTACCATCTTACTGTTTGTTTTGTTGTTCTCATTGTTCCACCTATTTTGTTTTCTTTATTCCTTTTTTCTTGTCTTTTCATTTATTTTTTGTTTTGTTTTAGTTAGCTTTTTTGAGATGCAATTTACAAAAAATAGAATTTACCAATTTTAAGTGTACCTGTCAATGAATTTGATAAAGGTGCATACTCACGTAACCATCGCCACAATCAAGATGAAGAACATGTCTGGTATCCCCAAAATTTCTTTCATGCTCCTTTACAGTAAATCCCCTCCACCGAGTCCCAAGTCCCTGGCAAACACTGATCTACTTTCTATGACTGCAGTTTTACCTTTTAATCATATATCATGTAGTCTTATGAATCTGACTCTCTTTCACTTAGTATAATGCTTTGCAATTCATGACTGAGTGTTTTCTTATTATTCCATTTTCCCTCTCTATTAGATTGGAAGGTATATACTCTATTATTATCTTTTATTGATAACTGTTGGGAGACAGTCCTCCATGGGTCTCTCGTGTTTCTGTACATCTTACCAGCAGACACTGACTATCTTTGCTCCCGGCTATCTTTACAGGGGTGTTTGTAAGGTGAACAGACTTGGAAGATAGAGATAGGGTCTCTCTCTAGAGCAGGGCATAGGTTTGCTTACTCTCCTATATAATGAAGATAATATCTTTGCTCCTCCAGAATAAAGCTTAGACAGATTTGCTTATTGACAATTATAAAAGATTCAAATTCCCTGCACTCAGGGTTTCTCTCTTCTAATGTAACATGAGCAGGTATCACCTGATCCTTTTCATGTCACCCTGTGGGAACTGGATCCCAGGGAATTGGCACAAATGCTGATACTCTGGCTACTGTTATTGCTGTGAGTAATAAATTGCCCTTTGTCTTTGATCCAGGAATCTTGTGCTTCCTGCCAGCATCCATGAAACTGTGTCAGGCTAACTCGTTAGTTTGCAACTAGGATAAAATCTGAAACCCTTCACAGTTCTTGATAGAACCTTAGAGATTGTAACACACATCCTTGGCCTTACTGAAGTATAATTGGTACTTTAGAATCTTCCAGAATAATAAATGAGTCTTAGAACCCTTTAACTGCATTTATCCCCCTCTGGGCTTCTATGCCATGTGCTGTTTTTTTTATTAATATTTTTATTTTAAACCCAACAAGACATTATACTGTGAATATTTATTTAGATTTGCTCACATATTTACTCTTTTCCTGGTGCTTCATTCTCCCCCCACCCCCATCATTATTTTTGACCATCCATCTGGGATCAAGTTCCTTCCACTTGACAAAAATACTTTTATATTTTGTATATTTCCTTCTGTTAATGTCAGTCTTCCTCCTCCTCCTCCCCCCACCCTTTGGTGAAATGTTGTAATTTCAACTTCATATGTGAAGGTTTTTTTCTCCCCAGGTACAGAATTTTCAGTAGCGTTTCTTTCAGCTTTTTAAGGATGTGATTCCATTATCTGTGGCTTCCATTGTTGAGAAGCCAGCTGTCAGTCTCATGGTTGCCCTTTGAAGATTACCCTTTTTTCCTCTGCTATTTTTAAATTTTTCTCTTTGTATTTTGTTTTCAGCAGTTGTAATATGGCACGTGTCAATTATTGCTGTGTTACAATACGTTTACCAATATGTGTTCTTCTCCAGTATTGCTATGTAACAAACTACCCCAAAACTTAGTGATTGAAAATGATAACAATTATTTAGGACACAAATCTGCAGTTTGAGTGGAGCCCAGTTGGAAAGGCTTAATTCTATTCTATATGGCATTACCTGGGCTTGGCTGCAGGATCTGCTTTTAAGATGACCCACTCACAACTGGCAAGCGCTACTGGCTGTTGGCTGGGAGTTCATACCAGGCCAGTAGTCATCTCCATGGATGCTTCACTTTCCCTGTGGCATGATGGCTGGGTCCCAAGAGAAAAGAGGTGGAAGCTTCCAGTCCCTACAGTCTTGGTCCAGAACCTAGGACAGCATCAATTCTACCATATTCTGTTGGTAAAGCAGTTACAGAGCCAGATTACAGGGTGAAAAGGCTCCTCCCAATGGGAGGAGTGTCAAAGAATTTTGAGCCACATTTAAAACCTGCCCAAGGTCCCTAAGTATGGATTTCTTTCTTTTTCTTTCTTTTTTTAAATTAAAGTTTATTGGGGTGACAATTGTTAGTAAAGTTACATTGATTTCAGGTGTACAATTCTGTAATATATCATCTGTATATCACATTGTGTGTTTCCTTCCTTCCTTCCTTCTTTTCCTTTTTGGTGGAGGAGGGCTCATAGGGTATTTTAAATCAATGTTTTTCATCAGTTTTTCATCAGTTTTGCAAATCAATGTTTTTCACAGTTATTAACTCTTCACATATGGCTTCTGTCCACTTCTTTTTCTATTTTTTGGGGGGTAGGGGCTCCTCTTATATGTATGTTAGGTCTTTACATTACATATCTATATCTTTTATCTACTGTGTGTGTTTTCCAAGATTTGTCTCTCCATGCACTATTCTATTTACTCTTTTCTGACCTATTTCCTATTCACTAGTTTTCTCTTCAGCATTGTCTGATCTGCTGTTTATACCTAGGCATTGAGGTCTTAATTTTGACAATTGTATTTTTAATTCTGTAATTTCCACTTGGTTCTTTTTTTAATAGTTTAAAGTGTTTTTTTTTGCCAAAATTGTAAATCTTCTGTTTTATCCTCTTGGTTAGTATCACAGTTATTTTAAAGTCGGTGTCAGATGACTTAAATATTTGCAGCTCCCCTCCCCCAACTTATCAATCTGTTTCTGTTGGCTTTCTTTCATATTGTCGTATCTCCTCACGTGCCTGGTGAGTTTTGATTATGTGTCGGACCTTGGATTTGCAATAATGCTGTAGAAATCATTTGAAGCCCAGTTTGATATTTCCTTTATGTGTACTTCTCCCAGTACTGGGAACATGCTCGCTCAGGATAAACTCAGTCCAGTTTCTAGAACTGAAATGATTTGAGGCTGAGCTGCAGTCCCTGTGAGGGTCTGTTTACTTGTAGCCCACCCTTATTTCTAGGGTGTAGACTTTTAGGATCCCAACCCAGAGTAACAGGTGGTTATCAGGGCTCTCCCCTTGCAGACCCCTGGCCTCCAGCCTCTGTCCCCTGAGCCTGTGGGTTGTTAATGTTACTGTGTGTCCCTCCAGCCTTTCAAGTAACAATTGTATGGACAGTTGTATTTTTTAATTCTCAAGCAGCTTAAACACTGGGCTCACTTCCTGGGTTTCCATAATCCCTTCCAGCCTGGAAATTCATCACTGTCTGATAGTATCCAGCACCTCAAACAGATGGTTTTTGTATTTTGTCCAACATTTCTAGTTATCCCCAGCAGGTGGCTGGTTCACATTACCTAGTCTGCCATTAATGGAAGTGGCAGTCCTCAGAGAGACCCCATTTTCTTTTGGATTATTCCCACCAGCCTGATTACACTTTCCCCATTAGCTACCTTTGTTTGCCCCCTCTACAGAAAACTCCGCATTGTTTGTACTTGCCGTCTCCAATTTCTCCAATCAGGTTCTTTCTTAAACCCATTCCAGTCAAGCTTTGGTTACCCCACTCCAACAAAAATACACTTGTCAGAGTCACTCCTGCCTCAATTGGTGCCAAGTCCAGTGACCAGTTTGCAGTTGTCGTTATATCTGACATAGCAGCAACATTTGATGTGGAGTACTCCAGCGCTCTGATGGGAAGAGGTTAGTGAGATGAAACAAAACCAGCTGAGGAGAACTGAGGAAGGGTCCTTCTCTACCCCCCTTTCCTACTTTGTTTTTCCTGTAGCACCTTTTACCCAATAGTCCATTTCACATAATTCCATATTTTGATTTTTGCCTTACTCATTTTGTTGATCTCCTCCCCCATAAGAACATGGACTCCAGGAGGGCAGGGCATGTTGTCTGTTTTGTTGATTAGTTTACCCCTTTATTTAGAACAGGGTCAGGCACAGAGCGGGTGCTCAGTAGATCTTTACTAAGCAATTGCTGTCTCTGGGAAAGAACAGGCTGGCCGTGTCAAGCCGGCACTTTCTAGGCACTACCTCCCTGAGCTGGCTGCCGGGCTTGTGGAGGTGTGTAGGAAAGACCTGGTATGTTGAAAGCCCTGCTCAGAAGTTCAAGTAACCATCACTGACATGTAATCATTATAGTTTTTAAAATGCCTTTACAATACTTTCTCATCTGATCCTCATAGCACTTCTCTGAGGTAGGTAGGACAGGGGCAATTAGTCTCATATTTCAAATAGGGCTCAGAGAGGGAAGAGGTTTTCCCCAGGACACACAGCAACTTAACAGCAGCCCTTGGACTCAAGCATAACTCTTTAAAAGGGACCAAAACTGTTTTTTCTGATCATAAAAATTATGTAGATTCATTGTAGAAAATTTGGAAATAATGGATAAAGAACATTTAAATTATTATGCAACCATGCACATTTGACGGATTTCCTTTCAGTCTTTTTTTTTAATACAGTTTCATCACATATCATCAAAATTTGTATCCTGCTTTTTAACATAACATTACAAAATAACATTTCCCTTTTCTTTTAATGTCTCACTTTCATGGCTGCGTAATATTCCACCACATAAATGTACCATAGTTTATGTGACAATTTATATTCTGTTGCTGGACATTTAGGTTAAACAACACTTATATATATATATTTTTAACTTTATTGGGGACTATTGGGGAACAGTGTGTTTCTCCAGGGCCCATCAGCTCCAAGTCGTTGTCCTTCAATCTAGTTGTGGAGGGCGCAGCTCAGCTCCAAGTCCAGTTGCCGTTTTCAGTCTGTAGTTGCAGGGGGCACAGCCCACCATCCCTTGCGGGAGTCGAACCGGCAACCTTGTGGTTGAGAGGATGCACTCCAACCAACTGAGCCATCCAGGAGCTCAGCGGCAGCTCAGTTCAAGGTACCGTGTTCAATTTTAGTTGCAGGGGTTGGAGCCCACCATCCCTTGCGGGACTCAAGGAATTGAACAGGCAACCTTGTGGTTGAGAGCCCACTGGCCCATGTGGGAATCGAACCGGCAGCCTTCGGAGTTAGGAGCATGGAGCTCCAACTGCCTGAGCCACTGGGCCAGTCCTACATGACAATATTTTTTAAAAAGAAAGAAAAGGAAATCTTTCCAAATAAAAAGAAAGTCCCAACTCCATTTAAATGTGTGTGTGTGGGTTGGGTGTGGGGAGTCCAGCTGGAGCGGATCAGGGCACAGCCTGAGGTAGGCAGCGGCCTGTTTGGAGGGACCCAAGGCTTCATTTCCATGTTTTCCTCCTCGGTCCTGGCTCCTCAGACTCTTCCAGCTGGAGACAGAGGCTGACGCCCTGCTGCACTTCCAGCGCTATTCCTCCCAGTTGCCGCCCTTCTATGAGAGCTCCAGCCGCATCCTACACGCCGAGGTCCTGCAGCAGCTGACCGATCTCATCCGCAGCCACCTCAGCTGGTCGGTGGCCCACTTGGCAGTAGAGTTGGGGATCCGAGAGTGCTTCCATCACAGCCGCATCATCAGGTGGGGCAGGAGGGCAGGACCCTGGGGACAGTGTATGTGGATGGGCGGGGCCGTGGGGACGGTCTCCTCCGTCTTGCCTCAGTCCCCTTCCATAAACTCAAAGCTTGCCCGGAATATTTGACTTCAAAAGGGGCAGCAGTGCCTTTGGGTTACAGTGTAGGGATGCTGACTAAAGTCAGAAGGAGAAACGTGACATTTCTGGAATGCCCACCATGAACTTGAATCCTCCCAACACCCCCAGGAGCTCGTCATCCCAGTGAGAGGTTATGTGACCTGTGCAAGGTCACTTAGCGGGAGGGGGCCGAGCAGGCTTCAGATCCTTGATGTCTTCTTCCAAAGGTCTGGTTGCCCGTCGGGGAGCTGGAACACTTGCTTTCATACATCCATTCATCCCACATGTGTCTCAGTGGGCGCCCCGTGTGAAGGTACCATGCTGGTCATAGGGTTGCAGCCGCTGTCTTGCCCGAGGTCGCCACACCTCCTTTGGTTCTCCTCCCAGATAGCTTGCTTCAGTGCCCAGGCCCAAAACTCAAAAATCCTGGCTGCCCTTTACAGTTGACAGGCCTGTTCTTGGACATCATGTGTCTAATCTCACGACAGTCTGTCTGTTTCCTAGGGCAGGCACGGCAGGTATTGTTTTCATTTTTTTGTAGATAAGAATACCGCAGTCCAGAGAGGTTAAGTAAATTGCCCACGATTAGTGCGATTTCTGCCTTCTGCGACCCTTTCTCTGCCACCCGCTGCCCATTTCAGGCTGGGTGTGGCCCTGGGGCACATCTCCCCTACAGGTGTGCACCATGAATTAAACACGGATACAAACCACATTAGGTACAAATAAATTGTGATGCATCCCTAGGTTTGAACCAGCTTGAGCAGGGCACGCGTGTTCTTGCGCTCCTAGCCCACTTCCCTCTGCACGTCGGTGTCTCAGCACGCCGCTCACCTTGTGCCTTGCCCACTCACCTCCCCGGCCCTCCCTGCAGCTGCGCCAACAGCACAGAAAATGAGGAGGGCTGCACACCCCTGCACCTGGCCTGCCGCAAGGGTGATGGAGAGCTCGTGGTGGAGCTGGTGCAGTACTGCCATGCCCAGATGGACGTCACCGACAACAATGGAGAGACGGCTTTCCACTACGCTGTCCAGGGTGACAATTCCCAGGTGCTGCAGGTAAGCAGGGGTGGGGACAGGGTAACCAGCACCAGTGACACCCCGCTGTGCCCACAGCTCTCTTTGGGCCCCTGGGCTCAGATGTAACTCGGGGCCTCTCCCTGTTCCTTCTTAGTCCTTGAAGCCCGAACTCCTTTGTGGAGGGTACAACCCTCCAACCTGCTTTTCCCTCTCCACACTTGTCAAGGAGACACATCCTCGGCCACTTTGCTCTGACAACCCTGGGAAAGTCCTCCACCCAGCAAACTAAACTCAAGGCCCAGTCCAGCCAGTGAGTTTAGTTCGGTTTTTCCCGACCACCTCTTGTGAACTGGACCCTGGGCTGAGTCAGTGCATTTCAGCCCCTGCCTGGAGGTGCTCATCGTCCAGTGTGACCTGAGCTTCACTTTTTACAGGAACTCAAAACAAACAAAACAAAACTCTATCGGGCTCATTTGGGCATTTGCACCAGAGGCACTCCTGTTCAATTTTGGATTAGCTGGGCAGAAAAATAAAAATAAAAGTTGTGGGTGAGTAGATCCAGTGATGTTATTAAAAGGCGACTTTACATATTAGGTAGGAAAGACAGAATGCTGGACAATATTTTATTGCCTAGAATTAGATGATTCTTCTGAAGTTTATATCTTTGTCTCTGACTTGGCATCAGAATGGAGCTACATGATTCCAGAAAATAGGGATTCTTAGCTAATGCTTTAGTGCTCTCAGGGAAGAGAATGCCACACCCCCTGTGGAACTCCACCCTTACTGAGAATCCACTGAGTGCCCAGCTCAGGGCCACACACATCCTGCCTCAGGGCAGAGGGCATGCACACTCTTATCAACAGCCCTGCACACAACTGTACGTGTCCTGTATCACGTGCTGGTCTCATGCCTGGCCCTGTACTGAGTGTTGTATGTGTTCTGGTTAATTCTCAGAATCCCCTCTGTGGGTGGGGGTCATTATCCTTTCCTCCTTGCTAAAGAAACAGGTTCAGTGACGTTAAGAAGTGTGCCCAGGGAGGGGTGGTGGGGCTGTGAGTGGTGGGGCTGGCCCTTGAGTCGAGCCTCCCTGCTGTGTCCCCAGGCTGCTGACAGGCCCAGCTGGTCATACAGGTAACAGGGATGGCAGTTAACCTCAGGGAGACAGCCTTCAGCCACAAGTGAGGAAATAAAAAACCTCCGACTCGCTTTTTAATACTGGTATTTTTTTAATTGAAAAAATAACACCTGCACGTAGCAAAAAAAATTCAAGCAGCACAGAAGGGTATACAAGGACAAGCAAGAATCACCACCCCCCAGCCCCCCAGGGCTCATCCCTGGATACAACCAACTTTTAAATTTCTTGATTCAGAAATTCTCATACGTACTGCAGTTATGCCCGACCAGCGCCCCAGCCAATACTGGCTCAGTCGGCTTCCTTTTCCCCTCCAAGTCCTCCTTTCTCTGTTGCTTCTCTTTAAGGTCTTACCAGTGTTCAGTGGAGTCCAGCTTCCCTGCCCCTTAGTCCCCAGAGAGGTTGCCGCGGTGGGTGTTAGGGGAGGGACGTGCAGGGCCTTCTCCGTGTTGGGCTGCGACCCACGCTGCTGTTTGCTGTCAGCTCCTAGGGAAGAATGCATCAGCCGGCTTGAACCAGGTGAATAACCAAGGGCAGACCCCGCTGCACCTGGCCTGCCAGTTGGGGAAGCAGGAGATGGTCCGTGTGCTGCTCCTGTGCAATGCTCGGTGTAACATCATGGGGCCTGGTGGCTACCCCATCCACACAGCCATGAAGTTCTCCCAGAAGGGGTAAGACGCACCGCCACCCCACCCCACCCCCACCCCACGTGGTCGGCTGGGCCTCAGCTCTCACGGCCTGTCCTGAGTAGCGACCACAGGCTCCTTAGATGCCTGTCAGCTACTGGCACCAAGGGCTGGCCTGGCATAAAGTGCTTGATAAATGTGCAGGGGTGGGACTCTCAGTCCGTAAACTCTGCTGTATAAAGAATAAAACTTGAAAAATTGCTCTGTAATTCACCTTCATTTCTGACCATGAACCTCCCTCTACCAAACTGGAGAAAAGCAATCTTAATCTTCCCTGGGGTCCCCCCCTATCCAGCTCCCCCAGGTGGTGCTTCAGTGTTAGAATCTCATGCAACCCCAAGGCTTGGAGGGCCCCCCAAACTGGGTCATCTTCCCTCAAGCCCAGCAGCCTGATCTGAACCCCTTCACAGCTGCAGTGCTCCCGGCTTCTGTGGCCGACTCAAAGCCCAGGGATGCTTGGCAGGGTGGCCCAGGGCCCTGTCTGCCTAGATGCATCTGTCCTTCCTGGCTGGTGGCACTGCTGGGACACAGGTGCCAGGCCCATGTTTCAGGGAGCTCTAGAACACTCTCATTTCTTTCCTTCTCTCCAGACCTAAGAAACCCTGGTTTCAGGAAAATTCTTCTCCATGTGGGGTGTGTGGGGGGGGGCGGGGAGCAGGGGGAGGAGCGTGGGTGGAGTGGGATAAAAGAGATGACTATCTCACAATGTCACCCAGCAGGTACAGTATCTAGAATGAATGAATGAATGAATGAATGAATGAATGAATGAATGAATGAATCAGTTGGTCCCTCAGTCCTGGGCAGTGTGCTAAGCGCCAGTTACCTGCTTGGTCCAGGTTACTTCCAGGACCCTCGTATGATCCAGGTTGCTCCCTCCTCAGACACCCTCAGTCAGGTTCCTTCTCAGGCCTCCCCCGTGGGGCCCACTCAGGTCAAAGAGGCTCATTGCACGTGTGATGGTGCAAGTCGTCTCATACCTTAGGAATGCCCTACTGCTGCACGCAGCCGCGTTCCTCGCTGGCCCCCATGGGACCAGCCATTCTCTAAGAACTGCAGGTGTTAGGGTTACCGAGAGTGGTTCCATCCCAGCTCCAGTCTGGGAGCCCCTCTGCTGTTTGCGTGCACTCAGCTGGGTGTCACAGCCCAGTTGGGCCTGGGCGTCACGTTCCACTTAGTCTTCAAGGTTCATTAGTGTCGTAGCATGGATCAGAATTGCCTTTTTAAGGCAGAATGATACTCCATTACGTATCCCACATTTTGCTTTCCCATTCCTCTGTCAGTGGGCACTTGGGTAGCTTCCACCTTCTGGCTGTTGTGAATAATGCTGCAGTAAACAGTGGTCAAACATCTGTTGGAGCCCCTGCTCAGTTCCTTTGGTTCCACCCTAGGGGTGGAGAGCAGCTGTACTCTTAACCACCCTGCTTACTGCTGCCTTCGGGGGACAGTCACTGAATGAAACACCAACAGTGGGCAGTCGGGGGATGGAGGGTGCTATGTGCCAGGCCCAGAACCAGGTGCTGAAACATCTTGTTTCCTTTAATCCCCACGCAGTCCTGTTAGGACTGTTTCCATGTTGCAGATGGACTCAGCCACTTTCCAGCAGTCATCAGTGAGGAAGCTGGGGCTTGACCTCAAGCCTGTCAGACTCCAAAGCCACTGCCAGTCAGAGTGATCATTCCTGATTGGAGTTATCAGGGAAGGCTTCCTGGAGGAAGGGGCTTGTGCCAGGCCTTGACGGGCTCAAGATACCCTAGGCATAACATGGTATTCGCACTGGTTGGTTTTGTTGCAACTTTCTTCGCAGAAACTCTCCCTGACCAGTAGATGAAGCCCCTAGTCATGACCTCTTCCAGCACCAGGCTGCCCGTGGCCTTCCTCACAACGCCAGGGCTCTTCTCCCCCCAGGTGTGCCGAACTGATCATTAATATGGACAGCAACCAGATCCACAGCAAAGACCCTCGCTATGGAGCCAGCCCCCTGCACTGGGCCAAGAACGCAGAGGTAGGCCAAGTGTGGGGGAGTGGTAGGCAGGGGGCAGGTCCCACAGCCCTTTGTTCTCCTCGTGCCCGAGGAAGGAGGTTCCTGCGAGACTCTGAGGAGGCACTTGGAGGGTTGATCTCATAGGGGGTTGCCAGGCAGACAAACCCAAGGAGGGGACATCCTGGCGTGGCTCTGTTGCTCACTGGCATGGTGATGGTGTCCCCTGTGTGGTGTCTTCCTGTATGAATTGGGGTTCCGATGGCCTGGCCCTGGAGGTGTGAGATCAGTGCGGTAGTGCGTGAGAAAATTCTTCCTAAATTGTCAAGTGCCTCATAAACAGAAGGTGGTGATGCTGGCTGGGCATCTCCTCTGAGGTCTCTTCCAAAGCCACACTCTGTTCCCTTGGGAGGATGGAGGCCGCTGGTCTCTCGTCTCCAGGAAGCACAGCTCAGCAGTACGCTGGAGGGCCCCAAAGGTCATGGGCCAGGAGGGAAGAGATGCCATCCTCTGCAGGGCACCTTCTTCATGCCAGGAGCTAGCCACCAAGTCGGGCCCTTTCGTGCATATTTTGTCATTCATTGTCGCCACACTCTGTGAGGTAGGGGCTTGCATTCCCATTTTCGCAGCAGAGAGAACTGAGGTACAGGGGGTGCAGTGACCCTTTCAAGCGCAGACAACTGGGATGAAGCAGGGCTGAGCTTATGGCTCGAGCCTGTCGGGCTCCAAAACCCAGGCTCCTCTCTATAGCCTCAGGCTCCCCGGGGCTGCTGGGTGAGCAGGGGTGTGTGTTGCCAAGTCCTGAGGAAGGGTCTTACCTTTGCAGGTCCCAGGAAAGGCCACGGGGAATGGGGCAGTTCTGGGACAGGGCCCGGAGGAACCTTTGCAGGGCGGGACTGGGTCCTGTGAGCTCCAGGGAAGGATGTGGGTGCCAGTGGTATGGGAGCCAAGGTCGAGGGCCACCCCCAGAGCTGGGGCCTGCCATGTGGGCGCTTCCCATTGTTAGAGCTTTCCAGAGGCCCCTGCAGGCCTGAGGGATAAAGTGGCTGTGCCCAGGTGCCTCCAGGTGCTTCCGGCCACAGCTGCTCTGAGGGCCCCACTGAGTCGGGCCTGGACCTCCTGCCTCCCACAGATGGCCCGCATGCTGCTGAAACGAGGCTGCGACGTGAACAGCACCAGCTCGGCGGGGAACACGGCCCTGCACGTGGCGGTGATGCGCAGCCGCTTGGATTGTATCATAGTGTTGCTGACCCATGGGGCCAGTGCCAATGCCCGCGGGGAGCACGGCAACACGCCGCTGCACGTGGCCATGTCGGTGAGTCCTGGACCCGCTCTGCCCCCCAGCACCAGCCAGAGCTGACGCCCGAGCTGACGGCCCATGTGGTGGGGATGCCAGAGGCCTGCAGGCCCAGAGCACATCTCCTTTTCTGTCCTCTGTACCCTCACTCCCGTGGTGTGACGCGCCAGTACAGCTCTGGCTACTGACTGTGGCCTTGGGCCACCCTGTTGCCTCTCTCAGCCTTGGTTTCCTCATCTCGAAAATGGAGGTGCTGGTGCCCACCTGGCAGAGCTGTAGAGAGGATTAACTGGTAGACACTTAGTAACAAGGAGGAATGTCTACAAGGACACATGCAGCTCCTGGCACGTCCCACAGATGTTAATTCTCCTCCCCTGCGTTTTTAGGGAACAATATTCATCTGCATGTTGTTATGTCCCTGGAAGGCAGGACCTGCTTACACGTCGGAGTGGCCCGTGCTCTGTGTTGGTCACGTGTGCTGGTCTATTGTAGAGCATAGGTCCTGCTCTCAAACGCCCTAATGTCTGGTCACACAACTCCAGTCTGAACATACTGAATGCAGGGGAGGGAATGCTCCTCTGTGACAGACACGTGTGTGCGTGTGTGTGATGTGCACAACGACAGCAATACCATATATACGTACGTCTAATAAGCCTGGGAGTGATAGAATGAGAGAGATCCCCGGGACTCTAAAAGTCATTTTAGGACAAATTCAAAGACATCCTCTTTTATACCAAAGGTCATGATGGTAGAGCAAGAGGCTGAAATTATAAATAAAACCATGGACATTTTTAGTACTGACTGGGCCCTTAGAATTATGTGCAGCAGTTCGCAAATGTTTTGGTCTATTTGATCCCTTTGTACTCTTAAAAATTATTGAGGATCCCAAAGGCTTTTTATTTATATGAATTGTATCTATTTTTATCATATTAGAAATTAAAAGGGAGAAATTTTCAAAATACTTATGAACTCATTTACAAATAACCAAAATTTACCAATCACGTGCTAACATAAATAACATTTTTTATGAAAAACAACTTTTTTTGCCAAAACAAAACCTAATTGACTGAGAAGAGTTGGCATCATTTTACATTTTTGCGACTCTTTTTAATGCCTGGCTTCAGAGAAGTCATATGAATTCTCCTATCTTGTGCTGCCTTTATTCTGTTGCAGTGTATTGTTGGATATATTGAAGACTATGAAGAAAATCTGGCCTCACATAGTAGATATGTCATTGGAAAAGATATGTAGTTGTACCTTTTCAAATAAGTGTGGGTATTCTTTGATACTGCACCAAAACTCGACAAGGAGTATTTTCTGACAAGTTGGTTACAGTGGACAATTTGAAACCATCTCTGCAAACTTTTCCCACATTGTTATGTGAAAATCCACTGGCATCTCTTGCACTTTGCATGGCTCTTTTACCTGTGCATGATTTCATGTCATCCTTGGAAAATATTGGTTCACTCAGTATGCAAAGCTTCCAAAAATGTTGACCCATTTCATGATACAGTATCAAAAACCCACCTTTGCAAATATCACCATCAATCTCATCAGAAAAGTCTTTAAATTTTAGGAAGTTGTCAAGCCCGTCATGGCGTACACGAGTTTTCTGGACTTATGAAAGCTTGATTTTTATTATTGGCACAAAATACTGCCAGTTGTTTTTCTTGAAGTGATGGGCTCACTGCTTTCATTTTTGAGAAAATGTCTCCTCAGTAACCAAGGCTGAACAATTGCAGTTTGCCTGCCAGTCATTCTTTCAAGTAAAAACAGTGTTCTGTTTAAAAAAAAAAAAAAACAAAAAAGTTCTGCTCTCAACTCCGACAATTGCAAAAATGCTTTTCCTCAAGACACTATCATACTTTGTTATGCCACAGAAATGCCTTGTCTGTACTCCATTGTATGACAGAATACACAAGTGTTGAGATTTAGTAAAATGGAACAATTCTTACTATTTCATCAAGGGCATTCTTAAGTGAATGGCTTTTTAATTTATTTATTTACTTTTACTGCGAGTGCATGGCAGAGAAGAAAAACCATAATGACTATTAGTTTAATGTGTCTGCCTTGCTCAGGGTTCAGGCACCAGCAGTTTCATTCACCGTTGTTTTTACACCATCGGTGCAAAAGTCAGTACAGTGCAAAGGCAAACATTTTGTTATTTTTTATGAAAACTGTTTTAACCTCGCGAACCTTCCGAAAGGGGGGTCCACAGATCTTACTTTGAGAACTGCTGACGTACGCACTTCATGATTTTCCATGTAATCCCATCTTCACAGTTTTGGGCACATTCATGAACCGCTTTTACAATGATGAACTTCATCATTTCTTTTGGCAGGCTTTTAAACTTACTTAAATTTATTTTGAGGGAAGTGTTATAACACTACTGTAAATGGTTAAACCAGCGCCAAAAAAGGAAACACATAACTAATGAAAACACACGTGTTTGCCTGTGCCCTTATAAATCCCAATGGTATATATGAACATCTGTTTGGATGACTGCATTCTAGACATACCTCTTCATTCTCTAGGCAAGGAAATCAGGCCCTGAGAAGAGGGGGGGCGGTCGTAAGGCCAGAGCTCAGGCCTCCTGGCAGCCTGATTGTGGCTTTGTCCTGAGAAACCATGCCATGCCCTGCCCCCACCCAGCCTGCAGATGCAAACTGCCGTGTCATGTGCAGGGAGGCTGCCAGGGGGGGGGGGCGAGTACGTGTGCTCAGTTACCCCCTCAGAACTGGCACCCTGGACTGGAAGGGCAAGGCGGCCTTCCCTTTCCTTGCTCGTTCTCTCCTGCCGCTCCTGAAAGCAGTCAGCAGCCCCTGACCCTTCAGTGTCCTCTTGGCTTCTGGGTCGGGGGTCATAGGTACATTGCTTCCTTTTTGAAGGAGCTAGTGGGGCTGGGGTTGGGCGAGTCACTTCCAGTTTCTGCCTGGGTTGTAAAACCCTCACCTGGAGATACTTGTAAGCCTGTTTAGCAGGGCACCAGCCTTCACATTGTAGACTTGAGAATGTCAGATCGATGGAGGTAGAAGATCAAAGGTTCCAGTGTCTCTCCCCGAGCTGAGGAGAGGCCCATGGAGTTGGTGGGTAGGGTGGCAGAGACAGGGTCCTTTTTATCTTCATTTCGCTGAGCTTGTGTATTTCCCCCTCACCCCATTTCCCAACAGAAAGACAACGTGGAGATAATCAAGGCCCTCATTGTGTTTGGGGCAGAGGTGGACACCCCAAATGACTTTGGGGAGACTCCTGCCATCATAGCCTCCAAGATCAGCAAACGTATGTGCTCGGGACCAGCATGGGGCAGGGGTGGGTGGGGCTCGGGACTGGGGAGGAGGGAAGCCCTGCTGTCAGGTCCCAGCAGCCTGTGTATCCCCACTCCCAGTGGCTCCCTGCACAGCGTTTCTAGGAGGACCTGGGAGGCTGAGAGGGGAAGCTTCCTTTACCCAAGAACAGGGGCCCTGACCAGTAGATGGAGCCCACCAGGGGGCTTACCGCCCCATCCCACCTCAAGGTGCCAGATTCAGGGGGCGGGGAGGGGACTAGGCAGCAGCAGCAGCCCTGTCCCTCGCCCTCGGGGATTTCACTGACGGAACCACGACCTAAATGTGCGTGCATGCCCTCATGCTCACGGGCAGCTGCATGCACTGCATGCTTGCGTGGTGAGCCTTGCCTTCAGGGCTGGAAAAGGCGGCTCCTCCTCACTGGGAGCCTGGAGCCCCCTCTGCAGGCTGCAGAGGCTGCTGGGTACCTGCTAGCGTGTGCATGGGAGGATGAGCCTACGTGTCCACGAGCGTGCACGTGCGCTGCTACTTCTTATGGCATCCTTTTCAGTTCTCCCACCCGTTAGGTAGGAGTCAGTGCCCACTGGCTGGCTGGTTAGTCACTTTCTAGCTCTGAAAGGGACTCTCCATTCGGCAGTTTTGAGAATTGCTGAATATGGAGGTGGGAGTCCTGCTTTCTTGAGTGGAGTTGAAAGAGGGAGTCCCCAAACTACACTGCCGTGCTCTTTCCATATTCCATGGGCCACCCCCAGTGCTTGCCCTGGCCCCAGGAAGCTGCTTTGGGTGTCACAGATCAGAGTCTGCACACCCATCAGGCTGGGGTCAGGCGTTCCCCCACGTTCCCAGGCAGCCTGGTAGATGGGAGAGGTGACGTGTGTGGGAAGGAGGGGCCTCTCACGCATAATGACATCACTTCTGATCCTGTGCGGTCTCCCACTCCCAAACCATGACAAGTTGTCACCAGGAGGTCACTCTTAACTCTGCTGAGAACCGTAGGGGCCGACCACCGCCTGCCACTCCTCCCAGCAGTCCCCGCGGAGCCGGGCTGCACAGCAGCGCATCATTCCTTCTCCCTGGAAAGATCTCAGCCCCCAGCAGTCAGCTTAAACAACCTAGGTAGGCCTCGCCCCTCCCAGGTCCCCTCCTCTCCAGCGGGTTCCCAGGCCCTCAGATCAGAGCTCCTGATTGGAAAGAAAACAGGGATCCAGCATGGAAGTCATTGAAATGAGCAGGGAGGATGGGCAGGATTTCTTAGCCTTTGAGGGCAGCCAGCAGCCCATAGCGCCCAGAGGCCGGTGGGGTCCCTGGCTAATGGCCCATAGTCCATTTCCCCTGAGAGGACGCCCTGGACATGGGTCTTAGGTCTGGGCATCTGCCATGGTCCATGAGGTGGGTGCTTTCGTGGCCTCTCCATCCCCCTGGAAGCTCAGGGTGGGCAGTAAGTAGTACTGTTGGGGGCCCCAGAACCCCTGGTCCTTGGGCTTCAGTGAGGAGCTTCTGCTACGCTGCTGACCCTCTGTCAGATCCGAGGCCTGTGTGCTCCCCCGCTGGCCCTTTCCGTTATCGGCAGGCTTTTGAACATGGCAAGGCAACAGTATGTACCCCCTTCATCCTTGGTACTGTGGAGACAGCCCTCAAGGAGACCCCGAATCTCCTGTGGGCTGGCCCACCCAGGGCCCTAGATTGTTTGGGAGTGGGGTCCCCTGAACAGGGCAGTCAGGATTGGCTGATCCTTGGCAAACCAGCCTTTTCTTTTTCTTTTTTTTCTTTTGCTATTGGGGTATTAGACACCAGCACTTTCAGCCAGGAGAGCCCAGCCCAGCCTGGAGCTCAGGAGAGGCAGGGCCAGCAGCCAGTTAGTCCTTCTGGTTCCCCCCGCTCCCCCTGCCTATCCCCGTCCAGGACCTGCCCCCCTCCATCTTTATCTCTCAGTTTTACAGGCAGTCAGTCACCCAAGCCAGGCTGGATGGTGGCCCGGGGCACGGCGTCAGATGGGTAATGCCCTGGCCCTAGAGGAGCCACAGAGCCTGGCCATACCCCGAGTTAGCTGTCACCCTAGTTCCCTCTTCTCCTTTTTCTCAGCTGCATGCCAGCACATATACCCTTCCTCACCACTCTCTCCCTGACACTCTGTCTACTGCCTCTCCTGGCCAGTCTCCTGCTTCTGTTGCCCACTCTCTGGGTACTTGCCTGGTGAGGGAGAGACCCACCACCTCGCAGCCCGCCTTCCTGCTTCGCTGCTTCTAGACTGTGCACACTGGTGGGGAGGGCCCGTCAGAATGGGATGACGTGGCACTGCTGGGCCAGGAACCTGGTGCTGGGCTGCTTGTCAGGAGGGCAGCTAACCCACTGGGTGGGCACGGGGTGAGCCTCGGGCACAGGCGAAAACATGGACATAGTGGTCGTGAAGGAAGTTTCCAGAGCTGGGAGCGGGGCGAGGGGCATCTGAAGAGTGGTTGGGATAGCTTCCTTCATTCACGGAGTTAAATCCTGAGGAAGGAGCATCCTGACTCAGCCCTTTGGGCTCAGTGACCTTGGAGGACTCATGGAACCTCTTTGAGCCTCCTCTGTAAATTTCAATAACGATTCTGGTGCTTGGTCGTCAGCAGCACCAGCCTGATACAGGAAAAAACGCATTGTAAACTGCAAAGCACAGGACACGACTGGGGTGCTTGTGCTTCGCAGCTTTGGGGTAAAGACATTGAGGAGAATCCAGGCACTGGCCAGACAGGTGGGGTGGGCCCTCCCAAAGCAGTGGACTCCCCTCTGTTCCAGCCCATTTCTCCCTGAGGGGCCTGTGGCCTCTGGCTCAGCTGTGTCTTGGGACAAAGAGCCCTTCCTGGGGGTGGCAGGCACATGCTCCTGCTGGGGACAATGGGGTGTGGGCACAGCTCCAGATTTGCTGCGAGACCCGTGGGACGGGGGCCCAGCACCTACCTGGCCCCTGCCCAGATGCCCTGTGCCCCGCAGAGCTGCAGGACATCACGCACATCTCCCGAGCCCGGAAGCCATCCTTCATCCTGAGCTCCATGCGGGACGAGAAGCGGACGTAAGTGAGGAGGGAAGGGGGGCCACACGGGTGAGGCTCTGCAGGGTGTCCGCAGCGGGCTCTGGGCTGCTGTCCAGTCGGCCCAGGGGCTGCGAGGTGGCTCACGTCCTCTGTAGCTCACAAGGAGGAGATTGAGTCTCTAGAGAGCCTGGGTCTGCTCCTTTGTCAGTGGCTGTGCAGGCCTTGGGTCACACGATGCTGCTGGACGTGATGCTGGCTGCAGTCCTGTCCCTTTCCCTGCAGCCCTGTCACGGTTGTCGGGAGACGGCCCAGTTCCCCTCTGGAGGGCCTGCTTCCCTCTGACGCACCGTGCTCCTTACCCGCCCCCCTTCATAGAGCTGCTTGCCCCCCCACCTGTGTGCACCCAGGCCCATCGCACGAGGCAGGCCTGGGTGATGGGCACAAAGCAAAGCCCACAGCCTGTCCCGGAGGACAGCCTCTGGGGCCCAGGACCAGTGCCCCAGCACAGAAGGTTAGCAAGACAGACGTGGTTCCCATCAACTGCTTTCTGCATTCCCGTTGGTAATAGAGGTGGTTTAGTCTGTTTATTACTTTCCCACAAGCCTAAAAGCCGTCCCAGGGAGGTATTAATAACTGCAGAACCTGAGTCCCCAAGAGGTTAAGTGACTTGCTCAAGGTCACACTGAGTGTCAGAGCGGAGACTCAGGCCCAGGTCTCCCTGAGTCTGTGCCTTTGCTGCTGCTGCAGGCTCTCTCCTGGCCATGTCCCAGGGCCAGCCCCACAGGGAACACACCCATAAGCAGATCAGCCCTGCTCCCAGGGCCAGACACCTGCATGGGGGCGGGGGGGGGGGAGCAGGGCTCTGCAGCTCCTCGAAGGGCGCTTCCCCTTGTTCCCCTTGGCCTATCCCACTTGTTTTCTCGGCCACCTTGTAATGTGTGCCCTGGGGTGCACCTGCCCATCAGCGTTCTAACCTCCCCTCCCACTGTGCCCCCTGTGCCCTTCCTGCGATAGGGCTGAGGTGAGAGTCCAGACACCCCCACATGTGTCTGAGAGCCACAGCTCAGCCCTGCTCCCTCTGGGTTGATCCCTCCGTCGCCAGCCCTGCATCCACAGAAGGGTCTCTGGCATGTTTGCCTCCGTGGTCAGGCCCCATAGGCCTCCAGAATGGCACGGCCTCCCCTGCCACCCTCTGGGCTTGCTGCAGGGCTGGGCAGCTTGTCCAGGAAAAGATGAGGGACCCTGGAGTCAGGACATGCAGGCCTCCTTCACTTATCAGCTGTCTACTGAATGCCTTCTGTGTGCACTGGGTACTTAGTGCTGCAGAGCAGAGGCGGCCCCTGCCCTCAGGGAGTTTCCAGTCCAGTGGAGGAGAAAGATCGTAAACAAGTGAATAAAAAAACGATTGCTTATGGAAGCGAGAAGTGCTCAGCGCGAAGGAAGTGGGTGGAGGAGGAAGGAGCAGGTTGCGCTGGAGGGTCCTGATGGCATCAGGACAGGCTTCTCTCAGCAGTGACATTTAAGCTGAGATGGAAAGATGAGAAGGAGACCAGAGGGAAGGTTCCAGGTCTGTGCACAGACCATGGAGGCCTTCCCCCCGGGGCAGGGGGCTGGGCACGGCAGGACGGAGGGAGACATGTCACGGCGTGTGGGAGATGCGTGACTCAGAAGTCAGCAGACCTGGGTCCAGATCCAGCCGGCATCACTTACCACCCATGTGACGGTGGCAGTCACCTGACCTCTGAGCTTCATTCTGTCAGCCATGCACAGGGGTAACAGGGAGTGTCCGCCTCCAGGGGGGTTGGGAACACTGAAGTGAGTTCATGCTGGCAAAAGCCCCCACAGCTCCTGGCACATAGAGTCCTTCCCCCCGCCCCCTCCTCCCTTGCTGCTCCCACCTAGGTGGAGAGTCCTGACCCTCCTCTGCCACCCCTTTCTTACCCAGCTGCAGGATACCCGCACCCCTCCCTGCCCAGTCCCGTTTAATTCACACAGACTTACCAGACACCTGCTTCAGGTCAGGCCTGGGAGTGGGAATGTAGACCTGACCAAAACCTCAGAGCTGGCTGCCCTGAGAGCTCCCCACCCAGCGTGGGGGACAGCCCCAGGTGTCTGCTGGCTAATTACCTGCCCCCTGCTGCCCCTTACCTGGCTTTTCACCTCCAGAAATACACGTCTGTTCCTTTATGACTTCACCCCCCCACCAAGCCCCAGTAGCGCAGAGCTTGGTCTCACGTGCTCACGTGCCTGGCATGGCACCGATGCCCAGGGACACAGGCTCAAGTGCGGATGTAAAGTGCCGGGCTGTATGGACCCTGTTCTCTCTCACTGTTGTCCCCACTACAGCCACGACCACCTGCTCTGCCTGGACGGAGGGGGCGTGAAAGGCCTGGTCATCATCCAGCTGCTCATCGCCATTGAGAAGGCCTCGGGCGTCGCCATCAAGGACCTCTTTGACTGGGTGGCAGGGACCAGCACAGGGGGCATCCTGGCTCTGGCCGTTCTACACAGTGAGGGCAGCCACCTGGGCAGCAGGGCAGGGCTGGGTAGGGTCGAGACCTGCAAACTTTTGGGTAGACCTTGTCTCGACTCAAGTGGTATCTCCTTCCTGGAGCGGTCGGGCTGCGTGACACTGCCTGTGGGGACCTCCCAGAACAGGGTCCAGCCTCACCCAGGTGGGAATTGGCCTCAGCCTCAGCATCCCTGATGGTGATTGCTGGCCGATGCAGTCGGCTCCCATACTCTCTAAGTGCCCTCTAGGTCTGAAGGCACCGGAAGAGGACTCTCCTGCACCCGAGGCAGCAGGGCCGGGCCTGTGCTGGGTGCTAGGGACACATGCCCCACCCAGGGAGCCCCAGTCCGATGGGGGAGGCACAGACATCTGGGTGCTCACTGAGGGAGGACGCTATGGCCTGGCAATCCAGGGTGTGTGGGGACATGGGCACAGTCAGTGAGCGTCCTCTGGGGCTCTGGGGCGAGGAGCATCATCAGTAAGTTGCCAGGGTTTTGTCCCCACAGTTGACTGCCTGGGATTTCACATCGTTTTGATGATTCTCATCATAGCCTTGCGAGGTTACAGCTGGGGAAACTGAGGACCAGGGAGGGTCACCCAGTGAGTCAGGCAGAGCCGGGCCTGGGTCTCCATCTGTATGCCCAGCTCTCTCCCCTGGCTCCGGGCCCCACGTCCCCTCTCTGGTCTTCAGTTTCTGTCTTCTACGAGAGAAGGGCCATCTCGGGACTAACGCCCCCCATGGGGGCATCAGGTGGGTGGCGGGGCAGAGTGGGCAGAGATCCTAGCCTGTCCTCCAGAAAGGGTCACTTCCTCCTTCAGGGGACATTTGTCCCCCATCCAGCGTCTTCAGATTCCCAGGGCTGTGGAAGGGATCTGAGAAATCACCCAGTTCAGTCTCTCACATGGGCAGAGCCCCTCTCCTCAGCCCGCCTGCTTGTACACCCCAGGCGGGTGAGGCGTCCTGAGCACTTTCAGTATCGTGTGAGGTGCAACCTGCCCTTTGACGCTGTCTGTTGTCGGAGGCTCAGAGGACAGAGCTAGTCCTCTTCCATGACAAACGGTGGATTTAGATTTCCAAGCTTATACACATTTAAGGAAAATACTGCAGAATTATGACTACAGAATCAAGCAGAGCCCTGGGCTGCCGAAGGGGTCACCTGCTGGTGTGGGAGGGTGCAGAGGAGGCGCCCAGGGGCCCGAGCTTGCTCAGTGCCTTGGGAAAGCCACCCCCCTCCTGCCCCCGGTCACGGCCTGTGCTCAGGCCCTGTTGGGCATGGCCCTCGCGTCTCTCCCCACCTCTGACTCCCTTGTTCTCAGGCAAGCCCATGGCCTACATGCGTGGTGTGTACTTCCGCATGAAGGATGAGGTGTTCCGGGGCTCGCGGCCCTACGAGTCGGGGCCCCTGGAGGAGTTCCTGAAGCGGGAGTTTGGCGAGCACACCAAGATGACGGACATCAAGAAGCCCAAGTAAGCCTCCTCCGTGGGCCTGGGGTTTGGCCCCCGCTGTGTGTCCCTTCCGCTGTTCTGGGGGCAGAAGGCTCCCTGTCCTGTCTGACTACAACTGGGGGGCTGGGCGGGGAGCCACTTCTTCCTGTATAAGTGAGAGAGTCCTGCTGGAGTCACAGGTGCAACACACCCTTGACCCATGTGTGCCGTTTTTCTACCAACACCACGTCCTGGGGTCAGAGGGAGGAGATTCTCATCCAGCACACACTCAAAACTTCTTTGCTGAGCATGGCTCTGCCCTTGGCACTGTGTGTGTGTGTGGGGGGTGGGGGGTGTTCTGGATGCGGCCATCCAGAAAGGCTTACAATCTGGTTGGGAGATAAGTGACCTAAAAATAATGGCAGCCAGGCAAGGCAGCAGCACTTACTTAGGAGGTTCCAGAAGTGCCTAGAATACTGCTGCTTCTTTGTAGTACTCCGCACCCCAGAATTACTCTATTGTCAGTCTGATGCCCGTGTCATCTGCTAGACAGTGAGCTCCCTGAAGTAGGAATGTGACCACCTTGTTTTTTCAGCAGCCCCAGCACCTAGCACAGTACCTCTCCCAGAGCAAGCCACTGACAAGTGTTTGTCAATTGACTGTCTGTGGGAACAAGAGGGACAGAAGACTGAGGGTGAGGTAGTCAGGGAGGGCTTCCTGGAGGAAGTGAAGTGTGAGTGAGGCCTAGAGGGTTTGGGGGAGGATTTTTTTTCATAATAAAGCCTTTTTTTTTTCATTGAAGAATAATACATAGTCTTTTAAGAAAATTGGAAAATACACAAAGTAGAAAGAGGAGGAAATATTGCCCATGATTCATTAACCGAAAGATGTTTTTAAAATGTCTTTGTATATTTTATCATAGACATTTTTTTCTCTTTTTTATAGTGAAATAGAACTTACATTTAGAAAAGTACATAAACCAGTTCAATGAATAATTGTAAAGCAAACACTCACATGACTAAAGCACTTGCGTGTGTGTGCCCTCCCCCTGGGGTAGCTGCTCTCCTGACTGGTGTAAAATGGGATTTCCTGGCTTTCCTATATAGTTTCACCACCTGTGAATGCAGCCTCGAGCAGCATGGTTACTGTCTTGCCTGTCTCTGGGCTTCGATGGAATCATTTTGTGCGTTATCTCTTCTTTCCCTCACTTCTTTTGTTGGCGTGGTCCCTGCTGTTGGGCGTAGCTGTACGTTATTCATTCTCGATCCTCAGGTGACCAACCCCCAAAATTTATTTCTCCACATACCTTCAACGGACACTTGGGTTGTTTCCAGAGTAGAGCTCTTGCGCAGAGTGCTGCAGTGAACGTTTTGGGACTTGTTTTCTGACCCACATGTGTACAGGTGTCCTTGGGGCACATGCCTAGGAATAAAGCTGGCGAGCCCTGGCGGATGCATGGCCTCAACTCTCAGGTTCTGCCCACCGTTTTCCAAAGTGCTGGTTTCTATTTTTACTCCATTCAGGGCGTCAGTTTGAGAGTTCCTGTGGCCTTGCATTCTGGCTAATGTTTCCGTATTGTCAAATGTTTCTGTCCTTACAAATCTGAGGGGGGTAAGGTAATGTCTGTGGTTTGAATTTTCATTTCCCTGATGACGAAGGAGGTTGAGCAGCTTTTCAGTTTTAAAGGCCATTTGGATTTCCTCTTTTGTAAAGTTCCTGTTCAAGTGTGCTGCCTATTTTTGGCAAAATTGGGCTGCGTGATTGTTGGGTTATGAGGCTTCTTAATGACCTTTATATTTTGAAAACTTGTCCTTTGATGGAGACATGGATTTGAAATCTTTTCTCTCACTCCATGGCTTGTCTTTTCACTCCTTTATGGTATTTTGTTGGTGAACAGGTGGGTGCTCTTAATGTGGTAGAATTTATAAATGTTTTCCTTTTTCTAGTTTGTGCTTTTCTGTCTCATTTAAGAATCCTTCCTTAACACGAAGCAGGAAGCAGTCTCCTGCTTCCTGTGTCAGGTTGGAAAGCTCTCTAGATCTGCCTTTCTTGTTGAGGTCTTTCATCAACCTGGAATTGATTTGTGTACCGGGGAGACCCACCTTCATGTTTCCCACGTGAATAACCCATTTCCCCAGCCTCATCTGTGCAGAAGCCTGTCTGCAGGCCTTACTTCCTTGGCGGTGGGTCAGGAGTCCTTTCTCAGGTCTGTTCCTACCTGTGTTCTCCTCCACTGGCTGGATGTCTGTGCCTGTACCCAGAACACAGAGCCCTCCCTAATTCTACAGTGTTTTACTAAGTCCTGGTTTCCAGGGCAGCCAGGCCTCCCACCTTGACCTTCATCTTCAAGAGTCGTAGCTCCTCTTGGCGGCACTGTAGCAAAGTGCTTAAGAGTATGGGCCCTGAAGTTTTTTCTTGAAAATAAGAATGTGCTACCTGCCTCCTGGGGTTTTTCTTGAGGAGTGAAAACATTGATATTTATAAAGTACTGAAAAAGCACTTGGCACCTGGAAGTGCTATAGAAAGGTCAGATATCACTACTTGTCCATCCACATAAATGGTAGCGTCAGTGGCAAATTCTATAACAAATCTTGTTCGGATTTCTATTGAGATTTGTGTCAGAGAGGTCCAACACTGAATCTGTGGGCTTATCTGGGGGAGAATTGACATCTGAAAATACTGACTCTTCCAATTAGAGAACGTAGTGAAACAGACCATTTGTGTAAAGTTTCTCAGTAGTGTTTTACAATTTCTGAAGAGATCTTACATATCTTTTCTTTTTATTCTTAGGTATTGCATATGTTTTGTGCCGTTGCAGATTATACATTTTAAAACACTCATTTTTCTAACTATAGCTGGTATTTAGAAATACTATTTATTCATTTATTTAAAAATATTTAATTGGGGTAAAATACACATAACATACAATTTGCCATCTTCACACCATTTTTAAGGGTACAGGTCAGTAATGTTAAGTATATTCACATCATTGTCTCACTAATCTCCTGCACTTTTGCATCTTGCAAAACTGAAACTGTACCCATTAAACAACTCTCCATTTCTCTCTCCCCCTACCTCTGGCAGCCAACCACCATTCTACTTTGCATTTCTATGAGTCTGACTACTCTAAGGAAGTCATGTGAATGGAATCATATAGTATTTGTCTCTCTGTGACTGGCTTAGTTCTCTTAGCATAATGTCCTCAAGGTTCATTCATGTTGTAGCATGTGTCAGAATTTCCTTCCTTTTTCACACGGAATAATATTCCATCGCACGCATATATACCACATTTTGTTTATCCATTCATCTGTTGACGAACATTTGGATCGTTTCCACCTGTTAACTCTTGTGAAAAATGCTGCTGTGCCCCTGGGTGAGCAAGTACCTGTTCAAGTCTATGCTTTCGATTCCTGGTCCCTTTTACAGAGAGAATTCTATGGGTTTAGTATGCTAATATTTTGCATCCATGTTCACGTGTGAACTTGATTTAATTAATTCCATATACCTTTCCTTATCTAGAATTGACTTTCTGTATTTTAAATCTATCTTTTTTTAAAGTCTCACAAGACATTATTATTGTTTTCTGAAGTTGATGTTCATTTAGGTTTATCTAGTAATTCTGGCTAACGTACCGGTAAACCAGATCTCTGGGGGGAGAAGCCCTGATGGATACTCTTTGCCAGTTCCCATGGCATAAATGCTCCCACCATGGTCAGTTTCACGCTACCAACAGTTTAACAACCAGCTTGTGAGATTTAGCAATAGTTTCTTACAAGCAAGTACACGCTGGCTCTGGCACACCATTGGGTATATATGTTTGTGTGTATATATATGTGTATGTGTGTGCATTAGTGTATGTATATGTGTCTATCACTTCTTTGCTCCACATTCTCTCCTGCATCTCAGACTTCCATCTGTGAGCACTTTCCTTCTGCCTGAAGTGCGTTCTTTTGACTTGTCTGTAGAGTGTCTGCTGGTGGTGAATTCTGCACTTGCAGAATTATTTGAAAATAAGTTTATTTCACTCATCAGTTGAAACTACTTTTATTTCACTCTCATCAATTGAAAATAGTTTTATTTCACTCTCATTCTTGTTGGGTATAGAGTTCTAGGTTGGTGAACATGCAAGATATCATTCTGTCATCTTTTAGCTTCCGTTGTTGCGCTTGCAAAGTCAGTTTCAATCTGTTACTCCTTTGAATGTAATTGGTCTTTTTTCTCTAGATGCTTTTATTTATTTGTTTGTTTATTTTTGGTGCACAACAGTTGCAGTATGATATATCTAGATATGAATTCCTTCTAATTTATCCTGCATGGGGTTTGTTGGTCTTCTTCAATCTTTGGGTTGGTGCCTTTCTTTAGTACTGGAAGCCTGACTCATTATCTCTTCACCTCTTACCTCTACATAATTTTCCCTCTCCTCTCCTTCTGGAACTCCAATTAAACATATTTAGACCTCTTCTATCTTTCATGTCTTTTAGCTTCTCCTGTATTTTCTATCATCTTATCTTTCTATGTGGCAGTCTAGATAATTTCTTCTTACCTATTTTCCAATTCACGAATTCTCTTTTTATCTAAATTTCCATTTAACCCACCCACTGAGTTTTTTGTTCTATTGGTTTATTGTTGTTGTTTTATTTCTAGAAGTACTCTTTTGTTCTTCAAATCTTCTAGGTTATTACTTATTGTTTCCTATTGCCTGAAGATATTATCAAGCTTGTCTTTGATGTCTTTAAACATTTTAAGCATAGCTGTTTTATCTTTGTTTAAGGATTTAAATATCTGCTGTCTATGTAGATATGTTTTATTGTTTATGTTGGTTTATGCTGGCTCTCATTCATGGTATTTTATTTCATTGTGTACCCCTCCCCATCTTTTAACTGTGTGTTTTAGTGTTGAAAAATAGTATGTGTAGATTCTGTGAGGCCTATAATGAGAATATCTTCCTTCAAAGTGTCTTGTGTTGTCTCTTTCAGGTACTTAGGTACAATATCATCTAGGCCACTGTAATTAAATTCTTGGCATGAAGGTTTGGAGATTTTCCCCAAGTGATGGGAATTTAGACTACGAATGTGATGCCATTTTAGTTTGTAGTTATTCATTTTCAGAAATTTTTTCTCCCTCCTTTGTCCAGTGTCAAGGCAACTTTCCTCATAGCCTGCAGGGGTGGGAAAGGGGCAGGTTCACCTTATCCAAGAGTATAGCCCTTTGGGGTCCCTACCTAATGTAGGGAGGGTCTCTCATTAGACCCCTAACCTTTAGTGGGCCCTGGGCTTCAACTTTGTCCCTCTGGCCCCATGAGGCCATCAACGCTGTAATTCAGATTTACTGAGTTTGGTACCTGCCTTAGGTCAAAGCTGGGTCTGTGCTCCACTTCCTCTCTGGGTTCTTGCTTATCCTCAGAAATTACCCTGGTATTCCCTTCCTATCGTGTCAGGTCTCCTATGCTTCTAGGTAGATTTTTTAAAATATATTTTTCCAACATTTAATTTTTTGTTCAGTGGGAAGATTGTTCAAATAACCTTTCCACAGTATTACCAAAGATGGAAAACTAATTTTTTTCCCATGCAGAGGTGTTTTTTTTTTTTTTGTCCCCTTTCCTTTGTATCTATCTTTGCGATATAATAACTATATTTCAGTATTACTCTGAACTCCTTGCAAGCATAGTTTTGAATGGCTGAAAAACACTTCATTGTATACTTACTCCCTTCCCTTGTTGCCATTTAGAGCGGTTCCTTTTTCAGTATAATAAATTACACTGTGACAAATAGCCTTATACAAGAAGCTGTCATTGGGACTAAGATTATTCCTTTAGGATAGATTTTCCAAAATGGAGTTCCCAGATCAAAGAGCCAGGACATTAGTAAAGATCTTACTTATTAATACATGTGAGTTTCCCAGGGGGCTGTGCTGGTCTATTCTCCCCAGAGCTTTCAAAGATGTCTGCGTCTCTCAAGACAAGTCTTCTTTAATAGGTTATAGACTCACATGGTAGATAGAACATTGAAGAGGTATCAAAGGTGACACAGCGAAGTCTCCCGTCACTCCTGTTCTGGGGCTGTAGCCACTGCTGCTAGGTACTGCTCAGGGGCCCTTTCAGAGTTACCCTTGGACTAAGCAAATAAGTACATAAGTGTTCTTGGGTTTTGTTGTTTAAACAAGGATGGCATGCTGCACGCACTGTCCTAAATCTTGTTTTCCCACTTGGCCATCAATCTTGGTGCTCAGTGCCTGTCAGGATGTAAAGTGCTTCTTAGTCCTTCTGTAGTGACACTGGGTCGGGGAACTATGGGGCAATGACGACCCACTGACGGACAGTTCAGTTGTTGCCAGTCTTTTGCTTTCACAGCCAATGCTATTCATAGCCTCGTGTGTGCCCATCTCCACACATGCGAGAGCACCTTAGGATGGATTCCTAGAAGTGGATTACCAAAGATTGGATGGGTCGGTGACATCAGGTGTTCTGCTCCTTCTTTCTCTTCAGGGTGATGCTGACAGGGACGCTGTCTGACCGACAGCCAGCTGAGCTCCACCTCTTCCGGAATTACGACGCTCCGGAGTGTGTACGGGAGCCTCGTTTCAGCCAGAATATTAACCTAAAGCCTCTAACTCAGCCCTCAGGTTAAAACCATGTTTGATGCATCTATGGGAAGTGATTGGCTCATGAGGCTGTGCGGTGGTGGGTGGGAGTCGTAGGTTTGCCGCTGGGCATACCCAGCCCACCACCCTCCCACCTGCTGCCCTGTCTTTGTCAGCTGATGGCAGGCAGAGCTGGGGCGCTGTCAGGCCTGGACAGGCAATAGGAGGCCCCTGGAGGCCCTCAGCTAGACCCTGCCTTCCATCAGGATGGCAGGAAGAGACAGCCTGGCCTTGTCGGGCCTGCTCCTGAACAGCTCCCTGCCTCTCCCTCTTACACATGCGCACCAAGATCTGAAGCCTGTGGGTTTTCTACCAGTCCCTTGTCCCACTGGGCCACCTTCCTTCCCAACCCCAGAGCAGCTGGTGTGGCGGGCAGCCCGGAGCAGTGGGGCAGCCCCCACCTACTTCCGGCCTAATGGGCGCTTCCTGGACGGTGGGCTGCTGGCCAACAACCCCACGCTGGACGCCATGACTGAGATCCATGAGTACAACCAGGATATGATCCGCAAGGTGAGGGCCACCTCCAGGTTGGAAGGGCCGGACATGACCACCTGCTGCAGCCACCCCGGGTCAGCAAACCTCACTAAGGATTGACTCCTAAGAAAGCAAATGGCTTTTGTTCACGCGTTCATGGATTTGTTATCTCACACTTGAACCTGTTTGGGGGTATCTGCCCAAGGCACTGTGCTAAGAGGGGTTCTGAGGCCCAGCCTGGACCTGTGGTGCAGAGTTATGGTCAGTTAACAGCATCTGCTGTTTTAGGAGAGGGCGGCATGCATATCAGTAGTAACTGCCAGTCCCAGCCCTAGCCACTCCGCCCCGCCTGGGGACACACACTTGCCCTTGAGCTTCTTAATCTCGGGAGACAGTCCATGAACAAGTATTCGCCCTTCCTGGTGTTTCGGGTGCTGTGACCGAGGACTGTGCGGGGGGCCCAGAAGGAGCATCACCTCTGCTGGGAGACCTGGGAACTGGGAAAGGGCTTACGGAGGAAGGGACCCCATCCTGAGATTGTTGGGGTCGGGCAGTGCAGAGTCAGTTATCTGGAGGAAGAGAAGTGGCCCTCAGCCCGAGGAGCTTCGCGCAGAGGTGGGCAAGGCCCATGCGTGCAAGCAGAGGCAGTGTGGTGCAGTGGTCTGAGCGTGGGTCCTGGAGCCACACGGCCTCTGGGTTTGGGTCCTGAATCTGCCCATGCTTCCCTTCAGCCACTGAATGGGGTTGGGGGTTGTCAGGAGGCATCTGTGCGCTCCTATCTGGGAAGCGTATAGGACAGTGCCTGTCCCATGTACTGGCTGTGATTCCCTCTGCAGTCATCACTAAGTCCTAGACGCAGCCCATGGGTGGCGAGGCTGGGGCTCTGCCGTCGGAGAGACGAGCGCCCTCTAGGGGCCAGACTGGGCAGGAACGGCTTCCTGGAGGAGGAAGGATTCAGACTGTGGGATGGGGAAGGGTCCTCAGATGTCATCCATCTAAGCTGTCTCCTATTGGATGACCGGCCTGGGTAACAGTGTCTCATCAAGGTCACCCAGCTAATTGGCAGCAGAGCTCATTCTGGACCAAAGGAGGAGGCAGCACAGCTGTGCTCCCGCCACAGGAGGCCCGTCTCCCTCCCATGCTCCCCCTCTCTCACCCCTGGGTGCCTTTCACCCGTAGAAAGGTCCACCAGGGGGAGGCATCCTCTGACTACCCCTGTCCTGTCCCCAACAGGGTCAGGGCAACAAGGTGAAGAAACTCTCCATTGTCGTCTCTCTGGGGACAGGGAAGTCCCCGCAGGTGCCCGTGACTTGTGTGGATGTCTTCCGTCCCAGCAACCCCTGGGAACTGGCTAAGACTGTTTTTGGGGCCAAGGAACTGGGCAAGATGGTGGTGGACTGTGTGAGTATGGGCCTCCCCAAGCCCCCTTCCCTCGGGGTCTCAGCCCCATGACGCCTTCACCCTCTTCCATAGTACCCTACGTGCCAGGGACGCTTTGCTCACCCTCTTTAACCAGCTCAAGGGGGAGGAGGGTCCCTGATTCAGAGTCCCAGTTCTGGCAGGGACCCTCAATCACCATCTACGGGGGGGTTTCAAGCGCCTTTTAGCTGTGGATCCTTTCTTTCAAACAGCCCCATGTGGAACCCTAGAATATCAGAATATCAGGGGCCTGTCCACTCAGCCCCTGTCCACTCCCAGCACACTCACTTACCCTGAATGGGCACTGCTTAGCCACCATGTAAACCACAGCCAGGCCCCTCTGGTCACACAACTGGGACAGTCACATCAGCCCAGGGAGCGGGACTTGTCCAGAGTCACTCTGCTGATGGGTGGCGAAGCCAGACTGGAACCTGGGGCTCCCCAGGCAGGGACTGTGGGTGTGGTGTATGCTGTGTGCTCACAGAGACTGCTTCTCACCAGTGCACGGATGCAGATGGGCGGGCTGTGGACCGTGCCCGGGCTTGGTGTGAGATGGTCGGCATCCAGTACTTCAGGTGAGGGCTCGGCCCCAGCCCCCAACCCCCAGCCCCACTCCCTGGCCAGCCAGACCTGGAGACCTTCCCCACCCCAATCCTTGGCATGGACTTTCTTTTCCAAGTCCTAGCTCTTGTCCTGCACCCAGGCCGAGAGTTCTGGGGTGACCCCTCCTCCTTGACTTGGACAGATTGAACCCCCAGCTGGGGACGGACATCATGCTGGATGAGGTCAGTGACATGGTACTGGTCAACGCCCTCTGGGAGACCGAGGTCTATATCTACGAGCACCGGGAGCAGTTCCACAAGCTCATCCAACTGCTGATGTCACCGTAGGGCCACCAGGCCCCCCAGACCCCCATCCACCCACCCCACCCCCCGCCACCACCCAACTGCTGCTGGGAGGAGGGTGAGCTGGGCCCAGGTGGCTCTGTCCACAGACCAGGCCTCAGACAGTGCTGGGCTTCCTGCCTGAGGCTGGTCCTGAAGGCCTCGCTCCCACTCTGTCCCTGCCTTCGGGCACTTTCTGTCATTCCAGGCTTTGAAAGCCTAGAGTCTCCCTGGGGCCTTCTCCCTGACGTCAAGGACAATTAACTCAGGGGCTCCTTGCCCTGTCGGCTAAAACACTACGGGCACCCAGCTGTGCCTCCAGCCCCTGCCTCCCAGAGGACCCTAAGCTCTTCCTGGTCCCCTGGGGGTGCAGCCACCCCTTCCACCCTGAGCCCTCCTTCCCTGGGGGTGCAGCTAGAGAAACTGGCCTTTGCCCACCCCATCAGCAGGAGAAGCCCACGCTCTGGGAGTGGGTTGCCCCATTCGACTTTGCCCCTCAATAGGTGTTCAGCACCTGCACCCCTCAGAGCTGCCGCACCCTGCCAGCTCGCCTCAGTTCTCAAAGGTCGCTCCTGGGACTTGAATTATTCTTCCCGACAGGCAATGGTTTATGAGTGGGGCGGGGCTGCCCCAAGCTGTGAAATAAACGGTTTGGTTCCAGTTCCCCTGAGTTGTGTGTACTGTGGTGTGAGTGTCCCCTGTTCCCCTACCCACCAGTGCCCCTCAGCCTTGACCTTCAGCCTGACCGTGGTCTTCCTGTGCCCACTCAGATAGCCGCACTGTTTCCTGGGCTCCCAGGGGAGGGACACCTCTTCTTTCCTCTAGGCCTCCCCAAACCAGGCTGGCAAGAGTGTTCGCAGAGCAGCCAGGCCACCTGCCCCATGGTGGAAAGTGAGGGAGAGCGTCACTGGCAGGGGGAGGAGATGAGACCCAGAGAGGGCAGGGGGCTCCAGCCGGTCATGGTCACACAGCAAGTGAGCATGGCCGAAGTTTGCCCGGGTCTGTGTAACATTAGGGTTTGTGCTGTCCCCTGTCTGTCATACAGAGGGGCGGGGTGGGCAGCAGCCGACGTGGGAGGCTTGGCCCTTGAGGTGCAGGTCTGAGGGGCTCAGGGTAGAGAAGAGACCTGACAACAGTGACGACCCACGGGTGCATTCAGCCTCGGGCTGGGTCCATTAGGGACGGTCCTGGAGGAAGGCACCAAGCAGTTCTCACCCAATCGGGTGGGCAATACCCAGTATAGACGGGCAGAGGGCCGGGGTCCACTCAGAGCCAGGGGTCCCCAGCTGGCCTGGGGAAGCCTTGTCCTCGAGGAGGTGACCTAGGAGAGTGACTCATCCACGCGTGCCCACCGGTCTGCGGCTCAGGGGTAAATAATTGAAGGGCAGGTCACACGAACCCGCCCGCGTCACAGGATGCCTTCCCCGCCGGGTCTGGTTACGCCCCAGATCGCATTCTGACATCCCTGGCTGGTGAATAATTAAGCTGCCACCTCCTCCTCGGCCGGCCCTCCATTTCCAGGTCCCACTCTGCAGCCTCCTTCACCACCCGCGGAACAGTGGGCACCAGTGGGCACTGACCCCAGCACCCTGCCAGCGCCACCAGCCTCCTGCTCAACACCCAGGTGCAGCCCGCTCCATGGCCCCCGAGATGGACCAGTTCTACAGGTCCACCATGGCCATCTACAAGGTGAGCACGTGTACAGCCCAGGCCCAGGGCCGGAACACCCCCCTCCCAGGGCGTGAAGGTCCGGCCAGCTCTGTAGGACAGAGCATGAGCAGGGCTGCAGCGCATTCTGGCAAGGAAGGCCCAGTGGACACAGGCTGGGCTGAGCTGGGGGCAGTCAGTCACCACAGCCCCAACCTGAGGCTCCCAGGGAGTGCTTTGTCCACAGTCACCCAGTGAGTGACAGGACTGCTGGTAAGGTACTTAGCAGGAGCCTCAACTCCCAAACACTGAGCAAGGCAGGACAGGGCCCAGCATGGCTGCAGCTGGGAGTAGGGGCCCCAAAGAGCCTCCTGGCCTGAGAAGGGGGAGTTTCTCTCTCTTTGTCTCTATCTTCCTGTTCTGCCTCTCTGTCTCTGTTTCTCGTCTCTATCTCACTCACATTTCTGAGCCCCTCACTCAAACAAATTACTTCACTCCAGAGGGGTTGCTGCAGTCTCCAAAGACATTTATTGAGCACCTACTGTACACAGTACCTTTTCACACGTAAGCCTCACAGCACCCTACCTGTGGGGGTAGAAAATAATCACCCCATTTGATAGATGAGAAAACTGAGACCAGAGAGGTTAAACAGCTTGTTCAAGGTCACCAAGGGAGGCAGAGGGGCTGCAGGGATTTGAACCAAGACCCAATTCCAAGTCCAAGCCCAGGGTTGTCTCCACCACCCAGAGCGCTCTCCTGCTGGCATGGCCTAGGGTGGCCTTGCTCCCAGGGGACTCTGATTTGAGGAGGGCAAGATCTGCTCTTGCCCCTGAGGTGACTGTGGGCAGTCTGTGCATCCAGCCTAGCGAGTCCTGGACTCAGGCCCAGGTTGAGCCGTGCCCAGCTCAGGGCTGCGACAGGCTGGCAGGCTTCAACCCAGTGGGAGGAGGAGAGCCCTCCCGTGCATGGTCTTGGGAGCAAGGGCCCACCTGGGTAGGTGTATGAGCAGGAGCCTGGCATAGAACAGGACCCTACGAGGTGGCCTCTGAGGCGCCTGCAGGGTTCTGAGTGCCTCCAGGTTTCTCAGTGGGCTCCCCCAGGTCCTGGAAGCTTCTCAGTGGGGTGCGGGTGCCCTGCTTCTGAGGCCCCGAGACGTGCCTGCGCTCATCCTTCTTCTTCCTCTCCCAATGTCCACGCTCTCTCTTTGCGCTCGGGGTCCAGAGCATCATGGAGCAGTTTAACCCTGCCCTGGAGAACCTGGTGTACCTGGGAAACAACTACCTCCGGGCCTTCCACGGTAAGTGCCCGGCCACAGACCTACCCACTCACCCGGCCCCTCCACGCAGACACCCACACACCCCACCCATATTCTCTGCACCCCACACCGGACAGCCATTCACCATTTCCCAGAAATGCCCCCTCCACCAGTGCCATCCACAGAGGGTTGCGAGCCATCTGTAAGAGGGACAGGCCAGGGACATACCTGAAGCCAAGTACCACCCAGTCCCTCCCAGCCTTTTAGGACTTCGGAGTCAAAGCCTGTTTCCTCCACACCAGTGGCCTGAGCCCACCCTTCACCTGCCCCCACCCTGTGCCCCTACCCCTGTGCCTCACAACACAGCTGCCCACCCCTCCTTATGGGCACACAGATGCCTGCACCCACACCCACAACAGAGCCACACCAAGGTCCTGCTCAGTTCCAAGCCCTGACCCTGCAGGAGGAACCCATCGCATGCCACACCTCTCTTCTCTGGCCATCGCCACATCTCTACACACGCCACCTAGGGTACCCCCGCCCTCTCACGTACACCTACGCCAGATCCCACACTGTTCCCTCCACACACTCCTGCTGGAAGGAGGGTCTCCAGAAGGATGGGGGCAGATGGAGGAGGCGCCTGGCACTGGACCTGTTCCTTCTCCCCATGCAGCTCTGTCCGAGGCGGCCGAGGTGTACTTCAGTGCCATCCAGAAGATTGGGGAGCAAGCCCTGCAGAGTTCCACCTCACAGATTCTGGGTGAGGGGCTCCCCTCTTCCGCGCTGTCCCCCACAGCTTCTTGGGCTCGGGGGGTTACTCCTCCTCGCCCTGCCTGCACCCCCGGCCTCTTCCTGCTGAGTGTGCTCCAGGCCACTCTGCCCGCATCCCTGGTGCCTCCGCTCCCCCTTGCCTGCCTTGCTCCCGTTCTTGGGTCCCAGAGGGTTTCCTTTTATAGTCTTGCCCTTACAGGGAGTCCCCCCCCCCCAAAGACACAGGCCTTGCAGCTTGGGCCCAGAGTCCAGACTCCCTGCAGGGCCGTTGCAGGGCTGGGCCAGGTACTGCCAGCCCCAGAGCAATAGGGGAAATCCCTGGACTTTGGCCCCCAAATCCAGCCGCAGGCAGGCCCTTCTGGCAGCTTCTGGCGGGAGGAGGGAGGAAGGGGCAGGCTCCCCCCTGAAGCTGTTCTCTATGCCTCCAGGTGAGATCTTGGTGCAGATGTCAGATACCCAGCGGCACTTGACCTCTGACCTGCAGGTGGTGGTGAGTCCGGCCTGGGGGAGGGTCACTTAGGACAGTGGGCTGTGTTCTGTGGAGGCAGAGGGCGAAGGCTCACCCTCCCACAGCCATTCTGAGGAAGGACGGGCTGCCGTCTCGGGGACCTGCCGGCCCAGCTCTGCTGGCCACATTTACCTACAGTGTCTTATTCCCGCCTCCAACCACCTGGGAGGCAGGTGCCATCTTTGTTCCCATTTTACAGAGGAGGAAACTGAGTGTCAGAGATCTAGCCACTCACCCAAGATTCCAGAGGAGGCGCAGGAGAGAAAGGGCTGTTGTCCAGGTGCCCCTCCTTCCCTCCAGCCTGCCCTCCACTCTTCCAGGGAGCAGCCAGTGGCCTACCTTTTCCACCCGTGAGAAAAACACTTCCGTGCCCCTGCCACCCGAAGAACTAAACCCAGGCTCTTCAGGGAGAAATTGCAGGTCCTACTGACCTAGTAGCCCCTGCCTGGCACCCTCCGGCCCCCTGAAGAACTATGCTCCTCAGACACAGCCTCACGTTCCCTCTGCTGGGCTGCTGTTATGCTGTCCTCAGCCTAGAAGCTCCCACCCCTGCCATCCAGCACAGTCACCCCCTCCTCCATGAAGCCTCCCCACGCCTTGGGCAGGTTCAGTCCTTTCTCCCTCTAGACTCCATCAGATGCTTCCATCTGTTCTTAGCACGTGGCAGTTAAGAAAGCGAGTTCTACAGCCAGAGCACCTGGGTCCAAAGCCCAGCTCCCCCAGTTACTGGCTTTGTGATATTGGATGAGCTACTTAACTTTTCTGTGCCTCAGTTTACCTGTCGGTGAAATGGACACAATCATAATAACTGCCCTGTAGGATTCTTGTGAGGATTAGTGAATGAATAAGTATGCATTCGCCTCAGCACCTGGGCTCTCCATGTAGCTTAGCTGCAATAATCAGAAGTACAGTGTCCTCTCCTGTGTCTATCCCCGCCCAGCCTGGGAGCTCCGCTGCAACGTGGAGCTCTTCTCTGTATTGGTCCAGGGCCTGGGATGGGGACTGGCACCAAGCAGGGCTTCACTGGCTGTGGGAGGAAAGAATGAGCTTTGAGAAGGGAGTGGGGCTTGGCCAGAGGGAGAGGAGGAGAGAGGGCATTCCGAGAGGGCGCAGTGGGCCGAGCACGTGCGTGAGCCTGGCCCCCAACAGGTAGACGTGAGCCAGAGAGCCGGGGCTGGGCAAGGGGGAGGCGTAGGGTCCACCCGATGGCGAGTGCCCTTGGAAAGTTCGGGAGGAAATTTTAATTGTGACACTCTGTGGTTCTCAAACATGTATATGGGGAACCCCAAAAGTCAGGGTGCTCTTTGGGGGACTCCGTTAAATACTCATCAGCTTGGTGACCATGTCAAAGTGCGGGACAATTTTACTAGCGTAAACTGTGCATCCACCAACACAAGATAAAAGCCTCCCCCTGGGTCCACCTCCTGGACCTTCTGAGGTGTATGTAGCACTAAGCCTGCTCCATCTCCTGGGGTTTGGGTGGGGAGTGATGGAGCCCAGCTCCCCTGGCAGCCTGGGACTTCCTGTCCTTGTGTTTGATGTCTCTCCATGTCACTTGTGGCACCCTTGGGCTGGACAGGGACAAGTATCACCCAGGCCCGCTCTGTAAGGAGAGCTGCCGTTTCTGGGCACCGGTGTCTTGGCTGTGACAGCTGGGCAGGGCCCTCAGCCAGCACCATACGGCCGAACACAGCAGAGGTCTCCACTCCCTCGGGCTCATTCCTGCAGCAACTATTTACTGCCGTGTGCCAGGCACTGTTGTAGACACTGCGGGTCCAGCAGACAAAAACCCCTGCCCTCCCCAGAAGAGGAACCAGACCAAAACCAAGACAAGTGAATATATATGTGACAGGTTAGATGCAAAACAGGCCATGGAGAAAAACAAGAGCAGGGAAGGGGATGGGAAATGCTGAAGGGGTGCCATTTTTAACAGATGTTCAAGGAAAACATCACTAGAAAGGTGACCTTGAGAAAAGGCCTGAAGGAGGTGAGGAGTGAGCCAGGGAGACACAGGGAAGAGTGTTCTGGGCAGAGGGAACAACACGTGGAAGGACTTGAAGAGGCCATGTGGCTGGAGTACGAGTGCAGGGCAGATGACCAGCCATTAACAGGAGCCTCTCAGGGCTCTGAGGAAAGGACTGACAGGACCTGACTTAAGTTTGGTGTTTTTATGGTAAACGAATACACAGACACCGAAAATCTCACTGAATAAATTAGACTTGACTGACACACGATAAGGCACACCCACCCTTGCACCTACCACCCAGGTAAAGAACTTTGCAGCTTCCCCAGAAGCCCCCCCATGTGCCCCCATCAAAATCACTGCCCCTCCCGCTCTCCCTCCAAAAGCGACCACTGGGCTGACCCTTCTGTGTGTGCCTTCGTCGTTGATCACCCAAGCGTACCTCTCTAGACTCTAGAGTTTGGTCTTGCTCTGTTTTGTTTGTTAGTTCTAAATATGTGTTTGGTTGTCTTAATCTACTGATTCCCCCTCCATCTCTCTCCTCTCCTTACAACTTGTCAGTCAAAGGCCCTGGGGTCTTCTGACTGGTTGGTTTTCCCAGTCTGGAAGTTGCTAGTTGCACACTCCCGGTGCAGTTCAGCTTCTTCCTCTGTCCTCTGGATCCAGGGCTGATCAGACTCAGGTTCCATCCCTCTGGCAAGACTAGAGGTGGTGCTGGGTCTTCCACTGGGAGGTCCGTCACGTCTGCTGTCCTGTGATATTAACAGCCATAGAGGCTCAGTGTGTCCAGATGCATTTGCACACGGGTAGTTGCAAAATGCTGCAATTCTGATGCCCTTTCACTTATTAACTGGGATAGTTCTAGAGGAGTCACCTGTCCTTATCTGCTATTTGTTACCCAGTGGCACGTTTCATCCGGGAACAGCAGGATAAAGGCTTATGCTCACCCTTTACTTATGCTGTCATCCTCTGAATGTGACCAAACGGCTTTATTTGCTTTTTTAACTAGCATCATTATTGGAATATGTTTTAGTATCATCAGTATCATCGGTTTAAACAGACTTCATGGGTTTCAATCCTTTGCAATTATCACCTTTATTTGCAGTTGAAAATGTCCCGTCTTTGGCCAGTAGGACCCTCTTCATCTGACTCCTGAGTCCCTGTCAAATGACCCTAGTAGTTCTGACAGCTCCTTCCTATCTAGTCCGCCAAGATGGTCCATCTTCCTCTGGTACTTTTGCTGCTCTAGACATGGACTCAGCCATCTCTCCATGAAGGCCTGTTTTTATTTTTTGTTTTTAGTGGGAAGTGGTGTTTTAAAACCATAATCTGGGCACTGAGCGTGTTCATTGCTACTGGGGTGTTCATTGTTTTTAGGCCTTCCCAGTGGCCAGTACTGTACGTACATGCGTACAAACATGTGTCTATGTATGTGTCATATACAGAGGGTGCCACAAAATGTAGACACATTTTAAGAAAGGAAAAAACTATGAGAATTGTAATACTCAATATATACCAATAACAAGCGATGAATACAAGTCACGTTTGACTTCTGCAATTACAAGAGGTGCTCAGAGTAGTTCCCATCAGTGTCCAGACACTTCTGATGATGGCGAACTACTGCTTGAGCAACGCTGACCAAAGTGTCCACTTGGATACTTTTTTTTTTGGCACCCTCAGTATATGCATTATATAAACATAGATACATACACTCTAGATACATGACTATATATATATATATATATATATATATATATATATATATATATATAGAGAGAGAGAGAGAGAGAGAGAGAGAGAGAGAGAGAGAAAATACTTCATAAGTTTGTATTGACACGGCCATTTCAAATTCAGCACCACAGGATTTTTACTTCACCTCTTCCATATGACCAATATCTTCTTTGTTCCACAACAAGAATTCTGATACTCAAAGATACAGAAGTGAAATAATGAGAATATCCCGTAATTACCATTTGCTTTATCTCCCATTGCACACACAACAGCTTCCAAATGACAGATAACTTAGTAACTCTACCACCACCAATATGGTTTCTAAAAACAGTTCAGATTTGGTTTGCATCTGCTTTCCCCATTCTTGTTTCACTTTTAAAGTCGTTGTCCTGTTTCTACTTGGTCAGAACATAGAGCCCTGTTACACTCCCTGCTGCTTCCCTTTGACCCTCATTGACTTTTGTTTAAAGTAGCTGCATATTTAATGTTCACCCGCAATCCTATGTCAGTGTCAGTGTCGCTTGTCATTTTGGTTGTCTGAAGCTTGTTCTCTAATAGTCCCCACAAGAAGGGCTCATGTGAACAATGTTCTCTGAGTTCTGACATGGAGATAATAATTTGTTCTTATAAAGTCAGTTTTGTTGGATACAAAATCCTTGGGGGACTTTCTTTTCCTCCCTGCCTCCCTCCCTTCCTTCCTTCTTTCTTTCCTGTCTCTCTCCCTCCTTTCTTTCTCTTTCTTTCATTTCTGATTATCTTAAATATGTTTTTCTTCTAACATAGAACATAATACATTGCTAATGAAAAGTCTGATTATCTACTTTTTCCATTATAAATTACTTGCTTATTTTGGCTAGATGCCCAAAAAACTTTTTTCTTTCTTTTTCTTAAGTCTAATAATTTTTCTAGACTATGTCTTGGTATTGGTCAGTCTGTGTCAATATTCTCAGTTATGGGGTGTACTCTTTCCATCTGTAGTTTCAAATCTTTTTTTTTTTTTTTTACTTTCAGGAAAAGTTATGTTAAATTATAAGTTTTAGAATTTTTTGGGTTCCCTTTTTTTGCATTTCTTCTTCGGAAACTCCTATTCCCGGTACATTAGATTTCCATAGCGTATTTTTAATATCTGTCTCTTCCTCTTGGATATTTTTACTTTTTTCTTCATTTTTTTCTCCTAAAAAAAAATATGATGATTTACTACCTGGAATGAGAATGGAACCCATAATAGGATTGCCATCAAATACATAGATACAGATAGACATATAGACATATAAGTACATAGATATAGATATAGATATATAGATACATCAGCTTTACTAAGATACAATTCACATACCATAAAATTCATCCTTTCAAAGTGTATGATTCAGAGGTTTTTAGTATACTCACAGAGTTTTAAAACCATCCCCGCTATCTAATTTTAGAACATTTTTATCACCCTCACCCCAAAAATAATTCTCCCTATTTCTTTGTTTCTTTTTTATTTAATTTTTTTCTTTTTACTTTCTATTTCTCTTCAGATATTCTTTATTGTGTTTATTACTTTTGTGTTCCATATAGTTTTGCCTTCATTACTAAATTTATGTTGTTTTCTTCTTACATTTCTGATTCCTTCCCAAATTCTGTCACCTCATTTCTAAATTTTTCTAATTCATATCCATGTTCTTTTCCTGTCTTGTATTATTTTCTTAATGTCTTTTAGTTCACTTCTAAACCGCAGGTTACAGTTTTCTTCTGTTTTGTGGGCCTATCCTTCTGATGTGATTTCCTTGTATGAATGTCATTCTGTTCTTTAGTCTCTTTTTCTCCTAAAAACTTTCTATTGGATTTAACTTCAAAGGTTTTCTGTTACTCATTTTTATGTGAAATTAGTTTTTATCAAGGTAAACTTTACATACAATAAAATGCACAGTCAGGATTGTCGAGTTTGATGAGTTTTGACAACTGTATACACCAGGTAACCACCATTGTAAACAAGATTTAGAACACTTCCATCAGCCCAGAAAGTTCCATTGTGTCCCTTTCCTGTCAATCCCACCCCAGAAGCAACCACTTTCTGACCTCCGTCTCTAGAGACAGATTTTGCCTGTTCTAGAACTTCATACCAATGGAATTGTACAATATGTATTTCTTTGTGTCCTGCTTCATCCACTCAGCATGATGTCTGTAAGATTAACTCACGTTGTTGCATGTATAATGCTTTGTTGTTGTTTTTTGTTTCTTTGTTGGTTTTCTTTTTCTTTTTTTAATTAAAGTTTATTGGGGTGACAATTGTTAGTAAAGTTACATAGGTTTCAGGTGTACAATTCTGTAATACATCATCTATATCTCACATTGTGTGTTCACCACCCAGAGTCAGTTCTCCTTCCATCACCATATATTAGATCAATGCTTTGTTTTGTTTGATTTCTGTGTATTCCATTGTATGAATCTACCACAATTTGTTTATCCATTTTTCTGTTGATGGTCATTTGGGTTGCTTCCAGTTTGGGGCTATTATGAATAAGGTTGCTGTGAACATTCTCGCAGAGGTTTCCTTGTGGATGTTTTCATTTCTCTTAGGTAAATACCTAGGAGTGGAAATTATAGGTCATAGGGTTGACATATAATTAGCTTTATAAGAAACTGCAAAAGTTTTCCAAAGTTCTTGTACTATCCTGCACTCCCACTAGCAATGCATGAAAGCTACTGTTAGGTTACAGCTGTGCCAAGGTTCAATGCTGCCTGTCTTTTTTATTCTAGCCATTTTAATGGGTATGGAATGGTACCTCACTGTGGTTATATTTTGCATATCCCGATGACTAATGACTTTTAATGGGCTTGTGGACATTTGTAATACTTCCTTCATGAGGTGTTTGTTTAGTCTTTTGGCCATTTTTTATTAGGTTACAGTTATTATTGACTTTTAGAAGATTTGTCTATAGTTAAGACATGAGTTCTTTGTCAGATGTATATATGGTGAATGCTTTTCCCAATTTGTAGTCTGTCTATTCATTTTCTTAATAGTTTCTTTGATGAGCAGACATTTTGAAATTTTTGAAGCGCAATATGGCCCTTTAAAAAAATGGTTTGTACTTGAGCCCTACCCAAGAAATCTTTGCCTACCGCCATGGCAAAGATATTCTCCTAAGTTTTTTTTGTAGAAGCTCTACATTCTGGGCTTTATTTGTGTCTATGATCCATCTCAGATTTATTTTTGTGTATGAAGTGAGAGGGAGTTAGGGTTCATTTTCCCCTGTACAGATAATTCAGTTGTTCCAGCACCATTTAAAAAAGACTTTCCTTTCCCTATTTAATTGACTTGGTGTCTTGGTCAAAACTGATTTGTCATGTACGTGTGGGTCTATTTCTGAACTTTCTACTCGGATCCTTTGATATATTTGTCTGTCCTCATACCAATACCACACTGTATTCATTACTGTAACTTTATAGTGAGTCTTGAAATTAAGTAGTCTTAAGAATTTTGTTCTTCTTTTTCAAAATTGTTTAGTCCATTCAAGATCCTTTGCATTTCCATATAAATTGTAGAATCAGCTTGTCAATTTTCCTAAGAAAGCCTGTTGGGGTTTTGATAGGGTTTGCATTAATCTGTAAATCAATGGTCATCTTAAAAACATTGAGTCTCCTGATCCATGAACATAATATACCTCTCCGTTTATTTCTCATAGCAATGTTTTGTCATTTTCAGTGTAGCAGTCTTGCACGTCTTTTGACAGATTTATTTCTAGGTATTTGATGTTTTTTGAAGCCATTTGTAAATGGCATTTTAAAATTTCCTTTCCCATTTGTTCATTGTTTGACTTATATTTTAGTAGGATCACTCTGGCTCCTGTACTAAGAATAAAATATCAGCAGTTGAGGGAAAAAGCAGAAGCAGGAATAGCAGTTAGGAGGCTCTTGCAGTAATCTAGGATATGGATGATGTGGCTTGGGAAAGGATGGCAGCAGTGGTGGTGTTGAGAAGGGATTGACTGTAGAACCAATAAGATTTTCTGATGGACTGGATGTCAGTTGCAAAAGAAAGAGAAAAGTCAAGATAACGCCAAGGTTTTAGCCTGACGAGCTGGGAGGGTGGAGTAGACATTAGCTGAGGCAGGAAAAATTGAGTGTAGAGCAGTTTGGTTTGAGGGGAGAGATCAGGGGCTTCCTTTTACCCATGGTACATCTGAGATGATTATCAGAAAACCAATCAGAGAAGTGGAATCACCAGTTATGTGTATGAGACCAGAGTTTGGGGGCGGGGTCTGGGCTGGGATGTGCAGGTGGGGTTGTCAGCATGAGGACTGCGTGAGCTCCCCGAGGGCGTCCGTGTACATAAGGAAGGGAAGAGGCCTGAGACCTGAGACCTGGGTCAACCTAACCACTAAGAACCAGGGGCATGAGAGAGAATCAGCAAAGGGCAGAGAAGCAGCAGCTAGGGGTGGTGTGAGGAAAACCAGGAGAGGATGCTGGGCTAAAGCTAAGGGGGAAGGTGTTTCAGGAGGAGGGAGTGGTCAACCATGTTGAATGATGACTACAGGATAAGAGGGATGAGTCCTGAGAATTGATTTAGCAACAGGGAGTCTCAGGGACTTGACAAAAACATTTCAGATGGGGGCCAGCCGGTGGCTCAGGCGGTTAGAGCTCCATGCTCCTAACGCCGAAGGCTGCCGGTTCGATTCCCACATGGGCCAGTGGGCTCTCAACCACAAGGTTGCCGGTTCAACAACTCAAGTCCCGCAAGGGATGGTGGGCAGCGCCCCCTGCAACTAAGATTGAACACGGCACCTTGAGCTGAGCTGCCGCTGAGCTCCTGGATGCCTCAGTTGGTTGGAGCGCGTCCTCTCAACCACAAGGTTGCCAGTTGGATTCCTCGACTCCCACAAGGGATGGTGGGCTGTGCCCCCTGCAACTAGAAACGGCAACTGGACCTGGAGCTGAGCTGCGCCCTCCACAACTAAGACTGAAAGGACAACAACTTGACTTGGAAAAAGTCCTGGAAGTACACACTGTTCCCCAATACAGTCCTGTTAAAAAACAACAACAACAACATTTTAGTTAGTGTGATGGAGCATAGCCTGACTGGAGGGGATTCAAGAGCACATGAGAGGACAGGAGCTGGAGTCAGCTCACAGAAACAGTTATTTCAAGGGGCTAGTTCTGGCAGAGGGGTTTCTTCAGTTGCTGGAGGAACTCAATACATGGAGCTTACGGTGCATGTTTTCAACAGTGGGGCTGCCCTCAGCTTCTGTCTGAGGGGCTTACGGGCCTCACTAATGAAGTGTGTGCCTGGGAGGGGGGAGCAGGGGAGGGCAGTCTCTGTCCTGACCTGCTAGGAGTTCCTCAGCCTGCCTGGGGTTGGTGACTTCCTTATTCCAGAAGCCACCTGCTAATTATAGACAGTCCTCTGGTTCCCTCACAGCAAGAGCTCAAAACCCACTTCAGGCATCAGCCTTGTAATAGAACTATTTCTGTAGCAGCTTGAGGAGGACTTTCCACGAACCCAGTGGTGGCTGGGTCCCATCTGATTGGGACATCCTGGGTCTGTGTCCTCTGTCCACTGGCAAGCGCGGCTGTGGGAAGAATTACAGTCCTGCTGTCCTGCTCTTATGCCTCAGTTCACATGTGACTGGAAACAGAAGAAGTGATATCGTATGCATGGAAGATGCCTTCTTCAGAAGCTGTTTCTGGGGGCAAGAGAAGTGGGATAGGGGAAACAGAATTAAGAAGAAGAGAGAAATCTCCCAGCTTGTCTGCTGTCAGTATTTTAAGGACATTTTTAAAGAGCTCCTGCACCCTGGCCTCCCTGGGGAGAGAGCTCCCAGACTCCCAGGGCTCTCTGCTGGGGACAGGTCGTCACCACCGCCTCCCATGCCCACCCTCGTGACACCCCCTCGTCCTCCTGCGTCATCTCAGCATTGCAGTAATTAAGGCATCATCCGCATGTCCATTCTGTTGGTTTTGTGCATTTAAAATGTTTTCTGGGGTCTTCTGTGGGTCCCCATTCGTCTCTCCAGGCACCATTCTCCACCTTTATTTGTTACAAAGTCACCTGGGTTTTGAGGGTCTGCCCCAGCCCGCATCTCCCATGAGCCCTGTTGTTTCTATTGGGCAATTTTGTAGGCCTTGGGGATTTTCGGAAGCACACAGTCTGTGTTTGAGCAGAAATCCTGGACTGTCTCTTCAGTGGGAGGCAGAGCCTGGGGGTGGGGGTGGCGCGCCTAGGAGGCCCTTGCTGGGAGGCCCCACAGGTGGGAAGCCTCATTTCCTACTGGATCCAGCAGAAAAGGGCCGCCGTGGGACAGAAATGTGGGCTCAGCACAGCTCATAACACTACACACACCCCTGACCCCCCTACATACTCACATACACCGTGGCAGCCACAGCTCGGGTTCAGGGCATGGCCAGTTCTGGGGAGACCAACTCGAGCTCCCTCACAGACCAGCAGTTACCAAGGCTTCAGAAACAATTGTGGGAGAAAAACTTACAGTTCAGAACTTTTATAATTTACTGTTTTTTTCCTGCACACGGAGAGGAAATTGCCAGCATTCCTTTTCTGGGCAAAGCCCTACCCCGAGGGGCAAAGCTCCCGCAGCACAGCATGGGGACCTCCAGGGCAGGAGGCAGGATCCAAGGAGGGTTCTTGAGCGGGGGCTGCCAGGGGCAAAGGCTGTGCAGACAGAGAAGGTGGAAGGGTCCCCAGAGGGGAGGGACAGTGGGATGACAGATGCTCCTCTGTGCTCCCCGTGCAGCTGGAAGGATTTAGGTCCGACACCCCAACCATGCAGAGTGACCCAGGAACGTGGAACACTGATGGGGGACGCAAAGGGAATGTGCCAGGTGACCAGTGAAGCCCACAGAATCAAAGCTAATTGAGATCATAGGGCTGGAGCTTAGAGAGCAGCTGGCCAAGCCTTTCCTGTGGGGAAACTGAGGCCCAGCGAGGGGCAGCAACTTGTCCAAAGTCACAGAGAAAATTGCAGACAGAACCAGAACTAGGGCATAGTTCTGAGCGTGAACCCGGTAGCCTTCCTGGTCACCCAGGTGGTCAGCGCCTCCTTCTCACCTGTCACTGAAAATCTGACCCCCACCGCTAAGGCCTGAACAGTCCTGAGCGCTTTCATGGGCCCAGCCCTGCCCACATGCAGAGGACACAGAGATGGGTCAGATTTGGTTCATGCCCACAGCGCTCGCTGCTCATACCAAGGGGCTGAACACGCCCAGTGCGAAATTCCGTCCTTTGGCTGGAAATATGAACCATGAACAAATGTGTACGCATTCCAGAAACAAAATGATTGAGCGATGGATTCTGCCTGGGGAAGTCAGGAAGGCCGCCCTGCAGAGGGGGCAGGGAAGCTGGGTTTTGAAGATGGGTGGGAAGTTCCAGGCACAGGGAGCAGCATCACCAAAGCCCAGACTAAGACTAAGAGTGAGAACCAGGAGCTGTTGGCACATTTATCAAGGCTGTTTCGAGCAACATACTTCACTAAATGTTTTGCATATTTAACGACTCAATCCTTCCTCCAACCAGGTGCTCTTATTATGCCTATTTCTCTGACGATTGGTGTGTTAGGAGCACGGTGGGCAATGTATCTGAATGGCCAGTGCAAGGGATGCTGGGACATGGGAATGGCAGGGCTGCTCAGATCACCCCCGCCCTGCATGCCACACAGGTGCAGACATTCCACGGAGACCTGCTGCAGCACATGGAGAAGAACACAAAGCTGGACATGCAGTTCATCAAAGTGAGTCTGGCTGCCCCACCTCGGCCCCCTGCCCATCACAGGCAAACCACCTCTTCCCATTTGATAGATGGGCACATTGAGGTCGGCGCTGGCCCCAGGTTATACGCGTTCCCAGCTGAGCCCCCTGGCTCCTGTCCAGTGTTCTGACCCGTGGGCCAGGTGCCTTGAGCTCTTTGACATGGGGGTCTCCCTCCTCTCTCCACCCCACCCAAGGACAGCCGTCAGCACTATGAGATCGAGTACCGCCACCGAGCCGCCAACCTGGAGAAGTGCATGTCTGATCTGTGGCGCATGGAGCGAAAGCGGGACAAGAATGTGCGGGAGATGAAGGTACAAGGGCTGGGGGCAACACTGGGCTCGGGGGGACCCTCTACCATCCTCCTGAACTCCCCCACCAAGCACCAACCCAGCTCCAGGGCTGTGGCTTGCCCCACCCTCTGAGGTGAGCACAGCTGGAGAGGTCAGCCAGCCCCGTTAGTGGTTGTAGGGACACCCTCAGCTCTGCATCCTGTCCTGTCACTTCCTGCCCTCCCCAGGTGCCTCAGGCCTCCTCCAAAACCCTGGCACCCCTCTCACTTCTCCTACTTCACCCGAGGCCATCAGTCATGCTGCTCCTGAACGTGCAGCAAAGGCGTCAGCCAGCAGCAGCCCCACCATCCTCCCCCTCCCTCCCGCCCAGGCAGAGGTCTGTGCCCCCTGGCTAAGGCCAGCCCTCCTCCTGAGCCCCTCCTCCCCACCCCTGGCCTCTATCCACAAGGCCCCATCCCCCTCCCTGCCTCCTCCTCTGGCTCCTTTAATAAGCTCATCTCTCTTCAAAATCTTCCCTTCCAAGTAGGGATTGTTATTGTTTTTTTTTTAAAGATTTTATTGCGGAAGGGGAATGGGATTTTATTGGGGAAGGGGAACAGTGTGTATTTCCAGGACTTTTTGTTGGGGAACAGTGTGCTTTTCCCAGGACTCTCATCAGTTCCATCCAAATCAAGTTGTTGTCTTTTCGGTCTTAGTTGTGGAGGGCGCAGCTCAGCTCCAAGTGCAGTCGCAGTTGTTAGTTGCAGGGGGTGCAGCCCACCATCCCTTGCAGGAATTGAACCAGCAACCTTGTGGTTGAGAGGATACACTCCAACCAACTGAGCCACCTGTCAGCCCCCAAGTAGGGGGTTGTTAATCAACTCATTGGAACTTTCATCAAACCAACCTCGCTGGGCCCCACCTCTGTGCTGGGCCCTGAGCTGGTTGCTGGGGCAGATGGATGGCTCAGAAGCCAGCCCTGCCTGTGAGAAACACCTGGGCCAGGGGGTCGCAATGCCCAGGCTCATGAGGATAAGGATGCCCAGGAGATGGCAGGCCTGGGAGCTGGGATGGGCCTGGTGCTCAGGGGAGGCTTCTAGGAGGAGGCTGCTGGGTCAGGACGGGCTGGAGCCTTCGGACAGCTGGCACCTGCGGTGGGTGGGATGAGGCACTTACCGCTGCCTCCAGCTAGAAGCCCCTTTTCTCCAGGAGAGCGTGAACCGGCTGCATGCGCAGATGCAGGCCTTCGTGTCGGAGAGTCAGCGGGCCGCTGAACTGGAAGAGAAGCGGCGCTATCGTTTCCTGGCGGAGAAGCACCTGCTACTTTCCAATACCTTCCTACAGTTTTTTGGCCGGGTGAGCTGGGGCCAGGGGATAGCGAATGGAGCTCTTTTAGGGACTGTGCTCTGCCAGCTGGCTGCTCCCAGGATGTTCCTTCCCTTCCACCCCTTTCCCTCTATTGTTTTTATTTACTCTCTCCATCTATTTTTTTGTGTATTCGTTTTTGTGTTTATTCATATCATCAGATATTCATTTATTCGTTCATGATTTGTTTATTCACGTACTCATTCACTAATCCATGCATTTATTCATTCACGTGGGAACTATCTATTTTTCATTCCTGCTTGCATATACTCACCATTCACAAATTCATTAACTTGTAGGTTCAGTTATTGTCTATTAGTTTTATCATATTATTTATATTTTCTATGCTCTTGCTTTGTTCTATCTGCTAGACCAATAGGAAATTTTCATTTCTCGTTGGATTTCTAATGGACTTTGCTTTCTGTATTTAGCTGCCATGTTGTTTAGTGCTGTTGGTTTTTGAGTATTTTACGTTCTCTGTAAATATTGCCATTTATGAACTTAATGTCTCTCATAATCCAGTCTGATGCTTTTAATTCCACTTTGAGATTAATATTGACCTTTCTACTTACTCTTCTCTTGTCTCTTTGTTTTATTTTATTTATTTATTTGTTTATTTATTCACTTATTTATTATTTTTTTTATCTTTTTTAAAATCTCTCGGTTTTAAATGTGTTTTCTGTTACTAAGATATAGCTCAGTTTTTTTATGTTTGACCAGTCTGACAGTCTATGCCTTCTAAAAGAGGAATTCAGTCCATTCCATTTAACCTAACAACTGATATGCCTGTTTTATTCTTTTTGGATAACTTGATTTAACTGTCTTTACTTCGTCATTTCCTTTTTTTTCTCCTATTCTTATTCTTGTCAATTTGGTTGAGTTACGATACATTCCCTTTCCCCCTTTATTAATTTGGAAATTCAACTGTTCTTTCCACCGCTACCTGTGATAATCTAATTTTATGACCCCCCCATAGTCACATGTATTCATCTTTTTTTTTTTTAAATACTAACCACCACCACCCCACTACTCGGTCCATTGCTCCTCCCAGCCCCGTAAGATGAGACCTTGAGAAGGATTGTCCTGCCCTCCCTGGTACTCTGACATGAGGCCTTTGGAAAGGTTTTACTCCTCCCTTCATGCTCCCTGACCCCCACCTCTTGGTTTTGCCAAGAAAATTCAGGACTTTTAGTTCCAAACTCTCACTAGTTATTTCATTGCACCACGGCCCTTCTATTCCACGAACCTTTACTTATATTACATACTTGCCACTGCCCAGTGCACTATCATCCACTAATATTCCACATACATATAATCAGATACACTGCTCACCGCTACTTCCACTCCTTTTTATATCCCACTGTCTTGAGGTTTCTGTCTTAATTGATTACTGTGGCTAGAGAACTTTCAAGAGTATTTTCTACAGATACACCGCCTGAATCCTTGCATATCTGCAAATGTCTTGCTTTTACCCTGACCCGTGAGTGGCATACAAGCTGACTGCAGGACTCCAGAGTCACAGGCCTTTTTTCTTACGGTCCAAGATGATGTTCTCCTGTTTCTATGCTCCGTGTTATAGGTGCTAAGTTGGGTCCTGATCTGTCTCCTTTCCTTGTAAGTAACTGGCTCTTTCTCTGTGGATGCTTGGAGATTTTCTTTGGGTCCTTGGGACTCGGGAACTGGTCCATGTACCACCTAAGCGAGTGCGTCGGTGCCATTTCAGTCTGCAGGCTCACGTCTTCCTTCATAGCAGGAGAGCTGTTTCCTCTTCTGTTTCTTCAATTATTATTATGCCTCTGCCATCCTTTTTCTCATTCTGGAACTCCAGTCATTTGGGCCTCCACATCTATGACCAGGTCTATTTCACTTATTTTTGCTCCGTATTTTGAGATATTTCTCCCTTGACTTGTCAGGCCACCAACTCTGTTCTCAATGGAACTGTTTTCTCTTTTAGCTCATCTGTTCAATTTTAAATCTTAAAATTGTGCTCTGTCTGCTGTAAGAAGGTCTTTGTTATGCAGCAAGTGCTCAAGTGAAGTTCTTGTTACCCCCTTCTCCCAGCTGCCTGGGTGGTCTGCTGGGCTCTCCTCCCTGACCACTGGGTCCTCTTAGATGCCCTGTTTTATTCCTACGCCTCCTCGTGGTCCTGTCGTTTCTCTGGGCTGAGTTGAACTGCAAGGACCCAGGCGGTGGTGCTGGCAAATGTGGCGGTGGGGGAGTGGAGCAATCTCGACCCCAGTGGGACCTCATTCTGCCTCAGGTCTTCCTGTTGCAAGCATGAGCTCTTGCTAGCCTCAGAGATAGAGATTAATGTAGTCTACTCAAGTGGGGAACCACTGCCGACAGTGCTGCTAGGGAAGGTTGTGCAGGTTGTGCACTGCACAATCATGCCTGGTTCAGAGGAAGGGCTGGGCTCTGCTTTCCAAGCTGAACATGCTGGTGCAGACTGTGTTTGCCTGGAGAAAGGAGCACCTTTTTCTTTGCATAAAGAGGTCATCCTCTCACCAGGCTCTGTCCATCCAGAGGGGACATCTGTCTCTAAATTACAAAGAGGTACCTTGTTCGTTAGCAGCAGCCCAGTGGACCCCTGGAACTCAGGAAAGCCAGCAGCCCCTCCCAGGATACACTCAGGAAGGACACTCGGCATTGCCTCCGTGGGCTGTGCCACTCTGGCCCCCGAGTCCTAGTCCTTGCTTGGCCTTTCAGCTGCCAGTCCTCAGGTCCCTGCCAGCCCAGCAGCGGTCAAACTCGTGTCCTGCTCTCTTCTGTAAAGGTCTAACAGGGGCCAAAGCCTCATAATTGCCCTCCTGGCATGTGGAGTTGCCTGCCTGCCTGGCTGCCTGGCCTGGCCTAGCTGTTGACCCCTCCAGAAAGAGGGCTGATGGGATCTGCAGCACGAGGTGCCAGGGACATTGGGACACCATCTTCCCACCATTCCCTCATACGCATAAATTGACGACTTTGTCCCTGCATTTTTCCAATGGCAATCGTTCATTCATTCACTAATTTAACAAATACGTTTGGAGCCCATATGATGTGCCACACTCTGGCTCTCTTTTGCACCTGAGAGAGTGCACAGGTCCCTGACCCACCCAGCCAGCCAGCCTCTCCTCCCTGATGCCACAAACATGGGCTCCTCTGCCCCTCCCCCGCCACATTGCACTTTCCATTACTTCCAATTTCTTTGTTTTCTTATTTAGTGTTCGTTCTGATTTCTTTGTATTCCTGTTCAGTTTCCCAACCACTGAACTCTGGCTGCAAATTCTAGCAAGTGATTTCATTTCTCTGAGCCTCAAGGTTGATGCAGTGATGGCACCTGGAATCCTGTCCTCCTGGCCCTGTGTTCATCCCTTCAAAGATGAAAACCAAAGCCACCATTCAGGAGGTCCCTCTGCTTGCAGTCAGCTGCCCCTAACGGCCAGCAGCAGACTCCTGCCTCCCCACCTCAGGGTCCTTACACCTGCCAGGCCCCTCCCTGAGTCTCAGCATCTGAACCCAGGGGCCCCTGGTGCTGAGCAGAGGTGGGAGGCACAGCTGGATCCCATGGCTGACCTCTGGGTCCAGCTGACTTTCTCCCACTGTCACCACTACACCCAGCCCCAGGCCCGTTCTTTCCCAGAGTGATCCTCTAAGGATCTTATTCTTCTAAACAGTTTTATTGAGATATAATTCACACGCCATGCAAGTCACCCATTTAAAGTGTACAATTCCATGGTTTTTAGTATTAATATAGTCAGCGTTGTGCATCCATTGCTAGGATCAAGCTTAGCACATGTTCATTTCCCCTAAAAAAACACTACCTGTTAACAGTCATTCTCCAAACCTCCCATCCCTACCCCTGCCCTAGGCAACCATTAATCTACTTTCTGTCTCTGTAAGACTTGCCGCTTCTGGACAGTTCATATAAATGGCATCATACAATATGTGGCCCTGGGTCACTGGCTTCTTTCACTGAGCATCACAGTTCACCCATGTTGTAGCGTGTGTCAGTACATCACTCCTTTTTATTGCCGAATAGTATTCCATTGTCTGGATAGACCACATTTTCTTTATCCGTTCATTAATAGATGGTCACCTGGGTTGTTTCTACTTTTTGGCTATATGAATAATGTTGCTACGGCCATCTGTGTAGTAGAACTGAGTTTTTGTGTGGACGTGTTTTCATTCCTCATGGGTACATAGGAACGGGGTTGCTGGGTCATATGGTAACTCTGTTTAACTGTTTGAGGAACTTCCAGACTCTTCCACAGTGGCTGCCCCATGTTACATTCCCTCTAGCGGTGTGAGGGCTCTAATTTCTCTGCCTCCTTGTCAGCACTTGCTATTTTCATCTGGTTGATTACTGTCACCCTAGTGGGTGTGAAGTGGTATCTTGTTGTTTTGATTTGCATTTGCCTGACGGCTAATGATGCTGAAGTCTTTTCATGTGTTTATTGGCTGTTTCTGTATCTTCTTTGGAAGCAACTCCTTTCTGCCTATATCCTCAACTGTTAACCTCCAACATTAAGAGGAGAGCTGACCCTCCATTGGCTGCGTCTTGCTGGGTGAACTCCCCTCAAGAGAGCGCCGTGCATTGAATGCGCCAGACTTCCTCTAAGTATGGGGGAGAGGTAGCCTGTTGTCTGACCCAGCTGGACTTTAGGACATACAAGATCTAACTCCTAAGATAGTTAAGCACACATATTTACCTGTTACTATATCTATAAACAGAATGCACAAGATTTAGAAGAAGATTTAAAGAACTGTAACTGCCTGGCATCATAAGGTGTCCTCATCGTCTCCATGATCAGTGCCTGCTTCGTCCAAATCTAGTCAGTAACACGCCTTTCTGCCTCACCCTTAGCTTCTCAGGGTTTGTTGCATTTGTTCAAGTATCTCTCCAGGATACATTTCTAGAAATGGAACTGGTGAGTCCAAGAATATAGGATTGGTTGTACCAGTTTACACTTCCACCAGCAATGTCTGAGAGTCCCTGTTCTGTTTCCTTGACAACAGTGTGAGCAGAAATTTGGATCTTTGCTAATCAGAAAGGTAAAAATGGCATCTCACTGTCATTTTACTTGATACTTGTCTTATAAGTGATATTGACATCTTTTCATGTTTCAGAGACATTTCATTTCCTTTACTGTGACATGTCAGTATCTTTTCCTCCATGTTTCTTATTAATTTGTAGGAGCTCTTTATATGTTCCTGAAACCAGCCCTTTCTTGGCAAATATTTTCCCTCTTTGCCATTTATCATTTGACTTTGTTTATTGTAGGTTTTGCCATATTAAAAAATTATTTTTATTTAGTGAAATCTATCAGCCTTTTCTTTTATAGCTTCTGGGGTTTGTATCATAGTTAGAATGGCTTTTCCACTCCATAAATGTTTTGAAAATTCTCCCGTGGTCTCCTTTACGGTTTGAAAACCTTATGGTGTTTCTTCCCAACCACTGGCTCCTGCCTGGGGGCAGGGCTGAGGGAAAACAGAGAAGCTGAGTGTTGTGCAGGCCGCCTCGGTGCTGTGGCCTTTACTCCTAGAACCCCTTCGTACCTGGCAGTCGCTCTGCACTGAATGTTCCCAAACTGGACCAAAACCCTTTTAAAAATACTGTATGCAGAACGTAATGGTCTCGCTCTGCTTACTGCCTCCAAAACAAGCTCACAAAGATCTGTGGCGTTTTGTCATTGTGCTGTTTTGCTAATTATTTATGCAAGGCGAGGGAAGGATGTCCACCTAGTGACCAAGTGGACAAGAGGCTCTGAGCCATTCTGTTCTGCTGCCTGAGCTCACTATGTGGTTCTCGGCAGCTGGGCCAGGGAGAAGGGAGAAATCATTGAAAGGTGCAGTCACAGGAGGCTTCCACTCCACTGCTTACCGGATGCGAGACCTTGAGCCAGTCATTAATGGCTCTGACCCTCAGCACCTATAAAATGGAGATCATAATTGCACCTATTGCACCTACCTCCCAAGGCTGTTGTGAAACTCAAGTAAGATAATGCAAATAAAGCCTTTAACACTGGGCCTGGCACACAGTAAATACTCAACAAAGGGAAGCTTTTATTATTACTAAGGTGAGAGTCTTGAGTTTGGCCTTCGGGGAGATGTTTGAATAGTTAAGGGAGAGCCCTTTATAACTGGAGAGTACAGTGTTTTGATTGTACATGGGATTTAATTTATTGAGGTGACGAGTGACAACACGGAGAGGTTAATACCACTGAAACAAGTTTTATTACACATCACAGTTCCCAAGAGAAGGGTCACGTCGTGCCACACAGGGCCACCTGGGGAAGCACCAGATGCTAGTCAACAGGCAGAAGGGGTGAAGGGAAAGTGTGGCGCAGACCTTTATTCTGGTTTCCGCAGAAGGAATGAGCAAAGCAAGGTAGGCGAGTTTAAGCAAGTCTAGGACTGGCTGGTTTGCATCATTTCAATGAGCTCTGTCTGGGCTGTAGGGGTGGTGTTTATTGTCTGGTACCTGGCTCTGGTGTGATTTAGGGCAGGAGAAATATTGGCTTGATTGGCTTGTTTGGTGTGGGTTAAAGGAAGTGGTTGGGGATATGGGTTTGGATTGGTTGGTTTGCATACAAAAGGCGTGCTCAGGGGCAAACTGTTTACTATCACTGGGAATTATTTAGGCCTGGGAGGGGCAGTGTCTCCAGGAATAGCAAGACTCCAGGATGTCAAAGCACCATAAAAAACACAAAATTAAACACATGAATAATACACACTGCAGGTCCACCATTGAAAGCCCTCCCACCTCCGAGTTGTTATGGACCGTATGGCCAGCTGCTGAATTTCCTGTCCCTGAAAGTATTCAAGCAGAATTAGATGCCCATGTGTTGGGCATACTAGAAAAGGGATGTATATGTAGATTACAGGGATGCACTGCGAAAACTGTATTTGAAAGCCCTCTTTTAGAGCACTCTTCAAACTTATTTAAACAGAAAATGTATTTATTACATGAGTTACTGGGAAGTTCAAGGGTTTCAGGTGTGGCAGGATCCAGGAGCAGACAAGATGTCATTGGAAATTTGCCATTCTCTGTTGCTTAGTTGTAGTTTCCTGTGTTGGCTTCACTACACCTATTTAGCAAACCCCATGAGGTGAAAGAATATATTTTTCCAGATTGTTCCAGGGTGAGTACTGGGATTGGATTCTTTGGTCACAGTTTTTGGGTAAGTGCCATCCCTGAGTCCATCACTGTAGTCAGGAGGATGGAGCAATCTGAGTGGCCAGCCTGGGTTCTACTCCTACCCCTGTATGGGGCAGTGGGAGAACTCTGCCCAAAGCACAGAGAGGGGGCAGGGGAAGCTCCTCAGAGAGAAAGGAGGGAACTTTGACAAAAGAGGGGGATGGTTGGACGTTGGATGGTGGGGGAACCCAAAGTGACAACACCATGTTCTTTAGCTCCTAACAGCTAGAAAATCCTTCCTTTCATCCTCAGCTTGCAGGGCCCAAGTCCCCAGGCCTAGGGTTCCCACTTTTGAGTTCCCAGGATTCTGAGGGCTGCTCAGATCTGGCTGACTCCTGTGTCCCCACCCCGCCAGGCTCGGGGGGTGCTCCAGAACCGTGTGCTGCTGTGGAAGGAGCAGTCGGAGGCCAGCCGCAGCCCGTCGCGCGCCCATTCCCCTGGCCTGCTGGGCCCTGTGCTGGGGCCGCCCTACCCCTCGGGCCGCCTGACGCCCACCCGCTTGGACATGGTGAGGCCTTGGGCGCCCCCGCCGCTATTCGCGCCGCCACTCGCGCCCCCGCCGCTATTCGCGCCGCCACTCGCGCCCCCACCGCTTTCCGCGCCCCTGTTGCCCCCGGCAGCCCCCGCGGGGCCCTGGGGCCTGAGGCCCTCCGCCTGGAGCCTCCTCCCACCCAGGGCTCCGATCTACGCAGCAGCCCCCAGCTGGCCCTTCCGCCCCGGCGCGGCCTCGGCGCCCCCTTGGTGGCTGGGCCGCAGGCCCTTGAACCCTTACGCCGACGGCTGGGACTGGGGGTGGGGGCTGGACTAGGGCGCCTCGGCCCCGCCCCTCCCCGCCCCACCCTCCCCTGCCCATCTCCCCTCGCAGCCCCAGAGGCCTCTGGGAGAGTTCAGCTCCCCACGCAGCCGGCATGGCTCCGGCTCCTACGGCCCGGAGCCCACCGAGGCGAGGTCCGCGTCCCAGCTGGAGCCAGACCGCCGGTCCCTGCCCCGGACGCCGTCTGCCTGTGAGTGTCGCCGGCGCTCGGAGCGCAGAGGGAGGGCCGGGGACACAGGGTGGGGACCAGGGGTTCGGGAAAAGGAACGGAGGTTGCGCTGCAGCGGGAGGGATCAAGGGTAGACGCGAGGGAGAACTTCCCACCAACATGCCGCTGCGCTCTCCCGCCCCTGCAGCCTCACTCTACACCAGCACCCAGCGCTCGCGCTCCAACTCCTTCGGCGAGCGCCCGGGCGGCTCGGGCAGCGGGGGCAGCGGCAGCGGGGGCATCAGGAGGGTCCGCGCCCTCGTCTCCCACTCGGAGGGCGCCAACCACACGCTGCTGCGCTTCTCGGCCGGAGACGTCGTGGAGGTGCTGGTGCCGGAGGCCCAGAACGGCTGGCTCTATGGCAAGCTGGAGGGCTCCTCCACGTGAGTGGGAGCCCCGGGGCGTGGGGTGGGTTGGAAAGAGGACCCCGGGAGTCCAGAACTCCACCTCCGACTGAGACTTCCCTGAGGGAGGCTTCTTCTGCCTCCCTCATCCATTCAGTGGGAGTAGGAAGAGCCTTCTTACCGAGGTCGGGGTTTCGGCCTTTGAGGGGGTGGTAGAGGATGGGGAATGGGAAAGCTCTCTCACACGGTTACGGAAAGCTTACTGCTCGGGTACCTGCTGGGCACCTGACACTGTGAGGGAGGGGCAGCTTCCCCTCTGTACCCTGAGAGTCAACCAGAGCTCTGATGGAGGGATGGATGGGGTGGGCCTCCGCAGGCTGGCACCGAGGCGGTGCTGGGAGCTTGCAGGCCAAGTGTGCTCTCCCCCTCACACTCATGCACAATGGGAATCCTTAAAGAACCTAAACCGGGGCTGCTTCTGACACCACAAGTGGAAGGGGGGATGGGGAAGTACATTGTGGTCACCAGCAAGCCTGGAGGAGAGCAAGGGCTGGCAGACAAAAGGGAAGTGTGCAGGGATCACTCTTTCTGCTGGGGAAAGGGGGAAGGTGGGAGGTTGCTGGAGCCAGGCAGTGCCCCCCACAGGGCTTTATAGGCAGACTTATGTGACCCCTCCCACTCCTGCTGAGGGAGGAGGAATGAAGGAAGACAGGGATGAATCGAGGCATGAATGAATGAATGCATGGATGGAGGAATCAGTACATGCGAGGGTGGCATACGGGTTAGGGGATGGTGGACAGAAGGGATTGTCCTGTGGGCAGGTAGATGCAGCCGTGTGAGCAGATAGGTAAGGGGTGGATCAGTGGGGATCGAATGGGTGGTTGGGGGCACGGGAGGAGGCATATGGGGTACATGCATTGGCTGATGGTGATTGGAGAGGTATGTGAATGGGTTGATAGGTGGCAGGGCAGGCAGGTGGGCAAGTGGTGATGGATGGATTAGTGGATACACAGTAAATTCGTGATCCATGGCTGGTTGCCCACATGGGTCAGGGATGAGTGAGTGGACGAACACATGGGTGATGCTGGACAGGATGTTGCAGTTAGGCACAGAGGTCTATGGGCAGATGGGTGGATGGCAGGTGACCACACGGAGCAGGAATGGAAGGATGGGCCAGTGGGAGACAGATGACTAAGCACACGAATGGCAGAAACACCTGCTTTGCAGACCCATGTCAGAGGGCAGCAGGGTGTCACCCCGAAAGTCCCTGCAACAGGTGTACCAAACTTCCTGGGTACCTGATGATAAAACCTTCTAACTGGTGCTCTCAAACCACATTCCTCGGACGTGATTATTCTTTCTATGACTCACAGGTTAGGGAAAATGATGGCAAGTTTTACCATCAGTAGGCACTTTATGGTGAAAGCAGAAGTAAAATGTACTGCAATGGTTTGATTCTGTCAGTTTGAGTTGAAATGACCTCCAGTTAGTTCTACCTTTATGTGAGAATGTTGTTGATTGGGTTTTGGTGACTTTTTGGAGGACATTTTCCTAGATGTTCTGAAAGAATCTGATGGATTCTGTGGAGTCTGAAAAGGTTAAGAAACGTCGGTCATAGTGCCTCTCCCTCAACTCTGGCTGCTCTGAAGGTGCAGTAATGAGCCTCTGGCCAGGCAGACTCCATGAGCAGGTGCCTGGGGTCCCCCGAACCAGAGGGCAGCAGCTGGGCTGAGAAGGAAAGAGCACAGGATTGGGAGTCAGGCACCCAGGGCTCAGGTGCCCCTTCCTCTGGACTCCTGCAGTTGCCTGTGATGTCCCCTCCCCCGTCCCCTTCACTGTCACCCTTCTAAACATCTCTTCAGGTGTCTGTCTCTCTGCCAGGCTGGGCCTTGCTCTCAGGGCCCTCATGCGGTGGGTGCTCAGTGAGCAGGAAATGAAGCGGTCACCGGTCACCGTAGGTCCCTGGACACACTGCTTTCCTGCTCGGACTTCCAGTTCCTCCTCTTAGGTGCCCCCGCCCCTGGTGGGACATGAGGCTGGACCGGTGGCCTTGAATGCCACGACCTCCTCAAGGGATTAAATGAGTTACTCTCTGCAAAGCCCCTGGAGCGAGGCCCGCAGCAGCAGGGCCAGTGCTGTGTGCTTCTCTTAGACGTGGTGTTTGGGCCTCACTGTTGTTGAGCCTTTTGCTTATGGGACTGTCTGCTTCCGCCCCGCAGGAGTGGCTGGTTCCCCGAGGCCTATGTGAAGCCATTGGAAGTGCCCATGAACCCCATGAACGCCTTGAACCCCATGACCTCCATGAACCCCATGAACGCCTTGAACCCCATGAACTCCATGAACGCCTTGAGCCCTGTGACCTCCATGAACCCCATGAATGCCTTGAACCCCGTGACCTCCATGAACCCCTTGACCCCGGTGACCTCCATGAACCCCATGAGCCCTATGAATGAGCTACCTTCCAGGTACCTGAGTGGTCAGACGTGGAGTAGGGGTGGGGACTCCAGTGGGGGTGGCCCCGCCCGCTAGGGGGTGTATCTGTGAGTTGCAGTCCTGAGTGGACCCAGCCCCCTCAGCCTCTGGACAAGGGCGCCCCATCTCTCTACCATGAAGGTCATGGTGTCCAGCCCTCTGCCTCCTCTCAGGACTGCCTTCAGGCCAGCAGGCTCCTCTCACACGGTGCAGGGGCCCAGCAGATGGGGCTGATGCAGCAGGACCTGACTCCTGGACCCCTTCCCTCCTCTCCTTCCTCTGGATTCAGGTCCTACCCGCTCCGGGGCAGCCATAGCCTGGATGACCTCCTGGACCGGCCAGGCAACTCCACAGCGTCCTCAGAGTACTGGGACGGCCAGTCCCGCTCCCGCACCCAGAGCCGGGTCCCAAGCCGCGCCCCCAGCCCCACACCTGCCCCCTTGCCTGGCAGCCGCCGAGGCAGCATGGGCAGCGTGGGCGTGGCCAGTGAGGCCAAGGTGAGCCCCTCCCCCAGTCTGTCCTCAACCCTGGGCTTGTCCAGGGACAGGGACCAGAGGCCAGGTAACCCTCTCTGCTTTGCCACTGAGTCTAGCAGTGGGCCCTCCCACCCCAGCCTCACTCTGCCCATCTGTGCAGGGAGGGGAGGGATGGGCCTCTGAGTCTGGGGCAGCAGGTGAGGGAAGCATTTGTCTCAGGGACGGGAGCCTAGGTGTCCTGCTGGGAGCACTGGAAAAGGCCTGTTCTCCCTGCCTCCCTAGGGGAGGCCAGACCAAGGTCCTGGGTCAGAGCCTGGGGGGAACCTTCCCACGTGGTCCCCGCCATCTTATCTTGGGGGGCGATGTTTAGCCCTGGAGATGGTCTCTGGCCCAGAGGCTTCTCAGGTCTGAAACCTGCAGAATTCTGGGCTTCAGAATACCGGGGCTGCGTTTCCCAGAAGCCTAGCCCGGCAGTGGCTTCTGGGCCAGTTCTCTACCCTTCTAGAAGCGGGAGAGGGAAGGACAGGGGCTTTCTTGCTCTTTTGCCCCGAAACTTAACCCTTCCTCCACCCCCACTGCAGAAACTTATGTCCTGGGAGCAGCACCCCCCAGAACTCTTCCCTCGGTGAGTCCTTGAGCAGGGGTCAGAGGGGACCGGGCTCAGTGGAGGGCTGTGGGGCGAGACAAGATAGGGGTGAGTGGAGGGGACCGGATAGGGGCAGGAGGTAGGGGTGGATACCTGGCTCAGGTGTCCAGTGCCTTCCCTGGACCCACAGACAGCTGACGACCTGGGTCCCTCTCACCCCAACCTCTCTCCCCACAGGGGCACAAACCCCTTTGCCACCGTAAAGCTGCGTCCCACTGTCACCAATGACCGCTCAGCGCCCCTTATCCGCTGAGGCGCCTTCCTCCATCGGGGGTCTGAGGTCGCCACCCCACCTGTCCAGGGTCTGCCCAGAGATGGCGGCAGCAGAAGCAGCAGCAGTGGATCCAAGAAGCCAGGGCCCTGATGCTGGGGGTGGCTGCCCTTCCCCAAACTGCACCCCCAGACTGAGAAGCTCCAAGGGCACTGGTCTGGGGTCTGGGACCTTCAAACTAAAGCAGGCGGAATTGGGGGACGGAACCATTTCTTCCCCTCCAGGGGCCCCAGGACTCTCCCTGGGGGGCCTACCTCATGCCCCCAACCTCTTTCCCCCTTCTCCAACCCAGTGGGGAGGAGCCCCTTACCCCCTCCTCTGCCCCGCACATGTCCCCATTTAACTTTTGTACACAGTGAGAAATAAAGCAAGTGGACATGGCAGCAGGACTGGGGGTGTCTGATTTGGGGGTCCGGGCAGGAGTTGGGGTAGAGACCTCCCACTAGAGAACGGAGTCCAGGAGGTCCTGAAGACCAATGGTAGTTGCTTGGGAGGCCTCCCTCACTCCCAGCCCCTCACATCCGTCTTTTTAAGCAAGTCTTTTTTTTTTTTTAAGTTTGCTGTAACACAGTACGCTGTTATACCACCATAGCCTCATATGTTTCGCGCTTACTGTGTCTTTTGGGGTTTTTTTTTTAAAGATTTTATTGGGGAAGGGGAACAGGACTTTATTGAGGAACAGTGTGTACTTCCAGGACTTTTCCAAGTCAAGTTGTTGTCCTTTCAATCTTAGTTGTGGAGGGCGCAACTCAGCTCCAGGTCCAGTTGCTGTTGCTAGTTGCAGGGGGCGCAGCCCACCATCCCTTGCGGGAGTCGAACTGGCAACCTGTGGTTGAGAGCCCGCGCTCCAACCAACTGAGCCATCCAGGAGCTCAGCGGCAGCTCATTTACTTCATTCTAGTTTAGGAGGGCGCAGCTCGCTGGCCCATGTGGGAATTGAACCAGCAGCCCCGTTGCCCAGAGCTCGCGCTCTAACCAACTGAGCCACCTGTCTGCCCTAAGCAAGTCTTTAGGTCTGTCCTAAAGCCCTCGAGCTCTAGCTCCAGCCCTAATTTCTGCTGTGGGTTACCCAGGAAATAGTTGCCTCTCCAGAGCAGGAGGGGTGGCAGTGGCCAAGATCCAGGACCACCAGCAAGTCACCCTCTGGAGGCCTGAGACACAGCACCCTTTGTTCTGCCCTTTCCCACCCCCTCAGTCCCAGGCTCTCCTCCTGGATTAGCTTTATCCAGGGAAAAGCCACAGAGGCCCCTCCTGGAATGTGGCCTGGGGGTGGGGAGCAGGCAAGGAATTCAGGTGATTAGGAGTGGTGGGGGTCTCTCCCAGGCAGGGCTCTGCCCCCAGGACCACTAGGACCCCCAAGGCAGAGCTCTCTGTGTCCTCTGCCTACCTGGGGCTCTAGGAGGTAGCGGGACCTCCTTATCTGTGTAGCTCAACCTGGGCAGGCCTGGGACAGGGGGCCCCAAGATTGGACTCTGCCCTGTCCCTTCTCCTCTCCCAGGCTAAAGCCTCTTAGAGGAGGTAGGGGTGGGGGAGTACTCTAAGCCCGGGCTTGGGGTAGCTAGCTGTGGAGCTGTAGGGGTGAAGGCCGGGCCAGCTGCTGATCTGCCATCAATAAACGCCTTCAGCTGTGCCCCCCTCCATCTGGCTAGGCTTCACGGAGGGGCCAGTGGGGTGGCCCCTCCCTGCAGGCCTCAGATGTGAGGCTAGACACCCAAACCCGCTGGACAGCTCTGGTGAGTATGGGGCGAGGGCTACCAGGGACCACCCTCTTGTCCCATAACGAGAGGACGAAAGGCAGGAAAAGCCAGAACCTGGTCCTGGTGGGGGAGGGGCAGAGTCCCAGAGACCCACAGGTCCTTGGCATTGTCTGACGCTGAGGGAGACCCCAGGTGTGGAGGGGCTCCCTGTGGGGCAGGGGTTCGGTCCTGTCTCTGAGGCCCACCCTCTTCATCTGTTCTGGGGGTACATGGGGATGCTGTGTGAACCCCAGGTCCAAGCTCCAGGAGTGTGAGAGGCTTCAGAGCCAGTGTCTGCATATTAGGGGTTGGGAGGCTGCTAGGGGTTTGCAGGGCAGAATGTCTCTTTCCTGTTGCCCCCTCAAAGATCCCCATCTGTACAGTGGGAGCCAGAGCTCCAACCGCCACCCCAAGATTCTCTGCTGGCCTGGGGTGATCACTCATCTTACAGGTGCAGAAACTGAGGCTCAGCGAGGTTGGGGACCTGTCCAACTCACAGGGGAAATCCACGGCCAAGCTGGGATGAACTGGAATTCAGCTTCCATGGCTTCTGAGACAAGGCTAATGTTCTGCTATGTCTTTTTGTTTTTTCCCCATAATGTTCTAATGACAGTAGTCTCTCTGGATCATAGAGGAAAATTAGGAACACACCACAAGGCCAAGGAGGAACATAAACTACCCGTTTGCTGCTAGTGCCTGTCCCTCACTTTGTTCCTTTGTCCTGATGTAACTGGAGGGCATACCGAGCTGGGGCTGGGGCTGGTGCTGCCTGCACCGCTCAGCCAATAGACCCACACAGGAGTGGGTCATAGAATAAGCGTTTATTATCAGAGCACCGGTGGTCTGAGAAGGCAGCGGGTTAACACCTCCAAAACCTGCCTCGCATTATCAGACCGCTGGGGGTATTTAAGGGAAAATCAGGGAACTCTCCCAGAGGCTGCAGGACAGTCCCAGAGATGTATTCTTTCATGATGCCCCCTTCTGTCATCGTATCTCTTGTGGTGCCAGGGATCCAAGAACCGTGGGGGGAGTAACCTGGGGAAAATGCTGAGCAATGGAGTTTGTGACTAGCAAGCATCTACAAGGTGCTGGCCGGGAACCAGGGCAGGGCATCCCGGAGGCATTCTGAGCTCACGCTGCACGGGTGTGATTCACGGCTTAACTAAAAAGTGAAGCCAGCCGGATGGGGGCAGGGTTCCTACTACAGGGGGCCCACTTGGGCCCTACTCCACTGAAACCCTCAAACATGCACACTGGGAACACTAGAGGTCCCCACCCACACACTGGCCGCCCCTCTCCTGCCACCATTAGGTCCTGAGGAGCAAGGAGTGCCCACCCTCCAGAGTGAGCCATCCTGAAGTCAAGACTCAGGTGGGTAGGGATCTACTATACTCCTGTCCTTCTTCACACAGCCCTTGGAGGAGGGGAGGTCCCAGCACGGTTTACCCGCCTGGCCTCATTCCCTGAGCAAGGCTCACGTGAGCAGGCCCGTGCCTTGGTTTTGCCGCTTCATCTTCATCCCCCTTCCTTGTCTGGGCTACAGACACTCGAGCTCACTCTTGTCTCCCCTCCTCCAGCAGAGGCAGTGGTGATGGGCGCTGGTGGTCCCGGGCGGGGCGTGGGCCCCCCAGATGGCGGCTGGGGCTGGGCCGTGCTAGGCGCTTGCTTCGTGGTCACCGGTTTCGCCTATGGCTTCCCCAAGGCCGTGAGCGTCTTCTTCCGCGCACTGATGCGTGACTTCGGTGCCGGCTACAGTGACATGGCCTGGGTGTCCTCCATCATGCTTGCCATGCTCTACGGCACCGGTCAGTGCGCCCTCCCCAGGCCCAGGACTGGGGGTGCGGATTAGGGACCAGGAGACACTCAACCTCCTGAGAATCTCCCGGGGCCCCTTCGGGAGGACACAGAAACCTTTCCTTCCTGTGGGAAGGCTGGCACCAGAGAGAGGGGAGGAGAGGGGAGGAAGGGGGCAGCAGCCGGAAGTGGAGCCCGCACCCAGGTGGCTGCCCCAGAAAGCTTGACCAGTGGCAGGGCCCCCACCATTCCTGCCAAAAGCCCAACACCTGCCTAAGTTACAGGTGGGGAAACTGAGATCTAAATGAGATTATTGTTCCCCCCAGGCTCCAACCACCTGTGGAGATAGGGTTATTACTGGAGTTATCCCGGCTAAACAGCATGAGGGGTGGGGGAGGCTGGGGAGCAAGGCAGCCAAGCCAGGGTTCCAAGCTATGAAGATAAGGCAGTGGGGTCTGACCCTTATGCTCTGGGTTCCCTGTTCTCACGAGGGGTGGGGATGGGGAACTCTGCGCTGGGACAGGTCCCTCCTGAGTCCCCCATAGGGTACTGTCTCCTTGGTTTGTCCCAGCCAAGCTGTGTGACCTTGGCTAGACACCGCCCTCTGGGTTCCTTACACTTGGAACTGGGAGGTGCAAAGCCTGGAGTGTGTCCAACGGAGAGGACTGGGCCAGCCCGAGGGGTGACCCTTCCCTGCCTACAGGCCCGGTGTCCAGCATCCTCGTGAATCGCTTTGGCTGCCGCCCGGTGATGCTAATGGGTGGGCTGTTGGCCTCGGCAGGCATGGTCCTAGCATCCTTTGCCACAAGTCTCCTGGAACTGTACCTGACGGCTGGGGTGCTGACAGGTGAGGGTGCCCACTGCTCTCCGCCCCTGCGGGGCTGTGGGTGGGGATTGGGAGCCCTTGCTGCAAGAACTCCTGTCCTCAGTTTCCCCACAAGAGGCCGTCCTACAAGTCCATCTGCTCAGTTCCCCGGGGTCGCCGGTTCAGGTGGGGCCTCGCCCCTCCCTCCTGTTATGGGGTGGTGGCAGCCTGGGGAGCCCCGCACAGCGCCGCCTCGCCCGCAGGCCTGGGCCTGGCCCTCAACTTCCAGCCGTCGCTCATCATGCTGGGGCTGTACTTTGATCGGCGGCGGCCTCTGGCCAACGGGCTGGCGGCAGCCGGCAGCCCCGTGTTCCTGTCGGCGCTGTCGCCGCTGGGCCAGCAGCTGCTCGAGCGCTTCGGCTGGCGCGGCGGCTTCCTGCTGCTCGGCGGCCTCCTGCTGCATTGCTGCGCGTGCGGCGCGGTCATGCGGCCTCCGCCGGGGCCCGGGCCTCGGCTTCGCCGGGACAGCGCGAGCGACGCCCCGGGAGAGGCGGAGGCGGAGGCGGACCGCGCCGGGCTGAGCCTGCGCGAGGCGCCCCCTGGCGGGCGGCCCCGCCGACGCCTGCTGGACGTGGCCGTGTGCGCCGACCGCGCCTTCGCGGTGTACGCGGTCACCAAGTTCCTGATGGCGTTAGGGCTCTTCGTGCCCGCCATCCTGTTGGTGAACTACGCCAAGGACGCGGGCGTGCCTGACGCCGACGCCGCCTTCCTGCTCTCCATCGTGGGCTTTGTGGACATCGTGGCGCGGCCAGCGTGCGGCGCCCTGGCCGGCCTGGCTCGGCTGCGGCCGCACGTCGCCTACCTCTTCAGCCTGGCTCTGCTGGCCAATGGGCTCACGGACTTGAGCAGCGCGCGCGCGCGCTCCTATGGCGCCCTCGTCGCCTTCTGCGTCGCCTTCGGCCTCTCCTATGGCATGGTGGGCGCGCTGCAGTTCGAGGTGCTCATGGCGGCCGTGGGTGCGCACCGCTTTCCGAGTGCGCTGGGCCTGGTGCTGCTCGTTGAAGCCCTGGCTGTGCTCATCGGACCGCCCTCTGCCGGTGCGCCTGGCAGGAGGAGGGGGGGGCGGTGGAGCGGCCTGGTGCCCCTAAATCCAAGGGAAACTGCCTTCCTGTCCCAGATGGAACAGGAATTAGGGGAAGGGACCCCTCCTCTGACATAGCCTGATGGGGTGGACTCCCCTTCCCATGGCCAATTAGCCCCTCCTCCAAGCTGGTACCACCTGGGTGGGGATGGAAACACCAGGAAAGGTGCCAGGAACAGCCCAACACCGATAGCTGCTGAACGACGGGGTCATTTCCAGCTGTTGGCACAAAGGCCTGTGAAGTGCAAATACTTATTCTCCTTTTGCAGATGGGGAAACTGAGGCACAGAGACACAGTACAAGTTGCAGTCCCAGAATGAGAGCAGGGCCCTGCCCAGTGCTAAATGCCCACACCTTTGAAACACTGTATTGAGTGCTTTAATCTCCCCAGCCTCTAAGGTTGATTGGAATAGGGACAGTGTCTTCAGGGAACCAGCCCTGGGGCCAGGAGCAGAGTTGGAGTTCTCAGTGTGCTCACATGGAGAAAGAGGGGTGCTGGGGTCTTCCCCTGTGCACACTGCCTGCAGGGCACTCTACACTCATCACCTCTTAGGAAATATCCTGATGAGGGTGGTCAGGGAGGGCTTCCTGCAGGCAAGGGCAAGCCTCACAGAAGAGGGCGCAGGGTAAATGTCTGGGGGAAATAAGGCAGGAGTTGGGACCAGAATGGTGGAGTGGGGGACATTAGGGTCTTCCTGGGTTGGGTGATTGCTGAAGCAGCAGGAAGTCTGCCTGTGAGCAGGGAGCTGAGGTCGGTTGTGGGGTGGAGCAATGGCAGAGGGAGGCCACTTTTGCTGGGGCTCCATCTGCACCTGAGATGGGGTGAGCAGCCCATCCTTCCAAGGCTGGGCTAGCTGAGTGCCGTCATCATCTCACCCGACCCCATAGGAACCCCAAAGGCCCTGAACTTGTGTGTGGAAGACCCCCGAGCTCAGCACAGAAAGCCACAAAGCCAGCCCCCCCGCCCCCAGAGGCTCAGAGACCGTCTTACATTTTCATGTTTGACCCTGGGGTGGATCTAATAGGCAGAAGAGGCACATGAGTGATAAGGTGAAGGCCACTACAGGGCTGTGTTGGTGGGATAGGGACCAGGAAGGCAAGTTTGGGGGAGTACTGCTCAGAGGGCTCAGAGGGCCACTTCCCCCAGGCCACAGAAGTGCTGACCGAGGGTCACAGCATTGTGCGGACAGCCACAAGAATGTCCCCGTGAGAATGGGGAGCTCATGAAGAAACCACACTTTAGGGGAAAATATTTGCAGTTTAGAGATTTTCCTGACAGTAAAATGTGCCTGGGATAGAAAAATTGGAAAGTAAAGAGAAGGAAAAAGGAGGGACTGACTCACAAACCCTGCCCCAGCTGTACTGAGCTCAGTGTGGGGTCCGGGGCTTTCTGAGAGGTGCAGGCCTGGGGGTGTGTGGGGAGGGGGCAGTGGGAGAGCTGAGACAGGCCCCTGAGTATTAGGTGGAAAGAGCAAGAGTTAGGGGCCCCCAGAAGAGTGAGGCTGAGCCCAGTACCCCTTCCCCACTCCTACCCCAAATATCCCCAGGTGGGCAGCTCACAGGGCACACGTGTGCTTGGATCTGAGGGTAGAGGGGCTGCCTTGTAAACTGTAAAAAGTGCTGCCTCACCAAAGGCTCCATGTCACTTAAGAAATTGAGATCCAGGGAAGTGAAGTGACATTTTTAAGGTATCAAATAGCAGTGCCTGCATGGGGTTTTGCATCTGTAAAATGGGAATAAAAATTGGGCAAGTGTGTGTGTCACCCATGAGCCCCACCAAATTGAGGGCACCACCCTTTATCTGGGGATGTGGGGTGGGAGGTAAAGGGTGAGGTCCCCCACAGACCCTTACCTCACCCTCCCTCCCACCCCAGGCCGCCTGGTGGACGCACTGAAGACCTACGAGATCATCTTCTACCTGGCTGGCTCTGAGGTGGCCCTGGCCGGGGTCTTCATGGCTGTCGCCACCAACTGTTGCCTGCCTAGCTCTCAGGATGCCCCACCCAGCCCAGGCACCGAGGGTGGAGCCAGTGACACAGAGGACGCTGAGGCCACAGGGGACTCAGAGCCCCTGTCCACGGAGGAGCCTGGTGGTCTGGAGGCCCGGGAGGTGCCGCGCCCTGGGACTGGGCCAGCGGAACCCGACATGGAGGCAGAGCCAGGCCAGGGCTAGACTGAGTCTGTGTAGCTCGGGTACACCAGGCTGGGTGGCCATTGACTCTAGGAACAGGGCTTCCCCTCTCAGAGCCCCGGCTGCCCCAAGAGAGCCTGGCATGGGAGGCTGCTCTGGGGAGGTCACCCCCAGGGGTTCGGGTGGGGACTCTGTCCCTCATCTGCCCAGTGGGCCACGGCTAGGTCCTGTCCCCCCTCAGTCAAGCAGTTGGGCCATGTGAAACAAGTTCATAAAGCTCAGCTGAAAGACAGAAGGTTCTGTTCCTGCACCTCCATTGCGGCTCTGGCTGTAACTGGGTATGGGGGGGGCGGTGTCTGAGAAGCTCTCCCATGGCCCTCAGACCTGGCAGCTACTGGGGAGGAAGTGGCAGAGATGGAGGAAGGGTGGGGAAAGGTGTTCCCAGACTGAGAGGCACTAGGGCTGGGGGTGCACCTGGCACTTAGCTCCTGCCAGCCCAAGCTCTGCCCGCTGGCAGCACCTCCCACTTGAGGGTGGCGCTGCTTGCAGGGAGGGGCCCAGGACCATCTGTGAGAGAGTTTAGGTGCGCAGTGGAGGGCTGGGGCAGAATTCCTGTCCTGAGGCTTGGGCTCCTCTCGCACACGAAGGTTGACAGTAAATGACTCCATCCTGTGGCATCCAGGAGCGTGGGGCCAGCACCTACCCTGTGTCCCTCTCCCAGCTGAGCCCCAAGTCTCTCTAGGAGATAAACTTGGGTATCCTGGGGACTTTGCTCTAGATTCGTGTCCCTGTGGACACCACTGGGACTCTCCGGGCTGCCTGGCACCTGCTTCCCTCGTGGGGAGTCCCAAGGATGTCTCCTCTCTTGCACTTCAACGTTTGACCTCACACTTTGATCCAAGTGCAGGTCTCATCCTGCCTGGGAGGACTCAGGGTTCATTCCCTCTGCACGTATCCTCTTCCCACTGACACCCCTTTCTTTGCCTCCTTCCCTCCAAATCTTGTGTGGTGACCAGGCCCCAGTGAAGGAAGAAGCCTTCCACTGCAGACCCCTGGCAGAGCCTATCCCACGGGAACGCTTCCCTGCTGGCCTCATTTTCCAGCCGGGCCCCAGGGAAGTGTGGGAGCCCCTGCAGATGCCTGGCCCTCACCCTAGAGTAGTGAATACGTCTTCTTTTGCAAACACTCCAAGAGCTCCGACTGTGCCCGGCACTGTGCCAAGCCCTTTACAGATGGTAACTCATCCAATCTTCCTAACCGAATGAGGTAGGTACCATTATTAGTCACACTCAGATAGGGAAACTGAGGCACGGGGAAGCTGGGGAGTAGTCCTGGGTCACAGAGGCTGCGACGGGAATCCAGGCTGTCAGTTCCAGTCTGTGCCTTTGACCTCCATGCTGGCTGCCCCTTCACAGGGGGTGCAATCTGACAGCTCTAAGGGACCCATGTAGATCCTGGTGACAGTCCCTTCCTCCCTCCATGCTCCCACTCCTACCTGACAATCCCATTCAGGTTTCTGGCTGGGACCCACATACTCAAAGCTAGTAAGACAAAACCCTCTGCCCCACGTTGGACTCTTGCATTCTCTCCCATTCTCAGGATGACCATGTAATTCATTGTCCCAACGGGCACTCTGAAAGTGAACAGGGCCACTACTACTAATTACACGGGGACCACAGCTGTGGGCTGGGACTGTCCAGGTGGGCAGGACAGTCACCCTATTTCTACCCCTTTGCAAAGGCACGGAGTACTGGGTAGCATTCTCCACTAGGCTTCTCCCCCTGGCCCTGGCAGAAGGGGTGCACCAGAGTGGCTGGGGCACCCTTTACATTCTCTCTCCTATTTGGGGCCTCAGGTCCTCCTGACCTAGTGTCTGTCCTGTCCTTTCCCAAATAAAGGTTTAGTTTGTGGCCAGAAGCACTGAAGGATCAAGATGAGGGCGGATGTAAAGGGTTCCAAAAAACAAAGCCTGGGAGGCAGGTGAGGGAGGGAGTTGAGACTTTTGGACCTGACAGATCTGCATTCAAACCCCACTCTGTCCCAATACAGGGAGGCTTGGAGCAAGATACTTCTCTGAGCCTCAGTTTCCCATCTGTGAATGGGGCCATCAGTGCTAATTCACAGAGCTGCTGTGAGCAACAGTGGTGTGTATGAAGGGAATGTCAGTAAACCTTGTTGCTCACCCACTCATGATCAGGGAGGCAGAAGATGGGCGTCAAAGGGAGACGGGGGTCTGAGGCCACTGCAAAGAGCCCGGCTCCATCTGGGTTTGTGTTTATTTAATACAGGCCCAGCCCTTCCCCAGGAAAGGGGCTGAGCTAAGAGAATAAAATAAATAAAGGCCGCCGAGGTGTGAGCGTGGACTAGGGTGGGGCCGACCTGGGGTGAAATGAGGGTGTACATGAGACACTGGCCCAGCCTCGGCTGTCTACCCCCAGCCCCCCAATCCCAGCGGGTTCCAGGTGGGGCCAGCAGAGGTGCCCACAAGGAACGGATCCTGGACTTCCTGCCCCCTCCAATCCCTCTTCCTTTCTGCCCTCTCTCCTTCCCAGGGCAGTGGAGACCGAGCTACCTTCTGACTGGGCAGGTGGGGAAGGAAGGTGGGGGGCCAGTGTCCAGGTGCAGGTCACGGCCGGTGCCTTATCTGGGCAGGAGCCCGGTTCACTGTGCTAGGACAGAGGAGAAGGGAGGCAGGCGGCCCCAGCCAGCAGGCCTTTATGCGCCCCGCTCCCATGCTGTCATCCTCCCACTCACCCTATCCCCCGCCCCCAATCTGCACCCCGGGGCACACTCAGGAGTCACACCAGCTGCCACCCTTGTCCAGGGGGGGCCCAGCCGCCCCTCGCGCATCCCGGGACGTCTCCCTGGCTGCCGTGTCCTCATCGTCTTCCTCTTCCTCCTCCTCCCCGTCAGTGAACTCGTCCTGGCTGAGGCCATAGGCCAGCGTGGTGTGGGCCAGGTCCACCTCGATGGGGAAGACGTCAGCGTCACGCAGCACCGCGTAGCAATCGTTGTAGTACTTGGACATGGTGGACACGAAGCGCTGTAGCTGGAACACGATGTCCTGGACTGGGGGGCAGGGGGCGGACAGACACCAGTGGGCCGTGGCTGCCTGCCTCGTGGGCCCTCCCAGCCTCCCTGGGCCTGCCTCCCTGCCCTGGGCTTCCCACCGTGCATCTCCCTCAGCCCTCAGGCCCTGGGACGGGGCAAAGCAAGGGCTGCCCAGCCCGACACAGACCCAGGTGTCCAGCCCCCAGCTCAGGGAACGGAGGAGGGTGGGTGGGTTGTGGACTGCACCGTGTGGAGCCCACAGGACGTGGACCAGACCAGGTTCTGGGGAGGTGAGTGTGCTCCTACCAGGGCTCTCCATCCTGGGTCTGACTCAGAGCCCTGCGTGGCCTGGCCCTGGGACCTGCGGTTAAGTACTTGTCCTCTCTGGGCCTCCGTTTTCCCAGCTCTGAAGTGAGGAGGAGAGGGCACCCACCCCACCAGGCTGAGGACGGTGTGTGGGCAGATGAGGGAGGGCGTGGCCCAGACCCCCGGCGCCCGCCCACGTCCCTCACCGTGCTTCTGATCCAGCAGCTCCATCTTCTCTAGCACGTCCTTGCGCATCTGGGAGAAGCGGGCACGGGCCTCCTGACGGCAGCGCAGGATCAGGCGGTACTCGTAGTTGCCTGTGCTCACGCGGTACAGGGGCTCCCCGAGGGCCTGGGGCAGGGAAGAGCACGTCAGGGAGCGTGGCTGGGATGGGGATCTGCTTTGGGACAGATGGGGCAGGGGCAGGGACAGGCAGGAAGGCTCACAGCCCTGCACCCCATGGCACTTTTTAAAGCTACCAGCGTTCCTCATTTCTGAGACGCCAGGGATTGCTAGAAGCACTTAGTAGTTTTGGGAAAAAACAAACAAACCAAACCCTTGCTACATTAAATAAATGAACATTTAGTCATAAGAGGGATCTTGGTATCAAAAATATTACAAATTGAAAAACTAAGAAGGCCTCTTAGGAGTGAGGAGAGTCCGTTTCTCGCTGACAGTGGGAGTGGGCGTGGGGAGCGGGCCCACAGCAAGCGGCCAGAGGGGCCGGGGCGGGGTGGGTGGCCCCAATCTCCAGGAACAAGAGCCCAGCCAAGCCCCCAGGCCTCTCCTGGGATGGCCTGATCCTCCTGCTGTCCCTGGCAGACCCAAGAACTGTGAGGCAGGTGGGGAGGTTCTGCACGCCAAGCCTTTCTGACCCCGGGGCTGTGTCACCCTCAGCCCGTGACACTCACGATGCAGCTGTACTCCTCGTCGTCCATCTCCTTCACCTTCAGGCAGTACGACTGTGGGGCAGGGGAGGCCAGGCTGTCAGAGTGGCTGAACCTCCTGGATAATCACCCTGATGTCCCCAGCCCCCCCCATGCCACACTGCCCCCGAGCCACCCAGGGGAGCGGCCATGCCAGGCCTCCTGGGCCCTGTACACTCCCGGCTGGGATAGCAGTGCTCGGAGCACAGAGGGTGGAGCACGTTATTCAGACTGGCCCTTGCTTAGGGCGGCCCAGGGCCAGGTGGCAGCAGACGGGAGAGGGCACTTATCTGGGAGGGTGGGGAGGGCCTGAGGGGCAGCCCATCATTGACCAAACTCAAGTCCCAAGAGATGCTCTGGGAAAAAGGGTTCCATGGTCAAAGGAGCTGGGGAAGACCCTTGTAGACTCGGGCTGCACATGGGCCTATCAAAGGCTCTGAGAAGTCCTGCAGCAGGGGAGCCTTGGCTTGTTTCATAAACATTTCTCCTCAATGCTTTTGACCATAAAATTATTATTTTAAACATAAAACTCATTAACATCCCTTGGTACCCACTTTATAACCACTGACCTAGTCTAACCCATTGTTAAAAGTGACCAAAAAAATCCCAGGGAGTTAGAGCGGTCCAGAGTAAGGGCTCTGGCGCCCTCAGGCTCCCGCCTCCCTGAGGCTCTGAACAGTGGGGGCAAGGCCTAGGCTGCCGCCCACTCCCCCACGCCTTCCCAGGGCCTGGTCCCACGTCCTCGATCAGACGTGACAGCTTGCCATCATACGGAAGCAGAGCCAATCTCCGGGTGGGCACTCACCCCCACAGGCCCGACCGTCCCTCCCCAGAGGCTGCAGCCCACTCACCAGGTACTCAAACTTCACGTCTAGGTACTTCTTGATGGTGAGGCGAGTGTCTGGGATGGCTTTGTTGAGGTACGTGTTCAGGTCCGTCAGCATCTGGAGGGGGAGAGTGAAGCGATGCTTAGCCCCCCACGGGCAGGGGGTCAGGCTGGCCAGGGTGACGAAGAATGGCACTGATGCGTCAGTCCTTGTAGCGGACTCAGACTGTCAGAGCCAAAGGGCGCCCTCAGACAGCCTTGTCCAGTCCGAGGACGAGAAGAGACGCCAGGTCCAGGGCAAGCTGCAACTCAGCGGTGGAGCCAGGGCCACAGACCAGCCTGGAGGTCAACTCCAAGGGCCAAGGAGGCGAGATGACTTTCCCACGGCCAGCTGTGCAGGTGACCGAGCAGAACCCGCACGCAGGCGTTCCGGTTCCAGGACAGGCCCCTCTCTGCATGACACACTGTCCCCTCTCCCCTCACGTGCTGACACACGCCTGCTCGACATGACCTACCGGCTTGATGGTTTTCAGCAGCCGGATGCCGAACTTCTCGATGCTGCGGTGTGCGTCGGCAAACTTCACAAAAGCCTCGCTCGCAGCCGGCTGGGGCTCCCGCACCCCAATCACGGAGAACACGTCCCCAAAGGCTGCGTGACAAGTTTGCCCTGAAGGCTGCCCCTACTTGGCCCTTAATGCAGAAACCAGGAGGGCAGGGGCATGGCGCGCTGGAGGCCGAGGTCTGCACAGGGTGTAGACCCCAAGACAGAATTGTCTACACCCCCAAGGAAGCTGGGACTATATTCCAAAGGAACTGGGTCAACACCCAAGGGAGATGGTCTATATCCCTGAAGGATCTGGGTTGACACCCCTGAGGGAGCTGGATCACACCTTGAAGGAGCTGGTCTCCACCGCCCTCATTCCCCCGAGTGAGCAGACCATGGGAGAGGCTAGGCCAGGGCTGGAGGAGGTGGCACCGACTGAGGGCAGAGCACCAGTCCGGGAACTGCATGCCTGGGTCCCAAGGCCAGCTCTTCCCCTCAGGGGCTCTGCAACCATTTCCCGTCTGGGCTTCATATTCCCAACTGTCAAACGGGGTGAACTGTTGCTGCCCTGCCCAGTTGAAGGACTCTGAGGAAATGAGACCACGAAGCAGGAAGGGCCTCGTACGATGTACGCGGCAGTACAGATAAACGGAATGGCGCCGGGATGAGCGACTGTGCCCCACGGCCCCCAGCACTGCTACCTCCCAGCACCAAAACGCCCAGCCCAAAGCTGGCCCACGGTCAGCCGCAGCGGTGTCTGCCTGAGCACGGGCAAGAGCATGACCCCCGTGAGCTCTCAGCCACACCCTCCCTGTATGGGGGGGCTGGGCCCAGAAAGGGAGGGATTTGCCTGGCGTCATGCAGCAAGTTTGGGGGAGCCCTTACCCCGGTGTGTCTGTGACAGCTCATAAAAGGCCCGTAGGAGGCTCTTGGTGTGTTCTGTCATCCCTGTGGGAGAGACCACACTGAGGGAAACGGGCATGTGGCGGGGACCACACCGGCGTAGGACACGGCCTCTAACCCTCTTCACCACCTGAGGCTGCACTGTTTCTGGGTTTGCTGACTCTTCCCACAGCCCCACTCGGCCCAGGGTTGCAGGCTCAGGCCCAGCCACAACCCCAGCAGACAGGGGAGCCAGGACCCTGCAGGGCAGGAGGTGATCAGGCCTCTTACGGGCTTTACCTCCAGGACAGCGTGCCGTTCTGGGGACTCACTATGTGTACACGTGCTCTTCTCTGTGTTTTTATGGGGATGTATTACTTTCATAATCAGAAAAAGTACGTCTTAGACTTTTTTTTTTAAGAATTCTTAAGGGCCACGGTCCTAGAATTTTGTAGGCTGGCATTCCTGCCCCCACTACCACCATCTTTAGTGCAGGTCACTAGAGCTGCACCCCAGGGCAGAGCCAGTGCCAGCCCTTCCTGGGCGGGGACACCCCCACCCACCACAGGGCGGCCGCCAGAGGTGCGCTGCCTACCTTTGTATAGCTCGGCGGTCCGCTCCAGCTCCTCGAGCCTCTTGACAAGCCCGTCTGTGGGGAGCAGAGAGAAGGGGACGTCAGCCGGTCTCAGCGAGCCGCAGGGAGAGCCAAGAGAGCCGGGTATCCTAAGCCAGGCTCGAGAGGGCAGAGGCAGCTCCCCAAGGAAAAGCGCCTCGAGGTCAGCTGGGTTTACAGATGTCGTGTAAACAGCTCAGCACAGCCAGGCGAGGCAGGGCAGCCCCCAAACAGTCCTGAGACGGTCCCCATCCCCATAGCCTGGGGCATGTCAAAGGTGCAGAGGTGATGATGACACGGGTACTTCCAGAAGTCATGAGTGAAAATGGTTGGGCCTCCCGATGGCCAGCCTAGCAGTCAAGGCCCCCCATACTTCTAACACAAAGCCTGCCGACGGCCAAGGAGGAAGGCAGTCAGGGACAAGCAGGAGAGACGACACACGTGGACAGTAAGTGTAACGTAGGCTCAATGCAGCTCCTACCTCAGGAGAAGCAAACATGCTGACACAGAGGGGAGAATGATTTGGGAGGAGAGACAAATTCAGGAAGGGCTTCAAGGAAGAATGCGCATTGGGTGGGGCCATTTTCATTTGCTTAACAGGTGCTTATTGAGCACCTACTATGTGCACACACCATGTTAGGCTCCAGGAATGACCCGGTGAATGAGAGCCACGTCATACCCTCAAGGCTGTCTAGTAGAGGAGCCAGACAGCAGCCAGGCAATGACTGGCAGTGACAGTGAGGGCTGCAAGGTGAGGGGTGGCGACAGCTGCCTCACCTCAAGGGCTGGAAATGGGGCAAGTGGATTGCCAGGGCTGAAGCAGGTCCCCCAGATTAAGGAGGGACAGGGCAGGGGGCGATCAGACAAGCTAAGGGCCAGGGTAGTGAGGAGCTGGAACGGGTAGGGCTTCCTCCACTCTGATGGGGTACGCACCCATCTCCCCACTGGGAGCTCCAGCAGCAACTGCAGGCCAGGAGCCTCGTGTAGGTGGCTTCCTCGCCAGGCTGCCCCCCACGCAGGGTCTGGCCTTGAGTTACTGTGCTGTGAGCCATAACCACTCTAGGCTCCCTCTACACATCTCAGTCCTAACTCCATGAGCCTTTGGGGCAGGGATTACTTCCCGCATTTTACAGAGAAAACTGAGGAACAGAGAGGTAAAGCCACTTGCTCAAAGGCACACAGCTGGGGCTGTCTCAGCCTGCGTGCTCTCTGCCCCCAGAGTGCTGTGTTGACTTGGGTCAGGGTTTTCTGAGCAGGATGGGAGGAGGGGAGTAGCAGAGGCCACATCTGGGCTTTTTTCTGGGTAAGGAAGGCAGCTGTGTGATTGGCTGTCAGGGGAGGAAGGTTCAGGCTGAGGCGTAGGGGAAAGGAGGGAGCACAGGGGAGGTCTTTAGGAGGCTTCGGCCACCCGGCTGGCCTCCAGGCCCTGACTCCCCAGAGCCTTGGCACCTGGCCAGCCTGGCAGGGAGGGAGCCACGTAAGCGCCGTGCTGTTGTTTTTAGCTGGGTCATGGGACATGATGACAGCTTCAGTTTTAGAAACCCTATTTAAGGCTGGGGAAATTGCAAGGTTTAGGGGGAAAAACACAACAACCGGTTCTAATTCCATCTCAACGCGTGGTGACTACAGTAACAGGGATTTATAGACACCGAGAGGCCGAAAATAGCAGCCACCACTTTTGAACACCATTTGGAACAAGCTCAGACCCCACCCCTACGTCCCAGCCAATGAAGCCGTGTGCCCAGCTGAGCCTACAATTTAGGTAGGTATTTATATCTACCCCCCACATCCACGCAGAGCTGCTGCTGTTTATAAACTCAGGCTGGTGACGGTAGGAGCAGATCCGAGAGTTTCACTGGCCACCCTGGGGGGAGAGCGTGTGCACACGTGGGGGTGTGAATGTGTGTGTACATGGCGTTCCCTCTGGGCGAGGCGGGGCAGCCACCTCCAGCCCTGGGCTGGATGGGCTGAGACACGGGCAGCAGCGCCACCTCCTGGAGGAAGGCAGGGCAGAAGGGCAGTGCAAGAGCAACGGGCATGCTAGAGCAAGGAGGAGAGAGGAGGGCACTGGGTGGAACTGGGGTAGGGGCTGTGGCCTGCTTATGTGAGAGCAGCTGGGGGCCAGTGGGGAAGGCACCAGCTCAGGGAGCTGGAAGGAGGCACCTCCCCCGCGGTCTGTCTCATCTATAACCTGGGCCTGTGACTCCTTGCTTGGCAGTGGGGGGACACTGGCTGTAAGAGGCTCACTAACTTCTGTGGACGCTCTCTGGAAGCCAGACAGGCCTTCAGGGACACAAAGAGATGGTGACTATCGCCCCACAGGTGGAGGCCAGGGCCAGTGGGACCCACAATAGCTTGGTGGATAGAAACAGTGCCCTCCCCCAGAAGCCCCAGCTAAGACCCCTGAAGCCAGAAGTGGGTGACAGGAGGGGACTCACCATTGCACAGGATGGCCCGGCTCAGGCCCAGCGCATCTGCGGTCCCCGAACTCATGTTCTCCACCAACCGATGCTTCACCTTCTTTAAGACTGGGACCAGGCGAGAAAGGGGCTCAGTGAGGTGCAGTCTGCACTGGATCCCCAAACTATCCCTGCCCCACCTCATCACAACTCACTGGGGGAGACATCAAGGGCAGAAGGGGCCGATGTGGGGCTTGGTGTGGGGTGACTGTGAAGTGTGGCGTGTCCCAATGGGGGTGCTGGGCCCTGCCCTATGCACTGTCTACTTCAGGGAGGTGTGGGAGCCTGGAAGGAGGTCACGATGTAAAGCGCTTAGCCAAAAGCCAGGTGCTCCAGGTGGCTGCTGGCCATCAGAGCCCAGATGCCACAGGCTCGACACCGGAGCAGGTAAACCAGGGAGCAGCTCTTCCCCGCCTCTCTTTCACATCAGACCTAGGGCGCCCGGTACAAGGCGGGCAGAGTAACCATCAATGGCAGCTACCCTTGGACCCCAGGCTCAGTTATTGTACATGTGGTTGCATATTTAGTCTTAGGAGGGAGACTGGGGTGGGACCAAGGGGTTTTAGATGAAGAACCCCAGGAAAGACTCAGTCTGCCCTTGGCCTCTTTCCTTGAAAACCAGGAGGTAGCTCTGGCCTTGGGTATCAGAAAAGGATGCTGGCCTGGGCCTAGAGATCTCCCTGTGCGTCCCCTGGGGACAGAGCCCTCTCGGGGTCCCAGGCCTTGTCTGTAATGAGGGGGCTGGTCCAGGGCACCTCTACTGCTGCCCAGCTCGTCTTCAAGTTTCCATAGAACCAAGGCCCAGCCCCCACAGCAGCAGGCACCTCGTCCCAGGGCATGCTGGGGAGAGGGGCTGGCCTGTGACCCTCTGCCGAAGGCCCGAGGTCCAGTTCAGACCTCGAGATTTCCTGGGAGGTGCCAGGTGAAAGAAGGGGCCCAGGTGGAGTGGGGGTGTGCAGGTGAGCCCGAGGTGCCAGGCCAGGGTACTTCCGGTCAGAAGGTGAGTACCTGGGCTCTGGTTAGCTGAAGGGCTGGCTTACAAAGGACAACCCTGGGACAGTAAGGTCCCAGAGGAAAGGGCGGGGAGTAGGTGAGGGGTGAAACAGGGGCAATGAGAAACCAGAGACAGGTCCCTAGGAACAGCTGCAGGGACGGCACCCCCGGGTCGTCCCCCCATTCTCCCCCGCTCCTCCGCCCTGTAGATTGGCTTGGTCACAAAAGCCCGAGAGCACAGCCACGAAACTACTGATGCACGGTCATCAAGAGGCATACCATGGGCTGTGGCCTCATGGGGCCACTGCACGCCACCGCTCTGGCCCAGCTTACCAATGTCCAGGGACATGCCCTGCTTGGGGTCCGCCTGCAGCTTGTTGTAGTGGATAGTCACCTCCCCCTGGAAAAGCAGGACAGACAGAGGTGAGATGGAGCCTCCTGGACACCCCTTTCCCAGGGAGGCCTGTGAGCCCTGGAATCTGTGGCCATGGGAGAATCCTGAGCTCCAGGAAGGGGCCAGAGCATGATGAATTCAGCCCTGTTGGGCCGAGGGCTGTGACAGGGTCCTGCTCTGTGGCTGGTCTGTTCCCAGGTCCCCAGGCCTTGGGGAACCAACAAGGACAAGGGCAGACATGGACCCTGCTGTCCCAGAGCTCACAGCCTGGCAGTCTCTGAGGTCCTGTGCTCCAGCCACATCAGGTCCCCTGCCCTCTCCGATGCCACACCGCACTCCAAACCTTTGCTACGTCATTTGCCCTCAAACAGAGCATCTTCTCCTGCACCTAAATCATCCCCTTCCTCAGGGTCCCTCCGCTCACTCAGCGAACAGGTCTGAGCACTTTCGCGGTGCCGGGCGCTGGGATTCCAAGGAGCAGGAGGGCCCATGCGGACCAGCAAGTCCCACCGTTGAGCCCTGGTAGTGACTGGAAGACAGGTGCCGGCTTCTCCCAAGAAGCCTTCCCTGACCACGGAGGCCACTATGGTCACTCTGTCCCTGCAATCCTAAGACCCTTCAACTTGGGACCGAATCCATTCGAATACAAGACAGGACTTCAAAATGGAGTCCTGAAGGGAAACCAAAACAACCCGATGTGATCAGAGTCCGGGGTGGATGCAGGAGGCTCTCCCGGGAGGCAGCACATGAGCTGGGGGCCACCACAGATAGCAGTTAAGGGGAAGGGAAGAGGCACCACAGCAGGGGTCAGCCCTGGGTGCCAGTTCAGCTGTGCGACCACAAGCAAACCCCTTCAGCTCCCTCGGGGCACCAGCGAAACAGGGACAATGTCCCTGCCTGGCACCCAACAGGAGTGCGGGCAGATCCCTGTGTCAACGTCAAGGCTGTGCATGCCCACGAGGAGCTCCTGTCCGCGAGGGAAACGCCAGGGGCTGGCGCCAGGCAGGAGAGGGAGGGTCCTGAGGAGCAGCGATGTGAGGGGGCGAGGGGAGGACCCAGAAGGGCGCGCACACCCCAGTTCTGAACCAGAATAAAAAACACTGCCCACCCCTTTCCATGATGGGCTCCTCCGCCCAACAGGCCCAGTAAAACCCAGACCAGGTGGAGTGGCATCTGGGCCCTAAACGAACGCTGTCACTTCCTTTTATACAACAGAGCCCTGAGCCCCCATCTGTCCTACAGCTAACGGGGCTGGAGTAGGAGAAACTATGGGATTGGACTCTGCGTCCTAAAGGCAGGAGGGAGAGTGACGGGATGACGCAGGGGTAGAACAGGATAATACAGGGGAGAAGGCGGGGAAGGCGCTGGCCCTGGGCTAAGGCCAGAAAGAGGGGCTGTTGGCGTCAGGTCTTTAAGACACAGAAGATGGAGGGGCAGTGAGGCGAGGTTTGGATGGAGGGACTGAGGGCGCTAAAACGCTGGGCCAGGCTCCATTTCCAGATGGCACCCTTGACTCTCAGACTTTTAAATTATCCTACTGCTTTGCAACTCCTTCACCATATTGGTTTCCCAAGAGTTACTAGCAGCAAATCTCTGGGAAATGACAAAAGGGCTGCACGCTTGTGCCTATGAGGGGCCGGGATGCCACCTGTGATTCGGGAGCGGCCTTGGCCTGGAGCCGCTGGGTGAGGGGGCAGCGAACAGGTAGCGCATGACTGTGATCTACAGAACAGAAGACCAGCAGCTGTACTGGGAGCTGCCCCAGACGCAAGAGGCATTCCTGGGGGTCTGTGAGTCCAGGGGGACCCACTGGACTAGAAGTTCCTACAGGGACGGGCAAGACGGGCTCCTCTTTCCCTCTTGCCCCCTCCCAGGCCCAGCATGGCTCAGCTGACATCTATTAGGTATCTATGACCCAGGTAAGTTCACCTTGGACTTCTAGCTTCAGTTCCAGCCCTAACTGGGATACACTGGCTCTCCCTGAGGTGTGGTTCCGAGTCTGACAGTTTCCCTGAGAGCCTGAGGACAGGGACCTTTCAGTCTTGGTGCCTACTCTCTGGCCAAGGCTCAGCTCGAGGCCTGGAGCATAATTAATATCTACTGAACAAAAGCAGGAGAAACTGAGGGAGGCTGGGGTGTGAGCCAGACCCCGCTGCTCTGTGGAGGGGAGCCTCAGGCCTGCTGGGGCCTCGGGCAGGTTGGAGGTCTCAGAAATGGCTTTCCTCACTCAAGGTCCTCACCCCCCAGCAGCCCTTACCTTCACTTCCTGAATCATCTTTGCTACCTCCACCTTAGTTTTTCCTTTGATTGACCTGCCATTGACACCAGTGATCTCATCGCCAGCTGCCACAGTGCCGTCCAGGGCTGCCGGGGTGTTGTCAAATACCTGGGATGCATAAGGAGGGCAGGGTGGGGGAGGAAAGGGAGAACTGAGACACACCTGGCAGGAGACAGTCATTCCCTCCACCCCGACCGACATCCGGCTCTGTCCTGGCCGCTACCCAGAGCAGGGTAGAGATGGCTGAGCAGACAGAAATGCATCGCCCCACATTCTTGGGGAGGGGGAGAGAAGGAAAACAGAAGGTAAATGCGACCCGACGAGGCTTTCCTTCTCTAATGTCAAATACACCAAACCTCACACATCCATCTGAGCCTTTGCTCCTCCAAAGTCATTTCTTGAATAGATTTGACCAACAATGCTGCTCTGAGCTGAGTGATTCTGATTTAGCCAAAAATGGCAAAATAACTACATTGGGAAGATGTGGGATGAAGAAGCAGAGTGGTTTTGGAAGAGCAAGGCTAAGCAGGAACATGGCAAGGAGGCCAGGCCTGGGGGAGGCCTCCCTGACACCTCCTGGGCTGGAAGAGGCCAAATCACTCGTGAAGGCAGCACCCTGAGCAGCCAAGACTAGGTTCCAGGAATCTCCGTCTTCCAGGCCCGGAAGCGAATCCTTTGCAAGATCCTCAGAGACCAAAATTTCCCATCTGCCACCAACAGCTACTTAGCTGTTAGAACAGGTCAGAACAGGGTAGCAGGTCAAGTTTGAGCATACTAGGTCAGACAATTAAGTTCACGAACTCATCCTTTAAAAGGTGCTACATACCTCACTGCTGAATATCACTACGGTCACGTTCCAAGTCCTCCCCTTTGGGAAGCTATGCACCAACACCAGCACCTCATCCACCCTCCAAAGCAATTCTGGAACTCTATTTCTGGAATGGACTTCAGAGCTGTCGACGTATTACCCTTGAGGTCCTGAATGTCATCAAAATGTCTTCCTTTCAGTATTTCCTTTATCTTTGGGTAAAGAAAGAAGTCACTGGGGGCCAGATCAGGTGAGTAGGGAGGCTGTTCCAATACAGTTATTTGTTTACTGGCTAAAAACTCCCTCACAGACAGTGCCGTGTGAGCTGGTGCATTGTCGTGATGCAAGAGCCATGAATTGTTGGTGAAAAGTTCAGGTCGCCTAACTTTTTCACGCAGGCTTTCCACCTCTTCCAAATAGTAAACTTGGTTACTGCCCAGTTGGTGCAAATTCATAATGAATAATCCCTCTGATATCAAAAGTTTAGTAACACCGTTGCAACAAGTTCGCGAACTTAATTGTCACACCTAGGATGTCCAAGGCAGCAAGCTTCCTTCCAAGGCTACAGAAAGGTCCCTGCCTGTCTCCACTCCTGAGTCACAGGAGTGGTACTTTATTAAGTACCGGACATTGTGTCATGTCGTTTTGTTAATCTTCATAACAACCCAAAGATGCTCATATCTACATATTTTATATCCCCACTTTCCAGGTGAGGAAACTGAGGCCCAGGGAGGTTAAGTCACTTGTTAATAAGCAGGGAAGCTTACATTTGAACTCAGGCCAATATTATTTCAGTCTTTTAGTTTTTCCACTACACTTCACTTGAGCTAGTACAAAAAGCTGGTGGCTTTGTTGATTCATTAAAGACATTTTTCTTGAAGTCCTAGTCTGTGTCAGGCATTATACTAGGTGCTGATAAAAAAGCAACCTGGGATCCTGCCTCAGGCACAAAGAACCTGAAAAAAGCAGCTAGATATAAAACAACGAAAGAGCAAACCCATGATTACAGGGGGTGATAAGGACTGAGAAGAAAAAGAATATACTGGAATAACAAAGAAAAACCAGGGCAGCCCTACTGAGAAGGGGTGGTCAGGAAGGCCTCTCTTAGGAGGTCAGACCTCAAGAATGAAAAGGAGCCAGCTCTACAGAGTAGAGAAAGGAGCTGCCCGTGTCATGTCCAAGTAGGGAGGTGGCTTGCTCTCTGCAGGACCTTACCCCCACCTCCAAAGCACCCCATACCTGGACAATATAGAGGCAGGGACAGTACTGGGCCCCTCCTCCAATGCTGATTCCAATCAGATTCTGAGCATCCTTCTGCAGGGTCACCTTCCCAGGCACGGTAGGGATTCCGCTGCAAAGAGAAGCACAAGAGGCAAGTCCCCCGGAGGAAGGATGACTGGCCAGGATTGGGAAGGGGACAGGGCCTCTAAAACCCCAAGAGGCTCCAAATGCTGCACAGCCTTTTCTCTTTCTCATGTGGCCAGAGAGACAGCATTTTGTGCTGCAATGTGCACAGCTCTTGGAGTCACACAGATGTGGGACCACATCCCAGCTCTGCCATTAATCAACTATGGGACTTGGGTAAGTCACCTTCTTTGCAGCTCAGTCTCCTCATCCATAAAATGGTATGGAAAAAATGGCTCCTTCATCAAAGTTATTGTAATGAGTGCATAGAAGGCACTTACCAACAACTCAGCCCATATCAGGCACCCCATAAAAATAGGTCCCCCTTCCTTTTCTTCATTCTACCGCTGAGATTTGAGTCAGACTCTGTCCTTGTCACCTTCTCAGGCACAAATGGAATATTATGTCCACCTCCTCTGGGAAGTCTTCTCCTGCTAAACTATCCAACACCTATCTCTCAATTGCCCTACTCAATCACCTCTCAATTTTCACTATAAATTAGCACTTACTTATGTTTTGTGGTAGATATTCTAATTCACTCACTTTTTCACGTAACAAACATTTGCTAACAACCTACTTGCTGCCAAGCACCTTATAAAGTGCTGAGAACACAAAAAGGCATTGGACCCAGGCCTTGCTCTGAAGGAGAATATATTCTAATGAGATTAACTTAATTTTTGAAAACGTATCCCACTAATCGTCTGCAGTGGGGAGGACAGTCTGTTTACGGCATTTCTATTCATTCTTTGAAACCTGGCTCAATTGCCACTTCCTCGGTGAAGCCTTCCCTGAACATCCTACATAAGCACTGCTCCATCTGCTCTGCTCTCCTTGTAGCCAGCTGATTCTCCATTAAGGCCCTATGGTCCTGAATTGTAGTCATCTGTTGATGTGTCCACAGTCCCATACAGGTGGTGAGCTCCTGGAAGGGAAGGGTCGGTTCTGCTACACTACAAGACCTAATCCACCGCTGAAAAGCAAGGGTTGGTGGAACTGGCAAGTCTGGGATCTGGGGAACCTGGGGCGCCTGCAATTTTGGGACTTGGGGGAACAAAATACTCACAGTTTATCCTCTTCGATATCATAATCCAAATCTGCAAACATGGTTCGGAGAGTTGAGGTGGGCTGGCTAACTGCCCAGCTCCGCAGGGGAATAGGGAACTGGATCCGGGAGAGAAAGGAGCATAGGATTTAGGGAACCCAAGTGCCAAGATGTCAACCCCAACCCTGGCGATCCAGGCCCTCCCACTCCCCTCTGGACCGTGGGTAATCCCTGTCGAGTGGGTAGGTGATTCTTACTAGGTATAGGGGGGGACTCCAGGCCAGGACGCTGGGTTCAGATCCCAGATCTCTCCGCCGGGTCTTCAGGCACTTGGGGGCTGCCTCTGTCGCTCACCGGAAGCGTCGGTCCCACAGCCGGGTCCCGGCCAGGCTGGCACCTGAACCCACCTGCCGTTCCACCTGTCGGCGGCCGTGACTGTCGCGTCACTTCCGGCAGAACACGGAAGTCCCGCCTCCCCTGCCTGGATATTTACTCCAGTCCCTGCAAACAACTGTTCCCTCCCTGGCTCCCGGGACTCCCAGAACCAGGAAAGAGAACAAGTATTGACGGAAGCTCGCCGTTAGCATGAGAAAGCGGAAACAGAGGAAAGGTCTGGACAGTCTGACAGCGCTCAACCACACCCCTTGTCCTGTGGCTGCCGCCATCTTCGTAAGGGCAAGGTTCTTCCCAGATTCCTCAGCGGGAGGCTGAGGACCACTAGCCCGGTGGTTGCCGTGGCAACAGAAGCATCCTGGGTCGGGAAACTTCCGGCGAAGTCCAATGGCCTACAAACCCTTCCACATTTTCAGCACCCCGTCCTAGGGTATTACTATTAATAGAATGACATGTCGGAGCCAGCCTAATCCCATTTTTGCAGACCAGGAAACTAAGTGCCAGAGAGGGAAAGGGATTCTGTCCGGAGCCACCTGCAGTTGGTATAAGATCCAGATCTTGACTTTGAGACTCTGACACCTAATCCAGTGCCCTTTTAACACCTGCATACCTATGTTCACGGATCTGCTATTAACGACACATTGGACAAGTTACCTCCTCTTTACACGCCTCCTTTCCCCATATGCAATCTAAGAGTATTGAGGTAGGGATGCTTTCTCTGGTATTCGGTGAAAGATTCCTCACACCCCATGTCCTTTGTTAGCCCTCAGGAGCAGCTCCTCTGGGGTCTCACTGAGGGCCAGGAAATGCCATCAGTGCTTCACAGCCCAGGAGTTCAAATCTCATCTCCCTGCCAACCTCTGCAGCCACAGCTATTGTGTAAAGTGGGTTCCCTAAAGGGGGTTGGTGCTCGCAGAGCCACAGCTTTGGCATCCATCTCATCCAGGGAGCCTGGGCCCAGGCCTGTCCAGCTTCCTTCCCTAGCTGCCCCAGGGGCTTTGGAGGAAGGAGAGAATCACAAAGATGATTATCTGCATATCCCATAGCCTAATGGGATCCCCACCCACCTCCTCTTTAGGGAGTCAATCTGAGTCACAGCAGATGTTCAGAATGCCACAATAGCAAAACCTGTCCCACGTACCCACTGCTCTGCAGTTCAGATCACTTCCATGGGATTTTAAAGTTCACCACAGCCCTGTGAGAGGAGAGCAAGTATTGTCAGCTCCACTCTGCAGGTAAGGACACTGAGGCTCAGGGAAACAGCTTCCCCTCGTGTCACAGGTGGTCCTAGGCAGAGCTAGGGCTGGAACCTCCAAACCCTGTTTGCAGGCCAGAATTTCAGTTTTAAAAAGCAGCAGCCTCCAGACCCAGATACTTTCACATGGGCTGTGGCTCTCCCACCACACAATAGCCCTAATTCAAGCCCAGACTTTGCCATTTTGTAGCTGGGGATCTTGGACAAGTCACTGCATGACTCTGAGCTTTGGGTATCTGTAAACCGGGGACAGTGATCCTCTCAACAGGTACTTGTGAAGGTCAAGATAAAAAGGAGAAACAGGTGTGAGTGCTTTGTAAACAATTCACATGGCACACATGTCACTCAGGCCTCTTGACCCCAACCTACTCAGGACCCTCTTCTCAGGTGAGAGCAAGATGCCCAGACCCCTCTTGTTTGCTTTATCCTCTCTTATCTTCCGACCCAGCTCTATCTAATCCACCTCTTCTGGGAAGTTTTACCAGACAATCCCAGCTCACAAAGCTGCCCCTTTTTCTGAGCTCCTAAAACAGTTGTTATTTAGATTGTTCACTTGAAAATTAATTTTGTATTGCCTTGGGAAATCCTGCAGGGCTTCCCTGAGCCATTAACTATTATTACATGCTTGTATTTTGTCTGGGGAAGCTTTCATCCTTTAAAATTAGGACCTAGGGCTCGTATCTTGACAAATTGTAAACTGCTTCTCCCTGTCTCTCTTCTTCGTGTGTTCCCTGTCTATACTGACTTTATACTTCCTGGCATTCACACCTTCCATAGGACGCTAAGAATCCATCAGTAAGTGTCACTGTGACAAGAAAAAGAAAATCAGATTGCTTTGTAATGCCTGGTAGAGTGAAAGTATTATGACCCACTTTATATTTGTCAGTGGAGGGGGGGTCTCCTGGGTCAGCTCACACAGCATGGAACCTGCTCCAGCCAATTAAGGGCGTGAGGTTGGGACCATGAATTTATTTGAGGGGAAAGAAAATTGGAGTACCATGTTCCATCACCAAAGTAATCAATTCTGCATCCCCAGCCGGATAGGAAGCGCCTGGGGGCAGATCTTGCCCTACTCTGCATCTTGCACAGACCTGACACATGATACCTGGCTGTGGATGAAGTGCATAGAAATAGCTGCGGCTTTATATGAGATGGGACGGTCCCTCGGCCCTGGAGGAGAGGACATGAATGGGCAGAGAGGGAACGAGATGATGAGGGCCTGAACCTGTCCACCAGGACAATGGCAGTGGCCTGAGCGTCCCCCATGGGGCTGGAATCACCAAGTATAGGTCCTGAGTTTTGGAATTTCAGTTTTCAGCAAACAGCAACCTCCAACCTAGGAGTTTTAACATAGCCTGCAGCTCTGCCACCCCAGGACGACCCCAGACCAAATCCGAGCTCTGCTAGTTTGTAGCTGGGGGATGTTGGGCCAATTGCCCTTTTCCTCTGAGCAGAATGGGAATGATGCCTCCAAGATAGGAATTATAAAGACGAAACTAAAAGGGAAAAGCGAGTCTGAAAGTGCTTTGTGAGTGATTCACTTGGCACAGACGTCAGAGGTTTTTGTTGTCATTCCTCATTGTAATCATTTTGCCTGACTGCTTCAGAGGGCTGGGCGTAGGACACACCTAAAGGGCCATTGGATGCTCAGGCCCCTGCATCAGACTCATCTGGGAAGCGTCTTACGTGCAGATTCCTGGGCTCTGTCGCAAACCTATTGGATCCATCTCTGGGGAAGGAGGATTTTCACAAAGCTGCATGGGCTTGAAGGCTGCATTTTCACAAAGTTCCATGGGCACCTTCATTGCTGACTGCAACGGACGGCTGTCTCAGAGGCTCAGGATGTAGAGTGTCTGTGCAGCCGGTGTGCCTGTTCCTCCTGAGTGTGAGGCCTGTGGTGCCAAGAATCCCTGCCCCAGAGCCCTCATGTTAGGAGTAACCAAAAGCCTGGGAAGACTTCCTGGAGGATGTGACTTCTCAGCTGAGTCCTGAGGAAGGTGTTGTACCCAGGCAGGGTGACACCGGCAGAGGGCACAGGTGGAGCGGGCAGTGGGGGTTACCAGGTACAGTCCCTGTGCTCAGAAAGTCACTGTGGTGGGGCGAGGGGGACTGAGACAGACAGTAGGGGCAGTGACAGGGGTGATGAGGTCACCAAATACAAGTGGAAACATGGGGAGAACCGTTATTTCTGCCAGAGTCACAGGTGAGAGGGGTCAACAAGGGCCTCAGAGGGGAGGTTTGAGCACCTTCTTCAAGATGGGTAGGATTGCAGGGGTTGCAATGGGGGCGAGGACATCCACCCACTTCCAGGAGGCTGAGCCAGGACTTGTCCTCAGACCCTCTCTGTCCAAGATTGCGCCTTCTCCTTCTCCCCTGCTCCGCTCTTGAGGCTATCCAGGCAGGCGGATGACCTCTCACCTGGCCTGGCCCTGCCACTGAATACTGTGTGACCCCAATCTCTCTTGGGCCTGGGTCCCCTGCAAGATTCCACCCCTCAGTTCCCAAACCTCAGGTTCAGTCTGGAAAAGCTTGCCCCCACCCCCAATCCAATATTCCTGGGGATGTGCTGCCACCCAGTGGCCATCGGGAGAAACACCCCCGGGGCACCAGAGTGGCAGGAGAGTTCCCCCTACTTGTCCACTCCTGTCCTTGTCACCGCCCAGCCCTGCTCAGGCTTTGTAGCCTGTAGGCGATGGATAAGGCTGGCCATACGCGTGCCATGCTGTGTTGGACATGCCTACCCCTCAGCACTGCTGTGGCCCCAGCACAGGGCCTGACTCACACCTGGCTTTGCAGGCTCCTGTAAAGGGCAAGAAACGAGGGGTCGGTGGGTGCTATACAGCTGAGATACTTAGAGCATGGGTTTTAAAATCGAACAGATAGTGACACTAATACTAGCAGCCAACACTTACTGGGCATTTACTGTGCATCGGGCCCCTTGCCAAGGCACTTCCATTGTCTCATGTGAACCTCACCACAGCCCTTTTAAGTGAGGTTAGTCATTCACCTATACATTCATTCATTCATTCATTCATTCGATAAACTGTATTAATACCTACTACATCCAGGCTGCGAGGACATTTCAGGGAACAAGAAAAGCAAGGTCCCACCCTGACATGAGTGGACACAACAGACCCTGAAACTAGATAAGACCTCCCACTTCAGTGCATTGGGCGAGGCCCCAAATCTAAAGGGGAGCCCAGTGGGAAAGGGTGCCAATGTGGACTTGTGGGGAGTTGGTGGTGGGCTGGACAGAGCATTGCCTGAGACCAGCTGTGTGACCACAGAAATGTTATATGACCTCTCTGAGCTTTGGTTTCCACAGCAAAATAGCTCTCATAAGAGACCAAGTGTTGGTTTTAAAGTTAAGTCAGACCATGACACTCCCCCGCTCAACCCCCTCCAAAGTCTTCCCATTACACGTGGAGTAAACCCTGGGTCCTCACCTAGAGATGGAGGCCTGGCTGCTCCTCCAGCATGTCGCCCACTCTTCCTTCCTGTTCACTTTCTGTTCAAGGGCCTCTGGCTGCTTCCTGTTCCTGGAACAGGCTGGAATATTTCCACTTCTGGGCCTTTACTCTTACAGGTCCCTCTGCCTGGAATGTTCTTCCCCCAGGCATGCTGACTCCCTCACTTTATCCTCACCTCTCCTCATGTTACCTTGTCAGGGAAGCCCTCCCTGAGCATCCAGCTCAAGTACAGACCTGGCTGGTCGCTGTCAGAACACCCATTCATCCCCGCTGGGCTCATAGCACAGTTTGGGATGACGCATTTGTTTGCTTCTTAATCAGCTGCTTGGCTGTCTCCCCACCAGACTGCAAGTTCCCTGGGGGCAGGATCCTGGCCTGCTCAGGTCACACCGCTATTGCTAACACCTAGCATAGTGCCTGGCCTGTAAGAATATTCAGTGCATTCCTACTGAGTGAACGAATAACCATGTCACCGAGAGCAGGAGCCCAGAGACTAGGCAGTGGTCAGCAAGGCCCTCTGTCAGAATCTGGACTTGGGCTGGCACTGGGGAGCCACGGGAGACTGGCAGACGAGAGCCACAGCAGCTGGATCTGTGCGCGGGCTGGAGCCCACTGGCTACCATAGCAGGTTGACATGGGGGGCATTGTCCCTCCCTCCCTGAGTCTGCAGCAAGGGGAGTTAGCAGGGACAGGGGCTGCTCGACTGGGAAGCCGGGGTGGGGAGGCAAAAGGGAGCCCTGGCTGGGTGGGTCAGCCCTGTGGTCGTTGTGTCCGTGGCGCCAGATCCCATAGGGACAGGAAAGCTTCCCCCACCTGGGCGGCAATGGCTGACCAGGGGAATTGGCATTGCTCAGAGGCATTTGCATCCTTCCAGAAGCCCACTTTCAGCTTTGATGGAGCCATGGACCTCATTGTCCTTGGGGTACTGGGCAGCTCTCCCCTCTACTCTCAACTGCCTCCTGGGCTGCCTCTGAGCAGAGGTTGGATGTGGGCTTCCATGGGGCCCGAAGTCCCCCCAACGACCCCCAAAACAGCTCTATTCCTGGCTTTACTTGGCATATAATGGGCTGACCCCTGACCTCCCCTCCCCCTCGCCTAGTGCTCTGCCCCCTGGGTTAGGTCAGTGATGAAAGCTGGTGGGAGCCCAGGGGGTTGGAGGGAGAGGGACAGTGCCTGATTGTTCCCTGCCCCTGGCGGCCCGGCCACGCTGTCTGTGGAGTGACCGGCCCTTTGCTCTCTCATTCCCTCTCTCCCCTTTCCGCCCTGACTCTCACTCTGTCATTCTCCCTCTTTCTCTTTCTGTAGGTCAGGGGTTCTCCAACTCAAGTGGGACCTTAGTAACCACACAGATGCTGGGGCACCCCCAGAGATTAGGAATCGGCAGGTCCAGCACGGGGGCCCGTGGTTCAGACATGGGGCTGGGAAGCCTGGCAGGACCCTACATTGGCAGGAGCCTGGGACCAGAGACGTAAGACCCCGGGCATCGTTGGCCCTGAGCTTCCACTAAGTATGGAATGGACTCCTGGGATGCTGAGAGCCAAGCCAGCCTCACAGGAAAGTACGTGTGACACAGATGTGACTGTTTCTTCTTCCTCTTTCCCCTCTGACCTGCCACACCCTCACCTTCAATATCCATACGTGTCAGGCTCCGTTTTCTCCCATCGGTCTGGCTGTCCATCTCGCACCAATGAATACCACGCTGGCTCACTGCCTACAGCTTTAGGATCAGCCCTGACATTTGGTAGGGCACTGCCCCTCCCTCGTTCTTCTTCAGGAGCCTCGGCTATGCTTAGTGCTTTGCCCTTTCTTGCTACTTTCAGAATCATCCTGACGAGCTCCACCAAAACCCTGTGCGTGTGTGTGTGTGTGTGGGGGGGGGGGGGATCAGGACTGAATTGAATCTAGAAATTAATTCGGGAATTTTTGTGACATTGAATCTCCCTATGCAAGTTAATGACTCTCTCTCTGCAATTATTTAGGTCTCTCTTCTACGTTTTATTAAGGAAAATTTCGTGTGTACAAAACTAGAAGAGGAGAATGCAGCTCCTTTTACCCAACACCTAGCCTTACCACTTGTTCCTCACGGCCACTCTATTTTCAGCCGTAACCCTGTCCGTTCCTGCCCATTCTCCCATCCCGGCCTTCGTTATTTTGAAGCAAATCTTTGCGATCTTCTTTAATGTCTTCTAATAACATTTTTTGTCTTACCTTTCGTTTCCAAATAATTATAGATAGACAGGAAGTTGTAACAATAGTACTGAGAGGGTCCATGTTCCCTTCACCCCGTTCCCCCAGTGGTGACATGTTACATCACCACAGTACTTTACCAAAACCAGGAAATGGACATCAGTCCCATCCGCAGGTTAAAGATGGCGTTTTACATGCATTCATTCGTGCGTGCGCGTTGTGTTCCATGCAGTTTCATCACCTGTGTGGATTGATAGAATCACCACCACAGTCAGATGCAGAAGTGTCCTGCCACCACAAAGACCCCTCGCGCTACTCATTGATAGTGACACCCACCTCCCTTCCCTCTCTGCTCCCCAATCCTCCAACCACCAATCGGTTCTCCATCGCTAGACTTCTGTCATTTTGAGAAGGTGACATGAACAAACCACACAGCATGTAACTTTTGGAGACAGGTTTTTTCCCTTCACACAGTTCCCTCGAGCTCCATCCAGGTGGTTGCGTGTATCAACAGTTAGTTCCTTTTCATTGCAGAGTGGCACTCTGCATGTCCTAACCGACGGGCATCTAGGTTTTCAGTTTTTGACTCTTACAGATAAAGCTGCAATGCACAATCGTGTACATATTTTTGTGTGGAAATGAATTTTTTATTTCTAACAAATGCCCAGAAATGCTGTTGCTGGGTCACATGGTAAGTATATGTTTCATTTTTTAAGAAACTGCCAAACTATTTTCCGGAGTGGCTATATCTCAGTCACATTTTATGCTTTCCTCTATAAATATTTTGTCAGATTCAATTTGTGTTAAATTTGTAAATGGAGGATTTTTAAAAATTACACTTTGTTGCTCTGATGTTTATAAATGCAATTTTTATTGAAATATAATTTACACACCATAAAATTCATTTTTTAAAAGATTTTGTCTTTTTTTTTTTTTTACTGTCTTATTAGGAGACTCACTGCACCTCTTCCAAAGTTGGCACCCTAAAATTCATCATTTTAAAGTGTGCAATTCAGTGGTTTTTAGTGTATTCACAAGGTTGTGTGTGCAGCCATCACCACAGTCTAATTCCAGAACATTTCCATCACACCGAAGGGACACCTCCCATTAGCAGTCACCTCCCATCCCTCCTTCTCCCCAGCCCCTGGCAACCATGAGTCTGCTTTCTGTCTCTGTGGATTCGCCTATCCTAGACATTTCCTATAAATGGAATCTCCTAAATGTGGCATTTTGTGACTGACTTCTTTCACTTAGCATAACATTTTCAAGGTTTAGTCACATGCTGTAGCTGCAATTCATTTTTGATATTGATTTGATATGGGAATATCCTACCTCTGCTAAATTTTTCATAGTTCCAATAATGTCTCTGTAGATCTTCTGAGTTTTCTATGTAGACAGTGTTATCATCTGCAAATAATAACAGTGTGCTTCTTCCTCTCCAATCCTTATACCTTGTTGCTGTTGTTTTATGTCTTACTGCCCCAGCTAGGACCCCAGGTATAATGTTGGACAGATGCATGGACGAGGGCCAACTCGTCTTCGCCGCTTTTAAGGAATGTGTGTCCGTTGCCCTTTTGGGAACTGTGTTTCTGCTGGTTTTTGTAGATAATCTTGATTAGTTTAAGGAAGTTTCTTTCAATCCCAAGTTTGCTAGAACAGTTTGATCGTAATGTATTGCCAGTGCCGAGATGACCTTATGACTTTCCTCCCGTAATTTAGTACCGTGATGAATGGCATTAATAGATTTTTTTAATATAAAAACACATTTCTAGGATAAACCCAATTCTGCCATGATGTCTATATCCTTTTTATTCATTGCTGGTTTTGTTTTGTTAGTATGTTATTTGGGGTTCTTGCATCGAATTTCACAAATGGGACTGGTCTATGATGTCCCTTTGAATACACTGTGTAAATGGAAAAGCCATCTCTGACCTTAAGTGACACTCACAAAGCCTCTGTCTGTGTCTCTGTCCCCTCCCCCATACACACCAATCTGACTTGAGGGGTGCCTCTGTGGGAGGCAGAGGGAGGGAGGTACCCCCAGACCCCTGAGGCAGCCACAGAGGATGGGAGCTCAAGAACCGGGACCTTGAGCCTCGGAAGGGCCCACAGAGCTGTGACATGGCTTCTGGGCCCCTCACTGAAGAGGGAGGCTTCACAGAAATCTTCCCCTCCCTTGTCCTTGTGGGGGAGGGGGAGCCCTCCAAAGGAAGTGGCTAAAAAGGGGCCAGGGTCAGGGGTTAATGACCCCATTGTGCTCAGGGCTGACGGATGGCCCCACTTGTCAGTGGCAGTGGCAGAACGTTTGCAGCCCCAGGGAGATCCCCTTCCCGCCTTCCAGTCATCAGCTTGGGGAGGAGCCGGCTGGCCTTTGATAACTGCTGGGGGCCACTGTCCCCACTGTGGGGACACCAGGCCAGCCTCTTCGGTGGGGTCTGGTCTGCTGAGGCCCAGAATGCAGCCCCCCACCTCCTCTACTCCCCACCCACCCCATTCCCTACCATAAGTGGCCGCAGAGAAGGTTCTGACCAATCTGAGGCCCTCAGGCCGGGCTGTCCCACGCCAGCCTTGCTCCTCTTATGGATGGCTAGGTCCTCAGAAGTGATCTGATGAAGCCCAACTCTCCCACATTTTGGACGGGGAAGCAGCGAGGTCTGACTCGGTCAAGGCTGTCTTCAGAGCAGGAGTGGGGTACAGCCGGGTCCTATGACTTCCTGCTCAAATGTGCTACCACCAGGGCCAGTGCAGATGCTGAGGTGAATCAGACATAGTCCTCCCTCGAGGGGCTCACAGGCTGGGGGGAGGGGAGAGCATATGAACAAAAAAAGTATAACTAAGAGTGGTAAATTCAGTACCCTGGGTGTCAGAAGAGGAACCCTTAGACCAGCCAGGAGGTCAGGGAGGCTTCCAGAGGGAGGTAGTGTGGGGGCTGATTCTAAATGGGTGAGTCAAAGTTACACCAAAGGGCTGAGGGCAGCAAGGAAAGGCATTCCAGGAAGAAGGAACAGCATAAGCAAAGGCACAGAGTAAAACTGGCATGGTGTGTGTGAGCCACAGCAATTCAGTGGTGAGAAATGAGGTCAAGTAGTCAGCAGGGCCAGGTTTTCCAGGGCCTCGTATACCACGTTAGATGTTTAGACTCGACAGTTTGTCACTCGGGTGGGGACAAGAGCTTAAAACCAGGTTCTCATCCTGCCTCTATCCATCCATCTATTCGTTCTTTCTTTTTTGTTTTCTCACAGCTTCATTATTTTTATTTTTAGTCATTCCGTCTTTAGTGATCCTCAGGCAGGTCACTTCCTCATGAAGAGCCTCCCACAAGCAGGCCAGGCACCAGGCGGCCTGGTCCCAGCCCCCAAGTGGAACCTGGAAGACCGGGGCTGGGTGAACACAGACACACGTCCACCTGAGATTCTCTGCCACCTTGGTGTCCCCAGGCTGGGGCAGAGCAGGGTGTACATGGGCTGTTCTCAGTCCCAGAAGGCTGAAAAATGGCATGGGGACCAGAAGCTTGAAAGAGATGGTTCCAGAGTGAATAATAGGACGTCTACTTTTGACAATCGGAGTGTCCAAAACAGTGTCATTGAGCCACATCAGCCCTGGATGGCCTCGCGGCGACTTCCTGTGACAGGGGAAAAGCAGCTCCCTCTGAGCTAGTTGGGTTTTCTGTGATTGTAGTCAAACGCATTTCTAACTGATTCAAGCTCCTTACCTCAAGCTGAAGATATATAAATACACACGCCCAGATCTTAAATGTCCACGTCAGATGATTTGCCAGAGAAATGGGACTTTCCTAAATATAGGCTACACTCCATGCCTTCATGTCAAATAACTTTAAAAGTTGAAAGTCTTTATTGTAGAAATTTGGAAATACACTAAAAAGACGAAGCACTAAAAATTTTAAGTCACTCAAAAATTTAAAAGTCCCACCACCCAGAAATAACTTGTTAGCATTTTTGTGTTTTCTTTCAGTTTTTTTCCTATCATTTTTAAATGAAGATGAATTCACAGCATGTAGTTTTTTTTCTTTTTGCTTTTTATTACAGATATATATATATATATACACACACACATATATATATAATTTTATATATTTTTAAAGATTACTAAAATCCTTCATAAGCATGATTTTTAGTGGCTGTGTCATTCTGAGTGATTTGCTCAACTCCCTACAGCTGAACAATGAGGTGGTGGCCAGTTGACTGTTCTCCGCGCTGCCAGACATCTGTGCACAGTTTTTGATTTATACCTAGTTTGCTTTAACAAAGTGTGGTACAAATGCGGCCTCCCCTTGCACCAAATCATGAGCAGCGACTGAGCCAGGAGGGTATCCAGTGGGTCATTCAATAAGCAGCCACCTCGCTGTGCCCAGAGGTGTCCTGGGGTGATGTAGTGGCTTTGTCCTCCCTTGAAAGTAGACTGCAAATGTTATCAACAAGGAGCAACTCTGGTTTTCGTTTGGTTTGTTTGTGATAAGAATAGTGACCATAAGATTGACCCTCTTAGCAAAGTTTTAAGTTTTAGCAACTGTTTTCCTGAACCTGGACTGACAAACCCCAAGGGACGTCCAGGTCTCATCTCCTGGACCAGTCAGGAACAGCGGATGGTTGGGTGGCCGGTTAGCTTAGTTGGTTAGAGCGTGGTGCTAATAACACCAAGGTTGCCAGTTTGATCCCCAAGCATGGGCCACTGGGGGCTATGCCCTCCAAAAAAGAAAAGGAACAGCTGATTTGCAGACAGCACCCTCTTCCAGCCCACGGTGCCTCTGCCCACGCCCGGACTTCCTGCACCCTGTCCTCCTCCCCTCCCTGCCCCCCACCTACCCTACCTACCCCACCTACTTAATGGGTGACTCCTCTCTCTCTCTCTCCCCCCCAACCCCAGGTTTATTGAGAGGTAATTCACATACCATACAAGTCACACATTTAAAATATACAATTCAGTGATTTTGAATATATTCACAGAGCTGTACAACCATCACCACAATCATTTTAGGACATTTTCATCACCCCAAAAAAGAAACCCTGTACCCTTTAGTCATCACCGCCCCCACTGTGCCCTAGGCAACCACTAATCTACTGTCTGTCGCTATGGATGGACCTATTCTGGACACTGCAGACTTAACTTCTCTTGCCTGAGTTTCCCCATCTATAAAACAGGGATGGTAATGGTGCCCCCTCATGGGGTTTGTTGCGAGGATTCAAATACAAGTGAATGCAAGGGCTAGCACAGAGTAAATGCTTTGTGACGTCTACTGTCATTATTATTTGACACCATCTCCAGAGACTGGGGTTCCTCCGCCCGCCCACATGCCTTCTACTTGCTCTATAAGCTCATTTCGCCCTCGTCCGGATCCCCAGCCCAGACATCTTTTCTAGTCTCCAGACCTCCCAGCATCTCTACCCAGACATCCCGACAGCCCCCAGACTCAGCGTGCCCTTCCTCCCCAAGCCTGACGGTCCTGCTGTGTCCCTCACTCAGGAAATAGAATGACCTTCCACTTGGACACCCAGGCCAGAAATCTTGGGGCATCCTTGACGCTTCCTTCCCCGTGCCTGCCCCCCACACCTGGCCCATCAATGTAGACTGTGTTCCCCACCTGTTCCTCCCCTGTGGCTGCCCTGACCAGTCTCCCTCACCAGTTCAGTGGTCACAGCTGGGCTTTGGTGTCCAGTGTATTTCCGTCCACCACTCACTGGCCTCAGGGCTAAGGGCAAGGCACCTCACCTCTCTGAGCCTCAGTTTCTTGGACAATCATATAAGATGAAAACAGTGTCTTCACTGGCTTGTTTTGAGGATCATATGAGTAAAATATAGGCAGAGCTTAAGCCCTTGATCAATGTTACTGTTGTCAATATCACTCTCTCACTTGGATGACCCTGTGCTCCTAACCCATGTCCCTGCATCCATCTTGCTCACAGCACAGCCTGCACACGCTTCACACAGGTACCTGTGATGGAGCGTGACCACGTGCAGGACACCGAGAGAAGCCCCCATGGGTACTTCCCTTCATCATCACAATACTCCCACGAGGCAGGTGCTGTGACCCTTGCTTTACAAATGAGGAAACTGAGGCCCAAAGTCCCACAGCTGGAGCTCACCATTGCCTCAGGGTCCACTGTTGGCATTAATGTATTGATTGAAAACATTTATCAAGCCCCTACTGTGTGCCAGGCACTGAGCTGGGTACTGGGAAAATAGTAATAGACCGGACCAGCATAGACCCGGTCCACATGATTTTTCTAGAACACAAATATGACTCCTTTAAAATCCTTCAGTGACCACGCCACGGCCTGCAGGATCCAGTATATATACCTTACAAGGGCAGCCTAGGTCTTCAGGGGGCCCCTCTCACTGCCCTTTGCAGCCCATACTGCTCCCCTCTGCCCACCTCTCCCACCTTCGCTGCCTCCACTCTGCTCCAGCACACAGGCCTGGTGGGGCCTCTCCACCATTACTCACCTTCTCGTCCCCAGCCTCACCTCCAATGCCAGCTCCTTTCCTATCCTCTCAATTTCCTTGTCTGGTGAACTTTTACTCATCTTTTGAGGCCCATCCATAGTCACCTCCTCCAGGAAGCCTTCGTTCCCTAACCTCCCAGCTGGGTGATGAGCTCCCAGACCCCCTGTCTTGTAGTAAGTACACTGGCTCTTTACTGACTTGTCTCTCCTCCTGCACTGTGGCTCCTTGAGGGCAGGCCCAGGGGCGTATTTAACTCAATAAATCTCCCTCTTCCTCTGTTCCCCCAGTATTCCATCCCATCCATCACCAAGTCCACCGATTTTACCTCTTCTCACCCAGGCCTAAAGCTCCAGCCCCAGCACAGTGGTTACAGGTGAGTACACACTGCTAGCGCCACGCAGGTGCTCCAGGAGCAGTCACCATGCTCTGTTTCATGTTTCTATAAATGCAGGGACACTGTGAGATGGGAGAATCAGTGACTGTTTGGAGCACAACCTCCTCAGGGCTCCCTGGCTTCTGTGATTCCAGACAAGGGGGCCGGGATTGCTGTGAGCTGCCTAAGTCCCCTCCCCAGGACCTGGGTCTCTCAAGGGGGGTGGGCACCCACCCCGGAGATGACCAGAGCTAGAGTCAACTGGGTGAGTCACACGTCCTGGCTGTATATCCTCTCTGTGCCTCAGTTTCTTCATCAGAAAAATGGCATTGTCACTCTGTCCCTGTCTGCTTTTGTAGGACTGTTGGGAAGGGACAGTGAAGGTGAAAGTGGACAGAGAAGACATTTCAATGTCTGACTTCCCGACACTCCCATCTCTGACACATTCTGTTTCATGTTCAAAAAATTCCAGTAAATTTGGTTTGGGGCTTTGGCTGGAGACCCAAACCCATCTCGGTGTTTCCCATGGCTCTGGGCATATTCTGAGGGCTCTTTCTTGGAGAGTTTTGGGGGAGAAGCACATAGTTCCATGCAGCTGCGGCACCCGCTCCCAGAGCCTCGGGGACACACGGACACTTACCCCGCTGAGCCTCAGTCTCCGCCTCCGGAAGACGGGGTGTCACTCCCGCCTCCGAGGCCGCTGTGAGGATCGAGCGAGATGGTGGGTGGGGAGGTGTCTCGTCTCAGTGCACGGAGGGGGCCTGGGATGGGGGCTGAGGGCAGGGAGGGTCCCCCCATCCCAGAAGACAGGAGATGTGCCACAGGACATCACGTCGAGCTTCAGCCGTCCCACTGTGGCCTCGCAGAAGCCAGGGGCGCCAGGAACGGTGGCTTTCAAAATGGCCGCCGCGGCCACCAGGCCCCTTCTCCTTCCAGGGCGCCTCGGGAGAGGGAGGGCACCATGGCCAGGCCACGGTCACTCTTCACAGCCCAGGGGTGCAGCGTGGGGCGGGAGGTGCAGGGAGGAGGGAGTTGGGGTGGGTGGGGGGCCGGGGAAGAGCCAGAGAGAGGGGCAGGGAGAGGAACAAAAGGTCCCTTTGTGGAGCAGGGCCGGGAGAAGAGCGAGCACATTACCCAATGCCCAGAAGCCATGTTGGTAACAAGAGAAGCATTCTCTACCTCGCTTGGAAAACAACTTGGAGCAGAGAGAGACAGGGAGCGATTTAACCCCATGGGCCCCAGGCCACTGTGGGAGGTGGAGAGAGAATAAGGGTGCACTTGGGGGCCTTTTGGACTGGAGCTGGGTGACTTCCTGTCTCCTAGGCTGGTCTGCATCGATGGGACCAGAATCCCAACATGGCCGCTTTGCCAAGTCCTGGCAGCCTTGGGACCCAGAGACTGGAACCATGGCTTCTACTGCCCGGGCCTGGTCAGATGTGTGACCCCTGCTCACTCCAAGCTCTGGGACCTGGCCCACCCAACCTTGAGGGGACCTCTCTGAATCCTTACATCTCTGGCTTCAGGTCCTAGGGTCCCGGTCCAAGGCCACCCAGCTTCCCCTTGCCTCCTTTTGCACACAGGGAGTGTATTTCCTCGTAAGGAAGTCCTTACCATTTTTGCACAGTTTTGTCTGTTAGAACATTTTTCCTAAAATTTAATTAAATCTCTTTCATCCTCACCCAGCTCTCTCCCCTTCCCCCACCTTCTACCCACCAGCCCTGGTTCTCAGGCTCCCAGAGACCACATCTGATAATAGGGCAAATGATAGTAAAAGAAGCCACTGTGCTCTGGGCACTTCACATGTATTCACTTAATGACCACTGTTACCTCGGGCCAGCTGCTGTCACCTCTGCTGACTCTGCTTGTTCAAAAAGGACCTAACACAAGACGGCCCGTGGGAGGCACTCCATGAATAAAAGGCAGTAGGTTGCTCTCATTGGCTGAAGGAAAAGGTCCTTGTAGCCGCCTTTCCTTTCTTCCTCCTTTACTTCTACAAATATAGGTTGAACACTGGCCGTGCGCCCAGCACGTCCCAGCTCTGGGGCCACAGCAGTGGACAAAACAGAGCACTCCTGCCCTCAGGGAGCAGATGTTCTTGTCAGAGAGATGGACAAGTGAATATACCAACGACGGGCAGGTGGCCACAAGCTCTATGATGACAAACAAAGCAGGGTAAAGGCAGACAGTGACAGGAGGGGTATGACATTAGACGTGGTGGTCAGGAGAGACCCCTGCCAGGATGTGACATTTGACAAAGCTCTGAATGAAGAGAGGAAGGCTATCTAGGGGAAGAATGTTCCGATGAGGCCCTATTCTTTTAAGAATATACCAAGGTTGCCCCACACAACAGTGGGGTCCCTGGCACCTGAGATGGCACCACGGGAGGGCGAACCCTGCCTGTGGACGCCCCGGTTGAAGAACGAAGCCTCCTCTTCGGACAGTGTTTAAAGCCTCACAAAGAGCTCTCAGGACGTTCCCTTCCCCCCAACCCCCAGCCCCATTGTGCTGTGACATTACAAATGGCCCAGAAAAGCTGGGCTCAGTGGCTGCCTCCACCTCCGGCAGCTTCCTGGCCCCCAGAGCCTCAGTTTCCTCATCTGTGAAACAGCACATACCTCACAGGTTTGGTGGGTGCCTGAAAGAAGGCAGCTCATTCTTCAGGGGAGAAAACAGCTTCTGAGAGGTGAGTGGTGGCTCATGGTCACCAGAGGGGAAGGGCAGCACCGCCTGTGCCCTAGTGCCAGGGCTTTCCTGTGCCCACTGTGTGTTCCCAATGCTCCTGTGGGGCCTCAGCTCAGCCCAGTCAAGGGCTGGAACAGTGGGTGGAGGAGGGCAGGTGCTACAGAAGGTAGTGACAGTATCAGAGAAGCTTCCGATGGCAGGCTGGCCATTGGGTAAGAGAGGGAGGCTGCACGGCCCACAGGGACGCAGACATGACAGACTTAGGGGTTCCAATGGAATGGAAAGGAAACATGCCCCTACTAGGCCCCAGCCCTGGGCCCGGCGCCTTGGGGCTGGTGAGAGAGCGAGACCCCTGTGTTGCTGTCTGCCCCCCCTGACTTGCTGTGGGCTCTTAGGCAGCCCCTGGCCTCTCAGGCATCTGCATCCTCATCTGTCAAATGGGCCCCCATCCCTTCTAGCCCCATAGGTGAGGTGAAAGGTGTGCAGGCACTGCAGTGGAAGAAAAGCTCGCATGGAGGCTGCTATAGTGATGGATAATACATACTTATTGGGCTCCAAGTTCCAGGCCTGTGTGCCATTTACCACATGCTCCAACTCAGTGGATTTGTGCAACAGGCAGTGCTGCAAAGGAGAAAGCGAAAGAGGTGGGGGGAGGAGGGAGAGATGGCCATGGCATGGGCAGGGAAGGCTTCCTGCAGGAAGCAGTTGTTGTGTGTGGCTTATGGGGGATAAGTAGGCCAACAGCTGTGGATGGGCTCGTAGGCGGAAGGACCAGTACAAGGAAAGTCACAGAGGAGGGAACCAGCTTAGAGAGGAGAAAAGATGACACCAGCCCACTGGCTGGGAAGGTGTCGGGGGAGACTGGGGGGGGATCCCAGAAAGCCCCAGCTCCTCCTAGGCCAGAGCCCCAAGTCTCACCTCCACCTCCCCAGCCTCCGGCTTAAAGCTCCTGGTTTCCCCCTCCTGCCTCTGCTCAGGCCCAGCCCTCCCCCAGTGTCCTTGCTGGCTGATTCTGCCTCACGGCCCCCCCAGGAAGCCCTCTCTGAACCCCAAACGGGGTTGAGAATCCTTCCCCTAGGAGTAGTTCATTCCGTCCCAAGGGGAAAGCACTATTATTGTGCCCATTTGACAGAAGAGAAAGTGAAGCTCAGAGCAATGTCATCATTGTCCAGTTGTACAGCTGAGATTCTAACTCGGAGAGAGGACTGGCTCCTTTGAGTTCTTCCATTACCGCCCCCACCCTCCCCCACCTTGTGCCAGATGACCTCTGTCTCCTTAGATCCAACGCTGGGAGGGATTCCCTTCCTGTCACCCCCGCTTCACAGAGGAGGAAGCTGTAGCCCAGAGAAGGCTAGGGCTCTCCTGCCACCACAGAGCCAGGAGGGGTCCAAGGAGCTGTAAGGCCAGGAGTGGCTGACCCCACTCTTCCAGGTCTGAGAGCACAAACAGGACTGGAACACATGCGTGGGTGAAAGGACAGGCCTGAGGCCCAGCGACCAGCACTAAGGCAGTTCTAGAAGGCAGGAAAGATAACAAGTGAGGACGGGAGCCCAGCATGGCCAGGCCTGGGGAAGTCAGGGGACAGATGGCCGCTGGCAAGGCAGCAGGCCCAAAATGGTGGGAGGAGTAGGAGGAAGGGGAACTGGCACGGAGCTGAGAGGAGGCAACTGGACAGGTCTGTGGGGAACTGGGAGAACTGGGGTCGCAGGGTTTCAGGGCACCCAGGTACTTCCCCCTGGGATTGCACTGAAGTGGGGGGTCAGGCGGCAGTCACAGGCTTCTTTTGCTTCACGGTCAGAGGGGTTAGGCCCCAATGGAAATTGCACTGGAGACAGTGCGGGTCACGCGGGAAGTCACCCCGTGTGGGCCCTGTGCCCTGGTCCACATCACAAACCGCCAGGCAAGTGCAGGACGGAAGCCTTGAGGCCCTTCCACAAGGCTCTGTCGTCAGGCAAGGGAGTCACATGAAGAGCGGGCAGCCAGGCCACAGTGCCTGCCTTCCGGTGGCCTCCCGCCTCCGTCCTGCCCCAGCTCTTGGAAAACAACTGAGGAAATCAAGTGGAAACACAAATCCGCCACCCAGTCCCTCCTGCTCCCTCAGGCCAGACCCCCCCACACACTCCAGAGCACCCACAAGGGGGCTCAGCCACAGAAGCGTGCCAGCCCAGCACGGTTGGTCTTGGCAAGGCCCAGTGGGTATGATCGTCCGTCCAAGACTCCCCGCTGGGCCTGTCACCCCATCTGGTCCCACAGACCCAGCCCCTCCCCAGGAGGACCTGGGCACCAGAGCTTGAGCCCCACCCTCCTTCCCTTCCCCTGCAACCTCTAGACTCTGGGGTCCAGAGTCAGGGAAATTCCAGGCCTTGCTCCGCCAAAGATGAGCTGCTCACTTTCCCCTTCTAGAAGCGTCACCTTCCTCATCTGTCAAGTGGGAGCCATAGTTCCTGGCGAGTCCCACTTCGCAGTGCTGGTAAAGAAAGACGGAACTGGGGAGGACAGCACTTGGTCAGCTGGAAAGTGCTGGGCCCACAAATGGCCACTTTGGTTTTTACAGAGAGGAGTTGCCTCCCAGGTGTGTGGGGGGAGGGGGGGTGGGGCGGGGTCAGCTCCATTCAGGAGACATGAATTACAGATGGCAATAGGAAGTCCCTAAGATTACATACCTCTGTCCGGCGGGGGGGCCCCTTCCGCAGCCCTCCCAGCACCGTCCACCCCAAATGCCTTTCGGCCCCTCTGCCAACTCCATGGGCAGGCCGCACTCCTGCCTGAAACATGACTCTTTCCCAGAACTCTTCCTCAAATTCCAAGACCTCATTCAGCGGTCTCTCCTCCGTGAAGCTTCCTCATTCGGGCTAAATAAGCAGCGTTCTCCACGCTGTACGTCCCATTTCCACCATCGTGGGCCAGCAAGAGTGAGTGTGAGAGCGTGTGAGCAGGGCCCGTGTCTTAATCTGGTCTTGGAGTCCCTGCCTCATGCTCGGCCTAACAAAACAGAGTTCCACAGGTGTGCCTGAGTGGAGGTGCGTGTGGACGTGTGCGAGCGTGAGTGTGAGCGTGAGTGCTGGAAGAGCTGGCTTGGGACGTGGCCTGCGGCAATGTGGGCAGGGTCAAAGGTTACTGTGGCGTCCCCCATACTCCACTCAGGGCCCCTTCTACCCCCAAGCCCCAGACGCCAGTCTCTCTGGGTCCTGCTCAGCCTGAGGGAGCAGTTTGGTTCCTTGCTGACAGATTCAAGGGCAGCCCAGCCCCTGCCAGGTAGCAGCTGTGCATTTCTAGGAGGAACATGATGGTGGAATTTCAAGCGCGCTGCTGGGGGTATGCCATGATGGAAGGGGAGGGGACACGGCCAGTTAGAAAGTAGACAATGTCAACCAGATTTCAGACAGAGGGGACTAGAATCCCAGGGAGGGGACAACGGATGTGAGCAACGATTTGAAGGAAAAACTGTCGCGGGCGATGATTAGCCATGGGGGGATGAAGGGGCGGATGAGTCAAAAATGATTTCGACGTTTCACGCCTGGGTCTCGGGAGAACAGTGGAGCCATTGATAGGGCAGGGAAGTGGGTGGGGGCTGCTCTGGGGACAGGATGGTGACGCGGGTTTGGGACAGAGACTCATAGCATTTTTGGCTGGAAGTGACCTGAGATCATCCAGGTCACACACGAGGAAAGTGAGGCTCCACGCGGAGCAGCCACTTGGCCCGTGTGCCAAGTGTCGGGGCTGCGGCTGGGTCCTGGCCAGGGTCAGTGCCTCACCTAAAACATGGTGTGAAGCCTGCTCTGGGCCGGCCCTGGGCTGGGCTCTGGGGCCCCGCAGGCAAATCAGACCCAGTCCCCACCCTCAGGGGTTCACTGTCCTGTGGGAGAGACAGACGTGGGCCATAATTACAACCTGATCAAAGGGGTGCCCACAAGGCATGGGGAGGACTCCGAGGGCCAAGACTACCTTGGGGAGACGTGGGAGTGGGAGGAGTAAGCAAGAGAAAATAATAATCCCAGTTATCAGAAGTGGGGCCATTTGTGCCAAGTGTATTTCGTGTAACCCTTGTAACCATCCTACAAGCTACGTGTCATCATTGTCCCCATCTTACACGTGACGTTGAGAAAGACTAAGCCGGTTGTCTAGGACCTCACAGATCCGACGATGCCCAAACTCGTGCTCTTAACCCCTGCTACTTGGAAGAGGCAGCTGGAACTGAGGCCTGATGGATGACTGGGAGTTTTCCAAGTGACGGGGAAGGAGAGGGTGGCAACAGGCAATGGGACTAACATGTATCAAGGCCCAGAAATCCAGCTTGCCATTGGCAGGGTTTGAGGCCCTGGTGAGCTGTAGCCCTGGGCTTCCCGTGTGACTTTCCCTGCCCCCTTCCCTGTCCCCAGTCCCCTCACGTCACAGGACCCTACCTGCCCCACCACCTACTGGTGATCTGATGGATTTTCAGGCAAATGAGCTGGGGGGTGGGGAAGGAATGAGGGCCTGTCCCCTATCCCCAGGGAACCGTTGCCCATGCTCCCTGAAGCCTTCCCAGCTCAATGCTGCCCCCACCCTGTCTTCCCCATGTGTCATCTTCTCAACCCAGCAGTGATCCTACAAAGGGAGTTAGCCGAGGAGTGAGGGATTGGCCTGAGACACCCAGCACGTGCACAAGCCCACAGGACCTGGGGTCTCAGACCATGGCAGAGCCCCTGAGCTTGGACAAACCACAGAGTGGGTCCTCCGGGGTACTTCTCCATCCCTCGGCTCCCGTCTGCAGGTGGCCCTGGGAATGAACCAGGAGAGAAGGAGGGTTGAACACAGAACTACAGCCTATGGCCCAGGGTGCTGGAGTCAGCTCAGACCAGCTCATCAGAGTCAATTGTTAAATTCTCTGGAATTTTCCAAGCCTGTTGATGTCACCTTGGAAGCTTGAAATTGGCCCTGGTTGGAGGTTTTACATTGTGAAAATTGTCAGTGCATCTCTCTCTGGCCTCCCCCTCCCCTGACAGAGCTGGTGGTTAAGCATTTACCAACCCACCATCATCCAGGGATCCCATCTCCTGGCTCCCCTGCAGGCTTCTGGGTACAAGTTCCCAGCCAAGGCTTGGGCTTTTGGGGAGTTACTTTTGCTCAAAGTCCATTAGCATCTCCTGCTTGCCACAAACTAAAACCAAAACTCTTTCCCTGGATTGTCCAGCCCTGGCCTCAGCCAATCTTTCCAGCTGCATCTTGAACTGCTCCCTCCATGGCCCCCACCCCTCTCTCTAGCACAAAAATAGACGATACTTCTTGAATAGGCCCTTGCTTTCCAGCATCCACACCTTTGACCACGCTGTTCCCTTCTCCTGGAATGCGCTTCCCTCATATTTTGAAATCCTCCCGTCCTGTAAGGTTTATTCATAATTGATGCCCAATAAATGTTCTTTGAATGGAAGGGGGTTGAATCGAGGCCCTGCAACCAGGACCGAACTGGGGTCTTGGCCGAGGCTGGGGTCCTGGGAAGCCCTGAATCCATCCCCTGACTCAGAACAGAAACATACCCAAAGCCTCCTGCCATCCCACCTTGCTTATAATCTCTGAGGGAATGGAGTGGGAATGGTGGACAGATTGGTATCTGCCCTAAGGGGTGGCAAAAACAGGAACCAACTCAAATCACCCAGGTTACTTGGAAACGAATCCCTTCATTCCCTGTTCAGACTTTTGAACTCCTCTTCATCCTTCAAAGCCCAACCCAGATGCTACCTCTGACAAGAGGTCTTTCCCGGATATTAGTTCTAATACCCGCCTCACCTCTGCCTTGTACATGCTTTGATGGCCACACTCACGGTATTGGTTATGCTTATGTCTGTGTGTCCACTGACCCACAACACCACAGCCAGCAAGGCAGGGCAGGCCCTGATTTAAGTGCCCCACAGGCTGAGGAACTGCTTGTTGAATTGAATTGATCCCATCAGTGTCTTGGGCAAGTCATCCCCTCTGCCTGGGCCTCAGTTTCCCCCTCTGCATAAACTAGACTTGAACTAAGTAATCTCCGAGGACCTTCCACCTCTCACATTCTAGGATTCTGTGAACATATACCCTTCCCTCTCCCCCCATCAGTCTCTAACCTTCAGGTCTCCTTCCCTAATCTCCCAGCCTTCCAGTGGGTGACACCCCTTCCTCAGCTGCCTTCACCACCATCACCCCACGCACGCGCGCACACACACACACACACACACACACACACACACACAACAGACCACACTGCTCATGAGTCAGATCCCTGAACTCCATTTTTCTGGGTGCTCTTTTCTCTCAGGTTATGGATTCCCCTGAAAGGGCAGAGGCCTTGCCCATCCACCCCTGGCCCTGCTCACAAGCCAGGGCACAGGCACCACCCATAAGTACCCATCAGTGGGCTGTGATGGAGCGGCCGGGGCTTGCAGGGCCCTTGGCGAGTCTCAGAGGCCCTGTTCAGACAGGCCCAGAGCTGCCTGCCCATCACAGCAAGGGCTCCCCCTCGAGCCCCCGGGGCAAACAGCCACATCCAGGTCTCTGCCTGTTTTATTCCAACCCTCCAAGGGTGTGTCTGTGCAGGAGTGTGCAGGGGGTAAACGGCTGCCCCTTCCTCTGTCACACACAGAGGATGCAGGTGGCTGTGGGGCCACTGTCCTCCCTCCATCTCCCAAGCACAGCCGGAGACACACATGCACAGGATGCCATATGTGGGCACACTCAGAGGCTGATGCATGAGCGTGCACACACTCACGCACACGGAGGGCCCCAAAGCCCCACATCAGTCACCCTGCGCCAACATTTGGAGCATGGGAGGTGTCAGTCATGCCATTGGGTATGCTTATGGCAGGGGTCCACGTGCGATTGTTAGAAGGGGCTCTAAATCCGTTGTCGGTCCTAACATCTGAGCACCAAGGGCTGTCCGCCACCCGAGGCAGCATCGTGCAGCAGGAAAGGAGGGACTCCAGCCTCCCACGCTGGCCCTGCCTCTCTAAGACCCCAAGGCCCCTCACCACTCTCATGGGGTGACCTCCCGCAACTCAACCTCAATGTCTCACCGTCTCTCACGTACACATGGGGCAGAGTCAGGGCCCAGGGATGGAAGGAACAGAGCAAGATGTCAGAAGGAGAATCCATCCCAGAAGGCTCTGGGGTGATGGAGACATAAAAGTTTACAGCCCGGACTCTGATGCCTCCTGCCTGGAAGCTGGATGATCTTTAGCAAAATCCTAACGTCTCCATATCTCAGTTGCCCCATCTGTAGGACCGTGGTAGGTAATAGCGCCTACCTCATAAAGTTGCGACTATTGAGTGATAAGCTATGTTGCCCGCAGTGTCTGGCAGGTATTAAGTGCTCATAAACGTTCTCCATGGCTATTACGAGTATAGAGGAGGGAAGTCCAGCCCTCCACGCTCCTTTCCTGAGCACCGAGGGCCATGCACTCACCCTGTGCTGGGCGCTGAGAAGATACCTAAGGTCCCTGCCCCAGTGAGCTCTTGAAGATGGGGGAGGGTCGCTGCCCTCCATGAGATATGTGTGCGCACACATGCACCTGTCTCTGGGTGTGCCAGGGGAAACAGGTAAGGACAGTGAGGGACTGAGTCCTGATGGAGAAGGTGGGGAGCTAGAAGAAGCCCCCAAAAGAGAAGAGGTGTGGCCTCAGAACAGCGAAGAGTAAGAGGAGAGCATTCCAGGCGTGAGGAACAGCCTGAGCAAAGGTACGGATGGTAAACTGTGGCCAGGGAAGGCTTGCTGCAGAAAGCACCAGCTTCAGGACCATCACGACCAGCGAGGGAAGCTGCTGTCGGCTCCCTGTCTGCCTCATTATGCACCAGGCCCCCATCTCCACGCAGCAGGACGCACCTGCTTTTCATGCCTCTGCACCTTTGTCCATGAAGCCCCCTGCCATAGGGGTCACCTCCTCTAAGAAGCTGATGAACTTCGCGTGCTTTACGGTAATGATGGGTGCCTCCCTATGCTGCCAGGACAGGCACACCCTGAGACCTGCTCGTGGGGGGAACTCAGTAGAGATTAGTTGAATGAATGAATGAATGAATGAATGAATGAATGAATGAATGAATGAAGTGAATGCCTCATTGGACACTGGTGATTCACCTGATGACTGACCATCCCGCACCCCATGACCACACTGCAAAACCCACAGGAACACTGACACACACACCCAGCCTGGCCATCACCACGTGGAAAGCTGCTCTGTCTCCCTGCCTGCCCCCTCCCCATCCACCCTCCCACCCACACACTTTCCCTCTTGCCTGGGGCAGCTGGTGGGAGGGTGGGGGCTGGGGCGGGGCAGGGCCAGAGGGGCCCCAGAGGCAGCCGGGGCAGGGGGCTGAGGGAGGCTGGGAAAGTCCAGGCTGTCTCTCCTGGGAGGCGGTGAGCGGTGTGGTGGGGCGCTCACAGGGATGGGGGGAGGAGGGTCGTGGGCCCAGTACAGCTGCGGTCCCCTCCCCAGCAGCCTGCCTGGGTGCAGAAAGGCCTCTTTGTTCTCCGCCTTTAAAGGGTAAGAGAAACACTTATGCATGGCAAATTAGCCCAAAAATGTATTTCTCTAAAACACCCAATTGTCTCACCAGGCCTGCAGCTGCAGGGAAGTTCCAGGGAGACGGGGAGGGGGCGGCTTTGGGGTGACCCTGGGGGACAGGGAGAGGAGGTGGGGAAAGAGAGGCCATCTCGCCTTCCCGCCTCTGCTCTCAGAATCTCACAGTGACAAAAGGGCACAGCTGGGGGGAGGGCCCTGGGCTCAGGGAGGCCAACTTCCTGGTGTTACAGAGGGAAACTGAGGTCCAGGGCGGTGGTGTGACTACGGCAGAGAGGGTGCTGGCCGGCAGCACAGGAAGTCTGATGCCAGTCTCTGGACTCTTTCGTCTGTATCCACTGCCTTGTCCATGCTGGGTCCCCAAGGCCAAGCAAACCAGCTGTCCTGGGCATGAAGGACACACAAAGAAGCTCTGCTCAAAAGCTGCCCACTCAGGGTGTCAGTGCCCAGGAAGACGCATAAGGGCACCAACCAAGCCCCGCTTCCTCCTGAACCTGTGCGTCTGAAGGCCAGCACGCGTGGGGCATGCAGGAGTCAGGCAAGAGGCACTCAAAGGGAGTTTTCCACTAGAGCCTTCTCCCAGGAGCAGGCAGCATGGCCCCCCTGGACCAGGAAGTGAACCAAACGCGCATGTGCAGTCAGGATTGTACCTGATACTTCCTTTCACGTTCTCCAGTAGCCTACTCTGTGTGGGCCCAGGGAGCGTCTCTGGGCTCCCAAAGGTGAATCAGAAACAGCTCTGTCCCCAAGGAGTGTCTAGCCCCACAGGGAAGACGGATGAGTAAAAAAAAAAAAATGACCATGAAAGGATCCCATGGAGAGGTGAGGTCCAAACTACATGTTGCAAACATGGAGGACAGGGTATTCTGGAGTTGGGGGGGAGGGGCTCCTGAGGATGGCTCCAGGGCTGGACCCTGAAGGGTGAGTCTGAAAGTGGGATGAGGGGACTTTCCAGGCAGAGGGACACGGCCTTGGCTCTTGAGACGACCCTTTGACATCAGAATTCAAAGCTGTTAATTTAAGAGAATTTATTGAGCATCTTCAGATGTAGGAGACACAACAGAAGAAGAAAACACAGTTCTGACTTGAAGGTCGTCTCAACTGGACAAAGTGAGTTTATGACATAGAGAAAACACTGAGCTGAACATGAAAAGTGCCAAAAGGAGGGTGCAGAGTCAGGGCCCTGGGACCCTGCATTCAGCTCCTGGCCCCATCTGCTCCCCAGTCTCAGTTTATGCATCTGTACAATGGGGTGATAATATCTACCCAGGAAAACTGTCATGAGAAGTGTGGAAAGAACCAGACCCCTTGGCTGTCCCCCATAGGTTGTCAGTAAATGTTAGTTCTGGCCCCTCAGAGAAGTCTAGAAATGAGAGACGTGGGAGAAAGTGGGGGAGGGGAGACTGTGTGTGTGAGACAGAGGGTATGTGAGTGTTGTGGCTGAGTGAGTGTGCGAGTATTAGTGTATGTGATTGTGTGTATATGTATGTGTATGAGTGAGTAGGTGTTGTGTGTCCGTGCATTAGTGGGTGAGTTGTGCATGCGTGTACTGTGATTGTGTGCGTGTGTGAATGCATGAATGTGTACATGTGTGTGCATGTGTGTGAATGCATATGAGCCAGTGAGAGTGTATGCATGTGTGTGTGGTGATGGGATCACATGGAATGCTTCTTGGGAAAGGCAATTAAGCTAGGCCTTGAAATGTCAAATGTATGACGAGCCAAGGGTCCTGCAGAATGTCCTTTCTAGGTGGCTGGAGGGACCAGGAAGGAGACAAAGCCCCTTGGGCCTTCAAGAGCCTGGGAGACACCAAAGAGGAGAGAGAAACCTGCTGTGGAGTGGAGGCCTCGTCTCCACCCAGCCTCCCCTGCTTCAAGGGGGTACCAGCACTTAAGCCGGACCGTGGGGAGGAACAAACCCTACCGAGGCCCCCTCCCACGCTCATCCAAGCATCTTCATGGCTCAATAGAGAAACCCAGATTGCTCAGTCGGGTCAACCACACACTCCACGCTCTGGTCCCTGCCTGTTCTCCCTGCTTCTCTCTGCTGCCAGTCGCATCCACACCCCACTCTTCAGCCAGCTTAAATCACCTGCTGAGACACACCGCCTCCCCTCCAACCTCCACACTGCTCCTTCCCACCTAGATTGCAGGAATCCTGGGGCAGCCTCCGGGTGCGGGTCTTCCCCCACTTGTGCCTTCCCCTGCCTTCCCGCACCCCCATAACTTTGTCTTGTGCTCCCATATACACCTATGACAGTTCTTATGCGGTGCTGTAATTTACAAAACTGTGATCACTAGACCCCAAACCATGGGAAAACTTGTCAAAGAATTCCCTCCACAAAAGGCACCAGGAATTGAAAGCAGGGACTCAGACAGGTATTTATTTGCACACCGGTATTCATAGCAGCATTATTCACAACAGCCAAAAGGTGGAAACAACCCAAGTGTCTGTTGATGGATGAATGGATAAGCACAATGTGGAACATACGTACAAAGGAATATTATTCGGTCTTAAAAAGGAATGGAATTCTGACACAGGCTACAACATGGATGCTTGAAGACATTATGCTCAGTGAAAGAAGCCAGAGTCAAAAGGAAAAATCGTGTATGATTCCACTCATATAAGGTACCTACAGGAATCAAATTCACAGAGACAGGAAATAGAATAGTGGTTGCCAGAGACAGGAGGGGAGGGAGGCTGGGGAGTTAGTGTTTAATGGGGATAGAGTTTCAGTTTGGGAATATGAAAAATTTTGGAGATGGATGGTAGTGATGGTTAAATAAAATGTGACTGTACTTAATGCCATTGAACTGTACAGCTAAAAATCGTTAAAATGGTCAATTTTATGTTGTGTACAGTTTACCACTGGGGGGCAGGGGGGGAGAGGAGGCACCAGGCACAGACAGTTTTTCAAGGAAGTTCTTTTTAGATTTTAAGAAACACTTTTCTTTCTGTGCAACCTGTAGTGAATAATAGAAAAAGACAGCCATCCCGGCTCCCTCCAGGCATATGTCAGGTCTCCTTCTCCTGGGCACCCCAGGCCGGGCACAGGTGGGGGTGGGGCAGATACACAGGGAAGGACGCTGATGGCAATGGCTTCTATCACTACTACGTTCCCTCAGACCCTACTGCCTCTGGGATGACCACTCCGGATGCCCCCTTCCCCCTCCACACCCTTCAATCTCAGCCCAGGTATCTTCTCAGGTGGGTGGGGCACTCCAGGAAAACACAGAACGACCCAGTGCGATGCAGAAAAAGAATATTAGCGTTCTTTCCATTTTCAGTTTTACTTTCATTCTTTTGAAACTTCAACTTTGTATGTATTTAAGATAATAGCACATGTATATAATTTGTAAATAAATAAACCTATGCCTTGAGATCTGACTTAGGAACTGAAGAGATCGGGAGATTCTTTTTTATATCCCTCATCATGCAAACCTCAGGAACCAAAAACATTTTAATAATGGCCTCAATAATCAAACCTGGCATCTGATTGTTGCCATCCTAATTCAGGAGCCAAACAGATTCTGAAAGGAAGGAACATTTGTACATATTTTGGAACTTTGTGCCCTCACATTTCTACTGAGAAGGATACACAGTGAAAAAAGAGACAGCTGCTCAGACCATTGGAGGAGTGAAGTCTTATGGTCCCATTTAAGAGATGGGAGAAGTGAGACTACCATTTTCACATCGCCCCCCCAGAGACAGAATCCACTGCCCTCTTTTATAGATGATGAAACTGAGGCCCAGAGTGGTTTGTTAGCTTCTCCAAGGTTCCAGGGCTAGAAAGCATCAGAGCAAAGATTAAATCCACCTGGGTCTAACCCCAAAACTGCGCTGTTTCTACTGGAGTTCCTCTCGCCAAACCACAAGGAAGAGCTCGGCAAAGGCAGCTCCAGAGCCAAGTTCCCTCTTTATCAGCAAACTTTGGGCCTCTCCCCCACAACACACATGCATACTCACCCCGCCTGGCCAGTTCCTCCTCATCTACACACCATAGTTCAAGGTCGCCTTTCCCCAGCTGGGCGCTGCCCTAGCCCATCCCTCCCTGCTGGCTGTTGTCCCCAGCTGCAGCAGGGGACGCCCTCAGGACTCTCCTCTGTGCCCTGGATGCTCAGCCAGCAGCCTGGTACCCAGTAAGGCTCAGGAGATGGGTGGAAGTGAAGGGGCGGGAATGACACGCACAGAGGAGCCTTCACACTTACCACACGGACAGGTGTGGGGCGCGGGTCCCTTCTGGAGCTGACACCCTATAATGACCCTGACCAAGGTCAGTGAATGTGCAGCCAACCCTCAGACTAGAAAGAAATCCCAGAGGTCTGGTGGTGGGGGGGATGAGAAAGAGGAGAAAAAGGAAAACATAGAGAGGACAGGGCGTGGAGACTTCGAAGGGACATCTTCCACCCACGGAGCCTCTGGATGGTGACAGCAGAAAAGGACCAAGAAAACAGTGGCGATGGGAGTTGGGGGACCATGCACCCTGCAGATCCCACCAAACCTACCTGAAAGGCCACTGAAGACCTGGACTGCAGTGCCCCCTCCACTGTGTGACAGTGTTGGCACCTTCGTCTCTGACCACGCTCTGATCTCAGCTGTGCCCCCATCTGGGCCCACTGTTGCCCTCCCATGGGACCTGACTCTTGGCCTTGGGCAGGTGTCTAGGAACAGGGCCATTTTTAGGCTGCACTTAGACAACCTGGGCGGAAAGGTGGGTGGCGCACGGGGGTTATAACCAAGACCCATAACCTGCGAGTCTCACCCCCCACCACCTCCTGAAGACCTTTGGCAAGGCCATGGACTGTTCCAGAGAGGGTGCTCCTGGAGTGTCTCCTGCTGCCAGGCAGTGGGTCATGGGCTCTCAGCTGATGGGTCTTCCGGGGCTCAATGCCAGTCGTGAGGATGGCCGGGACTCTCAGGGGCTGAAGAAGGGGCCCCAGCAGCTTGTGGACAGAAGGATGGGGAGGGTGGAGGGTGGTGTCACCTTACCCCCATTCTGACCTTGCCCTGTACCCCAAACACAGATGTAGTCACCATCACACCCCCAGATCCAGTAACATACACACACACATGCCCGCAGGCACAAGTGCGTCCCCACTGACACCTTCGCAGCACGAGCGTGTGCACCTGTGCATGCACACACACATACACATACACATGCATGTCTACACACACATCCGTGCATCACCAGACAAGGCTTTTCTACACAGGAAGCGGTCCGATGGCCCTGAGATGGCTTCCTCTCCTGTCCTACCGGCTTCCTCCCCGTCCCACTCTGGTCATTCTTCTCATATCAGCCATGTTTCCCAAACCCAAACCATCCCCAAGACTCTGCTGGAAATCTTGAGTCCAGTGGTCTGATTCTCACGCCCCTAGAGAGTCAGGATTTCACCTGCCCAGGTCACCCTGGCCCTCCAGAGGCCAACCCTTCCCTGCTACCTGACCCCCAGCTCCCATCTCACACACAACACACCCTGGCCTCCTCCCTCAGGCTGCCCTCCTGCTGTGCTCTCCCCACACACCCTGGAGCTTCTGGCTGTGGTGCCGACTTCTGGAAACAGGAGTCTGCCATGGAAAACCCTGGTGAGCTGAGCCATGAGGGACCTTAAGGAGTGCAGCCCCAACCTAGGTCACAGCCTCAAACTCAGTCCTGACTCGTGTCACCGCTGAGCCCTGACTGCAGCCCAGCCACAGATGGAGCCTTGACTCTAGTTAAAGATTGTCCATCAAAGCTGGGTGATAGCCTGAGCCTTGACCCCAGCCTGGACCTAAGACCTGACCCTGACCCGGGCCCCAGCCTGGGGTCTGACACTAAACCCAAAATGAATGTTTATGAGCCTTGATCTTGGCCACAGCCTGGACATTGATCCATACTCTAAAAATGAACACTTGCCCTGGCCACAGCCTGAGCCCTGACCCCAGACCGAGCCTTTACCCTCACTCCAGAAAAAACCATCTCTGACGCTGTCTATACATGGAGCCGTTTGAAACCCTAGACAGCCCCTATCTTGACCCCAGACTGAACCCTGATCTTGGCCTCAGCCTGAGCCCTGACCCTAAGCTAACTCTCTCAGAAAACTCCAGCTTTATTCACATGAGGAATGGTCCTAACCCTTTCCCAAGGACAAAAATCCTAGCTGAAGCCTGGGAAGATCTGGAGAACTTTCCACAGGATCCACCGCACAGCCTTTGTCATGTGGCAGAAGAGTAGGGACTATCATTCCCATTTTACAGATGAGGAAACCGATTCTCAGGGAGGCTTAACTTGTTCCCTGTGGTTCCAATGAATGTAACTGGAACTAAAAGGCCAAAGCTATAGATAGACAGACTACAGAACGTCCCCTGGCTGGGCAAGGACAGAACGAGCTACATGCAGAGCGGGCGCTCCGTGTCACTGGAGGTGTGGCAGCACAGGCGAATGACTTGTTGGCTGGTGCTACAGAGAGGCCTACAGGAAGTGACAGGGAGGACCCATGGCCTCAGAAAGCCCTCCAGCCCCCAGATGTTGAGGGGCTTCACACCTCATTCAGGTGCCCTGAGCTCTTCCCCTCGGCCTGGCAGCCAGAACTGCAGGGGCCCTGGAGTCCTGCCATCTGAAGAGGGAAAGTTCCAGCCCGGCCAGGTAGAGCCAGAGCTCCACCCAGTTCCACTCAGGCTCCTCTCACCGCCCCCACCCACATTGTCTGGACCAGGCCTAGATAGGAGATGAGGCCACCTTGCCAAGCTGGCACTCAGCCTGTCTCTCTGGGGCACTGCTGGGATCTCCGCCCCAGGCTCAGAAGTACAGTCCCAGAACTGGGGAGGACACGACACCATTTCCAAAATGCCAGAACGCCCTTTCTCCCCCAGCACGCCCATTCTGCAGACCTTGGACACAAGACCCAGAGAGGCTCCGCAGCCTGCCTTGGGTGGCATAGCCAGCATCAGGATGCAGACCCCAGACCCTGGCATCTGCCCCACTGTGGCACAGCCCCACAGCTGCTCCAGGAGGGCTGGAGGATGGTGGGGGGACCTGGTGCCAGGCGGCTAGGGTGGGGGGCTGGATGGCCCCTTGCACCGCCGCCCCCCCCCAGGCACCCCAGCCTGGCTCCATCCACCCGGCCGCCCAGCTGCCGGCACATCCGCCCAGGCCCAGACATCAATCCACACCAGGGCCCTTGCTCCCTCTTTCTTTTTTGCCCTCCTCTTCCCTCCCCAACTCAAGTCTTTTTTTTTTTTTTCCCCTCCTCTCTCTCTTCCAACATGTCATTACAGTAGAAACAAAAAGCTCAGGGACAATGCGGGCATTGATGGCAGCCCCCTCCCGCCTCCCTCCCCCCGTGGTGCGTGCCAGCACTCTTTCCACCCGCCCAGGGCTGGAACTGCTGCCAAAGGAGCCCTACTAATAAACAAGAGGAACCAGATAAACCAGGAACACAAAAGAGGGATTTGTTGCACTTAGAATGGTGGGAACAATGTCAACGTCGCGCGCAGCTGCTTCTAAGCCCCCACCCCACCAAGTCCTGCCAAGCAGCCCCCTCTCCCACCAGCCTCTCTGATTTATGAAAGGTCAGAGGGCATCATGGCTAAAGGGCCCCTTCCTTGCATCTCTCGTTAACCCTTCGGACACAATAGTCCCTTCTCTAGGAGGTGGTGGGTGGGGGCGGGTGTCATGCACAGCACTTCCTGGAGCATCCTGGGGCCGCTAGTGGTGGCACAGAGGGAGGAGTGGGCTCCAAGATGCCTTCAGGCCAGGGGCTTCATCCAGAGTGATGGCTTCATTGCAGGTGGCCTTCTTCTTAGTGACCCCCAAGGGTGTGGCCAGAGCCCACAGTTAGGTCTACAAGATGGCGACTCAGGCTGCTGCCCAACTGTGCATTCAGGGCAAAAGAGATTCACTGATGCCCTTGTGGGTGTTGAGTCCCTTGATAGATGCTAGAGTGTGAGGATAAGCAAGACACAGTCCCGAATTTGGGGGAGCACAGGTGATGGGTGTGTGGGAAGTGGGCATGATGCTGCTGGTGCTGGGCAGGTAGTAGGGAGGAAGGTCAAGGGAGAGTTCTGGGAGGAAGTAATACTTGAGCTGAGGAGGCAGCACAAGTAAAGCATGACAGACAGTTCCCAACAGAGGTTGGGAATCAGATGCCCTCTTGACCACTTGACCACAGCTTCTCCGTTAGTAAAATGAGGACAATAATAGTACGTATCTCACAGGGCACTTGGGGAGATTAAATGATACAAATAAGGTACTTAGAGCCTGGCACATGGTAAGGTTCAATAGGTGTGGCCATCATTATTTTTGTTGTTGTGATTGTTGTGGATGCTCATAACTACCTGAGCTTCACTCCATGGCCCCCACAGATGGGGTGATGGGGCTGGGTCATCCCTTGGGTCACAGGGCTGGCATTAACAGAGCTAGGATTCCATATGTCAAATCTAGACTCTTTCCTGCCTACTCTACTGCTTTGGTATAGACACCCAAAACTAGGAATCTGAGATTGAGAGTCAGAGAAATGCTAAATGACCTGTTTGGGGGGCTGATCCCCAAATCGGCTTTAGCATGTCTTCCATCAAAATAAAACAAACAACAACAAAAAAAAAACGATCACAGGGCATCCTCTTAGTCCCTTCACATTTAAGCCCAAACTAGCAGAAGGAAGGTGCATAGGAAAGTCTCTTGTTCACCCATCTCTCATCTCTGCTGAGCAAGGGCCTACTGACCATCCTCTGCTCCCCACAAACCATCCCACCACCCCACCATGCCCCAGGCCCTTTCTGTGGGCACTGAGTCTTTCTCCAACAGAGGAAATTCAGCATTCATAATCACTAAACTCCAATCCTTTAGGAAATCCTGTTAGCTTTATCTTCAAAACACATCCAGAATGTCCAATCTCACTTATATTCAACATTGTAGAAATCCTAGCTAGTGTAATAAGACAAGAAAATGAAATAAAATGTATATAGATGGGACAGGAAGAAATAACACTATTTTTATTCACAGCCGATGTAATCATCTACATAGAAAATCCTAAATAATCTACAGAAAATACTGCTATAAAATAAATGAGTTTAGCAAGGTTGAAAGGCTGATATACCCCCTAAAAAACAGTTATATTTCTAGATACTAGCAAAAACAATCAGAAATTAAATTTTTTTATGTATCATTTAAAATAAAACCATAAAATACAAAATACTTAGGGATAAATGTGCATTACCAATGTATGACACAATGACACTGAAGAGGGTAGAGAAGAAAGGACTTGACCTAAATAACTTTGTACAATGGTGTTTTTACTAGGTACTACAATGCTAACAACAAAAATAACTGCACAAATACTGTATGCTAGTTGGTAAATTTGTTTCTCACAAGGTATGTGTTAGCAATTCTGAGACCATTTTACACGTACACTAAGTTTGAACAAATAGACGAGTATGCTATAGATAACGAGAGCCAGGTTTCTGACTGTCAGAGAAAGAAATTACAAATAAGCACTAGGGAAGGCTAGAATAAACTCTGTGGTGTTGGAGCTGGAGCTTAATTTCCCTCTCCTTAATTGTGAGCTGGATTTAGTGACTCACTTCTAACAGATAGAGTATGAAGAAGAAAAACAGTATCTTTACAGTGGAGGAATGTGGCAAACACCACCTTAACCAAGTGGTCAAGGTTTACATCACCATTGATAAGACATATCAATATCATGTACCCTGTAATATGATGCAAAGAGAAGAGCGTATCCCTTATGTGGTATTTCCCAAAACCCATACCTTTAGTCTAATAAAGAGAAAACATCAGAAAAACCCACACTGAGGGACATTCTACAAAATGCCTGACAAGTGCTCTTCAAAAATGTCAAGGTCATGAAACACAAGGAAAGACTACTGAGGAACTGTCACAAATGGGAGGAGACTAAGGAGACATGACAACTAAATGCAATGTGGGATCTGGCGTGGATCCTGGAACAAGAAAAAAAAGACATTAGAGGAAGCTGGGTGAAGGATATACAGGGACTCTTTGTACTGTCTTTATAATTATTCTGTACATCTAAAATTATATCAAATTAAAAAGTAAAAAAATTTAAAAAGCCTATCGCTTAAATAGCATAAAAATATGAAATACTTAGGGATAAATTCGACAAAAGAGGAAACCTATAAAACATTGCTGAGAAAAACTGATGATATAAATTCATGGAGAGATATACCACATTCATGGATTGAAAGACTCAATATTGTTAAGATATCAATTTTCCCCAAATTGTTCTATAGATTTGAGATTTTATTGGGATTGTTCCCAATAAAAAGCTATTTTGGAGAAATTGACAAGCTGATTCTAAAATGTATGTGGAAATGCAAAGGATCTCAAATAGTCAAAACAATTTTGAAAAAGAACAAAGTTGGAGGAATTAAATTACCTAATCTCAAGACTTATTATAAGGCAATCAAGACAGTGTGGTATTAGCATAAGTAAAGACATATAGATTTATGGAGAAATAGAGAACTCTAGATCCACACATAGAGTCACTTGATTTTCAACAAAAGGGCAAAAGGCAAGTCAACATGGAAAGGAGAATCTTTTCAGCAAATGGTTTTCAAACAATTGAATAACCATATGCAAAAAAAAGAACCTTGACCTTTATCTCACACAACATACCAATAATAATAATTATTATTATTATTATTGCCAGTCCAGTGGCTCAGGTGGTTGGAGCTCCATGCTCCTAGTGCCGAAGGCTCCGGTTCGATTCCCACATGGGCCAGTGGGCTCTCAACCACAAGGTTGCCAGTTCGATTCTTCAAGTCCTGCAAGGGACGGTAGGCAGTGCCCCCTGCAACTAAGATTGAACACGGCACCTTGAGATGAGCTGCCGCTGAGCTCCTGGATGGCTTAGTCGTTTGGAGGGAGTCCTCTCAACCACAACGTTGCCAGTTCAACTCCCACAAGGGATTTTCAGGCTGTGCCCCCTGCAACTAGCAACGGCAACTGGACCTGGAGCTAAGCTATGCCCTCCACAACTAAGACTGAAAGGACAACAACTTGAAGATGAACAGCACCCTCCACAACTAAGATTGAAAAGGACAACAACTTGACTTGGAAAAAAGTCCTGGAAGTACACACTGTTCCCCAATAAAGTCCTGTTCCCCTTCCCCAATAAAATCTTTAAAAAAATAACAATAATAATTAGCTCAAAACAGATCAAAGACTTAAATGTAAAATCTAAAACTATACAACTTCTAGAAATACAGGATAAAATCTTCAGGATCTTGGGCAAAGATTTCCTAGATAAAACATTAAACCCACAACCTCTAAAATTAAAAATTGATAAATTGAACTTCATCAAAATTTTTAAATTTTGCGTTTTGAAAAGCATCATTAAGAGAATGAACAGACAAGCCAAAGACTGAGAGAAAATGTTTTAAAATTGTATATCTAGTAAAGGACTATAGTCAAAATATATGAAGAACTCTCAAAACACAATAATAAGAAAACAAACAACCCAACTGTCTACATGGGCAAAAAATTTGAAGAGACATTTCACCAAAGAAGATATACAGATGGCAAATAAGCACATGAAAAGATGCTCAGGATGATTCGTCATTAGGGAAACACAAATTAAAACCACTACGGATGAGACACTACATATTATCTAGATGGATAAAATTTAAAAGGCTGACCATCCCTGGGGCGGTCCGTCTGTGGAGGTAGTGGAACTCTCATGCACTGTTGGTAGGAATGTAAATGGTACAACCACTTTGGAAAACAGTTTAATAGTTTCTTAAAAAGTTAAATATCTGCACACTTAACATAACCCAGCCATTCCACTCCTAGGTATTTTCCTATTGGAAATATATGTCTATACCACAATTTCTACAGGAATATTCACAGCAGCTTTATTTGTAATTGACAAAATTTGGAAACAACCCAAATGTCCATCAACAGGTAGATGGATAAACAAATTGTGGTCCATCCACAAAATAGAATATTCTTCAGTAATAAAAAGGATAAATTATTGATATACACAATGGCAGGGCTATATCTCAAAACAGTTATGCTGAGTGAAAGAAGCCAAACCAAAAAAAGAGTATATACTATATGATTTCATGTAGATACAACTCTAGAAAATGCAAATTAATTTACAGTGACTGAATGCAGCTCACTGGCTGCCTAGGGATGGGTGGGGTGAAAGGAGAAATGACCAAGGGGCAGGAGGAAAGTCTTGGGGTGATGGATATGTTTTCTAGATTATGGTGATGGTTCCATGTGTGTTATGCAGACGTGTCAAAACTCATCAAAGTGGATATTTTAAATATGTGCAGTTTAGTGTATGTCAACTATACCTCAATAAAGCTATTAAAAATAATAGTTTTTAAACAGAAGAAACAAACACAACTAGGTATCTGCCAACTTCTCACCACCACACTGTGGTTACCCTGGCCATCACTGCCGTCTCGTCCTCTGAATTATTTCAGCAGCTTCTGTTCCCTGGTCGCCCAGGGCCTGCCTGGGCCCCCAGGCCATTCTCAGGCCCTTCTCTGACCTCTTCCCCCACTTCACACCCCTCACTCACTGCTCCTGTCCCTCAACAGCCCCAGGCACACTCCCACCTTAGGGTCTGTGCCCTGCCTGCTGCCTCTGTCTGGAATGTTCTTTCCCAGAAACCCATATGCCCAACTGCCAGAGCAACTTCAGGTCTTCTGTCTGTCACCTTCTCAGTGGGGCCCGTCTCAGTCACCCACCTAAAACTATGACATCCCTTTCCCAGCTCAACTTCCCCCATATCACACCACATACAATTTATTTATTTTGGGTTTTGTTTGTTGCCCCTCAACGGGTTGTATTTTTGCTACAGTTCATGGATGTGGTCCGAGGGCCCATAGCAGATGTTCAATAAATGTTTGTTAAAGGACTGTCTCATGTGTACCAGGTGTTGTTCCAAGCATTTTCTGTAGATGGCAATAAGCCCCAGAAGTGTTGCGATAATGCTCTCCATGTTACAGATAGAGAAACGGAGGCACACAGAGGTTAAGTGAGCCTGAGTTTGCTCCTAACCAGCCCAGGGTGCTCTGCCATCTCCTCCCCAGCGCGTCAGTCGTCGCTCACAGCTTCTGATCACATCTGGCATCTACAACGCCATTCCTCCCAGCAACGGGAGTCCAGCCCCACCCCCCATCCCCACCCCATTCCAGGAACTGAACCAAATCTTTTAACAACAGGAACGATAAGCCTTCCTGGTTCCCCTAGGTGCTTTCTCGGCCTTGGTCTAGAACGGATGTGAGGGAGAGTAGAAGGGTTCATCAAATACAAATGGCTTCATTAAAAAGGCGGTGCAGGGGGGAAACAAGGGCGACCCGCATGCAGACCACACTCGCTGTGTGGGGCTCCAAGCCGGCTGACAGGTCCCGGCAGCCCAACTTCTGTGGCATAATCTACCATGTCCACAGAAATCACCACGGCTGCCACTCGGCTTCGTTCTCTCTCTGTCGTTCAGACATTCATTTATTCACCGTTCATTATTCAGCAAGCATTTACAGGGCGCCTACTGTATGCACGCCCGTGCCAGGAGACAGAGTGCCTGGGCCGCCTCCTGGGGAACCAGAGGTCCCGTGGCACTGGCTCTCATTTGCCCTCCAACAGAACCGCTGGGAGGGGATTTCCTGCCCCTCCGTCATCTTGCAGACATAGAAAAGTGTCTTGGTGGTACAGTCCTGAACAGGTACCGTCAGGAGACCCAAGGAGGAGAGGGGGGGAGGGGAGGTCCCCGCCAGAGATATGGTCCCTACTGTCCAGGCGCTCACACTGCTCCCTGCAGATCCCCAGGGCACCCGGTGCCAAGGTGCCAGGTGCCAGATCTCAAGTCGGGTTCAGGTCCCCACTCTGCTGCTCACCGTCGTGACCTCAGGTACATGCCCTGCCTCTTCCGTCCTCTTGGTTTTATTCGCTGAAAATATGGAGCACTTGGAACTAGTAAAATCCAAGCTCCTTTCAAATTTTGCAAGCCTGCTGCTTCCCAGAACACCTGGAAGACAGGAACAGGGAGCACCCCGGGAGCTCGAGCAGGGAGCCCAAGTCACCCACTGCCCTCTCCAGAGCTCCTTCTAATCAGCGTGCCTGTTTTCGTTTCAGTTCTGCGTGGTGAGGACAGAGGACCCCCGGATTCCCATCGGGCAGAAGAGGAAGCTGGAGGTGCAACAGGTAACAGACCTCCTCAGGGTCACAGCATCAGCAGAAGTGGTAGAGCTGGGATCACAGCTGCCCACGCAAGCCCTGTGCTCTGTCCCCTGCCCTCCACTGCCCCTGCCCTGAGCCAGGCCTTTCCTGGGGCCTGTGTGAGTAGGCCAATGGATCAAGTGGAATGGAAAAGCTGCTCCTTGCTCCCCTCGCCAGCCCCTTCCCAGGGCCCAGTTGACCCCTTCAAGTTAGAACTGGAGTGAGAGGGTGTTGGCTCCAGGTGGACAAGGTCAGACCTGGCTCACTCTCCTCTAAAGTCTCCACACGGGCTGTGCCACCTGTCCTGGCACAGAGTGTGTGCTCCATAAATAGTCGGCTGAGTGAATGGCGAGAGGAGGATAGCTGAAAGAGGATGGCCTTGGCCATGGGCTGGGCGGCTGTGGTCAGCATCCCGTGATCACTCTGACCGTATGACCCCACAAATAATCCCAGGGTCCCTTGGGTGGGTGCACAGCCATGCACACGCCCACTCACTTCCCTTCCTGGACACCAGCTGTCCATCTAGACCAGCACTTCCCTGGCTTGCTGGAGGGAAGGAGAAACTTTTAAAAAACCAATCCTTTGGGGACCAATACTTTTACAAAATACAATAAAAGTTAATTACTAAAAACTGATCATGCTCTTGGAAATTGCAGCGATGTCAGATTGTTACATGAGTTTCTAAGGTCTGTACTTACTCCTTCAAGGAAGGTACCAGTCTGGAGACTTCACTTGGAGAGGGGCTACCCTAGATTTCTTCATATCAGGGGCTAGGATCACCCCTCTCCTCCCCATTTTGTCTGACAACCCTCCCCCTGTCACCTACACAGAAATCGGTCACCCACTCCATCCTGACGTCTCATTGGTGGGACCCCTCTGCCCCCCCACACCACTCTTGTGGAAGCAGGTGTCCCACCTGGCGCTGTGGTCAGTTCTGCCTGTGAATGTGCTCTCGCCCCACAGACCCTGTAAGCAGCCACTCGGAAATCCTGGAGTTCTGCCCTGTGGACAGGGGTGCTCACTCATAACGATCTTTTATTTCTAATGCAAGACTTTTCTCCCATCATCATGACAACCCTATGAAGTTTTTATTAGCTTCTTTTGTCAAAACATGGATCTTTAAAATATGAAGGGACTCACCCAAGGTCACACATGCAGTGAGTGTCAGAATCCAGATTCCGACACAGAGCACAGAGCTCCAATCAGTTCTGTCAGACTCTGGCGGTCAGGTGTTTAACTATCTGAGGCAGACCAAGCCAACGCAGACGGTCAGAAATTGCAAGCTTATGACCTGACACGGTTAAATTTGGACCAAACTCATTAAGAAGGACGAAAAAGTGGACTTTAGAAAGCTAAACACAATAAAGATATAAAATGTAAGTGTTTATGTACCAAATAACATAGCACCAACATCCATAAAGCAGGAACAACAGTACATTCAAGGAGCAATTGAAGGACCTTTGAAATAGCAGATTTTAACCTGCTTCTCTCAGCCCCTGACAGATCAAGTGAGCAAAAGTAAGAATCTAGAACAGTCTGCTGACTGTGGAGTTGATGTAAACCCAAGTACTTGGGCATACACGTGCTCAGATGCACCCCAAACATTTATCCCATTCTCCATCTAGAGACAAACTCACTTACCGTCCACTGAACTGCTCAGACAGACACACACACACAGTGAGGTGTACACATAGCTGCACACACTTAAGGATAAAAGTGTGAAAACATCTACACAAACTGTTACTGCTCTCTGGACAATGGGATTGGGAGTGAGTTTCACTTTCTTCTTTTTGTTTCTATTTTCTAATTTGTTTACAATGAATGCATCTCACTTCTGTCTTTTGACATCGTTTGGTAAGTGCAGGGCACGTAGGATTCTGGTTAGTTGAAGGTTTACATGGCACAGATTTCAGTTAAGTGAAGCCTGCCTCCCATCTCTCTCTCCACAGGGGAGTTATGGGGAGACAGCGAGGAGATACCTCATCAAAAGCACCAGGCCAGCAGTGAGCATTCAGGGAACTGCAGGGATCGGCATTACCACCTGTTTCAAGCATCTTTCACTCCAGCCACTGCCCGCTTTGTTCTCAAATCTCTCCTCCTCTTCTCTCCCCACCTTGGCCCTGTCCCAGCACAGGTCCTCACCATCTTTCGCCAGGATTAACACCTCAGCATCCCAATTGGCCTCCTGGCTTCCAATCTCTTTGAGCACCTTCCTTCCCTCCCTACCAACCATGCAGCTTCCCTGAAGCTTTGAGAGTGAGTTAAAAAAAAAAAAAAAAAAAAAAAAAGTCTGACCTTGTTGCCACCCCTTTCTCCTTCTTAAAACTTCTTCATGGCTCTCCTTTGTCCTTAGGATAAAATCCCCTGCCAGGGCGTCCAGATGGCTCAGTTGGTTAGGGCAAGAGCTCTGAACAACAGGGTTGCCGGTTTGATTCCCACATGGGCCAGTGAGCTGCACCCTCCACAACTAGATTGAAGACAATGAGCTGCTGGAAGGGCAGCTGGATGGTTCCGTTGGTTAGAGCGAGTGTTCTCAACAACAAGGTTGCCGGTTCAATTTTCGCATGGGATGGTGGGCTGTGCCCGCTGCAACTAAGATTGAAAACAGCTACTGGACTTGGAGCTGAGCTGCGCCCTCGACAACTAGATTGAAGGACACTACCTGACTTGGAGCTGATGGGCCCTGGAGAAACACACTGTTCCCCAACATTCCCCAGTTTAAAAAAAAGAATTCCCTGCCAACCTTTCTAGTGTCACTCTGGTCCCTACCCTGTTTTCCATACCCTAAATCCAAAATATCTTGCATTCCAAATATTGTGCACATCATGCAGGGTCTCAGCTCCCACTCCCCGCACAAGAACGCAGGATATGGTGAGGCCAAAAAGGAGGACAAACGGAGCCACGGATAGGGAAGTCACACCACTATATTCTCGATGGTGGTTGGTCAGGACACAAAAGCAAACATCCGCCAGTACCCCAACAAGGGGTCTTCCTGCACCCCCATCTCGCTGGCGGCCGGGTGAGACACAGGAAGTAGAATCAACATGATCCGCAATCCATCATCCACAGAGGTCAACCATCCAACCAACCAGCATAGCCACGGCAGTAATATCAGTGGCTAATGGCTAAACGGTAACAGCTGATGGCCAACTAGTCACAGCTGATGGCCATCTACTACCTGGGCCAGCACCTTTCCATGTGAAGCTAAGAGCCTGGAAACTGCTCTCTGGGACTCTATCCCCACAGAAATTCTACATGTGGTTTCTTTTCTCTATACCTTCACTCACGCATTTCCTTTTACCTCACTTACCATTAGGCTGCTTTTCTCTCTGTTCAAATCCTTCTTTCTCTCTAAGGTTTGACCCAAATATCACCTCCACTGGGAAGCCTTCCTTGATTGCCCCAGTCACAGCTCCCTTTGCTGAGCAACCTTGAGCCCCTGATTCACAGAATTATTTCCTAAGACCCTTGTGGGTCTCACATTGACCCCACATCATATCAAGCACATTAAAATGCACCCTCATCATTGTACTGAGTGAATTATGTCAGACAAGGAAAGACAGATACAATATGATTTTGTTTATATGTGGAATCTAAAGAACAAAATAAACAAAACAGAAACAAACTTATAGATACAAAGAACATTGGATGATTACCAGATGGGAGGGGGGTTGGGGATGGGTGAAAAGGGGGGAAGGATTAAGAGGTACAAACTGGTTGTTACACAGTAGTCACGGGGATGTCGGGGTCAGCATAAGGAATAGAGTCAATAATATTGTAATAACTGTGTATGGTGTCAGGATGGGCACTAGATTTATTGGGGTGATAGATGGGAGGGTGGTTGGGGGGCAGGGTGAAAAAGGTGAAGGCATTAAGAAGTACAAATAGGTAGTTACCAAATAGTCATGGGGATGTAAAGTACAGCATAGGGAATATAGTCAATAATATGGTAATAACTACGTGTAGTGCCAGGTGGCTACTAGACTAGTCAGGGGGATCACTTCTTAAATTGTAATAAATGGCTAGCCATTATTCTGGATACCTGAAATTAATAGAAAATAATACTGAATGTCAACTGTAATTGAAAAAAGGGGAGGGGAAAGGTGAAGGGGAATAAGTTCAAATTTCCAGGTATGAAACAAATGAGTCACAGGGATGTAATACACAGCATAGGGAGTATAGTTAATGTTGTGATAGCATGTTACGGAGTCAGATGGGTGCTGGACTTACATGGTGACCACTTCTTTAGGTATATAACTGTTGAATAACTATGATGTACGCCTGAAGTTAATATAATATTGAATGGTAGCCATATGTTAATAAAAATCTTTTGGAAAAAAGAAATTTAAAAAATAATAAAATGCACCCTCATCACGTATGAAACATAATCATTTGGCTGTAAACAAATTTAAAGGATTTTTGTGATTTTTATTTTTATTTTATTTTTTGGAAATTTTGATTAATTTCTATTTTGCTGTTTTCCTCACATACTTTGGTGCTTTCTTCTTTAGTTCTCAAATGACATTGCCAGCCAGTGAAAAGCCTCTAGGCCCTGAGCCTCAGTAGGAAGAGCCCCCACGTGCTGTCTCCACGCCACGCTGACCACTGCTGGGTGCAGTGAATTAGGTGTTTATCTGCCTATCTCCTCCTCCTACCATGAATGTCAAGGTCGAAGGGCAGTTCCTGATCCCTCTGCGTGTCCCTGGTGGCCAGCAGCCAGCCAGCGTGGAGCAGGCACTCCGGCACTGGCCCCGGGATGAATAAATTCATCAACTCCTCTAAAACTCTATCTTTCTCCTCTATGAATCTAATACAAGGCAACTCGTATTTATTTCTGTAGCTGTCACTGCCTCCCTATAAACTACTTCTATCATTTATACTGTTCTCGCCAAAGATCCCTGTTCATGTCACACTGAGTGTCCAGCGTGTACACAGTCGAGAGCTTACTATGCACCCGTGTGTTACCCGTCCTGAGCCGCATGACGACTCCATGAAATAGATCCTATTATCCCTACTTGACAGTTAAGGAAACTGAGGCCCAGAGCAGGGAACTAACTTGCAAAGAAGAGGTCGCAGAGCGAGGAGGTAAACTCAGGACTCCCAGTCCCCCAGCATCCTCAATGGCCCTCCCTGGCGGCCACAGGCCCTGCTGTCAGCCGTCACTCGTCACCTGCTCCTATCCATTCCTCTGCTCTCAGGCAAGACACAGACTTCACCTCCACCCACACGCTTCATCCTGCCAGCAATGGGGTTGTCTCAACACCGTCACCTCATTCAATCCTAGAAATGTTTCCTGAGTACCTAGTATGTGCTGAGTATTATGCTGAGAACAAGAATTAAAATAATGAATGGCCAAAGTCACCGGGCTACGAGCTCCTCAAGGTCAGAGATCCAGCCCAGAGAGACACAGGACCTTGTCAGCCCACCCTTCACTTTGAGGATGTTGGAGAATGTCACATTCAAGGACCTACCACATCCCCCACAGGGGGCAGGGACCCCCTGGGCTGCCCTACCTCTACCCACATTGAATGTCCCTCTGGGCTGGGGGGCACCAGGCACCCTAGAGCCCTACACAGGGTTTGGAGAAGAGCACAGAAGCAGGCCTACCCCACCTGCCATCTTCCTCCCAGGGTCTCAAGACCAGAGGCTCAACACATTCACAGGATATGCCAAAGTGACCCCACATTTGTAGAGCACTTTACAGTTTGGAAAAGGCCCCACCTCCTTTCTTTCAGTACATCCTCTCCCCATCCCTGCTAAGGGAATTATCCAGTCCACTTGGCTCCTAGAGGCAAAGCTCAGGCCAGGACCCAGGAGTCCAGACTCTAGCCCTGTGGAGGGGGGCAGGGGGTCTGCAAGCTCTGTCCATCTCTCGCCACCTCGGAACGGCCCCTGTTCTGTAACTCAGCTCCCCGTCTGTGCCATAGGGGGGCACGGCTGCACCACCTCTGCGATCCCTTCAGGCTTCAACATGTGCACAGCCTGCCATGGTGAGGAAGGCTGGTAGTGTTACCGAGGAGGACACTGAGGCCGGAGCTTTCCAGAACTCCCACAGAGGCGCACACTCTGTCCCCGCACCACACTGTCAGGGGAAAGGCACCCCGTTCCAGCAGGACCGGCAGGATGAGTCACCAGGTGTGGAAATGATGCTGGAACAAGGGAGGTTGGGAGCCAGGAAACACCCCCACGAAACCACAGCCGAGGAGGAGAAATGCCGGGATTCCTAGGACTGGCCCAAGAGGGCACAGGTTGCCAGGCACAGGTTCAGACAGTCAGATGGTGCACATGGTGTGCCTTTCAGCCCAAGGCACTGGAAGTCACCCAGACCTCCAATAATAATAATAATAATCACAATAAAAATAACAACAGCACTCAGTGGTTTGCTATTGTGTCAAGTACTTTACACCTGTTACCTTTGTCTCACCTCACAACAAGGCTGCCAGGTAAGTGTTAGATGACCCCATTTGCAGATGAGATCCCCGGGGCTGAAGAGACAAAGCTCCGCCCCAGGTCACACGGGCAGGAAGTGGGTACCCTGCACTGAGCCCCCATCTTAGCAGGTGGTCTCTCTCTGCCCCACACAGTCCAGTCGAGGGACATTTCATTTCATTTCAGCTCAGAGGCCTGGCTGATGCCTGGTAGGGGGCAGAGGCATGGCACGGGCTAAGAGGTGGATGACCCAGCGGCAGGTGGGTGTCCTTTGCGGCCTCAGCCTGCACATCGCAAAACCAGCAGCTTGACCTGGAGCTTCTCCAAGGACCTTCCTTAGACTGTGACATTCAAGACGTCTCCAGAGGCTTGCAGGACCTCACCCACAGGCCGTGGCCTAGCTGACACAGATGAGGGAGGCTGAGCTCCTCTGGTGGCTCAAGGGCCCCAGTGCCCACCACATGCAGGCAACTGAAGGTACGGTGCTTGTGGTCATCTGGCAGGGACGTATATGAGCGCATCTGGGGCCAGGCCACTGGACCGTAGGACAGAGGGTGCAACTGGGAGCCCGTGCTGCCTCTCCACAAGCCAGCCTCGGGACTGTTCCCACAGGGAACACCAAAGACCCCCCAGACAAAGATGGGGACAGACAGGGCAGCCAGGAGAGCAGGCCCATCGGCCGCCCTGACAGGCCCACAGCACAGGCTGGGCTCTGGGCCTCAAGGGTGACAGTCCCATTGGGGTGGAGAATGCGGACATTCTGGGAAAGAAGGAAGACAGAGGGGAGACCCTTGGTAAGGGAATCATAGGAGGGGGCCTCCATCCTGAGGTGGGACAAGGTACATCTGTGATGCAAAGCAGGACTCCCGTCTCAGGGCCGTGGGCCCACCCGCGGGGCGGACTCCTGTGACCAGCCGGACCCTGACGCCCTTCCTCTGACATCTCTGCCTCAGGCCTCTCCCTGCCTCCCCAACTCTTTTGCTCTCTTCCCCCCTCTTGCATTCCTCTGGGAGCCGATCAGGGCTTGAATGACACCCCAGATGACTCCTTGCTATTAATTCCCACACACAGAATGGGCCTCTTGTTCTCCTCTCCCGGAGGAATAGCCGTGGCCAAAGCCATCCCAAGAGTTCCTGACTTAACCCTTCTCCTGACTGCTCCTGTGCATGTCCCCACACCAAGGGCCATAGGGCTGGCTGGGGGTGGGGCACAGAGAGGGTGTCTGGAAGAAATGGGGGTTCTTCCAGCCCAGAGCTCCTGGAAAGAAGTCCCCAGGATGGGAGCAGGACCTTCCCAGCCTCCCCAGGGAGTCTGACCAGGCTCCTTGCCTGAGGCTCTGGGCCAGGCCTTGGGGGCCAGAAGGCCTCTCCACGGGAATGTGGGAGGCCCAGGGCCTACAGCCTCCCTGGGACCAGCCTAACGTCTCTGGTCCCCAGGGAGGCTCCTTTAAGGGGCAGCTGAGAGGCTCAAGCCCTTGGCCCAACCCTGGCCCTGAGGGGGTTAAGAGGACTGGAGGTCCAGTACCACCTGTCCTGGCAGGTCACTGAGGAAAGACAAGAGGTGATTCTTCTGAGCCTGGAGAACAGAGGAGGAGCAGGTCTGTTGAGTCAAAGGCCACCATCCCCTTCATACTCTGTCCTCACCTCTGCTCCCACCCCCACCGGACACAGTGCCTTGGGGAACACAGGGAAAGGGGCCTCAGAGGCAGTGGCAGCTAAGCTGGGAATAGGAAGAGGGAGATGGGGTGTTGGGCACAGGCCCGAGGGAGCAGCAGGGTGACCAGAGCATGGCTGTGGACCAGGCAAAGTGGCCTGAGGAGAAGCAAGCTGGAAACGTGGGCGGGAGCCAGGCGGGGAGGACCCTGAAGGTCAGACAGGAGGCATGACGCCCTCAGTCCTGAGAGCTTTGCGGTCGTCCGCACAAACCTTGGGGAAATTATTGCCTCTCCTCGTTTCTCATTTGCCCAGGACCCTCCACCCCCTGGCAGCAACCCCCAATATTTCCAGGTAGACAGGGACAGGGTAGGTGAGGGATGGTGGGGCATGGAGACAGAAATGCAGGGGTGGAGATAGAGAACAGAGTCAGGGGCTGAAGAAAAGGGAGAGCAAGGACAGAGATGTGGAGGGCCAGAGGGAAGGACACCGAGAGACAGAACCAACCACCTGTGGGCTGAAAATCATAAGGCTGGGGGTGAGGGGCTGTGGGCAGAAAGAGGAAGAGGAAGGGGAGGCAATGGCGAGAGGGAAGGAAATCAAGGCAGAGAGAGTGAGACAAGGCTGTGGACGAGAGGCAGAGACAGAAGTGGAAAGGGGACAAAGCCAAAACCAAACAGAAGAACAGGAGGAAGGAGGCAGGGGGCAGCCCTGGCTGGGCTGCGCAGGGCCCCTCCCAGGCCCCCCTCGCTGGCAGGTCGGCGCAGCCCCCACATGGCTCCCTGCTCCCTGCGCAGGCTCGGTGCTCCAGTGCCACACAGAAGGACGTGGTCCTGGCCTTTGTAAGACCAGACATGTATGTCTGCTGGGGACCCAGCAGTGAGGAGCGCACTGCAGAGGGCTGCCTGCCCAAGAGGTGGGACTTTTGAGGCTGGGGAAGGGGCCTTAGAGACCATCTATTCCAACAGTTCCCACACCAGCTGCATCGCAATCTCAGTGGATCTTTTAAAAATAGATTCCCACCCAAATCTAAGACGCAGATGGTACTGGGATCAGTATTCACAGCAAACTCTCCAATGAGTTTGCAGCAACACCAGGTTTGGGCCACACTGGCAGATGAGGAGGACACTGGTGGCCACCCAAGGTCACACAGCAATCCCCTGCAGAGCCGGGACTACAGTGAGGCTTCCCAGGTTCCAGCCCAGGGTGCTGGGTGGGTCCGCCCAGTGCCAAGGAAACAGGAAGGGCTTAAGTGGCAGTGCCCTCTCCCCTTCCCTCCATCCCTCTAGCCTCAAGGCCCAGGCCCAGTTCTTCAGGGGTTGCCAGGCCCACAAATGAAATGGGAGAGAGCAAGGCATTGAGCCAGAATGGGATTGCTCTCCCCATTCCCTCCACACACACCCCGCCTCCGTCCCCCGAGTGCCAAGGCCCGGGGCTGCGAGCTCTAGCCAGGGATGGGGGCGGAGGGTGGGGCAGGAGGGAGAAGGGGGAAGACCTGGGTGCTTCCTGTCCCCCCTCTTCCCCTCCCCAGCCTCCTTGGGCTCAGGGCTGGGTCCCCCGGGGCAGTGGTGTCTGAAGCTGACAGATCTGCCTGGTCCATCCTGCCTGCTGGAGGAAGGGGTGGAGCTGGCTGGGGAGCTGGCTCAGAGCCCCATCCCGTCCTCCCCTGTCCTAGGTCCTCAGAGGCTTGGTGTCCCAGTACACCCAGCCTGTCCCTCCAGTGGCCCCCAGTTCCAAAAGAAGGAAAAGCACTGGGAATCAAGACGCCTGCCTCCATCACATAAGACCTTGGACAAGTCTCCAGTCTCCAACCCTCAGCCTCCTCCCCATGAAGCTACATTCATTCATTCATTCATTCATTCCCTCACTCACTGGCCCCCTCCAGTGTGCCAGGCACTCAGCTCATCACCAAGGATGCATGAATGTGATATCCTTGTGGGAAGACAATGAATTTCACAGGAAAGTACGTAATATATATAGTACATAAAACAATAATACATAACATGTTCTATATTACATAATAACATAATTATATGTAAAATATATAAATATTATATATATTATGTAATAATAATAATCTCACAATAAATATATAATCATAAATTGCGGTGAGTGCTATAGAGGAAAAGGCCAGGGTGCTGTCGAGAAAATAACTGATAATGAAGGACCGGGAAGTGTCTCTGCAGAGGTGACCTTTGGACTGAGCCCAAAAGAGGAGCCAATGAGGAGACAGAGCGTTCGGCAGAGAGCGCGTCGTCAGCCTCGGAGGTGGGAAAGCGCTGCCTGAGTTAGAGGAGGTGGGAGCTGGACACTGGCTGGAGTCCGGGGATGAGCGTGGGGCGGGTCGTGCTGGGCCCGGCTGAAGACAGGACTTTGATCCTAAGAGCCATGAGAAGGAAGTGCGGATGTGATCCGTCTGATTGGAAGGTTTCTTTGTCTCTGTGCATGTGTGTCTGTCGCATCTGTGTGCCTGAGAACAGATGAGTAAAGGGCTGACTGTGGGGCGGGAATGTGAGTCCCACCCCTAGAGAGCTAATAGGAGTGATATGGCCCAGGGAAGGGACAGGCTCTCTCGGGACAGCAGAAGTGGGGGCAGGGTTTTTAGAGGGTTCTCTGCCTGGTCAACGAGGTCCAACAAGCAACTACCGAGCAAACGCTGCGTGCTCACATGTCCAGCCCTGAGCAGCTGCCTCGGAGAGACAAAACCAGATGTGGGCCTTTTCCTATAATCCCTAAAACCCGGAGAGTAAAAGAACCCCTGGGGCGGCTGGATGGCTTAGAGCGAGAGATCTCAACAACAAGGTTGGCGGTTCAATTCCCGCATGGGATGGTGGGCTGCGCCCCCTGCAACTAAGATTGAAAACGGCGACTGGACTTGGAGCTGAGCTGCGCCCTCCACGACTAGATTGAAGGACAACTGCTTGGAGCTGATGGGCCCTGGAGAAACACACTGTCCCCAGTACTCCCCAATAAAGTTAAAAAAAAGAAGAAGAACCCCTGGAGATCTCAGGGCAATTCCCTCATTATACAGATGAAGGCTCCAGTGAGCTCAGGGAGGGTGGCTGACTTCCCCAAGGTCACACAGCAAGACTCGGGACCTTGGCAGGGTCAGGATCAGCTCTTCACACTGCACCTGCCAAAGCCAAGACTCACACTCAGTGGTACCCTCCTCACTGCAGTGTCCTGAGCCCCGAATGGGAGACATTCAAACTCTGACTTCTCAACATGCCTCCTGGTAGGGCGGCAAGACAAATAGAAAATGCCCGCGCCTGGTGGCCTCGCGGGTATATGACACTCTCTACTTGCACCAAAGCACCTGCACGTGTGAGCCTCCCTGGGCTGTGGCCGACTCCTTTGCTCCAATTGCAATCAGGGCAACTCTCCCCGCCTAAAAAGGGAAGAGATTTTCCTGGGCGCTGTCAGACCCAGAATATTATTATACCCAATGTGTTGACCATCCTACCCGCAAAATGTTGGACATTGACTGGCAGCAGAAATGACGGACAGGAGGCAATTCTGATTCCTACCTTCTGTCCCTGGCACTGTGCTCAGCATGAGCTCGATTTTGTTTGTTTTTCATCTTTGTGACATTCCCACGAGGCAGTATTGCCACCCTCATTTTAAAGATGAGGAAATTGAGGCACAGGAAAATCACGTGCTGGTCCAACCCCATCATGGGTTACTGGGACACGGACCGGATCTGAACTCTGCCTCTCTGGCTGTAGGTCTCAGACGTATCGTCACTTGTCTCCTTTTTCCATTACAGAGCGACATCATCAAAGGATAAGGTCATCTTATTGTGGGGAGGCCCTTTTGAGCTCTGCAAACACTAAAATCCCACTGGATCACTGCATTTTCACTTCCAGGGGACAGAAATAACCCTGTGAGAGCAGAGGTGCACTCACACGGACCTCAGGGGGTGTCTGTTCACACGCAGCCCAATCCCCTGACCTTTGCTCTCCATAGCCCTGGTCCTGGGTTACATGCTGGGTGACACAGTGAAATGCCAGGGAATCGAGGGGGGAGACCTGGGTTTTTCCAGTCACCTTGTAAACTGGGCAACCTGGACAAGCCCCTCCCCTCAGGCCTCCCAGCTGCCTGGCGGTGACAAAGCACAAAGGCATCTCATTAGCCACGCACAGCCCACTCTGCTCTGACAGTAGCAGCCCCCTCCAGTGGAAACACCAAGGGTCGCATCTGATACAGGCCACCCTCAGCCCTCCCCCACCTTTCCTTTCTTTCCTCCACCTGCCCGGCTCCCTGTATCCTCAGGCACGTCTGCACCCCATTGCCTATTCAGTGTGTGGGAATGTGTGACTGAATGAATGAACCCACTCCCAGCTCATCAACAAGCTCCCTGAAGACAGCAGAGTGCTCAGTCCTCTTCATTACCCCACAGAGAGCAGACCCTCGCCTACGGCGGGTCCTCAGAAAAGCCGGGTGCATAAAGTTACAGCGGAGAAGTCAAATTCCACGACCAAACAGTCATATGACCTCAGTCCATCAAAGTCATCCCTTCCCCTTCTGCTTTTGTTCAACGGGATGTCAAGCCTGCCCTGGCTGGGCCAGTCCCCAGGGTTACTGGGTGCCGCTGGGAGAACATCCCCTAACAGCACTTCAGCACGATTAAGAAGCAATGACTACTATCAATCCCAAGGTCACCCGACAGTCACCCTTTGCAGGCAGATTCCCGAGATGCTAATAACAATAGCTGCCATTTACGGAGCCCTGGTATGTGCCAGGCACAGTCCTAAGTGTTTACATATATTATCTGATTTAATCCTCACCACAACCTGGAAGGAAACTGAGACGTTAAGTCATTTGCCAAGGACACACAGCTAAGAAGTAGGGGTGCCAGGATCCAAACTCCAGAGCACCACACCTTGCTGTCTGTGTATGTTCATCTATCTGCAAGTCACTCATTGTGTACTTTCTATGTGCCTGGCATCGTGGAGGAAGGTGGCACAGATGCAGTTCACAGGTACAAACTCCAGCAGACCCAATGTCCTGCTGGAAAGGTGAGCCAGGCAGGAGGCAGGGGAGGCTCCAGGCCTCGGCCAATAGGCAAAATGTCCTGTGGGCAGGGCTTGGGCCACGCCTCTGGAGTGGGCAGAGTGGATGTGGCTACAGCTTAGGTCAAGGGCAGGGGGTGGGGGCAAGGTGGGGCGTGGGGTGTGTGGAGCTCTGTGCTGCATTGCAGGGGAAAACCCTTAGGGACGCCCAGGTCCTCCCTGGGTCAGAGCTCCTTACGGGAGTACCCCACCTTCTTCTTGACTCTTGGGAGAGAGGAAGGGGGAGAGAAAAGGACCAGAGTGGGAGGAAAGGAGTTAGGACGAGGAGGAGTTGGAGAGAAAAATTTTAAACAAAGATCCATTTCTTAAGTGCAAAACTTAGGGCTTTTAACACCCTAACAGGCCCTGCATCTCAAAAAAGAGGAAGTGGAGAGCAGTGCTTCCTAAACTTTTTGTCCACAAAATTGTCTTTTCAAGAGATGCGATCAATGTCTTAGGAATTCCAAGGGGCTGAGGGACCGACCACCTTGGAAATACTGGGTTAGGCACTGGCCTCTTGTTTTGAAATATAATTCACGGGCTATTAAATCTGGAAACGCCTTTGCAGGTAACCTAGCCTGTCCCTCGTTTTACAGATGGGAAACTGAGGCCTAGCGAGGGAAGAAGGTGGCCGAGGCAACACATGGCCTCCACAGTCCAGCTGGGACTTAAACCCCAGCCCCTGGGGTCCTAGTCACCTGTTTGGCCACGGAGGACCTCGGGTGGCCAGGGGTCTGAGTTTTCATGTAGCTGTCTCCTATCAAATCCTGACCTCCTCAAAGCCAGGCTCTGGCCTCCATCACCTACCCCCCCCCCCCCCCCGGCTCCTGGCTCAGTGCCCTGCACAGAGGGTACATTCAAGAAAGTTCACCAGTGTGAGAGATTCAGGGGAGACACCAGGAAAGGCTTTTCGGCAGCTGGGTTTGGGTGATGGGAACAAGCAGTCTCCTTCTCTGAGGGCTTCTAAGAAGAGGGCAGACGCTGGCTGCCCCAAGGCAGCACTGGGCACCAGCCCCAGCTTCCTTGTTCCCAGAGAGAGCGAGGTTGGGAGGGGAAGGAAGGCTTAGGCCCCAGGAGCTGTCTTCCTGGCCCACGTCCGGGACCCTCAGCTTGGACCAGAAACAAGGACGGGCGAGAGCCCCTGTTGGGACAGGCCCTGGAATGCTGGCCTCCTCCCCGAGTGCTCAGGTCCTCCGCCTCCAGGAAGCCACTCCTGCATGCTCAAGCCTCCCTGATCTTTTCCTCCTTGGAACTATACCAGCAACTCAACTCAGGGGAGACTCTCAGAGGTCTTGCTAGAGCCTGGAGAGGCTGAGACTGAGAGGAAGGCATGACCCTGCCCTCAAGGGGCTCCCAGAAGGAAGTGGAGACTGGCCTGGATGCCAGGCTGTGTGTGAGGAGGTGAGGCAGGCACGAAGCTTCTGCCTCAACTCCACAGGAAAGTAATACAGGGAAAGAATTCCAACCAATGCGTCCAGGAGTGCACTCCTGAAGAGAAGGCCTCTGAGCTGGGCAGCAAGCAGTGACAGGGGTGGCAGAGCAAGTGGAAAGGCTTAGGGGGCAGGGAGCAGGAGGGGACTGGCCCGCAGGACTGTGCCTGGGGTCTGGGGGCAGTAGAGTTCAGTGATCAGAGGCTGGGCTTGGGAGGTAAACTGCAGGTACCAGTCCACGTCCCCCCATCATCGGCTGAGTGAGCTCGGGCTCGTCACTGAACATCTCTGTGCCTCAATTTCCTTTCTAGAAGGAGAATAATTACAGCACCTACTGACAGTGTTGTTGAGAAGACCGAATGAGTCCAGTGGCAGGTGCTTAGAGCTGGGGGGGCCCACAGGGAGGCTCTAGAAGGAAGGAGCACAGGCAGGGGAGGCCCACCCACGAAGAACTTATCACACCTCCTGGTCTGAGGCTGGGAGTCAATGGGCAGATTAAAAACTCCTGAAGGCAAGTCCACAGCGATGGCTCCGTAAATACCTGCGCACTGGGACTGAAGTGATTACTCTTCCCCATCTCCCAATACATAAAGTACTTTTTCTAATTACCACGTATTACTAAGTACCAAACATGGAGCTAGGTACATAGGTGTGTGTTCTTACTTAATTCTGCCATCCGCTTGGAAACATCGTGCTATAGAAAATTCTCAACACTTTACACCTGCAAAAGCCAGGTCCTGGGAGGTCACCAGCGTAATCTGCCCAAGGCCATGTGGATACCAGCAGGACGACTTCCTCACTCCAAGTCCAGTGCTCTGTCTATTGCACCCCAACCGACAAGAACACGGCCTGTCCAGAGGTGGGGGTGGCCTAGGGAACATTCGAAGGAGCCCCCATACTCACCCAGCTAAGCTTCTGTTCTGGTCGCTACCATACCCTTGACCCCTGACCTGTGCCCCCTCAGCCTTGTCCCTCTCCAATGCACAGCCTCTCCCCGGGATGATGGCACTTCTGGCCTCCAGCTCTGGGGTCCAGAGCCCTAGCCCTCCCCCCCTCCCTGCAGATTTTTGGGTTCTACAAGGGGTCATCACAGCCTCAGGATTCCAGAGAGCCAAATGAGGGTGGGCAAGGCCCCAAATAAGCTTCACAATGTAAATGTCTGGACCCCATCCCCAGAAATTCAGAGTTAGCCAGTGTGTGGTGGGATCTGGGCTTCTGTGTTTTTTAATAACTCCATCCGATTCTAAAGTACAGCCAGAGTTAGAATCAGTGCTCTAGACAGTTGCCAGGGAGCTGGTCATAAATGCAGACTCTCAGGCCCCACCTGGGCCCCGAAGAATGGGAGCCAGGCCACTGTGCACCTTTATGCCCAGGCACTGCCCTAGGCCAACCTTGTCTCCACAGACAAGCCAGAAAGGATGAAAGGGCCCTCAGGGAACTGGAGGTGGCAGTGTGAGGCCCTGCAAGGGGGCACAGGCCTGAAGGAAGAGGGAGACAGCCAGGACCAGCAGGTCACATCCACACAGCGCCTAGAGGTGTTGGAATGCTTACTCCCAGTCCCCTCATCTGGTCCTCAGCCCTGTCCTCTGAGGGAGTTGGGAAACTGAGGCTGGAGCAGAGGCTCTACCCCTCACCCCTGCATGGCCCCTGGCTCTGGGAACAGCAGATTTCCCCATCTCATCTCAGCATATCCTAGGAGGCAGGCAGGGCAGGAGGGTGGTCATTGCCCCAGGTGACAAATGAGGGAGTGGGGCCCGGGACAGGGAACCGAGGGCAGAGTCTTCCACAAAATAGGACCAATAGCCTGGGAAGAGGGCTCAGGGAGCTAAAGGGTTAAGGGTCACCACTGACCAAAGCAGCTCTGCCAGGCAGGGTCATCAGTGGGCTTTGCATTCGACTGACAGAATTTCCTTCTTTCTCCTCCTCTCTGAGGCCAGCTGAAGAGTAAATCTGCGACCAGTGACCGCAGCACCCAGGTTGGATCCCAGGAAACCCCTGTTGCTCTTGAAAGGCCTCTCCGCCCAGGAAAAGAAGCCTGAATCTCCACCAGTACACTCACACTTTGCGCCCCTCTCTGTTGGGAAGAGAGGACAGGCTAGAATCCACCTGCCCCCACACCTCACTGAGGATGCGCAGACTGGATGGGGGTGAGGGGAGGGGAGGGTCCTGATGAGCATCCTCGGAGAAGGGTCAGGAGCGAGGGGGAAAGGAACCCCACCCACTCTGAGCAAGGAAGGGAGCAGAAGGCAGTGCTGGTCCCACAGGCTGTTCTGCCAAGGACAGAGGCCTGGTGTCGCCATCCAGGACCCCTCCCACCTCTCCAAACCCCCTGTTCTCCCAGGATGAATATGGGGGCCTTCACCCACCCCTGCTGGATAAAGCTGGGCCCCCAGGGCTTAGGATAGGATGGAGGGGATCACAGTTGCTAGCATGGTGGTTGGGTGGGGGAAAAGTGTTCACAGCAGGGGGTCCCCACCCCCACAGCCCTGAGCTTCTAACAGCCCTTCCCCCCACCCCTGTAGGCCCACCTGCCTCATCTAGCACCTCTCAGCAGAAAAGCCCAAGCATAGCACTGAGGAAATAGGGGGAGCGAGGGAGAGAGAGAAAAACAAGAGGGAGGGGAAGAGAGAGGCCCCCTCTGTCCACTGTGGCTTCTCTGCAGACCCAGAGCGCCCACTGCCACCCCCACCCCCATCCTGGCACAGCTGGGCCAAGGAGGATAAGGGAGGAGGCGGGAAGTCAGCGAGGGGAGCTGTGGACCCCACACTCAGCTTCCTACCCTGGGCTTCACCCTCCACAGCTACCCCTCCCTGCCCTAGGGGGTCTCAGAACCAAATCACAGACACCACAGGGGGCAGGGAGGCCCTTCCCTCGAAGAGGAGGAACCAAGGGTGGAAGGATGAATGGGGACCCACCGGGATCGAGAGATGCCAGGCAGGCAGGCAGCAGCAGCGGGTGTCGGAGACTGCTGCGGGCAGCCGGACACGACCGGCTGGATGCTCGTCCCTCCGTCCCTCTGTCCATCCAGGGCGGCTCCTCTCTGGGCGGTTCTGAAGCCGGGCGGGCGCTGTTAAAAAGCTTTTTATGTGTGTGTGTGTTAATCACATGATTGCCGTTCACCTGTATTTCGAACAAAGACAGCTCACTGTTTCAAGGCCCCGAACAAGAGTCTGGGCACAGGGAAGAGAAGGGAGGCGGGGGGAGGAGGGTTGGCAGCGCCGGGGGTGGCGTCGAGGAAAACTGGGGGGAGATTGTCCAAGGCCGGCAAGCGAGAGAAAGAGAAAACCCTTATCAAACTCCTAATTCACTGGGCTCCGAGGCCCCAGACACACTGGCCCGATTGTCTGGCTGGTTGTGTGTGCGAGCATGTGTGTGTGTGTGTTCCAATGTCCGCTCCCCCCACCCCCAACATGCCTTCGCCTCGTGTGACTACCTCATTGTGTCCCATTACCCACCCCCCTCCACCCCCTTGGCCTTTCCCAAGCATGAGGCCTTGCCTAGACCCCCTTTCCAGCCCCACTCCAGACAGGACTCCCTTGGGGTAGGCCTGGGGCCTTGCCCAGCTGCTGAGGAGCTCAGAACCATACCTGGTCACCAGTGCGGTCCAGGCTCCATCTGTCCCTCCATGTACACCCCACCTCTGCCTCGACACCCACCCATTAAGAAGAGAGAGGGGCTGTGACTTTTGGAGGAGAGACCTAAGAGAGTGGAGAGAAAAAGGAGCCTTGGATGATGAGCAGGACAGAAAAATGGAGGGGGTCATCCAGCTGGGGAGGGGGCTGAGGAGAGAAATGAACAAAGAGGAGGAAGAGGGGGGCAGGGCAATTCCCCACCCTTTCTTGGACAGGGGAGTGGGGACTTCATGGCAACCAGGACTGGGATCACCGACACCAAGAGAATGTGAACCCAGTGTGAAGGCAGTTGGGTCCCAGGAAGGCAGGCCCCGGAAGCCTTTCAGCGCTACTTGAGGAGGCCCTTCAGTCCCAAGTCCAGCCTCCTGGGAACTTGAGCCGTCTCTCCACCTTGAGCCAGCCCACCCTTACTTGTGCAGGTGTCCAATGAGAAGGGACCGGGGGTCAGGCTGGGGCATCTGCACTGGGCAGGGGGTGTCCAACTGCACCCTGCCATAGCAGGTATAGGCCTGGGTCTGTCAGTTGAGGCAGAGAGGGCAGCCTGATTGGGGGTTGAGGCACAGTGAGATACTGGGAAGCAGGGCCTGGCCACCGGCACTCCATAACACGTCTCACACTGAAGCCACACAAGCCAGCCACCCTCACATGTCAACAGAACCTTCACCTGCCTTCCTTTCATCCTTCCCCAATCTTTTGCCAACTGCCCATCCTGCTATCTGAGGCAGAGATTGGGGGTCCCAGTTGGGCCCAATTTTCCTCCAAGCAACAGGTCTTGACCCCACCCACCTGCATCCCTTGGCTTTCCCGACCTGACTACCCCGCTCCTACACCTCCCCAACTAATCTCAGGCCCCAAGATGGGCCTGGGGCAGCAGCGCAAGGAGCTGGGGTGGGGGGGCCTGACGGAGGAGTCCTGAGTGTTGGGGACGAAGGAAAGCGCTGGAGGCTCCACCTTCTGCCCTTCCCTCCCTCCCCTCCCCCTCCCCCTCTCCCCCTCCTTCCTTCCCCAGCCCTCGGCAGCAGCTCAGTGCTCAGTCAGTCTCAGGCTGTCCGGCCAGGGTGGTTGGCGGTGAGGATTCAGGCTCCGTCCTGACGAGGCCGTGGCCTGAAGCTCAGGGCCCCCCAGCCCCTCCCTCCCAGCCCACCAGCGTCACCCTCCAGCCCCGAGCTGGACCGCACACCTTGGGACACGGTTTTCCACTTCCTAAGGACGAGCCCCAGGCTGGAGGAGAGGTCTGAGGAGGTGAGTGAGTGCGCAGTCCGCTCCTCCGCTCCTGGGCCTAGGTCTAGGACCCTGCTGTGGGGCGTGGGGTGGAGAGAGGCTGACATCCGCACCCGCCCCCCACCCAGCTCCTCTAAGACCCCGTGGGGGCAGACGGAAGGGAAGAAGGAAAGGTGAGAAAAAGGTGGGAAATTCCAGGAGCCAGGATTAGAGCAGAATAAAGAGTCCGTTTTTCTTCCCTTCCATCAACAAACCTCCACCCAAAAGGAGGTTAAAAAAAAAAACCCAAACCCACCCACACCAAGAGACGGTTGGGACCAGGTGGTGGGAAGACGTGGAGGCGGGAGGTAGGAGGCCGAGCGGGGTCTAGCATGTGCGCGGGCCCCGGGGGCTGCAATGGGTATGGGGGGAGCAAGGCGGGTGCCACCTCAGGGCTATGCCCGCGTCGTATCCCGGGCCGCCGGCCGTCGGGGCTGCGCGAGCGACCGCTCCATCCCGCCTTCCTTCCCGTCCAGGTGAGCGTGGGACTCTTCGCAAGGACCCCGGCGGCGGGCCCCGGGGAGGCGGCCGAGGCGGCGGTGGCCGGGGGCGACATGGCGGAGGAGCAGGACCTCTCCGAGGTGGAGCTGAGCCCCGTAGGCTCTGAGGAGCCCCGCTGCCTGTCCCCGGGGAGCGCGCCCTCGCTGGGGCCCGACGGCGGCGGCGGTGGCGGCGGGGGATCGGGCCTGCGAGCCAGCCCGGGGCCCGGCGAGCTGGGCAAGGTGAAGAAGGAGCAGCAGGATGGCGAGGCGGACGATGACAAGTTCCCCGTGTGCATCCGCGAGGCCGTCAGCCAGGTGCTGAGCGGCTACGACTGGACGCTGGTGCCCATGCCCGTGCGCGTCAACGGCGCCAGCAAGAGCAAACCGCACGTCAAGCGGCCCATGAACGCCTTCATGGTGTGGGCACAGGCGGCGCGCAGGAAGCTGGCCGACCAGTACCCGCACCTGCACAACGCCGAGCTTAGCAAGACGCTGGGCAAACTCTGGAGGTGAGCGCCCACCCGCCTCCGGGACCTTCCGCGAGCCCTCCAGCTGCGGGTGGGTTCAGGCAGGACGGGCATTCCTTGGGCCCTTCTCCAGGGGACAGCCACCTTCTGATGGGGCTGTAAGACCAGGTGTGGGCATCAGAGCCGCCCTGCCCCTACAAGTACCCCCTTGGGGTGGTGCTGGCTCCCCACCCAGGGCAGCGGCCAGGAAGGCGCCCCCTCGTGGTTGGAATTCTGTCGGTGGCAGGCGGTAGGGCCTGGGCTTCTGGGGGAGCAAAAGCGGGAAGGATGGCAGAGGGCTCGCACCGCAGACCTTCACTAACCGCTTTCCTACAGCACGCACTCTCACGGGTGCCACTGCCACCGATCCCAGTGGCGTGGGATGCAGGGGAAACGCTTGGGAAAGAACTGAAGGCCTGGCTGGAGAGGCAGGGAAACTGAGGCAGTCAGCAGGAGAAGTAGGGAAAGCTCAAGAAAAGCAAAGAATTTAGACAGGAGTCTTTGAAAGAGTGAGGGATGGAGAACTACTGCGGGACAAATGTGCCCGATCCTGACGTATCCCAGCTGCCCTCACTGTGCCTTCCTGACCCCACCCTCCCTCAGGCCAAGGCTTATTCCTCCCCGAGGGAAGTGGACACACAGAAAAAAGCCTCCCCCTCTCAAAGCTGCCAGGCTTGTCTCCTTCTCCCTCCCTCTGCCAGTTCGGCGCCATCTTCCTTTCCAGGGCCCCACCCAGCATTGAGTAACCTCCTACCCCTCCAGCCCTGAAGTGGGAGCCAAGCCCTGGCCAGGAGGAAAGCTTGGCCCCCTTTCTACCCAGGGTCCCTCAGAATCCCAGGCTGGGGAAAAACATCTCCCCAAGGAAGAAGTTGGTCAAGCCTCCCCTCAGGTCTGGGTCTCAGCCCTGCCTCCTTGGGAACACGTCGAGCAGGGCAACCCCCATCCCGGGAGTTCTGGGCAGCTCACAAAGAGAACAGGGGCTCCAGGAGATGCGACCCTGCAGAGGTCACCCGATTCCCCACTAGACTGCCCAAGAGATAGCCCTAAAAGGCAAAGGGACCGCAAAGGCCACGTAACAGCTGGTGGCAGAGCCAGGGCGGGAGCCCAGGTCTCCTGACTCTGTCCAGTGGTCTTTCCCTATACCGCCCTTGGTGACAAGGGTGGGTCCCCCCTTCACTCTCAGGCATGGTCAGAAGGTTGTGAGGGTGGGGGCAAAGAAGAGGAGAGCAGTGAGGCGCACTCAGGTTTCAGAAAGTTAGGGCTTTGTCAGAGGAGCTTGCTGCCCTCAGCACAGTGGGGATTGGGTCTAGAAGGCCAAAGGCTTAGGGGGATGGAAGGCGCAGGAGGGCTCCCAAGAGACCAAGAGAGAATCACATCCAGCCCCCTGGCCCTGTCCTTGGCCATGAGTTTGCTGAAGGCCTGGTGCCCCTTCCCCGCCTCAGCCCTCAGCGTTCCGCTCATTCTGGGCAGGCCCCAGGCTCAGCAGCCGACCTACTGTGGGGACCCAGAGAGCAGAAGTCAAAGCTAGCTCCTCTGCCCAAGGTCCATCTTCACCCGCTTAGGCCAGCACCCTTGGTGCCATGGGACAGAGAAGAGCAAGTGAGAGACGGACCAGGAGGGAGACAGACAGGCAGACAGAGCAGGCCCTGGGGACCGTGAGCAGATCACAGCACGAGTCCAATGAGAGCTTCAGAGCAAGGATGAACCCCCACTTCTCCCACCACCCCATCGCCAAGGATTTAAGATTGGACCCTCCACTCTCCCTTTCTCTGTTCACCCAGCCAAGAACCCGGGGCTTGGGCTCCTTCAAGAGGACTCGTTCCTGGCCACCACTCAAGGTGGCACAGGGACCCATGGTGCCCCCCAGGGGCCAACCTGGGGTGGGGCAATGAGGAAAGCAGGCACTGCTTGCTCGGGAGCCAATCCCAGGGGTAGGAGAGTGGCAGGACAATGGCAAGGATCAAAAACTATGCCAACATGTGGGCGGGTTACCTGGTTCCTGGGCGGGATCATGAGAGGCATCTGGATCCCTCCCTGCTGGGCTGCCCGGTCTCTCTGGGCTCCTGCTGAGGGCCTGGCCGGGCTCATGACTCCCAGACCTTCAGGAAGGGGGATGATTAGGCCTGCAAAACTGGAGAACAGGGGCCCTCAACCTGAAAAGAGAGACAGACGGACAGACTATGTGGGGTGCTGGAAGTGGGTTGGGGACAGACACATCAGCGTCCAGGTCCTGGCTCTTAAGTGGCTACGTGAACTCCGACAGTCACGCTAACCTTTGGCGCCTGCCTGGGTGAGGACTGTTAGGCACGGATCACATGGTGCTGGCTGTGTGTTGGTCGACCTGCCTGGAGAGAATAATTAGAGCCAAGAGATTAAAAGGGAGTCGCAGGCTGGAGCCTCCCCTGACACCCCCACCCTCGGCCCAGGCCCACAGTCCCCTTCCCTACCAGGAGGAGTAGATGGGGGTTCCCATCTTGGAACCCCCTCAGGTTGGGGGTTCAAGTTTGGGTGGGGAACCAGCCGTCTCCTCACCCCTATTCCTAACCTGGGAGACCCAGAGGGCAGAGCTGAAGTGAAGGTGCACATGAGGATTGGGTTTGCTGTTAGAGCTGTGGGTGGCGGCTGTGGGTGTCGTGCTGAGTGGGGGCCGGCCTGGAGTCAAGGCTAGATTTGGGATTGGGTTTCCGTGGTGGGGCAGGATGGTTTTTGGGTTAGGAAAAAGCCTGAACAGAGCTGAAGTCTGGCTGAGGCTGGGGTTGCGGTTCGAGGTGGGGTGAGCCTCGCAGCCAGTGAGGGACCGGGCTGGGGTGAGGGCCATGGCTGGGGATGGCAGGGGGGCCTGAGGTTAGGTTTCTATCCAGGCTAACCTGGTACTGTGGCGGACCAGCTGGGGAAGTGACAGTGGGATGCATTTGGACTCTTCCCTCTTGCCTGGCCTGTGCCCTCCCTCTGAGTCCCCTGCCGTTTTCTTGCTGATTCACACTCAGCTGCCAGCTGGGCAGAGTGCACAGGGAAGGTCTGGGGTGGGAGACTGAGCTCAGTGGCTCCAGCCATCCCAGGAGCCTCTGTGCTGGCCTAGCCTGCTCTGCTCCCTCAAGTGCAATTCTACCCCCCACACACCCACACACCTTCAGGGCCTGCCCCACCCACTCTCCTGGGCCCAGCCTCCCAGAGACCTGGCTGGGGGGCATGGCTGGTGGGAGGAAGACTGTGTCCCACACCCTGACCGCTGAGGCTCTGCTCTGGGGTCCCCATCCCATCACTGGGCTAGAGGGATCCTTGGAGAAAGCTGGGCTGGGGCTGGGCTCCATAGCCTGGGGGAGGGGGCAGAGGGGGGAGGCTAAGCTGCAGAGGAATGCTGCTCCCGGGAAGGAGGTGCCTGGTATGACCACCCGCTCCCACCCTGGGTGGGGAGGGCTCTACCTCCTGCTGACTGGGGGAAGAGGGCACCTACTGGGAGTGGGGGCAGCTGGAGAGCGCCGCCCTTTGGGCAGAGGGACAGAGCTGCTCCTCCAGGGTCCCTTATGTCTAGGTGTGTGTTCCTTTCCACTTAGCACCCTCTGCAAGGTACCCCATCCTGCCCTCCTCACCCTGGGGTAGCCAAGCCCTGAAAACACCCCCTTGCCCACCCTCTAGCACTGGCCCGAGACTGGAGTCCAGTGGGCAGGGGCAGTGCCTTCAGGGCTGCCCTCCATTGGCTGGTCTCGGACTGGGAAGAGGGTTTGTCTACCCCTGTCCAGGTCTGGGAAGAGCATCTGGCTTCCTCTATTCTCTGTCACCCATGGACAAGGAGATATGATTCCCCAGGGAGCAGTGAAGGGCCCCTCAGCCCAGCACGCTGGAGTTTACAGAATCAGTTTTCCAGACTCGAGATGGGCCCACCCAGGTCGTCCTGTCCAAGCAGCATTAGAATAGCATCTGTTTCTCAAGTGCCCGCCTCCCCACCCCAGGCCTGGTGCAAATGCTTCACGTCCATTCACTTGGCCAGTCCCACACCCGGTGAAGTAGGTTATGGTCATCCTCGTTTTGTAGGTAAAGAAACTAAGACTCAGAGAAATGACTTGCCCATGGTCACACAGCTAGTAAGTAGCAGAGACTGAGCTTCTCCCCCTCACCATGCTGCTTGTCTGTTTGCACACCTTGAGTGCCAGGGAGCTCACCCCCTGACCAGGCAGCTAGCTCCACTTGCAGACAGCTTTGATGCTGAGAGTTTTTCCTCTCCATGAACTGACGTCTGCCCCTCCTAAGCTCTATTCCTACTTTGAACTCCATCCTCAGGCTACCAGGAGCAGCTGCCTGACCCTTCTCACACCCCAGCGCTTAAGAGATTTGGGGGTGAGATCACAGCCCTCTGAGCCTGGGGTTCCTTCGGCCTCACATCTTCCAGTCCATAAATCAAAGAGCAAGCTCTGATGCTGGGCCCTGCTCGCTGGGCTCCCCATCCCCAGGCCTCTCATGCTGGCCCCTCTGCTGTCTCCCCCAACCGCCCCCCCCCACAGGCTACTAAATGAAAGTGACAAGCGCCCCTTCATTGAGGAGGCTGAGCGTCTCCGGATGCAGCACAAGAAGGACCACCCGGACTACAAGTACCAGCCTCGGAGGCGGAAGAACGGGAAAGCGGCCCAGGGGGAGTCAGAGTGCCCCGGCGGCGAGGCCGAGCAGGGCGGGGCTGCCGCCATCCAGGCCCACTACAAGAGCGCCCACCTGGACCACCGGCACCCTGGAGAGGGCTCCCCGATGTCGGACGGGAACCCTGAGCACCCATCAGGTGAATGCTGGGCTGGGAGCTGGGGTGGGGAAGCCTGGGCAAGGCAGAGAGGCAAAGACTGGATGGCATGAGAGACCCTGCTACTCCATAATAACCCTGAGCCCTGGGAAGGCCTTGCCAGGCTGTGCAGTCACCCCAGCGGGGGAGCAGGGGCCCAAAGGGAGCTCAGTGGGGACTCAGGGGCCAGGGGAGGCAGTTGGGCGAGATGGCTCTGGCTGATGGAAGGGGGCCCGGCTGCTGAGTGAACAGGCCAGTTAAGGAGGCCATGAGAGAACTACAACAAGGAAAGGCGGGACAGGATGATTCTGAGAAATGGAAGGCCAGATGGGGAAGAGATCATTGCCACTTCCCCACCTCCCAGTCTGACGGGGGAGACACGGCATGTGGTGTTGAGCACACGCCATGCAAGGGCCAGACATAGGGCTTCTTGTTTCATGAATGATAATAACAGCTAACACTAATTGAGCACCTACTGTGTGCCAGGCACTGTGCTAACTGCTGTATGTATATTAACTCACTCGATCATTCTAAACTGGGATAAGGCAGCCACTCTGCCTGGGCTCAGACCTCAGCCAGGAGGCTCATTACTCTCATATGAAGAGTGACTTGCTGCACAGCTGAGGTCTGAGCCCAGGCGTTTGGCTCCGGGACCTCTGATGGCAACACAGCTGCCTCGCCTGTGTTCGTAACATAGAGAACGCCATGCATGGCTCAAGCCTCGCGTATGGGAAGCCTCAGGGAGTAGAGCTCTGCCTTCAAAAGATATGTCCCAAGTCTTCTGTGCCTGGCCCGGGAGCAAACACTCAGGAGCCCACGGTCTAGAGGGAGGAGCAGGGATAAACACACCTGAATTAAGTACAGGAAGAAGCAAGTACACACAAAGCCCACCCAGGACCCAGAGGGGCATGACCCCAGGGAGGAGTCACCCACCATCCATCCATCCATATCTCCAAAAATAGCCAGCCACCTGCCAGATTCTGGTCAAGGAAGGCTTCTGGAAGGAGGCTGTGTCTGAGCTGCTTGATGTTGTCTCTGTTTTACTGATAAGGAAACTGGTTAAGAGAAGATAGGGGTCTGCCCAGGGTCACACAGTAAGTGACAGAGCCAGGATTGAAACCCAAGGTCCAGAGCAGTTGGCCAGTGCAGGACTTGGCATTGCCTCTGGTCTTGGAGAAGGCACAGGCCTGCCCTCCAGGAGCTCCTGGTCTGTCTCTGAGGGAATCCCAGTCCAGCCAGCCCTCCCCCACACATGTACACACCACCCTCTGAGATTCAGGGACACACACACACACACACCAGATTACCTGGGCCATGTACAGAACCACCACCTCAGAACATAACTGTGAGCATGGGTTTTTTCTCAGCCTTCAAAGCCCAGCTCAGCTACCTCTCCTCAGTGACACCTTGGCCAATTCCCCAGGGCAGGATGTGTGGCTTCCTCTGCTGGTCTCCTGAAACCTGTGCACGCCCCGTCATCACAGCGCTTCTGAAGCTCCACTCTAGCCATGTGTGGGGCTCAGGGTCTCCCTAAACCTGTGAGCTTGTGAAGACCCGTTTTAGTTACACTTGTATCCCATGCCTGGCACAGCGTCCCCTAAGTGTTTGCTGAATGACTATGTGCGTGAGAAAATGGACAAAGAACAGGGGTGGAGCAGGTCAGTTACTTCAGCGCTGTCCTGAACAAGCAGGGAAAAGCAGCTGGAGGAACAATGGACAGCGTGGTGTGTGATGGGTACCGCCAGGATGGCCAGTGGGGCTGCCTCAGAGGGAAGGTTTCCTGGAGTAAGGGGCCCTGGGAGGAGGGCAGGGGTTAGAAGGGACACATCTGTGTTCAGGAGCCAGGGCAGGAGGAGGCACAGGCAAGCCAGCAAAAGAGAAAGGCAGAGTCAAGAATGAGGAGGCAGGCGAGGTCAGCAGGGAGAGCAGCCAGCAGAGGCTGAGCGTGCACGGAGGGCAGCAGGCGAGCAGGATGGACAGCCAGACCCCACTGGGTTCAGCAGCTAAAGAGCAATGGGAGCAGGGAGAGAAACCTTTCCAACGGGAAAGGTTTTTTCAAAAGGAAGCAGGCCTCTCCAGAAGGGGTAGGGACAAAGGAAGTCCTGCTCTGGGTGGGAGGCAGAACCCATCGCTAAGGTTGGGGACTTTCATGAACAACTGCAGGCCAACCCAAGACTGTTATATAAGTAAATCCCAACTCAGGCTGCCCAAACATGGAAAGTGTACAAGGTCACGCAAGGATCAGGCCTCAGCATCCTGGAGGTGAACCTCTTGTCTGAAGGTGAACCATCCGGATCCATGAGCCTCTGACCTCATTTCCTGCTTCTCTCTCTGTCTCCTTCCGCCCAGGCCAGAGCCATGGCCCACCCACCCCTCCGACCACCCCAAAGACAGAGCTGCAGTCGGGCAAGGCAGACCCCAAGCGGGATGGGCGCTCCCTGGGGGAGGGCGGGAAGCCTCACATCGACTTTGGCAACGTGGACATCGGCGAGATCAGCCACGAGGTAATGTCCAACATGGAGACCTTTGATGTGGCTGAGTTGGACCAGTACCTGCCGCCCAATGGGCACCCGGGCCACGTGGGCAGCTACTCGGCAGCTGGCTATGGGCTGGGCAGCGCCCTGGCTGTGGCCAGTGGACACTCCGCCTGGATCTCCAAGCCACCAGGCGTGGCTCTGCCCACGGTCTCGCCACCTGGTGTGGATACCAAAGCCCAGGTGAAGACGGAGACCGCGGGGCCTCAGGGGCCCCCGCACTACAGCGACCAGCCGTCCACCTCGCAGATCGCCTACACCTCCCTCAGTCTGCCCCACTACGGCTCTGCTTTCCCCTCCATCTCCCGCCCCCAGTTTGACTACTCTGACCATCAGCCCTCAGGACCCTACTACGGCCACTCGGGCCAGGCCTCGGGCCTCTACTCGGCCTTCTCCTACATGGGGCCCTCCCAGCGGCCCCTCTACACAGCCATCTCTGACCCCAGCCCCTCAGGGCCCCCATCCCACAGCCCCACACACTGGGAGCAGCCAGTATACACGACGCTGTCCCGGCCTTAAAGGGGGTCCTGGCAACCACCAGCCCTGCCCAGCCCCTCTGGGTAGCACGCCCCTCCCCCAGCCCTCATGTCCTGTTCCTTGCCCATCTCAGGCTGGTGGTGGCTGGGGAGGAGGCTGCAGAGGCTGACAGCTGAGGGAAGGCTTTCTGTCTGGCTCACTGCCTTTGATGACCCCACCCCGTCCTATCCAGGCTCCAGCCCAGGCACAGCCCTGGCCTACGAGGCTGGGCAGAGGAGAAGGAGGTTGATTGTTGCCCCTAGACTGAACGATGGGGGGCTGCACCTTCCCCCGAGGATGACCCTCGATCCCAGGACCTGAGAAGGACTCGCTCACCCTCCTGTGGGAGGGGAAGCACCCAGGGTCGGATGGGAATCCGAGGCCTTGCCACTCCTGTGCCTGTGTTTTCTCTCATGGAAAATGAGGGGTCTGACATAACCCTTGCCACCTGTGCCACGTGCCCAAGATCAAGGCCAACCAGAGACCTGCATCAGTGCCTGGAGTGGGCTATGTCTGCCCCTTGGGGGCTGAGGACAGCCTTGAACAGCCTTAGAGGGGGTGGGGGGTGGGTTAGGGTCTCAGAGGGAGGTCTCCTCACTCCCCCATCCCCTCCCCCGCTAAACACAGGAAGGAATTGGCACAGAGGCCCCAGATCCAATTCTGTGCCAGTAACCTCATTCTTTGTCTAGTGGAGAAAGAGGGCCCCCGGTCCTCCACTGAGACCTCCCAGACCTTGAGGCACATCCCCAGAGGTGAGGAAACGATTCGGAGACAATTCAGAGCCTTCCTCCCGACTCCCCACGAACTCCCTCTTCCCTTACCAGGCTCTGTGGTCCCTGCTCTGTCAGCCCCACCTCCTCGGGCTTCCCAGAGAGCTAGGTTCTCAGGCCCAAACCCTCTGCTCCAGGAGGAGATGCAGGGCCCAGCACCCAGGTCGCTGGCAACAGGCTGAAGACACTAAACCCCTTGTGTGTACATTCTGCCCTGGCCTTCTGCCCTATGCCTCCCAGTGGTATCTGAATAAAGTATGTAGCTCTGTCTGCCCCTATCTTCCTGTTCTGCAGCCCCCACAATCCACATGTAACTCATGACTGCCCCCCTCTTATTTATCTCAGTAGCTCCCTCTCCCTGCTCCCCTTCCTAGGTTCTGCAGCCCCTATTAACTCTGCATTAAGCATTCCACATAATAAAATTAAAGGTTCCAGTTACCTGCTTGGTGGGACTGACCTGGCCTGTCTCTTGGTCTCTTATCCCTGTACTGGTGCTTCCTCAAACACTTTCTGGAAGTAGCTAGGGGTGGAATGCAAAGGATAGATAACCCAGAGGTCTCCCGTCTCCCCTAGGAAGGTGGTGGCAATGCAGTGGGTTAGGACAACTGGCATCGGAGTGGGGTCAGTCTGTGCCCAGGCTGAGGGTTCAGATGGGAGCTGTGCCCCCAGCCCCGCTGTGTTGGCTCAAGCTGGAATGCAGTCAGTGGGCCTCCAAGCAGTCCCTTTGCTTGCCCAGCAGAGGGGAGGGGACTTGCAAAGAATTCAAGGGACAGATATTTGAAAGAGGCAGGTCAGGCCTGACTTCTTGCTGTCTGCAGCCAGCAGGCCTGGTCCTTTTGGATGTGTGGCTGGGCCTTCTTTCTCTGCACCTTTCCATTTGCCACACGCACACACATCCCTACTCCCATCTTCAAAGCCGTTGCCTGTGTCTAAGTGTAAACCCAGGAGGGTAGACATGCTATCTACCCCTTCAGTGCTTACTCCCTAAGAACTCTCCTCAGCAGAATTCCAAGCTGTGCTGGGGGCCAGGAGCCATTCCACCTCCGGGACAGAGGAAATCTCTTCACCACCGTCCGTGTCCCACTGATGGATGGCTCCAATGGTTGGAAGTCTTCTTTATCCCCAGCTAATAAGTGACAGCTACCATGTACTGAGTGCTCCCTGGCTAAGTACCTTGCCAAGGGCTTTATGTCATGCAGGACGGAAGGAGTGGGTCCGATCAGTACCCCCATTTTCCAGATGGGGAAACTGAAGCTTTGAGAGGTTCGCGCTAAGGAGGCTGGTGCCGGAATTTGAAGGCAGTGCTGACTCCTTCAGTGCACCATGAACCATCTTCCACCTGCCCAACGTCTGTGGGCCCTACTTTCACTTTTAATCTGAAGTGACGCTGTTTTCACTGCTCCAGACCGCGCCTCTCAGTCAGGACCTGGGGTGGGCTGGGGAGTGCCTAGATCTAGCCCAGTCCTCCAGGGTGGCCAAACTCCCATCTGGAAGCTGTGCCATGGAAGCCCTTCAGATAACCTCCCCCAAACTGCTGGCTCCCATGAAGCTTAGTGGTAGCTGCAAACCCTGCCCTTACAGACGGTATCTGCTGCCAAATCAGATCACCCCAACTGTACATAGGCTGTTCCCTGCTGGTTGGTTTTGTTGTAGATAAATGCACGATTTTATACCGATCTTTAACAGGTCTCATCTTGTTGGATTTGACCATTTCCCACCTAGATTAAACTTTCTGGAATCCTGAATACGACTTACTAGCTCTCCTCCGAGCTTTATGTAGCTGCAACCTTGTCACCATTCAAATCGCCAATAAAAAGGTTGAAACGAAGGAGCAGGCCCTGTGTACACCACTAACTCCCTCTCCATCATCAGGTCTGTTGTCTCCACTCAGGGAAAGATTGTCCCATCAATTCTGGTTCTATCGAATTACAGCACCACAGGTACACACTTCTCCGTCACAGCCACACGGACCTTGCTAAAATCAACACTTGCTGTATCTGTGGCATTCCTCCGACCTCCCAGACCAGTCACCGCTGAAGAAACGGCAATTTGGTTCACGCGGCGATATGCTTAGCAACAAACCCTACGCCAGTTCCTGGATCTCTTTATTATGTTTTCAAATACGCAGTCACCTATTCTCTAATTGTTAGGTGTCGATCAGTACTAACCTTATGTGCTCATAATTTTTAGTCCACCCTTTTGCCTCTGTTGAAAAATAGGATGTTAGTCCATTTCCAGTCTGTTCACTGCTCCTGCTCTCGGTGGGGTTAGACATGAAGCCACAGGACAGGGGGCAGGGCTCCATCAAGATGAAACCCCCACCACCAGGCCCCTGCATCTCGAGATCGACTGGGAAGTCACTGGAGATAGGGGACGAGGGGAAATGGCCCCAGAGAGGACAAATAACCCTGGAGAAGCTGGGAGACCTGCCTTGTGATCACCCTTAGACCCAAAGTTCCGGATGTGCTGGGGCCTCAGTCAGGCAGTGGCTCCACGTGTAGCGAGAAGGGGCCAGGTGTTTCTGGAGAGGACTGAAGAGACGATGCCTGGCCTGGCCAGGTGAGTAGCAAGGGACTGACTCCCTGATAAAGGACCAAAACACCCCTTTCTCCATCTCCCCTACACCCTATCCCCTAAGGGTTAACCCCCTACTCCCTCTCCCAGCCCCTTCTCTCTTCCCCACCCAAACCCCATCTCCCTTTAATCACATCTGATACTGAGCGGCCCAGCAGGAACAAAGAGGCCATTTAGAGAAACGGGGCCGAGAAAGTGACCCCCGCACTCTGGGGCGGCCGCCTGGATGCCAGCACAAAGGCGGCATTTCAGAGCTGAAATTTCAGCACCCAACTTGATTAAAGGATTCCACAGGCTTGGAGGAGGGTGGAAGGGGGTGCAAAGTCCACTGCTCCCTGAATTAACCCTTCTCCAGAGCAGCAAACACCCCTCCTGCCCCTGGGACGGCTCACCACTCCCACCTTGTCCAGGGTGCACCCATCCTTGGGGACCATGCCTCTTGCAGAGGTCAGGCTAGCCTGGCTCCTCCTCTTCCTGGAAGGGGAGCTGGCAGCGGAATGGAGGTCAAGTCTGGAATACTCAGGGAGCCAATTTTCCCTTCTCTCTCTGTTGGTGTCAATATATAACCTATCCCTGCCCCCCCACACACACACCCCAAGGGAGGGAGGAACCAACGTGATTGGTCTTGCCACAGGCTGGGTAAGCAGGGTGAAGAGAACAGGGCCCACTAGAACTTGAGCAGAGCAAGGTGAGCTCCAGTCCTGATTGAATGGTATGCCTTGAACCCAGGAGCCCTGCTTCCCCACCCACCATCATCCCAGCACCCATCCCAGTCAAGGCCTTGGAGGCTGGAGGGAAAAGATCTTCCAGAGGCAGAAAGGAGAGGGTATGGGTGGGGCAGACCAGAGAGGTGGGCCACGAGGACAGTGTGTGGGCAGTGGCCTGAGGAATGGGGACCAAGGGGGCGGGGGTGGGCAGGTGCTTGGTCCTTGCTCCAGCTGCTGACTTGCCCGGTAGTACGCTGCTTGGGGAGGGCGGGAGATCATCCCGTGTCCCCAAGCTTCCTGCTGGGGCACTGCTCCTGAAAGGGGATCCGAGCCCATGATAAGAGGCTCGAGGCAGGTCCTCAGGAAACAATGGGTGGCTTGATGAGACCTGCTCTGTGATACTCCTGAGAAGGGAGAAGCCCCTGCAGTCAGTCCCCACTGGAAAGGAAATTGGGGGTTTCCGTGGCAACCAGCTCCCTGGGCACAAAGGCTCGTCTGTCTGCTGGGAAGGCAGCTGAGGTGTCTCCCTGCAGCAGCCTTTGCTCTGGTGAAGGGGAGATGGAGGGAGGGATACGGGGTACCCACAGGGAGTGAGGGCCCCTGGTGCTTCTTAAAGAGCTGACAGTCACAAGGCCAGTAGATGGGTGCAGCCTCAGGCAGCAGGGCAGTAACAGGGAAGAAGTGGGTGGGCAGAGCAGGTAGCTGGAGACCGCGGGGTGGAAAGGCTGAACAGTTTATTATTTACAGGTATAAAGCACGTGAGACTAGAAGTGGGGATGAGGCACCGTCGGGAAGAGAGTCCGGCTCAGTCGGTGATGATGAGCTCGTCTACCCCCCAGTCTTCATAGCTCCCGTCGGGCAGGTAGCGCCGAATGATGATGGGGATCTTCCGGGCCCTGTGGCGGGGAGAAGGCACAAGTACATGAGGGCTGGGGGCCAGGCGGTGTGCAGGACACAAGGGAAGCGAAGTCTTAGGCGCATCCGCTTGGGACCATGAGTGTCCTCTGGAGGAAAGGAATTACAGGAATCCCTGAGTGACGGGCAGTGGGTCTGCAAGGGCTCTGCCATCCAGGGCTGAAAGGCGGAGGGGCAGGAAGAGTGGGCGGATACTGGTAAGGCCAAGCACGGCAGAAACAAGGAATTCTGCCGGCCATGAGAGGGGCACGTCTCATCAGTGCCTTCCCCTTTGCCTGCCCCGCCACCCCCGCCCTCCTCCTTCCTGGTGGGCTGCCGCTTGAACGAGCGAAGGATCCACAGGAACGAGCACCACACTTCCCCAGCAAGGAAGTGGGGATCGGGGTGGGCAGAGAACCCACAGGAGGCCTCCCAGGGCTCTGGAGCCGCGAACCGCGATCTGGGCGACTTACTTGAGCTCTTTCATGGCGATGAGCAAGGGATCTGTCTCCCCCTCCAGCTCGACCATCACAGGTGCGCACATTCTGTGGGTACAGGGACACGTGTTGGGGAGACTGCAAACACAGGGAGAAGGGTCCAGCAGGAAGTCGGGGAGCTCACGTCACAAACAGGACTGGATGGGTACCCTAGTCCTCACCTTCGAGGCGGACAGGCGGTGGTTCAGGGGCACTGACCGTGAGGGTACACGGGTGGGAGCCAGGAGGCCGGATTTCAGCTTTGCTTCCAAAGCACTGAATTTCTCTCCAATTCTCAGCATGATTTGAACATGAAGACAAAAAGCCCTGCCTTGCCTACACAACAATGTTTAAACACTACTGGCTAACAAGCCAAGACTCACTAAGTGCCATATGCTGCTCTCAGCTCTTTCCATAGATTATTTCATTTGAGGTAATGTTACTTCTGTTTTACTGATGAGGAAACTGAGTCACAGAGAGGTCAGTAACCTGCCCAAGGTCACACAGCCAATAAGTGGCAGAGCCAAGATTTGAACCCCGCGTGCTCCTGCCCACTGTGCTAGAACACCACTCATTTATACGCTCAAGATCCATAAACTTTAGAAAGCTACTGAGAATGGGACAAGTGTAACCTTTCATCACAAGGCCGTATGACATTCACCATGTCAGCTGCCCTACCAGGGACCTTTCCCAGGGCCTACGGCAGATTCCTGAACCCGGGGGCCATGCCAGAGTATTCCAAGCACACAGAAAGGGCATGTGCAAGGGCTCGCCTTCTGACTGCTCTAACCCAACACCCCCAGGCCCGGCCTCAGGGCCCAGCTCCCGTTTTCCTTCTCGGTAACACCCCCTCAGAAGTCCTGCTCTTCCAGCCTCGTTACGGGCCTACATCAGGCACTCACCTGCTTACTATCCTTCCACGATGCCCCATGGCCAACAGGCAGAACTCAGTCTGGCCCCTGCTCACCTTTCTAGCACCTTCTCATGTTACTTGCCCATATTTATCCTGCGTTCCCGCCACACCAAACTCCTACGGCTCCCTGGAAAGACACTGTTGTTTCCTTTTTCATTCTGTTACAAGCTCTTCCTCTCCCTACAGGCCTGGGAGAGGCTCAAGTGTCTCCACCTTGGAGATCGTGTGCTGGCTCCTCAGTGCCCTGACTCATTTACATATGCTTCTCTTGGCACCAACCTCACGGTACTGCAACTACTTGTTTGATGTTTCCCACATGAGACCAGGACCACATGCTCCATCACAAGGCCTGACCCACAGCACAGGCTCTGAACACAAATGGGCGGGGTGCCAGTTCCGGGCCCACCTCCTCCAGGAAGCCACCTCTGATGATTCCAGCTCAAGTTTACACTAACGGATCCCAAACCTGATAATCATCAAAATTACTAGGAGAGCTTGTTAAAAATCCAGGTTCCCAGGTCCTCTGAATAGAATCTCTAGGGAAGGAGCCTGAGAACCTGCATTTACAAAGCCCCCTGGGTGATTGTGGCCATCAGCCAGCCTGAGAGCCACAGGTGACACCAAATAATTTACTAATTTTATGGCTAAATATTTTGGTGTGTTACTCCCAAAAGCCTGAACATTTCCCAACAGCAGAGACCAAGTGTTTAACTTTCCCTATATCCTCTCTCAATAAATAATTCAATTTCCCCCCAATTTAAAGCTTTAAAGAATATGGCAAAATGCTTTTCCTGATCTGTAGGTGCCTTCCTTCCTTCAAGACGTGAGTAATTCAAGAACATTCATTCATCCAACCCTACTATGTGCAGGCGATATGCGAAGTGTGTGAGTGTGCCCTTAGGTCATTGGTTTGTACCAAAGCCTCCGCACAGGAACCCAGCAACGCTCCTTAGGAAGTGGCTATGCTCCACACCAGCCACCAGGTGGTGCTAAGGAACGGAGCGAGATGTCATCCACAAACTACCCAAGAAATGGTTGTTCATCTGAGTAAAGGCTGCATGCCTAGCGCTAAGGATAAGCTACGGCCCTGCCTCTCCACCGCCCCCCAACAGGCAGGGAACCCCTGGACAGTGTCCTAGCCCTTATTCAGCAGGAGCACCACAGGCCCCACCACGTGGAACTGCACCTTGCTCCCAAAGAAAAGCAGGACAGTGGGACTTGGTAGTGGTCTGAATGTCTGCCTCTAAACTGTTCAGCGCTCCACACTGTCCACCGAATGCATGACCGTCTTCTGAACTTGTCACTCAAAGCACTAGGGACATATTTGCCAGTCTTGTGCCCCAAGCGCCTTGCCATTCTGCCGCAACAAGCCACGCTTACCTGCCACCACCTGGACCTTTCCTTGTTCTGTTTCTGGCCCCTGGGATGCCCTCAAAACCACCTTCCTTTCCCGGTCCCCGCCTGAATTCTAACTTCCTCATGAGGCTTCCCCAGTCACCCCAGCAATTACTCCCTTCTCCCCGTTTTCACATCTCTTGTCAAGCACCACTCCCATGTGCCTTGGGTTCGGGGTATTTGTGAAGGGGTCCATCCCCCCCCCCCCAGGCTATAAACACCAGGAAGACAATTGTGTCTTTGTGTCTTCACTCACCTTCACATCCCCCACAGGTGCAAGCACAGGATCTTATTCGATGTTGAAAGACTTGAACTTACAATCTGTCTACTTGTCTGAAAACTCCTTGATGAGCTGTTCTTTCTGCCGGGTCACTTTGAAGCAGAGACAGCGCTAGAGCACCCATAGAGTGCTCTGCAAACAGCAGAATGCTTTGCAACAAGACGGGAGTGTCTTCTTTCTGCACTACCCACTACAGGCCACGGGTGGCTACTGAGTACACGAAACGTGGCTAATCAGCCCAAACAACTGAACTTTTCCTTCGGTTTAATGTTACTTAAATTGAAATGGCCACATGGAGCTAGTGGCCGCCATCCTTGATGGCGCAGGCCTAGAGGATCCTGACCCCAGGGGTACCAAAATTATCATACTGCGTGCGGCTCTCCCTTCCGCCAGGCCAGCAAGGGGGGCAGGCTGGCAAGAGGTCTGCTGCTGCAGAACAGATGAGGAACCATGTTGCCCGCCTGTAAAACCCTTTGTCACGTGGACACGGTGGTTATCCTCACCCACAGGACTGCAGAGCACGTCCAAAGCTGACTGAAAACCGGGGGGCATGCACAGACTCAGCCTCCCTGCGCCTCCCGCACACAAAACTCCACACCTCTGGCCCCAGCTTTCTTCTCGCCTGTATTCCACTAGTCCCTGCTTGAAGCCCCTCCACTTCCAGATCCCCAGCATTTCCCACACCGCCTTTTAAGAAGTCTGGGTAGGGCTCCTTTCCTCGGCCTTGTGTTTCCCTGGGGAGACAGTCTACAAGAGCGACAGTACCACGCCTGCCCTCTCTCTGTCCCCCCACTTACTCCTCCTCAGGAAGGGGGAGTAACTTCTCTGACAGGGAGAAAAGGCAAGCATCTGTGGCCCAGCCTCTTGGAGGGGCCCCGCTTTCACAAAGCCACCTGCCTGCAGAGAGGGCACTTTCGAGGCCCACAAACTCAGCGGGCAGCCTTGCTTCTGCAGACACAGCCTCTGGAGGCCTGAGCACGCCCTCGGCACACATTCGGATCTCCGCCTGTCTACTGGCTATCTCCTCAACCTTGTTCTCCTTCACCTGGTTCTAAACTCGGGAGGGAAAGGAAAGGTTGCTCATTTCAAGTGCCCAGAACCCCATCACTGCTCTGTGTTTTCACACCTCTGGCGTGGCTTCTACGTGGAGGCAGGGCTCTCCCACTCCTCCGGGCTGGCCATCGTCTACCTTGACTCAAGGACCACATTAAGCTGGGCATTACTGCCGCAGCGCCCCCAACTGACTGGCCCACAATGGTCTAGGGCTCCCTGAGTCCACACGTTTTTGCTTCGCTAACCTGACAGGCAATCATCGAGTTCTGTATTTTTACTGTTATTCTTCTACAGTGCTGTTATTTGACTTCTCAGATGCTCAATGCCTATTTCTCCTGTTGGATCAGACTCCTTGAGGGCAGGGGTCTAGCACAGTGCCTGGCACACAGGGACCGCATTCCCCCCCCCCCCCCCCCGCCTTGTTTAGCACGTGAAAGCAGGGAGTCTGTTTTCAGGGGCCAGGCTGGGCCACGTCGACAGTTTGGAGGCTCACTGTAGCCTGACTGATGGGAGGGACAGTAAAGGGGACACTCACGCGATCTGGAGGGCTCGCGTGCCCAGCACGCGCGCTCGTTCATACTTGGTCATATACGGTGTAGTGATTCGTTTCTGGTTGGCCTGCGGTCGCTCTCCAGAGGGGAGGATCTCCACATTCTCCTGGCCCTCCTGGACACCAAGGCGGAAAGAGGGAAACTCTCAGGGGCGTTACTGAGGGGGAGGGGGGAGGGAGGGGGAGGAGACCATGACTATAACCACTACTACTGCTAATCACATGCCAGCGACCTTGCAGCTGCCTTACTGACACCTCATTTAATTCTCACAATAACCTTATGAGTAGGGATTACCGTGCCCATTTCAGAGGCCTGGAGAGTTACTTAACTTGGCCAAAGTCTCAGACCTAGTAAAAGAGAGGGATCATGATCAGGACGACAAAGCCAGCTGCCTCACCCAGAAGAAGGAAGCAGAGGGCCTGGAGATGGGCCGGGCCCAGAACGTTGACTCCATACAAAGAAGTCCTGAGCACAGACAACAATCACCCTAAGCAGGAAACAAGGAATAAGCACCCATCTTCAGCTAGGGTAACTGAGTCAATGGGTCAAGAGGCTAAAAAGTCAGAGTGAAGGCAGGAACATACTATATGTTTCTTTCATATATACACCGGGGGTGCCAAAAATATATACACATGGACACTTTGGTCAGCGTTACTCAAGCAATAGTTCGCCGTAATCAGAAGTGTCTGGACACTGATTGTAACCACTTTGAGCACCTCTTGTAATTGCAGAAGTCAAATGTGACTTGTATTCATCTTTTGTTATCGGTATATGTTGCGTATTACAATTTTAATAGTTTTCCTTTCTTAAAATGTGTATACATTTTTTTTGGCACCGTGTGTGTGTGTGTGTGTGTGTGTGTTCATATATTTAACAATTACTTATTAGGCATCTGTCATGTGCCAAACATCATAATAGACGCTGAGCCAGAAAGCTAAGAGCTGTTGCTCTCAAAGCAAGAATCCCTGGTCTGGGATGGAGACAAGAACAAACACAACAGCAGGTGCTTTGAAGGAAGGCAAGTGTGCAACCAAGTTAACAAGCAGGTGGGGGGCACCTCACTCCCACAGTGGCTTAGGGAGACAGTCCAAAGATGAGACTTGAGCTTGTCTAGGATGAGTAGGAGTTCCCAAGCCAATGAGGAAGGGAAGGGCATTCCAGGCAGGCTGAATTGAATGTGCAAAGGCACAGAGAAGGTGATGTACTAGGTTTGGACAACTAATTATGGAGTATGATTAGAGCAAAGGTGCTTATAGGGTCACAGGGAGGAGAATAAACATTATAATAAAGAATTAAGTCAACAGGACGGTGGGGTGGCTCAGTTGGTTGGACCATGCGCTCTCAACAAGGTTGCTGGTTCAATTCCCGCATGGGATGGTGCGCTGCACCCCCTGCAACTACAGATTGAAAACGGCAACTGGACTTGGAGCTGAGCTGCGCCCTCCACTAGACTGAAGGACAACGACTGGGAGCTGATGGGCCCTGGAAAAACACACTGTTCCCCAATATAGTCCCCAATTTAAAAAAAAAAAAATTAAGTCAACAAATATTTAATGAGTGTTTACTATATGTCAAGTGCTTGGCATAGAGCAGTAAGATGAAATTCTTCCCCTATAGAGCTTATACTATAGTGAGAAGGGATAAACAAGAAATAAAATAAGTAAAATGCGTAGTATTATAACAACAGAGAAAAAAAATAGGGAGTGCCAAGGAGGTAGTGTGGGGGGAGGGGGAGAATGCTGCAATTTTAAACATGAATAAGATGGTCACAGAAGGCCTCCTTGAGATGACACCTGGACAAAGCCCAGAGGGAAGTGAGGAGCGGGTCATGTGCGCTTCTTGGGGAAAAGTGTTCCTGGAAGAGGAAACAGCATGGTCAGAAGTCTTGAGCAGGGGTGTGCCTGGCATGACAAGGACAGCGAGAAGAGATAAGAGCACAGAGGGAGCAGGTGGCCAGATCATGGAGAACTTTGTACGTCTTTTTGGCAATTACTTTGAATGAGATGGGAAGCCACTGGATGAGGGTTCTAAATAGGAGACATCAGTTAACTTAAGATTTGAAAGGATCACTCTGGATACTCTGTTGAGAACATTCTGTAGAGGGCAACAGCAGAAGCAGAGAGACGATTTAGGAAGACCGAGGGTATCGTGTAGGCAGGTAAGAGAGATGACTCTGGCAGCAGAAGGACAATCAGAGCAGACGGAAGGCAGGAAAGCCAGGAACACAATTTCTGCAGTAATGTGGTTGTAAAGGAATAAAGATCTAAACCAGGCTGGTGCACTAGGAATGAAGAAACGGAACAGCGTTGAACTAAATGAAGGAGCCAGAATTGACGGGACAGGAATGAAAGGAGACCAGAAGGATGGAGAAAGAGGTTTCTGACACGGTGAATATGGGTACCTGAGTGTCCTGAAGAGAGAAAATTCAAAAAGAGGGGCTTTGGCTTCTAAGCCAAAGGGGACTAAAAAAGTAGAGGGATCACTCTCCAGGAGACATAAAGCACATCTTCTTCCGTCAGTCACCCAAGGCAGAAAGCCCTATTTTATTCACGAAGCTAGTAACCCACCCACCTAGTTGCTCAAGCCAGAAACCTAGGGGTCATCTTTGTCATCTCCCACTTTCTCAGCCCCAAATCCAATCCACCAAAATATCTCTTCCATCTGTTTTCTTATCCATGACCCTAGCAGTGCACAAGTTCAAGCTGCAGGTCTCTCACCTGGAGGTCCGTGAGAGTCCCCGAATTGATCGCTCTCTCTTTCATGCTTGCTCCTCCCTGCTTCGCTCCTCACTCTGAGGTCAGCATGCTCTTTCTAAAGTGTAAACTTTAGATCATGCCACTCCCTGGTTCAAAATTTGTCAGTGGCTTCCTTCTACCTACAGGCTACAAAATCTTGCCTGATCTGGGCACTTACCTCGCCAGCTTTATTCAAGGTCACTCTCCCCCTTGCTCCTATGGAGCCTCACACTGCAGAGCACCTGGCACATAATAAACATTCAACACACATTTGCTGAATGAATGAATGTGACATCTCACCCATCAGTGAACTAACTGCCTCAGAAACCATGGACTGTGGTCCAAGTGGCCAAAAGCCTGCAGGCCCACCCTCTGGGGCTATTGCGCTACCCAGTACTGGAACTCTGCTCACTCTAAGTGGGGGTGGCTGGGGCAGGGCCTTTGGTCACAAACGGGAGGCAGATGCATTCAGGCAATTATCACTGGGCAGCCTGTTTGACAGCCTGGGCTGCAGCGGGGGAGCCTAAGACTAAACACTGACCTCCTCAGCGTTCTCCAAGTCATCTAGCCCTTCATCCTCTTCCACGTCATCAAAGTCATCGCCATCAAAACTGCACAAGAAGAAAGAGGCCAATTAGTCAGAGCACCACTTACTAGAATCAAAAAGGGCAAAGAGTGTCTCAGCCAATAGTTAGGAGGTGCTCCATAAACATCTACTTAATGAGTGAATCAAACTTCTGTTCCATTTCACTCCTTCGAATTTACCCCATCAACCCCCAAAATTGGCTAGGACACATTCTTCACCACTGTCTCTCTTCTCTCTCTATGCTGCATCATTCTCATCAGCACAAACATTTTCCCCATCTTAAAAAAAACAAACAAAACCTCTCTCCCCCCAGAGCCTTATTTCCATGCTCTGCTTGGGAACAAAATTCATGGCAGAGTTGTCTGTCCATCATCACTGTTTCCAATTCTTCCCTTTCCGTTCTGTCACAGTTTCACTCCAAGAAGACCTCCATCTCCACGGCTCCATCAAAACCACTCCTCCTTTCAAGTTTGTGGATGATTTCCATGTTGCTAACCAATGGACTACTCTTGCTCTCATTTAGCTTGACCTTTCAGTGGCACGTTAGACCGCGCTCTCTCTCGCTCAGTACACCCTCCTCACTCCACTGCAAGGACACCTCACTCTCTTGGTATTTCCGCCACCTCACTGGCTGCTCCTTCTCAGTCTCCTTTGCTGGTGTCTCTTCTTCCCCAACCCCAAGTACTCCCTGTTGGAAAGTTCTAACGCTCAGTCACGTCCCCTTCTCTACTGACACCCCCTGATGATGTCACCTGTTTCTCAGTTTTGACTAATATACTTATGCTGACTATTCCCCTATTTTAATCTTCAGAACAGACCTCTGCTCCCACCCCACACATCAGGAAATCTTTTTGGCCCCAGCTTCAAAATGAACTCAGAATTCAAAACCACGTCTCACTTCCTCTACTACTAACACACTACCTTCTCTCACCAGACGACCGCAACCTGCCCAGACCTTTGCCACCTGTCTCACCACTCCTCTGGAGTACTTCTACACAGTAAGGCCTCATTTAATGCCCACGATAGGTTCTGCGACTTTAAGGGCTGGTTCCTCCCGCATCTCATCAACGTTAGAAAACGTTATTCGAGGACCCGCTGTACTGCGCACTTTTACTGCCTAATCTCACACGATCCTACGTTATCTGTCCCCTCTTCTAGAAGGGAGCACATGGGCTTTTCCACTGATCCTCTCTGCACCCTCGCGCCTGTGCCTTGCTGTGTCCAGTCTCGGGCTATGCTCTTGGTTCCGCGCCCTTCCCTTCTCCAGCTCCGCGGGCCCCTTCAGCAGCCCCAGTCCCCTCGGACACTGTCCCTCCACGCCTGGCTCGTCAGCCTCCTTGGACTCAAACTCCCGCTTCACCCGCCCCTTCCGAGGCTCCGCAAAGGCCACTTGGCTCCCGCACTCACTTGTCCTCATTGTCTGACATGATGCCCGCGCAGCAGCGACCCGGCTCTGCGCCCCAGACCCGCACGGAGATCCGCGAACTGCGCGCCTCCCACCAGCACCGCGACACGCGTACTCTGCGCCTGCGCCGTGAACCAGAGGCAATCGCTTCCGGGAGGCAGGCGGGAGTGGTAAGTGTGCGCATGCGACGAGATGCAGGCTCGTTACCATGGTAGCCAGAGCGTCCAGCTGCCGGCTCTCGACACAGCGATCGCAGTGTTTCTGCCGGGTCCCCGCGCGATGTCGCGGTAGAGCCGTGCTTTTGGTCTCCGGAGCCCAGCCACCGCTCTCTGTGAGGAGGGGTGCACCCAGCCGGGGTCTTACTTTAGGGTGAGCTTTCAATTTTGGCGTAACACCCTAGAGGCTTCATAGCAGGGCTTTATCTTGCAGTGATGATGAAAGAATCCAACCTGACTAAATTCCAACAGCTATCTGAAGGCCCTCTTCCTCCCCAAAGGGCTTCCCTGCCACGAGCACCAGGTTAAGATGAGGTCTCCGTTCGTGTGTGTGTGTGTGTGTGTGTGTGTGTGTGTGTGTCGGTCTACCTGTTTCGGGTGGGAGAGGAGGGCACTCGCAATAGTGACACGCGTTAACACGATTCTCTTGCAGCCGGACCTCGTAGAGACACGGGGTATGTCATTGTGTGTTTTCCCTCCTTAGGGCCCTGCCATGGCTTCCCAGGAGAAGATGGAGGCAGTGACCAAAGGAACGGGGTTCTGGAGCTGCCCCAAGCAGGCCACTTATACCCCTGGGACCTGTGAGCTCCTGAGAGGTCAGTGCGCTTAAAGGACAAGAGTGGTGGTAGCAGTTACCCTCCGTGACTCGGACCTCCCCTTTTGACCTGCGGCTCAGCAATTGCTATTTTCATTTTACAGAAAGATTCAGGTCCTACAACTTGCAAGTGGCCAAAAGTAAAAAAAAACTAAGACTTTTAGAGTAGTTAACAATTGTGCATCCCTTAGATCACACTTTCAATGTCCCCTGGGAAGCTTTGTCTCCCGCCACCACCACCCACCACCACAGTGGAACCAACTGCTGTGTGACCAAATACTTTTTTCTTCATTGGATTTAGCGCAACCTGTAGTCAGATATTCAGTATGTCCCATTGGATCAGTATCCATCTACCCCTCTAGCTGGTGAAATCCAATAGGGCTGGGATTGTTCCTCTTTTGGCTCACCATTACAGCTTCAGCCCCTGGCACATGGTTAATGCTTGGTCATTCATTCATTCATTTATTCATTCACACAACGAAAAAAATTTTAAAGCCCACTATGTGCTTTAGACATTGTTCTAGGTGCTATGGATACGGCATTAAAAACAAAAACAAAAATGAACCAGCAAAAATTCTGGCTCTCATAGAGCTGATATCCTAGTAGGAGGGCAACAAGTAATAATAAGTAAGTAAAATATGTGGAACTTAGATGGTAATGAGTGCTACAGAAAAAAATAAGACAGAGGAGGAAGAGAGGGAGTATTCAGGTACAGAAGGGGGGTAGGGGGTGATACAATTTTAAATTTCAGTGGGTGAGATGAAGATTCAGGAGGTTTTACAAAAGTGCTTTATCTTGCAGTAATGATGGAGGAATCCAGGCTGACTAAATTCCAACAGCGCCACATCATGGACACCATGAAAAGTAAGAGGCAGTCCACAGAGGCTTCCTGGGCAGAGGGATTCTGGGCCACGTTTTTCATGCTCCTCCATATTAAGAGGTAGGGGACATCATTTTAAAAGACCAAATAGTATAGTGTAGTATTTCCGATCCTTGCATCTGGGGGATTGACCTTGAGGCGGCCTTTGTTTCTTCCCCCAGACACGGGTCCTGGCACAACAACCAGTCTCCTGCAGTTCGGCTCTAGCTGACTTTCCCAAGAGATCACAGCCCAGGAGAGACTTCCTGTCCAGCCAAAATAGTCTCAAAACTGTCCTGTCTGCAATCTATCCCTCCCTGTTACACACATACCATAGGAGCTCTCCAGAGGAAAGGACTGTGTATGTGTCTCATTTGTCATTTTATTCATTCATAGCCTACCTAGCAGAAACAAGAAAACTGGCAGAATTCCAACTTAGGAAGATTATGCAAAGCCTTTCCATAGCTCACCTCTGACCACACATTACTTTTTTTTTCTTTTTTTTCTTTTTAAGGAGGGCGCAGCTCACAGTGGCCCATGCTGGGATTGAACCGGCAACCTTGGTGTTATTAGCACCACGCTCTAACCAACTGAGCTAATCGGCCACCCCTGTATTATTTATTTTTGAGGAAAACAAAAAAGTGGAAGTACGTGGGCACAATAGCCAGGGGCCCTCTAAGATCTTGAAAGCAACATTGCTTTCTGAGATGTAACTGAATCAATCAATATTTAATGGATCAGAACACAGACCTGTAAAGTTGCCTTTAAGAGAGAGAATACCAGAAGGTCCAACCCTGCCGAGTTTTACTTGAATCTACTAAAAGCTGTTGCCGTCTTTCAAGAAAGAATGTGCTTATCAGGAGGGCATTTGATCAACGACAGAAGCATAGGGAAGGGAGAGTCAGACATTGGCACCTGTTCAGCACTGGCTGAGGGAGGGAGGCTCCATCAGCCAGGTCAGAGGTCAGATGTCCTTCCTTATCGTGGAAAAGTACAACTCAGGCTGCCTAGTGCCGTAACATATCTGAATCACCACTCAGTCTCCACGCTCAGCAATCTACTAATAAACTGGTGTCCCCTGTAGCATGACCACAAAGAGATTATGCTAGAAATTTCACTAAAAGTAAAGACTAGCAGACCAAGGACTATATCTGTCGTGTTCACCACGGTAGCCCCAGCACTTAGCTGCTCAATGTTTTGTTTTTTGTTTTTGAAGCTGCTCAATGTTTATTGAAGGACTGACTGCATTAGTGGTTAGGCCAACATGAGTAATTGGTTCACCTGGCAGTGTTATTCCCCTTAGAAGTTTTATTTTTTTAATTGCCTCCAAGCATTGGTGTTGAGTCTGCTTTCTTCTAGAATCTTCTCTTCTCTTAACCAAATCCTACTGTTGTTTTGAGCCTTTGTTCAAATTCTGTGGCAAGCCATAAATTCCTCTCCTTCACCGGAACTCCTAGAATTACTCGGGCCATAAATATTTGCTGAAAACGGGCCAGAGGAAGAGGTAGCATTTGGCACTGGACAGACAGAAGTAGGGAGTGGACGGAGCAGGAGGGACAGTCTAGGAAGCACAGCATGTCTTCAGAAAAGGGAGATACGTAAAGCCGCGTGACCCCCAGGTACAGGATGGGAGAAGGGAAGGGTCAGTGGGAAGTAACGGCAGCACCATCCTTCCCATTCCTCAGGGCAGACACCTCAGTCATCCTTGATGCCTCTTCCTCTCAGACCCCCATCTGACCCATCAGCAATCTTGTCCGCTTGACGTTCAAACCACGTCCTGACCCTGACGGCCTCTGCCCTTGGCCCCCAACACAGCATTTTAAACAGCAACCAAAGGGATCATGTCACTCCTCTGCACAAAACCCTCCAATGGCTCCTGACCTCACACAAAGTAAAAGCCAGTCTTTCCAGAGGCCTACAAGGCCCTGTACTTCGCTTGCCCCCATGACCTCTGACCTCTACTCCCACTATGTGCCCCTTTGCTCACTCCATTCCTGGCACCCGAGCCTCCTGGCTGTTCCTCAAGACACTCCAGGCACATTCCCACCTCAGGGCCTTTGCTTTAGCTACTCGTTCCCTCTGCCTAGAATGCTGGCCCCTCATCACTTCTGGGTCGTTTCTCAAATGTTACCTTCTTCGTGAGGCCTTCCCTGGCTCCCCTATTTAAGTGGTAAATCCTGCTGTGACACACTCTATGCTCCACCTCTGTATGGTCACCACCTAACATACTAATATATTTTCCTTATTTTATCACCATCCACACCCTAGCTGCAGACGCCATGAGGGCAAGACTTTGTCTTACCACTTTACCCACAGTGTCCTGGGCCTGGCAGAGAGTAGATGCTCATTAGGTATTTGCTGGGTGGGTGACAGAAGGCTGGGAAGGTAGAAAAGGTAGGGGCCAGATCGAAACAGTGGGTAGGGACTACTCGGAGCTGGGCTTTATGGTGATCAACAGAGAGGAGGTGACATACTTGGCTGGCCTGGAGGAGAAGCCCAGGTCTGGCATGGACAGCAGGAGAGACTGGTGGCTATCACCATCCAAACCATCCCTCCCTGCCATGGACCAAGCCGGTTTTAAGAATCCTTTTTATCGAAATAAAAGCACCAGTATGAAGGCTTGATGTACAAGAATGTTTATTGCAGCATTGTTTGAAGGAGCAAAAAGAAACAGAAACAGCCTGAATCTCTGAAGTTAGGAGACTAGTTGGATAAATAAGGTTGCCATTCTAAGGACCAGTATACAGCTATAAAAAATAAGTTATATATAAAAGGAGTGATCCAGAATGATGTCCATGATAAACTGTTAAGTGACGAGTCTGCTGATCCAGTGTTTGAAAAACGAATCTTAGATATGCACATGTATCTTTGAACGCTTATATACGCATCAAAAAGAATGGACAGAGACCACCAAACTGCTCATTGTGTGTGCGGGGCGGTTGGAGGAGAGAAGGAAAGACCCTTCTGTACTGCTTGCCTTGTTAGAACAGGCAGGTATCACTTTTATAAATTAAAAAAAAAAAAAACCAAGTGGATTCCCCGATGCCAACCCTTCCTTCCCCAGGAGGAGACACTCTGCCCCTACAGTGCAGCCCAACATCCAGCCAGAGGGTCTTGCCTTCCAGGCAGCCAGCCTCGGCCATCTACCTGCCTCCCATCCTGGCGGCCCGATCCCACCTCCGGCCTGCCAGCATGTGCCAGGCCAACGGGGCTTACAGCCGGGAGCAGTTCAAGCCTCAAGCCACCCGTAAGTGGGAGGGCCTCAACCGCAGCCCCTCTCCCACCTCCCTCCCTCCATGAGGGGGGTAAGGGGTCCAGGGAGACGAGCTGCCCACCGGGCAGGTGAACATGTATCTAATCAAATTCTCACGATGTTTATCCCAATGCTCTTGAGCCTTAGCACATGTTAGCCTGGGGGTGTTCGGGGTACAGGGGAAACCAGTTAGGTGGTCCTTCTAAAAAATTTTTTTCAGAACCCTCTTTAGCAGTTAACTGGATTCTTCCAATCTCTGATAAATGGCTGGCTGGCAGGTCTCATGGCTACTGCTCCCTAAGCTCACTCGGTGCCTCAAATCCAGAGCCCTTCTGCACGCCAGCCTGGATGGAGCAGTTCATCCCCTTCCTCCTTGGCACTTGACATAACTCGTGGCCCAGACCCTCCTACACTCCACGTAGTCTCTACACGCAGGCCACAGTGGTGGTCACTGAGTCTTCTTAGCCTTGCTCTGCAACAGAGCGCTGTACGGGTTCTGACAAAGCTCTCTTCTTGGTTCTCTCAACCCCTTTCCCTTTCTACCTGTCTTCACGACAGGCTCCGGTGCACCCTGGAGCAAGCATGTCCAATTAGGAACATAGACCATGAATCGGGGTGCCCTTCATGCCATAATTAAGCCATTTCTGGGCCTTAACAGGAGATCTGGAGAAGGAGAAGCAAAGACTCCAAAATATCTTTGCCACAGGGAAGGACAAAAAGGAACGGAAAAGAAAGCCCCGTCCTGTACGACAGGAGGACGCAGTCCCTGAACTGGACCGGTTTGAAGAACGTAAGCCACTGATGGGCCAGTTATGCAGGGGAGGGGTGTGTGTGTGGAGGGGGCCCAGAGTCAGAGGAAGGGGTGATCCCTGAGGGCCAACCAGTGAGAAACACTGACCACAGAACCGTTTCCTCTCCCCAGGAGAGGCAAGCCCTGCCCCCGCCACACCTCCCCGGAGCCTGAAAGCCCCTAAACCCTGTCCACTGATGACCCTTCTCCCTGTCCAGTGGTGAAGGAAATCCAGGAGAGGAAAGAATTCCTGGCTGACATGGAGGCCCTGGGACAGGGCAGGCAGTACCGAGGAATGATCCTCGCTGAAATCTCCCAGGTAGGAGAAGCCAACAGGGACGTGGGAGGGCACGCATCCACCAGGATTATGGAGTACGAGACGTGAGGAGAAATAAAGCGTCAGCTGTGGCCGAGGTGTTGGAAGGCCAGCTCTAGCCTCACACCCATGTTGGCTCCCCAACTTCCTAACCTGATACCCAGCTTTCCCTGATACCCTTGCAGAAACTACGGGAAATGGAGGACATTGACCAGAAGAGGACTGAGCAACTTAGGCAGTCACTTGCCACCACTTAGTCTGTCTCCAGAGATGGGGGCAGAGCAGCCGAACCTGGACCACTGGAGCCCACCCCATTGATTGCCAGGCAGGGTCATCCCCAGGTCAGCCCAGCTCTCCTGGCCTTCCTCCATGTCAAATGGTCATACAACACTGCCCTGGCCTCAGGTACTCCGGGCATATACAGCACCCTAGAAAATCGACCACATCAGAGAATGAGCCCGTTCTCAAGACTGTCCAGGGATCCTGGGTCAGCTGCGCCTCGGAGACCCACGGTCACAGATTCACATACGCGTGACTTCGAGTCTTTTCTCAGGGGAAGAGCCCCACAGGCAATGAAAGCAAGGTCCAAGTCCCACCATCTTGGGCGACTACCTAAGAGTATCCAATGGGCCCTCCTTCCACCATCTCCACCCACTGTGTCCCCACTGAGCTTTCTGAACTTAGCAATAAGTATGATTCCTTTCTTCCTACTTGTCTTAGGACCTACTTATTTGAGTTCTTACAGCCTTAGGTAAATGTTTAACTGCTATGATTAATTGGCTAATAAAACATATTTAATGTAGGTCATTACACCGTTTTGTTTTCAGAGGGATAAGGCTGATTTGTTCAAGGAGTTAGAGTTTTTCAAGCACAGATGGTTTCTAGCTGTTTGCATATTTCAAGTGGAAATGGGAACCAACGCTTCCTGAGCACCCCATGGCCGGGCACTGTGGTAGGTGCTGAATTTCACTCTCAGTTAATTCTCTTAGTAAACCCGTGCAGTGGTTCATTATCCCTGCGTGAAAACTAAGGCTCACTGAGATACTGTAACCAAGGTCATTTCACTAGCAAGTAGCCTACTCAGGATTAAGTTAGCTTTATGTCTTTCCACTAAACCCAGAGCCCAGGAGAAGAAACCCAAAGGGGCGGGAGGAATCCGAGAGCCCCGGCTTTAGCGTTCCGGTGCCAGCCTGTGCTCCATGACCTTGGGCAACCCCCCAGCCTCAGCGCTGATTGCTCTCCTGGGAGGCCTGGCCTCAAAGAGCTGCTGTGGAGACATGTGCCCACAAGAGCAGCCCCTGGGCCTGGCACACAGCGCATGGCAGTCCCCAGACCTCCTGATAACCACGAGCCCGGTGTTCCCCAGTACGCTTGTCATTTTTCCCATCCCCATACATCAAAATATTTTGGAAATGTCAGCCAACGCTCCCTCCTGGAGGGATTCATATTATCCTACAGGCCACGTGACCTAAGTTCTGGTTTGCAGGATAAACACTGCCTGCAGCCTCAAACAGGTAAGCGGAGAGGGCCAGATCGAGGGCTAGCCCCAAAGCATTCCATGGGAAGCCTGTGTCCTCACACGCTCCAGACCTGAGGGCGGAGGATACGTGGTAAGGACAGCTGTCCTCCACCTGGAAGACCCCACTACATAGCTCAAAGGCAGCAGACTGGAGCATCCAGTAGGTAGATAAATTCAGCCTACCGTTGACTTCTATTCAGGTCAGTTGCCAACATTTACAATTTACACACACACACACAATCTGGATTTCTAGCTTGTTTTGAAAAATGGAAAGATCTGACAATACTTGGTCACATTCCCACAGGCTACAGTTGACTTGAGGAAGAACTTCCCTCTTTGGTTATGGCATAGACACACCCCAGTTCACCCTAGTCCCCGCCGCCTGAGTCTCTTGACACCGAGACAGACTGATGGAACCATCCGTCAGGTGACACCCAGCCTGGTTCATGTGTCCTGGCCCCTGAAAGGCCCTGGAGGTGGTGACCCCCGCTGCAGGTCAACAGGCACGTTTGGAAGGAGACCGCCAGGGGTTACAGCGGTGCAGGAGTCACCTCTCCCTGCAGAGGTGGGGAGTCCTGCCCGATGGATAGCAGTGAGGGCCAGGGCCCCTATCGGTGGACAGCCCCTACTGGCCCCTCCTCAGCCACGAGAGATACCTGGCCACGAGGCACAGAAGAGGCAGGAGTGAAGGCAGACCTGGCCAAGAGAAAAGCACCCCAAGTCTGCAGGGCACTGGCAATGAGGTGGTCTCCATTTATTGTTGGTGAGGAAAATCCTCATGAGTTAATACAGTACGCTCTTTCCCCAGAAGTGTGCTGAGGGAAGGGGGCCCTACAGGTGCCCCAGCAATAGCTTATAGTAACAGTGCTTCGACCAAGGGCTGCTGGGCCCAGTCCCTAGAGAAAAGGCGTTGTCCCCAGTGGCTCCCCCTCTCCCACAGCCATCCCAGTGGGGCGAGTGGCCATCAGTCCTTCGATGGGAACAAGTCAGGAAAGAATGAACAGATGAGTGTGAGGAAACAGACTGGTGATGACCACACATAGGAATGGGCCCATCATCCCCTCACCCTGGGGCGGGCAACGCAGGGGTCAGACTACAGTGCATTGAAGAACCAGGATTTGCACCTATGTAAAGCATACCCCCCTCAGCTGATGATCAGGGACCAGACATGTAATGGGGGCCTGCCTCCCGGAGACCCTCGCTGGGAGACTCAGCACCAGGGCACCCACCCACCCAGTGTGGCCATCACAGCCCCGTCCTGCTGAGGTTTCCTACAAAGCAAGGGAAGAGGAGGAAAGCAGCTCCGAGAACTTCAAGGGAGAGAGGGAGGCTTTTGTCCATCAGGCCCATTGACGTCCGAGGACACAGTAACTAACCCACACTGAATCAGGGACTTCATAAATACAGCTCCTGACGGAGGAGAAACAGACTCAGTGCCATGTGCCCTGCAGAGGAGGACAGGGACGCAAGGCCAGGGCCGGGACAGGAAGAAGCCAGAGCTGCCCATCACAGCAAGGGCCGGGCGGGAGTGAGTGTGCTTGGCCGCTGCCACTCCCTGGACCCAGGACCCTGCTTGCTCCGTTACAGCATCTAGAGTCATCAGAACCAGACTGGGCAGGGCCGAGCCGCAACTGCCTGTGGCTCAGAGAAGAGAAGAAAACTCTTTGGCCCAAAGCAGCCAGAGGGCCCTGAGGAGGGAGAGGCCATCACCCAGAGGTTCCCTCCCCGTAAGTCATCTTTCCTCTCGACTGGTCCTGAAGGGAAGCAGGGTGCCCCCCTCCAGCGGAGCCCAGCCCGGGGCTGAGCCAGGAGGGTGTGGGTGGAAGTCCCTTCATTGTTAGCTCTTGTCCCCGGGGGACTTGCTCTTAGTGTCACGCTTATTTCCTAGCAGCTTCAGCACCTTCATAGTCTTGAACTTGGCCTTCTTCCTGCCCTGGGGTTCAGCCTCCTTCTGGAACTCTGCAGGAGAGACAGGGGAGTCTTAATGACGTGGGGAAGAGGGACAGGCCCGGGGCAGTGCCGGCCCACAGGGGCTGGGCCCAGCTCCAGCACCTCCTCCTGGGAACCCTGGCACGTCATGTCACCTTGTCACCGTTCTGAGCCTCCAGTTCCTCACCTATCAGATGGGAACCATATCCTCACCCAGGGTTTCATCTCAGCAGGGCTCTGACATAGGAACGTGAGAGCAATCTGGGGACTCTGAAGCATGACATTTATCTTTAAAATTCTGATTCCCCAGGCTGGTTCCCACAGCTCTGCGGGTTACAACACAAACGCTGACTGTTGGTGCTAGAAGAAACCTCAGAAATCATCTCTCCTAGCCCCTAATTTTACAGACAAGGAACATGTGGGTTTGCAATGATGGACTAACACCAACTGCGCTCTTTGTAGGTGCCAGGCCCTGGGCAAAGTGCTTTACACACATTATCCCAGCATTCCCCAGCATACACCTGGGAGCTGGGGGCCTCTATCACCCCCATTCTGCAGACAAGGAGACTCGGGCCTACAGGGGTGAGGTGGGTGGCTCAAGTCACCCACTAGTAAGCATCAAAGCTACGACTGGAACCCAAGCAGTCTGACTGGAGTCCAGACTTAACCACAGGCCACAACATGAGTCATGAGTGGAACAAAGATGAAACCCAGGGCCCCTGACTCCCAGTCCAGTGCTCTTTTAACCATTCCAGCACTGTCTTATTCCAGGTAAGCACTGCCTTTTGAGCCTACAGACTCCTCTAAGACCAGCTGCAGATCTCAAGGGGGACGCACAGCTTAAGGCAAACCACCCAGGGGAAATGCTCACTCTACCCCAGTCCTCCCCGTGGACGGATGCCAGGGCATTCCACACCCACCTCCAAGCACAGACCACAGCCTTCCTGGCTACGGGCTGGCCTGACTTACCACACAGGGCCTTCCTAGTGAAAAACAGGCTGGGAGCTGGCACACCCCATCCCTGGAGCGCCAGCTCCAACCCTCTGTTCAGCCTGCCCCTCACCCTCCAGGAGTTCAAATGGGCCAGAGCCCCAGGAGGGGCCTCACCTTTCTTCTTGATCATGGCTTCCAACATCTTATCTTCCTCTTCCTCCCTGAAACGAGAAAGGGAAACTGAGTATCCCACAGGAGGAGGCACCAGAAAAGCTCAGTCCCTTCCAGCCTCCGACTCCATACAGGTTGAGCAAGGGTGCCCTGAGATCGCTGATGGTGAGGGCAGGGCTGGCCTGGCCTGCTCTGGGCCCTTCCCCCCAGAAGCCCCCAGGGGAGCCCCTGACCCAGCCACGTCACCTCTGCCGGTCCTCGTCCAGGCAGTTGATGATGGCATTGCGCTGCTCAATGAGAGTCACAATCTCCTGCATCAGCACCTTCTCCCGGGCCCGGTCCTCCTCTGTCCAGTCCTTTTCTGCCCAAGGATAAAAGTAAGGGTGTGAGCGATGGGAAAACTTTCCTGCCTTCCCCTGAAGCCAGGAAGCAACACCTAAGTGCTAAGGGCCAGTCAGCCACACACTAGATCCCGTGAGGGCAGGAAGGAGGCGCCCGGATGGGTGAGGGTTACACATTTTTGGAGAAATGCAGGTTATTATAGAAGAGACTAAGGATACTAGGCTGCCTACCAAAAACACCCTTCAAGGGGGCTCCAGCAGGGCCAGCAGAACCCCTGCTCTGAGAACAGACCAGCGCATACCAGCAGGTTCCCTGCTTCTGTTTATTCATTCATTCAATAAATGTTCATGGTGGTTTCTTAGAGGAAGCAGGATTCGGGCTGGGCTTGCTGAGAGCCTCCAAAGGTGGGCTGCCCAGAGAGGGGCAGGGGTGGGAAAAACAAAACAAAACAGGGAACCCCAGGGGTCCTCATGCAGGAGAAGCAATGGGACCCAAGAACATTAATGCCATGAAAGAAGGCAGACTAGAGGGGACGCTGGGGGCAAGGAGACCAGCCAGGAGGTGTCCCTGATGTCTCAGACACCTGCTGCCCCTCCAGCCTCCTCTCAAGAACCCTCAAGGACCACCTTCAGGGGCCCACCTGCCCCCTGGTATTCCTCTCATCCAGCCCACAGGCTCCCAGGGGGTGGATGCCCACACTTGGCCTTCCCTCCACAATATCTGCCACCAAAGGCCTCCCTGTCTTGAAACAGCACCCTGAGGCCCCCTCAGCCCAACCCCTCCTACCTCACCTTGTCAAAACTCAGGAGCAGGTGGCCCAGCATAGTTCTGGGGACAGCATGGCCTTCAGAGTCACCACCCCAGCTCCTACTCTGCCACTTCCCAAATCTGGGGCCTGGGCAAGTTATGTCCCCAATCTACATAAAGGGAAACTGAGGCTCGGAGAAGTTAAGTCCTTGACCAGGGTCACACAACAAGGGTAGAGCCAATGTTTGAACCCAGCAGCCTGACACCCCCAAGCTACAGCCCTTATAGATCTCCAACCCACTTGGGGCCTTGTAACCAGTGTCACCCTGCAAAAACAATATCTGACAAGCCCAGGATGCCCTGCCACCACACAGAGGGCCAGGCCAGGGCCAGGCTGGCCTGGGATACATAGGTGCTGTGCCCACTCCAGCCACAGGATGGCTCCCTCTGAGTGATAGCCACGCCCCAGCCTCCCAGAGATTTGGCAGTGACCAACGGATGGCAGCGGAAAGCTGGGACTTTCCGTGGCTTCTCCAGGGACGGACACTCCACCCTCCCAACTTCCCCAGTCACTGGAGAAGCAGGGCCACCATCCCCGCAGGCAGGAGAGGCTGTGTGTGTAGGGACTGGCCCAGGTCAGAGGCATAGACGCCCAGCTCTACCAATAATAGGCAAGACCCCACCTCTCGGGCTCTCCACTTGTTAAATGGGAATGAGGGTGCCCGCCGCCTGGGCCATAGGAAATAGTCAGGAGCCCTGGCTCCAGCTCTGGACGCTCTAGTCCTGCGGTCTCTCTCGGCCTGCAGCAGCGGCTCACTCCAGGTCATGGCCACAGACCCCAACTCAGCCACATAATAACCACTGTCAGCCCCTCAGAGGCCACAGTGTTTCCATGTCCACAGTCCCTTGGTCCCAAGAGTACCCTACGAGGTGAGTACCTTCATCCCGTCTTACACTTGGAGCCACTGGGGCTCAGAAATCTGCCCACCCTCGCTCTCCCCTGCACCCAGCATGTTAGGGCCTGAACATGGAATGTCTCACTCCACACCCAACCCCTCCCGCTGCCCTTCCACCATGCTGAGCCCATCCTATCCGTCCCGCCCAGAGTCATGCCGTGCAGGGGGCCCTCTACCTTCCCTTCTTCCACCAGTAAAGTCCTGCTATGCTCTGGGCCTGAGAGCCGGGAGCCCAGAGCTGCCTCTGGGCACGCATCTGCTGTCACCTACTCAAGGAGCAGCCATGGGCCCTGGAGCTTGAAGCCCCTCCCCCTGGGGCCCTGCCCACCCACACATCCAGGAGCCGGGGCGGCCACAGGTGGTGTGTTCCTGAGCCTGGTGCTCTCTGACACCATGTGTCCACACTCCCACCGGGGCTCAGCCCATTTATCACCTGTTATCACGGCCCCTCCAGCTCTCTCCTCTGACCCGACTCCCAGGGTCTGCCTGTGTGCCTGTGTCAGGGCTCTGTCCACTCCCCCGTATCACTAGGCCCTGGCGCAGGAGGCCGGAGGACGGACGTGGCTGCACTCACCTGGCTTGTTGAGAAGGCATCGGAGCTCATACTCCACATCTGCCTGCCGCTGCTCCAGGTTTTGCTGCTTGAAGCTAGAAGGTGGGAAGGAGCCGACTATTAATTCAGCCCCACGCAGCTGCCTTGGCCTGTGCTGTCAGTGATGAGAGAAGGAAGACGGGGACTCTCTGTTCTACGCTCTATGGATTCCAGGAAGGGGCACGGGAGAACTCACACATAGATGAGCTCGGACTCCCGCCGAACAAGCAGGTGCTTCTCATGGATGAGCTTGAACCAGTCCACCAGCATGTCGTCCTCACGGCCCTCTGGAAACCAGATACCCAGGGAGGCCAGGGTTGGCAGCAGTTCCGGCCCTCAAAGCAGCCATCGAGGCTCCCCCCAGAGAGCGAGGCTCCTGCCACCCGAAGTCCCACCCACCAGGCCTCCCAGCAGCGCGCGAACCATTCACTCCGCCACGCAGCTTCTTCTCCAGCAGGACCCCACGGTGTTCCAGGGCATCTAGCTGGCGCTCAATGGTGTCCACTTCTCTGTGGATGTCCTCCTCGGGAATGTACTGGTCAGCCTGGACCTGCGCGACAGCACCCGTCACCTGAAGGACAGCCTTCCCCTCCCACCTGCCCGCTGCCAGGAGCTTGGTCATTTCTCTGGCCAGCACTGGCCACCATGGGCCCAGGACTCTGGCTGTCCCACCCCCCAGTGGAGCCAGAGGCAGGATCCCTGTGTGAGGAAGTCAGGGTGCGGAGATACCCACCACCCCTGCGTGCCCCTGGCCAGGCACACCCAGAGGGAGGCACAACTTCCTACCTCTCATGGCAACCCTCCCCCTTCTCTGCCACTCCAGAAATGATATCACAGTGAGAGGGTGACCCTATTAGAAAGATTAACTAGAGGACACTCTAATCTATTTAACTAGAAATGTATCATGTGAGTGCTGTAATCCTTGAACTATTATTAGTAACAAGTTAAATGCACCACCCTTTGCTCCTGCTTGAGAACAACTGATCTGCTAGAAATTCAACCTTCCAGTGGGGCCACCCAAGTGCCCCCTCTCCGACATCTGAGGGCAGCTGCCCCGACAGCCCATCCTATCGAAGTGTCCCATGGGGAGCCTGAGGCTGCCAGGAGGGGCCGAGCCCAGGAAGTCTGGGAGCTCCCAGCTGGTACCTTGCGCTTGATGAGCGGGAAGCCATGTCCTGGGGCAGGTGGCCTCGCTGGCTTGGATCCCTTGATGGCCTTCTTTGTGGCTGGGGACGCTGTGGGTGATGCCTTCCGGTTAAAAGGATTCTCCTTGCAGGAAGACTAAAGGCAGGGCCACATGACAGAGGGTAAGTCTGGGGAGCGGCCATAATACCGCTCGCAGCCTGATCACGTGGGACTATGGAAAGCAGGCTAGACCCCGAGGGCACGGAGAGGAGGGCTCACACAGAGGAAGAACTGCCCAGCATTGAGTTCAACAAACATCCCCATTTCCCAGCACTTCCCCTGTGCAGTTGCTGTGCTGGAGACTTCCCTACGTTCTTACTGAATTCTCACAGCGCTCGCAAAGTGAGTATTGTAATGCCCACTTGACAACTAAAACTCAAGTTCAGAGAGGTTAAGGTCCGCACTTCCCAAGGGCCCAAGCTAAGGCGAGAATCTGTTTCCGGGCGGAGCAGCCATCCTGCACTGGGGACAGTGATCAGGACAAGGAGTTGCGGGCTAGACAGCTACAGTCGCTCATTCAGGCCTCACAACCACCCTTTCCCCAGCAGGGACTCTCAGGCTCAGAGAGGTACAGCTCCTTGCCGAGTGTCGCCCAGCAAGGAGTACGAAAGCACAGAACCCCCCTTGCATCTGGCTAGCGGATGGAGGAGGGTAGCTCCCTCCCTGCCCAGGAAAGACCCCTCTCCGCTGCTGCCCCCTTCCACGCACCCAGAGCCTTGCATCTTTCTGCCCCTTTGGGGTGAGCCCTGCCCTCGAGGCCAGCACAGCTGAGCAGCCCCAGCATTGGGACAGGGCTCTGCCTGCCACCTGAGCAATGCCTACATCTTCCAACCACTTTCATCACAGCTCCAGGGCATCCAGCTGGCACTAGATGGCACTCCACAGCCTCGGTGGGTGGCCTCACTTGAGGTTGTGGAGCGCTCCCTGGAGTGTTTCCCAGCTTGCTCCCAGCAGCTGGGGAAGGCAGGAGGGAGCCCTGCTCACCTCCCCTGCACCAGCCGCACAGAGGTGGTCTCAGGCCAGCAGATGCTCTGAGCCAGGCCTGGCAGGGAGACGGGGTTTGGTTCCCACAGGGCAGCACCCGCCCAAGACCCCTGTCTCCTGCCCCCACTGCATCTGAGATTTCTCTCCTAATCTTGGGGTTAGGATGAGGTGTGGGGATGCCCCAGAAGGAAGTCCACTTGGGGCTCTGCCCCTCCCTTCCACAATCGTACCCAGAGGGGCCCAGCAGGGCCAAACAGCCTGAAGCCCCAGCCCCTCAAGGGGTCTCAGCCTTTTCTCAGCCACACAACTCCTTCAAGCTGACCTTCCACCACAACCCCAGGACAGGAAGCAGGTGTTTAAAGGGCGTTGCCTGAAGGGAGGAGGGGGGTGTCCCACCACCCACCACCAAGGAACCCTTGGGCTTCTCAGAGCCAGCTGACGCCCAGAGAAGGGGGGAGCCCTTTTCAAGGTCTCACAGCAAGGGGGTGGCAGAGCAGGACAGGAGGCTGTTGCCCGAGCAAAGAAAGGTTAAATGTCTGAAAGGCACACAGGTAGGGGCTGGACCAATAGCTTGGGCCCCTCCCCAGCCTCATCCTCTGTCAGGTAGGTCAGGTAGGTTGGTCACCCCAGGTTCGTCACCCCATGGGAGCTGTCCTAACTCCATCCACTAGGACTGGATGAGTCTTTGGCTTTCAAAGAGCTGCAGACTGTGGGGCGAAAGTGGACCATCAGAACCTGGTGGCCCAAAGGGACTGTGGCTGCAATAGAGGCCCCTTCGGGAACTAGATGCCCTGAGGAATGTTCTGACCCCTCGTGAGCCCCGTCTTGGCGTGGGACTCAAGCAAAGTGTGCAAACAGCCCACAAAGGTCATCTGAAAAACAAGCTCCCTGGGAGGGTTGCCTCATGACCACTCCACCCCCAAGAGAAGATGGAGTGCAGGGCGGACCTGGGAGGGGGCCTCTAGCATAAATAGGGCCTCAGTAAATGGAAGGGTGGACAGAGGATAGGCAGATGCAGGGTGGCTGGGTGAATGGGTCCCAAATGGACAAGTGCATGGGATAGGCAGGTAAATAGGTGCCTGAATGCATCAATGCATGGAGGGCCAGGCAAGTGGACAGGAGAACAGGTAGATGATGGGAGGTCTGGCCAATGGATGGAAGGATGGATAGATGGATCTGTGCCTCAGTGAATGGTGTAGTGAATGAGTCGATGGACACTGCCAAGGTCAGTCAGGAAATCAAAGGCCAGCAAAGATAGAAGGCCCTGGACATCCCTGCCCTGAGACCAGACCCCCATCCACTAGACAGGACAGCAGCTTTTAGCTAGGGTGAGGTACTCACCTTTACCTGGAGCTGTGGGGATGAGGTTCCAGGGGAAGGCACGGGGCTCTTGTCTCCAACCAACAAGAGAGGGGTGGGGGCAGCTCCACTGCAGGGCTTAGCAGGCTGGGGACCAGAGCTGCCCCTCGTATTGGGGGCAAGGCCAGGATTGGCTTGAGGTGTCCGGTCCGTGCTGGGCTGCACCAGCTCCCCAGAGGAGGACAGGGAGGAGTTGGCAGAGAGGCTGGCAGAGGTGCCAGGAGTGCCAGGGGCATGGACAGCAGGCTCTGAGGAGCTCTTAGGCACAACTGGGGGCTCCAGCAGCTCTGCACTGGGGGTCTGGTTGGAGCTCTCGGATGACAGGCTCTCCACGCTGAGGGCTGGTGATGGGGTAGCCGTGGGTGGCTCCGAGTGTGAGAGACGCGAGGCATGGAGAGCTGCACAAACAGATGAGAAAGTGGGCGCCACATGATGGGGTATAGTCAGGGCTTCTGGTTTCACCTGACACGCTCCACTCTCAACAGAGCTGCAGGTGGCCTTGGAAACCCATGTCCTTCTGCGTCCAGATGAAGCCACGGCCCAGAGAACCCACCCCTCACTTCCTCACTCAGCATGGCTGCCACTTCTACCTCCCCTCCCATGTCTGATCTGAGCCAAAGCCAAAACGAACTTAAAAGGCAAATCTGCCAGGGGAGGGGAGGGCGCAGACAAAACTGAGGCTGGCCTCTCCTGTGCCTGTGATCCAAAGCAGAGGTGGGAGGGAGGGCAGCAGGTGAGGGGAAGGGCGGGCAGACCTCGCAGTGGCCAGCTCTGGGCCAGGCACTGCCCTGCACCACTCCTGCAGGTGACAGATACCATGTGTGAAAGTATTGTCATGTGCATTTTCCAGATGAGAGAAGGCACTGGCCCCCAAAGGCTGGGGTGGAACCCAGCTGTATCTGACTCAGAGCTCACCCCAGTGGCTGCACCCCGCACCCACCCACCACCTCCACTTGGCTGACTACTCTCAGCTAGAGGATCCCAGGGCTCCAGCAGGGGCCGGGGGGGTGGGGGGACCCCAGACCACCTGAGCACCTGCCTCTGATCATCTTGAACATACTCTCAGCCCCACTGTCTAAGCGGCTCCTACTGAGGTCTCGGAGGCAGCTGGACCCCAGGCATGGTGGAAAATGACCAAGCCCAGGGCCTCAGAAGACTGCAAGATGGTGAGAGTGAAAAAAACGCAACATGTCTGGATGAGAAAGGGAGTGCTGGGTGGAGGGGTGCAAATGCCCTGGAGCTGGCCCACCACCACCATATTCCATGTGGGGAAACTGAGGACAGATACAAGGAAGGAACTGCTCAAAGTCACAAGGCCCGTGTCACACACACAGAGCCAGGTCAGAGCCAGCAGTTGCCAGCAACTGGAGGAGAGTGACTAGAAAGGCAGGATTCCATCTAACCCCTGCCGTGTGCTTTCCGTGGGTCCTAAGTACTTCACCAGCTAATGTATTTAATTCTCACAACAGACCTGTGAGGTGGGTTACAAAGGGTTAAGCATATGAAGTCTAGGGCCTAGGTTCAAATCCTGCCTCCATGCTGTGAGTCGTTGGGGCAAATCACTTACCCTCTCTGTGCCTCAGTTTCCTCACCTGCAATGAGGGTATGACACCTACCTCACAGGTTAGCTCCAGGATCAAATGAGAAGATACATGTGAAACACGTGGCACCTGGCCTAAAGGGGATCCCGCTGCATCACACCCCCTTCCTGGCTGGGCTGACCCAGGAGCCCGACCCCCGAGTTCCGACTAGCAGCAGAGCTCCCAGGGATGGCACTCACCGAGTGGGGACGCGCTGGGTGCTCGGGGGGCAGGGCGCTTCTTTGTCTTGGGGCTGCTGGTAGGGGTGATGCCGTACCAGGGGTGCAAGGTCTTGGGTGTGGACTCCAAGGGGGCCTGAGCAGCGCCAGTGGCCAGGCTGGGTGCAGCGGGCGGCTCCTCCTCCTCCTCCTCCTCAAACGGGTTGTAGGGCTGGGGCTCTAGGCCAGCCCCCGCCGGGCTCCTCGGGGCCACCTCCTCCATGCCTCCATTCTCTACCTGCCTGCTGTCCTGGCATGGAGGCCCAGGGCTGCTGCTTGGGGGAAGGGGCGCTGGCTTCTTCTTTGGCTCTGCCTGTACCAGAGTGATCCATGGGGGGTCCTTCCTGGGGGCTGGCATCCTGGTGGGCAGCAGGAAGAGGCAGAAACCATTAGGAGGTGGGGGGCAGCGTCCTTCTTACTCTGGACAGTTCTGGGTCCATTTCAAAGGGGATGGATGAGAAACTGCACCTTTCTCCTCTCCCACCCCCAACCCAGCGGGGCCAGCCTGGGCCCAAGGCTGAAATGGACTATTAGAGTCACATCCCAACTGGGCCCCTTGAGACCCAGAAAAGGTAAACTTTCATGTCACACAGCCTCTGTTAGCCCCAACGAGGAATGGACCCACAAGGGGCTCCCTGGGTGATACTGAGAAAGTCACCTGACCTCCCTGCCTCAGTCTCCCACCCATGAAATGCGGACAATCATCCTCACCCACGGGATCAATGTTAAGGGTCCAGTGGGCACAGCACCTGGCACAGCAAGTGCTCACTAGTGTTAACTATGGTTATGGCTGTGGCCCACCTCTCTCCCTCACGGACCACACAGGGGAAGCAGAGCTCCAAAGAATAGCTGGAAATAGATATCCTCGCCTGGGACACACGGTCCCAGGGTGGAATACCTGAGCCAGGTATATGGCTGAGCTTTTCTGAGCCTTTCATACCTGGCTGCTAATTCTCACAACTCTATGAGCCAGGCCTCGGACTCCCATGTCACAGAGGCAGCAGGGGCTTGGGGAACTGAAGGGACTCCAGAGGAGGCTGTCTCCACCAGGCACTGCTGCCCACAGGGGAGGGGCTCCCAGGGGATGTGGGCACAGCACTCCTGCCCCAGCTAGAGGTGAGCCCTGCCCATTCTCAGGAGAGCGTGGGGTGGGTCACATGCCCGCAGGAAGCCTTGCCCCCCAGGGCACCCCCATGCCCACCGCCAGGGCCCTGAAAACCTCTCAGGGCCAGCATACCTCTCTGACAGCTTGGGCGTCCCTCTCGGCTTGGGGACGGGGGTTTCGTGCAACCTTCCTAAATGGGAAAGGAGAGTAAGATAGGCCTTCATAGACAGACAGCTGTGGGCTGGACAGCAGAGTGGGGCACCCGGAGAGCCAGCCAGAGTGCCTGCCACACCAAGGAGTGCCCTTCCTTCCCACCTGGCAGGCCACAGACTCCAGGTGGCCATGGCAACGTCACCCGCACACTTGCACCTCCCCGGCCCAGCACTCAGGGAGATTAGATAAGCACCAAAGGTGACAGGTAGAGAAGGGTAAAGGGGCAAGGCCAGGACACCTGAGACCCCATTTGCAGTTCAGTTGAGAAGGGGGAACCCAAGTACCCCTCAGACACTTCTCCAAACAGAAACATTGTCTCAACTCAGCCCCAGCGTTATCTCCTGGAAGCCTCCCAACATCCAAATGTTCCTGAATTTCATTAACAGCCTCTGCTTCCCCCATCTTAACAGACTTCCACGTTCTACTGAAATCCCTGTCTCTGCCTGTCTCCCCCTGGATACTGGCAGCACCTCAAAGCACAGATAGGTCTAAACAATGTCAGGGCGGGGCTCAGAGCACACCTCCATGGGTGTGGAACAGAACTAAACAGGCGGAGGGAGTCTCTCTCCCTCAGGCCCCCACGGTCTTTCCTAACCTACCTGTCCTCCCCGACCAAATGATAAGGGCTACCCAGTACATCTTGGGTTACAAGGAACTTTGTTTCCATGAGCTCATGGAAGCTCAGGAAGCTCATTTGGGAAGGTTCTGTGATGAGGGGGTGGAACGGGGTATCCACTGCAGTTCAGACTGGCCGGAAGACAGCTCCCAGGGCCCCTCCCAGGGACACACCCTCTCCTGTCCTGACCCCAGCCTGAGCTCTCCCCTGCCAGACATCCAGACACAGACCAGCACATGGGCTGGGCATGGGAGGGGAGGTCACCTGGGATATTCAATCAGACTGCCAGGACACACAGTCCCAGAGACAGTCGGGACACAGGCACACACTGTGTGCAGTCGTAACATACCCTGAAACTGAAGCACACAAGGCACACAGCCTGGGGCACGATCTTGTCTGTTTTGTTTGAGCTGCACCCCCCGCATGGAGAACATAGCCCAGCATAGAGGCCTCAGCACTATCTGTTGCATGAACTAACCATATCAGAAACAGCGTCAGCCCCCATACGAGGCTCACACAGACAGAGTGTGGCCCCATGAATACTCAGTGCACATGTGCATGCAAACACCGGACACTCCACAGCGGGTTCCTGGCCCCAGCTAGAGCCTTGCTCACCATTCACCAGGCCGCTGCTGCCACCTTGCTCCACCAAGTTCTCAGGCTGCAGACTGGACCGGGGCCGGGGCGTGGGGGGTGTCAGGGCTGTGCTCTCGGAGGCCTTCCTGGGCGCAGGCGTGGGGCGACCGGCTGGGGGGCTGGCCAGCTCCTGTGGTTTGCCCGGAACCCGGGGCTTGGTGGGAATCTGGGTCCGGGCCTCTGGGCTGGCCTGGGGCGCGTCCACTTCCACGCCTGCAGCCGCACTAGGGCTGCGGCCGCCTCCCTCCACATCCTTGGCTTCTTCTGCTGCTTCTTTTGCTTCTTCTTGCTGTGGCTTTGGCTGCGGGGCGGACCAGGGCTTGGCCCCCGACCGCCCCCCTGGGCCCAGCCTGGCGCACTGCTCTGCACACACGAAGGTGCCCTCCTCAGGCCCCCTCCTGTAAGCCCCAGGGATCAGGGTGCTGGAGCACTGTCGACACCTGGCAGGGAGAACAGGGGCAGGGTGTTCAACTTGGCCAGGCTGGCTACCGAGCCTCCAGCAGCCAAAGCTGTTCCCTCCCTTCTCTCCTGCCAAACGCCAGCCTGGATCCTGTCGCAATACTCGGGACTTCCCAGAGGAAAACGAAAATGATAAATGTCAGGATCATTGTAGAACAATAAAACCATGTGAAATCAGCAACACAATTGTGAAACATGCCTTCAGTTTGTGCTGCAAGAGGAAGCAAAGGTTTCCCCCTCCAAGAGGTACCATCTAGTGTGCAGGCTGCCACTCACCAGCGGCTCAGGAAATCAGTTCAGTAGTTTGCAACCAACCAGGGTTTTTTTGTTTTGTTTTTTTTCATGGAAGAGAATAAAATGAAATCGAATAAAAGAAAATGTCAGTGTGTATCACACTTGTCTTATGAAACTCTACTTCCAGTTGTGCATGTATTTCTACAAGTTCTATTTCCGGTATGTGCTTACAGCTGGCCAGATGTGACTGCGTTGGTGTAACGGTTCCCCTCCTGGAGATTTTTCCCCGATGACACCTCAGTTCTGCAGTCAAGTCCCCTGGTTCCAGGTCTAGCCACCGCACACGTGCACGTACGTGAGGGTGCACGCACGCGCACACACACACTAAACCACAGTCGAGCACATGTGGCAACTCTCAGTCACCAGCTCCCCTTGACTCTTCAATTTTCTTTTCTGATTTCTTTTTGTAACATATAAAATGTTTTCACACATTTTATAAGTTATTTGTATTTTCCTTACCTCTTACTCCATTTTCTTTGAACCTGGCTTCTCCTGAGAGCCACACACGGAAAGAAAGCTATTATTGTGGGGCTTTTTTTTAAATCATTTTTTCCCCAGTGGCTTTTAAAGCATATTCCGCTCCTTAAGCATCACTGGGTAGTTTGCCTCAAAGAGCGCTGGTACTGGAGGCAGACCCCTGAGCTCCAGCCCCATTTCTGACTAGTTATGTGACTGAGCAAGTCTCTTGCCCTCACTAGGCCTTCGTTTACCCCTCAGTAAAATGGGGATAAGCAGGATGCTCTGACCTGAAGAGCCTGCCAAGGGGCCTAGCACACTGGTGCTGAATCCATGGATGCTCCTTCCCTGGTATTGGGCTGCTGGGGGTGAGGCTCCTGCCCCCAGGTTCCCCAGCCACTCACCGGAAGCAGTGTCGGTGGTACAGCTTGCCCTCGGCCAGGTAACGTTGCACCAGGTGCACATGCTGCTGGCAGGCCGCACACGTGCTGCTGGGGGTCCGGTGGGCACCCTGCTCCAACAGGTGGCCGGAAGAGAGCTCCTCACCCTGCAAGGGCGAGAAGATTGGGGGTGGAGGCGTGGTCACCAGCCATCCTGTTCCCACCTCTAATGGCTGCGGGGCCCCAAGTGCAGAGCTTCACAGTGCTAACGTACTTCATCAGAGCCCTGGAGGGGCAGAGGGCGGGGGAGTGCCCCAGTCTCAGAGGAGGAAGCTAAAGCCCAGAGAGGCTGAAGGACTTGCTCAAGGTCACTGCATCAGGATGGAAACAGGGAAAGTCCTGCCTTTCAGTTTCTGAGGCCTTGCCCACCAGAAAGGCAGCCCCTGGCTGAATAAACCCTTCCCCTCGGCGACTCTTGCCCCTCTCCTGTTCCTGCAAGTTGGGCCCCAACGGGTGACTGTCCTCTCAGGCCCACCTCATCTGCCTTCTCTGCCTCCCCTCCTAGAGCCCCAGCAGGTTTAAATCCCAGGTTCTCTATTTCTAAGCACTGTGACCTTGAGCAAGCTGCTGGCATCTCCAGGCCTTGGGTTCCCACCTGCAAATTGGCATCCGATACCCCTGCCTGTATCAGCCCCGCGCACGCTCACTTGGGTACCCACCCGAGGCTGAGCGCCCTGTCCCTCAAGGAACAGATGGAAGCAGGTGGGAGAGTCTTTTGCACACTGTGAAGTGCTATCCAGATGTGAAGGGCTGGGGTCACCCCTTTGAGCACCTGGAGCAGGGGACTGGCAGTGTGGCCCCCCACTTCCTAGCTGAGAGACCCTCAACAAATGACCAAGCCTGTCTGAGCCTCAGTTTTCTCATCCGTATATCAGGACACATCATACCGACCTCCTAGAGTTGCTGAGAGAATTAAACAATCTCCTGGGAAGTGAAAATCTCTGTCTCAACAGGAATCAAGGGGAGTATTTGCCATATTACCCATGTGAATCCTGTCAGTCCCAGGATGGCAAAGCCAGCACTGTGGACTGCTGTATGCCCCCGTCCCAGGCCTGGCATCTCCTGAACCTGCCCCCTGCCCTGGCCTGTAAGACTACTCCCAAAACCAATGGGAAAAGGACCGAACGCCTTCTGAACACAGCATTGGCAGCTGGCCACCCCAACAGGCACCCTCTCTACGCCCACCCCACCCGCCCACACCAGGGGTCTGCCTACCTGAGCCCTATCTCCTGGTTCCACTGGAGTAGATGCTTCGGATGGTGGGGAGGAAGGTACCAGGCCCTTTCTGGCTGATGAGACACCGGCTGCCAAGAGACAGGAACGAGACCCTGAGGCAAGTGGAGACCCCAGAGTCCCAAGAGACCCCCACCTAGTCTAAGATTTGAGCTCTGCAGCCATCCCCTTTGGTGGCTGCAGAACGCAGTGGGACCAGAGCAGTTTCCTGCTTCACACAGGCCAGGGGACGCCTCCACTTCCACACTAAGTGCTGAGCCCAAGCTACTTACCCTCGCTGAGCCTCTGCAAAGTGACTCTTACTGCATAGAGCAGCGTGAACAACATGGCGACAGTACAGTCACAGAATTAACAGTGCCCAGTATGTGGCAGGACAGGTAGCTTCCTTCCCACCAGGGTAAGGGGTTGAAGAGAAGGAAAAGAAAGGAGCCACACGGTGCTGGCCTGAAGGTCCAGGACAACGGGCTGGCTCCCGGGGACCAACAAGGAACCTGCGCCCTGCCTATGCCCAGGCGGGCAGCTGTGGCCCGGAACCCGGCCTGCATCCCTCTCACCAGAAGGAACCACCCGTCCCACGTCACCGGCCTCCTCCCACACACCACTCCCTCATTATTTCAGCAAATATTCACTGAGCACCTATTCTGTACCCAGTGAGTACAGGAGACCCCCTAATTCAGAGTACTGTATACCAATGTCTATTTTTACTGTATGACCTATTTTTATTGTATGATCATTTCAAAAATAAAACCCAAGTTCCTTACAGTGGTCTAAAACAGCGTTGACCAAACTTCAGGTCACAACCCATGAATGGACCCTGAAATAAATTTGGTGGGTTGCAAACAGCACATTTTAAAAATGGAACACAATAGAAAGTATCTGCGTGCATCCCATGTTGTAAGGGGAAGAATCGTTTCCTGAAACTTCTTTCAGTTTACAGACATGTGCATGAACTTAGGTTATGATGGGAAATGTATTTCTCACCATGAGTCACAGTCAAAAATTTTGGAAACCCAGCAGCTTAATCAACTCCCAGTCCCTTCAGCGCCCCCCCACCCCCGTCCTGATCTCCTCCTTCCCCCTCACGCCCTGAAGCACACAGGCCCCTGCTGCCCCGTTGCCTGGAAAATTCCTTCCCAGACCTTCAGGTGGCCTCCTTCTTCTTGTTCAAGGCTTAGCTCAAATGTCACCGCCTCAGAGAGGTCCTCCCTAAAGTAGAGGCCATCTAAAGTAGTCACTTCCTCCTCCCGTTCCGTTTCATCCCATTGCCTTATTTTGTTTCCTTATTGGAATTTCCTGAAATTATATTACTTATTACTTTGTTCTCTCTCCCCCACCCATTAGACTGCAATGGGTGCACAGGACTCAGGCCACCTGGATTCTCCAACCCTGCCTTTCTGCTCTCTTGCTGCGTAACCTTGAGCTCCTTGCTTCCCCTCTGTCTGATTCTCAGCTCTCTCCCTAGCACAGTGCCTGGCACATAGTAGGGGCTCAATAAATATTTGTTAAATGAATAAGTACCAGGTGCTGGAGCTACATAGCTGTGAACTAGACAGAGACAGTTTGCAGGGGAAGAGAAAGGAGGAATCAAGATATTACAACCAGAGTCCTTATGTGTTCACCACGGGGCAGGGTGCTACAAGAGCACCTGGAGTATATCAGGGTAGGCTGCTTGGAGGAGGCAAAATGTGAAGATTAGAGGATGAGTAAGAAAGAAAGTTGGGGGGGCGGCCAGGTGGCTCAGTTGGTTAGAGCTCTATGCTCATAAAACCAATGTCACCAGTTTGATTCCCACATGGGCCAGTGGGCTCTCAAGCACAAGGTTGCCAGTTCAACTCCTCGACTCCTGCAAGGGATGGTGGGCTCCACCCCCTGCAACTAAGATTGAACACGGCACCTTGAACTGAGATGCCTCCTGGATGGCTCAGTTGGTTGGAGTGCGGGCTCTCAACCACAAGGTTGCCAGTTGGATTCCTCGAGTCCCACAAGGGATGGTGGGCTGCGCCCCCTGCAACTAGCAACGGCGACTGGACCTGGAGCTGAGCTGCGCCCTCCACAACTAAGATTGAAAGGACAACAACTTGACTTAGAAAAAAGTCCTGGAAGTACACACTGTTGCCCAATAAAGTCCTGTTCCCCTTCCCCAATTAAAAAAAAAAGTGACGCCGATATTAACTGGTGTGACATAGACTTTATAAAATACATGTTATTTGTTCAAGTATAATATTAATCCCTAGTGTTATCTCAGGGTGGTGGGGGAGATTATTTCAATATTTACGCCCTTTTCTGTGTTTTAAACTGTGCACAGTAAACATGTTTTACTTTTATTTTTTAATTTTTTTAAGGAGGGCGCAGCTCATAGTGGCCCACGTGGGGATTGAACCACCAACCTCGGCGTTATTAGCACCACGCTCTAACCAACTGAGCTAACCGGCCACCCCATACATGTTTTACTTTTAAAAAGGAAAAAAAAAATCTGATTTCACAGAACACTGTTTTTAAGAGATGGGCTGGGATTGTCACAGGGAGGTCAGAGGCAGTAGGCAGGACTGAAATGAGGTGGGGGGGGCCAGGCGCCACCCTCTCAGGACCAGTGGACAGCAGTAAGCAGCACAGGACTCAGGCCACCTGGATTCTCCAACCCTGCCTTTCTGCTCTCTTGCTGCGTAACCTTGAGCTCCTTGCTTCCCCTCTCTGGGCCCACTTTTTCTCTGCAGGAGAGGCCCATTGCTGCCAGGAGATTCCTCATGGGGCTTCTCCAGGCAGGGGCTCTGTAACCGCCCAGTGACCTGACTCAGAGCAGAGAAGTGTCCTGGTGCTCCTCCACCCTCCTACCCACCGCCCCCACCACCTCAGCCTCTCAGTTCTTAGGTCTTAAAGGTCACTTCTGGGGCAGACACAGTCCAACATCCCCACAGGGCCGCTTCTCCACTGGAGGAAAAGCCTCAGGGAAGTGTCTGCAAACAGGAAGTGAGGGTGGGTACAGAAAGATGAACTCACAGACAGCAGTCTGCTTTGTCTCCTTGCATGCACATTATTTTGCTCAGTTGTGGGTTTCCGTGTTTGTTGTCTGTCTCCCCCACCAAGAGTGTGAGCTCCAGGAGGGCTGCGATCTCATTCACAGCTAAACCCCCAGCACAGTGGCCTTTGACTCAATAAACAGCATTTCAAGGAGTGAATGAATGATCCAGCGAATGAATGATGAGCTGCCTCCCCAGCTGCCTATTTGCAGGTCAGAAAACTATGACACACGTCCCCAGCCCTGCCCCCAGGGCCAGTCTCCCTGAAGGACTGTCCCCATCTCACCTTGGCCAGGGCTGGCGAAGTGGTTGTAATACTGGGACACATAGGTCATGATGCTGAGGCAGTCGGGGACACTCATAGAGACCATGTCACTGGGGTCCAGGAGAGCAGGGATCCCCAGCTCCTTCTCAGCCACTTCAAAGGCCTGGGATGGGGACAGAAGCAGCCACATCAGGAAGACGATGAGGAGGCACGGTTAGTGGGCACCTCTCAGCTGAGGTCCAGCTTCCCTCAGTGGGATCCGGGGACCAGGACAGGGGTGACTATGGGCTCACCTCAGCTCTGGCCCCACAGGATGACCTGGAGGTCTGGTGCTCCAGGCACAAGTGGGCCAGAGGGAAGCAGGGGGCGGGGGAGAGGAGCAGCCAGGGCCCGAGTGCAAGGCAGCTCCTCTGGGAGCTGGTCCAGGAGCCCCTCCACACAGCCCCTGCCCTGCAAGACCCCTGCCCACCCCCACCCCCCTCACACAGCCTCTTGGGCTGCCATCTGTCTGGGGACTTACCAAACGGTTATTCTCGAAGACATTGTCCTTGGAAAGTGACTCAAAATCTCTGAAGAGGCAAAAGGGAGGAGAAACATTGAGAAGGTGACTGGGCAAGGGTGTGAGTCTAGAAGGAGCTGGGTGGAGGTGACCTCATCCCAGGGGGAGGGGTCTGTGGACTGTCTGGGAGGAAACTGAGGCAACAAGCACATGCTCATAGAGCCAGGGCAGCCCTGTGGGGGCACAGGATGAGCTCACGGCACCCAGAAGCATCTAAGCAAACTGCAAATCGCTCACAACCAGTAGGGCTCAACTTCAAGCTTTCGAGTTGAAGATCCCTTCCCTCATTTCGAGTTCTGGACATCCTTCCCCAGGATGCCATGTTCTGAGTCAGCGACAAAGAAAAAAATAAGACCAGGACGAATACTTGTAATAAAAGGGACATCCATGGATTGCAGACCTCACGTGGCACTGTGCTGAGCTCCTGTCTTGAAATAATTTTCAGCTCTATCTGGCAGGTATTTATTTACCCCACGTTACAGATAAGGACACTGAGGCCCAGAGAAGGGAAACCAGCCAGCCCTGAGAATCCACATTCCTGGTCCTCTCGCCGTGTGTCACAAACCTGGAGAAGTCACAGCAACATGCTGAATTCCAACCTGGCCCGAATCAGGTTTTTTAATGGGGCCAGGAATAGAACAAGTTTGAACAAGACTGGAAATCATACATACTCCAGAGCTGCTGAATGGCTGGCGAACCCTGCTGGGCCACTCCTGGGGGCGCCTTCTTTTGGGGAAACAGAGGTTTCCCAGTTTCTAAGCTAGGACAAGAGAGAGGCAGCAGGGCCTGCCTGGGAGACCCTGGGAGAGAACAGCTGGCCATCCTGCTGGCTTTATTTATCCCTGTCACCCCTCCCTGCTCCAGGCTGCTGGAGTGGCAGAAACTGGTACACCAGGCAGCCATGCCTTCCTGCTGGCAGCCTCCTGGGTGCACCCGCCCAAAGCTTTGCCCTTGTATGGCTGAAAACTGCAGCCTGACAGCCCAAGGAAGTGGGCCCCGACGCTGGGGCAGGCAGCACGTCCCCTGAGGTCTGGGTCCCAGGTCCTGCTCTTCCAGGCTGGGCTGTATGACCTTGGCCATGTAGCAAGCAGTCCGCGAGGCCTTCATTTTCCCATCTGCAAATTGGTGAAGGCTCGAGTACCGACAGCCGGACTGGTGGAGTCCAGGATTGGTAAAGTGCAGGCCTCACAGATGTGAGAGAGCAGGCAGGCATGCCCTCCTCCCCGTGCCCTCCTGCCCCCTAGCTTCTCCAGACAGAATCCAGGTATAGTGAGTGGAGGCGAAGGCAGGAAAGGGTGGCATGAGAACCCTGGAAGGAAGTGCCCCAGGCTTGGGAGAGGGGAGGTGACTGTGTATGAGCTTCAGCACCCTCTTGCCACCTCTGGCCAGGCTGCTTCCTTCTCCCCTCAGCGGGGTCACTAACTCCCCTTCTTTGTCACTGCTTGAGAGCGTGACCCTCAGCAAGCTATTTAACCTCTCTAACCATCAGCCTCCTGGTCTGTGAACGCTGTGAACAGGGTGAGGGGACCCCAGCCTAAGCCTCCGACAAAGGCTTGTTCCCAGACCAAATGAGACAAAGCAACCTAGCTGTTTATTTCAGTCTCCCCAACAGTGTTTCCTCAAGGCTGGGGTCACATTTTGTTCACCCTGTGCCCCAAACACCCTGCATAGTTCTTGGTACTTAGTAGGTGTTCAATACATGTTTTTTGAATGAAGAAATGCTGGAAGCAGTGTGAAAACTATACAGGCTCCGGAGATACTACAATTCTTCCTCCATCCTTTCCCCCACCCCCATCTCTGTCTCTAATCCACATCTGGGCTTTAGTAACACAGATTTTCTGAGAGTTTTCAAAGGCCCGGGAAGTTCTATTTGACTCTGCGGGAGATGAAGGGCACAAAAATGAAACCCACATGGTGTCTGCCCTCCACGGAGCTTAAAGACGCCTGGATTGGGGGAAGCGGGCAGTGAACCAGCCCCTTTACCACGCAGCATAGCCACACCCCCAGCAGAGCCAGGGCCCACAGCGCCAGGAGCTTGAACCACTTCAGAAAATGATTCTTGCCCCACCCCTACTCTCGTGGAAAGCCACTCCATCCATCTCTGAGGTCCACTCTATGCCGTATGTGGCACACGGGCCTCAGTTTTTGTCCTGGGTGGCAGGACAAAAGGACTGTCTTGGGGAACAACGGGCTGGCAGCCCTGGTGCTGGTGATTCTGGATCTTCTCAGGAGGGGAGCCGCCCTCCATTCCAAACCAACTCCAGCCACATCCCTCCCCTTGCGGGAAGCACTCTGGCCCAGCTACTGCTCCGGGCCCTCCCTGCCTTGTGCCATGGGCTCCAGCAGTGCTACCTGTGGCTCTGCTCAGGTGTTTCCTCTGCCCCAAAGCCCTGACTTGGCTCTTGATATCTCCTTGAAGACTACGTGACATCTGGGAGGCCTTTCCAGCCCAGCCCTCTAATACAGCACTTCCCACGGGGAATTATCATCCCCTGCTTTTATATCTGTGACCCCATAGGCTGTGGGAGATCGTGTGGGTTTGTCTCTTTGCTGGCACAGTGCCCAGCACAGAGCAGTAACTCTGTAAATACTTGTTGAATAAATGAAAGAATAAGACACTCACCACCATCCCCCTACTGTCTAATTATACTACTTATAATAACTCATGTTAATTGAATGCTCATTACCTCATTGAATCCTCACGGCACTCCTGTGAGGTCAGTCTTATTATCAACCCCACTTTACAGATGAGGAAACTGATGCCTGGAGGGATTTACCCAAGGCCGCCAACCTGGGACATGGAGGGGCTGAATGCAAACCAAAGCAGCCTGAGCTTTGATGCTGGCAGGCTCAGGCCCACCACACAGCTTCGCTTGACACCCAAGTCTCTTCACACACTGGCCATGTCCTCTGCCTCCTGCCTCACCACCTGCCCCTCCAGCAAAAACAAGCCTCCATTCCAATCCAGGTGCCCTTCTCCGTCCAAGTCCCTAGTGCAGCTGTCCCATGCCACCCAGCGGGCACAGCCCACCTACATCTTCACCTCATCTTGTTTACTTCTGTATCCACACCCCCAAAACACTCTCCTCTAGGGCCCAACACAGGGCCCGACCCATCACCCACAGACATTGTGCCACACAATACACAGTAAACCAGTGCACGTGCCACCGAATCCCTGAAGCAATCCTTTCCTTTCTTCCCTCCTTCCTCAAAGCCCTCCCAGGTGCCAACCTCGGGGAGAGTAGGTCTGGAAGTGGAACAGACAGAGACTCCAGGACCTGCCAGGCTCGGGGCACCCTTGGTGCGGGGACTGTAGGCAAGAGAGGCAAGAACCATGACTCTTGTTCCCAAATTGAACATTCGATAGGAAGCAAAAAGAATGACTGGCACCAGATAAACTTTCACTTAGTGTTTCATGAATGAATGAATGAATGGATGGATGGAAGAGGTGCCAGGGCCCAAGGCATAGGGAGCTGATAGAAGCCCTAAGTCAACTTCAACTGCTCTGGAGAGCTGAATAAATTTTCCCATGAGAACGTCACTGGACAGCTGGGGGCAAGAAGGGGGCATTTCATACCCTGGAGCGCCCATTGACGGCTATCAATAGAACACATTGTGAGTCTTCACTTGGCCTTCCTGCCCCACTGAAGATGGCAGGGCCACTGGGCACACACCTGACCTGTGTCCTAATTGTGTGTGTGTGTATATGTGTGTGTGGGGGGGGTACATCCATTCATCCAACCACTGTTAACCTAGGGGCCCCTCCGTGCCAGGCACTGTACTAGTGCCCTAGAGACAAAGATCGCATGGGAGAATCAGAGAAGTGAGGTTCACTGCACTCAGAGCAAGGGGGGCTCCCACAGAGGGAACAGGCCTCAACGCCTCACCAAGAGTGGGGTGCTCAGTGTGACTGTTTGAGAGGAGTTTAGTGTAGGCCCAGGGTTCCCCCAAGGAAGGTTCGGTGCCCCTTCAAAGAGTCAAGGCCTTGGGGGGCTGTGTCCCTTTGGCGAAAACCAATGCCCTGTGGGCGGGGCCACCCCCCTCCCACCCCTGCCGCGGAGGGACCAGCATGCGGTGGTGGCTTCTGAGTTCCAGTAGGCGGGGTCAGAGGCCTGGTGGAGGAGGGGGTGCTGCGGTTCGGGGGTCTCAGTGACCCTCAAGGCGTTCAGGGCCGGTCGGTAGGGTCGGCGTCTCGGTCTCCGGGGGGCGGCGCCTGCCACCGCCCGGGCACCGCGTCACTAAGGGGGGCGGGGGTCCCCGGCCCAGGCCCCGCCGCCCTGCGCCCCGACTCTCCCGCCCGCCCTCCCGGCACTCACAGCAGGTCCGGCCGGTGCCGGTGCAGGATGGCGCAGAAGGCCAGGCCGTCCCGGAAGGAGCTGCTCAGGTCGCGGATGTCCACGTCGCGGTAGCCCTCGCACTGGCGGCGGCACCAGGCCAGCAACGCACCCCGCGGCCCCGCCATGAGCTTCGCCGGGCTCGGCCCGGCTCCGGGCGCCGCCGGGATCAGGCTTCACCCTCTGGCCCGCCACGGGCGGCTCCGGCGCGGCCCTGCTCTGCGCTGCTCCGAGCTCCGGGCGCCGACCGGTTGGCAAAGGGCGGGGAGGAGGCGGGGCCGCGGTCTCGGTGTCCTAGGCTCGGGCTCCGGCGCGGGGTCCCGGCTCGGCTGACTGCTCCCCGCCCGGACCTGCCCGGACCTGCCCGGCCGACCGCCGCCTACTCAATGCCGCCGGCTCCGCTTGCAAAGAGCCGGCCGCGGGCGCCGGCGTCCCGCTGGCCTCGGTCCCCGCCCGCCGCCGCCGGGGAGCGGGGAGGGGGCGGCGGCCTGCTGCCCCACCCAGCGATGGCTCCGCCCCCAGACGCAGACCCCCCCCCCTCCACACACACACACACACACACACACACACACACACACACACACACACACACACACACACAGAGGCCCCGACACCCAGCGATGGCTCCGCCCCCAGACGCAGACCCCCCCCCATACACACACACACACACACACACAGAGGCCCCGACACCCCACCGCCCCAATCCTGGGCGATCCCCAGTCTCTCTGGGACAGCCCTGAACCCCTACCCACCGCAACTAGCCGGTTCCCATGATGACTTCCTCCACTCCCCACCTGCACCAGGCTGCCCACCGGGAACTCCTCTTCCTCCCATCCAGAATCCTTCCCAGTCTTTGGCGTGAGAACCTGCAAATCCCCCACCCAACTCCCCTGGCCTGAAACTTTGTGGAGGCATTCCCCCCACCTCAGGAGGTGCCCCTGCAGACCCCAAAGCACCCACAGATGATCACCAGCTTCCCTCACCCCATCTCATCACTCCAAAACATCCCTGACCTCCAGGTAATTTTGCCTTCCTCCATAGCCTGCCAGGGAGACGCCATGTTCCCCACACCACCATCAGTCCAGGTGTCCACCCAGGGGTGTATTGAGCCTGACCACCTGTCCTACAGAGTTCTCCTGCCCTGCCCTGTAGGCCCACTGCCCACTGGGGCCCCTCTCCTGCCATGATTAGGGTGGTGGTGGGTTGGACTCCTATGGGGAGGGACCATGGGAAGCAGGCCCTTGGCTGGCAGGGCATCGGGTGTCTGGCCTGGAAACTTCACAGCATCATTCTCCACTTGCTTCCCCTTAAAGTTTTGGGTAAGCGACCCCTCCCCAGAGGCCTCTCCTCCTCCAGGAGATGCATCAGCCTTCCACAGGGCTGGCTGTCAGCTGCCTTGGCGGTGATGTCACTGACCAGTGCAATAGTTAGCTGGGATCGGTCTCTGGCTCCACCCCCCAAGGGAAGGAGCAGGATCTTAGTCATCTGTCACCCCTAGCCCTGGGGGGGTATGGGAGTCACAATGACATAGGCTCCCATCCTGGCTTTCCCCACTCTCCCAGACGTGTAATCTTGAGCTGCCCTGAACCTGAACCTCAGTTTCTACATCTTAAAAATGGGGATAATTTCTTCTTTACAAGGTGGCTGAGAGAATTAAGATATAATGTGCCTGATCCTTTAGTCGTCACTCATAAATGCTAACTATTGATACCTGATGCCCAGTGCACTTGTGGTAAAATGGACTGAGAACATTTCGTCCCCAGCTTGTCACTTGGGCTCTTTTGAGGACATGATCAAGGAGAGAGGCCGACTTGGAGAATCCCACGTCCTCAAAGGCCCACTGAGTCCCATCCCAGGATACAATGACCTGGGGAAGGGGATCCCGGCCTTGGGAACCCAAGCCAGCCTAACACCCTGGCTCTGAGGCTGGAAGCCCACCGCCTAGGCCCAGAAGGTAGACTGTCAGGCTACCTAGAAAGGGGCTGCCATGGGCCAGGATGCCTGGCCAGCCTGCTTGGCCCCTCACCAGCCTGCGCTGCCACCTCCCACCTTCCCTGTCCTCTAAGGGAAAACACCTCCAGGAAAGGAACTTTCCAGGCACGCTTATTAAATCAGGGGCCTGGTCTCAGGACCCTGATACCAGCACCCACCTTGGCCTTCAAAGTCCACCAGGATTCTCATTAAAAACCAGGAGGTATTATATCCCTGTCCCTGTCCTCTCCAGCCTAAGGGGCTCCCTTCAGGTCCCTGAAGACGGCTCAGATCTGACTTGATCCCCGTTGCTGTAATAATAGCTTACATGGCACCGCCCTCTGGGCCCCTATTAGCCATTTCTGTGTTTTATAAACTCATTCCTGAGTCAGCTCACCATGATAGGAAATAAGGGCCTGTGTGACCACAGGCCAGACGACTCACCCCTGTGAGCCCCAATTTCCTACCCTGTAAAATCTAGATGATAATCTTTGTTTTGCCTGTGTTCCAGGGTTGTGGGTAATCAGGTAAGATAATGGATGGAAAAATGCTGTGCAGACTGTAAATCCAGGTTCAGGTAGGAGGTGGGACTGTGTTTACAGGTGAGGTCAGAAGCCACAGACGGCCAGGTGAGTCACTGGTCCAAAAGCATGTCATAATTTCAGGATTAGGATAGAGGGCTTTGGGCCCTTCATTTCAGTGCTTTTCTTTATTTTGTTTAACTGTCAATTAAGAAGTGAATGCATTGTCCTTATCAAATATTTAAAAATAAAGTAAACCTAAAGTTCCTACTTGACTGTCTTCTCTCAAGCTCAATCTCCTCCTAAGTGGCAGCCCCCATTGTCAGCTTGAAACTTAGCCTTCCAGACCTTGTGCAAGCATTTACATTCACAGATCCAACAAATACTGAGTACCTGCTCCCCATCTGGGGAGCTCCAAGGGAGATAGGGTTCCTGCCCTCAGGAAACTAACATTCTAGCTGGGAAGATGGGCAGGGAACAAACAAATCAACAAAGATGGTGAGAGGTGCTCAGAAGAAAATAAAGCAAAGTGCTGTGATAGAAACCATGGAACCGACAGGGCGGCCAGGGAAGGCCTCTTCGAGGTGGGGACACTTGAGTTGAATGATACCCATCTCCCAAGAGAGCAAGCTGAATGCAAGCCAGTGAGAGATGTCATTGCAGACAGAGCTTGAATCCTTTCTAATGAATTCCAGGTAATAGCCACACATATACCAGTAGTGGGCAGGATCCTGGTGAGAGAGACAGACTCCTTGCTACTCTGTCCAGCAAGGAAAAAGGAAGCCCAGGGAACAGCAAGCATCCAGAGGAAGCCCCTGATTCGTTGGGGTCAGGGTGCCATGCTTTCCATTTACCATTCTTTCTGCCAACCTGCTTTGTTAGGAGGGCTGCAAAGACAAGCTGACCGACCACTGGGAGGGAGAGAAGTTAACACAGAATGAGCACTGGGATGAATGAGTCAATGAATAACCAGGGCCTATGGTTTACATTTATTTTCACACAGAGATCTCAAGATAAGTTTCAGAAAGGTAAAAGGCATAGGAACCGCCATGGAGGAGCCCTGGAGAGGTTGTGGGGAAAACGAATTTCATCAGTGCTCTGGGAACCTCTGGCTGTTGATTCCACCAGATTCTGCACCTTTTCAGAGGCCGGTGGGCTGCTTCTCTCTCAGAGCCAGAGGTCCATGGGTGCGTGTGTGTTTCCGGGGGTGGAAGGTGATACCTGGCTGGCCCCATTTCACCCACCACCTACTCTCTATGCCACTGACTTGCTGCAAGACCCTGAACAAGAATGTCACCTGTCTAAGGTTTAATGTCAACATCTGTAAAAGGTGGGGGTTTGCCCACCCTAGGATGCAGCAGGCCTGTTTCTAGATTTTGTTCTCCAGAAATACTATCCCAGTGGCCCCCGATGTACATACAAAGACGTTCATTGTTCGTTCACAGCAAAACACTGGGGACTGGGTGATGCAGTTTCAGCACAGCTGGACAACAGAAAAACACACAGCTGTTAACGTCGGGAAGAGAGGTTACCTGCCCAAATGCTGTCAGTGGTAAACCTTGGGAGTGAGATTGGGGGGTGTGGCAGACTCATTTTTTACAAGTACTTATTTTTTACAAGTACTACATATAAGTGGAATCATAAAGTATGTGTTGCTGATTAATTTTTAAACTCTTGCTCTGGTCACAGTATTAACCAGTCACTTAGGGAGAAAAAAAGTCATTTTCATTTTCTCATAGCCACACACATTGTTTACAGTTTCACATTGCTAGAAGCAAATCAGGCTCTAGTTTGAAAACAAAACCAGCCTCAAATGAGCAAGAGAGAATTTGCCCACACAGCACCGGGGCCACAGACAGATCACTGCAAGATGAGAAATCTGGGTAAGTCAGGTGGAGCAAGTAGAATTTTATATGAAAAGAATAAAAGATGAGGGAGGGGGACTTTGGAACTGAGCCATCCGTCCAGTCCAGACAGCCTGGAGCCTCGACACCTGCGGTCTTCTAATTCCAGAATTTCATTTTTCTAAGCTTCCCTGACCACCAGATTCTAGGATTCTCAGTCCCATATGGGTCTGACCATTGTGTTTTTCTACCCAGCTGTGCCTCAGGATTCAGGGTCCTGCCCAAGCCCTGGGCTCTGAACTGCTCCCTGGGGGGCAGCCTGGCAGAGTTGTAGACAATAGGAGCATTGTGAGACCTCTGGAAATGGAGGGGGGGGAGGGGCCTGGGGGCAGCAGGAGGCGTGTGGGAGGCTCGGGTGGCAGGAGTGGCAGCTGCTTTGCAGCTTTCCTCTGTCCTCGCTGGGAGGGCCAGTGGCATGCCGTGAGCGTGCCAGGATGTCCTGAGCCCCAGCCTGCCTAGATGTGGCCTGGGTCCCCTGGAATCCCAGCTATGTGAGGACAGTTTGGCTATCTCAAGCCTTTCTCCATAAACCATGCTTCTGCCCACATATACATATAGACACGTTGTGGAAAATCTATCCAGGACTGGGCAAGTGGGCTTGCGTCTTTACCCTTAAAACCAAACAACCCTCCCACTAACCCCTCCAGAACAGAGAAGACCATGTACTGCCTGAGAGGGGAGACTAGAGCCCAGGCCAAGAGGTGTGTTTGCCCAGGGTGGCAGAGGCACAGAGGGGGAGCTGAGATGGAACCCACCCCCGACCCTCACTCTCTGTGCCACAGGCTGCTTGGTGAGGCCTCAGCCTGCCACAATGTCCCTTGCCCCTTTGGCTGCCCCTGAAATGCCTATCGCTGCTATTCCAAATCCTACACAGGCTTTAAGGCCCAGCTTAGCCATCACCTCCTCCCTAAAGCCTTCCCAAATAGGCCCAGACAGAAACCATGAGTCCAGGTCTTCTCACAGAATCCCACCCTTAGAATTAGACGGGACCCAGAGGGGATATCCTTGCTGATTTCAGAGAGGAATTTCCACACGCCTACCCTGGGAGGACTGGTAGACCAGCGTGGAAGACAGGTATGTAAACAACTGCAAAAACAGTCACAGAAAGAGAAGATAGGGGATGTGACGGAGTGATAAGCAAAGTGCAACAGGGCTTCCAAAAGTAGCCTCTCATTTCCTGCCTGGGGACTGAGGGCTGCATGGAGGAGGTGGCATTCATTTGTGCATAAGTACCTCTCCCCTCTGGACTGTGAGATCCTTAATGATACTGATAGCTCACCTTTATGAGCACTAACCACATAGCAGACATTGTGTGTTTTGTTCACCTTCACCACCTCTTTGATTCCTCACAAGTCTATGAGCTGGGGACTATCGCATTATCCCCATCTACTGTTGAGGATAAGGCTCTGAGAGATTGAAGCCTGCTTGAAGCCACACAGTCGGCAAAAAGTGCAGTCAGAACTCTGCCTAGCTCTTTCTGACTTCACAAAGAACTTTCACCACAATCGTGTCACTGGGGTATTGAGGCAGGCAGTGTGTCCAGTTCCTCACTGCACACCTAGTTTGCACTGTAAATTCGTTCATGGTTATGTACCTGTGAGTTTGGTGAGCAAGAATTTCCCAGGAGCCCCAGCTCTACAGCCCCCGGAGGCCCTGCCCATAAATGCTCCCCTCTCACTCCCAACTGTAATAAGCACGCTGGGTGCTGGGATTCTCCCAGCAGGCTGCAGGGTTGGTGCTTGGGTGCTGAAATAGTATATTCAAAGCCCTAGTAATTGGGCTCCTGCTGTTCCACAGGAGGGGCTCGGGAGAAATTCGGCAGGAAGGAGCCGGAGAGAGACTGGAGGGCCTGATTTAGGGTTGGGTCTGCAAAGCCAGCCCCTACTTACGCTTTGATTCATTAGGGGTGACTGGGGGTTATGGTGGAGATCATGGGGGCTAGAGCTCTCCCAACTACCCCTCAGTATCAACCTGGCCAGCTCTGAAAGTCCAAAGCAGGCAGAGTGGGAAATGGTTACTGAGCCTTCCTGACATAGGAAGGGCACCTCCCCTCTGAGGAGTAAGCCACAAGGCAGGAGCTGTCAGTCAGCCAGAAGATCAGACCACCTGACAAGTCTCAGAGGCTAGAAAAGGACTGTTTGTGTCCCATTTACCTGACTGTCCACATGGAACAGTGAGCAAAGCAGCTCTTCCTGTCTAAAACAGGAAGTGAGACTTATCTGTTAAAGCTCTGAGGCGGAGTTGCTTTTTCCTCTCAATAGGACAGAGGTTCGAGAAGGCACACCTCATCTCCAGGTGACACAATACAACACAACTGGGACGGATATGAGTAACACCAAACACTTGTATCACGCTACATAGATGCTGAGACTTGGAAGAGCCAGGCACGTGGGGGAGAATTATTCTCTCCATTTGAGAGGCTCACAGAAGTTAAACGTGTCTGAAAACGCCCAGCTTCTAAGGCGGCAACGTCAAGTTGAACCTAAGTTCCCTGCCACTTCCCAACCATGACCAGAGAGTGAAATCCACTCTCCCATATCCACTGGCCCAGGGAAAGATATGGGAGGTGGGGTGAGGGCAGAAGGTAGGTACCTTGACCTTGATCAAGTGGCTAAATAAGGACAGGGTGGAGCCAGAAACAAGGAAACGCTGGGATTTTCAGCTGCAGGCTTGACAGAAACGTAGAGCCACAGGAACCAAGATGATTTGCTGCTTCCCATACCCCCTCCTTCTGGAAAACATCAGGAAATGATGGTCAGGCTTTGAACTTCAAATTGCCGTGCTCTCAGCCTCTTTCTGATGCCCTTCCCCCACACCGGAGGCCAGCTCCTGACCCCCAGCCACAGCACACGCCAGCACAGCCAGCACATCGCACCGCCAGTCCACAGGGCAGGCTGGGGGTGGGGATGAAAGGCACTGATAGGAAGAGCCAGTGACAGCAAAGCCACGGTTTTCATTTGCTAAAAGACTATACCAGACAGTGCATCCATTCATCATTGATTCATTCTACGCCTCTATGTTCTAGAAGGGATTTAAGGCACACTTCATCACTTATTCATACAGTAAGTCCCCACTTAACGTGGTTGATAGGTTCCTGGAAACAGACTTCAAGCGAAACGATGTACAACAGTACCAATTTACTGTATGTTAATTGACAAGACACAAGAGCTAAGTTCCTATGGCCTATTTCTGGTCACAAACACATCACCAAACTGCTACATGAGGACCCAAAACACTTCTAATATTGAACACTGAAGTAAATGTGAGCTATACATACATTTAAGAAAGATTAATAAAAACAAATAAGAAAATTATTTTCCAACATTCTCATTTCAGTTGAAGGTCACGGGTGGCCTCCCCCAGAAGCTCAGGGTGGAAGGCGGGACCAACCCTGGACAGGACACCCTTCCATCACAGGGCCACTCACACTCACTCAGATTGGGACAATGCAGACATGCCAATTACCTCACGTGCACGTCTTTGGGATGTGGGAGGAAACCGGAGCACCCGAAGACATGGGAGAACATGCAAACTCCACACAGACAGTGGCACGGCTGGGAATTGGTTGGTTGGTTGTTTTTTTGTCATCAACATTATAATGAAACAACGTTGAACGAAAAACATTATTCAAGGACCTGCTATACACTTACACCGAGGGTGCCAAAAAAAGTATACACATGACTTGTATTCATCTTTTGTTACCGGTATATATTATTACAATTTTAACAGTTTTTTCCTTTCTTAAAATGTTTATGTATTTTTTTGGCACCTTCTGTTTTGTTTCATTCAATCCTCACTCATTCCCTCATGCTTTTATCATTTACTCATTCAACAAATTCTCTTTACGGCAAAGGCCATGGATCCCAAGTGCTACCTCTTTGCACAAGTGTTCATGAGGCTCCTGGCCCAATTCTGGGTGTTACCCAGAATTCTAGAACTGCAGGGCTGCAGCCCTCAGGCAACAGCTGGTCTCACTGCCTCATTTTGCAGATGAGATGGTCAGTAACCACCGAAGGTCAAGGCCGTACTGCAAACAGAAATCCTATCTTGGGCTCACAGTTCCGTGTATCAGGAAGCCAGAGACACTGTGAGAGGAAGCCACGGCCACCAGAGGCCAGTCTGTGGCGAGAAACCAGCTCTCAGCACAGGGTCTGAAGATCAGTGTTCCAGCCCCAGCTGTTCACTGCCTCTGCTCAAATTTGTATGCCCAGGGCATCTCCACTGGGATCTCCCACGGAGTCCTCAAACTCGTGTGAACCCAGTTGTCTACCCACCTGCACATGCCTCCTCTTCCACACCTGCTCCACCCACCCTATCTCCCAGAAGCAACTGCCAGACGCCTGGGCATCTCTCCCACCCCCACCCCCACATCCAGCCAATGGCCAAGCCCTGTCCTCTGTAACCTCCCAAATTGCTCTTGAATGCCCCTGCCTCTCCCCATGCCTGCTGCTGCCACTGTGTGAGACCCAGCTCGAGACAAGTGCCTCAGCCTCTCTGTGAACCGACCTCTACACTGTCTCTACAGGCCTGCCTTTGGTCCATGGAAGAATAGATGGAGAAAGGCTGAGCCCAGCTCTATCACAAAGCAGCCATGCTGATCCACACATGACCTTTCTGCCTCTGTAATCTAGGACTCTGACTTTCAATGTCACAGACAGCGAATAATAATGAATTCAGTCCCTAATCACACTCTAGGCCAGGTGCTATGCTAAGTACTTTATATAATTTAACCAACAGAAGAATCCTGAGGCAGGTGCTATCCCCATTTTATAGATGAGTAAAGTGAGGCATTGAGAAGCTAAGTAACTTGGCCCCCGGTCACACAGCTAGTATGTGGAGCCAGGATTCAAACCAGATCTGAGCAAGCCCAAGCCCACACACTTTGCTGTACTATCTTCTCTTGTGGGCGCATGAACTTTAGGTAACTGGGGGGGCACCCAGAGGCCCCCATCCCCTGATGACAAAACCTTCACTCCCTTTGCGCATGGGAGAATTATGAACTGACTTCCTCCATTCTGGGCAGCTGCAATAAAGATCCTGGGAGTTGTCTGCAGCTGCTGAATGCCCTGCCTTCCTCGAGCGGTACCAGGCAGAGTTCAGCTGTGCCTGCCCCCTCACGAGGGCTGCTGGCTGCCCAGCACTGCCGCTGGACCCGGACCAAGCCACTGGGAAATGGCCCCAAGTCGGGCGCCCCACACTGGGTCTGTGACTTGGGGCTCCTGAAATGGCCCGTCTCCCAGCAAGGTGAGAAGAGTGCCGAGAGGCTGTGTCAGACACAGCACACCTTGACCTGGCCTGACTTTCATGATGGAGACAGGAGACTCTGCCATGAGCCATGAGACTCTGGTGTTGAATGCAAAGCAAGTTAACCGTGGGGGCTGCTCAGGTGGGTCTGAATTGCTAAGAGCCACCAGTGCCACATGTCAGGACGGGTAATGGGTACAGAGAAGGGATGGTGCTGGACAGGCTGTTTGTTAGGCCAGGGAACCTGGGAGCAGACATCACTGTCGGGGGTCAGGAGGCCTGGCTGGCACCGGCCTGGAGATCAAAACGCTTGGCAGGATCCTGACTCTGCCGCTTGTTAGGGTCCAGCAAGGTAACAAACGAAGAATTTGGAAAGCTACCAAGAGCCCTGTGAATGTCTGCATTTATTATTCAGAGAGGCTGCTTGTGTTTTTCCTTTCTTTGGAAGGTGGGTGAGTTGTAGGATGGTGTTCCAGAGACAGCTCAGGCTTTAGAACTGGGCTGACCCCGGTTCAATTCTGGCTCCTTTTTTGCTCTGGGAAACTTGCACAAGTTCTGTAACCTCCCTGGTGAAGAACGGCTTCCCACCTCACTTCGTCCCAGTCCTTAGTCATCTACAGGGCCCTATCTATATACTGTGTTTCCCCGAAAATAAGCCCTAGCCGGACCATCAGCTCGAATGCGTCTTTTGGAGCAAAAATTAATTAAGACGGTCTTATATTAATTTTTGCTCCAAAAGACGCATTCGAGCTGATGGTCCGGCGAGGTCTTATTTTCGGGGAAACAGGGTATGACAGGGAGCTTCACTCCTCTTTGGTCTCCCCTCCACCTTCCCCCTTGCTCACTCTGCTTCAACTGACCTTTTCACTACATTTTCTCAACACACAACACATGCTCTAGCATCAAGCACTGGGTTTCCTCTTCCTGGAATACTTTCTTCAGATATCTGCGATGTTGTCTTCTTGCCTCATTCAGGTCTCTGCCCAAATGACACCGTGTGCTATTTTCTATCCTATTTGAAATGGTAATTCCTACCCTTGATTTTTCTCCTTTACACGTATTTCCATCCAACATACTAAATATGTTTTATGTGATATGGTTTATCACCTGTCTCCACTCATTAAAATGTAAGCCCATGGAGGCCAGGGTTTTTAATCTAAAATTTTTTAAATTATTTTTTAGGAATTTTGTCTTTTATCCACTTCCGTCATTTCCTCCTTGCCTAGCAGTTTCACTTGCAGGAAAAGGATCCAACCCCTGTGCCTAAAATCCTAGTGTGCCTGATACACAGTAGGCCCTGTGTTAGATTCCTAGGGCTGCGGTAACAAATCACCACAGACGTAGTGGCTTAAAACAGAAACTTATTCTCACAGTTCTGGAAGCCAAAAGCCTAAAATCAAGGTGTCAGCTCTAGGGGAGAACCTATTCTTGCCTTTCTGCTTCGGGTGGTTCCAGGTGGACCCCAGCTTGTGGCTGCATAACTCTAACCTCTGCTTCTGTCTTCATGGGGCCTTTTCCTCCTTTTCTGTGGGTGTCTCTTATAATGACACTTGTTACTGGATTTAGGGGCCACCTGGATAATCCAGGATGATCTTATCTTGAGATCTTTAATTTACATCTACGAAGCCCTTTTTCCAAATGTCACATGACAGGATCCAGGAGTTAAGATACCGATATTATCTTCTCGGGAACCAGCATTCAAGCCACTACAGCATTCAACAGTAACTTTCACATAAGTGAGAAAAAAAGAAGATACAGAAAAGCTTGTAAGTTTGAAATGTGAGAGAGGAGCATGCATTATAGGCCAGGCAGCACGCTGGACGTGTAAATAGCACCTCATTTATTCCTCACGACTCCCCAGGAAGGCAGATTCTATCATCCTTGTTTTATATGCAAGGAACACGGGCTCGGAGGTGAAGTGACATGCAAGCAGGGACTTCTACCCCAAGAGCCACACTGGTGCTCAGCTCAGGGTGACAGGTCCAGCACTAACACCCAGGATAAGAGGAAGCCATTCCACCCAGCTCTAGCCACTGCCTGCCACTGAGCTCCCCGTGACAGTCACCTGGTGTAGGTCCGGCTCTGGTCAGCAGCAGGCACGAAGAATGAGAACCCTCAGGTGTACTGCACGTCGGTGGGCGAAATGGCCCGTGCACACCCATTTCATCTCACAACCTGGGGAGGCGGTCTTTCATTGTCAGACACGGCTACCAGCCCAGAGGTCACAGAGCAAATTAGTGACACAGTTCAGACTTGAATCCAGATGTCAGCCCTTCAAGTCAATGGCTCTTTCCATGTTCTCAAGCCCCCTTATGACCGGAACTCAAGAGCCCAATCACACAGGTGAGCACAAAGCCTAGCTTGAGAACTCACAGCACCGTCACCAGGAAGTGGGAACAGCCCCGGTAACCATGTCATTCCAAGTTACAGAAAACGCGGTTTGCTAATGTACACACAACATAGATTTTTAGGAGTGATCTACTGCGATTTCACCTCTTCTGCCAGTCTTCAGGTAAGACTTCCTCAAGTAAAAACACAAGTTTGGGAAACAAAAGACCTGTCTTCATTACCTCCTACCTTGACCTTGGACAAGCTATTTAATTACTCCACGCCTCACTTTCCTCAATAAAATCAGGATACCAAGTTTATCTATATCTAGAGTAAGTGAGATAACGCATAAACTATGCAGGCTCACTCTTGAACATAAAGTTCCTACAGCTCAAAGAACATTTCATCTTTGCTGGGCGGTCAGGTGAGATGCCTCAACCAGCTTCAGTCAAGCTTTCAATTGTCATAGATCTGCATTATCTGTGCTTTGTTAGAAAAGCTTAAAAATCGGCTGATTTTTAAGTAAGGGGTGCTAGGTTTTGAGGTACAGAAGATGCCATCTCAGAGAAGTCCCCAAGATGGCAGATCCTATATGGATGTCTAAGGGAGGGGTGGCAGTGAGAGCGAAACACAGACACAGTTCAGTTGTGACTGGCCATGAAGGTGCTGGCAGGCACACAGCAGTATCAAACTCACTGAGGGGGCAAGAGGCTGCACACACATAAATCAAGGCTTTCTTTCCATGGGAGGAATCGAAGGCCTGGGCAGCACACAACAGTAGAAAAAAATAGTAGTTTGGAGCCAATTCTTGGCTTTTCTATAACTATGTAATATTGATCAAGTCACTTAACTCCCCGAGTCTAATTCCTCATCCACAAAACGGGGGTGCTACTGCTGAATCCAAGCTGTAAGGTGTAAGCGGCGGACATGGATTCCTCTTAGCATAGTTCCTGGCAGTAAGAGGTGTCCAGTAGCCCTCCCGCTAACATGCATGCAAATCAGAGCAGGTCACTTAACGCTCACCGGATTCTTGTGAGGTGCAAATAAGATACTGAATATGAAAATGTCCTATAAACTGAATAGTGCTTTATGACACAGGGATTAATTCAATGTAAACACCAATAACGGATGCACTGGGGGGAAGTACCGTGGCACATGGGAAATTACCTATTGTTGCCCTCATCCAACATGCTCCCCAACAACAATAACGACATGACAAATCGGGCTCCAAAGAAGACCCTTTACTGAGACCTATTGAAAACATTTGAGTCCTTGATTCAAATAAACTTCATCAGTTGGCTGGCTGGTGCCTGAGCTCGGTAAAGGCTTCAGTGGCGAAAATACTCCCCACTAACAATGACATCAGACTACATTCTAACTAATGCAAGTCTGAATGTACTCAGGGTCTCTGTCCCATCTTCTTCAGAGTTCGATTGAGCTAGAAGAGAAAGAAAAGCAAAGTTAGATAGGGGATTTTCACCCAACCTTTTCCTACGGTGAATGTGATCGCCAGGCCAGACTTCCGGGCCAGCCCTCTGATGTCAGGGAAGGGAGTCTCTGATGTGGGCCTGGGTGGCTCCTGTGTGTAAAGCCCAGTTAGGTTCTCCACCCAACATTCACAGGCCCCTCACAATTCATGCAGATTGTCCTCCCTGCCCTTCACACTCAACACACATACCCTATATTGCTCTGACCATTTTATACACAAGAAAAGGATTCAGAGTGGCTAGACCTGCCAGGGCTGTATGACTACCCTGCTGGAGGAGCCCGGTGGTGTGGAACACAGGCTAGCAGTGACCTCTGCTGGAGAACTCAAGGCACCAGGACGCAGGGGCTCGAGCTATCGCCACAAAAAGAGACCCACACCCTTGTAGTGTTAGACCTGACCCGAAAGACCTCTCCTAGGGCAAGACATAGAATGCACCAAGTCTGTCAAAACAGAGCTCCATGTCCTCTGCCTGCAGGAACTGGCCAGACCTGTCTAAGTTGCAGAATAACTGCCAAATGGGGAGGGATGGCTGAGAGGAGGCAGTGAATCCACCCATATTAGGAAATACCAGGGAGGGAGAGAAGCATCACTGGCTGGCCACCCGCTGAGGGAGATCTTGGAAAGAGATGCTGACATAGCAACTTCTATAGGCCCAACCCCACTCCCCAAACCCCAAGCAGCCAGCCAGTCTAGCTCAGAAACTTACAGGGTCAATTTCGGGCGTTCTTGAAAATAAAAAATAAAAAAAATGTAAAATTCCCCACCCAGTTCCTAACTTCTGTCCCCACCCTGCCCACACACCTCACTCAGACCTCTCACCTCCTCAAATTTGTGAATCTGCCGGATGAAGAAATCCCCATAGCGCCTGGCAACCTTGGTGTCTGCGATGTGGATCATGTCCTGTGGGAAAAACAGTCAGAGAAGCGCAGTGAGGTGGAGCCACTGATGGACTTGCAAATAATCATGATGCTAAGTGCAAGGTAAACCCCTAAAGTGCTTTTCCAGTCAATAGCAGCTTTCTTCCTAGATGACTGATTTTTATTTTCTTCTTGTTAATCATTTATTTTTATTTTCTAGTCTTTTTCAATGAACATGAATCTTTTGGTAATAAAAACATTTAAAACAACATTTTATTCTCATACACTATTGACCAGATTGCAAACTAGCTCCGATTTTAAATTTTGTTTTTTAGCTGAAAATATTTTGCTGAATGTCATTTTACTTGTAAATTCCTACATAGTTTAGGTTAAGACCCCAGAACTTTCTGAATCTTTAATAGGATATTTTCAAATCAAGCATAAAAAGAGCGCGAGAGAAAGAGAGAGAGAGAGAGAGAGAGAGAGAGAGAGAAAGAGAGCAAGCAGTATTTTGCCAAAGACAAACCTGAACCAGGAAGAGCAACAATAACAAAAACATGCAATTACAAACATTTTCAGGGCAGGTCTTTGAGTCATATTTTTATTAATTTAACCTGAATATAATTCCACAGCAAAATCGTATTAGTTATAACCAAGTTTCTAATTCTTGGGGGAAGTGTTTTATTAAAGACCATCCAGATAGTTGGGACTAGTTAAGCTGGGTCATTAAGACATAACAGAGGTATGTAGCAGGTTACTGATATTACCAAAGAATATGTATGTCAGCCATTGGGAATAAACTCAAAAAGGACTTTAGGTAGTTGCCATGACCCTGCAGGGGACAAACAATTTTGTTTGATTTTTAAAAGTATGATTTAAAACACACTGAAAAACTTCCATTACTGACATGTTTCTACTTTCGGTGAGTCTGTTCATGTCAGGGATAGCTACATTCTGACAAACCTCAAGTCTTTCAAGAGCCATAAACTCTAAATAAGAGGGTTCGGTTTAACAAGATGAGCTTTCAAAAACAAACTACTCAAACTGACCTGACAACCAGGTATACACCCAAGAGAATATCTTCACACAAAAACCTGTATGCGACTATTCACAGCAGTGTTACCCACAACAGCCAAAAGGTGAAAACAACTCTATTCATCAAAAATAGATAAACAAAATGTGATGTAGCCACACAGTGGAATATTATTCCGCTGTAAAAAGGAATAAAGCACTGATATGTGCTACAACCTGGGATGAAACTTGAAAACATGTTCAATGAAAGAACTCAAACCCAAAAGGCCATGTTTTACAATTCTATTTATAAGAAATGTCAGGAATAGACAAATCCTCAGAGACAGAAGCAGATTGCTGGTTTGCCAGGGATTGGAGGAAAGGGGGAATTGGGAATGACTGCTAATGGGCAGCGAGTTTCTTTTTGGGGTGACGGAAATATTGTGGAATTAGATACTGGAGATGTTTGCACAACACTGTGAATATACTAATAGTCATGGAATTGTACCCTTTAAAATAGGGAAGTTTATGTCCTGCAAATTATATCTTTAAAAACTCAAAAAAACACGTAGTATGTTTAAACACTTTCTGAAAACAACCAAAAAAAGCAGGACAATTTATTTTTTTAAATGTCTTTATAGCATCAAAGAGCTGAAAAGAGAATAAAGAACTATTTAAGAGAAAACAGAAACCATCCTAAGCAAAACACAGAAGCCGCATCTGTGCTGAGGTCATTTGATAATCTTAGAAAACTTGGGCAGAGGGGACAAAACAAGGCCAGGACCAGCCTAACAGAAGACTCTCCTTGCAATGCTGGGATCCTAAAGGGAAAGCGTAAGAAAACTACAATCCCACTCCTGACTCCAAGCAACGCTTGCCAAGAGGGGCGAGGGGAATAAAAGAAAAAAGACCCATCTCTGAGACATGATAAACACAAAGTGATTCTGTAGCCTAGGCTTGTCGCCTGCCTGGTCCAGGGGACCACAGGCTGTAAGTTCAGTCGATGGCGGTCCCAGAACAGTAACACCCCAGGCACCTTGAAGAGGCAAAGGAAATCCCCTCCAGAGAAGTGAACATTCAACCTTGTCTTCAAAGAATGTGACAAATGGTTTTTCAACAGCAATGAATCATATGTAGTAAAAAAAAATAACCAAGCACATAAGGAAACACTGCATAGTGAGTTAAAAAAAAAAGAGAGAGAGAGAAAGAAACAGAGCTGAAGAGATTAATTAGGGATAGAATGATCAAACAAAAATGATCCAGAATGAAGGAGAAAAACATGGAAGACAAGTTTAAGAGGCATGGAGGACAGAGTGGGGTCTACACACTGTAATAACTCAAGAAGGAGACAAGAGAAGAAATAACATCTAAGAAATATTGCCTAAGAAACATTCTAGAAAAAATGAAAGATAACCAGTCCACTGATTTTAACGGACTGTTATAAGCCCTCATCAGCGTTCCTAGTAGGTCAGAATGGAACGTTTTCTTTACTTGTGAGTGTATGTTCGTGAGGAAACCAAAGGGGGAGTTGCTATTTCATGGAAAGAACAATTCTAGGAATCTAGCATATTTTAAGTCTAAGAAAACTCATTAAAAAAACCAAATTACTCCTTTGAAAAACCTCATTAGGACATTAAAATGTCCCACTTGAACTTAAAATCCCAACAGTGAAATCTAACACTGTTCCTCAACCCACCTCGCCTCCTGAGGAAACCACTGCTGTGTTGATTATGCATCTTTCCAGAAATAACTGCATACACAAGTGTATATAAATGTATCACTTAAAAACAAAAACTTAAATGGACCTCTGACAGTCACTCCATAAAGCCATGTGTACTTTTTGTAATCGCCAAAAACCACCCAAATGTCCATTAGCAGCAAGAAAGAAAAACGGCCGTCAATTGCAGTACATGCTGGACTATGACAGAGCAACGCGCATGAATGAACTACTGCTACACACGATGCTGGACAGTGAATTGCTCAAATACAATGTGAGCAAATGCCAGGCACAAAAAGGATACATACTGTACAATCCCATTATAATAAGTTCAAAACCAGACAGCACACTCAGGGCGGTACAGTCAGGACAGTGGCTTTCCACTTGCTAAAGTACTTCCAACAGTCTAGAAAGCACCTGCCCACTTTCTTCTCTCACCTCATCTCCCGCCACAGCCTGCTCCCCCAGGCCACACTGCAGCAGCCCCTTAAACACCCTGGGGCTCACTCCTGCCCCAGGGCCTTTGTTCCTACTGCTCCCTCAGCCTGGATGCTCCTCCCCCAAATACGTGCTTGGCTCATTTCCTCACCTCCTTCAAGTCTTCGCTTCTACTTCACTTTGTAAACAAAGCCCATCCTGAGCAGTTGATTTAGTGCCGCAACTTGTACCTCCCACCACCACCACTGCCTGGACTCTAACACCTGGCAATTTCTAACCTACTACATGGTTTGCTTAATTATAACGTTTACTGTCTAGTTGTTTACACCAGACTATCAGCACAGGGGCAGAAATCGTCGTTAATTTGCTCACCAGTGTCTCCCAAATGCTCAGCACACTGACGGGAAGACAGTGGGCGCTCACTAAGTCCTTACTGCTGACGCGACGAGCAGGAAGTGCCCCCGAGAACCCGGCCCAAGGGGCCGCCGTACCTTATCGATGTAGAAGTCCACCTCAGAGGCCGACTGGAACTCGCCGTCCAGGGCGGAGATGCCGCTGGTCCACACCAGGTTCTTCATCTTGTGTTTGAAGACGAGGAGCTGGATCCGGAACTCCTGCTCCGTGAGGTCCAGGAAGCCGGCCAGCTTGGCCACGGGCATGGTGGTGTAGAGCTTGAGGAAGCTGCGGATGGTCGACAGCTGGGCCTGCTGCTGCACCTCGTCAGCAAACACCTTGAGCTGCTGCAGGAAGGGCTCCTTGTGGTAGTTGGGGTGCACATTGTCGTAGTTGGGCACGACGGGCGACAGGAACTTGGGGCAGGAGTAGCTGAACAGCTCCTCGTAGACCTGCGGGTCGCCCTTCTGCATGCGCAGCATCTTGTCCCCGTACTTCTCCCGCAGCTGCAGGTGGATGCTCTCGTCGATCCGCATGGGGTACATGGTGAGGGCGATGGCCAGCAGCGCGTGCATCTGCTCATTCTGCTTGTTGATCTGGGGATGGGGAGGCCAGCGCGGGGCCAGTGAATGGACTTCCTGGGGCCCCGCTGCCCACACGGCCCAGCGTTCTCCCAAGTACACTGCACAGCTCTCGGACTTCTCCCTGGTCTTGCCCCAGTCAGTTCATTCCCCACCATCTCTCCCAATCCTCGCTCTAGCTCTATTCAACTCCGGCCTAGTTCCAGGCCCTCCTTACCGTGTTTCCCCGAAAATAAGACTAGCTGGACAATCAGCTCTCATGCATCTTTTGGAGCAAAAATTAATAGAAAACCCGGTCTTATTTTACTATAAGACCAGGTCTTATATAATATAACGTAAGACCGGGTCTTCTATTAATTTTTGCTCCAAAAGACGCATGAGAGCTAAGTGTCCAGCTAGAGCTTATTTTCGGGCAAACGCGGTAGTTGTCTCCTGGATTCTTTACTGGTACCTCAGTCTCTCCAGTCTGCCACACACATTACGGGCAGGTCGATCCTCCCACACCCGTTATGATCAAGGCACCCAGAAACCTCCAATTTCACCTCAATGCCTATAGAATAAAGACGAAGTACTTTTGTTGGGTAATAAGACTCTAACACCCCAAATCGACTACACCCCTGCCCTCCAGCCAAAATGGTTTATTGTGCTGCTATCACCCTATTTCCAAGTCTCAACATCTTAGCTCTGCCTAACAGCTTCTCCCAATTCTATGTATGTCTGGGACCCACCCCCCTCCCTGGCAAAATGCTTGAGGACAATACCCACTGAACTCATTTTTAAACACGAGGGAACACTCAGCAAACTGTTGCTGAATAATAAGTGTGGGCACTGCTGGGGGATAACCCCAGTAAAATACACTATCCTTACTGTCAAGGTGTTAATGACCTAAGGTAATAGACACAACAAAAGAAACCCTTAGAGTAGGCCAGCCATTAAAAAATCATTGTGTTGAAAAAGCATACAAAAAAAAGCAAAAAATGTGGAGTTCACCAACAACTGTTGGCACAGGTGCCCAAGGTCAGGTGGTCAGAGGCCCCTTACCATCTCATACTTGTAGGTGGTCCTCTGGAACATGCTCTTGGTCCTCTGGATGTACAGGAGGATGTTGGCGAAGACCCGGATGGCATCCTGGTAGCGACGCATCATTAAATATGCAAAACCAACATAATAGTATGTGGTGACCTGGCACTCGGGCACACGGGAGTACATGCTCTGTGGAAGGAGACGGAAGCAGCACCCATGAGGCCCAGACAATTCATCCCAGCCAGGATCTGAAAATTGGTGGGCGTAGTGCCAGCTGAGGCAGAAGCACTGCGAGCTCCCCAGCAGAGGCCCTGAACTACGCAGAGGATGCTCTGGCTCTGCAGTCAGAATGGCACAGATTGTACCATTCACCAACCAAGTTACGTGACCGGAGGCCTCCGTTTTCTTGGCTGTAACAAAGGGACTGGACCAGGTGATCCTAAAATCTTTCCACTCTAAACTCTCCACACCTCAGTTTTATGTTCTTCCTTGCTTTCTACTCCTTTCTTTTGCAAATATGCCCTATGAAGGAACAGACAGATAAGATACACAGACACACACGTCAAACAAAAAGGTACCTATTTTTACGTGGCTAGGAAAAACAACCACAGTTAATCATATCGCTATTTATACCATCTTAGAACTAAGACTTTTGTTAATTCTTTAAGACCAGTACAACTTGAATGGTTTTAAAAATCTGCCATTATCATTCTGTTCTAAAACAGAATCAAAAGACTGCTGAATATTTTAAGTGTTAATTTAGCACCAAAGAGAAAGCCCCTTGTCCAGGTTCAGATTTTCACTGAAGTGGCTTCCCAGTTCTTCCTTTTCAACTGCCAGGGGAAGAGTCCTCTTTCACCTCCCAGACACTTGCTCTAATAGATCAGTTTCTCTTGAAGCAGACAGACTTTCTGGCCCAGGGAAGACGGGCAGGGGAAAGAGGTAATTACCTTCTTGTTCAGCTCGATATTCTCCAGCACCTTGATGGCCTGGTAGTAATCTCCCAACAGGGAGTGCAGACGCAAAAGCCCCACCAGGCTGAAGTAGCCAAGCATCTTGTACAGGGAGTGCCGTCCATATTCCCCAGCCACGCTCTCAGGGTCACCTGAGAGAGACAGACACTGAACACTTCAGCACATGGAGGCGAAGGCAGGCACGCCTGACCCTTGAATGTCACTCAGTAAATTCTTCACCTGCTGCCAGCCTCTACAACTTCCTGCAACAAGAAGAACTCTGCCTTCAAAGGAATACCAAGAAACAGCAGCCTGGCCTATGCTAACTTTAAAATTTACCAACAGTTGGGTGGAGGGCAGCATTTCTTTTATTTTTCATTTTTTGGTCCCAACACACCTGAGAACATGAAGGCCCTTCTCATCAGAAGTTACTCACAGAAGCCCTCCTTTCAGGAGATCCAGAGGTCAAAGCCATTCCCTTAATAACACTAAAATGCTATCTGCCTTTCCTACTGAGTTGAAATTTGCACCAATGATGCAAACATAGTGCTGGGTAAAAATACTGACAACTTAGCATAATTCAGGCGGTGGCACAGCTGGACTGGCCGTCACTGTATTCTGTCCCACCACACACTTGCAGTGAAAGAAGTGGCCACTTTTCACACAGTGCCATTTTTACTTGAAGGAATGATGGACAGACAAACTATGGTTATTTAAATTCGGGTATTTGGCAAAAATCTTCTCAAACATGAATGAAACCAGCCTGTTACACTTCAATGAAACCACCTGACAGTGTTTGCTGCCAAGAAAAAAATCTGAGTTTTTTAAGCAAAATTTAGAATTTTATAAAACTTGTATCTGCCACTATGAGCTCAATAGCTTCCAAATAAAGATCTGATAAGGCTGATGGCAAAGTAACAAACGTGAGTTTTAGAAAACTGTGTAACAAAATGTGCCAACATTTAGAAATTCTTGACAACTCAATGAACCAATACTTTACAAAATCATGTATGAGTAAATGGCCCATTCAAGCTGCAGCAAACCAATAAACTTTAATGTAACAAAGTGAAAGTTCACTGATAGGGTTTTAGATTCCTCACTGCAACTAACCTGTAAGACACTACGAAGAACGTGTCAAGTTCTGGTGTGGTATCAAAAAAAATCCATATTACCTGAAGAGGCTATTAAAAATTCCTCCCTTTCCTAACTAAGCATCTTTGTGAGGCCAGATTTTCCTCATATACTTCAACCAAAACAGCATATTGCGACAGACTGAAAGCAGAAGCAGAAATGAGAATCCACTCTTCTAGAAGCCAGACACTAAAGAGATTTGCAAAAATGCCACTCTTCTCACTGGAAAATTTTTTTTACAAAGGTAAACTTTGTGATTCTGTCTTTCAAGAATGTAAGGTGATCTTGACACCCAAATGTCTGAAAAGTGCTGAATCTGAACAAAGGCCCTGAAGACATAGGAGTGTTTACAAACGCGTACCTCAGAAGTGCTGGTTCAGACTGTCAGCCAACAGCTGCCAAGCCCAGGAGCCCCCAGTGCGGGCACTCGGCTACTGTTCACACCCAAAAACCAAAGAAATGACAGCCCATTCATTCCCTAGGACTTCCCACTGTCCCTGTGCATTAGGAACAGATGGCAAGCTGCACTCACCCCCGCTTGTGTACACCTCCAACTGCCGGTTGATGTTGGACTTGTCTACCAGAGAGTGAAGGACATTGAGGACACTGTGAACGTTCCAGATTTTGGGATTGGAACGAAGGAAGTCAATCTCCTCTTCTGACTTCTTGGCGGTCTTACAGCGATACTGGCTAAATGACTGAAACTGTTGGGGAAGAAGGGAAAGATGTAGCAGTGGCGTAAACCCCGAAGTGACAGCCCAAGTGCACGATGCTGGAAATGAGGCGATGCGCAGGGCTCTGGACTGGCGAGGTGGGGGCGAAACTACGACTCATGCTAACCCTCTCTGTACACCGTTTTCTCAGAGCCATCTTTAGTTAAGCTGTGAATTTTGTCATCACTGATTATGTTAGTTGTTGCACAGTTAAGTAAAAATTTCTAAGATAAGAGGTAATTTGTGGGGAAAAGATTCGATTTGGAGACAAACACAGCCTAAAGTCACTTAATATCTCTGGGCTTCACAATGCCGTTAACCTGGCCACCAGAATCAGGTGGTTTGGAAGAGATCTCTATTCAGACGTGGCTTTGCCACGCAGGGTCAGGATTGTGATGGTGTGGTGGAGACGGGCTAGTATCTGTCACGTGTGTGTCTTCCTTTCTACTCGAGTTACCACCTGGAGCGGGACCCCAATCTAAGTCACCTCTCTACCAACCACTGGCCAAGTGTAAAGCACACATAGCGGACAAGCCACAGGTTTTTTTGGGGGGCAGTGGTTCTGTATGGGACCAGCACTAGGCTGGCTCTGACCCACCTACTCAATCAGAATTTCTTGAAGCTCCCTGGTTCATTCTGGTGCACTCAGGTTTGGAACCCAGTGACCTAGAAAGGCTCTAGGTCCTAGATGACCTAAAATTGTTCTTCAACGCCAAGAGTACAGGAGAAAAGTTGCCAGATTTACAATAAATAAAGAATAGTATCCAGAAAATATACGGAATTCTCATACATTAATAAGAACACGACCATCCAATAGAAAAAATAGGCAAAGGAAACTGACGACCACTTCAAAGAAAAACAAGATTGGCCAATTAACAGGGAAAATGTTCAGGCTCTTTAGTTATTAGAGAAATATAAATTGAGATGCCATTTCCTTCCCATCAAAGTGACGGAAATTAGATGAACAACGAGTAGAGAAAGCTTACTCTCAAAAGCTGCTGGTAATAGTATAATTTGATACAGCCTTTTGGCAGGGCAATGTACTACTATTTATTAAAAATTCAAAGGATTAAAATGTTCTGTTATCTTGATTGTGGTTGTGTCATACACTTGGTAAATCTCATTGGTGATACACTTAAAATTGGTACATTTTATTGTATGTAAATTATGCCTCTGTAAAGTTGATTTGATAAAGCAAACATCCTTCAACAAACAATTCTACTTCTAGTGATCCCTAGAGATGTACCTATGTGTAACACATACAAAGATACTCACTGATTCATTGTTTTTATAGTTAAAACCAGAACCCCAAATGTCCATCACCAGAGGAGTGATATATCCATACTATGTAATACTGCACCAAAGAACAAGGCAGGGCTCCATACAGACATGCTAAGTGTTCCAAGTCATAGAAAATTACATAATACAGGACACCATTTTTTAAAATGATACATTTTTATATGTATACATTTATGTAAATGGCTGGGAAACATTAACGTCTGCCTATCTTTCCAGACAATAATTGATGCCTCTGAAAAGACAAGACTCACTTTATGTGCACTTTGAAATATATACATATATTAAACAGTATTAACATGTTCATTTCTTTCTTGTATCAATAAAAATGAACAAAAGAGAGTGGTAGGGAAGAGCCACTCACCCTATGCGACACCCACGTGGCTGGAAGGGATCACCAGGCCTCACTGGCCAGTCTTTGTTAGAAATGAAAGCACCTTAAGCCCCTTAGGAAGAGAACAACAGCTAAACCCAGGGAATTATGACTGTCTTCAGAGGGATGAAGAACCTTAGCACGGATGACCCTCCTCGACTGGCCTGCCGAGCTTCTAAAATTATGCCAAATTAGAGGCTGACACAAGCCAAGAAGCCAGAAGGGGCAAACAAGGCCAGTGTGGTTTGTGGCCTAAACTGCACAAAGGCACTGAAGTCTCCTCATCTTGAGCAGGAAGCCTCTTCCTCAAAGAGCCCTAGGAAGGTTTGCTTAGCTCCCCAATCACAACTTAGCAGCACTTTGTATTCACAGTCTCTTTGGTCCATGGAGCTCAAACATCTTTATTAAGAAATCGAGTCCCCCTGAAATACCCAGTGAGAGCTATACCATCCCCATGAAACATACAGAAAACAGATTTTTTTCCAAATCCTTTTGTTTTACAATCTATGTTATGTTTTAAAGAATAAAATGGGGCTCAAATCAGGTGGAGAATAATGATGATATTGACCATCAAAACAACCAGGCAACATCAATTGAGTAATTTTTCTGTGACTGCACTGGGCTGAGCACTTTATACATGATCCCCCAGCAACCTTCCCATCAATCCCTGTTTTGGAGAAACCAAGGCACAGTGTGGTTAGTAATCTGCCGAAAGTCCTGAGCTAGTGAACAGCAAAACTTGAACTCTTACCCTCAGGCCCCTCAGCTGTATCGGGCATGGTTCTCAGTGGAACTTCTGAGGTGGATTAAGATTTCCATTTTGATAAAAATGTTGTTTTATTCTGATCTAACATATACTTAAGTAACCACTACCACAATTAGGATATAGAACATCTACGTTTTATAGGTTAGAAAAGTGAGGCTCGGAGAGCTTAACTGGCACGTCATTGTTACAGAGCCACCAGGTGGCACCCCAGACTAGGACCCACTTCTCCGTGGCCCCAAAGCCTGTGAGACCTGTATCCTTCCTACCAGACTACCTCTCAAGGTCAGGTGGGAACTTGGTAGAAGTTCAACTCTCCTGACTTCCAAGTTCCTATCTGGAGCCCTAAGGCCTCACTGATTTCAGAAAACCAAGACACAGGAGTCTACCGCCATAGGAGATTTCACACTGCGATGGGTGTATTTTTATACCATGTACCTTTTTAACAATACGAGCAATGGTAACAGCTACTCCTTGTTTGGACCAGTTATTCCAAACGAGGCCAAGGGCTGAGCAGGTACCTGATAGATGAACTCATCGATGATATCCCAGAGCCACTGGTTGGGGAGTTCAAGGGGAGCAGGACCATCAGCATCTGTGCAGATCACAGGACAGTCAGACTCGAAGCCATCACTGTGCCCATTCAGAAAAGCCGCAGATCGCATGTCACAATTTCTCTCTGAAAAGGCTGTGACTCACAAGACTTCCCCCCTTCCCACCGGCACATTAAATCCTGCTGAGAAGAGCGGGAGGCCACTAGTAGGTCTCATCATAACCTCCCCCACACGGCCAAACCCCAGACTCACTAAGAATGTAGTTGAAGAGATTGCAGTAGTTGTAATAGGATTCAAACCTCTGTTCCAGGGAAGGTCCCCCCTATGAAGAGAACAGAGACATCAGGATATAATTAATTTAAATGTGTTTTACTCATGACCTACCACGATGGCGGAAAACAAATACATGAGAATTGATGCCTGTTCTCTCCTCAGTATGCAGAGAGCACCCAGGAGGGAGCGAAGACAGTAGTGCTTCAGCAGTTCAAAGGGGCACTGAAAACCGGCCCACAACGGTCAGGTTTTATGGCAACAACCTTAACTGAAGGTAGAGAACAGGCATACCGATCTGGCAAAGCTGTGGAGAGAGGAAAGGCACTTCAGGAAAAACAGTACCAACAAAGGCAAGAGGTAAAACTGTGGTTGGGGAGGAAGAGCAGACATTGCTACACTGGGCTATACTGGGCTATACTGGACCACACCGGGCTAGAAATGGAGTGGTCTTCAGTGCCGAACAAGAATCTAGGTCAGGGTGGTCAGCAAATCCCCAATCATCTGTTTTTGTAAATAGTTTTACTGAAACGCAGCCATGCCCATCGTTGTCTATGGCTGCTAGAAAGGCATAGCTGAACAGATTCCAGAGACCACTATGGCCCTTAAAGCCTAAAATACTGCCTGACACTTTACATGGAAGGCAGCTGACCCCTAATCTAGACTTTAGATTGCTGGCAACTGAGAACCACAGGTTTCTGAGCTGGGGAACATGATGAATGAAGTATTTATGATGGAGTAGAAAGAACACTGCCTCAGAGTCTTAGCACCACTGCTTATTGACTGTAGAGTTCTGACAATATATTCAATCTCTCTGTAAAACGAGATTATGTAGTGCCTAATACAGTAAATGCTCTTTTAATGAAAAACCTCCCTCTAGGGGTTCAAAACTGGTCATGTATGTGAAAGTGCCCTGTTTGGTACCTAGCAAAAAGGTTACAGGGTCAATCAATATCTGCTGAATCTTTACCTATAGACCAGAGGGAAGATTAGAGATGGTAAACCCAGCTATACTATGGCTTCTGATGCATGGTCTTCCCAAAGCAGCCATGTCATGCAGGCTGGCTAGATTCTTGGCCTAGCCCACAAAGCACCTGATCCACAGCGTTAATGATAGGAGGGACTCTTTACTTTCTATCAGATAAGGTACTCAGAGATCTCACTGGGATGCTAGAAAGACGTGGCTCCCTGCATTACTTTGGCAACAGAAACGCCTCCAGCTATCACCACTAATGGTGGCTCCGACCAAGGCAGGAGCTCTCGTTAGGTCAGGTGCTCCTCAGGGGGACAGAAGGTGAGTAACTGAGTAGCTGGGACCTCCTTAGGTGGGAACACTCTAAGGCAAGATGGTGGTGCCGGTTTCTTTCATTTACACACGCGCACACATGCTCCAGCGATTAACATGTCTCCCTCAAGGTGTGGGCACTGGATTAGAGCAGTGAACAAGAAAAGTCTGTGCCCTGGTGGAGCTTACCCTCTAGTGGCGGAAGCAAACAAAAACAAACAAACAAACAAACAAATTATACAGTGTCAGTTAGTGATATGTGCTTTGACGTGCCACAGAGTATGGCTAGGAGCCCGGGGAAAGTTGCAGGAAATGAGACTGGCAAGGGAGCCAGAGGCCAATTCAAGCAGGACCTTGACTAAGACTTGGGATTCTACTCTAAGTATGGTGGGAAGTCATGGTGGGACTGAGGAAGGGAGTGATTTGATGAGACTGTTTCAAAAGGATCATGGTAGTTAGTAGGCTGAGTGAGAATAAACTTAAGTGGGCACGAAAGGAAACTGACACCAGGAGAGTGGCTACCCAGGAGCTAAGGCAGGAGATAACAATGCCTCGAACTAGGGGAGCAGCAGTGATGGCAGAGAGAAGTGGTGGTTTTAAGAAGTATGTTGAAGGTAGAGCAAAACAGGATTTGCTGCAAGGATGGGTGACAAGTAAGAGAAAAGTCAAGAACGACGCCTAGGTTTTCAATCCAAATACCTGGGTGAAGAGTGGTGTCATTTACTGAAATAAAGAACACAGGACACACAGATTTCGAGAGAAAACAGGAGTTCAATTTTGAGCATGTGAAACTTGAGATGACTATCAGCCAAGTGGAGATGTTGAGCAGTTGAATATGTACGTCGGGAGTTGGAGACACTGGAGCTAAATCAGTGGTGTATAGAAATAGTACAGATAGAATTTTAATATGCGTCAGGCACTCCAAAATTCAGGAATCGAGAAGACTCGAACCAGTGCCCAAAGTGTGGGAGAAAGAACACTGGTGTCACAATAAGACAGGCTCGAGTTTTGTCACTAGTCGTGGGAATTTGAGAAAAAGTAACTTCCTTGCACTCTGCAGGACCGCAGTGAGGATGAGACGTGGAGACGTGTGCCCAGTGCCTAGCGCTGTGCCTGGCACACACTGACAGTTTCATGTACATTTCAAAGGGAAGGAGGCTCAGGGGCGAAGCACTGAAGGGAAAAGAAAGGGCATCCCGAGCAGAGGCAGCAGAAGGTGCCGGAGCACACTATTAGGATGGCAGCCCACAGCCCAGCACACCGCCATAAGGGCACAGCCAAGGAGAACTGGGCACGGAGAAATGAAAAAGCATGTCCAGGCCATGCAGTGTTCCAGTTTGTCTGGAACAGATACCCAACTTTCTAGGTTCAATCTTCTCGCTGCCATTTCTTAAAAGAAAACATGCCAATGCCTCTTAGACACTGAACCAATATAAACTAATGACTGTGTTCCAGGGACAATGTGGCATAGAGTTTAAAAACTGCCAGCCACATTTAGATACTCACACTGACTTTGGCATATATGTGTCTATAGTACAACTCTTTGTACAAAATCAGGAAGACAGCATCTGAAAGAGATGGCAGAAAGGTACTTTAGTAATCCACAAAACAACTAGGGTATTCTGGCAGTTTTACCCCTTTGGGGGCAATAAAGAGATAAATGTGATACAGAAACTAAACAACATCTAAACTCTAATGCTTACACCCTAAGAATAAGTACAGCAAGAAAATTTATTTTTCAAGGGAAGATGACTAGACTTTGGGTGGTGAGCACACAATAGAAGATGTCGTATTATAAAGTTGTACACCTGAAATTGACATATTAACCAATGTTATCCCATAAATTTAATAACAAAAAATAGAATCCATTTCTCCTTTTACTTTCAACCTCATCTTAATCTCATTCACACCCATTTCTGTTCACCAGTTATACTTTTGCCATCCAGTTGCTTAAATAAACTGCACATAAATAAATGGTAATAGCTCCATGAAAAGCAATGACACTACCTATAAAAACTGAAATGTATCATTGACTTAGGAATCCTATTTTAAAAAATACTATTGATATGACATAATCCTTTAAAAATAGAAAGAAAAAGGAAGCTCTTTTAGTATTGATGTTGAGCAGAAAAGAGTTAACATAGCAGAGAAATAATGTCTACTATCCTTAAAGAAGCCTGCAAGTAAAGTTGGTCCCTGGCTAGCATCTGGGAAGTAGATTTCAGGAGGGTTCCCACCACCCTGACAAGGGCGCTCTGCTCTCCCTAAACTGTGCAAACAATATGGTTTATTCTGAACATCTGCTTTTCCTTCTAGGAGTTTGGAATTTTGGTACATGCTAGGCAGAAGGTGCCTACATGACTAGCCCCCAATAAAATCCCTGGACACCAAGTCTGTCATAAGCTTCTCTGCTGGACAACTTTTCACATGTTGCCACAATTCCTTGCTTGAGGAATTAAGCACATCCGATGTGACTCCAAGGGAGCGGCTGCTGGAAACTTGCAGCGGGTTTCCTCTAGACTTCACCGCATAACCTTTTCCCTGGGCTGATTTTGCTGTACCCCTTTTGCCGCAAATCCTCACAGCTGTGGGAACGACTATACACCGAGTACTATGAGTCCTCCCAGCAAATCATCCAACCTGGGGATGCTCTTAGGAATCCTGGAGATGCAGAATACTCTCCAAAAATATATTTTAAAAAATAAATAAAAGGAGGAGGAAAGGGGCATATAGTCTATGTAAAAAAGGAACAAAAGAGTTCTGGTTGACCACTGAACAACATGGGTTTGAACTGTGCAGGTCCACTTACATACGGAAGTTTTTCAGTAAATACCTATACTGTTTGCAGTTGCAGAGCTGGGAGTCTGCAGATGTGGAGGGCCGACTGTATGCACTGATCTATGCCATTTTATATAGGAGACCTGCGGATCCGTGCATTTTGGGATTCGCAGGGGGTCCTAGGATCAACCTCCATGGATATCGAGGGACAACGTAAGTTTTGGGGGAATCAAAAGTTATATGCGGATTTGACTACAGGGGAGGTCAGCACCCTTAACCACTGCGTTGTTCAGGGTCAACTGTATTCCTATTTGCTTATATATGAGTATAGATTCATGGGAAGGATAAACAAGAAAATGATAACACTAGACGGCTCCAGAGAGAGGAACCAAATGCTTGGGATGGACGTGGAAGGAGGATTTTTATAACAAATCTCCTTTTATACTCTGAGTACTCTGAATCCTTCCCTGTTTAAAAATATATATTATGAGACTCCTACTGTATTTTAATATACGTAATATTACATTCTTTATAGGCAAACAGGCTCCATATTAAACAGAGGATAAGGTCTGAGCAACACAGAAAATAGCATTTCTTTCCTTCCTTCCTTTTCTTTTCTTTCTTTCTTTTTTTTAAGTGTGTTTTTCCAGGACCCATCAGCTCCAAGTCAAGTAGTTGTTTCAATCTAGTTGTGGAAGGCGCAGCTCATAATGGCCCACGTTGGAATCAAACTGGCAACCTTGCTGTTAAGAGCACAGCGCTCTAACGAGCTGAGCTAACCGCTGCCCCAACATTTCTTTCAGAGTGCGTTCTAAACCTTAGTAATGAGTATGATACAATAGTTAAGTGTTCAAAAAATGTTAGCCATAAAAAAAAGAAATGCAAGCCTTGTACACTGAAAACTGCAAAACATTGTTGAAAGAAGTTAAGAACTCAATAAATGGAAAGACATCCTGTGTCCATGGACCAGAGGACCTAACATTGTTAAGGTGGCAATTCCCCCAAATCGGTCTTAAAATTCAATGCAATCCTTATCAAAATTCTGGCTACCTTCTTTGCAGAAATTGACACGCTGATCCTAAAATTCATATGGAAATCCAAGGAACTCAGAAGAACCGAAATAATCTTTAAAAAAAACAGTTGGAAGATGTAAACCTCCCGATTTCAAAACTTACTACAAAGCTACAGTAATTAAAACAGTGTAGCATAAGCACAAGGCTATAGACATATATCGATGGAGTCAAAATCAAACTCCAGAAGTAAACCCTCACATTTACGTGACAACCACCTTTGACAACAGTAACAAGAGAATTCAATGGGGGAAGATGGGTCTTTTCAAAAATCGGTGCTGAGACCGCTAGATATCCACACGCAAGAGAGTAAAGTTGGATCCTCCTACCTCACACCGTATACCGTGTTTCCCCGAAAATAAGACCGGGTCTTATATTTTTGCTCCAAAAGACGCATTATGTTCAGGTGATATCCTGAAAAATCATGCTAGAGCTTATTTTCCGGTTAGGTCGTATTTTCGGGGAAACCCGGTACGAAAGATACCATCAGAAAATGGAAGATGGGATGAGGCTAGAGAGCCCATTCTAGAGTCACTGTAATGACCCCCCCCCCAAATTAGAGGGAAACGGAAACAAGTCAGCACAAAGAGCTCGATCTCAGCGTTCACCACGTGTTGAGAGATCTGTCCTCCTCACTTATTCAGCCTTCTTTCAACAAGTTATTCACTAAGGGTCTACTATGTACCAAGACCTGAGGAAATAAAATGGTGAGCGAAACAGACACAGATCATCCTGAGCTTTCTAATGACCCCCCATCATAGGATCCCATCCAGCACACAGGACAGAGCTCACACCTACCGTTTCCAACCTGCGGGGCAATGGCTTCAGCCTCAGGCCAAGGTGTATTCTTAAAGAATCTTTCTGTCAGCTTCGTCCAGCTGAAAACCAAGAAGAAAAATTCTAGAACTCCAAAACAGAAAGGACCCGAGAGAGGCAACCCTTACATTTTACAGGTAAGGACCCAGGTTCGGAAAGGGAAAGAAGTCACAGAAATAAAGCCAGAGCCAGAGACTTCCAAGTCTATAACTTTCCTCGATTCAACTCTATACCCCAGATAACCTTTCTTAATTCACTAAAACACTCCCTTTCTATCAGTTAGGCACCCACCAAGCTCTTCAGAACCATCTCCTGCCTTTGCATCATGAACTCCAGCCATATTTAACTGCTCGCTGTTCCGATTTGAGAATTACTTTTTGGATACTCCTACCTTCCTCCCTTAGCAATGTTGTTTCCACTTCCTGGACCAGTTTCCTCCTCCCCCTCTCCAAACATGGAAGCAAATCAGTTTGTTAGAGTCTGATGCCACAATTTATAGCATCCAACCCAAACGCTGCTGCCCAGGATGCTTCACAACCCTACAGGAAGTTTCTGTTCATTTTCTTTCTCCTGATCCCTTCAGCAGCTACTTCAACTTTCCCCGACTCTCCCTAGGCCCCATCTCTCCCTCGTCTCCATTCTCAGTTCAACACAGAAACACGCTCAAATCCCCCTTCAAAACAGAAAACAGAAAGTGTTCCAATAACCCTGTCAGTCCTCTACACTTACCAACTCTGCTTTGTCAGCCCCCATTTGTTGCCCCATTGTCATCTGGCTTCTGCCTCCACCACTCCACTGAAACTGACTTTGCTAAGATTATCAAGCACCTTCAAAGTCGCAAATTCAACTGGCTCCTTTCTCATCTCAACCTCGCTAGAGCACTTAACATTTGTTGACCACTCCTCCTTCAAAGTCTCTTTTCTCTTTGGTTCCCGGGACCTTTCTCTCTGCTGATTTACTACCTACTTTTCTGACACTTCTCTCTGCTCACTTACTATCTAGTTTTCTTTCTGCTCCATCTCCTTTACTGTTCCTCTTTCTCTGCCCACAGCCCCAAAGGAACTAATTTCCTAAGTGCCAGCCACTCTCTCACTCCACATTCTCCTAGGGAAAGCTCTACGGCACACTGGGCTTCAGCTACTGTATCTGTCTGCACTGTCCAATACAGTAGCCACTGGCCTCATGTGACTGAAGAACTGAATTTATCATTTCAGTTAATTTTAAAGTAAATTAAAAAACAACATTTAACTCAGTTACTGAAAAACTTTAAAGTTTTAGAATATATTTTATATTTGGAACAACATGGACATGTGAATCTACTTTTCTAATTACGATTATGAAATCTAAATAGAGATCAAGTATTTATATTACACACAAATTGAGATGTACTACAAATGTAAAATATGGGATTTAGAAAATTTAATACAAAGAAAAACATCTCATTATCGTTTAATACTGATTATATGTGGAAATATTTTAGCTACATTGGATTAATAAATGTTTAAGATTAATTTCACCTGATTTATGTTTTTTAAATGTGGCTGATGAAAAAAATTTAAATTACACGTGGCTGGTATTATATTTCTGTTGGACCGCAGTGAAAGACCCGGGGGATGAAGGAAACACAGGTCAGGGTTTAATCCCTATTCACTGATCCAAGGCCTTTGGCTACTTGCTTTATCCACTTACCCTTCCAGAACTTGCTTAAATTCTACTTCCTTAGAAAAGTCTTTCCTGACTCCCAACCATAACTGACCTGTCTTACCTCTAATGCCCATTACACAAGGGCAGTCCCCTCAAAACCAGATACAACCACTCAAAGATTGGTTCACCCCGTTATGCACTGAGACATTACATAGCAGTTTAGAATTTAGGCTCTGATGTCAGACTGTACAAGTTCAAAACTCAGCACATCTGCTTAACTATGTGACTTATCCTTTCTATGCTTTGTTTCCTTGCCTATAAAATGAGGGATGTAATAGTACTTACTTCATGGGGTTACTGTGAAAGGTAAACTAGTAAATACAAGAACAGCACGCTGGACAGCGCCTGATCTGTATTGATCGTACATACTAACTGCTATTGTAAGTACTGACAGTGATGTTATTTTAGGCCTTTGTATGAATTCTGGGGATACAGAGTCCAACAAAATAACATGTCCCTGGCCCCAGTGAACCACAGAAACCCCTTGGGCATTCTCTTAACAGAAAAATGATTAAACGGCACCCCTTTTTTGGGGTGGTATCACTAAGCCAGTCCCCCCTGGAAAGAGATTTCAGCCAGCAGCCTGTACCTGTTCTCATAGATGTCCTGAATCTCATACACTTTCTGGTCAATGACATCGCTGGACACTCGACTGGCCTGCAGTTCATATACCTTCTGGTCAATCAAATCCGAGACGGTTTTGTGGAAATACTGGATGAAGTTTTTGATCACTTCAGGGATCACCTGATAGGTCTGCTGTTCATACTGACGTTCATAGGCCAGATCCTGCTTGGGATCTCCTAGAGGGTGGAAATAACAAACAATTTACAAAGTGCTTTCAAGCCCACATATGTAACAAAACAAAAGGCCAAAACCATCCCCCAAACTAAACTCAAACCTATAAAATCGGATATAATTCCCTTTTAAACATTCAGAGACATAATCCTCCCAAGTCACTCCCAATCCCATCGCCCTGTTTCTTCACAACATTTACCACTAAAGTTATTTATCTACTATCTGTTTCCCCCACTAGAACCTAAAGTCTACGAGGGCAAGAATCTTGTCTGTCTTGTACCAAGATGGACCCAGAGGACCTAGAAGAGTTGTGTGTGTTGGAGAAGGGGGAAGACTGTGGGAAGGGAGAATTAAGTAGTAGGTACTTAATATTTTTTGAATGAATTACTGCCATTTTCTACCTATGTGCCTTGTTGCAAGTTACTACTAAACTTCTCTGTGCTCAGTTTTCTCAGTTTTTTCACAGAGACAACGTGAATTTACACACTGCACAGAAGTGTTGTAAGAACTAAATGAAATACATCACACAAAGTACCCAGAAGAATGCACGGCACTTACTACTAAGTGCTAAGTCAAACCAAACACTGTAACATTTCAGGAAACTTCAAAAACTTTGGACTTGCGAACTATTACATTGTTTTGTACACCTGAAACTAATAACTAAAAAAGGGGGGGGGAAATCACTAACAAAACAAAAACAAACTCTCTGGACTTGGTTTGAATCACTTTAATTTTTCACAATGAAGATTTTCTTCTGCAGCGAATAGTTTAAACAAAGAAATCACAGCCAGGATAGCAATCCTTCCCTTCTGACACTTTGAGGTGGACCATGAAAAAAGGCCTGGTTTATTAGGCTCTATACCACCCTCCTGCTGAGAGCTAATAACTGACTCCAAGCCTAGCCCATCAAGAAGCAATTTTAAATAGGTGCCCGTCATAGCTGTTCTGAGACACACTAATAAAGGTGCCAAACCTTAGAAGTCCCCAGCTAAGCAGAAAATCCCCGTCTCACCTGTGTGCATATCATAGTCGCCAGGGTAAGTATAGGGATCATAAGCAGTCTGTTAAGAAAGAGACAAAGACAGAACAGTCACCAATTCGTGAATCCAAAATCCTTTCTAGGGCTCATGTGCCAAGCAGGGCATTAGAGATACAAAGGTGGGTAAGACACAGTCCCTGCCTCTGAGGATCTCACATGCCTGTGAGAAAAAGGCGAACAAGCAATGATAACACCAAGTTACAAGTGCTGTATTATTAATGAAAGGCAGAGCAAAGCACAAGAGGCGGTGGGAATCAGCGGGGTTTGACAACACAGCCTAAACCGTAAGAGCTCAGTTACAGAAACACATTCCCCGCTTTCGGAAAAGGAGAGGACGAGGGGACCGGACATGGGAAGTGGGCGGGCAGAGACGCGGCTGATGAGCCGAGAGTGGTGGCAGCAGCATGACGGCCGCGCAGGCAAGGAGGCAGGCGGGAGCTGGTCGCGGCTCCCAGAGAGGGCCGGACACCGTCTCACCGCGAGGCCCAGCACCCAGAGAGACCTGCCTCCGTCGGGGAGCCCAGCACCCGCTTAGGGTCAGGTTACCTCAGACTCGTAATCATCAGCGGGGTAAGACATGGCTGCGGCCCTCGCGAACAACGCCGAAGAGAGCGTGAAGAGCTGCCAGTGCCTGTTTCCTGAGGCCGGAAGTTCCGCCCCGCTGTGCCCGCCTGGAATCGGAAGCGTTTCCGGGGCCGCCGGCAAACTGAGGCAGCCATGTTAGGAAGGGCAAAACGACTGACACCTAAATTCTTCTTCCCTCTTCAAATAGAGGTTTTACAAAGGAAGGCGACTCTGTAGTACTTGCGTACATTCAAAAATAAGGACATGAAATACCTCGGCATGATAAAGGATGGGCAAAGTAAGAGAAACCAGAAGAATGCCACACAAAATATGGCCGACGGCTTCCTCTGGCCGACATCTCGCGAGGGGAAATTCAGCTACGGAGTGGGGTGGGGGTTCTGATGTTGGGTTTAGGTGTAAGCGGTTTGCCCGCGCTGTGAAATGTCTTCAAACGTTCTGGCCCCAAAAGGCTAAACTTACTGAAAGTTGAAACTTGGTCCCATGCAGTGAAAAAGCATTGAGAAAAGGCGCCTCCCGACTTTGGACGTTAAGGTTGGAGCAGGCAAAGATGAGGCCAGCTGTGGAGTGAGGCCCTGGAGGAGTCCTGGGACCCACCGGAGCAGCCCTGAGTTTGGAAGTGGGCGGTTGAGTGGATTTGCGTCCCGGGGAAACCCTCGAGTTAGGGACAGGGTTATAAAACAAACCAACAGAAACCGGTATGTCGAGGGCCTTACTTAGTTCAGCCATCTGCTTATCCAACCACCTAGCGGAAAACTGAATTCCAGTCCCTGCTCTGCCACTGATTTACTGTGTGACCAAGAGCATATAATCTCCCTCTCTAAGCTCCAGCCTCCGCATCCTCTTGTTTCAAAGGCCTCCTTGCTTTTCCCAGCGAGGCAGTCCTCGGGGCTTTTCCATTCACAGTTACCTGGTCTGGATTCTAGAATGCAGTCCTCCCAGATATCAGCAGGGCTCGCTCCATCACCTGCATTTGTTTACTCTGACTCCCGCCACTCAGAGCATCTTATGTAGAATTGCAACCCCACCCCCACCCCACCCTGGCGAACTCCCTTCTCAGGTTTTTGCTTTGCGTTCCCTCTGCACTTCACCAAGAGGTGGTAACATCGCGGAACTAAAGCTTAGTCTTTAGGGCCCCTCCACTCCCTGGGACTCTTCTATGGATCGAGAAGGATGCCCAACAATTTGCTCCCATGATCCTATGTTTTTGTAAAATTTGCAAAATACTGTTTTTACTGCAATCACTTAAAACCCGCTTTCTTACGATTTCCCCTTGTGTTTAGAGGCATTTGGGATCCAGGTAGAGGAAATCCAGTTGGGAACATTTGCGTTTAGTAGAATATATCTATGTGATACTCTTCCGTGTATAGTTAAGTTATTGCTGGCCTTCCGTGTGTAAGGTATACCAAACACTGTCATCAGTGAGTGTCCTCAAGGAAAGGAGTATGTATGTAAGGTTAACTCAGGGAACTAGAAAGCTTGAAATCACCTGAAATCTTACAGTTCATATAGAACAAAAATTTGATACAGGTTGCTCCCAACTCGGATAACAATTCACAAAATGACCATGACATTACTAAAAAGGAATTGTTAAGTCAGAAGTTTTTCTAAATTATCAATCATAAAAAACTCAGATCTAATATGCTAGAGGTAAGACTAAATTATCTCTCCATTCTTGTTATGGAAAATGTCACAAAATTGTTGTCACATAAAGAGGTAATCAAAGCATATTCAGCCTAAAAGAGAAAAAAATAGTATGGAGGTGTTTAAGAAAATTAGCAAATACGTTTCTTTTCTGGATTTTGTGATGTGTATGCTATTTGTCAGCTTTTAAAAATTACAAATTTGTAATTGCATGATTTCTTCCGTAATTTGTATTGTAATGCTTTGTTCTAAATAAGTACTGTCTTTCCTACCTAGTTTTGGTTTTGTAATTGTCTATTCTTCATGTAAGCTTCAGTCACCTGAAACTCGGACCACCTTGTTTATAACCATCTAACATACATTTTATTTGTTTACTTATGACTTTCTACCTCTTCCAGAAAGTGCACTCTAACTTAGAGAATAGTACAGACTCTGAGAGAAACTTCCTCCCTGGCTACTCTTTTCTCCCTTTCCTCTGTTGATTCCTCATCTCTCCAGTCACTAAATGGTGGCCTGCCCCTTCTCTCTGGATTTGGTCTCTTTTCTACCTTCACTCCCAGATGGCTTATCCAGCCCAATAGGTTTAAATATTCTCCATATGTTGTTGACTCCCTACATATTTATCTCCATCCCAGACCCCACCCCTGAAGTGGGCTCAGTGGCCCACGTGAGTACCTACCTGGATGTCTAATAGTCACCTCAAACTTAACAAGCCCAAACTGAGCTTCTCTGATTTCCTGCCTCAACCTTGTTCCTTCACAGTTTTCCCATCTTAGATAAGGGCAACTTCATTCTTTCATATGCTCAGGTCAAAGCCTTCAGAACCACCCTTGACTTGACTTTCTCACACCACATGTTTGAACCATCTGCATTTTTTTGGCTCTACCTTCAAAATATTCCAGACTGTCTATTCACCATGTTCTATCATTCTTGTCCCAGCCTCCATCATCTCATTGTTATTGTAATAGCTACCTCACTCTTCCTGCTTCCCATTCTCAATCCATATTTGTAGAATTACATTTGAATTGAAACAGGCCATTATTTGGCAGCACATTAAGTCCGCTTAGAAATGCAACTTTGATGTGGAAGCAGCTGGAACCCCATCACAGACTGTGAAGCTTCCAATCACAGGGTGTTTGATTTTGCAAGGCTCCCTTGCTAATGGAAAAGCAGTACTTCAAAGGGAATGAATCTGCCGACGGACCAAAGCTCCTGGAATTTTACCTGGGAGAGTTGTTAAGAGAATTGAGCAGCTGAAAACCTGCCATGATTCTCTTGATCTTCTTTTGCCTGGGATTTGAGACAGGAAATTCTCTGACTCAGAAAAGTCATTAGTTATATTTTACAGTCTGCCTGGGCTCTCAGGTGGGTTCCTTTCAACCTCCATTTTCCAAGAACCTTGTATTTGTTTATAATTCACGTATTGTCTTGTTTATTTCACTCTCCGGAGCATGCTTTCACAAGACCCTGCCCAGCACCCTTTACTGCAGTAATATGTGAGCCCTGGGAGAGCAGTAACTCCGTTTACAAATGAGGATTAGAAGCATCCTTAAGGGTTGGTTTTCTGGTACAGGAGTTCACTAGATAGAAAACAAAACAGTGAAGTGGCAGGCTTTTTCCTGATTGCATGTTAAGTTGTATTCCTTCTTTCACCACAGACATCGAAGACTATTGTTCTTGCCCACAAGTAAATATTCACTTTTCTGAAAACACAGGGCTCTCTCTATATAGCCTAAAAGAACAATTCTCAAATTGTTAAAAATATAATTGTCACATTCTATATCTTGATTGGAGTGGTTGTTACATGAGTGTATACATTTGTCAAAAATCATCAACCTGGTACACTTAAAATGTGGGGATTTTACTGTATGTAATTTATACCTCAATAAATCTTGATTTTAATATTATAAGTCAATGACAAATAGCCAACTAAAAAATGTGGAACTTACATGATGACAAAAGATTAATACCCTTAAGAAATTAAAAACATAATTCTCATACCAATAAACAGAGCTTATTTAATTGTTAATGAAAGAACCAACAATATGACACAGCTGATTTGAAAACAATTTGAGAACAGTTAATGGGCAAAGGAATGCTGAAATATGATCAAGTTAAAGCCAAACTTCCTTCATGCCCGGCAGGGTAATAAAATAGTAACCTTTGGGGTTGGGTATATTCTCCATTGGACATACAAAAATGACTGCACCTTATCAGTTTCCTACAAGTTAACCTCTAACTTTACAGAATTATAAAACATCACTGTGTCCTAATTGATTGTTAGTCAAAGTTAAATTTCCCCAGAGGCAGGTGTCCCTCATGTGGGTTTGTTAGAAATTCTCTAGCATATTAAAAAGTCACACAATCAACACATGTCATATTTTCAGATACTAGATAATTTCCCTCCACACGTTTTTATTATTCCACATTTGATAAAGACAAGATGTATAATAATTTCCTATTAAATCTACCTAAGAAAAACAATACGACAAGTATGACAATAAATGGCAATTGCCTTTTGGTAGGTAACATAGTGGCGGGGACCGTGACAAATCAGAACACCATGCCCCATCCCAAGGGAAAAGTTGCTATGCAGCTCCAGCCAACTGTTGTCATGTGGGAGAGCTGGTCCTGTATTGCCATATCTTTCCATTTTTAGGAGAATCTGATAGAAAGTTTTATGTGAAAGCTGTCAATAGTTACATGTTGGCAACACGTTCAAATTGGTCTAAAATACTGTGAAGGCCAACAGGATGCGGGAAGAATGAAAAGAAAACCAACTTACTGAATCTGGTCTGAGTCAATGTCATTATCTGACCTAGAATAACACCTTCTTATGGGAAAACAGGCCCAAAGAAAGGAAACACTTACCTCCAAATCACAAGGTGCGTTTGGCGTGGACAGAACTTAGAACCCAGGTCCCTGGATTCCCAGGCTTTTCCCACGAGGTAAACATTATAGGTATTTTCTTTGTCTCCCACTAAGTGTTTCATGTTTCATGTGCTGACTGATGAAATATAAATGGCTGTGTATGAATGCCTACAGTACCCTTAGGTCAAGTTCAAGCCAGTGTAATGTGCCCACTGTTGTGTAGGATTTGCGTGGGCCCTAGCCTGCATCCTACCCTTATTTATACTAATAACAATAGCTACCATGTTTTGAGCCTAATTCTGTGCCAAGCTCTGTGCTAGGTACTTATGTCACATCATTTAGTCCTTTGATAACCGCATGATGTAGGTATTACTATTACCTCCATGTTGCAGATGAGGAAACTGAAGCTCAGAAAGATAAAGTCACTAACTCAAAACCATGGCCCCACATACTTATGGCTCCAAAGTTGATAGTCTTAACCCCTGGGCTAGACTATCTTGACTCATTCATTCATTTGTTCATTCAATCAGTCAGTCAGTCAGTCAGTCAGTCAGTCAGTCAGTCAGTCAGTCAAATATCTACAATGTGCTGGTGCCAGTTGCCGGGCCAGGCATTATGGGGTAATACGACTTCGTAGACCCGAGTGCCAGTCTAAAACCTTGAGGCTGAGGCTAACTGGGTCCACATTCAGCCCACATCCTGTTCTTCTAACTCAAAATAACAAGTGGTTCTTGAAACACACAAAGTTGGTTTAAAAATTATATGTAACAACCACCTCTAGATGTTTAGGAAGCCTGTTCAAATTAAAAATTTGTGACAATGCAAACATATTAGTAGACCAGATTTCTTGAAAACCAGACCCCCTGCTAGGAGGAAGACAATGGTCTTGACTGCTAGGATAAAGGGTTTGGACTTTTCCTTAGCTCCATGGGCAGGCAGATCCTAGAGATGTGAAGAAAATTGTCCTTTGGGCAGTATGTGCACCTTGGATTCTACAGAGACTGGAGGGATAAAGACTAATTTGGAGGTTATTACATGGGGAAAAAAAGAAGGAATGAATAGTAGTTACTTCAGGGTACATTCAGCAGGAGTGAGGTATAAATGTCCCTTAAACTCTCTGGAGCCAGGTTTCCAGTATGCTCTTCGTTAAAGAAAGCAGTGTGATGGAAAGAGAGGGCTTTTCTGAGTTCAAATCCCAGTTCTTCAATTTTCTACCCCTATACCATTGGACAATTGATGTAACATCTCAGGACCTCAATTTCCTTATTTTTAAAAGGGGGTATAATAATATCTACCTTCTAAGGCTCTTGTGAGAGAGGACTAAATGGTATAATATATATCAAGCACTCAGCAAATGATACATGTTCAATATTTTATTTCTTTCCTCTGTTTCCTTCTAGCTACAAATAGAGTTGGCATATGTCCTTATAGGATATGGGTCAAAGAAGTTTAAATAACATTTTTCTCCATACAGTATAGTGGTAAAGTAAACCTCACAATGCTGTTCTGACAGCACTACAAATTCTGAAAGTGCTTTTCACTGTCAGAGAAAGATTACATTTTAACTGGGTTGAACCGAGAGGGAAGAACACAAGCCCTCATCCCAAGAGAGCTGAGTTTTCATGAACAAGTCCCTTATCTCTCTGGTTTCAGCTCCTCATCTGTAAAATAGAGATGGTCCTCCTTGCCCACCTTATAGAAGTTTTTGTGGGGTATGTCCAACAAACTCAAAAAAAGACTGGAGGCTTTAGCAGGAAATAAATGATTTTTTCAAGGGTCTTAGAGTTTGCAAACTTGGAACAGAGCTAGGCAAAAACCCATAAGTGTTCCAAAGAAGAAAGAAAAGCTAAGCGTTCTTAGAGTAAAAAGTACATTCTTGAGAATTATCAGTTATGCATTCTTAGTCCTAGGATTGATTGGTCTAGAAAGGTTATCAGTCAGAGGTCAGGCAGTCTGGATAATGGATGTCAGGTGGTCTGGTTATGCGAGTCCTTGTGTGCCTGTGTGTGTGTGTGTGTGTGGGGGGGGGGGTTGGATAATCAATCAGAGGGTCATCTGGAGGTCTGGTGTATGTCCAGATGTATAGCCAGGCATTGACACGGGACTGGAACGTTTAAAAAGTTGTTACTAGGCTAGTTAGAACAAGAATAGTCTTTCTTCAAGCCTCAACCTTCACAATGTTAATAATTTTTAGCAGCTTGGTTAAAGTGACTTCATTTTATATATTCCTTCTTTCCTCAGGTACAGGGTTGTGAACCTTCTTACGAAACAGTGCACCACCCAGTTGCACTGTTGCTGAGCTCATCGTTATCCGCCTGCGGAACATTTCTGTTTCCGGCTCTGACTTCTCCCATGACTGTGAACATCTCAGCGGGAATGAAGTCTGATCCTACGTCCAGAACTTAATACAGAGAATTACCTGGCTCAGTGACTGGCTCTCGGACTGAAGCATCGCTCTGGTGTAACTACGTTGAATTAAAATTCTTTGTATATCAGTGATCAACTCCGGGGTTACCGAGAGAACCCTGAATAAAGGGATCTAGCGCATCTAGAAGCTATTACTTCTTGGTTAGTGGTGATAGCCCCAGATTTTAACGTATTATCATTTTCCTACTTACACTATGCAATTGTGGAAAGTTCTTTTTTTTACGTTCATTGATTTAAAATATATCTATATTTCTCTTTCCCTACAGTTTGTCTTCTTGACTTTCCTTCGTGAGCGGCTGCAGATCATCTTAATGTGATTGGTTAAAGCATCTGCCCGTTACCTTTCCCATGGACCGACGGAGGAAATGGAAAAAAAAAGTCTTAAATTCAGCTGTTTTATTGGCTCCGTTGTAGGGACGTACGGCGGAGCCGTGGACTCTTCAAATTTATGACTGGCTCTTATGTCCGTCAGTCACGCAGCCGGAAACCAATTCTATTGCCCGAACTATACCCGGTTGGCGGGAAGGGGGAGGGGTTCGGCTGGAAGGGTTTTCATTGGTTCGGAGCCCTTCCGCTCGCGACCGGAGCCCGCCCCTCTCTCGGTTGCCGTGGTTGCAGGCTGGGGCCCGCCCGCTCACCCGCTGACAGCGAGGCTTAGGGCGGAGGGAAGTTGGTCGGTTGGTCGGTCGGGAACGAGGCTTCCGCGGCCTGGCTCGCGCAGAGTTGTTGCCATGGCAGCCGCCGCCGGGGGCGCGGACAACGAGCCGCGCTCTGGCCGCTCGAGCTCCGACGGCGAGTGCGCGGTGGCGCCGGAGCCGCTGACTGGCCCCGAGGGCCTCTTCTCCTTCGCAGATTTCGGGTCTGCGCTGGGCGGCGGCGCGGACCTCCCGGGCCTCCCGGGCCGGGCGTCCGGCGGGGCCCAGTCCCCTCTGCGCTACCTCCATGTCTTGTGGCAGCAGGACTCGGAGCCCCGCGATGAGCTATGCTGTAAGATCCCCGCCACCCGGCTGAGGCGCGCCGCCAGGCCCCACCGCCGGCTTGGGCCCACCGGCAAGGAGGTGCACGGTGAGGAGCGCGCGGGAGGCGTGGCTGACTCCCCGCCAGGAATCCAGCCCCTGACCTCTCCCCGAGCCCCCTCATTCTGGAGTCCTCGGACGTCCGATCTAAGGGCCCAGAGTCTCCTTTCAGCCGTAATAATTATAGCGGCTAAGCACCATGAACGTTAAAAAAAAAAAAGTACATAAAAAAGTAAAGTCTTCCTGCTCAGAACCAGTCACTCTAGGCTTTTCACACTTGGTTATTCCTGAATAGAAACTTGTCATGACTCTAGGTGTTTATTAGTAGATAATACGATGGAGTACTGGGGAATACTTTTATTATCTGAGAGGGAGGTCAGCCACATCCTACCGATACGTTTTAATGCACAGACCTGGATTGGACTCCTCTACCTCATTTCCACCTTGGGCAAACTATAGAGCCTTTCCGCCTTAGCTTTCTCACCCGTAAAATTAGCACAATACCTGCTTTACTGGGATGTTGCGAGAGTTAAGTAAGGTAATGCGTGTATAGCTATTAATCTGCTTTTGTGTGCCAAACACTGTTGCGTGATATGTAAGAATTTTTAATCCTCACGATAACTCATTGAGATCCAGATACTTCCTGGTTTATGGAAGAGGAAACTGAAGCTCAGAGAAATTGTCTAGCTCCAAGTCACATAGCTAGAAAGTGCTGATATTAGAACCCAGGTCTGCCAGACTCAAACTCCTACTCTGGTATGTCTACTGGATTGTGTTTTACAATTTACTGTGATTCTACCCGTATCTTAATAGTGTTATAAAGATTCAATGAGAATTTAAGAGTGCCGTATAAACCATAAAGTACTCTATGAATGTAAGGAACCGTTATGTATCTGAGTTGTCCTTTTTGACCATTTCTCTGATGACAAAGACATTGCTTTCTATTAGCCTCTAAACTGAAGGTAGTGTCATTGTAGGAGAGAAATGTTTCTGCTTAGGAATTACCAAATTGAAGTAAGTCATTTGGGCCTGGCCTGTCTTGGAGAATGTGAGATTACCTGTGTACGTTCACAGAGAGCTTCCATGTAAACGTCTCATTTTGTCTTTGCAACGACTGGAGGCTGTCAGAACAGAGCTCAACCTTGTTTTGGGGCTGATGGACCTGAGGCCAGAAAGGTTAACTAACTTGCTCAAGTCACCCAGCTGCGACAAGTGGCAGAACCAGTATCTGGCTCCAAAGACCTTGGAGGATTTGCTGCAGAATATGGCTTTTGCACTAGTTGTGCCACATTTCAAGTTTCTCCTTGTTCCCACGGTGGTGTTACTTGTATCCTGGCACCTTTCTTTCCCTTTAGATGTTATTGTGGCTGAATGGTGGGTTAACTGGGAAACCATCCGCTTTCTGCTTCACCATGGCTGTTGTCGTTTTCTTTAACTGGGACTCTCTCACTCTCCTCACAGCTCTGAAAAGGCTGAGGGACTCGGCTAATGCCAACGACGTGGAAACAGGTGAGTGTACAACGCGGAGCCAGCTCCATGGGCTGGTTAGGGAAGGAAAAATCCAGGTGCCAATCCCTGGGCAGATAGTGCTTGAATTCAGCTAACCTGTGGCCCAGGCTCACTGCAGTCCTCGCATAACTGCAATCATCCTGCAGACGATAAATCTGGCTTAGGTGCTCACTCTTCTTCCCATGTTTCCTGTCACCCCAAACTTCCTGGTGTCATAGTGTTTATTACCCTGTGGGTTCCCTGATGGTGGGGACTGTGTCTGCTTGTGTACCCCTGATACCCAGCAGCCGAGTGGGAACTTTTGGAAACTTCTGGTTAATGGGAATGAACCGTCAGTTTTAGCTGCCAGGAGAGCCACTGTCTGCACAGAGCCACCACCTTCAACTGTTCACTGAGGCTTTTGAGTCACCGGTTCTTGAACTTGTTTTTAAGCAGAACACCTGGAAGGCAGGGGAGGGGCTTCTTATAGGACACCACTCTGTTTTTGTTTCTGCTCTCCAGCGTTCACTAGGGGAAAGGGCAGTAGCAGGATCAAAGGACAAGGTATAGGAAAACAGTTTTAATTTTATCCACTGACTTAATTCCTTCTGCGAATCAGGGAAAAGTGGGATATCATTTTCTATGGCCGCTGTAACAATTACCACAAACAGTGGTATAAAACAACACAAATTTATTATTATGCAGTTCCGTAGGCCCGAAGTCCAACACAAGTTGCACCGGGCTGAAATGAAGGTGTCTGCAGGGCCGTATTTCTCTCCAGAGGCTCGAGGGCAGAATCTGTTTCCCTACCTTTTCCAGCTTCCGGAGGCCACCCATATTCCTTAACTTGTCATCTCTCTCCAACTGCAAAGTGCAATAGTGGACTGAGTTGTCACACTGCCATCTCCCTGGGTCTCACCGCAGGAAAAGATTCTCTAATTTTTAAGGACTGGTATGATTAAATTGGGCCTGAATCATCCAGGATAATCTTCCTGGTTCAAGGTCCCTAACCTTAATCACATCTGCAAAGTCCGTTTTGGGCATGTAAGGCAACATAGCCATAAATTCTGGGGTTTAGGGCACGGCATCTTTGGGGGCAGTTATTCTGCCTACCTCAAGTGGACGTCATTCTGTTTTGGTGGTGGGACCCTATGGTCGACAGATAAAATGTGAGTATAGATTGAGGGCCATGTGATAGGAGAGCAGGTGTGGAGAGGAGATTGTTTACCTTAGGAGCTGGGGTGTCACACCATGGGCTTTGACGTGGTTCCCTTAACCCTGGAATAGCATAGTGAGCAGTCCTGGAAACCGGAGGGCTTCTCAGCTCTCTTCACTTTGGTCTCTTTCCCGTGAACTTTAACATTTTGGAATATTTGGGCAGCAAGCTAGATAGTTTTTTAAGGAAAACAGGTAAGTGTTCTCTTTTTAATATCTCTAGTGTGTGACCAGAGAATATTTTAATTATACTTCCCTTTCACCAAAGGTCTAATTCATCTTAATCAGGTGTTCACATGGTAGTTTTATTATTTTGATAGAAAGGCTGTAATTTTCTATTCAGAGCCTCTAACACACCCATCTTCAAATATAAATGGCTCTTAGATTTATTAGGCTCTTGCAGGACGGTGATGGTGAAACCGGCTGTAGGATTAGCCTCTTCACTCCTTTCATGTTTAGTATTTTGTTTTCTTTTTCTGCATGCTTATTGTTTTTTTGGTATATTTTAGCAATTACAGTGGACATAAAATTTATACCCTGCTATTGTTAAATTACAAGTACTTTTCTATGAATTCATAAATCATTTAAAATATTTTAAATATGACCTGAAACTAATAAAAAATAAAATAAATATATATATATTTTTTTTATTAAATTTATTGAGGTGACAATTGTTAGTAAAATTACATAGATTTCAGGTGTACAATTCTGTATTACATCATCTATAAATCCCATTGTGTGTTCATCACCCAGAGTCAGTTCTCCTTCCATCACCATATATTCGATCCCCCTTACCCTCATCTCCCACCCCCCACCCCCCACCCCCCTTACCCTCTGGCAACCACCAAACTATTGTCTGTGTCTATGAGTTTCTGTTTCTCATTTGTTTGTCTTGTTCTTTTGTTGTTTTGGTTTATATACCACATATCAGTGAAATCACATGGTTCTCTGCTAAATATTTTAAATATGGAAATAATGTATGCATTTTAAATGTTTTGGAAATTAGAGAAATATACAAGAAAAATATCCATAATGTCAGCAAAGGAACTAATCTCTGTTAAAGTTTTGGTGAATATCCTTCTAGTCCTTTTTCTTATGCAGAGGAATTTTCTTTATGGGCTTGCAAACTGCCGTATACACAGTTTTGTAGCCTGCATAATTTTTTGTGTCATAAACATTTTTTATAGTCTTTACAACCATTTTTTCAAAATGGCACCGTCAGTTTTTTCCTATTTACAGAATGTATACACGACTGTATGATTTTTTTCTAAAGCTTATAAAGTAAAAAGCAAAAACCACTTTATAATTCCATTTCTCAGTTATAACCACAATTTTTAATGGATGCAACCTATACCTTCAACAGGACAAAGCAAGAATGATTTAGTCGGTCATATATTTGCATGTTGGTTTTTCATTTTTAAGATGATTTCCCAGGTATGGATTATCCCAAGGGTATGCATATTTTGATGGCTTCTGATAGGTGTTGCTAAAGTGCTTTCCAGAAAGACTATAACTGCACAAATCACAAAGTAGAACTGGCTATTGTAGCTTGTTTCTTTGATCCTAGCTATCTTTTGGTGAATGCACCGATGAACACTGAGGTGGCCTGACACTTATTTCTCCTCCACTCTCATGAGCCTTTTCCTTCCTTCATTTATTCAGTTAGTCAGCAACATTCATTGAGCAGGACAAGTAATATCTTGGTCCAAAGCATTAAGATAAACCAAACAGAAAACGTGCAATATGATTGAAGAAGAACAATGTAAAGTGATACCATTTCCAAGACAAACCCCGCTGAAAAACTGAACTTAAGTGATTAGAGGTGTAAGTTCTGGAGCCAGCAAAGCCTGGCTTTGTACCCGGTTTGGCCTCGTCTCAGCTGGGTGAGCGTGGCTTGGGCACGCCACATGATCTCTCTGAGCTGGAGTCCGCTGTCTGTAAAATGGACGTGACACCTTGCTGGGTGGCCAAGGGCTTCGCAGTCAGGTACCTGATTCCTGGCGGGTGCTGACTGTACAGCAGCAATCACTCTAAAATAGCATAGCATGTTACTAACAGGGTAGCAGGACGAACAGGGCACTAAGGAGATGCGGGAGAGGGAGTGGCTGACTCAGCTTGAGGAGACAGGAAAGCTTCACAGAGGAGACATCTGGGCTTTGTCTGGAGTGACTCAAGTCCTTGAGAGGTTTTCTGTCCTCGAAAACCTTTAAAAACCTCTCAAGGTTTTCTGGGACAGAAACCTCTAAAATGATGTTTGCTCTAAAATGATGTTTGGCAGCAATTTCTCCATTTCCGCTGGACATGTACATGTAATACATAATGTCTCACATTTTGTAATGGCTTCGTATTTTTCAAGGAAGTAATTTCACATCCATTATTCTCATTACGGCAGCTCTGGAGATTGGCAGGACAAAGATTATTCCCCTTTACTGGTGAATTGGGGTCCAAAACCAGGCTTTCCTACACCCAGCCAGCTCTTTCCACTACCCCGTGCTATTGGCAATGTACCCCTTTATTTTTTGCTTGGCTTAGCCCAGGATTTAGTCTCTGTGGCTCCAGAACCTGCGTTCTGCCCACTTTAAAAGGCTGCCTCCTGGGAGCAAAGTAATCATCTGCCAACAGCTTGGGCAGCTGTGTCCAGCTGGAGTGGCTGTGTATCCAAACTCAGGTAGAGGGATGGGGCCGAAGTCTCTGCTGGGGATTTCTGTGACTCTAGAATTCCTGACAGAAGGCCAGGATCCTTCTATGATGTTCTATCAGTGGGTATGTGGTTTGAGCACCCAGAAACCGAAGCCCTCAGTTGTGTCCTCAAGAGAACAAGTCCCTTGTCACGGCTGTCCCCGTGAGGCAAGCATCCAGGAGGGCCTGGCTCTCCCATGCATTATCAATGCCTTGCCTGGAAGGACCCCTGAGCAACCCTGTCCATCCCCTGGGGACTGCAGCTTAGCTAACACTGTCACTCTCCCCCCCTGCTTCCCTCTGTCTTGGTGGTGTCAGTGCAGCAGCTGCTGGAAGATGGCGCGGATCCCTGTGCAGCCGATGACAAGGGACGCACAGCTCTGCACTTCGCCTCCTGCAATGGCAATGACCAGATTGGTGAGTTCTGGAGGAGGAGGAGGGGGCGGGGCTGGGCAAGGAGCCTCTCTCCAGAGGCGCTGGGGGAAGATCTGCTGTCTGCACAGCCAAGGGGTGCTGGACGTAAGGAAGAGCCAGCAGGGCGGTGCACGGCCCTCTCACTCCTTTAGCCTGTAGAACGGGCACTGCCAGCCTGGGGAAGAAGTAAACCTGGGGAAAGACTATGGTTGCTCCAAGGTCGGCGCCAGTCCTTTAAGACATTCAGGCCACATTTACTCAGTGCCAAGGGCAGCAGCGGGACAGCCTATTTTTTTTGAGTCTTTTTTCGGTGTAGTATAACTTAATAAACAGTGAAGTTTCAGTATGTATACACCAGTGTAACCACCATGCGGATCAAGACAATATCTTCAGCCCCACACAGCCGGACTCTGCCCTGCCCAGTCCGTACCCTCAGGAGGACCTTGTTCACCATAGAGTAGATTTGCCCATTTTTGAATTTTACATAAACGGAAGCATAGAATATGCACTCTTTTGTATCTTGACTTTCACTCAAAATGATATCCTTGAGATTCATTGCTGAATGTTGTGTTTGAATGTTGTTTGTTCTTTCTTATTGCTGGATAGTATTTCGTTGTGTGCTGCACACGATTCTCCCATTCTACTACAGATGGACTGTTCTGTTGTTTCCAGGTTTGAGCTATTAGGAATAAAGTTGCTGTGAACATTCTTATACACGTGGCTTGGTGGATATAAGCACTTACCTATGTTAGATATAAACCCAGGAGTGGAATTGTTGGGTCACTGGGTCCATACACATTGAGCTTTAATAGGTGCTGCCAAACTTCTTCCAAGGTGGTTGTACCAATATACGCTCCCATCGGCAACGTAAGAGAGGTCCACATAGTTCCACATCCTTGCCAATGCTTGGTATTGCCTCCTTTTAATTTTATTATAGCTATTCAGTGGTGTCCTAATGTGGTTTAGTTTGCATTTCTCTGACAGCAAGTTGAGCACATCTTCATGTATTCATTGGCCATTTTTATATCCTCTGTTGTAGAATATCTGTTCAGGTTTTTTTGTCCTTTTTTTTTTTTTTTTAACAAGTTGCTTATCTTTTTCTTATTGATTTGTAGAAATTCTTTCTCTGTTATGGTTACAAATCATTTATCAAATATAAATGACTTACCTTTTCTGAGTTTGCCTTCTGATTGGTGTCTTTTGATAAATACAAGTTCTTCATTTTAATGAATTTATCAGTCTTGTCTAAGGTTAGCAGTTTTATGACCTATTTAAGAAACCTGTGCCTAGCCCAAGGTCATGAAGATATTCTCCTGGTTTCTTCTACAAGCCTGACTGAGCTTTCACATTGAGGTCTGTGGCCCCTCTTGAATTAGTTTCTGTATATGGTGTAAAGCTCAGTCTGGCTCCCAGTAGGAGTTAGTTTGCTGGCACTTCCATCTGGGTAATAGATGAGCCCCGGTGATACCACAGCCCACCCTTGAGGTGGCCCAGAGTCGCAAGGAGGGGAAGCTAAGCATCATCTATTGGCCTAATTCCCACCATGGTGCTTGGCTGTGAAAGGAGCAGACAATGCCCTTAAGAACCTTCGCTGGTGGTCACTGCTGTTGGAAGCACTTTCTTTAACCCTTAGAATCTCAGTCCTGTAACACGTGTATAGGCCAGGAGGCCCTCCCAGAATCCTCAGGGCCTGGCCCTCACAGTCCTGCACGTGACCCCTGTGAGTGAGTGAGTGAAACAATGTAGGGAACTGTGTTTGGTTTCAGTGTCCACATTCTGAGTGAGTTTCTTTAGCTAGGTTAGGGGTGGTGGTTAGGATCCAGTCCATAGAAACTTCTGACAGCCACTCTCGTGTTCTCCTGTTTCCAGTGCAGCTGCTGCTGGACCACGGGGCTGATCCCAACCAGCGAGATGGGCTGGGAAACACACCACTGCACCTGGGTAAGTGCCTGAGAAGCTGCCAAAATGCCCTTCCCATAGCACAGACACGCTCCTTTGATGGAGAGCCTGGGGTCCTGCGGGTCCCCAGCAGGATCTCCTGTCATCTCAAGAGCCCGAGCCCCCAGGGCTGCACCCGCCCAGTCCGTGTCCCATGGGCTTCCCCATTGGTCACTACTTGGCTATATCCTGAACTGGCCCCGCAGCAGCTCTGCTAGGGAAGGTGCGACCTGCAGCTGGGTCCTGCCCTGTGGCTGACTCACACCATGGGTCATGGTGAGGCAGGCCCCATCTCCAAGCCTCAGTTTCCCCAGCGGTGCAGGAAGGGAGCTGGACTCGATTGCTGAGTCCTACCCAGTTGCTGCCTTGATGGTGCCCTCTCAGGAGGCATGACCTGTCGTAGGCACACTTGGAGACACAGCCCTGCTCCCTCCAGCGGGCACACGGGGCTAAGCCCTGTTCTTCTCAAGTCCCCGTTCTTTTTCCCCAGCGGCCTGCACCAACCATGTCCCTGTCATCACCACACTGCTACGAGGAGGTATGTGGTCCCTCCCCTGTCCCCCCTCTTGCCCCCTCACCCCCAGCATGCTCACCCCTGCCTGCTCCCAAAGGGGCCCGAGTAGACGCCCTGGACCGAGCCGGCCGCACGCCGCTGCACCTGGCCAAGTCGAAGCTGAACATCCTGCAGGAAGGCCACTCGCAGTGCCTGGAGGCGGTACGGCTGGAAGTGAAGCAGGTGAGTGCCCCTCGTGCTGAGCCCATGGCATTGAACAAGCACCGGGCAGGTGCTGCCCTCACCACAGACACCCCGCCTCCAGCACCAGGGCTCCTGGGTCACTTACACTCACCCCAGTTGGCACCTGTGCCACCGGGCCTCTTAGCAGCAGTATCAGGCCTCATGTACCTGCTAGCTGGGACCCCCCAGCTCAGTGCACCCTGGTTTCAGATCATCCAGATGCTGAGAGAGTACTTGGAGCGCCTGGGGCGGCACGAGCAGCGGGAACGGCTGGATGACCTGTGCACGCGCCTCCAGATGACAAGCACCAGAGAGCAGGTGAGCCGCCGCCGCAGGGCCAGACCCAGGGCCTGGCCGCAGCCGCAGGGCCAGTCTGTTCCTGCTCTGAGGCAGCCAGACCCTCATCGTAGAAAGAGGCCATGGCTATGGGTTGTAGCTCACTGTGGACCTCAGAGCCTCTGCCCACTTCCTTTGAAGTTGCTCATGGCCCTTCTCTCTGGGGCATTCTGAGACCATCAGGTGTCAAGAATTGACACTTGGACACCTATTCCCTAGTCACAGTGAAGCCACCACATCCCCTAGAAGAGAGAGAATGTCTGCCCACCAGGCTTTGGAATTGGGAAGGAGACCCAGGGGCCGAGGCACCTGGGCCTGTCCTGGCACCCATGACAGAGCCTTACTTTTGTCCTGCAGGTGGATGAGGTGACCGACCTCCTGGCCAGCTTCACCTCCCTCAGCTTGCAGATGCAGAACATGGAGAAGAGGTAGCAAGAGGGGCTCCCTGCCCTCCTGCCCCACCCCTGCCCTCCCTGCCCACCTGCTGTCTCATTACAAAGAAAAGCCTGATGCCCAGGACTATGGAGCTGCACGTGTCTGGGAGGCCCTCGACCCGCCCCCAGAGGCCAGAGATGCTCTTCCACCAACCTCAGAGCCGTTCCCAGCCATGGTTTCCAGCGTCTCTGTGGGCTGGGACTATAGCTCCCAGCTTCTTCCTCTGACTCCCATCGCAACGCAGCCACACCTCAGCTCTGGCCCACACGTGCTGTTGTAGCAGGCCTCACTTGTCCCATGGCCTCCCTGGCACGCTTAGCAGGCCCCAGACCCTTTCTGTGTCCCTTCCCGAACATGGGCTTGTTGCAGCCGCAAGGGGTGGACTTTGGGCAGGCATCCTCAAGCCTAGAGGGCTTCTTGGCTGGCCTGCAACTCTCACCAGCACTTAGATTTAGACTTGGCACCTGACTTGCAAGGAGACACCGCAGTGAGTTTCTCTGGTTGGCAGGGGAGGGTTGGTGTTGGTGAAGCTCAGACCTTAGAAATACAAAGTTAGGAAGGACCCTGCTGAACCCAAAGCTGAAAGCCCCCAACCCTTTTTCTCCCAATCACTGAAACACCAGGAGGGCATTGCAGTCCTGTAGCCTCGCCGGGGTAGGCTGAATAGTGTCCCCAAGATGTCCGTGTTCTAATCCCAGGAACCTGTGGACGTGACTACATGGCAAAAGGGACTTTGCAGGTATAGTAAGTTAAAGGATCTTTGGACAAGGCGATTATCATGGATGATCCAGGCGGGCCTGATGTGATCACAAGGATCCTCGTAAGAGGGAAGTAGGAGATCAGAGAGGCAGTAGGAGATACGGTGACAGAAGCAAGAAGTTGGAGTAATGCGAGGAAGGGGTCACAAGCCAAGGAATGCAGGCAGCCTCCAGAAACTAGAAAAGGCAAGGAAATGGATTCTCCCTTCAGATTCCAGAAGAAGCCAGCACTGCTGACACCTTGACTTTTGCCCAATCAGACTGATTTTAGAATTCTGACCGTCCAAACTATAAGAGAATAAATTTGTGTTTTAAGCCACTAAGTCTGTGGTAATTTGTTGCAGCATCAGCAGTAAACTAATACACTAGAGAGGGCTCAAAACTCACTGGAAAGAAGGTATCCACTCCCACCCCTGCAGGAGCAGACATTCCCTTTGTTGTGGGCCTGGATGCACAAAAGGCAGGGCTCGTCCTGACGGGAGGGTGCTGCCTGGCCTGGCCCTCCCCAAGGAGGCGTCTGTCTGCAGAGTAAAGGCAGACTTATTCGAGGTCATCAGTCATGTCCACTCGCTCTGCTCCACTTCCCCTCACCAAATTGGAATCCTGGCTACTTTTCAGAGGGGAGCTTGTCCCCAGATCCCAACTGGATCTGAATTAAACTTATGAAAACCAGCTGTTCCTCAGACCCTGAAAGAAAAAGGGTCTCCCTTTCGGTATGAGATACAGGCCCAGGCTGCCTCCAGGATCCTGTAAGGGGGGAAGCTGGAAAGCCCACCAGGTCTGCAGGGTTGAGGAAGGGAAGGGCAGAGGTAGCAATAAAGTGTTTCCAGGGAACTTGAGCTGCTGCTGTTGTGTGTGAGGTGGCTGCCGGCTGGCTGTGTGTGGGGTGAGGAACGGAGTGAGTGAGGTGAGGAATGGGGTGAGCAAGTGGGAAAGGTGCAGTGGGTGGGTGGCTTTTCTCCCTTTCTGTCCATGTTATTAACCCTGCCCACTTGGGCCCAGGAGGCAAGTTTGAGCTCGCTCTCCTACAGGGGCTGTGCTGGCGCTTGGAGCCTGGACACAGCCCCCCTTAGCCCATGGCCCCAAGGGTGGGCTGGTCAGGGAAGAGTCCGGGGCAGTGGGGAGCCAGGGGCGAAAGGGAGTGGGCCCCTTCTCTTGAAACCAGCGTCTCTGAGCCTCTGCCCACCATGCCCCCAGGGCCAGGGCCCATCATCCTGGAGAGAGTTGAGGTAAGGTTTCTCAACCTCAGGTCTAAGGAGTTCAATTAATGGGCCCTTAAAGAGGTATGAACCCCTGAAATGATGTAAGATTTTGTGCAGAGAGTGCATGTGTTTGTGAGAAAAGGGTGCATAGCTTTCATTCTCAGGAGGGTCCACACACAAAAGGTTAGGAACTCTTGCTGTAGAACTTAGGGAGCAGATAGGTGAGGGGCCTGCCAAGGGCATCCTGGGCACTGCCTGGGCCCTTCTGGGACCCGTTATCCGAAGGGCAGGCTGCTTTACATTGGTAGGCTGACAGGTGGTGGCTTGCTCGGACTTTGTGAAGCTGCCTTGAGATGATTGCACGTTTCCAGGATGGCCCGGCACGGAAACTCTGGCTCAGTTCTAACAAGCCCTTGGCCTGGATTGACCTGTCCCCACCTGGGTCCTTCATCCTGGTGGTGCCTTATCCAGCCACTCCTGGCCCTGTAGCCATGTAACCATGAGAACAGACTGCTGGGGCAAGTGAATGGGACACTGTCAACTCTCCCCGGCCATGTAGACAGTGAACAAAGGGTGTGACAGATGAAGGTGGCTTGTACAGGCCAGTCATCAAACACTTGCCAACAAGGCAGCAGCCAGCCAATCTGCCTCATCTCATTTCCAGCCAGGATTTACCCTGTAATCCCATATCTGTCTGAAGAGCCAGCCAGTTCAAGACACTGGAGTGAGTCAGAAAACACACTAGTGGGCCCTGAGCTGGCTGGGCTGGGCGGGGGGCAGGAGGGAGAATCAGCAGAGGATGCCTGCCTGGGAGTTAGTTCTGTTACTGGGATAGTGAGGGGGGCGGGGGCGGGGGGGGGTTGCAGGAAGCAACAATCCACATCTGTTGATTTCACTTTCTGGGGAGGGTCCTTTGCATTATATCTCACATTTGTTCGTGTTAGAAACTATAAATTAACAGTCATATTGTCTAGAAACATTAAACAGAATTTTTTTCCATTTGTACATGGGTAATGCACTGTATTAAATATGTAAGGTCTTATCTTACATGGGTTTGATTACAGAAACTAATAAAGTATTCTCTAAATTAAAAAAGAGGGAGAGAGAAACTTTCTGTGCATGAGGCAATGGTCCAGGTGGGAACACAGCAGTGAACGAGAGGACAAAATCCTTGTCATGGCCCATGGCAAATGGTGGGAAGTGCTTGGAGAAGACACAAGTGCTCACAACCGTCCTGTGAGACAACTGGCCTTGCTGCTGCCTTTGCTAGGTGAGCAAATGCAGGTTGCCAGGATGACCCCACCAGGTAGCTGGGCTGGAACCTGGACCCACCTCCAAGCTCATGCAGTTTCCACCAGGCCTGAAATTAGAGCCATCTCAGAAGCAGTTTCCTAAAGCGAGGGCGGCAACATTTGTTGATTTCTTACTATATGCTGGCAGGCCCTTCATACAAACTCTTTGATTTAGTGGTTGCAATAAAATGTTAGGGAGCCAATGTTATTGCTCCCACTATTTTATAGATGCAGAGACTTGAGGCTCAAAGAAAGTTGCTTGAGGTCAGGTGCGTGGGACCCAGCCCAGGTCAAGTGTAATCTCTGCCCAGGTTTCCAAAGTGCCAGTGTCCCCAGTGCCCCTGGGACCCAGTTGGTAGGAACCGACGGGCCTTACTGAGTGGGTCTCTCTCTCCGTGACCAGCTTCAGGTGCGGGAGGGTCTGGCCTTTTCCCCACTTAGCACAGCATATAACGTGCATGCACATGGTCACTGGGGAGCAGAGAGGGGCCAGCACTAGGCAATGGGTTTGAGCTGAGTCTGGAGTGGTCCTTAATGACCTCTGGTGGCTGCCTCCACTATTACAGGCCTTCCGAGGTGGTCCGAAAGCTCGCAATGGGACCAGGAGGGTGACAGACTGGCAAGAGAGGGAGGTGGGACCAGTTTGCAGAGGTTCTGAGGTCTGAAGATCTGCCCTGGTGGCAGAAACCAGGTGAGGCAGGCTGTCACCTCCACCTGGAGATCAGATGTGTCCTTACCCAGAGCAGGCACCATGAGCTCTGAGAGAAAAGCCCTCTGGGAGAAAATTTCTTTCCCCACAAGGGCTGCCTGCTGCCCAAACTGCTTTAGATGCTGAGCCCAAGTCACGGTTAGAAGGTCAAGAAACTGGACCGATTCCTGGGCAATCCCAACAAAGTCCCTGGCTCCCCTCAGCTATGGGGCCCAAAGGGAATTACCACCGAAACCCCCTGATGCTGGCTTGCCAGCTGACACGAGGTCTCCGTCCCTGCAGAGAGAGATGGTCAGCTCATTTTACAGATGAGGAAACAAGCTCAGGGAAGCAAAGGAGTCCTGCCCAACACCGCAGACGAGGGACCAGAGTGTTCTCTTGTCCCTATGGCTGGCCCAAGCCAACCTGGTGACTCTCCCACTTTGGAAGCCTGGAAGAATGGCACGTGCTATAGAAGCACATGGTGGTCAGCACGCCCAGGGGGCAGAGGTGGGTGAGTCCGCACTTCCTCAGTTGGATTGTGAGAGTTTTGATGGAGACCAAGATCTGCCTGGGGGAGCCCTTGAAAAATCACCTATGGCTGGCAGCAGCCAGTGAGCGATGTGACACGGTTTGCCTCCAGTGGGGCCTGGCTCAGACAGAACTCACATCTGCAGGTGGCTGAGGCACAGGACGTCAGAGCTAGGAAGTGCAGGAGCCAGGATTCCAACTTGACTTAGAATCCACGTCTTGACCCCTGCACGATGCCACCTCTGAGTTGACCTGGCAGTCCACCAATGAGCAGGCCAGCGCCCTCCCCTGCACCACCACCTCCAAGCTGGCACCTTCCCGTCCCCTCCCCATCACCCTTCCTCCTGCTTCAGTCTCACCCCTCCACAGAGCCTGGGCCACTGGAACTAAGCAGATGCCTCAATAAATCAGTCTAGTACTCTTACACCAGAAACAATCCCAGCCTGCACAGCCTGGCCCTCTGGCCTCAGGCCATCTTGGATCCAGCTGACAGCTTGCAAATGAGCCCAGCATCGGGCTGAGGAACTGGTGTTCATTAATAGGAAACCTCAGGTACTTAATTGGTATGGATGTCCCCAGGTACACACCTCGAAGTTGATAGATGAAGCTGAGTCTGCCAGCCTTAGGCAGGGAGAGGGGTTGGTGAGTGCTGCCATGCCAACGCCCTCACCTCACCCGCCCTCCCCAGGGCTGAGTTTTAGTTCCTCTCTCCCCTTCAACTAACTCCTTCTTGCCTTTCTCTTCCCCAAAGACCATGAAACCAAATCAGACAAACCTGAGCCGAAGACCCCAGCTCTGTTTCTGGCTAGCTCTGTGGTCTTGGACAAGTTACTTAATCTCTCTGAGTTTCAGTTCCTTCATCTCCAAACTTGAAAGCAGATGAGACACAACACACCTTCCAGGCCAAGCACAAGGCCTGAAAGGTGGTAGGTGCCCAGTGCACCAGTGCCCTCTGGACACCACTCACCATGTCCCACAAGCCCCTTAGTCTCAACATGTTCCAACCAAGCTCAACATCTTCCCCCTCAAACCTGACCCCCGTCACCCCCAATAGCCCAAGACAGAAGTCTGGGGTGTCATCTGGGATCTCTCTCCTCCCCCAACAATGTTCAATCACCAAGTCCCGACAACTGTACCTCCTAAGTGGCTATCCCATCTGCCCACGTCTCCTCACGTCTCCCCACTGCTGGCGTCTCGGATATCTTCATCTCCGGGTTCCCACACCAGCCTCCTAACGCTTCTCCCTCCTCAGGAAAACCTGCCTTGCAGCCGGAAAGAGTTCCCTGAAGAGTAAATCTGATCAGGTTGTTCTTTTATTTAAAACCTTTCAGTGGCTCCCCATTGCCCTCAGGACAAAGTACAGTCTCAATTTCAGACTGAAATCCAGAATCCTTCGTGAATGCCCCCACCTCTCCCACCCCATTCCTGCCGGCGCTCCCGTGTGCCCCATTCCAGGCCGCCCCACGCCTGACTCCAGGCAGCCCATGCCCGTGTTCTATGTCTCCCTCCCCCATCTGAGCTGATTTCCTTCCACTCCAGACTTGGCCCACCAGCTCTTCCAGAAGTCTTCTCTGTCTCTCCAAGCTGGCTGACGGCCCTCTCCTGGGCTCCCACAATCCCCGGTGCCTCTTTCTTTCCTGCAGGAGAACCCTGTACCTACTAGGTGCTCAGGCATGAATGCTACAGGCCCATCCCTAAGAGGTTTGCACAAATGGGAAGTGGGGTTCCTTCCCGGGCCCCCCAGGTTGCCCCAGCCCAGCCTGAGACCTTGCAGGGGATTCAGGTCAAGTGAGTTCTTCTGGGCCCCGAGGGCAGCAGCCAGGGCTCATGCAGCCTCTACTCCAGGCCCCGTTGCCGCCTCTGGCCCTACAGGACTCACAGCTCTCTTCTAAGCAAAGTACAGTAAGTTCTCACCTCACCTTGTCAATAGGTGCTATGACTTTAAGCAAAATGACATATAATGAAACCAGTTTTATATAGACTAATTGATGTAAACAAGTTAAGTTCCTACGGCATGTCATCAACGTTATAATGAACGAAATGACATTGAGCAAAACGACTTTATTCGAGGACCTGCTGCATTAACGACCATCTGCTCTTCCAAGCATTTCATTAGCCCCCTGAAGCAGACCCAGGAGCTTCTGGGGCCAAGCCCAAGCTCAGCAGTAGGCCATCGATCTTCCTGCCAAATCCATAACAAAACTCATTTCCCAGCCCCAGGCCAGGCCCTTGGCGGTGGCTTTCCCGGCCAAGGGCTCACAGAGCAGCCTCTGGATTGGGCTCCTCGCTGCCAGCCTGGCACCTCCAACACAGCGTCTACACAGCAACTCCGGCGGCTTTCTGACCACATGTCTGATGGGGCCCCTCCCCTCCTGAAAACCTTCAGTGGTATCACCACCTGCCTGAAGGAGGAAGTCCCTGCTTTCCAGCTGGCTTAGGGGGCCCTCGTGACCTCAACCGCACCTCCCCTCGCAGCCTGCTTCAGCAGTGTGAGCCCACGCACGTATCGCTCCTACCCTACCTGTCTTGGCACAGGCTATTGCCCCATCTGGCAGGCCCTTCCCACCTTTTTCCAGGAAAATGCATATTAAATGTTACCTCCTCTGAGATGCCTGCTTGGACCGCCCAGGAAGGCAGGAGTGTCCTCCTCTGTGCCCTTTCCAAACTGTGTGCTTTTCTGTGATGGTCCCATCACACGGTGCTGTCCTTTCTTCTTTCAGTGTTTGGCTCTCCTTGTAGACTGAGAGCTCCTGAAAGGGAGAGACCAGGTCAAACTCATGCCATCTCTGTCTTCCCAGCAAGGCCTAGCTTAGGGCAGGCACTCAAATGTTGGGGGTGGGGGTGGGGGGAGAGGTAAAGGAAAGAACGAAGGGAAGTGTCATATCTCTCCTTCCCTGGCACCTCTGTGCTCATGTATCCAATATCTGCTGTGTGCCTACCCTGGGCCAGGCTGTACTGTCCTCCATTAATCAGGGCCTCCGGGCTTCTTTATCTTTCCTGCAGGAGACAGTGGAGGCCATCTTGGATCCAGCTGGCAGTTTGCAATTGAGCCTGACATGAGAGCTGAGGAACTGATATTCATTAATAGGAAAACGCTGGTTCTTAATTGGTATTGATGGGCTAGAGAGACCTGCTTTGTAGGAAGATGAAGTAGGAGGCCTGGGAGCCCAGCCAGAAGTCTGGGCTGTACAACTGTCCCTCTACCAGGTGAGCAGAGACCCAGGTCTCTATGGAGGGATTCCACTGACCAACCCTCTCCCCGGGACCTGGGGTTTCATGCAGGTTCGAACTCTGGCTCTGCTACTCCCTGGCTGGGTGAGCTTGTCTCCTGCCCATCCTAGAGGGAGGGAGGCCGTTCCGAGTCAATCACCTATCTGTGCCCACAGAGGCGACTGTGGCAGAACATAAGCCAACCCCAGGAGATTTTGTTCTCTTCTGCTTTACAGGCACTCACCGTTGTTGTGCAGAGAAATTTATCAAATGCTCTTAGATGTTTTCTCAATGCTGCCTGGGCTGCTGTGAGAGCCATCCCTGGAGCCCAGTTAGGATCTCAGCTCTGCCGTGAATTTGCCACGTGTTTCTGGTCAAGCTACCTCACCTCCTTGAGGCTCAGCTTTTGAATGGAAGTAATATTCCTTGCTTGCCAGTGTTGGCATGAGGCCCAGATGAGCCAGTGGAGGTGTGAGTGAGGACACAGGGAGACAGAGGCCACGCTGGGTGCTGTGGAAGCGGGCAGCATCGCACCCCCTGCCCTCTGGGAAACACTGGCACTGCTGCAGCCTGAGTCAGTCATGGAAACCTTGGCAGACGTGGGAGAAAGAACACTGGCCCAGGTGTCAGGCCCCTGTGGTGGGCCCTTGTAGCAGTTGCTTCCCCCAGCTGGGTCTCAGCTTCCCCCTGTGCAGGGTGACTGCCATTCTGATCCCTGGGTCTGTGGCAGGTGGCAGGCAATGATGAGGACTCAGCAGTTGCCTATTGTCAGGAAAGGGCCTTCTCAGGGCGCTGGCAAGGCATGGAGGCCAAAAGGTCTCAGCCAGAAGCTGATAAACATTATTGGTGTGTGGTGAGGAAGGGAGGGAAGTAGGTAGCTCTGCAACCGCTGAGACTGATTTATTGGTTAATTAGGAGGTTTCCACAGCCACAGCGTACCCCAGCTGTGTACAGGAACAGGGAGGGAGGGGCCACAGGGCAGCCAGGGCTGCTGGGAGGCCAGCTGGGGCTCGAGTGTGGCTCAATGTTTCTCTTGAGCCAGGAGCACCAAATGGTTGAGGACTGATGCAAGGGGCTTGGGCCAGGCCTAGGATTGGAAGCCCATCGGAACCCACTGCCCTAAGTACCTGAACAGAACTTTCCTACGGGACCTGGGAGCCCTCTGAGGTTGCCAGGGCATTCAGCTGGGTGTGGTAGCAGTGGGTTTGGGGAAGAGGGCTGATGCAGAATCAGGAAGAACCAAGACAAACCTTGGAAACCATGGAAACAGAGTAGAGGCCCCAGAGATGGAGAAGGAGGTTCCACTGAGTAGAAAAAGTTATACAGCAGTGGGTTTGAATCCAGTGTCTGCCAAACACTAGTTACCAGACCTTCAGCAAATCACTAAACTCTGATTCTTGATTGATTTCTTCATCTGTAAAATGGAACAAATTAGATTGAACTTGCAAAGCTGTTTCTGATAATTAGATTTAAGAATGTAGCTCTGCATAAAATACATAATAAATGCTTAATAAATATCTGCTATATTAGCTGTTAATATTAAACAACTGAGGACAGGGCTTGAAAAGGAGAAGGGGCTTGGTGAAGGGTGGTGGAGGAAGCAGGTCTTAGAAGCTGCTGACGAACTGGAGGGACGGGCAGAGGTCCTGCCCTCCTGCTAGACTGGCTACCGACAGAGTCTGGGGGCTGCCGGCTTAGGAGGCTGCGCTAAGCTGTACTGACCCATTTTCACCGCCCAGGGGTGTCCACTGGGCCAAAGCCCCAACTCAGCCACTGCTCCTCACAGGGCTCCTGGCCTTGGTCCCACCTCCTAGTAGCGTCCTGCCCTAAGGGAAGAGGAATGACAAACAGACTTGACACGCAGCAGAGTGGAGAGGGACAAGGTTTATTCTGATCCTCGGGGAGACAGGGCTGGTCCAGCCTCGCGGCCGCGGGCAGGCTCCTTCCCGGGCTCCCTGCCCCAGCCGCCGCCGCCACCACCGGCCGGCAGCCTCCCGCGAGGCCGTGCGTCCCCGGGGCAGCCCGCAGGGTTCGAGGACGCCGGGCGGATGCGACGTAGGGCTCGGCGAGCGCCCCGGGGGCAGCAGGCGCGATGGCGGTGGTGGCGGCCGTAGGGCCACAGGCGGCGGAGGCGCGCGCGGAAGTGGCGCGAGGCGAGCGCGTAGACGAGCGGGTTGAGGCAGGAGTTGGCGTAGGCTAGGCAGTGCGAGGCCAGGCGGCAGGCGTAGGTGGCCGGGCTGAAGGCGAAGCGGCCATACCAGAAGCAGAGGATGAGCGCATGATGCGGCCCCCAGCACAGCGCGTAGAGCGCTGCCACGGCCAACATGGCGCGCCCCGCGCGGCCCGTGGCCCTGCGCCGGGCCTCTGCCGCTGCAGCGCCCGCGGGGCCCACGGCCGCCCAAAGGAAGTGCAGCGTGCGCGCGTAGGCCAGGCTCACCACAGCCACCGGCAGCAGGTAGCCGGCGGCGAAGGTGGCCACGTCGAGGGCGCGCCGCTGCGCGTCCTCCCAAGCCGGCACGCAGAGTTCGAGCGTGCCGTAGCGCACCGTACCGTAGTAGCTGAGGTAGGGCGCTGAGAAGAGCGTCGCCAGCAGCCAGACCAGGCCCACCGCGGCACGGGCGTTGCGCGGGGTGCGCAGGGCCCGCGAGCGCAGCGGGTGCCGCACGGCCAGGTACCTGCGGGCGGGCGCTGTGTCAGCGCGGCGGGCGGGTGGCCAGCTGGCCTGCATCCGCGCCCCCACGGAGACACTGTGCCGGGGACCTGGGGCTGGTGGCCTTGATTTCCGTGTCGCAGCAGTGGGGTTGACCGCGTGACCCGCCTCCCAGGGTAGTGATGATTAAGGGAGCTGAGGCACAAAGCGCTCAGAGCAGTGCCTGGCACCTAGCAGGGCAGGGTCAGAGGCCCTGAGAGAAGTGACTTGACCAAGGTCATCAGCTAGAGAGTGAGCCTGGATTTGACCCCAAGTTTCAAGCCATGAAAACAGGTATGAACACAACCTGGGCCAGGTGTGGGCGGTAATAAAATACCTGAATTCATTCGTGTTCCTTTTGCCATTCATTTCACACTCAGAGAGCACCTACTATGTATGTACCAGGCCCTGTGCTGACACTTGAAACACAGAGATGTCCTGGGGAAGCTCACAATAGAGTTGGGGGAAGGGCAGGATGGTCCCCTTAAACACACCCTGCACGTGCCCAGAGACGGGATGGTGCCCGCCAAAGAGCTGTTACTTTTCTCCCACCCATCTCACTTTTTGGTCCCCCATTCTCTTTCCTTAGGCCAATGACCATCCATCTGTTCAGGCTTTCCCTCCCCAGCCCAGACCCAGCCAGGTCCCGGGCACAGCGCACCTGTCCACTGAGACGGCGGCAAGTGTGAAGCTGCTGGCATACATGGTGAGGTAGATGAGAAGGTGCACGGCCTTACAGACGAGGGCCCCAAAGAGCCAGGCGTCCAGTGTATAGATGGTGGCCTGGAAAGGCACGCAGCACAGGATGAAGCAGAGGTCCGCCACTGCCAGGTTGAGGATGAACAGATCCGTAGTGCTGCCTGGCTCCTGCCAGGCACTCGGGCCGGGTTGCAGCAGCACCGCCAGCACTAGCCCGTTGCCCACTGTGCCCAGCAGGAAGATGAGGGCAAAGACCACAGGCACTGCCACAGCGCCCACACTCCCTGGGTTGTCTAGCGAAATGTTCTGGGCATCAGCCATCTCGCAATCAGATGATCACCTGGGGAAGAGAAGCTGGAGTCTGATCACTCAACCCAGGAGTCTAGTTCCCCCATCCTGGGCCTGGCTAGGTCCCCTGGGCTAGAAGCTCTTAAGAGTGGGAGTGGGGGACAGAGCCAAAAGTTATCACTGAGACCCACTGTACAAGCTCCTGACACAAGTCACATTGGTGTCTGAGGTGGGTTTGTTTCCTAGGGAACAGCCCCATAGCCCAGGGTGTGAAGGGTTGATTAGGGAGTTGATGGACATCTAAAGACACAGCCAGAGTGGGGTGAGGACAGAGTGGGGGGGGGGAGGGCAACTTCAACCCCAGGAGCCTGTGCATTTTCCTTATTTCTCAGTGGGGATCCAAAGATCAGGGAAGACTCTTGGACATGGGTCATGGTCAGCAAAACACGGGTGACACCCCTGCATCATCGGAGAGTCCAGTTTAGTGAGAACCCCATAATGGCACAGCTGGGAAAACCATATAGGTCACTGCCCACTTTTTGCACGAGGAAATCGAGGCTCAGAGGGGACATGGAAAGCTAAAGATCACACTTTGAGTGGCAACTATGGGGCTGTAGCCGTCCTGGGACTCTGACTCCCAGGCTAGAGCACTCATCTGAGAGCCTGTTAACAGGTGATGCCTCTGACAACCTGCGTGTGTGTGCACACGTGCATTTGTGCAAGCTGTGTCCACCCTCACTCCCATCCCACCCACAGCCCACATCAGCTACTACCTGTGGATCCCCTAGAAGCCTGGGACCTCTGGGGTGGTGGACAAATTAAGGACAAGGGAGCCAGGCAGAGGGGAGAGAAGGTGGTATTTTGTATGCCCCCCCCCCCGCCCCCAGCACCCAGCATGCAGAAGACCCCCGAGGCGCTGGATGGGCAACACCCACCTTGAGTCTGGGCCCTGGACCCTGCTTGATCCTAGGTGAACCAGCCAGGCTGAGGCTCCCTCCTGGCTCGGTGGCTGCCCCGTGGTGCCTCCCTGCAGGTAGAGGTCTGCCTCACTTCGCCCTCTTCTCCTTTAAGGCCCCTCCTCTGCTGAGCGGGACTTGGGCAGTCCTTCTGGAGTGCCCAATGGCTACCTCCTCCTCAGTCCCTGCTCTCCCCCAGGTGGCATGCTCTTCTGCCTGGCCCTTCTCTGCCTTTCTGCGTTGCTTCTGCCTCTTTCTGCAGTGGGTAACCCATTGATCTCACTCTCTGAGATTCGCTTTGTAGTTAACCCCTCCGTGCCCAGGGCCCAGCCCATCCTTGGCACTCCCACCTCTTCTGGCCCTGCCTGATGACTCCGCCTCCACCTTCCCCCATCCCTGCTCCAATTCAAGCTCAGAAAGGATTTCTAGTCTTGAATGAGGTGTCCAAGTTAGAAAACAAGAATATGAATCCATTTTCTGCAGGCTTCAGATAGGACTCCTCCCCCAGGCCCTGAGAACCCCGAGACCCATCAGCTTCCCAAAGCTTGGTCCAAGGGTCCAATCTGGCTGGAGACTGGAGGGTTTATATGCCTGTCCAGAGTCTGGCTTTAGCTCGAGAGCTATGGGGGAACTAATGAAAGTTCCAGAGCAGGGACATGACCTGCCCATTTTATAATTAGTTTATTATGGCCTGGGGTGGAAAGGATGGACAGGAGAGGAGTGATTTAATGAGTGAGCCTCTTATCCAGGTAAGAGGCAAAGAAGTTAATAGGTCTTGGTGAATGGTTGATTCACTCATGGGATTCTGGCCTGGCCGGTTGGAGGGGGCCACATGGCGAAATGCTTCCAGAGGGTTAGAGGCTAGCACCTGTGGGGCGAGGGGCATTGGAATTAGCAACAAGGAGGGTGTTGGTAAACTGGACTTTGGGCGGGCGGAAAGCAGTCTGCAAGGAGTTCAGGGAGAAGAGGTAATAGGGACTGTGTGTGAAGTCTTTCTAGAAGTTGGGAGGGTGGGGAGAATGTCAAAGTCTGGGAAAACAGAGAAAATTGTCTGAGGAGATGTTAATGAAGCCAGGACTTGTGTTCAACTGAGGAGCGGGGGAAAAAGACTCTTTGGAATTGGCTGCTTCAGGCCCCTGGGATTTTCACAGTGCTCAGAGGTGCTTCCCTAAAGCCTGATGTCACTCACCCCAGATCCAGAGCATCCCCAAATTTGGGAAAGCAGAGTCACTGAAGATATTAGGAATCAATATCTACTCTCCAAACCTGAATGTAGAAGTTATCAGAATTGAATTAAGGAATTAAAATTGTTGAATCTTGTGATCACTGAAGGGCAGTACTGTAGGATTCTAAACTCATGTGGTGGCATTTTATTAGGTTGGTGCAAAAGTAATTGTGGTTTTTACAATTATAACCTTTTAAACCTTAATTACTTTTGCACCAACCTAATATAAGCATTGATAGCTAGAGATCCACAAGCACCCTGTATGAAAGTAAGGCACCAAAAGACTGCCAGAATCCTAGACTCACAAATGTAGCATGCCTGAACCCTGAAAGCCCCTAAGATCCCTGACATACAGTCCCCCCTCCTCCCCTTGGGGACCCCAGCTCTCCTGGGACAGGCTCTTTATGGGCTCTCATAGTACTAGGTCAAAGAGCTCCCAGCAGTGGTGAAGCTGAGCTGCTGATATAATAGCAGAGGCCCAGGGAAGGAGGGGAGGACCGAGGCGATTACAGAAGGCCCAGCCGTGGAGCGGGCAGGAAGGGCACAGTCATGCCCAGCTCTACACACCCCTGGTACCACCTCCTCCCCTTGCTCCAATTGCTGCTCCTGATGGCCACAGCTTGAACCCATGCCTCACACAGAGGACATAAACGACGTTCCCTGGGAGCCTGCAGCGGGCAACCAGCCGCAACTACCATATCCAAGCCAAAGCATGTGTGCCTGGAGCTGCTGCAGCCTCCTACAACCCCTTCTGGATGGTGGTGGACTGGGCGTGTGCAGCTCTGCACGCCGGTTGACCACGCAGTGTGCTACCGTGGCCAGCTAGCCCAGGATGTTGCGACGTTGGCACTGCCCATGACGTTGGCACTGCCCATGCCGTTGGCTGAAGAGCGCCACCCCAGCGGCAGCACCTGAGAGCTGCAGGAGGAGGCGACATACACTCTGCCACTGGCTGGCAAACCTGGGCCTGGTGTTCTGGCCCCGCCGGGCACACCGCACCCACTGTAGTCGTTCCCACGCAGCTGCTCTTGGCCACCAGGTATCATCATGTGCCATCCTGAGCAACGATGCATATCAAGCTGCTGGTTGGGCGTGGGGCTGGCACCAGGTCATGTACCTTTGCTGCTGCCACAGTATGCCTGGCACCATGTGCCCTATCCCATGGCGGTGGCATGTAAGTGTTCCTGCCGATGACGTGGCCACAGTAGCCCCCTGCCCCTGGCTGCATCCCCCAGCACTTGGAGCTCCTGAACCCCAGCCTCAAGCTCCCCCGGATCACAAGCCAGGAATCCCCAAATGCCAGCATTAAGATCCCGCGGGACTGGGCCGCAGCTGGAGCAGATTATCCATCCTAGGAAGTCCAGGCTAAGGGGCGGCTGGGAGTGCGAGCGCCAGACACCTGGTCCTAGTGCCCCGCTGTTAATGAACGGCCTTTTTATCCTTCCTCCTCTACCCACAGCAAATCACGAGCTTCCCAAGGCCACACCATCCTGAGGCTGGGAACTTGGTGACTCAGAAGCCATCCCCCACCCCCACCAGGTGCCCATAAGGCTGGGGCGGGGAGAGCCCCAGGGGCACCGACTGTGGGAAGGGGTTGTAATCTCTAGCAGGGGTGCAGCGAGCCTTTGCGGAAGACAAAGGCATGTGGGGCTTTGCCCGCAGAGTCCAAGGCTAGGAGTCTGGGGGCGGAGCTATAGTGACCGGAGCCTGAGTTCACTGCGCCCCCTGGCGGCTGATCATCCGGCCAGGCCAGTAGGCTTTGGGATGAGCCAGCTGGGAAGGGCCCCAGACATCAACGTAACACCCACCCACTCTTGGTACAGCAAGGGAAACTGGGGCATACACAGGGGATGGGGCCTGCCCAAGGCCACAGAGTCAGGGACAAGGTGGGCAGGAACACAGGGTTCCAGACTGTCAGACATCTCTCCAGTAGTGCCCCACATTCTTTCCTTTGAGGCCTGAATCCTCTGCTTCTCCTCCCAAACATGGGTTTGGGTGACTAGCCCCTGCTTATCTGGGCAGCTGTAGGCCATGCTTTGGATGGGGAATAGAGGACGAAGTGTTCACCAAAGCTAGACTCTGGAGGCTGTGGAGAGCAGGGGGTAGGGGGTGGGTGGTATAGGAAAGGGCCCGCAGGGTTGGTGCTCACCTGCCCTCTACAGCAGCACAGAACCCAGCTGACCAGACAATGGCCCCTGCTGTATTACCCCAGCTGCCTGGGTCTTAACTGGGGGGAGATGATCAGCTCTGAGGTCTATGACAGTCCTCAGGAACCTGCCTGCAGAGCCCTAGCTTCTGCCTGCTTGTTCAATCAGTCAGAGAGCAGGTCAGCCTGCTCAGAGAGAATAAAGCAGACCAACAGGTAACAACCAATTTCCACACTGTTGCTTCACTCACAGCCACAAGCACAGGACTTGCCCCAGCACGACCCCAGGACTTTGACAGGGCTCAGAGCCTCTGGACTTTTGTCGCTGCGGAGCAAGGGGGACCTTGGCTCTGCTTGTCACAAGCCAGGGCTCAGGACAGTGCCCCGTGCAGCCGCCCCACCTCCACGAAGGCGTCGACGCAGCGGTCGATGTCCTCCTCACTGTGCACTGCTGAGATCTGAACCCGGATCCGGGCCTTGCCCTTGGGAACCACTGGGTAGCTGAACCCGATGACAAAGATGCCTGGGAAGGTAGAGGGTCATCGTGGGGCTCAGTAGAGCCAAGCAGGCTTTGGGGCATGATATACACCTCTCACTTTCCAGAGGATCACAGAGGGCAAGGAAGCTGAGCAAGGTGTCTCAGACGGGCCTGCCTCATGGCCTGGGGTTTTCAAGCTTGGACAGACACATGGTCTAACAGGGGTAGCAGGGTGGTGAAAAGGGAGCGTGTTCAGTCTAGGGGTGCCCCCCTCTTCCCTACAGCGCGTCCCTCTTGTCCTGGTTCCCTTACCTCTCTTTAACATGTCATCTGCCATGCAAGAGGCCAGCCGAGCATCACCCAGCATCACGGGGCAGATGGGGTGATTGGCTCCCGAGATGGTGAAGCCAGCAGCCTCCATCTTACTGCGGAACCTGTGGGCACAAGCAGGTTGCTGGGGGGGGGGGGGCTATGAAACATTCATACCTGCTCCTGATGGGCATGTGACCCAAGATCTGTGCCCAAGTCTGCAGGGAGGACCAACAAAGATAGAGATGTAGACCCAGAGAGTCAGATGGGGAGCCAGACAGAGGAACAAGCAGACAGGATTGCCCAAGATGAAGAAACACAGGGTCATTCAAGGACATATGCCAAGCGAGGGAAGGAAGAGGCTGAGACAGGCAGCTCTCAGCTAAGAGAGCGGAGCTGAGTCCCAGTGCCACCTGCTAGCGATGTGGTGTGGGCAGCAGCAGAACCTGTAGGCATGGAGCTACGGGCTGGGCAGGCACACAGGGGCAGTGCACACCAGCTCCCCCACCCCAGCCTTCCCCACCCCTGCCAGGGACCACACCGCTGGGTTTTGGTGGCCATAGACTGAACAATGGCGTTACTCTCCATGAGCAGGTCCAGGGCCTTGGAGGCACAGCCAACAACAGCAGGTGGCAGGCTGTTGGAGAAGAGGTAGGGCCGGGAACGTTGCCGTAGCAGGGATGTCAGGGCCCTAGGCCCTGTCGTGTAGCCCCCTGAAAACAAGGGCAGAGGTTAGGGTAGTCGGCGGCTTGCCGCCAGAGCCTACCCCAATCCCTTCCTGAGAGTATAATCCATGCTGCCCTCTTCTATGCAGCCACAGGTCTCCCTTCCCCACCTCCCCTGAGACCCCAGGGGCATGACCCTGCAGGCACCTGACGCTCCTCCCAGCGCCTTCCCCAGTGTGGAGTTGATGATGGTGACCTGGTCCGTCACGCCCAGCAGCTCATCCGTGCCCCTGCAAAGGAAGCTGCCACTGCTACCACCGGACGCCTGAGCACCCAGCTACCATGGCTTGGGCTGGGGGCTGGCCTCCTGGTTTCCCCACCCACCCTTACAACCCCAACCCAAGCCCTTGGGTGTCCCTTGTTCCCACCGTCCTGTAGCCCCCAGGAAGCCAGTGGCGTGACATTCATCCACAAAGACCAGGGCACCGTATCGAGAGGCGAGGAGGCAGATCTCTCGCAGGGGCGCAATGTCACCATCCATGGAAAAGGCCCCATCAGTGGCCACCAGGCGTAGTCGATGCTTCTGCAGGGAGGACAGGGACAGGTGGCAGCTGGTATCGCAAGCTGGGCCAAACCACGCAGGCTCTGTGCTGCTTGGGGCTCTAAGGGCTCAGCTTGCCCAGTGCCCAGCACAGAGGTGATCACGTAAGTACTACTGAACTGGGGCGGGGATATCTTCTCCCTCATCTATGCCTCTCTGAGCCTTACCCGTCTCATCCGGGGCAGTCTGGAGCCACACTTAGCCCTGGGCAGTGAGAATGCTCTCAGTCTGCCCTTCAGAGGGGCAGGGTGGGGATGGGGCCAGCTCTTTCCATAACCTCATCCCACCATTCTGCCTACTAGAGGTCTGCCACACATATGGTGCCTGATAAAACTCAAGGCAGCATAGCACCATGGAATAAAGCTCTGGATCTGAGGGATTGGGGTTCAAATCTCAGCTGTTTCAGACTTTCAGGCTGTTTGTCTGTAAGTGCAGAGTTGGCCTCTTCAAGCATCCCTTCCTTCACCAGGGGGCGGCTGAGGATAAGCCCAATCTTTGTCCCTGGATCCCCTGGGCCTTGCCCCACCTGGGCCTCCTGCAGCTTGGCCTCTAGGTCAGCCATGTCCAGGTGGCGGTAGCGGTACTTGTGGGCCTTGCACAGACGGATGCCATCGATGATGGAGGCATGGTTCAGCTCGTCTGACAGGACTGCATCCTCTGGTGTCAGTAGGGCCTGGAGGAAGGCAATTGGAGTAGAGCCACCACCCAACCACCTTGGGGATCTCCCTCCCCTATGACTCCCCTTGAGCCCAAATATCACTGCCGGCCAGGGCATCTATCTGGGCAGGGAGGCAAGGGGCCCTCTGCCTCCGCGACCCCAGAGCCCCAGGACTGGGCTGAACTAGGGCCGTGCTCTAGGGAGAGCAGGTGAGAACATATTTAGCGAGTACCTGGCTCCTGCTACCCCCAGTCTTCCAGCTGATGTAGATTAACCCCCCAAAACCCTGGAAGTTGGCCTCCCTGCAAGCCTCAGGATCCCTCCTGGAGCATCTATTTGGCCCAACCTGACTTCCATAAGAAGTGGGCACTGAAGCCTCGAGCCCTGACACTGGCATCCTGCCAGGTTCCGACTGCACACTCAAGGCTTCTACAGCCTAGCAGGCTTCACCAACTCCCACCCACGGCCTCCACGCACCTCAAAGAGGCCAGCGTTGGCATCAAAACAGCTGGGATAGAGGATGGCATCCTCCCGCTGGTGGAAGCGGGCTAGCTTTGCTTCTAGATCCTTGTGGATGCTCTGAAGAAAGTGAGTGAAACAGGTGTTAATGCCTACAGGACCACATGGGACAAGCCCTGGGGACAGAGGCTTAGGAGGCGTGCAGCCTTAGCCTCTCCTTTCTTCACCACAAGGGTTCCTCATGGCTGTCAGGAATTAAGGGCTTGCTAGGTGTCCTTTCCTGGTTGGCTCTTCTTTTTGTAATAGGAGTTGGGTGGTGGAATTATGGGTGCTGATGGCAAAGGAACATGTCTTCTTGATATCAAACTGAGTGCCTTTTTTGGTTGCTTCATGGCAAAGAAAAGGATTACATAAGAAACTCTAAGTTCATTTGGGCCTTGAATTCTTAGATTTGAAAGCTGTCCAGTCTGCGTGAGAGTTTTGTTGGAAAGTGTCCTGGCTGGGAGTCAAGAATTCCATGTCTGACATTCATTTCACCCTCACCTTTCTGAGAGGACAGGTAATAGAAATCATAAGTAGACAGGATCATGGGCTCTTGAGCCAGGCCCATGGGTTCAAATCCCACCACGACAGCCTATGTTCCCTTGAATACATCACTTCCCTTCTCTGGGCTTCAGTGTTCTCATCTCTTTAACAGGGACTAACATAGCACCTATCACTTAGGATTGTTATGAGCATTAATGAGTTAATATTTGTAAGATTCTTAAAACAGTACCTAACACCCAGTAATCACAATGAATTTCATGTTTCATGTAAATTTATTTTACAATATTTACAAAATAATAACCAACATTTATTGAGCACTACTATGTGTCAGGTACTGTTCCAAGCATTTTTGCATGTATTAACTCTTTAATTTGTACAGATCCTATCAAGTACTATTATCCCCATTTTATCAATGAAGGGATTATGGCACAGAGAGCTTAAGGCACTTGCCCACAGTCACAGAGCCAATAAAAGGTGGTGCTGGGAACTGAGCACAGGCAGAACAGTTTCAGAACCCTCGATCTCAATCCCTGCCTTCTATTTTTCCTTTCCTGTAGTGGGAAAGGTGAACTCCATTCTGCAGGTGGGGAAATGAATGCTCAGAGTGGTAAAGTTTCTTGTCCAAAGCTTTGCAGCAAAACAGAAGGCTGAACAGTCTTTCTAGTGGACAGCTCTGGGGCTAAGAGTGGGGCCAGGGCCTAGGGATGGGATGAGCTGAGCTGTCTAAACCAGCCCTGCTGACTGTGGGAAGCAGACAGCTGGGGTGGGTGCCCAATGCTGGGGACAAGGCCCCCTTCCATCCCAGCAACACTTGCTGTGTACCTGGGTTCCACAGATGAAGCGGACAGAGCTAAGGCCGGCTCCAAACTCCTCCAGGGCCTGCAGACCTGCCTGGATCACCTCGGGATGGCTGCACAGGCCCAGATAATTGTTGGCACAGAAGTTAAGGATTCCTGAGGTGGAGGACAGGGAGCAGACACAGCAGCTCAAGGCCCCAGGGAAGGGCCAGAGGAGGTGTCAGTGCTAGGCCCTGGGGAAGCAGAGAGTACATGAACCTGGATTTACCCTTAAGGAGGCAACAACCACATAATACAATTTGTTCTGAGGCAGAGGCCAGGATGGGGAGCTGGGGGCCCCTCAGAGACAGCAAATCCACCAGTTACAGGAGAGGAAGGGTCAGGAAAAGACTCTCAGAGCGGTGCCTTGAAGGATGAGAAATTTAAACTCTGGCTCTGAATTCCCCACGAGGAGGAACCAGCCTTGCCTAACAGGCTTCTCCTGTCCCCGAGGATCACCAGAAAGCCATCATCTGGGCCTTGGTTTCCTCGTGGATAAGAGAGTTGGGTGAGATGCCTGCCACGGTCCTCAAACTCCACAACTGACTTTAACTGCCTGGTATAGAATCGGACCCTGAATAGACCTGGACCCTGAAATGATAAAAACCCAGTGAACACAGCTGGCCAGAAGAGGAAACAGGCCTGAGGAGGGCAAGGTGCACGCAGACCAGGAGCAGCAAAAACAGGATGAGCATGCTAGTCTCCTAATCTCCCATCTTTTGACCTGCTCCAAGCTTTCCCTGGAGGGAAGGTAGGGATTTCCTGGGGCTTCCATCTTACCAATGAGTGCAAAGCACCAAGGATTCCATGCCTATTTCTTGGGCAGAAGGCAGGTTTGGGGGCCTGTTTACAACCAACACCCAACTTGGGCCTGGCACAGACAAGAGGGGCCGTGACCAATGGTTAGACAGAAACTAGGGAGGCCCAATGGGCCAATTCATGGTGTGACTTCTGCAGAGGCCACGAGCCCCTTTGGCCAGGAAGTTGGCCTCTCTGGCCCATTAGGTGACCTTCCAGCTCCGATATACCAGAGGACCTGGACCAAAGCCCAGCTCTGCCTGCAGCTGGCTGGGGACTTCGGGGCAGCCCACTTCACGTCTCTGAGCTTCAGCTTCATTTGTAAAACGGTATTAGTCATTCCTATGTTTGGAGGTTTGCAAGAGTCCACGTGCAGCAATTAGTAGAGGCTTGCACAAAGTAGCAGTTCCAGAAATGCGGGGTTTCTTGCTGCGCCTTCCCACTACCCTCCCTTGAAAGAGTATGGTGGGACTCAGCTGTGTGTATCTCTTTTTTTCTCATGTTCTTCCAGGGCTGGGTTTCAGTCCAGCCCTGCCCTCTGCGTCAAACAGGCGCTCAAGGGCGAATCACCTCCCTCCGTGGAAACGGGTTTAACCAGGTTAGAGTTATCACTGGAAAGCGTAAAGTCGGCCTGATAGCTGGGAAAGGGGCCAGTGGCTACGTGTGTAGGGGCTCCCGCCGCCCACTGCCTTCAGGACCTCCATTCAGCGCAAGTCTCCGTACCGCCCTCTAACACCCAGCCACGTCCGACGACTCCCGCGAGGGGGAGTTACCTCCGGAGACGCTTTCCACGTGGATGCGCGGCCCCTGGCGCGACGTGATGACCCGCTCGCTCTTCCAGGTGCCAGCCTCGCGGATTCCTTCCAGCTCCTCCTCCAGAATGCCACGCAATTGAGCCAGCGCTGAGTGCGCGCGGTGGCCGCGGGAGAGCGCCGCGCGGAGGGCGCTGCCAGCCCACATCGCGCTCATCTCAACTGCCACGCGCGAGCGCGCCTGCCGGGGAGCCTTAAGCAACGCAGCGGCGTCACGTGACCGGGGGCCCGGCCCCTGCAGCCAATCAGAGTGAGAGCGTCCCCTTAGAAGGGCGGAGAGGCGGGCCAAAAGGCGGGCTCAGGGCCGGGTGGGCGGGGCCAGGAGGGATGCGCAGAGGACGAAAGTGGATTGATTTGTAAGTTGAGACTGGAGCGGTTCGTGAGGGGGAGGGGAGGCGACGCGGCAGAGCGAGGCAAGCATGGCCCAGCCTACCAGACCCCTCAGCATTCCGTGCCTGCTTACACACCCACCTCTCGCAAGGAACGGAGGTGCTCTGTACCCCAAGGCAGGAGCAGCCAGGATCACATTGTTCCCTACAGCCCTGAGGTTTCCCTGTTTCTGTGGAGCTCTTGGAACCCTCCCCCCCATTATCAGGTGTAAACGCCCCAGATTTCCCCACTGCTGGCCCGCCGAATTGCTCCGCCTTCTCCAATCTTAGAAGTGAGGAAAAATAGCGCTCAGGTTTTGTCCTTTTTCAATTTTTATTTTAAAGTTTTGAAGTTACAAAGACAGCAAATTCTTCCCGGCACAAATAACAGTTGTTTAAAAAAAAGGGGGGGGTAACAACGCGCAATTGCGCGTTTTCCTATTTTATAAGACTGTACAGAATTTTTCTCCCAGCTCCCGGGGGTGAAACGAAGTGCTAGCTCTAGATAGGTATATACACATTTACACGCACACAGACCTAGCTCTGTAAAACTACTTAGCAATTCAAAATCGACTGCAGTATGTCTTACTGTCCACTCCCCGCCCACTACCCCTCCCCCATCTACCACTACTTAGAAAAGACTCAGAAGTAAAGAGGTCGGGAGGTTTTTAAGTGGTGGTGGCAGGGCTGGAGCCCCACCAGACTACCAAGCAAAGCCACCTCTTGTACATGAGGAACCAAAAACCAAGGGAAAAAGAAAAAAGTCTTCCTACAATACAATCCAATTGTGTGGAAAAAACCCAAATTTCAACAGGGCATACTGAGGCACTTGGCTGACTGACTCCCCACTCTTCCTCCAAAGTTTCCACTCCCATTTAACAGACTTTTGGAAGCCACAAGGACACCCCCCCACCCCATGGCTAGTTTCCAGCTGAAAGAAGCCACAGCTTCTGAGACCAGCTGTCACATTGACACGCCCCCCCCACCCTAGCCCCTTCCTTAGGACAATAGGGAGGCCACAAGGCAGATTAAGAGAAATGAGAAGGAAAACGGATTTGGACCCCCAACCCCAATGCTCACTTGAGAGATGGAAGTCAGGCCAGGGAGGGTTTATTCCACCTCCCTCCTTTGCATCCAGCTGCTGCCACCCCTTCTCCCCGCCAAGGCTCTGAAACTTACAAGGGTTGCTCAACTTAAGAAAACTAGCTCTTCTTAAATATACTTCTACAAACCATATAATTCCTGGGCTCCCTCTCATCTAGCCAGAACAAGCTGCCTTCCCGATTTCCACTTTTATCTTCATAGCAAACAAACCTCCCAACTAAAAACACAATCCCACCCCAAACCCTAAACCCTTAAGTAGATCAATAACAAATTAACAACAAAAAAATATATAAGTACATTCTCATCATTACAGAGATGAGACTGCTGTTGCTGTCCTTGCACAACCGGTTAAGGAAAAATGAACTATTCCCTAATTTCTGAGGAATCCAAATTCTGTCTCTTACAAAGTCAGAATAGAAAGGGGCAAGGGGCTGCAGATGAGTAAGAGAAGAAAAAAGTATTTACAGAAAATAGGAGACAGACAGGAGAGTCCACAAGAAAGGCTTCACTGTCACTTCTTCTTGCTGGCCCTCTTGGCACTGGACTTGGCTTTGGGCTTCACTGGTTTGGCCTTCTTAGGCTTGGATGCCTTGACTGGCTTGGCCTTGACAGTCTTGGGTTTTTTGGTTTTCTTGGGCGTGGCAGCTGGCTTCTTCTTGGCCTTCTTGACTGGGGTGGCTTTGGGCTTCTTGCTAGGAGCTTTGGAGGCAGCCTTCTTGGGCTTGGCTGCCTTCTTTGGCGTGGCCACCTTCTTGACTTCCTTCTTCGTCTTCTTGAAGGCCACTGACCTCTTGGGCTCGTCGCTCTTGGCTAGCCGGAAGGACCCCGAGGCACCCACTCCTTTGGTCTGCTTGAGGACTCCGGTGGTAACCAGCCGCTTGATGGACAACTTGATCTGGGAGTCAGCGTTCTCACCCACCTTGTAGTGGCTCTTGATGTACTTCTGGATGGACTGGCGCGAGGAACCAGCGCGGTTCTTCTCCGCCTGGATGGCAGCCACGATCATGTCTGAGTACTTGGGGTGGTCTGTGGACTTCTTGGAGGCCTTGGCCCGCTTGGGCTTGGCCGCTGGGGTGGACGTGGAGTTCTCGGTCATGGTGGCCTGCCTCGTTCTGCTGTTGAAGAAGGCGCCTTCAAAAGGGCCAGCCCCCGTCGGAGACCAAGGAAATCCTGACTTGGGATCGGCTCTCGCGCCCCTGACTCCCAGGCCAGTGCAGAGCCCGGCTCTCGGGGACCTGGCTCGGGTCGTGGGAGGACTCGCTGGGCCGGGTATGCTTTGCCCAGACCCGCCGGATGATCGGTCGGTCTCGGCGCCGGGCTCCGGCTCAAGCTCTGGTTCTTGCCACCACCACCGTTCCCGCTGCCTCTCTTTTCCCAGCTCCGCGTCTGGCGCTCGGGCGGCGCATCCGGGTATTTAGCGGCGGCGGGCGGACCGCGGTGAGGACAGGGCTGCTGGCTGCCTGCTCCCGGCCCGGAATGGCGCCGCGCCGCCGCCATCTGTGTTTCTTCCGCCGAGCAAATCCGACCTTTCCCCCCGGCCCTGGCCTTCCCGCTCCCCGCTGCCGCTCGGGGTCGCTGCCCGGCTCCCTGGGCTCCCCCGCCAGGCGGCCCGCCGGCCCGGCCGCCGCCCCCCGAGACCGCCAGGAGCCTCAAACGGCGCCAAGGACCGCCGATGCGCCGGCACATTTCCCCTTTGCGGGGGGCTCGCTCTGCGGGGCCGGGGAGCCCAGATGCGGGAAACCCCCCGTAGCAAAGCCCCCCCCTGGGGCTACCGGGGACCCCATTCCTGGGCCGCTGCGGTGTCCCCCAGCCCGTCGGAGTGGCCGGAAAGCGGCTCCAACTAACACACGCAGCCCCGAGCCGGGCGACTCCCAGCCGGGCCGAGCCGGGACAGGGGGGAGGGGTCGCTCCCCCGGGGTCCGGTCACCTCTCGGGGGTCATCCCGCCACCGGGCCCCCCGCACCTCTACCCCCTCTCTGTCCATTGGGCCCCTAGGCAAACTTTCCCTGGAAGAGTTGGAAGGGCACTTTCAAACTTTGTCCCTTCCCCCTCCTCTATCTGCTCTCCCCCAGTGCGCCCCCTGACCTCTGCGGTCGAGGTTCTCTCCTGAGGCCGAACCCCCAATGCTGCCTAGTTGCCCTGAGGTAATGAGGAGGGGTCTCCTGAATCACCCCCTCTCCTCAAAGACCCCCAAATCCCCCAAGTAGCCTAACCGGGAATTCATTTATATAGCTCCCTCATCCTAGGAATTTTAGGGTATCAGAGACAGAGCCCGCTACCTCCACCCCTGAGACCCAGTCTGGGGGTCCAGTCCCCCTCCAAAGGCCCCTCGAAGGCGGGGTCTTGGGGGGGGGGCGGACCACAATGGAGGAACTGCCCCACAGGCTCTAACCAGAGACTGTCCTGGGGGACCCTGGGATGAGGAGAGGCTCTGAGTGCACTGAGAGCTTGGGAAAACGGGGCTCTGGGGAAGAGGTCGAGGAGGGGGTCGCGTTCCTTGGGTCCTGACTAATCCTCCGAAAGTGTGCAGTCACTCAGGGAATCGGGGCCGGGACCACCGCCATTTTGCAGGGAGAAGGGAGGATGCGATGTCTTTGTTAAAATGTATACATCTTTTCCGGTGCTTGGCAGGTATAAATGAGGCAAACAAGGGGCGGCACCGTCAATAGGGAGTATTGGGGGGCTCTGAGGGACTTTAGGGGTCCACAGGCCAGAGGAAGGGACCCCAGAGCTCCTGGGACGCCTTGTTTGCAATAGACATCCTACTCACGTGCAGTGTCCTGCTTTGGCAGGGGCCCTGGGTTAAGATTCTGGGATGTTCCTCCCTGAGCCCCCTCCCACAACAAACCAGCTTTTATTTCCGAAGCAGAGGCCCATCACTGTTCATTCAAAACAAAACCCTGGGAGTGGGGGTTTATAGTTGGTCAAAACCATGAGTCCCAGAGTCCTGGGAGCTGTTTGCAGACACTCGCTGTTGGGAAGGGAGTGGGGAAGGGTTAAAGGGTTTAGATGGGGATCGGGTGGTAGCAGGGAGTGGGGGGAAGGGCTCATACTGGACTTGGGCATCTCTGAGGCCAGGGAAATTAATGGGTCCCCCCCCCCCCCACACACACACCAAGGGATGGATTAATCCAAATGACTGGGGGAGTGAGGGGGAGGCCTAAGACTCGGTATCAGATGCCTTCTCCCCAGGGCTTATCTTGGTGGCACAGGTGGGGAAAGGAAGCGAAGGGCCAGGTTAGTTCAAAAGGTCAAGGTTCTTATTTGGATGATGTCAATTACTCCCAAAGTTGCCTCATTTGAAAATACAATATCTAGTCGGTTTGTTTTGGTTATTTTCAAAGACAATTCTGGTTCCCACTAAGATCCAAATAGACACCAGGTCCCAGATGTTCCACCCTGCGCTCTCAGAGACATGTCACCCCACCCCCACCCCAGGTCCGTGCACATCACAGAATAAGGACTGGATGAATCCAAAGGCACGAGGACGAAATAATTTTATTTACACGGCGCATTACATTTTGCAAAGTGCTCTTCATCCGTTTCTTGAGCCTCTAACCCTCCAGCCTGGGGAGACAGGCAACGTGGTCACTCCCCCCCCATCACCCATTTTACCGTGGAGGCCACTCAGAAGCGTGGATGGGGGGCTCCCCCAGGCCTTCACTTGATTTTGTAGTTCTCACATCCCCATCCTCCCCCATTCCTGCGACCTGTAAATTCTCTCCCGGAACTGAAGCCAGAAATGGAGGGAGAGATCGCTTCAGGGTCGCGGGGTCTTCCCGCCGGTGGAAAGCCCACCTTCCTCCTGGTGGCCGGATTCACCACCCCTACCCCAGTTCGGGAGAACTGAGGGGAGGAGAGGGTCCGGGACGGGTTCTCCAGGAGCTGGAGGCAGAGTCCGTGGCCGAGGGGGGCAAGGTGAGGAATAGGCTGCCTCCAGATTGGCTTGGCCTCACCTCGCCTCACTGATACTTGCAGGACCGGGAGGATTCTTGACTCTGGCTGGGCCTCGTCCCGGCACCGGGCAGGCAGCTCTCGGGTCCCCCACCTAGAGCAGAGCCGTTTTCTGGCCGGCAGACGGCGGAACTCCCTCCGCCCCTTTTAATGCTAGCCCTTTAAAATCCCGGAGCCGCAGAGCTGCGGGCAACTCCTCCTGGGAAATGTAGTCCCCCATCCGGCACCGAGCCCCGCATTCCACCTCCGCCCGAGACCCTCGCGAGCCTCGGAACGTCCTGCCGCCCCGGGCGCGGGGAGAGGCCCAGGCCTCCTTGCTGTTGTCCCACCTGTCAAAAGTGGGTTCTACCTACCTGTGGGGTTAGTGTGAGAGTGAAGTGAAATCCTGTATGGAAAAGTATAAATCACTTTAGAATTCCAGGGGTCATGCTTTTACCATGTGGGTGTGTACATGTACCAGCATTTATTGAACATAATATCTTCATTATTCATTCAGGAGGTATAAAATGACTAAACGACTTCTCCACTGATGGGTCAGCCTGAAGGAAGTGACTGCTGACAGACTCCCAAGCCAATGACTTTCCCACTGCACCACCTGTGGTCTCCTAAGATCTTGTAAGACACCCACTCATTCTGGGCTTTGGAACCCTAAGGAATTCACTTGCTATGTGCCAGGCACTGGGATAGGACCTCTAAACATTAACCAACCTGAAATAATCCTTATGCCAAAAAAATGTTGTGGTGACAACTTCTGTTCCCCTGTAGCTCCTAGGCTACAACCCTGTACAGCATGTTACTGTACTGAATACTGTAGGCAATTGTAACACAATGGTATTTGTGTAATGCCTTGAGCTACATTACTAGTGTGCTAAAACGGCACTAGGCAATAGGAATTTTTCAGCTCCATTATAATCCCATGGGATCGCTGCCCATGTGGTCCTCTCATTGACCGAAATGTTATTATGCAGCACATGACTGTATTCAAGCCTCTTTAAAGAGTAGAGAAAGTTTTGTCCCACAAGAGCCAGATGCAGTCAGAGAGCTATGACTGGCTGTCCTTGGGTCTCTGCCTTTTTACCTTGAGGAGAGGTAGGAAAAGAATAAATTATCCAGTGTATAGTCTCTTGCTGCTGCTGCTGTAACTTCAGGTAAGCATTCCTTCTGGAAGCTCTAAGGGGAGGATCTGTTCTTTTCCAACTTCCAGAGGCAGCTTGCATTCCTTGGCTGTGGGCCCTTTCCATCGTAAAATCCAGCAACGATCTATTGAGTCTTTATCATGATGCCATCTTCTGGTTCTAACTCTTCCACCTCCCTCATTTAAGCATCTTTGAGATTCCACTGGACCCACCTGAATAATCCAGGATAATCTCCCTTCTCAAAGTCAGCTGATTAGCAACCCTAATTCCCCCCTTGCCGTGTGTCATAACAATTCACGGGTTTTAGGCATCAGGAGATAAACATCATTGGGGAGCCATTATTCTGCCTCCCACATGTAGCTACCCACATGCGCACCTGGGCAGGGCCTGGGGGATCTGAGCAACATCCCTCCACATCTGCTGTGGCACCAAGTGAAGCCCAACTCCCATCCAGGGCTGTTCTGTCTTCTGAGAAATCCCTCATTGGGTAGAGAGCTGGAAACGGGATGGGTACCTCCCAGTCACCTTGCAGCAGTGTGACTGGTAGGGAAGAGAGGGCAGTGCAAAAACCCTTTGGTTGGACTCTGTTAGAATCCCCATGTCCCTAAACGTCCATCGCTTTTCAATGTAAAGAGTCTAAGTGACACCTAACCTGGTGGGGGTGAGGGGCAGCTCCTATTTCTGGCAGGTCCTCAGACGAAGAGTAACCACAGAACCTTGTTGAAAGGGGGGGACCCAGCCCTCCAGGCCATAGGGGCCATCCTTCCTGAGTGAAGGAACTGTTTGCTGGCCCCTCCTTCTCCCTGACCTACCCGTCCATCTCCAGGTTTGGCTCCCTTTCCCTCTGAAGGCCCCGTTCTCCCATCTGCCTTGTCCACTTCACAGAGTGTGAGCTTCAACTCAAACCATCCAAGTCAAAGCTCTTCAGAAGTGGAAGAGGCCCAGGTGGGCACCAGAACAGACCAGGCACTTAGCCTCTTGGGGCTCAGAGTGCGGTGGGGGAGGACAGCATGGATATCATTGCAAACTGTGGTTGTTTCAAGCTCCAAGAAGGAAGATAATGGGGCTGTGAGAGAGGGTGACAGACAGACTTAAATCAGGTGCCAGGAAAGACAGTTTGTCTGGATGGGGACAGTAAAGGAGAGTGTGGTGTGAGATGCATCAGAGAGGGGAACCAACCTCTGCACGTGGGGATTTTAGCCATGGCAAGGGGTGTGGATTTGGTTCTAAGTGCATTAAGGAGCCACTGCAGAATTTTAAGCTCGAAATGTTACGTTTCTTTAAAAAATTAATTCAGTTCTTTTAAAATAAAAATGTTAATGATGACAAATATCATTCATGCTAGAAAATATACAACATGTTTACGATTCTAAAACTAATATGGAAAAAAAAATCAACTGTGTTCTCATCACTGAAGTTAACATAATAAACATTGCGAGACCCTCAGAAGCCCCCTTTGTGCCCTCCCTGATCAAATCTCAGTGACCTCTATCCTCAAATCATGAAAACAATGCCCTTGTTTTTCTTTATAGTTTTCCATATATGGGCTTATCCCCATACACTAGATAGCTTAGTTCTGCCTAGTTTTGGACCACATACAAATGGGATCATATTGTGGGTATTTTTTTCTGTAACTTGCTTCTTTCACCTAGTGTTATATTTTTGAGTCATCGACATTGGTACAAGTATCTGAGGCTTGTTCGTCTTCCCTGCTGTGGTCAGAGCGCATATTGGTTTTGCAGAAACTGAAGTTTTTATAATTTGGGGGGGTCCTTTTTAAAAACAAAATTTAATAGAATATTAGGTAATAAGTGGGTTTATATTTAGAGTGAGAAAATAATTCACAATATATTATAGATTTTTTCAGAAGCTGATAAATACCACAAGCATCACGAAATCCAGAAATATTCTTATTTTTTTATTTTAATGTAGAAATATATATATTTTTGGAAATATATTATTTTTACTAATTAACTGTCTGATCCACATTGCTAGGATTCTTCTCAGAGCTTTGCAAGGGACCTGGGGATTCCTCTGAGGGTCTTGCAAGGGGTTTGGGCAAAGGAGGGACCCGAAGACTTCAACAAGGTCAACTTCACAGTGAATCCATCCTAAAATGTGGTATGCTCCACCATAGGAAGAGCCCACAGTTTGCCTCTGTTCTACTTGTGGTAAAATGGCTCCCAAAGATGTCCACGTCCTAATTCCTGGAGGCTATGAATATGTTGTTTCATGGCAAGGAGGAATTAAAGTTGCAGATGGAATTAAAGTTGCTGATCTTGAGATGGGAGATTATCCTGGATTATCCAGGTGGCCCAATGTAGTCACAAAGGTCCTTAAATAGGGGAAGAGGGAGGCGGAAGAATCAGAGCCAGAGAGATGGCCTTCTGAAAGAGACTTGATCCACCATTGCTGGCTTTTAAGATGGAAAGAGGCCACAGTCCAAGGAATGCAGGCTGCCTCTGGAGGCTGGAAAAAGCCAAAACTGGACCCCCCACCCCCACCACAGCCTTCAAAAGGAACACACAGCTGCTAACACCTTGATTTTAGCCCAATGAGACCCATTTTGGACTACTGAACTCCAGCACCATAAGGTAATAGATTTGTGTTGTTATAAACCACCAAGTTTGGGACAATTTGTTACGGCAGCCTTAGGAAACTAATACACTACTGTGTTGGTTGTATATTTGGGTTGTTTCCAGTTTCTTGCTTTCCGATTGTTGCTGTGAATTTCCTACTTCATGCATTCTGGTGCAAACAGGAAGGAGTTGCAATATGCGTAGCTTCAGCTTTACCAGGCTGTACCTGTGCTTTTCACAGGCTGCAGTGTGGACAATGGCTAGGGAAGGGCAGGATGAGGATGCAAGACCAGCGGGAGCCATCTCAGCTATACAAGTACTGAAGTAAAGAGGTGGCAGTGGAGGTGGAAAGAAGGGGCAGATGCGAGAAATATTTAGGACAAGTCCACTGGACTTGCTAAGGGGTTCATGGTTGGGGGTTTAGGGAGGAACCAGAAAAACTCCCCGGTTCCTGGAGTAGAAGCAAGGATGGAAGTGGGTCTAGAGGCGGTGATGGCCAGGGAATCTGACATCAGGACCCTTCCCCAGCGGGCCTGCCCTTTCCTGCCCCAGCTCTCCTTGTCCCTCCTTATCCCTTATAGCAGGGGTGTCCGAACTGCGGCCCATGGGCCAACTGCCGCCCATGATCCATTGTTAATTGGCCTGCAGCAAATTCCAAAAATATATTTACTTTACTTAAATAAACCAGGTGAGGCAATACGTACTTCACCTCGAGTGAGTGGCCCGGCTGTTTGTGTATTTTACCACGTATGGCCCTTGGTGAAAAACGTTGAAAAAAGTTTGGACACCCCTGCCTTATAGCCTCATGGAAGCTAACCTCTCACTTGCTTCTCCCAAGTTAGGAAAACAGTGGACTGAGAGTCAAATAATGGACAAACACATACTCCCGGGACAAAGGAATGAAAATGCAGGTGACAGCTTTATAGTTAAACTAACTGATCTAACTGAACTAAACTTTGTCTTGACAAATCTTCCTAAGATTTAAAGCAACAGAACACATCACCAATGCAAAGACTGTGGGTTTTGACCCTTTGGAAGGCTAGGAAGCTCTTACACAGGAGAGGCGGCTGCATGTGCAGACACGGGAAATGTCTGCAGTATGCTAAGTGAGAAAAACGTGTGGAGGACCTTATTTATATCAAATAGGGAAATTCAAGAGCTCCTTGCAGGTATAAAATAATAGTTCACGTTTACTGAGCAGTTACTATGTGTCTGGCACTGTGTTAAGTGTGGACAGGTGACCCAAGCTCAGAGCCAGAGGCCAGGCATTATGAGAGGGGCAGACGTCGTGTGTGGCGTGGGCTGGAAGTCCTACTGGACCCACCCATTCTGACATCAATCCCATTTCAGGGAGCAAGGACTGAGCTTGTGGTGTGAACCAGAGGGCTGTAACCCCGGGCGGGCGCGGGGCGAGCAGGCCTGACCCTTGTGGACGTGGGACGGGCTTCCTTTGGATGCAGTGAGCCCCAGGGATTCTCAGACTATTCTGGAAGAGACCTCAAGAGGGAGATGCTGGGCTTCTTACCAATAAAAGAGGGCGCATGAGAGATTGGTTAAAAAGAAACAACCACGGGGCACTATGCCTGGGTCATTCACCAAGCTGAGCAAATGGGCCGTGGATGTGTGCGTGGGTTCACTCCACAGTACTACGCACTGTTTTCTGTGAGAAGTGGAATTGGGTCATGGCAAGCTTTATTTTTCGCTTTATCCACTAGACATGTTTTAATTGTATACACTAGTATTTTATTATACACTAGTTTTCATTCCTACACTGGTATTGTTTTAATTTCATAAACAATAAGCATGTTTTACTTTTGTCATGAAGAAAGAACCTTCATAATGTCAAAAACACACATGATGAAAAGGCAAAAAATAATATAGGAAAAAACCTTTAGAGTAAATACGATGAGCGATAAACATCTTTAGCACACAGAATACTGTTATAAATCCTTAAGAGAAAAATGGTCGTGCCCAAATGGGAGAAAGTACATAAACAGATCATTTATAGACAACTAAATACCAATAGCCACTTTGATTTCCTAAGTAAGCAAAGCTGTACAGTTTGAAACAACACCTATATCATGTTTGTCACTTTTCATAACTCTGGTTTTCAGAAATGAGAGTTGTGCTGGGAGTGAGCCGGGCACTCCCTTACCTGCTCGCCAAGTACACAGGACCTGAGATTAATATGTTTGGATAACAAGTTGCCTCTAGGTATCGAGAGCCTGAAACTGTTCAGACTCATCCTGGATCTAATTGTGGTATAAGAACTGGACAAACCCAAACTGAAGGACATTTTGCAAGATGACTGGCCTAGACCCTCCAAAACCACTAAAGTCATGAAAGACTACAAAAGGCAGGAGACGTGTTCCAGATGAAAGGAGACGAAAGTGACCTGCCCACTAAAAGCAATGCATGATCCTTGATTGTGCTATAGGAAAAAAGCGTTCTCCCTGTATTAACTGGACCTCAGATTCGAAAAAGAACAAATTCTAAAAGACATTTTTGAAACAATTGAGGAAATGTGAATGTGAATTGTATATTAGGTAATATCGTACCTATGGTCCATCTCCTGAATATGCTCATTGGCCATGTAGGCAAATGTCCTTTTACTTACGAGATGAGAGGATTGAGAGAGTGTTATGATGTCTACAACTTAGCTCATTCACAAAATATATGTATTAATATTTAGACAGAGATAGAATAATAGATTTGTATGTATGTAGACACTGATGCCAATAGACAGCACGAGACAAAGCAAAGGTGGCAAAATGGCAGTACTTGGTGAGCCTGGCAAAGGATGTTTGGGTATTTATTGTCCTCCTCTTGCAGTCATTGATCGATTTGAAACGTACAGAATAAGCTGGAGGAAAAGGATTCAAAGCCAAGGGAGTTCAGCCGCAGGGTCCATTCTCAGCGCCATATCTGAGTGAGAGAGGCAGGGTGCGCCAGTCTGATGAGACTGACCCTGGCTCTGGTCCTGAATGCCACTCTTCCTGCTCTCCCAGTCCTTAGACCCCACCCTCAGCGCCTCCGGGTTGGAGACTCTTTACAGGCCTGTTTGGGGGCTCACACCACAAGCCGCCTCCCCCACCTGGCCCTATTCCAGATCCCGGAGCCAGTCCCTCATCCCATATCAGGCCCAGGACCGAGCCAAACCCCACCGGTGTCCCAGACTTGGCACTCACAGCTGGACAGTGTCAGGGAGACTGAGTCCCAGTCCCGGCTCTGCCTGTGGCCCTGCCTGAGTCCCTCCCACCCCCACCCTTTAGTCCTGCTCTGGGACCATTTCCTCACTGGACTTGCCCATCCCGAATGCTCAGAGTATGTGTCTTTTCCAGCCATGGGCCACTGTTGGACATGTGGCCACAGCCAAGAAGGTCATGGAAGCCCCCGAAGGTGGGGGACTCCCAGGAGAGGTCCTGGAGCACCCCATCCTAAATCCAAGGCCCTTCTGCCACTCAGAGCAGGCTCTGCTGTTGAAGCCCAGAGCACATGGAGGGGCTGTTTGTGCTTTGTTTTTCAAAAAGAAATAACAGCCAACCTAAGCACCAGCTGTTTTCCTAACCTTGGGACACGTGCTCTGCTATCAAAGCTCTCACCTGAGCTTGACCTTGGGGCCCCTCATGTGAGCAAGAACACTCCTGGAGGAGAAGATAAGGAGGCGTCCCTGGGTGGGGGGACCAGGGAGTCCTGGGAGCAACACTGTCAGGGGGTTGGGGTGGGGGCAGTGGATGTGGGGCCTCATCACTGCTGGCTGCACCCCCATGTTGTTGGCTGCCGGGAGAGACACAGGAAGTAGAATCAACGTGATCCGCAATCCACAATCTGCTTGCTAACCCCACTTGCTAGCTGCAATCCGCTGTCCGCTTCTCTGCCTGCCGCCAACCACCAACCAACCCCCCCAGTCTAGCCACGGCAGTTATATTAGTGGCTAATGGCTAACCGGTAACAGCTGGTGTCCACCCAGCCACAGTGGATGGGCATCTGATTACAGCTGATGGCCATGTAATAACCGAGCCAGCACCTTTGCACGTGAGGCCGAGAGCCTGGAAACTGCTCTCCTGGCTTTGTCCCCACAAGGATATTCACTGCAGCATTATTTTTAATCCGAGAAAAACTGGAAAAAACTTACAAGTGAAACAATTAGAGAGGGCCCAGTGGAATACATCTTGGTCTTACGAAGCCAGTAAGAATAGTAGAGCTCTCCAATTTGTTAGCATGGAGAGATGTTGATACATCAAGAGGTGAAAAAGTTGTGTTTCAACAGGGTAGTTTTTAGCATTTTGAGGCTTTCAAGTAGTCTATGTGTAGTGTGATCCCATGAAAGTATATACATTTTACACTAAAAGAAGCATATAAGTATGTGTAGTTGACATTCAGGGTGTCAGGCAGGGTCTCTGCTCCCGCTCCCCACATAAGAACGCAGGACATGGTGAGGCCAAAAAGGAACACCCACGGAGCCATAGGTAGGGGAGTCATACCACTGTATTCTCGCTGGCGGCTGGGTTGGAGGCACAGGCAGCAGGAGCCACACTATCCACAGCCTGCCGTCCACTACTCTGCAATCTGCAACCCGCACTCCGCCGTGCTAACTACAGTCTGTGTTTGCCAGCCACCATCTTCTTGCTAGCCCCCATTCTCGCTGCTACAGCAGTTATATTAGTGGCCAATGGCTCACTGGTTACAGCTGATGTCCAACTAGCCACAGCTGATGGCCATCCAATCACAGTTGATGGCCATTTACTACCTGAGCCAGGACCTTTCCACGTGAGGCCGAGAGCCTGGAAACTGCACTCCTGCCTCTGTCCCCACAGTAGTTATGTGTATACATAGGATTACAAAAGTCTGACAGGATATTCAAAAAATGAATAAAGTTTAGCTCTAGGTGTCAGTTTATTGATGATTCTTTTTTCTTTTAGCTCATCTGCTTTTTCTCACTTTCAAAATTAACATACCTCCCTTATATAGTGAGTAATTTATTTTTTAACTTAGAGGGGACATGATAAAAGTGGCCAAAAAGCTGGTTCCCGTCATACTCAGAGAACTCCAGGTCCCTTGGTAACTGAGTCTTATCCCAATTCCCCAAGACTTTTGCTGAATCAGGAGACCCCATCCCTCTCCTCTCAGAGGGTTCCCTCTGAGCCTAGCACTGTGCTAAGTGCCCTGTGTTTATGACATCGTTGTATCTCCATGACCTTCCTTTGAGGCAGAGCTGATTATTCCCATTTTATAAATGAGGAAGCAGAGGCTCACAGAAGTGAAGGGGCCAGCCCAAGGTCACACAGGTGAACGGTGCTAGAGCCAGAACCAAACCATGTTGGACTCTAAAGCACATGCCTTTAACCACTATGTGGCTGTCTCACTCTTTCTCTGAGCTCTGGTCAGTAGAAGTTACTGCCAGTCTCTCTCTGTACAGGCTGGGGAACAACTAGAGTCCTTTCTTTGAGTGTTGTTTCTATGTCCCCAGACTGACAAGAATCCCTGAGAAGCTCTCTGGATCTTAGCTGAGTTAGCAAACACTGATAGTGGTGGAACCATTGTCTGTTTCTGTCATGCGGGGACTCATGCAGGGACTCATGCGGGGTCTCTGGTCCTACTCCCCACATAGGAACGCAGGATATGGTGAGGCCAAAAAGGAACACCTATGGAGCCATAGATAGGGGAGTCATACCACTATAGTCTCACTGGCAGCTGGGTTGGAGACACAGGAAGCAGGAGCCACAGAATCCACAATCCACACTCCGCCACACTCCACCGCTTGCTAGCTCAGCCACCATCTTCTTGCTAGCCCTCCATTTTCTGTTAGCATAGCCACAGCAGTTATATTAGTGGCCAATGGTTCACTGGTTACAGCTGACGGCCAACTAGCCACAGCTGATGGCCATCCAATCACAGTTGATAGTCATTACTACCTGAGCCAGCACCTTTCCACGTGAGGCCAAGAGCCTGGAAACTGCTCTCTGGGGCTCTGTCCCCACAGTGTGCCCCTTGGAGCAGACTGATATAGCCTCTGACACAGCCACCCAAAATGGAGACTGCGTTTCCCAGCCTCTTTTGCAGGTAGGACTGGCCATGTGACCAAGTTCTGGCCAAAGGAATGTAAGTGGCAGTGTTGTGCTAGAGCTTTCTTAAGAGAAAGCTGGCACAGGCTTTTTAGCTTTTCTTCATTTCACTTCTACCTGCTGGCTGGGATAAAGATGTGTTGACTGGAGCTAGAGCAGCCATCTTGGACTATGTGGTGCATTTGTGAGTGGAGACTGTGCACGATGGAGTCTAGGTCCTAGATATGAAGATATAAGGTGTCTGGATCCCAGACACTGGCTCAGCCTGGGATCCCTCCCATCAGACTTTTCCGGATAAGATACATAAATTATGCCTTTCTAGTTTAAGCTATTGTTATTGCCACTTACAGCCAAATATGTCCTATCTAATCCACTCACTGATGATCACTCATTGCCAGAATCTGGTGCCGGGAATGAAGATAAATCAGACATGAGCCCTATCTTCATGAAACTTCCATCCCAGAGGGGAGATGAAGGTGAGACAGACAATCCCAAGACAACTGTGTTTTCAATTTCATACACTAGGCAGCTATTTGTTCACACTGTCAGTCAACTCTCACTGGGAGTCAGGTCTCCTGCTCAACACCAGGCACTGTGCTCGGTGCAGGGACTCCATTATCGCTGGCCCTCAAGGGGCCCCAGGCGAAGAACACACACTATGATCCTAGCATCTTCTCTCCATCCAGAGCCTCTGGCCTCTGACCCAGTGGCTCCAGAATAACAAAGAACATCTATTAAACAGTGTTCTCAGTGCTCTGCAGCAACTGGCTCATGTAACCCTCACCACATCCCTAGAGGGCAGTACTGTTATCCCCAGGTTAGAGGTGAGGGAACTGAGGCCCAGAGAGGTTAAGTGACTTGCCTGGGGTCACACAGGTTGTCAGCAGTCTACCCCCAGCCTGCACCTGAGGGTTGCATGCTGCCATGACCTGCACGCTCAGCCTGCCTTGCAAGCACCTAGAGTACGTACAGGCACATGCAGGAGCTGTAGGTGAGAGCAGGGGAGTGTGTGTAGCATGGGGCAGTGTGCACACAGGTGTTCATGACAACTCTGTTTATGTGATGTGTCTATGGGTGTGTCCAGCCTGCTCCTCCTGCCTGGAACGCCCTTCCTCCCCTCTGTCTCCTGATTACGCTCACTTATCTTTGGAGACTCAGTGGGGTAGCGTCACCTCTGCCTGCAGCCTGCCCTGGCTCCTCCGGCAGGGTCAGTTTGCATCATCAGTCTTCCCTGGTGTTGTCCTCCGGGGTTAAGGATGGGTCCCTTCATGTCTGTGTCATCCAGGTGCCTGGAACAGGCCTGATTAGGACATTAACAGTAATGATAACAGCTGCCACTCAATGGGCGTGTGCTGGAGCAGCGCCCTCATGACCTCACCTCAGTCTCATTCATTAAGCCCGTCTCAGGTAAGGAGGAAACGAGGTCTCAGAGGGTAACTGACAGGAGCAGATACGTGGCAGAACCAGAAAGGGACCCCCACGCTTAGCTCCAGCTCTGTTGTCCCCATACTATGCTCCCTTTGGGGCTATTTCACTATTTTTCGAATATTTATTATGGATAGAGATCACGTACACCTGGGAAACAATTCCGACTGTATGAAAACATACAATGTCAAAATAAGTGTCCCTCCACCCATTCCCCAGCCTTCTCGCCCCTGGCGTCAGGCAATCGCTGTTCCCAGTTCTTACATGTCCAGGCCCCCTTCACACTGGGTTTTCTCACTCTGGGTGTGTGTGTGTACAAATCCTTCCAGAGAAGTTTTAAGCATGTATACACACACATGCCCACCTGTACCTACCATATTTCCCTTCTTTTACACAAATAGTGCCCCATGCATCCCACACCAGCTTCTGCACCTTGCTTTGTTCATGTCACAATATATCTTGGTGATCTCTGCACATCAACATACAGAGAACCCCCTCACCGCATTTAATAACTGCTCGGCGCCTGTGGTGTGCATTTATTTAAACACTTCGACTTCTGGTGCTGTGATGAATGCTCTTGTATAGGCAGACTTTCGTTGAATGAATGGGTCAATGAAAGAATAGGGTAGAGGTCAGAGAGCGCATGAGGTCGGGCCCTGGGTTATGGGGGGACCCTGGGCATAGGGTGGGAGACACCTGCAAACTGGAGACACCTGGAAACAGGAGAACGTGAGAATCTGCTGGACTGCAGAGGGTCACAGCTGGCCAGCTCCATGTGCAGGTCTCTCGGCAGCGCCCCCTCGGTTCCTCCTCCTCCATGCAGTAAGGTGACCCTGCCGGCGAAGTGTGTCCACCACTAGTCACCTTTCAGACTCGCTCAGCCGGAGCAGCCAGCTGCCCCACTCCTGAGGCAGGGTCCTTGCCCTGGAGATGCCCTACCTGAGATCACAGGGCCAGTGGGTGGCCAAGCCGGGCCTCAGGCCCAGGTGACCGTCTTTGGGATGCCCGCTCTTCCCCTGCACTGATAGGGGAGATGGAAACACAGAGATGCTGCTGGCCTCACTGAGCCACGGCCCCAAGGAGCCTGGAGAGGGTGACCGACGGGGTCTATGGCAGCCCGAGCTGGGATCTGACTTGTGACTGAAGGGAGTGGGGAGGGAGGGCTATGCAGGGAGCAGCACTGCAGGAGCTGTGGGAAGATGGTGGCATTAGCACCCCCCATGGGGTGAGTCTAGAACTGCAGGATGGTGAAGGGCTGAGGGCCAGCCAATGAAACAGGCACCCCTGGAACACCCTCCTGCCCTTAGGAGGAAGCTCTTGCTCTGCTTTATTAGGGAAACTGAGGCACGAGTGTGAAGAAGGCTCATCCAAGTCAGCCTAACAGAGATGCACCCAGACCTCTCCCCACGCCTACAGCCCAAACAGGACCCAAGGCGCCTGCTCTCCAGACTGTCTCCAATAGAGGACCTGGGTCAACTCAGGAAGCCACTTATGCGGAGACCCACGGACCTGGACTCCAGCTCTGTGACCACTTGACTGCGCTGCTCTGAGTCCCGGCCCCCCTCACCTATAATGCGGGGATAATGTGCACCTCCCTCCCTGGGCTGTTCTGGGGATTCAAGGAGGTAATGAATGTGAACACTTATTGCAGGGCTTGGCACACAGTAAGTGCTCAACAAAAGCTAGATATTATTACTGTTAGGTCAGGTGGCTGGGGGGAGAGAAACTTAGGGTTCCGGAGCCAGGTGTACCGAGATGTGAGTTACTAAATTATTGACCTTGGTGAGTCATGTCTCCTCTCTGAGCCTCAGTTTCCTCCTCTGTAAATGGGGACAGCAATGGGTACTTCAAAGAGTGGTTGTGAGCATGAATGGGGATGGTGCCTGTAAGTCTGCTAATGGCAGAAGCTCCATCAAAGTAAGTTCCTCCCTCTCTGGGCCTTACAGCCCCCAGGGCCCTACTAAAAGTCCACAGGATGCTGGGATGACAGGGTTGACTCACTGTTGTAGCCTGGCCCTTTCATGTACCAGAAGCTGCCATTAACTCCCAGCTCATCAGGCTGGCTGCTGAGCTTCCCAGCTGATTTATGGGGAGACTCCGCCTTTTGCCATTTGGCGTGTGGGTGGGGCTGATGCTGTGGCTGTGCCCTGTCCAGAGGGTGCCCAGCTGGGTAAGCATTCACTTCCAGTCAGTGGGTCAGTCAGCCAGTCAGTCAACAAACACTCATCCAGCTGAGACTTCACGTGCTCTGTGCTGGGCCCTGGGGACACAGAGGTAAATCAGAACTGGTCCCTGGCTTCAGGGGGCTCAGAGTTGAGGAGAGGGGTGCTATGTGGAAAAAAAACCTATCAAGTGGGGAGAATGTGAAAGCAAGAGCAGTCATCTAGCCCAACATGGGGGATCTGGGAGGGCTACCTGGAGGTGGCAGATGATGACTGATCTGACTCCTGACTCCATCAGGTGAGGGGCAGGGGCATAAGGAGAGCAGTCAGGATAGATGAGTGCATGGCTGGGCACCCTCAGGAACTGCAGTGGGCTTCATGTGGAAGCCTGGAGCCCAGAGAGCCCGAAGGGACAGGGAGAGGGGGGTGGGAGAGGCTGAGGGGCGCATGCGCAGGAGACCAGGGCAGAGCTTCACGAGGGGAAACAATTCCCAGCTCTGTTTTAGACAGTCCACACTGGTGCTGTGTGCATTGGACAGGAGGGGAAAAGCCCGAGGCTGGGGACAAGGGAAGAGGCTAATCCAGGTCCCAGTCATGTGGATGAGGGAAGAGGCTGCGAGAGGCCATGGTCATGGGGACTGGATAAGCAGCTGCATCCCGGAGTGAGAAAGGGGGGGAGCAAAGGGCATCAGTGTAAACAGGTACAAACAGCGGTGTAAACAGGAGGAGCGGGAGGGATGGGAGTGGGAGTGTGGGGGCCTGCATCATTAGCGCTTTCTGAGGGGGAGTCGCTGTGGGGTAACAATGTCCCCTATATACCCAAAGGCTCTGCAGGTCCCTGGGGCTGAGAGGGGTGGCTGGTCCTAGAGCCCCTGGGTGGGGTGTGGTGGGGGTGACTGGAGCTCTAGGCCTTAGCAAAGGGAGGAGGAGTAAAATCTGACTCACCGGTGACAAAGGAAGTGACAAAACCTCTCTGTCCTCCCCCACAGCCCCATACCCATAGCCTCCACACCTCTGCGGCCTGAGGAAATTCAGTGGCCATCTTGTGGGCCTTTTCTTCCGGCTCCTGTTGGCCATTCCCTTCTTGAAGCTTCCGCTCCCTCCTGCTATGAACCCACCTGGTACTTTTCTTTGGCGCTCTGGCCTCCTCCAGGAGGAGCTGAGAGCTGGAGAAGCAGGAGCTCGGAGAAGAACCACCCCCAGCATTCATGCCCTACTGCGGTCCCCTCCCCTGGAATCTGGGCTGGCTCTGTGACCTGATTGTGACTCATGTTTTAGAAGGGATGCCACAGCACTTCCAAGTCTGTCATAAGCAGCATGTCATTCCAGCGGGGTCTCTTAAAACTCTTTCTCTGGGAGGTCAACTGCCATATAAGCAGACCACAGGCTACCCTGAGACTGCCATGCTGTGAGGAAGCCCAAGCTATGCCACATGGAGTGCTGCATGGAGAAAGGGAAAGATGTCCGGGGGGCCCCTGTCGTAGCCATCCCAGCTGAGGCACCAGACAGGAGTGAAGAAGCCATCTGACATCCAACCCAACTGAGCCTTCAGATGACGCCAGCCCAGCCACCATTTGACAGCAACTGCAAAAAAGACACGAAGAAAACTGCCCATTTGAGCCCAGTCAATACACGGGACCATGCATGATAATTTAGAAAAAAACACCTGTTTGTTCTATGGTATTAAGTTTGTGGTAGTTGGTTACACAGCAAGATATTGAAACAGTTGGTAATTTAACACCTGAACAGCCCTCTGTGGTAGACATTATTGTCCCCATTTAACACATGGGGAAATAAAGCCCAGGAAGGAATGTGACTCAGTGAGGTTCACGTAGCCAGCTGGAGGCAGTAATTGGGGCTTGAATCCAGGCAGGCGTTGTCTGATAGCCCAGCCCATGCTCTTTTCACAGCACATGCCTGCCTGCCTGCCTGAGACCTGGCAGCCAAGCCACATGGTTTTGGCTAAATTCCCTGTGTGACAGGTTACTGGGGCTTTCCCCTGGTGGCTTGCCTGGGCACCCAATGGAACCCTAGCTTTCTAAAAATTAAGACATGATTCACAATCAAATACACAAACATTACGTGTGCAGCACGTACATTTTTGCATGTGTACAGACCATGTGGTCACTACCCAGATCAAGACATGGACCATTCCTGGCACCCAGCAAGTTCCCTGTGCTCACTGCCAATCAATGTCAGCCCCGCCCCAGCCAGAGGTACTCCCTGTCCTGATAACCATAGTGCCAGTTTTGCCTGTTCTTGAACTTCACATAAATGGAATTGGACAGTATGTGCCCTTTTATGGCTGGCTTGTTTCACTCTGTCATTATCTGGAAGATTCATCACGCCGAGTGCAGCAGCAATTCTTTTTCATGGCCGTGTATAATATGTACGCTAATATATGAACATACCACCATTTACTTATTCATTCTGCTGTTAATGGACATGTGCATTGTTTTCCGATTTGGGCTGCTGTGAATATTATTGTTCTAGTTATGTTGTGGCTCTAAACACTCACTGCTGCTGGATGTGCAGGTAGGAGTGGAAATTGGTCATAGGGTAGACGTGTTTAACTTTCTAAGAACTTGACAAAGAGCCTGACAACGCGTCGCCCACAGTGGTGATACAAAGGGCACTCCCACCAGCAGTGCGCGAGAACGTGTTCCCCACATCCTCAGACACTTGGCATTGTCAGTCCTTTTAACTTGAGCTAGTCTAGTAGGTGGGGAGTGGTATCTCAGTGGAGCACCTTTTCAGATTTTGGCCTGATTTTTTAGCTTGTCCAGGCAGCCCGGAGGAGTGAGTGGGGCGGGAGGGAGCCAGTGAGGGGGGTATTGCCACAGCCCAGGTGCAAGATGGGAGCCCCGAGTTGGCTGAGGCAGTCATGGAGGCAAGAGAGCAGTGACTACGGGCAGAGCTCTGGACTCAACTGTCTGGCTACTGGGGCTGCCATCCCATCTCTGCGTGGCTCAGGGGCGCTCCTTATCTCATGAGACAAGAGGCCTGACGCAGGGCAGCACCAAAGCTGGGTGATTTGATGGTTCAGGGTCCTGGTCCTTTCGGCTTGGCCACTTGTAACATATTGATAAAGCAAGATGGTGGTAACAGGGATTTCACCCGATGTCCAAAGGCCTCCCTTCCTCGTGACTCAGGAAGAGCAAGGAAAACCTTCCCTGCAGCCCTCCCCTGCCACCCAGACTTCCCACGGCATCTCAGCGGCCAGAACTGCACCACGTGCTCACCCCTAAACCCATCGCTGGCAAGGAAATGGGGTCCATTTCCCCACACCCCCTGTGAGTCTTTCCCTGAAACCACCAGGGATGTTCACAGGGCATTTGCTCATGCTGTTCCCTCACTTGGAATGCCCTTCCTGATTTTTCCATCTAGAAAAGTCATATTTCAAAGCCACCTCCAAAAGCCCTTTGACCCATAGGCTGGGTCGAGGTCTCTTCTGGGTTCCCACAGCCTTTTGGGACCCAACTCCATGTGGCCTGTTTTAGTGGCCTCAGTGGGGACAGGGCCAGTTCTTGTTCACCTCTATGTGCCCAACCTGAGGTGCCCAAGAATTGATGGGTACAGCCATGAGGACGAGGCTGGCTCAAGTTGTCCTTCTGTCTTCATCAGCCACAGCCTTGCAAGTCAGACACCTGGACTGGGTCTAGGGCTACTCAGAAACGGGGCCTCTTCCCAGCCCTACACGTGGCCATGATCAGCACCGCCAGCCAGCAGTGATGAGGCCCCACATCCACTGCCCCCACCCCAACCCCACCCAGGGCTGGATAGGACCTGGGGCATAGCCTCAATATAGGACTGGGGTAGAAAGGTACCCATTTGATGGAGAAGCAAATCAAGGCTCAGAGGGGACGTGGCTTGCCCAAGGTCGGTCAGGGGCAGTCTCAGCCCCTCCTCTTTCGAAGGCCTGGGCCCAGCACCTGCTCTAGGGCCTCTCAGACTCAGGTGCATGTGAATCACTGGGGAATGTGTTAAAGTACAGACTCTCGGTCAGTAGGTCGGGTGGGGCCTGCTGTTTCTAACAAGCTCCCTGGTGGCGCTGCTGGTGGAGGTGCTTGTGTGCAAACCCCACGTGGAGCCTGCTAGAGGAAGGAGATTCTCAGCTCCACCCTCAGAAGCCCACAAGCCACCCTCTAGGAAGGGTGGAGTGCTAGGGTGGGGGGCAGGGGATTAAGAAACCCCAACTTCCATAACGCGCCCTGCCCCAGCCTTGCAGGACACCGGAGTTGCTGGAACATTTTATTAAGTTAAGAAGGCTGATGGACCAGGAGAGAAATGCCTTCATGGGGCGGCTCCAGCGCCTCCACGCCCAGCACCCCCTCAGCGGAGGAGGTGGGGCCATGGGGATAGCGGCTGGCTCCCTCTGTCCATCTGTCCCTCAGTCCAGAGTCCCAGGGTGTGAGTCCCCCCAGGGCAGGAAGTAGTTAGTGGGGGGTAGGGTAGGAGGAGGGTAGCTGGCTCCTTGCCTCTCCCACCAGAGTCAACGCTGCCATGGCCGCTTCTAGACCCGGGGGCAGGGCCATGAGTCCAGAAGCCCAAGCAGGAGGCTGGAGACAGAGGGGGAGCCAGTATTGGAGGCACACGTCCACCAGGAATTGCTTTTTAAAAAGTACAAAGGGTTTTGGGGGGGAAAAAAAAGAAAAAAGTCTATATAAAAATCTCTTCACATATAAAATCCTGAAGAAGGTGCAAGGTAAGACCCAGTGCGAGGGGCGCGCTCAGATACGCAGTGTGTGTATGTGTGTATGTGTGTGTGTCTGTGTGTGTGTGTGCATGTGCAGTGTGTGTGCCTGTGCGTGTGTCGTGTGTGTGTCTGTGCGTGTGTGGTGGTGAGTGCACGTGTAGCCCACAGAGGGTGAGAAGAAAGCTTGGCTTCTGACTTCCATCCAGCAGGGAAGGAGGGCAACTGGTCCCCTCGGGCTCAGGGGTCTGCAGCGGGGTTGGACCATATGGACCTGGAAGACAAGAGAGGGGCAGCTGAGGGCTAGGGAAGCCCCAGCCTCAGCCCTGAGCCCCAGCGTGGCTTTGGCCGGGCAAGGGGAGGCCGTAGGTCCTTCCAACACCTCTCAGTCCCAAAGGCTGGACCAGATTTCCTCTACATCTCCTCCGGGCTTCTCCCCAAAGACTCTGGCGCACAGAGCGGCCACTAGGAAATCCACAGGCCTTGTCAGAAAGAGGAAGCTGTCCTTGATGAGTGGTGTCAGAGTGCGAAGCTCAGTGGAAGGAATGGCGGGAGTGATCAGTGATGAGTGCCTGCTGCAGAGTCTGAAGTGGGGTGGGCGCACAGGATTTGCCACCCCAGCCTACGCAGATCAGCCAGGGGCCGTCAGCCCTGAGCAGAGGCGTGGACTCATCAGGCTGCGGCTGTGGCACTGTGTTAAGAGGCGCCGCTGTCACATGGGGGCACATGGCAATAATCAGATCCCCAGTGACTTCCCCACCTCTGCAGAAACATGCTCAAGCTTATAAAGCAGCCCTGGCTGAGTCGGACTAATCCCCACAACAGCCCCATGTTGCTGGTGTCACTGTTCTCATTTACAGAAAAAGAAACAAAGGCCAGGAAAGGGAAGTGCCCTGGGCCTGGTGGCCCAGCATATCGGGTGGGGATGAGCCTTGAGCTCACAGCTTCAGGCCGGGTGCCCCGCCCGGCCTCACTCCTGTCTGCCTGGTGGTGCCGGCCCGGTGGCACCCACCTCTACTCGGCCACACTGTTGCGCATCGCCTCCTTCTCCTGCAGGGCCGCCATGGCAAGGCGCAGGTGCTCCTTTAGCTGCTCGATCTCCCGCTCTGACCGCGTCTTGATGTGGTTCAGCTCCACATACACGTCCTGGTACTTTCCTGAAGCGAAGCGCTTGTCCTAGGGGGCAGGGAGGGGTTATGAGGGCATGAAGCCCTCCCTACCTGGCCCTGCCCACCTGGCACATGCCCACCGTGCGCCCTGCTGGCCAGCACAAAGCAGCCAGGCCCCTCCACAGCCCTCATGGCCTCGTCCCTCCTGGTGGCCCTCCTAGGCAGTCCCCAGCCCTGGGCAAACCCCTCCCAGCAACACCCAGGGACACAGGCTTCAGCTGCCTTTGCATTCTGCTCGAGAGCTGAGGCTCAGGAAGGTGAACCTTTTGCCCAAGATCACATGGCAGCACGTGGCTAGGATGAGACCCAGGTCAGCCTGCCCCAGTGCATGGGCCTTTTCCATGAGTCTGGCTCACACATGCTCCCAGAGTCACAAACACACAGAGGGTGTCAGACACAGGGACAGGGCACCAGGCAAGCCAGACTTATAGATCCCGGCCTTCCCAACTGATAGCAACGCGGCTTACTCCACACTGGAATGCACGTTCCACGTGTGAAGGGATTTGGGCCCTTTTTGTTCACAGCTGTCTCCTAGCATGTGCCTGGCATGTAGCAGATGCTCAATAAATATTTGCTGAATAAATCAAAGCAAGTGTGGCCTTGAGCAAGTCACGTACCCTTTCTTAGCCTCAATTTTGTCTGTAAATGGGGATAATGACACCTCCGCGGGAGAGGCACGAGGAGTGCCTGGCACAGAGCAGGTGCTCACAGGATGGGGCATCCAGATGGAACCAGAGGGTCCCCACCCACAGACACCTCGCTTCACCTGGCTGGGACCTACCTTCTGCATCATCTGGAGCTCGTCCCGGAGGCACTGCACCTCCTTCTTCAGGTACTGAAGTTCATTCTCCTTCACTCGCAGCAGCACCTAGGGTCATGGGTGCCAGGCTGATCCAGGGCCAGAAGCCAGAGCTATCCAGCCCACCGCACCCTGCAGACTGGCTTCTCCCTGCCTCAGGCCCCTAGAATTCAGCGCCCAACGTGCAGCGCCCAGGGACAGACTCCTCCAGGAAGCCCTCTCTGATTTCTCCTTGCTCGCTCACCCATGTCCAAATCAGGTTCTCAACTTGAAGGCAAAGAAGACAAAAGGAGGCCATAATGTGGCCCTACTCTGAACCAGAGAGGCTGGGACTCCCTTCAGACTATCTCATTAAACCCTCCCCAAACACTGAAAGCCAAGTGTTGCTATCTTGACTTGACCAAGGAGACAGGTTCAGCCAGACTGGGGAGGCTTAAAAGCTTAGACTCTGAGGCCAGAATACCAGGTACAAATCCCAGCTCCCACAGCTGACTAGCTGTGCGTCCTTGGGCAAGGTACTTGACCTCTCTGTGACTCAGTTTCCTCATCTGTAAAATCAGGATAGTAACAGCATGTACCTCCTAGGCCTGTTAGGAGGATTCAGTAGGTTAAAATGCAAAGGGCTTCCAGAAGTTCCAGGCAGGGAGTAGAGCCACATATAAATGTTTATGTAATAAAATATTTTCTCACTCCCTTGTCTCCCAGTAAGAAGGGTGCTAGCTCCATTTTACAGATGAGCCCTGGGGCTCAGAAAGGTGAGGCGACTTGTCCTGGTCACACAGCAGGCCGGTGGAGGACTGGGATGGAGGCGCTGGACTCTGGCTGCAGCAGTGCTGGGCACACAGTAGGTGCCCTTCCTGGCTGTGCTGGCATCTCCTCACTGGGGCCCAGGCCCTCAGGGTCATGCTGCAGGGCAGACCCAGCCTATCGGGTTCTCGCCCCACGCCCAGGCCACGAGGACTGGCTGGGCTGCCTGGCATGTCACTCACCTCCAGCTCACAGGAGCTCCGTTCGCTGCGCCCACAGCTGTTGCCCGTTCCCTGCGAGGCGATGAAGCCACGCAGCCGGTCAATCTCGTCGGACAGGCGGCCATGCAACTCCTGGGGGCGGTTTGGGATGGTCAGTGCAGGGCTGCTGAGGCCACCCATGCCCACCACCCCGGGGGCCAGCCCCACCTGGTTGTGGCGCAGTAGTTCCTGGCCCTCCTGCTGGCAGCGCCTCAGCGTGTGCTCGCGCTCCTCGGCCTGCCGCGTCAGGGCCCCGATCTCCAGGCACTTCTGTGAGTACTGCTCCGATAGCACCTGCAGCTCCCGCTTCAGCGCTTCCACGTCTGACCTACCCAGGGCAGAGGGTGGCATGAGTTCGCTTGCTCTCCGCCAAGCTCGGAGTCAGGTCATGGCAGACTCAGCAGCTCAGGACTCCTGCGTTCCCGCCCTAGTTGTGCCTTTAGCCCGCTGTGAAGCTGTGAACCTGTAACAGACTCTCTGGGCTGCAGGTGCCTCCTACATTAGGGGTGGGTTGGAAGAGCCCATCTCTAAAGCTTCCATAGCCCCAACATTCCAGAACTGTGCTCTGTGGCAGGGAGGGACCCTGAATGGCTGAGGGTAATACTGCTGTTCAGCTCTAGGGGACACTAATGAGGGGAAGAGGGTGGAGGCCGAGACCAGCTAGACAAAAAGGGGCTTGAAAAACTGTATATGTGGATGGCATGGAGGTCTGGCTGCGGCCCCGCTGGAGTCTCAGCTAGGGGCAAACTGAAGTGTCCTTCTCCAAGGGGCCTCAGCACAGGTCCTTGACTCATAACCACCAGGTGGGCAGCTGGGCCCCTGGCTCAGAGGGAGGCCCAGCCCACAGAGCCCAGGACCCAGGTGCCATCTTACTGGTGCTGCTTCCGGACGCCATCTGGGCCCTGCTGGAGACTCCGTGTCTTGCTCAGCTCGCGGCTCAGCTCCTCCTGGTAGGCTTTCTTCATGGCTTCAATGGCTGGAAGCAGGGCAGGAAAGCGGAGGGAGGTTGCAGAGAACAGCTTACCAAACTCGGCCTCCTCCAAGCATCCACATGTACCGTGGGCGCAAGAGCAGGGAGTGGTATGCAAAGAGCACCGGGACGGGCTGTGTCATGAACTGAGTGGCTTTGGGTAAGATGCTCGACCTCTCTGAACCTCTCTAGCAAGGGAAGATAACAATCTGTCTGATGGTCCTTGCTGGGGAGACACCCCAGTGTCGGACCACTGGTCCCTCTATTTAGTGATGGCTGGGTGAGACCCCACCCAATGCACTGGTGGGTCCTTTAAAAGGTCCATCTGCCTCACCCAGCCTAGTAGCCAAGACTGCAGGCTTAGCAATCGCTACAAATCTAGGTGACTTTGCTCAGGGGACTTAAACCCTCTGTGCCTCAGGTCTTTCATCTGGACAGCGGGGATAACAGCACCTTCTCTCCTGAGTTACTGGAAGCTGTGTGGAGAGCATTTAGAACAATGCATGGCACACACACGAGCTCCCGTTGGTTTATTTTTCAGACTGTGAGCTCCCAAGGACCGAGTCTCTTTTCACACTCACACAGGGTTGTTGTGAGGATTAAACAAGTCTTCATCCATCATCTTATCTATAATTCCAAAATGCAAAAGCTCTGAACACTGGAAGTTTTTCATAACTCTTTTGGTGACAACCCTGACCTGAATGGACACAAGGCTATTTGAGGTCATTATCCCATTTAAATATGACCTTGACAAATTTCACTGCAAAAACCTTAGTGCTAGATTTCAGGATAAAGTCCAGACCCTGCTGTGGTGGGTGGAAATCTAATACACGCACTGGCTTAGCTCCCAAAAATGCAAAACGCACTGGCCCCAGGGTCTGGGATGAGAGACATGGACTTGAGTGTGTGAGGCACTTGGCAGGTGGTAAGTTCTGGATCATGTGACTCTTTCATCATTTCCATTATTCTACACCCCCCTGGAGGTACCCAGGATGTGCCAGGCATACACAGCAGGTGTGCAGTGGGCAGAGAGACGGAGGGAGTTGCCCAGCGTCTCGGTCAGGCAGTTGGACATTCCTGTTTCTGGCTTGGGAGAGAAGAAGGTGGGATTCAGACCATGGCTTTAGAGTCAGAGTGCTGTGGGCTCCAACTCCAGCTTCTGCCACCTCCAAACTGTGCCATCTGGGACAAGTCACTCACCTCTCTGAGCCCGTTTCCTCATCTGTGAAATGGGTCACTTCCTCAGGCACTGCAAGGACTAGGGTGCTCACAGGGGTACTGGAGCTTGGCAAATGCTCACGCCATCCCCCACTCTCCCCAGGGTCTGGCTGGTGTCCAGGAAGGTGGCCCTCTATGAGAACAGGGTCTGAGGCGGACCCGTCTCTCCCCCAGCACACGGCACGGGCCTAGGCATGGAGTGGGAGCTCGTAGTGTGCGTGTGGCCTGGGGGGGACCCCCCAGGGACTGCAGGCCCCGAGGGAGAGCAGTCACAACCCATGAGGTGTATGTCTTATTGTTGACTCAGTTTCCCCTTTTCAAGTAGGGTCAGAGGCCAGTTCTGGGGGCTTCCAATCCCTCCTGATCCCTTATTCCAGTTTGGCACTGAGACTCCCACCTCTTACTTAAAGGCCTCCACAGTTCATTTAGGAGAAGCCTCAGCCTGGAGGCTCGTAGGCCCAGCCCCGCTATGCCCCTCCTGCCCAAGGTCCTCACCTGAGGCCGTGGCTGCTGTCTCCTCGGCCAGGAGCCACTCCTTCTCCTGTTGCAGCCGCTGCAGCTCCCGCTCGTGGTGCCGCTGCAGCTCCTCCATTACCTGCTGGTGCGAAGACTCCATCTCTGCCAGGCTGCGCTCGCACGCCTCCTGTGGGCGGGAGGCCAGGGTGTCACGGGGCTGCCCCCATTGCCTGGGACAGTGGCCCTTCTCCAGCCTGAGGTGAGAAGCCTCAGGGGCAGGCCTACCTTGATCCAGGCCTCACCACCTCTCCCTGGAGCCGGGCGCAACCAGCCTGCACCTGCGCCCATCCTGCCCTCCACTCCCCCCATCCACAAACCTCACCCTGTCACTCTTCTACTCCAAATCCTGCTGAGGGCCCCCATCCTGCAGGGTCAAGTCCCTGTTCCTGTCTGACCATTGTAGCCTCATGCCTGGCTGGCCCCCTATAGTTATAAAAAACAATTCACCACATGCTCACATCGCTGAGCTTTAGCTCATGCTATTCCTGGAACATTCTTTTGCACCGTTCTCTTCCTGGGTAATTCACTTGGCCTGAAGCCTAGTTTAAATGTCCTCCTAGCTTTGTCTCTCTCCTGTTTCCAAAGGCTCTGCTTCTGCCAGGCCATAAGTACCCCAAAGACAGGGAAGATCTGATCCAGCTTAGAGTCCCAGGGTCCGGGCCGGCTGACATGTGGCAGGTGCTGAGAGAGTAAGCTAAGATTGGTAACTTATCACAGAACGGGGCCGATGGATCAGACAGGCCAGTATATGAAAGACTGATAATACCCACTGCTGGGAGAGTTGCTATGACGGGATGTGTGGCGGCAGTTTCGTGGCATCAATGCATTTTGAATGACCCCATCCCTTGACTTAGCAGGTCTCCTCCTAGGAATGACCCCACAGAAAGTCACAAGAGTACAAAGGCTCTTAGACAAGACCCTATGGCAAGGTTGGTAACAGGAAAACTGGAAACAATCTAAATGCCTAACAGGGAACCTTTAAATAAATGATGGGATCAATCCTTACAAAGGACCCAGACAGCTGTTAAAAGACAGAGCCACCCACGTGGACTGTTGGGGAAAGCTGTCCGGAAAGTTAGGTGATGAAAGCTGGTTTCTGACAATATGCATGGGGTGATCCCCGCACAGAAACAAAACGCATGGAGACAGATGTCCAGGTACCTATATGCAAAAACACAGGACAGGAGGGAAGGTAGGGAAGGACACTGTCGGGAGGCCGAGCTCTGGCCCCCAAAGACATCCGCGTCCTACTCCCCAGAACCTGTGAATGTTACCTTACACGGCAGAAGGGAACTGAGCTTGCTAATCAGATGACCTTAAAACAGGGAGACGATCCTAGATTACGTGGGAGCCCAATGTAGGCATGGGGTCCTCAGACGTGTTAGAGGAGGCAGGAGAGCAGAGAGGGAGAAGTGACTGTGGAAGGAGGTCAGAGTGACGTGAACGCAGGACTTGATCGTTTTGCAGACTTTGAAGATGAAGGAAGGGGCCCTGAGCCACAGAACATGCGCAGCCACCAGGCGCTGTAAAAGGGGAGGGACCGCAGCCTACCCGGAGCCTCCAGAAGGGGAAGCAGTCCTGCAGGGCCTGGATTTTAGCCTGGCAAGACCCATGCTAGACTTCTACCCTCCAAAACTGTGAGACGATAAACAGAAAACTACACAGATGTGCTCAGATGCTAACCTAGGTGACCCCTGGCGGGAAGCAGGCAGGGAAAGGAGACTTCATGTGTTTATGTCTAATCTTTTGTTTGAATTATCTTTGAAAATGTAAACCTATTTGTTATATAATTTTAAAATATTTAAGATAATTAAAAAGGGAAAGAGAAGAGCCAGGGAAGGAACCGAGGCACAGAGGCACAAAGGCCCATGCCACAGGGCACCTCACAGTGGAGGGGACGACCCTCACCCCTCCAGCAGCCACACCTGGGGGCTGCGAGCGCCAGTTTGGGGGTCTAGAGCCAGGCCTCCTGGATCCTGGTGTTCTAAGTGGTGAGCAGGGGCCCACCTGGGCCTCTGAGCCTGTCCTGTGTGTCCCCTGAATTAGGACAATAGAACAATAGAACATGGCTTTGGGGTCCCCCAGACTGGGTCCTAATCCTGGCTGTACAATGGAGTAAACTTGAACAAGCCCCTTCCTCTCTCTGAGCCTCAGTCGCCTCATCTGTAAAACAGGCCCCATTAAACCAACTCACAAGGATCCCTAAGGTAAGCCAGCACCCACCTGCAGAGATCACCCACCTGCAGAGATCAAAGAAATATGGGACGTGGGGACCTGTTCTTAACGGGCCAGATCAGGCAGGCAGAGCCGGGGAGGCTGATGCCAGGAGGTGGGACCAGCCCATAAGGAGGGGCTCCTAGAAGGTCAGGTGTTGCTTTCTGATCTACCTTCCTGAAGGCTTGAGGTGTCAAGTGCTACCTCTGACATGGATCAAAATGGATACAGAAATGTCCGTGGCCCTCACTGCCATAGGCTGGAAGGGTCCCCTTTGCTAGAGAGGCACTACAGCCCCTGTAGGTGGATCCCCAGTCCCCCCAGCTGCTGTCCTATGGTGGCAAACCCCACCAGCTGAAAGAGAAGCACCCACTCGGCCTGAGATCCCACGCTGGGGGATGCCTCCCCAGCTGTCACCTCTCCAGGGTCCACTGAATCTCCAGCTGCCTCCTCCGGTGCCTGAAGGGGGCACAGATGGCTCAGCTCCTCTTCTCTGGCACCCTCCGCATCGTGGCCCACTCCTCCACTCCCGTATTCTGCTCTCTGTTTCCCCTTTATTCCCTTCTCACCTCCCACCCCAATTCCGCCTGCTCCCCCTGCCCATCTCCACCTAGTAGGGCAAATGCTGACAGCCCCTGGCATGTCCAAGGGGGCACCTGGGTACCAGGAAGCCTGGATTGCAGGTACAGGTCTGCCTCCATCCAGCTCGAAGTTTTTACCTCCTCTCTGGGCCTCAGTTTCCCCATATGTAAGCTGAGAAGTCAGAGAAGTGCTTTTCAAGCTTCATTTTAGTGACAGAAACTTTTCCAAAGGAAATCTAATGCAGGTTTTAATAGTAAAATGGACGACGACGGAGCTGCTCTGATTATAGGTGGATGTGAATGGACCAACCCCGAAAGGCAGCCCCTGGGCATCTGAGGCTCCACAGAGCACAGCTTGAAGCCCACTGGGTGGAGGTCTCTGAGGTGGTCTCAGCTGCCTCAAACCCCGGTGTTGGAGCCCACCCTGCCTGGAGATGACCCCCCTGCCCCTTCCTCAGGCCTCAAGGGAGACTTTGACAACACTGGCCCCTGCCCTGTCCCCTGTCCCCATGTCAGGTGAGCCCCCGAGCTAGCCCTCCACATCAGGCCAACCCCCCTAGGCCCTGGTCTCCCTTCAGCTGAATGTTCTATCAACTACTCAGCCTCAGATGGGCCCCCTGACCTTGACAGCAGCCCCAGCCTTAGCGTCCCTGGGGGTCCCCTCTGCCTTCTTTGAACCCAGTCACCCAGTCCTGAACTCTCCTCCCTCCCCATCCTCCTACGTCCCTTTCTCCTTCAATTATCATCCTAGCTCCTGACACTGGCCTTGTCCCCTCCCAAGCCCCCCTTCACGCCAACATCACCTTCCCGATGTCACTGGCAGACCCCAAACCACCTCAGGTGTGCAGGACGAGATCCCAAATCCTTGGCTTGGCAGTGGAGGTCTGCAGGATAGGCCCCCATCGGCCTTCCACCTCCCGGCACAGCCCATGCCCCCACCCCAGCCCCGCCCAGTGCTCAGCCCTGTGCCTGCCCTCAGGAAGCCTTTCCGAGAGCGCTGCACAGCAATCTGCCCCCTGGGAAAGTCTAGAAGGCCCCCCTACTCAGAGTTTGGGATCCCAGCATCCTTTTCTGCTTCAGGCAATGAATGGTGTGTTGACTAGAGGCAGCTGACTGTCAAACGTTTAGGAATTCTGTGACGCAGTTGTTAGGCACAGCCATTGTGAAAAATTATATAAACTTATAATTAATTACATTAAAAACAAAGCTGATACTCAAAATTCATCACTTCTCAATTAGTTCACTGCATTTTATTAGTAGCTATGCTGTCGAGGTTATCTATGTCTTCTGCATCTGTATGGTGGAAATGAGCTATAATGGTGTGCACGTGTCTTCCCAACTCCGTGTTCAGGTCCTTCGGCCACGTGGGAGTATTTCCACCACGGACATTGGTAAACGTTACAAATTAGGACTTGATTTATTGTTTTGTTGATTGTTTAGACTTAAGCCAGTGATGAGAAAATGCTAATAACGTAGATTAAAATTAAAAGTGTGCTGTATCTGATATTCACATTGTAAATAGAACAAAAACCTGAGGAAATACTCTTCAGAAAATATTCTCAATAGAAGACTATTATCCAGTTCAGCAAAGAAATTGCTCATAACATTAACCAAGTAAAGTTTTGACGTGTCTTCTCGTCTTACTCATTAACATAAACAAAAATGTCAACCAACATTCATGTTAGAACGACACTCGTTTGTTAGTTCGCTGTGGATACAAGCATTCGGAAAAACCAGTGGAAGTAGTCTGAGAAATTTCAATTTGCTATATAGAATTCACAATAAAAAGTATTATGTAGTTTTTATTTGTAAGTTGTGTACTAAACATTCTTTGTATCAGTAAAATTTATAACCACATATGTAACATATTATCTTATATATGTATATATACATATATAGCATATGTAAGTGTGTATGTATGTACACACACGTATATTTTCTGGAGAGCTACCTGTTTCAGTGGTGACAATCAAAAGCGTCTCTAGACACGGCCAAATGTCCCCAGGGAACAAACTGAGCCCCAGTGAGAAATGCTGTCCTACACAGACCAAGCTCCCAGATCCCACAGACCACCTTGTAAAGACCTCAGCCTGGCAGGCACAGGCAAGATTTCCTGCTTACGGAGCACCTCCCAGGGGCCTGCCCATTGGGCGCTCCCACTCCCCACTTCCCCAGGGTGGTGTGGGGAAAGGGATCGAAATGCAAAGTGTCACATTAAGGGAGGCAGCCAGACCCGAACTCAAATTCCCTCTGACATATACGGGTCGGTTGACCTTGGGCAAGTTACATAACCTCGGAGTTCAGTGGTCTTGTCTGTAAAATGGGTACAGTGCTCACGTCTACCCACTCAGGACATTCAATGAGATGATGCATGTCAAAGGCCTCACAGGGTTCTGGTATACCCAAAGGGTTCCCAAAATATTAGCTGTTTTCTGAAAACATGGCAACCAGAAAGCTGTCCCCATCCCCCACAACACAGCTCCTCAGCCTCACCTGCGAGATGTAGCCTGGGGGGACATGACCATCGTCCTGGGACCCGGGTGTACCCTGAGGGGCTTCCCCTTGGACACGCCACGCCTCCAGCTGGGAACGAAGAGACTGGACCTGTAAAGGGAGGAGGTGAGGTCAGTAGGGGCCTGAAAGAGGGAGGAAGGTGGCGGGAAGCAGTGAGGAGCTTTGGGTTTGAGAAGGGGAAGCACCCTGGTGGGGACGTACAGGAAAGGGCGTCTTTCCAGCTGTTTCCTGGATGGCAGGGTCAATGACCCAGAAGAGCTTTGACCCAGAGCAAACTAGAGAGGGCTGCGAACAGGACACTGCAGTGACATATATTTACATTACGTAGGTGGCAGGGGAAAGGCCTTTGAGCCTCAGCTTCCCATCAGTAAAACTGTGACGAGGTCTACCCTATGGGACCACGAGACAGCTGAGGATTACACAGGGCCCAGCACAAGATGCTCAATAAATGGTCTCCCCCTTCTCTTGCCTCTTCCCTTCTCTGTGGCTGCTGAGGGTAGAACTAAGAAGAAAACAAGGCTTGGGAAAGCAGATTCCCGTTCAGCAGTCTGAGGTGTCAGACAGCGGATCAGGGGTGAGCTCCCCTAAGGACATGCAAGAAAAATGCTACAGCAGGACTGCAGGGATAGGAGGGTGTTGGTGGGGTGAAGGGGTTCCCAGAAGCCAGCTGTGATGCCTACCTCCTTCTCCAGGGCCTCATGGTTGTCACTTGGGGGCCCCGGGCGCTCCCCGCGGCTTTGATTGAGCAGGGCAGTGAGAGGCACCCGTTTGTTCTCCCGCAGGGGCAGCTTCTCCAGCTCCTGCCACTTCTTCTCAATCTCCTCGCTGAGCCGACTCTGCTGGTCCTCCGTTAGGGGGGCGCCCAGAGCCCGGCGCGGCCCCTCGCCAGCTGGTGTCTCCGTGGCCCTGCTGTCCACGGACTCGAACCATTTGCGTCGCTCCTCAGAGCGCTGGGCCAGGTCCCGCTCCAGCTCCTCCTGCTTGGCCGGACGGTCAAGAGTGCGAGCCGGGGTGCGGGCCCGCTGTGGGGACCCTTGAGTCAGCGGGGAGAGCTCCACGTAGTCCAGGGACAGCCGCTGTCCGTCTGCCTTCCGAGGGCCGCCCCGGCCGATGACCTCGGAGCCCATACGCTGCTCCCCTGCCTTCAGGGAGCCCTTCTGGGTGCCGTAGCTGTGCAGCGTGTTCTCCTTATTGCAGTCTGAGAGCCTAGGGTACCAGCAGAGACACATCAGGCAGGACCTTGCCCACTCAGTCCCGAAATAAGCACCTCTGCAGTGCCACCCGTGTGCCAGGGCCTGGGAATGAAACCCAGCGGAGGAAACCGCCCAACCCAGAGGTGAGAACTAGAACCTCATCATTAACACACTCTGGGAACCATCCCAGCTCTACCACTTATCAGCGGAGGGACCAGGATAGCTGGCTTCCCTCTGAGCCTCAATCACTCATCCGTAATACGGGAAAACGGTATTTCTCACAGGATGGATATGAGGATGAGGTGGGCGAATATATGTAAAGCGACCAGGAAGCCCATGACAAGGGAGGATCAAAGCAATATTATAAAAAGTGTGGTTTGAGACAAGGTCCTGGGTTCAAGAGGCTCACAGTGGAATAGAGGAGATGTCCATGGTCGCTGCCGAGGAGGTGAACCCTGACTTCTGGGTACACGGGGCGCAAATTGTGGGGACTTAACAACTGTGGCAGAGCTTCTCTTCTTCCATAAAAATAGCTGGGTGCATGATCGCCCAGCCCAAAACTATACTTCCCAGCATCCCCTGCAGCTACGTGTGGCCATGTGTCTACATTCTGCCCAGTGGGAGTAAGAAGTGGCACCCTTTAAAGGACTGGGTGTGACCTGGCCTGGTTACTGTGTGGGACTCCAGGAGACTATAAACAATTCCCTGAACCAGAGGCAAATCTGTAAGTTGAGGGCCTCAGAGCTGCCCACCAGGCCTGGACTACATACTTCTGGACCGTTCTGGAGAGAGCAATAGACCTCTCCCTGTTTAAGCACTGTGTTTGGAGCTTCTTTGTTACAGCAGCCGAGCCTATATACTAAGTAATAGTCCGGCCGCATTGTGCTCCAGTTCACAAAGGGACACCGTATATCCTCATAACACTCAGCCCGACACATGCTGACATGAAAGTGACTGGCCTCAGGTGGAACAGCCAAGCTGTGGCCAGACGGAGATTCACGTGCTCAGTGCCCCACAAGACTGTTTCCATTCCTGCTGCCCTGCAGCCACAAGTCCCAGACCCCATGGGCATCCGGGGTTTATACTGGGGGGAGGGGGGCTTTAACACCAGGTAACTCAGCCCTCCTGCCACTCTATCCACCGTGACCTCGGGAGGAGTAAGCTCCCTACGCAGACTGCCGAGCCATCCCCTGTCCCTAACACAGGATGAGACATCGCTCCCAGAGCACAGATAATCAGCCACCTAGGAGGGGCCTTTGACTCACCAGCACCTTCTCCAAAGAGCTGAGGCCTCTCCCCACCCCTTCAGGATGTGGGGCATATAGAGAGATGGCAGTCAAACCCCAAAGCTCTTAATACATTTCTGGAGGACTGCCAAGCATGCTCACTACCCTCTCCCCATTTTGTTGACAGAGAAACTGAGGCCCAGAAGGTACAGCCACAGGGCCCCCAGGTGAGTGCCGGAACCCCACTCAGGAATGCAGGGTAAATGCCTCCCCAAGGCCCCAGTTCAGCCCAGCACGTACTTGGTGACGTCTGGGGCTGAGGTGGGACGCACGGTCTTCCTCAGAGCCTCGATCCAGTTCCTCCGGATGCCCGAAGTCATTGCCGACAAGGTATACACAGCATCCTTGGTCTGCAAGTCCACCCCAGAGGGAGGTCGCCACGTGGCCAGTCCCATGGCTCCCTCCCCACTATGGACCCCAGGGAGGGCAGCCCTTCCCTCCTAAGAGGGGATCTAAGGTCTTAAGCCTGGAGGGAAGCAGAGGGTGCAAAAACTCCTCTCCACTAGCCTTGGAAGAGCCTCGCTGGCTCTAAGATCTCCCCAACATTCCAACTGCCCCTGCCAATGATACCTAGGATCTCCCCAGATATGCTAAGTGTTGGCAGCAGAGATTCTGACTGGCTCTGAGGACAACGTCTCTGGATAAACAAGTGACAAAAGCCAATCTCTGATGGAGAGCTGCGCTCCACACCAACACCACCTCCAGGGAGCCCTCCAGCCATGCTGCCCCCCAGCCGCATGCAGCCTCACATGGATCTGGAAGCCGTAGTTGCGCTGCACTGCATACTCGGTGACGTCCGTGCAGGAGCGCAGGTCAATCTCGCCATCCAGCTCATCTGCCTGCAGCAGGAAGGTCACGATGGTCCACGCACTCTGGTGACCCTGCCCGAGCCCCCCAAACCCCCGCCAGGGTCCCCTGCACCTGATGGGGGGACGGAGCCCTCCCATCTCGCTGTCTCACCTCCTCAGCAGTGGAGTCCCTGTAATATTTGAGGCTTGAATCAGTCAGCACAAACCAGTGTTTCTTCCACTGTGAAGGAGAGACGGTGGTGAGCGGTGGGGAGGGGGGCTGCAAGGAGGACAAATGAAAGAGTATACGTGTGCTACTCTGCGGGGACCCTGGGCGCTGCCAGGTCAACCATTCTGCTCACAGTAGGAGCCTGGCACCCTCCTCTGCCCTGCGGAAGGGCAGGGGTGGGGGACGACAGGGGACGGCGCAGTCAGAAAATCCTTTTGAAGCCTGGCCCTGTCTGAGCCCCAGGGGCAGGAGCATCTGTGACGTGGGCGAAGGTGTCGTGACCGGTGTCAGGCCAGCTGCCCAGCAAGCCAGGGCCCAGAATTTCCCAAGTTATTTTCCACATGCCCCTCTGGATCTCCTCAGTCGCCAGGGACAGGTCTCCTGGACAGCGAGACTGGAAAATGGCCCAGGGGCGGCGTCTGAGCACTAGTCGTGTTCTGTTTCTCGATCTGGGTGCTGGTTACATATGTGTTCAGCCTGTGAGATGCATTATCTGTACATTTATGATTTGGGCACCTTTCCACAGTGCCTGTCTCTGCTCCAGCCAGCGTTAGGCTGGCAGGACGCATGGGAAAGGGGTGGAGGTATCAGCATAGCCTGATATTAAATGTGACAAGCTTAGCCCTCCCCTGGCTTCTGGCCATTCACTGGAATGCCAGTCCGAGTGCACCCATCACCAGGGTCAGGGCCTGGCACCCAGTCCCCACCATCTTCTGGGCTCCCACGCACCACCAAGCCCTTTCGACACTGTTTGTTATTTCAAGCACTTAGTTTTTATCCTCAAGAAGATGGTAAGTTTTCAAGGATGTACCAGGATGACACTTTCTACTTCTTTCCACACTGCCTCCCCCAAGAAATAGGGTTTCAGCATCCAAATGACCCAGGTGACATCTCTTCTACCCTTGCTAGCTGTGTCTTTCGTTAAGCTCCTCGACCTCTCTGAGCTTCAGTCTTCTAAGCCTTATCGAGAGGTTAGAAGTTCCTAACCCTCCCTGGTATGTCTCTCATGGCACTTGGCGTAGGCTCAGGCACTAATTGTTGGGACTGTTCCAAGAGGGCGGCCCCCAAGAGCACCACCCTGCTCTTACCGAGTGACCTGAGGTGTCACTCAGGGCCTCAACCGTCCCTCTGTAAAGCGGAGCGGGGGTTCTGCACCAAATGATCCCTTTGGCCCCTCCAGGCCTAGTCTATGACTGTATGACATGGGAGCAAGATGGAGCTTTGTGGGCCTCTGGTGCCCCAGGTTCTAGGCCTGGGTCTGCCCAGGTGCTGCTAGGTCCTGAAGAGAAGGAAGTCCTGTGGGCCTGTCTTCTGTCTGTGCACTAAGGGACCGGGCTGGCTGAACTCCCAGGGCCCTTTCAGCTTGGACATTCCAACACCCCGTGAAAAAGAATGAGTAACGGCCAGTTCTGGGTGGGGCCCATAACCTCTGCCCTCCACAGACCCTGAGTGGGGAGGGCGGCAGGGGTCACTGGCAACGTGCCAGGCCTTGTGTGAGCCTGGAGCGCAGCCACCAGAGGACTGGAGAGCAGGCAGCGGGTACGGAAGGCTGTGGGCTGGAGGGAAAAAAGCATGTGGGTCGGAAACACAATGCGATTCCCTTTGGCTCTGAGCCCTCCCGGCATGCGGGCTGCATGCAGACCAGAGCCGTGAGCGCATGCAGGGCAGGGGCGGGGAGCCGTCCTCTCCCAGGCGGGACGGGCAGGAAGCCAGCTCCTGCTCCAGCCTGGCAGCCGAAAGGGTAGAACCTGTAAAAGGCCACTGTCCCTTCTGGTTCTAAGGACGGACACACTAAAGGGTTATTACTGGGGCCCTAGCAGGCACCAGGGGCTACGTGGGAACCTTCAATGACTCGAGCTCTGTGACTGTTATCCACCCTAGAAAGAATCATCATTATCCATTACGCCCCTGAGGTTAGAGGAAGCTGTGACTCGACCAATGGGGCCCCAGGTTGGTGAGACTTCAAGATGTCTCTAAGTCTCACCTCCAGGGTTAGAGGCTGCGTGACTGAGTTGTTGGGACTCTGTGAGTGTCTCAGGCCAGATAATCTCTGTGAGCTCTTCCACCTCAGAACCTTGGATACCCAGCAGGGTTGTCAAGAGGTGGGAGGGCTAAGAGGCTCTTGGTGAGAGAAAGGGATGGGGTGCAGAGCCTGAGGGGCTAGAAGGCCCCCCTCCCTGGTGACTCCAACACTGCAAATTGCTCCAAGAAGCCTCTGACCTCCCACCCACAGCCAAGGCCCTCTCTCTGACTGGAAAAGAAACACTCCAGCCTCAGGATTCCTATTCTGGCCTCCACCCTGGACCCCTCCACACTGAGGCCAGGTTCTCTGAGGCTGCACCAGCCAGGAAAGCAGCTCAGCCTCTTGGGCTGCCCTCAAGGACCCTCCAGGGCCCCGCAGCAAGCCAGACCCCTCCCCTCCGCTTCAGCCCTCCTACCTCTCCGGGCACGTCCAGGATTGACATCCATCCCTTCTTGAAGTTGAGCAGATCAGGCTATGGGGAGATGAGGAGGCACATGAATCAGGCCTAGTGGAGAACCCAATGGGGCTGGGGAGGAGGGGTGCTGTGCCACCCTGGCCCTGAGTCCTGTAAGACTGAAGGCCTGGGAAGCCAGGAGAGAGGGCTGAGGGCCCAGGTAATGCCCCAAGTCCAGGCAGGCTCCCCAGCCACTGAGGCGGCCTTGACCCCTTTCCCCAACATCCAGCAATCTCTGAGAGCCAAGAAGATGGGCCAGACAACTGGCGCATCCACCAGAGCTGTCCAAGCTCTCCTGTCACCAGCCTACTTTGTCACCCGAGAGTGGGAGAGAGGAGGCCCAAGAGAACGCTGCCTGTAAAGAGACCCTTAGCTCAGAGAACAGGCCGGACCAGCAGAGCGAGCGAACCACCCAGGTCCTCTTACTGACGAGGCCCAGGTCGCTCACCAGAAAATGCCTTACTGCTCCCTCCCACCCCCAACCCACTGTCCCTCCTGTGGTCCAACCAGCCCTGCCTTCTTCTGTCTCCTCGAGACCCTGGAAGATGGCACCAGGCATAGGTCCGAGATCCTCTGGTCCCCACTAGACCTCTGGAAAGGCGAGTCTTGGCAAACCCTACCTGCCAGGTGCTGCCCAAGGGGGCACGGCCCCGGGGTCTGGGGGCTCCCAGCTGAAGCATGTTCCACAGGGGTCTACGGGCTATGTACCCCCACCTAGGCCTAGATGAAGAAGTTGCTCATCCAGGCATTTTCTCTGGGCAGGTCCATCCGGTGAGCGCCAGCTACCAGACCCTCCCCGCCCGCTGGGAAGACCTCTCTCTCGTCTAGGTCCCAGTCCCTCTGCAGAGTCTCAGCTCCTGCCCACTAGCAGGAGGGAGAGCAGGGCGGGCCAGGTTGGTGGGCAGGGAGGAGGTGTCCACCTGTTGCCATGGCTCTGAGCCCACCTATCAGCACCCACATCGCAGCCTCATCAGGCCAAGGTGTCTGGTTGCGTGAGGGAGCGGGTGGCATGGCTCAGTGGGGTGGGCAGCGAGGACGGCAGCTGGAAACCTGGAAACCAGAGCCACCTGACCTGGCCACCTCCCCTGACCCGCCTTTCTCCCAGGGAGCCCCATTCTCCTCTTCCTTAGGTGGAGGAAGTGGTCTGAGGTGAACTTGGGCCAGCAGCCTGGCCATCCAGAGCCATCCCCAGCCATGGCCGTGGGACCAGGACCCCTGGATCTCAGCAGGCCAGCAGCGCTACCCCTGCATTACAGCCCTTCCCTGCATACTTGTCTGAGGGAAGGGACACAGGCTCTGCTCAGACCTGAGAAACCCTGGGGCAATGTTCACCCTATCTGCCTTCCATTCTTCCCCGCCCTGTTCCCCAGGTGTGCAGGAGGCTGCCAGGCTAAGACTGAGACTGGGAGACCAGCAAGTCACCTGGTCCACCTGCATTCAGACTGGGACCTCCGTGGCCCCAGGGCCAGGCATGCTGTGGCCAGACCCTTGGGAAAACCTGCTAAATAAATATCCACCTTCCTCTACCCCTGGTCTAAATTTCTGGGCTTTGGAGGCTGCCCCATCCTCATCCCCTGGCCCTGAGGAGCTAGGCTTTCTGGCAAGACTCACGGAGAGCACCTCAGGAGGAGCAGATGACCCAGCCAATAGGACTGGGCCAGGGCCAGAAGATCAGCCATTGGCTTCCAGAGGCTGAGGAAGGGCTTTCGGCGGGAATGGCAGGCTGGGACCCCAAGGGCTGCCTAGGAAGTGGCGTCACAGTGACCTTCCTAAGTCACATCCTCTCCCTGAGCCCAGCTGCGAAATGTGGTAAAGATGGGGGGGAGTCCTGCCCTCCCCCAAGTTTTAGGAGGACTGAATGTGTCACTCATGGAAAAGCCTAGAGACCCTCTGGAAACTGGCACAAACATATCACACACCATCAGGCACGGTGACCTTGGGAAGAGGAGGCTGTCAATGTGAGTTTTTAAGCTGCTGGCAGGGGAGGTCCTACAGTCACCTGGGACCCCCCCCACCCCCACCCCCCGCCATGGGTCCAAAGGTCTGATACCCTAAATCCCTCACACTGCACCTCCACACAGGGCTTCTCAGGCCTCAAACACCTTCCCTACACCTATAGGAAGCCCACTTTCTCCTTTCTCCCTTCAGGAGCACCGATGGGCTCTCATAGCCCATCCTCCCTTTGGCCACAGGGTCTGCACTGCCTCCGGTCCACCTGGACTTTTGACTCGTCATCCTCTAAGCACACTCTGGCAGGGGACACAGGCACTGTTCTAGAACAGGAAGTCAGCTGTGAACGAGAGATGTGGCCCCTGTCCTGGTGAGAGTCAGGAGAGAGACAGACAATAAACAAGTGAACAGGTATATAATTTGATGCCAGGCAGTGGCTGGGGAATGAGGCACTGGGGCAAGGCTGTCCTGGGCTCCAGCGAAAGGGGGCGGAGCGGATCCCGACTGGGCCCAGCTTCCCAAAGCTTCCCAGCATTTACCCATTGCCACTTGACCCACACAGATCCCTGAGGTCAGGGAGATGGGGCCGGGACAGAGGGCAAGGGTGTGAGGAAGGCATAGGAAGGACACCGGCCTGGAGCAGGCTCAGGTGGCTGCAGATGGCGAGGCTGAAACCAGCAAAGACTGTCAGTGGTGATCATCAGCCTCCTCTGTCCCAAAACCTTTCACGGCTCCCCAGTACCCTGACCAAAGCCCAAGCTGCTTTTCCTGCCTTTGGCTGGGCTGCTTTTCTCCCAAGCCCCTTTTCTGTTTTTGCCATTCCCCAAACGTGACCACCAGCCTTTGTTCACACTGTTCCCTCCCCCGGTCCATCTCCATCTGACAAAGTCCCACAATCACAGGAAGGCTTCTCCCACCAGCAGGGACATGCTGTCCCTCCTCCTAGCACCCCACAGGCTACTTTCAGCAGCCTTCCCCTTGCTGAGCATGTGCTTCCTCAGAGGCAACTGTGTACATTTCTTATCTCGCCCCAGAGAGAAAACTGGGACAGCCCTGGATACCAATTCGGGCTCAGCCAGAGCCCAGCTGTGTCACCTGGTATATGTTACTTCACCCCTCCACACCTCAGTGTCCTCATCTGTTAGATGGGGGGTTGCCATCAACCTCAGAAGACCAACTCTGATAAAAGTGAAAGCACCCAGTTCAGGGCCTGGCAGGCACCCAGTGGGCATTGTGACCACCCTCCCCGGGGCTTGGGGGGCAGGCAGGACACTGGCTCAGCTCCTCCTCCCCACAATCCTCCCTGCTCTCTGACTGGGCAGGGGAGGCTGCTGAGGACAGGAAGGGCCAGCAGGGTGGTGGCAGGATGTGCGGAGGCTGAGGAAGTCCAGGCAGTGGCCAGGTCATCATACTCACAGGGGCAGGGGCCCCTCTTGCCAACCAACACCACCACCACCCCACCAGGGCCCAGCCCACTCTACTCAGTTGAGGAAAGGGGACAGACCCATGCACATACACACCCTGCTCAACTCCCCTCTCCCCACCAACTGTCGGAGCCTCCCTAAGGCGCTAATCAGAAACCAAAAGCAACCTTACCCTTCCCTTCCAGAATATCACAGAGCCTCACTGACCTGGAAAGAGGCTACTCCTTCCCTTACACTCAGGGTAACTTGGGGCAACTCATCAAAGTCTCTCCCCAAGCCTCAGTTTATCTGACTGTGAAATGGGGATAATTGTGAACTCAGCGGTGAGGCTCAATATAATTAAGGCACAGGTATTGATGGAGCTAGGGTAGGGCTCACCCCCAAAAGGCACAACCCTGTTCATCTTGTACCCGACCCCCCACTCGCGGGCTTGTCCCACCCAAGGCCACTGCACCGCTGCGAAGGGGCAAGCCTGGGAGAACATGGTATCCCGCCGCTTCAGAAATCCCAGCATGGGCTCCCAGACAGAGTGAGACGCGGCGGCCTCTTCTCACCCACCCAACCTCCAGCCAGCGCCCACACAGGTGGGCAGTCTTCCCAGGCCCGGGTAAGCGCGACCCATCTGAACCAGAGGGTATCTCTCTCCAACCCCGGGCAAGACCCCAGACCCAGGCCAGGCCCATCTCCGCTCCTCCCACGATCCGGAGCCCGGGGAGCCCCTACAGATCTCGCAGCTTGGGGGTAATCAGGTCAGGTCTTCACCAAGGAGGCTGGAGAGGAGGTAGTAAAGGGCCACCCTGAATCGATCCGTGACTGGTCCCGCAAAGATGAGGAAGGGCTGCCCGGGACGGGGCGATCCCATGTCCTCAGGGTCGCCCGGGCTCCTGGCCCGGAAAGGTGAGGAGGAGGCTGGGGGAAGGTGAGGTAGGACGGCCGGCCCTGCCGCTGGGGTCGCCCAGTCTTCCGGCCGAGACCTCTCGCCTCCGGGAAGTGAGGAGGGAGCTGCCCAGGAGGGGAGAGGCTGGGCTCGGGCCGTCGCTCTCACCCCCACCTGGGGCGCGGAGGGGCTGCCCCGGAGGGGGGGTGTCACTCACCGTCATGACGGCGACCCGGGGCGGCGAGAGCAGAAGGTAGAAAGGTGGAAAAGGCTCTCGGGTCGGGCTCAGGGGCGCGGGAATCCCGCCACCGCCGCCCCTCTCGGCTGCCGGCCGCCACTCCTCCGGCCCTTCCCTTCCCCGGCGCTGCCCCGGCCCCTTCCATCCGCCCATAAAACTTTTTTTTTTTTTCAAACTTCCTGGGAGGACCTGGGGGGGCCAATGAGCGGCGGGAAAGCCCGGACAAACAGCGGCGGGGGCGGCAGGCTGGCCAATAGGAGTGCGGGACGGGCCCGGAGGCGGGGTCTGCGGCGATGGGACGGGCGCGCGAGGGCGGGCCAAGCGAGCCCATAGAGGCGGGAGGAAGGGAGGGCGGGTCCGGCTTCTGCCGCGGGCGCGCTGGGCGGAAGGAACGGCCTCGCGTGCAGGTGACTCCGTCCGGCCACGGAGCTGGGGTGCCGGGTGTGGCTCCCACGTCGCCCCCTCCACGGCTCCCTGCCCCAGCCCTGAGCCGCCGGACACAGCGATGGTTCCACTAGGACTCAGCGCCTGGGTTTGATGGGGACGTGGGCAAAGCACCCAGTACTAACAATTCAGCGGGTCCCATTCGCCAAGCGCTGCCTGTTACCTGTGTAGTAGACTTTCGTCCTCACCATAGACCTGACAGGAAGGTGTCCTGGTCCCCATTTTACTAATGAGCAAACGGAGACTCAGAGGCGAACTGACTTGCTCAAGGTCACGCAGTAAGAAGAGAAGCCATTCCTAGTAGGTAATCTTCACACAAAGTGAATTGTGGAATGGTAGGGTCTTTCCCAAATGCCCTCGCCTTACAAGCAGGTCTTTCTGGGCTTACGAACCTTGTTTTGGGTTCTTGGATGTGGGTGTACATCCGTTTCTCGCCGTCTCAGAGCAGTTAGCAGTTTTTCACAGGCCTTTTGCCTGCAGGAGCTCTTCTGAGCCCTGCAGTAGTGTTGGGACCTTGGTGGAATTTGCTGCTAAATGCATGTAGTAGCTTGTGTGGCATTGTGATTCAAACCCTACAAAGTACTTAACTTCTCTGTGCCTCAACTTCACCCTCTGTTAAATGGGATAATATTACTGTCTCATGGGGTTGCCATAAGTATTAAGTGTTAATTTAAGTATAGCACCAAAACAACCGCTTTATCTCTAGTTCACTATCCTTTGGTAGGGGGTCAGGGGAGCTTGGGATAATTGCCATTTCAATTATTCTGCCATCTCAGTTTGGGGATGTCAAAAATTACTGCTGTCATGATTATAATTACTATCCCCATTCTGCAGATAAAGAAATGGAGGCCCAGGGAACTAAAGTTCTTTCCCAGTATTTCCCCCTGGGAATCTCCCCTCCACCCTGAGGAATGAGGCCAAGGATAGGCCCGCCTTGCTCTGCACTGGTCTTGGGCACCCCCATGCTGAGTTTTCCTGCTCTACCCATGTACCTCACTCAGGCATTTGGTCCTTGGGAGAGTGAGTAAACAAACAGTAGACCTCACCTGCCACCAGTGCCTTGGCCCAGTGACCTGGGCACCTGACAGTCTCCTTACTGGTTTCCTGGCCTCTGGGACTCCAGTTCTGGTACCCTCAATCCAGTGATCAGACTATTCCTTGTTCAAAGTCCCTCAGTGCTAATAGACCAGCTCTACGTTCTTGTTCCAGGCAGCTCCAGCATCCATCACAATCTGGCCCCTGCCTGCTGTCCTTTGTCATTATGCATACACATTTTACATGCTAGGGTACACAACACTGGACTACTGGGAATTCCCAGAGTGAGCCAGGTCCTTTGTACCTTGGATGAGCCCACACATGTTGTTCTCTGCCGTGTCTGGAACACTTCCCTTCCTGTCCTCTGTGTTCCCCTCCTCCACCCCAGCACACACACACACACACACACACACACACACACACACACTCTCTCTCTCTCTCTCTCTCTCTTTCTCTCCCCTCCACTTCCAAACGTTTGTTTGCCTGGAAAATTCCTCCTCACCCTTCAAGTCTCAGACCAAAGGAAGCCAAAGTGCCCTCAGCACAGTTATAATTTCCTTGCCTGGAGATCTCCCTGCATCTGTACAGCCCCCACTAACGTGATGCCCACAGTGTGTTCTAACCAGTTACAGGTCAGTGTCCTCACCCAACTGTGAGCTCCTTGTGGGCAGGGATGGGGTAATGTCTATATCTCAGAGGCCAGCCCAGGACTTCAGCTCACAGTAGGTCCTTAGTAAACATTGGTCAACTGAATGAAGGTACAAATAAAGGAATGACTCCCTTACCACAACTTGCCTGGATAGGACAGAGATGGCATAGGCTCGGGAACCCAGGAATGAGTTATGAAACAGAGCCACCAATCTTTGGGGTTATTCAGTCTCACACCATGACTGTATGGAGAATAATAATGTGAGGCTCAGAGAAGGGAGACAATGGCCCTAAGCCACACAAGTTAGTACAGAGACAGAACTCAAGCCCAGGCTTCCTGGCTCTTGACCTTGGACTAATTTCACTATCCCACTCAAGAGATGCTCTAAGTAACTGTCTGAAAGGCTCCACTCGCAGTTCCATCCCTCCGCTCCTGATTCTCCTCATTGCCAGGTGAGAGAACAGCTGCAAATTTGCCAAGCCTCAGTTGCCACATCTGTCTAATGGGGAAAATCTGGGCAGACTCTGGGCTGCAGGGAGGGTTCAGGAAGATCCACATGCAAAGAGATGGAGGGGGGACATGAGGTCAGCCAGAGTGGGGTTCGAATCTCAGCTCTGCCCCTTGTGTGACCTAGAACCAGTGATTTATCCTCTTTGAGCTGCATTTCTTCACCTGCCACAATATGGACCATACCTGGCATGCTTGGTGGTGAGGATTAAAGCAATCAGGCATACCATGCACTGAACACGGCGGAGCACACAGTAGGAGCACAATAATTGCTGGTTAGCAGCAGCAGCAGCATTATCCTAGAGGCCTTTCCCCATTTCTCTCCCTTTCTCTCCGCCAGGGACTTCAGCTGCCCCCTCCTGCCAGACCTGCTGTGTGTTGGTGCCCTTTTGTTAGCTTGATAAGGTAATTCCCGCCCGTGGTTTGAAGGTACCACCCTGCCCAGATAACTGTGTTTTTCCGATTACCTCTTGCTTTAACCCCTGAAGGCAGCAGAGACAAAATTATGAAGTGGATGGGAAAGTTAGTGTTTAGACGTGCCTGCCCCCGCCATCACACCTCTGTGCATCCTGGTCTCCCTGAGCCTTCCCTGCGGCCCTGAGTGTCTCCATAAGCCTTTCCCCATTCGACAGATGTGGCAACTGAGGCTCAGTGTGTTTGGCTGCAGCCATTCTCTCATCTAGGAATGAGGAAAATCAGCAAGAGGCTGGCCTCTCTAAACCCTAGCCTTTTGACCTCAAGCAAGTTAACTCACCCCCCTGAGCCTTACTCCCGTCCACTGTAAAATGGGTATACTGCCTCTAATGTACTTAGCCTAGTGCTGGACCCAGAGCCAGCAAGATGATGAGCGTCAGCCTCTCACCGAGAGAAGAGACCCTAAGAGCCAGCCAGTGGCTCCTGGAGATGGCCAGGGCCCTTCTCTCCGGCTGTGAACAGGGCAGGAGGGAGCAAGTCACAGCTGCCTCCCCTCCTTACCCTTAAGGAAACCCTGAACCAGAGGCCTGAGTGTTTACAGCCCTCTCTGGGCAGGGGATGGGTTACGTAATGCCAGATGTTTGTGAAACTGGCTCAGGCCCAGGACTGAGACACACTTTGCAATCCCAGAGCCCCTCGCAGGCCCTCTTTCCTCTGCTCCTTCCCCCCAACCTGGCTCCCCTTGGCCAGACTGGGAGCTTTCAGCCCCTCACCCTGGAAGTGGGAAATCCCACTCACTGGCAGAGACCAGGGGGCACTTGGTACTCTGCTTTATCTCCTTTGTCATGTGGGGGCCCCCAAACCCTCCCTCTCCGTCCCCTCTCTCTCTTCCTTAACTAACACCAACCTCCTCCCGCTCCTTCCCCTCTCCCCACCCTTTCCCCCCACCCCACAGGAGCCGGCCTACCCTTTGCCACCTGAGGACCCCCAGAGACAGCAGGTACGGATTGAACAGCGTGGGACGGTCCCCGGGCATCCGCCATGAGGTCACCAGTCGGCCCTTGAGCAGGCTCCCAGCCTTGCCCTCTGCTGGCCTCTTGTCTGCCTGTCAAACAGGGTCCAATGTTGGCCCCCAGGTCCCTTTGGTGGGATGGGGGAGTCCCTGATTACAGCCTTCCTGCCCACTCTGCCATGCCCACCTCAAAGGCTCAGGGTTCCCATCTTTCTTCTCCCAGAGCTGCGGAGCTTTGTTACCTTGTTCACACTACCTGGGGTTTGCTTGACAGGGCTCCTGGAGCTCAGCCCGCCTGGGGATGTACACTTCACCCCCTAAAGTCAAACCCCAGGTGGCCAGCAGGAGGGGAGTGCAGGCTACAGATGTGTGTTCAGCCCGCATAGACTTTTCAGATTATTTTGCATTAGATTCCAATGTTAAATAATCAAGAGATTTACCATATAACTACGTATTTCCAGCTTCTCTTGAAATATCTAAAGATACAGGAACTCTGGATCCCTCTTTCTTATGACAACAACCACATGGAGCCAAGGGGTCACACAAGGACCCCCCAGTTCCAAGTCCCCCACTTGCCTATTCTCCACTTTTGTGAAAGGAATGCATCAGATTCCTACAGCCACCTCCCCTCACCCCCTGCAGAGCCCCCAAATGCACCCCCTTTGGAGGAAACAGGCCCCAGCAAAGCAGAGGTATTTGCCCAAAGTCACAAAGCAGGTAGAGGTAGGATAGAGCACAGGTATCCCAACTCTCTGGAATCCAGAGATTCACTGCAGGCGGAACATGCAGCCTCAAAGCACAGGTCCAGGAGGGCTTTGGGGAAGGACTGCCCCACCCTGCCACCGCGTACCCCATCACAGCCCTGCCCACTAAACTGTGAGCTCCATGTTGGCACTCCAGTTCACCTCTGCCCACACCCAGGCGTGCAGAAGGTGCTCACTAAGTGTATGTGAATGAATGAATGAATGAATGAATGAATGAATGAATGAATGAATGAGGCAGTTATCAGTTCTGTCCAGTCCAGGCCGCCTGGGGGTAGATTGAGAGGTTTTCCATGTTGCTGGACGGGCCTATTTTGCAGAGAATAGAGGGGACCCCTATATTGCTATTTCCTCTTTGTTCATGAAACTCTGGTTCCAGGAAGTGTGAAGAAATAACCCAGAAAGAGGAAGAGCAAAGTTGCCAGAGCCCCTGTGAGAGCTGGAAGTGCCTTTAGTGATCCGTCCCCTGTCCCCTCCCATTTCACAGATGGGAAAACTGGCCCACCAAGCACTTAGAACGCTACTGCTTCTGCTGTGCGAGGCCATGCAGGGATTGGAGCAGGCCAGGAAGCGGCGTGGGGGGAGCAGAGAATGCTGGGTAGAGGTCCCAAGCCCCGGTTTAGTTTGAGTCCAACCACCCACTGGCTGTGTGACCTGGGACAACACCCCTGCCCCTTGTTTACACATCTGCACAGTGAGGGCAAAATCCCCCCAGCTCTGACTAGCTGAAGGGCCAGAGTTGGGGGCTCCAGGCTGCCAGAAACACTCCCCCTGTCACACCCAGCTTCGCAGGAGGCAGCACGGGGAACAGCAGAACAGCAGGATGAGAAAAGCATAGCCCCAAACAGCCTGTCTCCTTCTCCCCGCCTCTGGCTGCCCCAAGCCCGTAGCTCTGACCTCACCTCTCTGGAGGCTGAGGGCGATGAGAACAGTCTGTTTGGCAGGTCATGGGCGGGGGTGGGGGTGGGGGGCGTGCAGAGCAATGTGCTCCAGCTGCAGCCAGGCCTCAGAGCAGCCTTAGTTGGTCCCACCCCCTGCACACATCTTTCCTGCCCCAGGACCCAGGAGACCCTCCAGGCCCTGCTGTGGCATCTCCTCAGCCCTCTTCAATGCTTCTTTGGCTCCAGCTCCTAGAAGCTCTACCCTTTCTCCCAGCCTGGCCAGCCCTCCAGAGCCAGAAGGATCTTGCCTTCAGAGACCATCAGGGCCAAACTGCCATTTGCCCAGGGAAGACATTCTAGCTTACCTTGTCAGGGCATTCTAGCAAGTTAAAAGCAGAGCCATGGGCTCTGAACCCAGGATTATCCAGCTACCCAGAAGGTGGCTCTGCTACCTAGCTCCACCAGAGCCCTCATCTCAAGGGCCCCCATGCACACAGATGACGCCATGGCAGAGACCACCTTTGCCTGGATGTCCCAGAGCTCATCTGAGGACCTCAGCCGACCTCCAATCTGATTTCCCTTCCCTTTCCCTCCCCGTGTGCCCACACCCAAGACCCAACTACCGAGTCTGCCCGCTTCTGGTCGGTCAGTGAGTCTTGGCCTCCTCTTGGTTTTGATCCCTCAGGCTCCTCTGATTGGAACTGGAGATAAGAAAGAACACAGCTTAGTCCAGGTTATTCCCCAGTTTCCATCCATCTGTCCACCTTATCCATCCACTCATTGTCTATCCATCCAACATCCATCCTACATTATCTACTCACTCGTCGATCCAACATCCACGATCTCATTTATACATCCATCCTCTATTTATTCATCATCTGTCCATCCAGGCCACATGCATATCCTTCCTCAATCCATCCAACCTCCATTCATCTATTACCCATCTTCCCATCCAACGTTCACCACCATCCGCCATCCTCCTCCACAACATTTACCCTCCATACAACAGCCTTTCATCCATATTCTGCCTAACATGTATCCATCCATCCATCACCCTGTTTATCATCTAAGCAACGTCCATCCATCCAACATCCATCATCTGTTCTAGTCATCACCCATCCTACCTATCCATCCACTCATCTATCATCCATCCAGCATCTATCTATTATTTCTGCAGCATATGTCACCTATCCATCATTCATCCATCACCTACCCAGGACGCACCCATCTCCCATCGGTTTCTTACATGCACTTAAACATCCATGTATTTACTGATCAACCGTCCACTGAGCTGAGCTCCGACTTTGTGTTAGGCCCTGGGCCAGGGGCCAGAGGTACAGAGATAAAGTAGTCACGCTTCCTGCCCTCATGGAGCTCACGCTTCTCATGGGGAAATGACCACTGAGTGTGACCAGGTAGAAGGGAGCAGAACCACCAAACCCAGAAGGGAGACATCACCAACCAGGGGTGGTGGGGTGTGTCCAGAAAGGCATCTCAGAGCAGGACACCTGATCTAAGACTTGAACAATGAACAGGCATTTGGTGAGTGAAGTGGGAAGGGAAGAACATTCTGGGCGATGGGAACAGCATGCGCAGAAGCAGGGACACGTGCTCGCAGAGCTCTGCAGCCAGCTCAGCATGACTAGAGGGCAAAACTGGGATGGAAGGCAGGCCTTGAATACCATACCAACGATTTTCATAGAGGGTGAGCAGCTGCGGCCCAGCATGAACCAGTGATTGCTTCTGATGTCATCTGTGAACTGTCCTTCAGCATGTGGTGTTCCCGTCCTGCCCCAGTCGCCATCTCCTAACCTCCAAGGGACCCCTGAGCCTCACCGTGGAATAACTCTGGCTGAAGAATCTCTCTATCCTCCTCCTTCCCTTTGACCCTGCCAGCCTGCAGCATCCCAGCATCCACTGGCACATAGCATCTCACCTTCCGTGAGCTGCCTGTGGTCCACCTGCCTCCCCAACAAGCCTGTCAGCAACTTCTTGTGTGGAGACCCCAAACCCTCCCCTTTGTCCTTAGGACAGGACCAAGCTGGCTCATCCCTGCATTGAGTTGATTAGAGGGCAAATGGATAAAAGCCACAGGGAAATACAGGGGAGGGGGCTCCCTAATCCTGCCATGGGCTTGAGGTCTCACAACATGGTGGTAAAAAGCTTGGGCTTTGGAGCCAACACGGTGATCTCATGTCTCACACCTTACACAGGTGTGACCGCTGGCAAATGCCTAATGGGGCTGAGCCTCGTATATAGCAGAACATGTAAAGCGTCCAGCCCAGGGCACACAGCAAACCCTCCCGTCATCCATGGGGGAGGCGGTGCTGGACTGTACATCAAAGAGAAGAGGGTTAGGGGAACAAGCAGGAGCCTCACCAGAACTGCCGTGGTGCCTGGCAGGGGAGCAGTTGGTCCTATTTTACAGGGGAAGACGGGGCCAAGTAGAGGCTGGCTGTCCAAAGCCACGTGCTGTGTTCGCAGGGAGCTGAGGCCGCCTGCAGGGCTCTGGCCTCCAGGTCCCTCCCCACCCACCACCTTCAGACAAATGCTCCAGGCAGCACCAGAGTGCCACTGACTCTGTTACCCTACCCCGGGCCAACGGGGCAGGGAAGGGACTTGGCAGGCACCTACTATGTGCCAGGCTTTGGGCCTACTTTGCACATGGGTCTTCATGTAAGCAGCCTGTCTCAGTAGCCAACTCAAACCAAGGAGCACTTATGCAACCTCTTCTCTGTGCCTGAAAGGAAGTGTAGGGATCAGAGGCAGGTAAGTGAGGCTGTCCTATATTCTGAGGAATTTGGGGTACAGCAGGGGGAGGGGACATGACCACACTGGCTGCAGTCCCAGCCAGGGCAGGTAGGAGCCACCAGAGGCATACATACCAGGTGTTGTGGGGCCAGGAGGGGAGAAGGCCTGGCCGGAGCATTTGTTTGAGGCCTCTGGGTGATCTGCACTGAGCAGACCTGGGGGCCACCTCTGCCCCCACCCTTACTAGCTATGTAATCTTGGGCGAGTGGCATAATCTCTGTCTCAGTTTCCTTGTTTGTAAATTCACAGTGCCTCATCAGGTTGCTATGGGAATTAAGAGGAAAATAACCGTAAACCATTCAGACCAGGGCTTAGCACACAAGTAAAAGCTCACAGAAGCGTTGGTCATTCTCACTGCTGGCTAGTGTGGTGGTTGGCACAGGTTTCGGTTAGAAGGTCGGATTAGGGCTGAGCTCGGGAGGGTGTGCAGGAGCTGAGAGCAGGCCTTGCTAAGGACACTTGTCTGGGGTGCTGCCCCTCAGAAGTGAGACTGACTTACCTCCCACGCTGGTGAGCTGGGGCCACCTGCAGGGCTCCTGCTCCCCAGCTGGCCTGGCTCCTCCAGACCAGCCATAACTGAGGTCTCTGGTCCACTCGTCACTTTGGTCTTTGGCCACTGGGTGGAGATGCAGGCAGGGCTGGATGGCTGGGCCAAGCTCTGGGGCCACTGCCCAGGGCTGTGTCCATTGACTAGGGTGGCCTCTGCCCAGCCTTCAGGCTGGCTGTGTCGTTCGCCGTCCTTTGTGCCTAGGGAACCGAGCTCTGGCCCTGCAGCTGGGCCCTTTCGGGGCAGCTGGGCCTGCAGGAACTCCAGGAGGCCTTCCCAATCCAGCCTCGGAAGGTGGGAAATGAGTGTTGGCTCCTCCGTGCGGGCCCAGGTCCCCTCTCTGGTCATCCCCAGAAGGCTCACCAGGTCCCGCCAGTCAAGCTCAGGTCGCCTCTCAGGACCATGCAGGTGTGGCCATGTTCCTTCAGTTCCCCGGCCCGTAACAGTGGGTGTCTCAGGCCTCCAGGATTTTGAGAACTCTGCTGGCCCTTCCCTGAAGGTCTCTGGGGGGCTCTTAGGCTGGTGAGGACTACCCCAGCCCCTCTGAGCTGGCCTGTCAGGGGGCTCCTGCAACCCATTACTGGGGGGCTCCTCCCAGGCCTCTGACTGCCCCCTATGGCAGGGGGGGCCACCCAGCTGCCCCCAGCTCTCCTCAGACTCCCTGGGAGGGCCCCTCCATGTTCCCTCTGGGGCTCTGGCAGCCCCCCGGCTAGGCTCCCCAAGTCCTTGCCAGCTCGCCACGCCTGGGCCCTCTTCCTGGCTGCTCCAGCCTCTCTCCAGGTGTCTGTGAGGGCCCCAGGATCCTGGCGGCTCCTCCTGACTCTGCCACCCCCCCAGAGGCTGTCTTGGGACTGCCTGGCCACTCTCCGGAGGTCTCTCTGTCCGCCGCTCCCTCTCAGAGGTCCTGGCTGATGTCCTTGGGGGCGGTGAGGACCCCTGGAGCCGCCGGTCCCTCTCAGGTTGCCTCTCGGGGCTCCTGGGATGAGGGGGCTCTGCTCGGCTCCTCCTGGTCGCGTCTGCCTGCTTCGCAAGGGGCGTGGTTACCTGAGGATGAGGTGGGAGTGGGTGAGGCTCCCGGACCCTGACTGGGTGGCCTCTGTCTAAGAGCACAGGAAACTGGGGTGCTAGCCAGGCCTCAGAGAGACAAGCTGTGTCCTCACAGCAGCCTGGATTAAAACAGGTCAAAAATACCTACAGCCTCTGGATTCCCTCCCTGGGGGTGTCAGCTCTTCCCTCTCACCCAGTTTCCTCAGTTCCAGAAAGAGATCTGCAAAGAGCTGCTCACTTTCCCGCTTTCCCCTCCCCCAAGATATTGATTCCAACCTGGGCTATCAGGTGCCGGATTTTCCACCACCAATACTACCTATATTGCACTGGGTTGGGCCTTGCCTTCTAAGAGTTTCTTTAAAAATACAAATCCCCACCCTGGAAGAGACAGCCCTTAGAGCCAGACTGATGCGTACGAGGCTTTCCCTGAAAACTCAAGGTGGCAGCTACCTAATGAAGGAAGGGAACAGCATGGAAGGGCCATCTTCAAAGAACTAACTCGGGGTCCTTCTCAATTTTTCCAAGTGCTGCTGGCTCTTCGGGAGAGGGGGAAGCTGGACGCCCATGATTGGGACTCTGACCCTTTCATAAAGGACCTCCCTTCCCAGGACCCCTGCCTGGCACCTGGGGAGGGGAAAAGCAGTGGCTCACCCCTTGGGGTACAGGGACCCAGGGCAGGCTGGCAGTGCTCACCTCCCTGCTGAGGGCAGGGCTGGACTGTCTTCGGAGAAGTTGGCTCTGACCTTGACCAGGCCGCTGCGACCGCCCCTCGTCCCGGGCCTGGAAGGCCCCCGGTGCCTCGGACTTCCTATGAGCAAACGCAGCCGCCCCTCTGAGGGCCCTTGGGACTGTCCCACTCCCAGCACCCCACCTCCTCTACTCCCACCCCCAATGGGAGGAGATGTGGGAGATCCAAGGACCCATAGCTCAAGGGCCCTAAGTGAGGGATAAGACTGTCAGGACTTCAGTATTCCCTTCTGGAAAATGGCGATGGTCGACACTGCTCTACCTGCCTCATGGGGATGTTGGAAAGATTCAATGAGAAAAGGGGGGAGCAAAGGTGGGGGCTCAGCCTTGGCCTTGACTGCCTCCTGTCTCACTCAGCACTTCCTGTTTCTGAGTGCCACCCAGCCAGCAGCCCACCTCTCAACCCCAGACAAAGGTTAGACTGATCTTTGCGGGAATTAAGATTTATTGAGCACCTACTTGTTGCCAGGCACCGTGCACACATGATCATAATGGCAAACATTTATTGAGCACTGCCTGCGTTCCACGTGCCAAGCACTTGTCCCATCTCATTTCAGGTCACACAACCCATGAAGTGGGGATGGGAGACGCAGAATGTTACATGCCCCCATGTTCCGTTCTTTCTGCCCTCTTCCTGTCCATATGTAAGTTTTGGACTTCCCGGACCCACATTTTCCCCCTCAGGACTAACAGAATTCTTACACTTGGCCTTGACAACTCCAGGCCATCCTAGCTATTGGTAACAGAGCTGCTAGCAAGTCAGAAAGAAGACATGTTCTCTCTTCCTGCACAGTTCCAGGAAGGCCAACATAAACGGTCCGTGCAAATGTCATTTCTAAGACACCTGGACTTCAGGCATTGTTGCCAGGTCTGACAAAGATAACTTCTAAGCTGTAAAAAGTCCTTAGTTCCACTTAATTGTCTTGCTTAATCATTGGTAGCCATGGTTTTTAATATTTAACCTGACATCTGTGTTGAAACATAGCAACACCAAACAGAATCTGGGCCCTTTTGTCTCCTCCCATAGGTAAGGGGTCAAAACAAAAGACCTGACCACTCCACTGGCTATCTAGTCCAACAGGGTTTGAGAGTCTGGCTCCATCGAATTGACAAATGGATCTGTGTCTGAACCAAACAGGGAGAAGCCTGAAAAAGAGAACCCAGGGCTGAGCCTTGACTGAGACAGCAAAGGAGGAAGTCAGAGGAACCTCTACTCAGGTCTGAGAGGGGACCGTGCTCAGCTTGGGAACCATGCTGAAACTCTACAGAGGTTTTGAATAAACAAATGATGGGCTTGGGGTCTATTGTTGTCTTACGGCTTTTGCCAATATCATTAGAATCAGACCCATAAAGTAACTGGAGGGTTTTGTTTTTAGCAGTTCTTAGCCGCTGACTCACGGGAACCAAAGCTCCCTGTCTGGAGTGAATCTTTCTAAGTTTGGGGGCTGCTTGGACAGGTTCAATTTTCAATCTCATTTGAAGTGAGAGAGGTTTCTTGCTCTGTGAGATCTGAGGCCTTAGCGTGATTTCCCCCAGAACTGGGGTATAGGAGCCTCTGTGCGGCAAAAGCCTCAAACGTGAACAGGTGGGGAGTACTCGGTGCGGTCACGTGTGTTCTCGCTCAGGTGAGTGCATTCTCCATATAAACTCCAGCTTGCTCAATTCCTCCTGAGAAGTGTCCCACTATGTGGAACTGAGAGATAGGAGTGAAGGACTCAGAAGGATTCTTAGCTGCCAACACAGACCCCGCCTTTCTAATGCTGAAGCAATAGGGTCCTCGGGCCACCTGTTCTTGGTGAGGCTGCACCGAGGGTGACAAAGGAAACGTGTTTCCTTTGGAAGCTTGAATGGACTCTTCCACCTCCATGACAAAGCTGTCAAATCTAGCAAATTCCATGAAGGCTCTGTTTAAATTCAAGAGACTATGAAGTGCTTATATGATTCTAAGAGATTCTAAAGGCATCTAGGTGGAAAAAATGAAGATATCAAGCCAAAATTCCTAATGCTTTAATGTGATACCCCTTTAAGGAAAAATTTCCAGGTTCAGTTAGAATAATGCTTGGACAGAGTAGATGCTCAATAAATACATGTCGAATGAATAAAAGGAAGAAAACGAAAGCACGGCTCCATAGCCACTCATAAATTTCAGTCTGTCCCTTCCAGATACTTAAATAGGTTTTAAAATTTCATATTCAGAGGATGAATAGTTTTCTACTTGGAATAAGTGTCATACAACAGGAGAAAATTTAATTACTCAGTAGAGTTATAAAACCTTGGTTAAAAGGTAAATAATCTATTTCGCCAAAATACGTACATTAAACATATGCAATTTTATATATCAATTATACTTCAATAAAGCTTAAAAAGATAAATAATCTACTTCAAAGAGAGAAAATAAAATGAGTAACAGTATCTGTGTAAAAACAATTAAATCATTAATAAAAGTATAAACATATTCTGGCCTTCTATTATAAAACTTTCTCTCTCTAAAAGTTATCCCAGGAAGAAAAAAAAAGAATGAAAATTTAACTTTGGTTTAAAGACTTTAGTGTCCCCACTGAGTTATCAGATGAAGTCAAAGTATGCAAATTAACATCGGACAAAAAAATAGTAATCATAAATAGGCAGACAAAGGGGGTTTAGGGCAGTGAAACTATTCTGTACACCACAACGGTGAATACATGTCTTTATACATTTCTCCAAACCCACAGAATGTACACCAAGAGTGAACCCTAACGTAAACTATGGCCTTTGGGTGATAATGAAGTGTCTGCAGGTTCATGGTTTGTAACAAATGGACCACTCTGGTGAGGGATGCTGACAGTGAGGGGAGGCTGTGCCTTGGGGCACAGGGGGTGTCTGGGAAACCTCTGTACTTTCTACTCAATTTTGCAGTGAACCTAAAACTGCTCTAAAAAAATTAGTGTTTTTCTTTTTAAAAAAGGCCTAAGAAAGAATTACATTAACGCTGGAGACCATAAAGGTTGTCCCCTGGATAGTAAATGGATTAAGCTTACTGGAAAAGGAAATTTGAAGACTAAGAGATAAGGCTTCTCATGCAGATTCAAATCTAAGAGAAAATGTTGCCTAAGGGACAACAAAGAGAGGAATTCTGGATGTAAAATATTACCCGCTCTTCGGGGTGATGGAAATGTTCTAAAATTAGGTTGCGGTGATTGTTGTACAACTCGGTCTTGGTAAATACACCATAATTCATTGTACACTGAAAGTTTTCAGACTTCCAGACCAGCTTTTTTTGTGTTCTCTTGACCCTAACTACGGAATTCCAGCCCTGATCCTGAAAACTCTGAGGCTGGAACTGCTGGACAAAGAAATCTCAGCTAGATCAGGGGGAATGTTCCTCTCCCCGCAGCTGTGGAAAAGCAGTTCTCTGCTGGGTGGTAAACTGCCTGTGTGGGTGGCTCCTCCACCAAGGAGACTCGCAGGGTACCTGGACTTCAGCCGTCGCCGCCGTATTCCAGGAAAGTAACACTCAAACCTCTAAAAAGTCTGTGATTCTGAGGATTCTGAGTTCTCTTATTTAAAATAATGGCTCTGGCCACATGTTTTAAATTGACACCTCTGTTTTCTGAGGGGCACAGGTACCCATGAGGTTTTTTCTGTTAAGGCAGACAAAAATCATGGGGTTTCTTGTCCCTCACGTGAGGGGGGAAAAATGAACCTGTGACTCTGGATCAAATAAAGGGTTTGAGAGTTTAACCTCATTTCAATTAAATGTACTAATGTTCTAATTTTACAGATGGGAAAGCTGAGGCTCAGGTAGGTTAAATCACTTTACAAGGTCACATATTTTGGGGAGTAGGTTTGACCCAGGATTTGACTCCAGCCTGCTTGACCCCGGTCTTTGCTCTTAACCACTAGACTACGCACAGTATCACTTAATCGTCAAAAAAGAACTCTTAACATGGGAAAACAGACTGATGAAGTGACTTGCCCAAGGTCACACAGCCAGTAAGTGGCAGGGCGGGGGTCTGAACCCTTTCCATCTGGCAACCTAAGCCTGTGAACCTTCCACCTGTCCTGCTGCCGAGCCTCCTCCCCAGCCCACCTGGCTGACCCCGCCTTGGGCTCACCTGCGCTCTTGCCCGAAGAGGCGCTCCACCTCTGCACGGCCAGGGCTGCGGGTGCGGCCCCCGTTGCTGCCCTGGGGACCTGGTTCCCTCTGCGCCAGCCTCCTGGGCGGGGGCAGGTCGGCCAGCACGGTGTATTCCTCCCTCTCCAAGTTGTGCCTGGTCTCCCCGGGGGGTGCTGAGCCCCGAGAGCCCCCTGAGCTGCCTGGCGGAGGTGAGGATGCCAGGAATGCTAGGTCACTGGGTGGGTGGCGGGGTGGGGACGAGGCTCGTGGTGCATCTCGATACCCGATGCACACTTGGGGAGGCAGCATCGGGGAGCCATGCAGAGAGTCGGTGGAGGGGGCCAGGCTCTCCATACTAGTCCCAGGGGGGTCCTGAAAGAAGAGGGAAGGCTCGGGGGCCTGGCGTGGTGGGGATGAGAATGAGGGTGCATCTCGATGCCCAATGCACACCGGAGTGGGGATGTGTGGGGGCTCATGCAGAGACTCTGTGGAGGGGACAAGGCTCTCAGTGCTGGCCCTCGGGAGATCTTGGAACAAGAGTGCGGGCTCCGGGGCCTGGCGTGGTGGCGAGGAGGCCCGGGGTGCATCACGGTACCCGATACACACAGGTGGGGGGAACTGAGGAGGGTCATGCTGAGGGGACTGATTCTCAGCATCTGATGTGTCTGGGAGGAAGGGAAAGGGGTCAAACTGGGTGTGGCGAGGGGGTGAGGAGGCCCGGGGGGCATCCCGGTACCCAATGCACACAGCTGGGGGGATATAGGGGGGATCGTGGTGGGGTGAATCACTCTCAGAGGCACGAGGGTCTGGGAAGAAGGGGAAGGGGTCATGTTGCAAATAGCGAGGAGGTGAAGAGGCTCGGGGGGCGTCCCGGTACCCAATGCACACAGCACATGGAGACTGGAAGGAATCAAAAGAGGTCTGGGGTGTCCCACGGGCAGCTGGATGCAAAGGCGAGGAAGTCCGGGAGGCACTGTGTTGGCCCGGGTTGTGGGAGGCGGAAGGAGCCCGGGATGGTGAGTTGTGCTGGGTAGGGCCAGAGGCTGACTGCGGTGGGGTATGCTGAGCTGGTCTAGTGGGAGACGAGCTCTGAGGCCTGTCAGCCTGAGTTGGTCGGAGGGAGATGGATGCCCAGGGAACCTCACTTTGCTTGGAGCGAGATGGAGAAGAGGTTCGGGGGCCATCACTCTGGGTAGGCCGGAGGGGAAAGGAGGCCCAGGGAATGTCTTTGTTAGTACGATGGGGAGAAGAATTCCTGGGATTGTTCCGTTGAGTGGAGCGATGGGGAGTTGATGGTCCAGGATTATTCTGTTGGGTGCAGCCCTGAGAGGAGGAGGTTCCGGGGTTATCCCGCCGAAAGGAAGAGGACTGGGGGTTGTCCCGTTGTGTAGAAGTTCTGGGGGTGTTCTGCTGAGTACAAGAAGTTCTGGAGTTTTCCCGCTGGATGGTTCGGTTGGGAGAGGAGGCTCTGGGGTTGTCCCTTTGGGCACAGGACGTTCTAGAGTTTTCCCGCTGGATGGTTCGGTTGGGAGAGGAAGCTCTGGGGTTGTCCCGTTGGGCACAGGACGTTCTAGAGTTTTCCCGCTGGATGGTTCGGTTGGGAGAGGAGGCTCTGGGGTTGTCCCGTTGGGCACAGGACGTTCTAGAGTTTTCCCGCTGGATGGTTCGGTTGGGAGAGGAGGCTCTGGGGTTGTCCCGTTGGGCACAGGACGTTCTAGAGTTTTCCCGCTGGATGGTTCGGTTGGGAGAGGAGGCTCTGGGGTTGTCCCGTTGGGCACAGGACGTTCTAGAGTTTTCCCGCTGGGGAGTACACGTAGGAAAAGAAGTCTGAGGGTTGTCCTGTTGGGTAGAAGAGGATCTGGAGTTGTCCTGCTGGGCAGCTCTGGGGGCAGAGGAAACGCGAGGATTGCCTCGTTGGGTGGATGAGGTTCTGGGGTTATCCCGTTGAGCGATTCTTGAGGGAGAGGACGCTCTGGGGGTGTTCCGCTGTGTGGAAGAGGTCCTGGGGGTGTCCTGTTGGTTGGACAAGGTTCTAGGGTTGTCCCGTTGAGCAATTTGGGGGGGAGAGGAGGCTCGGGGGGGATCGGGCTGTGTGGAAGCAGGGTGGGCAACGTCTCTTTGCGCAGAGCGATGGAGAGAGGAAGCCTGAGGGGTGGTACTACGAGGTCCACTCTGTGACGTCCCAGAGGAAGCCTGGATTAGTGATGACCGGTGCCGCTCCAAGAAGTGGCCACTTTCTCCCCGGAGCTTCGCCCAGTGCTGTCCAGCGCTTCGGCTCCCGCCACCGGTATCTAAAGAAAGAAGAAGCAGGTTCAAGGAGAGCGAGCTTTGCAAACAGGGAGTTGCTCTGAGAGGAATGTCCAGGAGTTCCTAGCACCTGGGATTTGGCTAATTCCTCCTTGGCCTTGGCCCCCGCCTGCAATTTGGGACCCTGCCACCAGGTGGACAGCGGTGCCTGCCTTTGATCATGCAGGTCACAAAGTGACCTCAACCCCACTGCCCATGTGTTGAAGGGCAAGAAAGCAGGTATTTACTACAAAATCTCGTGGTCTACCAATCACACCATTCCCACTGGGGAGGTGTTTAGCCCCCATGTATGATTGCTTATTCCCATACCCTCTTCCCCAGAGCCGGATGGGGCAGGGCGGGGGCGGGGGGATGGTGACAAGGTATGATTAATGTTTTTAAAGATGGCTCCGACTGCCGTGGGGGGGATGGGCTGAAGGGGGAGACATTCAGGGGTCTCTGGCAATAATGCCAGCCAGTGGCAGTGGCACTTGGCCAGGGAGGAGTGGTACAGATGGCAATAAGGGGACAGATTAGGGATGTGTTTTGGAGGCAGGGCTAACCACGACAGCTGATAACTGGATACAAAGGATGAAGAAAGAGAGGAATCGGGATAACACGAGATTGAGTGCCTGAGCCGCTGGGCTGGTGGGGACTGAGGAGAGACTGCAGGAGAAACAGGTTTGGAGGAAGGGTCAGGTTGCTAGTGGTCCCACACCACCTCCTCTCCACCTGTCTCCCTGCTCCACGTGCTCCCATCACCCCACCTTCCTCTGCTTCTCGACACCTTAGGGCTTTTGCACTGGCTGTTCCTTCTGCTTCTAAACTCAGGTCTCAGCCAGTGTTGACTCCCCAGAGAGGCCCTCCCCGTCCACCTGGCCACTCACTCTCACAGCTTCCTGTCTTAATTGTCCAAAAATCAGTTTCCGCTCTCTGGTCTGGCTTTTCTTTTGTTTCCTGTCTGCCCTGCCTCCACCGGAGTGCCAGCTCCACAGGGTGGGTCTTGTCTGTCTTCTTCACTCTGGTTCACCAGCACCGGGACAGGGCCTGGCACACAGTAGGTGCTTCATAGTTATTGAAAGACTAAAATAGAGTGCTGTGTTGAGTTTGAGGTGCTATACACCCCAGGGGAAAGGTTGGTTCTACAATGAACTCGAGTTCAGGGGAGAAATCAGGCCAGAGGTGTGGAGTGAGGGGATGTTGACTTTTCCAGATAGTACTGGAAGTCGAGTAGCTGAGTGTTCAGGGAGAGAACAGAAGGGCAGCCAGGACGAGGCTCTGGGGCACCCATATTTGAAGGTTGAGCCGAGGAAGAGGCATCAGCAAAGGAGAGCAGAGTGGCCAGTGAGGAAGGCCTTGACCCTTTGCTGAACACCCCATCTCTACACCTCTTCCCTGGGGCTCTTGGATCCAGCACGGCCAAGAGGGCTTACACCCCCTCCCCAGTTCTCCACTATCCTCAAAAGGTACCGCCATCCACACACACCAGACCGGGCATTGGGACCGTGTATTCTCACGTCCCTAATCCCATCTGTCCACCTCCTAAGCCTCTTCTCTTCTCTGTCCCCTCCTCACCCACAACCACGGCCCTAAGTCAGGTTTCTCCATCTCTCAGCTGGACAACAAGCTCCACGAGGGTTACAGGAATGGTGCATCCATCACCCATACAGGGATCTTTCACCCAGAGTCACCAGCTGATAACAGTTTGTCTCCTGCTTTCTTCATCTACATCCATGTACCTACCCACCTACCTAACTAGCATCTACCTGTCTCTGTCTATCTATCTCTCTATATCTACCTATCTTTTATCTACTTATTGAACTGTATGAGAGTTAGCTGATGACACTTCACCTCAACCCCCTCCTAAGGCAACTCCTAAGGGCAAGGACAGTCTCCTTCCATGACCACACTCAGGAAATACAGCGTGGATACAATACTGCTCTCTAATATACGTCCACATTCAAATTGCCCCAGCTGCCCCAATAACGTCCTTTCATCATTGTAACTTCCCATCCTGGATCCAATCCAGCACCCCACATGGCATTTTGCTCCCCCTGTAGCCTCTTTTACTCGAGAACCGCCCTCCAGGCCTTTTTGTCTTTCATGAAGAGTCCTGCCGGTTATTTTGCAGAATGTCCCTCAGTTTGGGTTTGTCTGATGTTTCATTGGGACGAGACGCAGGCGGTGCATTTTTAACCAGAAGACTCAGAAAGGGTGCCACGTCCTCGCCTGTGCATCACATGGGGGCACCTGATGCCGCTTTGCCCCACGCTAGGATGCTGAGTGGCCACTTGGGTAGGTGGTGTCTGCCAGATCTTCCCATCCTAAGGGTGCCTTTTCCCTCTGTAATCGATGTGTAATCTGAGGGGTGATACTTTGAGACCGTGTGAATATCCTGTTCCCCGACAACCTTTCACACAAGAATTAGCATCAGCCGGTGATTCGTGCCTGAACCAGCTATCACTGCAGTGGCTGCAATAGTCCCTTTGCTGGCTCATCCCTAGCCTCACCCCACTCCAGTTCATCCTTCATACCTTTGCCCTGGTGAACTTCCTCAGGCACAGGTCCAATCACATCACTCTCCTCCTCAAAACCCCCCATGACTCCCTACTACTTAGAGAAGAAAGTTCAAACTCCTTGGCTAGACTCTTGAGGCCCGGCTATATGGCCCCCATCTACACTTAAGCTGTACATATCAGGTTATTCCATATTCCCGCCTCCAAGCCCGGGCTGCACCACGTGCACGAGGCACACCTCTGAGTCCCTTCCTGGCTGGAAAGAAGCACTTTGTCCCCTGCCTCAGACCCAACTCCTTGCTCCCAGCATGGCACGTGTTTCTGTTCTGCCTCTGTCCTGGGCTGCGGTTCGTCATCTCCCATTGCCTGCTTGCAGACCCACCTGGGGCAGGGACTAACTCCTCCTGAACGCCCACGGAGTCCAGCACCAGATTTTATGCACAGGTAGTGCTGGCACGTTGCTGACTCAGTGCTAGAGGAGGCGTGGGAAGCCAGGGTGAGGACATGGGTGCCTTGGCCCAAATCCTGATGATGCTGAAGTCACCGATCAGGGGGCCACACAGGGTAGGAGTGATGGGGGGGCCCAAGCTCTGGGGCCCAGCACACTGGGCTCACATACCAGTGAGATGCTAACCGGTGTCATGTGCATCTGTGAGCCGGGCCTGCCCAGCAGCCTTTTCCCTTTCTCTGGGAGCAGCATCACCCTGATTTCCTTTGGGCCCTCTCCTCTTTCCCACTCTCAGGCCGTGAGCTTTGCACCCGGGGCTGAGCCCATCACTGATCACCAGGTTGGGCATATGAACCATGCTGGGTCCCAGGGAGAACCCTTCCTAAGGCTTTAGCTACATCTGCTGGGAAGATTGTGTGTCCTCTGTCTGTGGGGTTAATAAGCAAGTAGGATACAGCCTGGCACTGCTGCCGCTCATCATGCCACTATGGGGGAGGGTCTGACTGAGAATGAAGCCACCACAGAAGAAAGCAGAACAAAGACGAGATTTTTGATGCTGTTTGGACACCTGGATCCAGCCATGCCTGAAGTCATCACCTCCTAGACTTTTTACTCAGCCAGTTTCAGTTTCTGTCACTTGCAACCCGAAGATCCTAACCCACCAAAGGAAGACAGGCCCAAGGGCCCAGATGGCCAGTGAGATGGCTGTCTCGGCCCCAGGCCCCTGGCTATCACCACATCCATGGTCACAGGGACTAACCTGGCCTGGCAAAAACACTCACCCTCCTTTCTCTGGCCTGCAGCATCTCCTCCCACAGGAGACCGGGTGAGGAGAGATGGAGCCTTTCGGGCACTGTCAGCTCTTGGCCCTTCTTGCAGCTTGCGAGGGATCATCACGGTGAGCTCGTCCCAGCTAGAGGCCTCCTCCCGCCTCTCGACAATGTCCCAGTCCTGCCAGGGAAGGCGAGGAGAAAGTGTGCTTGGAGAAACCCCTGGGCCTATGCTCCCAGCATGAGATGGAGAGAAGGAAGAGAAAGGAACTGACACTGAAAGAGCACCTACTGTACAGCCAGCACTGTGCTGGGCTCTCTGCAAGTGTAACTCAGCTCATCTTCAATCAACCCTGTGAGGTCGGCCCGTCCATTGCAGTTAAGAACTTGCCCAAAGTCGCAAAGCTGGGAAGTGGTTTATATGGGAGGGGTCTTGAACCCAGGGCAGTTGGACTCTACATGGTAGGAGGGCCTTGGCATAATATTTTCCAATCCCAGTGAAATCTCAGGATCCAGAAGGAAGTGGATTCAAAGATTAGCCCCACCACTTACCAGATGTGTAACTTTGTTGCTTCCCTTCTCTGAGCCTCAGTTTTCTTGCCCCAGAACAGAGTCATTAAAGTCTCTACCTCAGAGGGGGGTGGTGAACCTTCCTGAGCCCATGCCTGCCATCTCGTCACTTCCCCTGGGGGTCTCATGGGTAGTCTGTCTCTTCTATCCCGTGATGGCCCTTTAAGCACTGAATGCCCAGTAAGTTCCCCTGGGTCTCCTCTTCTCCAGGCTAAACGGCCCCAGCCCTGGCCAGGCCCCCCCAGACTGCTCCTTTCCCTCTCTCTGTCCTCTGGTCATGGGGCTCAACGGTGTGTGACCAGGGCAGGAGCCAGTGCCACTCCCATCCTTGCTCTGGACAACACACCCAACATCCTGGCCCTGTGTGACTTGTGACCTGAGTTTTTGAGAGCCTGAGCCTGTTGGTGACTCGCGTGGAAATCCCTATCCACTGAAACGCCTATCTCCATCTTCCCACAGCCAGACCCTCAGCCCTCCCTGGCCAACCCTGCAGAGACAGCTTCGCCTTCCAGGTGGGTGGTCTGGGTAGCCCCAGGTGCCCGCTAAGTCTCCAGAGGCCCTTTTCCCAGTTCCCTGGTGAAAGAAGCTCAGCCTTCCTCTGGAGGTTTGGGTGGAACCCCAGGGCTGGCAAGAAGGGGTGATCTGCTCTTGCCCTCAGCCTCCCGCCCCCAGCTCACCACAGAGGACGAGTTGCTGGTATCATCAGCGGTGTCACAGTCAGGGCTGCAGCTGGTACCAGAGTCAGGGCTCTCGTCGAAGATGCCACACAGGGAGGAGGCCAGGCCCTCCAAATAGGGCACTGCCTCCGGGGCTCGGCTCCTGCTCCTGGGGGCAGCTGTGGGGCCCTCTGCGGGAAGGCCTGCCGCTGGGCCCCTGGGACAGGAGACAGACCCATCACTTTTTCCCCAAAAGTAATGGGAATTAAGGAGAAATACCCCCACACAAGTACAAACACACCTCACATTAGAGTGGAAGAGGGTGCTGGCACCGAGGGCTCTCTGTGCTGGACTCTTTACATGGGCTGCCTTGTTTAGCTACAACAGCCTTTCTTTGAAGTGAAATGATTCCCGTTTTACAGATAAAGAAACTGAGGCTCAGAGAGGCCAAGGGACTGGCCAAGGTGGCAGAGCTAGGAAAGGGCAGAGCTGCGTTGTGAACCAGGGCTGTGGCCCCAGCCCCAACCCTCTGTCACTGGAGCAAGCTCAGTAAGACTAAGAAGACAGAATTGTGCTGGGCTAATCGGGGCCTCTGAGAGGTAGCAGAGCTCCAGGGGCACTGACAGGCCACTGGTCTGTGTGCCAAGGGAGGGAGTTCAGAGAAAGCCCTGCTTAGGATAAGCCAGTCGGGGTGGCCACAGGGCCAAGTAGGCTCAGAGCTGCCAGTATCCCCAAAGAGTGACCCACAAACTGGCCTACAAGATGAAAATAGGTGATGACCCCCAAAAAAGGGGTTTGTGGTCAAATAACTTTGAGATATACTACACACTTCTACTTCCCCCATTCAAAAGCAGTGTGTGCCTGCAAACTAAAGGCTTTGACAAGTCCTGCAAGAAAGATAACCGACTTAGTTTATCCCAGACTTCCTGAAACATATTTGATGGCAAAGCTTTTGGTTTTTTAAAAAAATAATGTCTACCCAGAGGAACGCATGTTTGCAAAGCAATGCTGATTTGATTCAATTCTTCTTGTTTTTTAAATGGGGAAACTGAGACACAAAAAGAGGAAATAACGTGCGCATGGTCCTACAGCCGAACAGGGATGGAGCTGAAGCTGGATGCCAGGTTTCGAGACCCTCAGCTGTGCCCTCCCAAAGCACCCTGGCCCCAAAGGAGGACTTCAGTTCAGCTCAGGACTGGAATGGAGGGAACCCCAGAGCCTGGAGCAGTGCACAGTCAGGTAGGTAGGGGGGTGATAAACCTGTTTAATTTTTTAAAGCTGTGCAAAGGGAACCTGGAAATGTGAGCGGGCTGTGGGCCATGCCCATGGCAGGGTGGGTGCATGGCTGCTCCATACCCTGGAGCGAAGCTGAGCTAGGGCCCAAGGAACATGCCCACGGCCTGCGTGTGCCTGGCCGTGTGGACTGACCATGTGACCCACACTAACAGCCATCACAGAGAGATGGTGCCATTGTGAAGGGGGGTGGGGTGGGGTGGAAGAGGGCTATCCCGGGGAGCCCCTCTCCAGGCCCTGGCACTCTACCCACCTCTCAGGCCCTGGTCCAAGGCCCAGGCCCACCACAGACTGGCAGCCGGAGGTCGAGGCACTGAGCGGGTCCTCAGCGGCAGGCGGGCGGCGGGGCAGGTCGCAGTAGGGCACCTCAGCACCTGGAGGGCTCCCGGGCTCCTGGGACAGAGTTGGAAAGAGGAGGCACCTCATGGCCCACGTGGGGGCTCCCCTCCCCCTGCACGGCCCCTCCCCCCAGGCGGTGTGGAAGAGAGTCTCCAAGCATCTCCTCCTGGGATCTCAGACTTCTCAAGGAGAGCTGTCCATCAGGCTGGAAGCGCCCCTGGGGACCCAAGCTGGGGGCTGGCAGAGGTACAGGGCGTGTGCATGCACATGTGTGTACAGGTATGTGTGCATATAAAGGCCTGTGTGAGTGCAAGTGTGCACGCATGCATGCATGTGTATTCAAGTCTAGGCGTACACTAGTGCATATGTTTGCATAAATGCATGTAAGTGTGTTTATATGCGTGTGTTGGCACATATGTAGGTGTGTGTGCTTGAGGATGTGAAGTACAAAAGGACCCCGAAGGGTCTTCTATAGCTAGAAGACGGGATGAGGAAGGAGGGTGAGGAGAAAGGACGAAGACGGCTTGGAGAATGAGGGAGGAAGATGTAGTCTGAGGGAGGGGAAGATGGGAAAAGAAGGCCTTAGAGGAGTGGGGAGATGTGCCCCATTAGAGGAGAGGCAGGGGGCTCCAAGGCTGGAGGGTCAAGGCCCTAGGGGTAGGGGCGGGGGCCCTGAGCCGACTGCCGGCTTCTCTCTTCCTCCGCCCTTAGCAAGGCCACACCTGTGAAGGCTGGTGCTGGGCTCACCCAGGGGGAACGGCTGTTCACCTCCAGGAAGGCCCCCCCAATCCTCCCCACCCCCCGGGCTGGCAAGGCCCTCCCCTACTGGTGGGAGACAGCGGCCACAGCACCCTGCACCCTGCCTCCTCTCGGGTTACCTGGGCGGCGGGCTCCGGCGGTGGCGGCTGGCGGCTGTCAGCACCCTCGTCCCCGGGGGGCTACAGCTCAGGCCCCCATGCTGCCGCCCTCCCAGGCCCCGACTCTGGGCCGTGGCAGCGGCGGCCGAGGCAGCAGAAACCTTAGAGGGGCCGGCTGCAGGAGCAGGGGCCCCTCATTACTGTTTCATAAGCCGGGGCCCAGCCAAGAACAATGCAGGACATGAAACCACAGGAACCTGATCTCCACAGCTCACCTGAGAGCTGGCTGGGCGGGGGCCTGGGAATGGGCTCCCTGGGGACCCTAGAGCCCAGAGCTCTGGGCTGAGGCCACAGCCTGGCCACAGCCCCAGGGTGGGCACAGACTCTCTGGGTTCCAGGAAGGCGGCCACTAGCAGGACCTAGGCAGGGCCAAGGAGTGGGGCGGGGGTGTTTGCCACACCATCCACGCCAGAGAAGCCCGTCTGGGTTCAGTTTCGCCCCCTGCCCTGGAGCCAGATTCTGATCAGAGCTCGGCAGCAGGAGGTGTCAGATCCACAGCCCGGCCTGGCGCCTTAGCCGCCCTGGGGACCTCACCGCATGAATGAGGAAGGAGCCATTCACGGGGCATTGCCAAGGGGTCCCAGGCCAGCTGGGCCCAGCAGGACCCCCAGCCTGTCACCTGTCATGGCACCTCCTCCCTGCTGTTACCTCCAGCCCCCATCACTACCCTCCACCAGCATGAGCGGGCCCAGCAGCCAGTCCCTGGCTCTGATTTCTGTCTGGCGGGTCAGCATAGGCTCTGGCCTCAGACAGACATCAGGCCCAATCCTGGCACCTCCACTTCCCAGCTGGGTGACCTCAGAACAGTGGCTTCCCCTCTCTGAGCCTGGGTTTCTCATCTACAAAACTGGAATGATAAGAGGAACCACCTCCTAGAGGTGTTGCGAGAATTAAATGACGTAAAATTTGTAAAGGGCTTAGAACAGTGCCTGCTCTGTACATCTTAAATACTGAGGGAGCCAAAAAAATGTACACGCATTTTAAGAACGGAAAAAACTGTATTAAAATTGTAATATTCAATATATACCAATAACAAAAGTTGAATACAAGTCATGTGTATACATTTTTTTGGCACCCCCTGTATAACAGATAATGTAAAAACATTAAATAGAATTTTGTTAGTGTTAAATCGATAGAATATTAAATATACTTAAGAATAAATACATTAAAAGGGGATGTATGATGCCTGGCATACAGCAGGATCCTCTCACCTAGGCCCTCCATCCAGAACTTGGCTAGTACCTAGTCAAGGCCAAGTGATTTCCAGGGATAATCCCTTCCCCACCCCCAGTCTGTGGGGAGACTCAGCTGAGGGTAGAGCAGAGACAGGATCCAGGGGAAGCTGGCGCAAGCTTTGGGGAGGGGCCTGCCCTGGGACCTAGGCCATTCCTGCATATTCCTGGGTAGGTAAAGCTGTCCACCCCCAGGAGATACCTTTAGGCCCTCAGGAAAGAGGTTGTGCCCAGGTGTAACTAGGGATCCAGCTGGGAACGGAACAGGCCCATTCCGGCTGGGGGAGGCTTCTGTAACACACAGATTTTGTGACTCCACATGCTTGAAACTGCTCAACGATGAGCAAGACGGTCTATCTCCGGCAGAGTCTGGCTCCTAAACTCCGTGTTTCAGTTATTCCCTCATCTCCAGTGTGGCCCACAGGCACCTCTCACTCACCACTGCAAACAACTCGAGAGGGAGCTCCTATCCCAAGTACCTGCCTCAGGAAATAACTTAGACGTCAGCCATGTTCCACCTCCTCCTTGTTCCTCCGGTATTAAATCCTTTAGATTCTCCCGGTTCAATTAGTTCTGAAATGGGTCCCTGTCTCTCCATCTCAAAGTCTCTGCCATCTCTAGCATGAGTAATTGGACCTTTCCCTCACTGGTCACCTTGATTCACTCTCACTCCCTGCACTCCATTCTCTGCCCTGCAGTCAGAGTGACTTTGGAAAATGCAAATCTGATCACATCACTCCCCTGTTTAAAAATCTTCAGTGACTCCCATGCCTCTCAGGAAAAAAGTCCCAAGTCAGCATGTCCACAAGGCCCCAACCAAGGCCTGGAGAGACCAGCCCCCACCCCATTCTCCATCCTTGTCCTGGAGTTCCTCTGCCCCTCCCCCTTCCTGGCCTCTCTCCATCCTCCAACATGCCTCCTCCTCTCTGCCTCAGGGCCTTTGCACCTACCATCCCTTTCCTCTGCTCTTCCCCTACTTCACAGGCCAATTACCAAGCTTCACCAAATAGCTGAAATATCATTTCTTTGGAGAAACCTATGATTTACCCTCATGCCACTTGCTGTTCCTTACATTTATCACAACCACAATTATGTACATGATTAATTTCTTAGTCTTCATTTATCTTGCTAGAGTACAAGCCCCATGGACCAGGGACTATTTCCCCAACACATAGCATAATGCCTGCACATTTTTAGCACCTATTCAATATATGTGTATATGTGAACACGTGAGCTGGACCGAGGTCTCGGCTGGGAAGTGGCAGAACTGAGACTAGAACTCAGACCTGTGTGAATCCAAATTTCTCCTCCTGTTCCTCACTTGTCATCTCCCCATCCATTGGGAGAGGTCATTTGTATGGGACATGGACTCAGAGGGCTTTCAGGCTTCTGTTCCCTGAACTTGGGGGTGAGGGTAGGGGAGCTGTTACTGCAGGTATCAAGACAAGTAGAAAGGAATCTCCCAGGTTTGCTTTTCTCGTCAGGAAGAAAGAAAAGAGGAAACTAACGTGTATTGAATTAGTTACATGTGACTTGGGCTAAGCAGGGCCAGATGCCCTGAGTGAGAAGGTCTTGTTGCCCCACTTTATTCTTCAAAAGAAGAAAGCCAGAGGGGTGGCCAGTTTAGCTCAGTTGGTTAGAGCATGGTGCTAATAGCACCGAGGTTGCTGGTTCGATCCCTGCATGGGCCACTGTGAGCTGTGCCCTCCTTAAAAAAAATAATTAATTATTAATTAAAATAAATAAATAAATAAATAAATAAATGGAGCTGTGACTCTCAGATAGAAATGTCCTCTCCAATGTTTAAAAAAAAGAGAGAGGGAAGCCAGAGAGAGTAAATGATCCAAGGTCACACAGCAGAGAAATGGCAAACCTAGCACTGGAGCTCTGGCCTGTCTGGCTCTAAAGCTGAACAGTGACTCCCCTTCAATGGCCGCCTCTTGAAGCCTAACCCCCTGCATGGCACTGGCTGCCAGGCTCCAGAGGAGCCTTAGGCCTCAGGACCCTCTGGGAATGACAGTCATAATGAGGCACGGCCGGAAGCGCCCATGGAGCTTCACACGTGCCCTGCTTCTCATAGCGTGTGCGACTGCACTCTGGGTTTACGTGTATGGTTTACGTGTATCCGGACATCGATCTCAAAGTGAGAAAATGCCTCCCTTTCCCTTTCCCTCCTTCAATACCTTCAAGGGGAAAGTCTTCAGTGGGTGCTGGGGTATTTTTAACGCTTTTCTAACACCTGCCAATTTCCCTTTTTAACAGAGAGACAGACAGCAGGACTCAGGCTCAGAGCCTTCAGCCAATAACACTCTCCAGTTAGAATTTAATGATATTGCTGGTTTTTGTCCTTTTCTTTCTCTCTTTTTAACCTTCTATATAAAGGATATTATCCTGGTTTTCTATTTGTGGTGGTGATGTAAAGTTCTGTTTTAGTATAAGTGAAAAAAGGGTGTGAGTTAAAAAATAATAAAGTAAGTAATAGATTACATGAGGTGATGGCAAAGAAATCATAAAAGCAGGAGAATGACTGGCATTTAGGAAACATTAACGTGGTCCCACCACCCCATTATACAGCTGGGAAAACTGAGGCTCTGCCCAGGAGGAAGGCCAGTGTCTGGGTTCCATTGCAAGCGAGTGGCCCAGCCAGACCCCAGCCCATCATGGACTCCCCCACCCCAAAACCACGCTGACCACTCGGGAAAGCCGGCCTACCTGGTGCCTTGCTCTGTGGGCCTCCTCAGGCTGCAAGCAGTTCCGACAGCAGCTCTGGGCCAGCTCATTGGCCTCGAAGTGTTCACAGGGGGCATTCTCAGCTGCCCCCTCCATATTGGCTGAGTCAGGCCAGGGCAGCTCCTGTGATCCGATGGTGGCACCTGGGAAGAATGGGGGTGAGGCAAGGACCAGGTGACTAGCTGGCAGCCCACCCGGACCCCAGCCCCAGTTTGCCCCTGGACCAACAAGGGCCAAGGAAATAATGTTATCCATCCATTCATTCATTTGTTCATTTACTCATTCAACACTCATTAAGCACCTACTAAGCACCAGGCACTCTGCCAAGCATTTCACATGTGATTTCTAGTCATTACTGCATTGTTGCTCCAAGTGTGTTCCGAGGACCCTGCATTAGACTCAGCCATGCTGCTCATAACATGCATATTCCCAGTTCCCTCCCCAGATCTGCCTAGTCAGAATCTATCTGGAGGTGAGGCCTGGGGGTGTGAAATGTTATAAAAGTCTCCTAGGGGATTCCAGTGTACCCCAAAGTTGGAATGCCCTTGCCTTACAGTTATCCTACATTGTGGATACAATGAGTGCCAATTTCAGATGAGGCAACGAAGGCTCATAGAGGTTCCATAACTTGCTGAAGTTCCCAGTGGCTGAACTGGATTCAACGCCAGGTCTGTGCCCACCCCCCCTCCCCACCCCGGGGGTGGTAGTGAGGGGCACTGGAATCACACTGCCAACTCACACAGTTCCTTGGGAAACACTGGGAGTGAGGCAAAAGGCTGGCCAGGTATTTTCAGAGTTGAGGACAAAGTCGTGGACGAAAGCGAACAACCTAAAGTCACACAACAAGTTTGTGGCAGAGCTCCACCAAAGAGAAACCCTGGTATTCTGACTTGAGCATAGGGCTGTCCCTTCTGTGCCACTGAGGGCTCCAATGCCATGTCTGGGGGCACAAGAAAGCCCTGACAGAAAAGTGACTTGAAGATGCCCTCCTAACCCACACAGAGGCCCAGGAGGGGATGGGGATGAGAGGAATCCATATTCACAAACATGCATGCCTCTTATGGTGCCCCCAGGTCACTGCCCATACCTGTCCTCACCTGAAGAGCTTCCTCCACAGCGTTCCAGAGGATCGGGCTTTTGCTGCCAATCTCACCCGAGAGCTGGGGAATTTTATGTCCTCCCCTGGGGCATCCAGGGTGAAGGTTTCTGGCTGCTCCACCTTCAGACCTAGGGGAGCGGAAGGGCACGGTGTGTGTGGAGGGGGTATCCACTGGCCCGACGGTGGCCCCGGGGTCTCCGATCTTCTCTGGACAGTCATCTTCCCGCGTCGTTCCCTGCTCCCAGTGGTAGAGTGGGCACGCATCTGTCCCGCTCAGCAAGGGCGGTCCTTTCCCAGTCCGGCCACAAAAAGAAGCAACGCCTCGAAAGGAGACCGCCACTCAGGATGGCTCTACTCCACTTGCCCCTCACTGCTCCCTCGTCCTCCTCCCCACTCCCAACCAATTGGCAGAACCCTTCTCTGAAACCCACTTTAGGTGTGGATATAACAATGAAAAACCTTCAGCGGACACGGCGGATGCCCCACCCAGAGAATGGACCCCTGGACCTCTCTCCATCCAGTCAACAAGTCCCTCCCCGTATCCCTCACTCCTCCACCTTTTCCTCCCTATGATCCCCCCCACCTCCACCCTCCACCACCCTTTCTGCTATGCAGAACCAACCTCGGCTCGGGTTTCCACGCACAGGGGGTGCTGAGGTGGGGTGCCGAGGTCACAGCCTCTTTATTTTAACAATGAATCAGAATGTTGCCCTGATTCGTTCAGGGGGTGAACAAAGACCACGCCCATGCCCCTTGTCATAGGCCGGTTCTAGGTGCTTCATTTACATGAAGACTATGGGATTGGACAATCCGAGAACAAGGGGCGGGGCGGAGGCGGACGGTGCCTGCAGGCCTCCGAACGCGGGACTTAACGCACGTTTAAGCCTGAGCAGTCGGTCCGGGTCCCTAGGGAGACCTTGACAAGGGTTGCACTGGCGACTCTGGCTCCTTCAGATCTCTTTCCCGTTGGTTCATTCTCGCTACAGTCCCCTAAACTGGATTTCGCCTAGACCTTGATGTAGAGACTTAATCTCTCTGTGCCTCAGTTTTCTCATCAGTAAAATGGAGGTAGCACCATAATACTACCTGTGAGGATGAAATGAAATGCCCGGTTTTCAACGTCCATTTGCAACACTTCCACTGATGCGGTGCTTACTCACAGAATTCACAGCTCTCCTTGTTTTAAAAGTCTGGCCCCTACTTTAAGCTAACACATATTCTGCACTATGTGCCAGCTCCTATTCCAAAAGCTTTACATTCATGAGGACATAGTGACCTGGAGGATTAAGTATCAAGATCTTCATTTCAAGCAACTGAGGATCAGAGAAATTAACTAACTTGCCAGTTTCACACAGCTAGTAAGTGGCAGAGGCAAGACAAACCCTTGGTGGTGTGTCTGACTCCACCCGCATTCACAGAGCATCTTAACTAATTCACTCAAGATATCCACATGTACCTGGAATATGCCTCAGCTGGGCGCTGGGGAGATGGTAATATGCATAAAATGTGGCTCCTTCTGAGATGCGGCGCCCACTGACCAGTGGGTGAGACAACCTCTGAACAGGTCATCTTGGCCCAGGATGGAACCAGCAAAAATACAGCTGCATAACAATGAGCTTTCTGCTTGGTCCCAATTACTGTAAGCAAAACAAGTAGTGAGACTCATGTTCAACATCTGGCTCTAGCACTTCCTGGCTGTATGATCTTGAGAAAGTTACTTGACCTCTCGGAGCCTGGAGTGGACACTGGGTTTGAGTCTGAAGCTCAGGATATGGCCCCAGCCCTCTACAGACTCCATCAATCAGTAAAACCTGGAGCCAACTCAGAGCGGCCCTGCCAACAATTTAATTCATTATATACTATGGAGCCCCTACTTTACCAGTCGTGCATGCTGAGGATACATCAGTAAACAAAAAATCGAATTTCCTGCTTCATAGCACTTACGTTCTAGTGGAGACAAACAGACCGTAAACTAGATAATCTGTAGAGTATGTTGGCTGGTGATAGATGCTAAGAAGAAAAATTAAGCAGGGAGGGCATTGAAAGTGGCTGGTGTAGGTAGGGCATTACATTTTAAATGAGGTGTTCAGAGAAAGCCACACTGAGATGGCGACAGGTGAACAAAGACCTGGAGAAGATGAGGCAGTGAGTCTACAGGTCCTGGGGAGGAGCGTCTCTGGCTGAGGGGACAGAAGCAGTGAGACTGGAATGGAAAGAATATGGGAGCAAGGGGAAGAGTCAGGGGCAGGCTGGTGGGTCGTCCTGAGTGCTCTCCCCAGCTGGAGCTGCCTGGTTGCACCCCTCTGTAGGTTGGCTCAGGGCTAAAGGTGTCATGGCGGCAGCCAGGGAAGAGTCACCACTTGCCACCATTTAGTCCTAGCCTCACATCCCCCTTCCTACTCCCTGAAATCTGTGCCTGCTCATCTCCCCCTTTGTTCATGCCCTTCCCTGTGGCTGGGACACCCCTCTTCAGAGATCTGGGGAAGCAGAACTATTACTGACAGCTGTAGTCCCACTCTACCCCACGGAGCCTGTTTCCTCTCAGTCAAGTGGAAAAAGTCATCCCAGCCCTCTCAGTCCCTAGACTTGTCGGAAAATCACATGCCCGGGCAGGCAAGATAAGAGACACAGGGGCTGTGGTCCAGTGGAGCGGGGGCAGGAAGGCATGAGGCGCTAAAAGGGTCATCAGGGCAGGCTTCGGCCCCTGGGTAGCCTGCAAAGTGACCCAAAGTGGCCAGGCTTGCTTTTACTGACCCCTTTAGACACTCAAGCCTTGATAAAGCTCCTAGAGGCCTCAACCCAGAGGGCCCACAAGACGGGGAGCAGGAGTCAAGAATCCAGGTGTGGAGCATGGAGAGGGGGGCTCCTAGAAAACCAGTTCTCCAGAGGGTCCTGATTCACCACTCCTGATCCTAGGACTGGCAAAACCACCGTGACTCAATTTCCTGGGTTTGCTTCAAGAACTGCTGGCACATATAGGAAACAGCAGATGAGAATTTCATACCAGTAAACATTACAAACTGTAGATGTCAGCTGTAAATGGCCCTATGACGGGCTGGGAGGAGACCCAGGTCAGATGACTCAGTGGTCAGCAGCAGCCAGGTACACTAAAGGCACACGGGGGAATGGCAGGTGCCACAGGAAGTGGTTCATACACGTCTCATTTCTGCTGGGTGGTCCCAGGAGATAGGTGTCATATGTCATCTTACATATGGGGAACACACAAAGAAGTCAGTACAGTGAGGAGCTCACAGAATGAGCAAGTGGCAGAGCCAGGATTCAAACCCAAGCCCTGTGCACTGATCTCCCGGGCCCAGCTCTGTTTCTGCTTCCACACAGCTCTCCTGGGTTGACTGCCAGAACACCTGGAGAGCCTGGTAACCCACCCTCTGCCCTTCATGGAGGCAGCCCAGTGGGGTGAGTCACCTCACTCCAAGCACAGGGGAGAATGATCAGAAAGCAGCAGGGAAAAAAGGTGGGAGGCGCTGAGAAGCCAAGTCACAGGGCCTCCTGGCCAGAAGCCCTGAGCTTTGCATTCCCGTGTCCAGGTGTGGCCTTCAGACCCGCACCAGCCATTGTCAGCTATCACCAGATGGTGGGTTTGATGGTGACGTGAGAGATTGCGTGTCCACCCCCAGGCACAGCCTAACAGAGCCACTGTTCCTGAGCCTGCCCAGGGATGGGGCGGGACTGCTCCGGGCAGGTCCTCCATGGGGTCAGTGAGGGAAAGGCCTGGCCCGCACACTTCAGCTCCCTCCTCCAGGAGTCTCCCACATTCCAAGACCCTAAAGCTGTGCTCCTATCACAGCATTCTCCTGTCACCTTGACCATCCCTCTCACTAGTCCATGAGCTTTGCCCGGATGAAAGCACATCTTACATCCCTTTCTGTCCTAGTGTTAGGGCCCAACACAGCTCCCCTAATCAGGGTACAACAGGCAATCCCTGTCTCCGGCCTAGAATCACAAGAACCAGTAAGTGGCAAGGGGTGGGGGGGGTCTGCCAATGCCCCAGAACAGTGCTCTGGTTATCCTTGCTGGTACCACATCTACCTGCCACAGGCGGACCCGGATTCTGCCAATGGCCCTGCTTGGTCAGGGAACAGCAGGGTGTGTGACATGGGTCACTCATAAGCTGGGACAAGGAAGGGACAAGGCTGGTTTTCATCAGCCCTGAAGCCATGCCTGAAGCTCTGGAAGGAGTATGAAGAAATGGCAGCCTTGCAGATCACCAGCAGGCCTCCTGAGGGGTCTGCTCGGAAAAGGCCCCACTTTTAGATGAGCTGCATCTTCTTTAAAAAGGATTAATCACTCCTTGCTTCTGGGAGCTGCTGGAAGCCTGGGAAACTGCCCCATTTTGAGGGTGAGGATGCTCCAGGACTCATCCATTTCTACCATTTCAATTTTCGCTGAGGAGATGAAGGAGGCTGAGAAGGGACAGGCCCCAAGTCAGTAAAGGGCAGAGCCTGGCACTGCTCACCCACCTGCCCCAGCTGCCCGCTTTTCAAAACACCAGTGGACTCTGGATTCTACCAGTGGTTACACCGGTCTGTACCCCTGGTTAGGGGGCCCAGACCCGATGCTGTCTTTTTATACCCACAGGGAAAACTGCTGGAGGGTGAGGACGGACCCACTCCCCTACCACCCCAGAAGCCTGCCCTTGGCACTTGCCATCAGGGCCAAAGACAAACCAACCACTTTGTACTTAGTTTCACAAATCTGATGAAGGCCTAGTGGGGTACACATTTGGGAAGATGCTCCAAATTTGGTCCTGAAGCTTCTTCCTGAGAAAAGCCAGTTCTCAGCTGCCTGCTCTTTCTGGGGTCCAAGCCCCAGGCCGGAGAGGTGCTGGTCTCCCAACCTGGTCTCCCACCTCGGTGCAGGCTGGGTTATGGGGACAGCCAAGCAGAGACAGGACAGGCTTGCAGCCTAGGCTGGGGCCTGGTCTGGTTCTCGAGCTCACTCTCCACTGTGCCCGGCTCTGCCAGTCAGCCGGCGGCGCTGGGTCTTGCTGGTACGAGTGGAACTCAGGGGCTTCTTGGTGGAGTCCTGCGCCCGTCGGGGATGTTTCCTCTTGACCTTTTTGCGATTGTGCGCATGCAGCGATGCTGTGAGAGAGGAGATCCTGTGGGAGGGTGGGAGGTTGGTGAGGCTAGGGCCTCAGTTTACCCTGGGGAACAGGGCATAAGTGAAAGGTTGGCTTGGGGGTGACTGATGGCCCAGATGAAGGGGAAGTCAGGACAGGCTGTGAATACTGGCAGTAACAAGTCCACTCCAGAGGCAGCCTGCTCTGACCCCAGAGGGCCTGCCAAACTCCTCAAGTCAGAGACAGAAAGGCTCTTACGCAAGGCACAAAAGGCACCGAGGGTCGGCTGTTTTTGGGGGGTGGAGGTGGGGACTGTGAGGAGGGGCTAGGACCACTTGACAGGCAAAGCAGAAGGCTGCTCTGGGCCCCACACCTGCCCCACACCGTGCCCTACAGGCCAGAGGGAAGTGGCTCTGCAGGCTGGGTCACCAATGACAGCCCTGCAGAGCAGTCATAGGGGAGGACAGGCCAGGGCTCACCGCTGGGATAGCAGGGGGTCTCTGGACTTCCTGGGTAAGGCTCTGGTCGGCTTCTCCATGGATGACAGCTCTTCCTCAGACCCGCGCCTGGCCCCCTGCTAAAGAAGCACAGAACAGGGACTGTCACAGAGAGCAGTGGATGCGGAGGCCTGGGCCAGGGCTCAGAGAAGGCCGTGTGTGCCCTGGAGCAGGGATTCCACAGGGGAGAGCTGTTTCAGAGTCCTCTGCTGCCTCAGCTTCCAATGGACTCTCAACACGCACAGATGAAAGAACTCTAAAATGGGGACAAGGCTTCTTTGCATCAGACCTTTCAGAAGAATGATTACAAAATACAAGGAGCAGTTGCTCCAGGACTGAAGGACACTGTAACCACCCATGATAGACATGTGGTTTACCTTGCAACACTTTATATACATGTACAGAAATTCCTAGACAACCCAGACAGACACAACTTTAACTGAAACAACTTACTGGGATGCTTTCCAATATTTTCAGTGACAGTCTGCTCTATTTCTTTTCTTTTCTTTCTTTTTTCTTTTTTTTAAAATGCTGGTCAAAACCTGCTAATAGTAGGTTGGTCCAAAAGTAATTGACGTTTAAAAGGTTAAAAATAATTGCAAAAAACCACAATTACTTTTGCACCAACCTAATAGGTTGAAAACTCAGTCAGTGCACACAGACGTGCCTGGTGTTATTGCTGCTTATGCAATGGGAGTGATTACAATACACAGCTATGGTAAGTGTTTCTTGTGGGTTCTTTTAATCTCATAGCCATCTGACAAGGCAGGTGCTACCATCAGTGAACACTGTTTACTGAGGAAGGGAAGAGGCAAAGCAAAGAGACTTGCCCAAGCTTCCACAGCCACTCAGCGATGGAACTGGCCTCTGAAGCCCCTTGCACTGGAATGTCCACGTCACGGACCAGCACTTAACAACCCCATAAGCCAGTCTGCCTGTGTCCCTTCTTCCCTAGGCTGGGAGTGACACCCACCTCAGGCGGAGGCAGTCCGAGCAGCCGGGCCCCCGAGAGGTCCAGGTCACTGATGGTAGTCACGGTGACAGTGTGGTTGGGGTGGTCATACTGCACTGACTCTGTCTTTGCTGTCACCAGCCGGTCCAGTTCGTCTGCCTCCTCTGTGCAGGATGGACACAGAATCAGGCCTCAGCCCCCAGGCCCAAGTAACCAGGCTCCAGCCCCTTCCAATCCTGGAATGTAATGGCCCCCTCTATTGTATGGGAGAGTATCCAGGCAGTCACCGGCTCCAGAGCCTGCTTGCCAGCAAAAGTTGGAAATGATCCAACTCTTCCTTTCATCTTCCAAGGAGACCTCAGACCACCTGGTCCCTGCCTAGGGCAAGCCCCGTGAGACACCAGGAGCTGCTCCGCCCCTTCCCCGCTACTCCCAGTCCCTCCAGGCCTCCAAACCGGACTATGTTCTCAGGATTGGTTTACCAAGAGGTTTGGGTCTCCTCCTGGTCTCTGATCCACTCACATTTAGAGGTACCTGAGGACCACCCTGGCCCCCAGATCACCACCCAGACCCCTAGAGCTAAGGACGTCAGCTTCTGTGCAGCCCTCACACCCCTCCCCTCCCACCCACTGGAGGATAAAGAAACCCAAGCTCACTGGCTATCCTCCAGGTCAGGACAAGGATGGGACTTACCCAGCGCCTCCTCTCTCTCTGCCAGCATCTTCAAATATTCTTGGTGGCGCTGAAACAAAAAGGTTAGAGAACCTTTTGTTAGAGTATGGCCTCTCAGCCCCACCTCAGGCGGGTCATTGCTCATCTCCAGGGTGAGTGAGTGAAAGACCAGAAGATTTCACCCTAAACCTTCCCTAGACCTGGGCCCACGGCGTCTCTACCTGTATGAACTATTCCCCAGTCCTGCTCACACCTCTCCTCATCCCTGCCGATGCCCCTATTCAGGCCACTCAAGTCCCCTGGGAGTCAGACTCTCCTGCCCTCCCGCTCTGCACCTCCTCCCGGAGCTTCTTCTGCTCCTCCTTGAGCCGCTGTTTGATCTCCTCAATGGCTGCCTTCTTCCGCTCCACCTTCCTCTTGTGGAAGCCTGTCAGGAACTCCCTACAGGAAAGAAGCAAGGGAGAATCAGGAGATACTAGGAAAGAAAGCCTTGCTCCAACGAGAGAAAAACAGCTAACTTTGCACTCACTATACATGCCAGGCACCATTCCAAAAATTTACAAAATTTGTAATCCTCACAACCTGGGTAATACCGTGTTTCCCCGAAAATAAGATCTAGCCGGACGATCAGCTCTAATGTGTCTCTTGGAGCAAAAATTAATATAAGACCCAGTCTTATTTTACTATAAGACCCGGTATGGTATAATATAATATAATATAAATATAATACTGGGTCTTATATTAATTTTTGCTCCAAGAGACACATTAGAGCTGATCGTCCGGCTAGGTCTTATTTTCGGGGAAACACGGTAGGTATCAACCCTGTTTTACTGATGGGGTCACTGAGGCACAGAGAGGAAAGAAAGGAAAGAGGGGGAAAAAAGGAAAAGAAAGGAAGAAGGAAAGGGAAGGGAAAGGAGAAAGGTTGCTTGTCCAAGATCACAGAGACTGGGAGATTACGAAAAAGAGGGAAATATGCTTCTTTCCACCTACTACCCTCCAGGGCTCTCAGCTTCAAACAACCGGGCCAGGTGATAGGCACAGGTCGTGGGCCTTTGAATCTAGAACAGGTGGGCGCCCCTTCTATACCAGCAAATTCCATTCCCCAGTGAAGTAAACCACTTCTGGCAGGGCTTTCAAGGTCACCAGCACCCAGACCTCCACATTTTCCGCTGGACATCTGCCCCCTGGATCTATCTGGAGGGCCTGTGGATGCCCCAGCATTTCCCTCCCTCTATCTGATCTCAGCCCTTTCTCAGCCCCGTAGCGCTGACTGCACCGTTCCCATCAGTTCTGGGGCCCAACACTAGGTTTTTCCCTGACCCACTACCATATGCGGACGTGGCCCTGAGTAGGGAGCACTTGATAGGCCGGAGGCTGAGGCTTAGGTGTTCAGCTCAGGGATCCCTATGTCTGGCACACACAACGAAGGAGTAAACAAACGTCTGGTGAGTGAATAAATGAACTTAAGCCACTCATTTCATTTACTCATCATTCATAAACAGATGAGAGTACCGCGTGCGGGGCCACTGTGTTGGGCTGGGCTGGGCTGGGCTAAGGAGGTCGAAACCGCTGCTCAGAGACCCAAGCTCCCCTGCCAATCTGGCAGAGCACACACACAGCAGCAGCTGGGCGTGCTGGGGCACCGAGAACAGCCAAGGAAGGGCGGGGCGGGCGATTCCATTTCACAGGTTAGGGGCCGAGAGCGGCAGCTTCCATTCCGCGGGGGGGAATATACAAGGGAACGTTAGGCCACGCCGAGGGGGCGGGGCCGGAAGGGACCTCTGCCTGAGCGTGCGCGACCGGGACCTCGCCTCGGCCTTGCGGGCCGAAGGGGATTTGGTACAGCCTTAGCACTTACCGCCGCTTCTCCTCGTCGAAGCTGAGGACGAGCCGCGGCCGCCGGTTGTCGCCATCTCGCTTCTTTTTCTTTTTGCGGCCCATAAAGATGAGGCCTAAGCGGCGCGTCTCCTGCTCGCCTAAGACACTTCCGGGTGTAGCGTTTTCGGCCTTCCGGGCGCGCCTCGCAACAGTGCTCCGCAGTTCCGCTCATCAGGCTCCATCTTTTAAAGGGACCGCTCCAGCCCGTCTCCCCACCACTCCCTTCTGGATGTCACTGGCAGATACCTGCCCGGCGTCTCTCAGCCCCACTCCTTTTCGACTAGCTACGACTACGTAGCCACGATGAGAGCGAGGCCCCGAGGTCCTAGCGCTTAGCACAATGGCTGGCACACAGTAGGTGCTCAATGCGAGAGTTATTAGTGAATGGCCAAAAATAACTGATCCTTCTTTTGAGTCTAATGTCAGCTTGGTGGTGGTCTGCAAGAGCACGTTTCTGGAAACAAACTACCTGGATTAGACTCTTAGTATCCCAAATACAGCTGTGTGATACTGGACCAATTGCCATTGGTATGACTGAATTACCCTGTTTGTAAAATAGGGATTTGCAGGGTTATTGTAAGGCAGTGGTTTTCAAACTTTGGTGTGCATCAGAATACCCTGGAGGTCTTGCTGAACCCCAGATCACTTGGCCCCCCACTACAGTTTCTGATTCAGCAGATCTGGAGTGAGCCCCAGAATTTGCATTTCTAACACTTGATGTGGCCCGTCCACAAACCACACTTGGAGAACGTGATTGTGAAGAGTTAGGTGAGTTATGTAATGTGTGTGTAATATAATACATACCACACGTGTTTGCTACACAAGCCATCTCCCCTCTCTTCTCTCCCAAGTATGAATAGGTGTGTAATAACTCATCCTCTACTGAAAATGAGGGCAGGAATGTGAAGGCATTCTGTAAAACAACACCTGAGGGGGAATTTTAGCAACTGGGATTGTGTACTTGAATCTCCCTGTAAACAGTAATGTAAATGGAGCCACTTTAAAATGGAGTCAGAGCTGCCATCCCAGAGTAACTGCCTTACACATCTTAACTCCTCAATCTTCAAATCTTTGGAATGTTGAAACTGGGCAAAATAACCTTTGGACTGGGCCTAAGCAACCTTGTTTCCTAAGGAACTATTTGCAAAGATAACAAAGCAATTATGACTACTGGACTGATGACTGCTGGACTGAAAATTAAAAACATTGTTTAGAATTAACACCTGTATGTTATGTTATCTGCACCAATAGAAATGCCTTCCTTCTACTGATGTAATTGTTCCCTTTCCTATTCTCATAAATACCCCTTGCCTTTGTCTCTTAATTGGAATATTATTTGGGCCTCTGCCTGAATTAATGATTCCCAAATAGCTGTTCTTATTGATCTCAAACATTTGTTTGCCTCTTACTTTGAAAGGTCTTTTTATTCTTAGGTTAGCAACCCATTCTCAATTCGTTTGTGCTGGATGGTCCAGCAAGTTTAATGATTATTGCAGTCTGGAGGATGATACCTCTGCCGCTAGAAGCACAGGAGGCTGCAGGAGCTCAGGGTTGGCTCCTACAGTGGAGGGCTTCCCAGAGGAGGTGACCCCAGAACTGGCCAATAGTGGGACTACCAGAAGAATAAGACTCTTAGGACCCAACTCTCTCCTTTGACAAGTGACTGGATCCCAGAGAGCAAGTAACAAACATGTATTGAGTGCTTGCTCAGTGCCAGGCACACAGAGAAGAGAAGGGAACCACACAGTATTAGCTCAGGGGAAGTGACTTGTCCAGGGTTACACTGCTACTCTGTGGCAAAGCTGGGACTTGAACCCGGTTCACTGGCCTCATGGCCCAGAATCCTGGACCACCAGCCCGAGGGATCACTCCCTGAGAAGCTAGCATGGCCCCTTTGGAGGACAAAATGCAGGACCTAACCATAAGTTTTGGAAGGAGCCAGACACACAGGTGCATCTCTCCATGAATGTTGAACCCATTCCATGAGGGTCCTCTGCCTGGGGGATTCCATGTTGGTGCTGAGAGGAAGTTATCCTCAAATCCAGGGCACAACAGGGGGTTGACTGAATGGTGGGACTTCAAGGCACTGCCCCCCACTGGCCGTGCCCTGATGCGCCCACCTTGGTACCCTCCCTCTGGGTAGAAGCCCTGCCCTGGCTACAGTGATACTCCCCCAAAGATGCCCAGCGGGCCACCTTCTGCAGCTAGGCCTGTGAGTCCCAGGCACTGGGTCTCGGGGCTGCCATCTGCTGTTTCCCAGGCTCCACGTGCCCACACACACACCCAGATTGGCTGTAGATGGAAAGTGATGGGTCCATTGCTGAACGTGATAAATCATAAAACTTCCTGGGCCTCTTCCCTCTCCACAGTTCATTCACTCAGTCTCCCACTGTGTTGAGGTATGTTCTCAGGGCCTCACGTGGATTATCTCAGTCCTCACAACCTCCCTGTGAAGTTGGTGCTGCTTTCATCCCTATGATACAGGTGAGGAAACAGGTTCAGAGAGGGGAAATGACTTGACCAAAGTCACCCAGTTAGGAAGTGGCGTACACAGCCATTCCCTGACCACTGCCCTGGGTGCGGAGTGGGTCAGCCCTCCAGAAGTTCCAGTCTGGTGCAGACAGACCAACTAAGGAGCCAGCTGCTTGTGCAACTAAGGAGCCAGCTCCCCGTATGGGGAGCTCGGTGCAGTTGGCCTTTGCAGCCTACAGCCTGAGTTGGAGCTCAGAGGCCTCACCTGCAAAAGCTCCCGGTGCAGAGTGAAGTCCGCCACCTCGGGCAGGCACTCTTGCTCCAAACTCTTCCCAGGAAATTTGTGGTCTCCTTGCCCCAGGAAAGGAGACAAGGTATTGGCAATGCCACCCAGGTTCCAAAAGCTTGAGGGCCCTTTACTGCAGCTCACAATCTAAAAACACCCACTTTGGCATTATTTTTGAAAATTTTCTGTTTCTTGAGCACCTACTGTGTGCTGGGCACAGCAAGAGGCAGCACATTCTCTTAATAGAAATGAAGATGATGAACAAGAGGGATTTTGCTATTCATTTAGCTCTTTACGTGATTATCTCTTTTGAGGTATGAGCCCCATTTTACTGAGGCTTAGAGGTGCAGTCACTTGCCCAAGGTCATACCGGCAAGAAGAGCAAGTGCTGAACCTAGGTGGCCTCAGGGAAGACTGAATTTCTCTGGACCCAGTTTCATAGGCTCTTGAGACACAGTGAGTCTTAAAAGAGGTGAAGGAAACCAACATTTACAGAGCTCTTTCTATGTGCCAGGCCCCATGCATTCCTCTACATTATCTCAGCTCAACCTTGCAACAACCCCACAGGGTAGATACTAGTATTAATGCAATTTGATAAAGGAGGAAACAGGTTCAGAGAGGTTGAGTAACTGGTTCGAGGGCACAGAGTTGAAGCTGGGGTTTGAACATAGCTCTAATTCCAAACCCAGTTTCCTTCCTCCTCACCCAGGGGTCTCTCTCCTTATCTTCTCCAGGGCTTTCCTCTGGACTGTGCTAGTGCCAGTCCTGGTGTATTGTGGGCGTTCAGCCAGCTTAGGGAGAATCAGTGTGGGTGAACTCTTGAGGACCAGACAGTTAGTTGAGGGGACACTTTCTCCAATGTTCAGCAGAGGGCGCCTGTCCACAGCCAGATTTCCGAAGCTGTTTCTTTGGGTGGCCACTTGGGTGATCCAGGAGAGCCTGGAGATTGGGTGTGGCTCATAGGTGCCCCCAGCATGTGCGCTCCATCCTCCTTGGCCCTCTTATAGAAATGTGCCCCCTAGGGGACCCACCCATCCAAAAGGGCCCCGGTGCAAATATGACCCCCATTTTATAGATGAGGAAGTGAAAGGTAGGGATAGAAGAGACCAACCCAGGGTCTCAAGGTGGTTGCTGGCTGTCTTAGAGATTTGCCAGGCTCCCAACTCAAGCCTCAGCTGGACCTGATACAGATAGACCAGGGAGTCATATTGTCCCTCAGAGCCTGTTTCCTCCCCTTCAAGCAGGGGTACACTAACATCTCGAGGTAGTACAGCAGAGATGGGAAACCACTACCCACTGAGCTTTTACCATGTGCCACACACTAAACTTGACCTTTTTCACATATCTCACTTAACTCTCACAACAGGCTATGTGCTACTAGTCCCCTCATATAAATGAATAACGAAGGCTCAGAGAGGTCCGTTAATACACACAAGGTCACACAGCTGGTAGCCCTGCACCACCATGTGAACTAGCTTTTTCTACTTCGTGAAAACAAATGAGAGGGGCCCCAGATACCATGACATGATTCAGTCTGTCCTTGCCTCTTCTCCCCTGGTTTCATTTATGCACCATCTTTTGGGCACCTACCGTGTGCTGGGGCCCACTGGATTGGGAGCTGTTTGAGGACAGTAACTGGGTCTTATTTAGTAATCACTAAGCCCTCTACTGTGTACTGAGCTCTCTGCTTGGCCCAGAGGACCCAGGGGACCCAGGGGAAGATGTCACTGGCACTTAGGTGTGCATCAAGAAAGTGAACAGAAGTGAAGGAAGGGGCAGAACCTGGGGGAGTTGGTGGAACCCACCCACTTACACACACACACACACACACACACACACACACACACACACGAGGCTGGTTCAACGGGAACAGAGGCAGCTGCCTTTTATTGGGGGCCATGGGTTGGCTGGTTTCACTCAAAGGCCACACACTTGATCTTGAAGTCACCCTCTGCTGCCAGGTAGTTGATGGCCTCCAGATTGAGGCGGTTGGGGAACTTGAATGTGTATCCATCTGGCAGCTTGATGCTCAGGTCTGCCTGGTCGAAGGAGATGCACACCTGGGGGAAGGGGGGATGTGAAGGGCAGTGAGCAGCGTGGACCCCCAAGCAGAAGCCTCAGTGCAGCCAATGCCATGGCCTACAGGCCAGGGGCCCTCCCAGAGCCCTTTCCTCCTGTAGCCCTGACAACAGCCCCCCTTCATGGGTGAAGCCACTGAGGCTGGGAGAGGGAGATAACACAGCAGATGAAGGGGGGAAGGGAGAAAGGGCAGGGTGGGAGCTAGATTACTAGCCACTAAACCCAGCTCTGCCCCAGCCCACCCAGTGCCCTGCTCCAGTCCCCAGTCCCCAGCCCACCTCTGTGACACTTCCAGGCTGGAAGGGAAAGGCAGACTCCCGCTGTTCCGTCCCCCAGGCCCCGTCATCCTTGCTGTTACACACAATTGTGTTGGTATCCCCATGTATATCGAAGCGAGGGTTGAAGTGCAGGCACACGTTGTTGCTGTCTTTGCCCAGGTTCAGCACGAAGCTAGTGGGTAACAGATGGGATTGAGGCCAGCTGCAGCGCCCTCGGACTAACCAGTCTGTGCTACTCAGTACACCACCAGTGCAGCTAGCTGGGAGAACTCAATTGAGCCAGGAGAAAAGAAACCTGCTTTCTAGCTCTGGCCCTACCACCTCCTTGCTGTGTGACCTTGAGCAAGTACCTGCCCCTCTCTGGGCCTCAGCTTCCTCGTCTGCACAACGGGAACTGTACAGGAAGGATCTTTATGGGTCTTGCTGTGCTGATAGCCAAGACTCTTGCAGACGTTAGTTTGTGTCCCAGCCCCTTTGGTCAAAGTCGGAGACTCCCTCCAGATGGTGACCTCTGGGAGGACAAGTGTCCCATCTGTGTTGTTTATCTCTGTACCACTGGTGCCCAGTATGATGAATGACACACAGTAGGTACTCAATAACTGGGGAGAATGAAGATTTGATAGACCGAACATTTGCTGAGTGGAGGTAATAGCAATCCTCGTCCCTGAGGGTTTGGTAAGAATGAAAGAATAGCGCACGGGAGGTGTGCAGCCCTTTGATAATGTCAGCGGATCATCTCGTGGGCTCTGAGAGACCCAGCATCTCACTTCCTCCATACAACCACTGTCCCCCTTGTTTTGGTTTACTGATTAATAAACTGAGGCTCAATGTGGTTGGTTGACTAGTTCAAGGTCACACGGCTGCTGAGAAAATTGACCAGCTAGCTGAATAAATGAGTGAATGAGTGAAGGAAGGACTGAAGGAATGAAGGTTGAGCATGCAGGAAAGAGGGACCTCAGAGGGAGAGCAACGGGGGTGATACCCTTCTCATTCCCTCTCTCTGCCCTGCCCCACAACGGCCTCAGGTCCCGCCAAGGTCTATGATGAGGCCGCAGCTGGTTTAGTTTAAGAGGCTCCAGCAGGGAGGGGAGGGGGCGACAGTGGTGGAGGCATCCAGATCCCGCGGAGGAAGTGACTCACCCAGAAAACGCAGCCTCTGCGGCCGCCTGAATTAACCCCTTCCCCCCTCCGCCGGTGGGTGGGGAGGAGCGGGGCCTGGCCGACCACGCCCCTACCCGACTCCGGACGCGACCCTCGGGCTCAGAACCCCAGCCCCTACCGCCCACCGCCCGCGTTTTCGCCTCCTCACCTTTTGGCGTCGGGGGCCACCTCGCCCCGCACTCTGAGGCACTCCCCAGGTTTGAGATTCAGGTTGCTGGCGACCAGACCCTGCGCAGACAAGACCCCGCCCAGCTGGGTTAGCCAACGCGTCCCGGTGGATCCTCAGGCCAACTGGAAGCCTGGGGAACCCGGGTGTAAGTTCTAGCCTTTCTTTTATCTCTGTGTGGTCCTGGGCAAATCCCTACTCCAGCCGGTTACAGTCAGTTTCCTGTCTGTAACAAGACTGGGGTTCTAGAAGCCAAAATCTAGAAGTTTTTGCGGTTCAGCTTGGAGAGTTTGGATTCAGAGCGGCCTGGGAGGTGGGGAACTATGCCCCATTGCTCCATGTAATAGCTGGAGAGAACCTCATGTAATAGATGGTGCGTGAGGGAGTTAGTGGCAAAGGAAGGTGAATGGAGGGGTCTACTCCTCTGCTGAAGAGGAAGGGGCCTGGGGCTGACAGAGCTCCACTATCCCCTTCAAGTAGAGAGAGGCAGGGGCTGGAGAGGAGACCCCCAAGGAGCACAGCCAGGCGCCTCTACAGAAGGGAGAGCGGGCCTTGGCCGGAGTCTGCAGCCTGGCTGGCTGGGGTTAACAGGATTGAGTGCATAGCTTCACTGGTTGTGAGTGGTTCCTTGCGCCAGAAACTTGAACCCTTTCCCTGGGGGCATGAGGGAGATTCTTGCCTTCTTCTTTCTCCCTTAGCACCACCCCCTCCCAGCTTGGGGGAGTGGGTGGTGGGGAATTCCCCTAACTCCCACCTGACCAGCCTGGACAGAACCACACTCCAGCCGCTAACCCAGGCAGGCCCCTTCCTGGGCAGCCTGTCTCAGATCCTGGTGACATTTCAGAGCTCTAGTGCAGAGGGTGACTGCCCTGGCCTGGTGACTGGGGACAGCTGCTGCCCAGTGACTGGGACAGCTGCGGGGGGGGGGGGGGGCATGAGAGGGAAAAGCAGGCTCTTTAGGGTTGCGGGGGCAGGGGCAGTGCCCTGGGTTTCCTCAAAGTGTTGTCCCCCAGTTGGCCACACCCTTCCTACTCCTACCTCAGAGAGCTGCAGAATGTCAGACCGTGGCAGAAATAACTGTACTGTCAGACCCTGGAGGAATCTAGAAAATTCTTAAGCTAAAGAAGGCCTTGGGGGACCATGGTGCCCATCCCATCTTAGAGACATGGCCACTGAAGCCCAGAAAAGAGAAGGCACTTGCTCAAGGCCACACCGTGGGGACCAGAACCCCGATCCTCATCTGCCCTCATTCTCCCCAGCTGTCTGCCTTCACGCCATCCGGGACCTTGGGGCGGGGTCTCCACACTCACACAAGCCATGGCTGAGGACAAGACGATGGTCCTGGGAACTGATGGTCCTGGGAACTGCAGCACCAGCTGTCTGAAGACTCCACCCAAAAGATGGGGTCCTGGGCCGCTCCCATCCTTTTAAATGGACCAGACCCCCCCTCCCCCCGCCCCCGGTGAGTCCCGCCTCCAGAAAGATCAGCCAATTGTAAGCCAGGACAAGGATATGGGCCACTGGAGGTGGAGTCAATGGAATTTTGAAGCCAGTTCTGGAGCAGAACTGACCAATCAGAATTGTGACCCCCCCCCATTCCTTCTTAACCACTCCCCCAGAGTCCAGACTCCGCCTCCCATTCTGTTTCTTCCCTACCCTCCCCGTACCAAAAATTGTGCTGTGGCAGGGATTGGGGGGAGCCAATGGAAAATAGTTTGAGAATGAGCTAGGCCCTGGAGTTGGCGGAAAAGGGCCTAGGGCCAGCAGACTGAGCTCAGGGGGTACCCAGAGAAGACCAATGAGGGGGTGCATGGTCCTTGAGAGAATTAGATCTGGGGTTCCTGAGGTTGCGCCCTGGCAGGGACCAGGGTGTGACTCCCTCTGTGGGCCTCTGCAAAGGGCCCAGGACCCATCAACTACAAAGCCCTGGCCCCACCCGGGCCTCCCCCGGAAGCAGGGATTGTGGCTGCTGCCGCGTGTGCTCCTCACTAGCGCTAAAGAAAGACTGGGCAGGGTGCCAGGTCTGAGGCTGCCGCCAGGGTTCAGGGCTCAGGCCTGGGCCCTCCTGAGGGGCCTGCTGGGGATCCCTTAAGAGCTCCTGCTTGACAGCCTCTGGCCTGTCTGAAGAGGATGAGGCCAGGGAGGGGGCCCAGGCTGAGCCAGGCCATGAGGGGTTAGGGTCCTGGCTCTGTGGGTCCCCGTCCACTTTCCTCATATTCTCCCTCCGAGGTCAGGCACAGCCCTTCCTTTCCCCGTCTCTTTAGCAGATACTTTACTGAGCACCTGCTGTGTGCCTGGCCCTGAGCTGGTCTGAAAGGATTCAAAGATGGAACTCTCACAGTTCCTGCTGTCAAGTAGCCCGCTGTTAGGGCAGAATCTGGCTATGAACTTAATGAAGAAATAGTATGATACTGGCTCTAAGGGAAGTCGTGAGCAAAGCATCATGGTGAAGGTGGGTCTTGAAGGGTGGGTGAAGAAGGCGGGCTGGCATTCCTGCCTGGGCAGATCTGGGGAACAGCAAGCAGCTGAGCATGGATGGAGCTTAGGGTATGTTGGGGAAAGATGGGGCATGAGGCTGGGGGGCCAACAGTACCTGGATCGTGATGGGTTTCATTGAAGGGGCTTGGACATTGTTTCACCTGAGGGTGCTGGGGAGCCACAGAAAGTTACAGGGAGGGTGAGTATTGAGGCCAGATTTGGGCTCCAGGGACAATTACTGTAGCAACAGTGGTGTGTGTGTGTGTGTGGAGGTGTTCTCACCTCACACGCAGGAGCCAGGTGGAGAGAGGGGCCTGGGGAGCGCTGGGCAAGGCAGGAGGCTTAACACATCACTGTCGCCCTTCTGAAATTGCCAGAACCAAAGAGGGAGGAGGATGTGAACCAGGAGTGACTCACATCTGGAGGCGAAGCCAGCAAACCCGGCCTGCCCTCCGATGCCTCCCAGTCCAGCTGCCACTGTCCACCCCCCCTGCCTCCGGCACAGGCCACCTTCCTCCAGATGACTGAAGCCCACCCTGGCACAGGAGGCGGGGGGGAGTGCGTGGGACTGTGAGACAGGCCTAGAGAGCAGGCTGGGCCCCACCCCCTATGCGTCCCTTACCCCTCCTGCCAGACCAAGCCTGCAGCCTCAGAAACCAACCACAGCAGCTTCACTTTTTCCTCCAGGGCCTTCCTCAAACCTCAATCTAGGGAGGGGTGGGTAGGGCCCCGCTCTGCTCCGCTGCCTTTCCTCTGTGCTTCCCTTCCCAGGGCCACAGGCACCCTCTCTGCCTGATCAAGGAATTGGGCATTTCTAAACCAAGGACAGAAGTACTTCAGGCACAGTCCTGCCTGGCTGCCACCAGGTGGGCCTGGCTGGCTGTTCCAGCCCAGTAGTTGGGCTCTCAGGACCCCAAGAGCTGCTCCTCTGTTCTTCCCGCTACACGGAAGACACGCCCAGCACCAGGGAGTGTTTGCTGCTGGGTGAGGGGTTGTTTACTCCTCTTCAGCATCTGGCCAGCTGAGGGATGGCAGAGAGCGGGTGTAACGTGGTGAACAGGCCCCCAGAAAGGCCCTTTTGGGAATCTGGAGATCTACCATGCCCTCCCCAAGGCATCCTGACAAGTCCCTTCTCCTTTCTTGCCTCAGTCTCCTCATCTGTAAGTTGGGGAAGTAAAAACCTGTTGTCCTGTACAAGGTTAGTATGGGGTGGAGTTCTGGTGTGTTGTACTAAATAGATGATTTTTTTTTTTTATAGTCTTAGAAGGTTTTTGCATCTTTTCTCAGGCTGTTTACCTTCCTGGGGTCAACACCTCTGGGAGGCCCCTCCACCCCCACCTCATCTCCATCAGTCCCTCCTGCCTAGGCTGGGGCGGGGAGTCTCTCAGATTCCAGTGTCCCTGATAAGAGGGATGGTGGTTTTCTTGGGGGAGGGACAGGGACAAGGTGCATTGTGTGGTGGCGCCCACTTATCTGCCAGGCCCTGTGCCCGGTGCCTCGCTTTCATACACTATCTCATTTCATCTTCACCTCACCTCTTCTTGTCTGCCAACTGGGCTGAACTGCACAGGGAAGCCGCTCTGGGCCCTGAAATGAAACTGATGTTAGAATCGGGAGAAGAGAGGCAAGTCCTGATTTGGGGGCTGCCTGGCTGGGAATGCAGCCAAGTTTTTGAAGTCTTTGAACCTGTTTTCATACCTGGAAAGTGGGAACGTTACCCAGTTTTTACCCATTTGCTGGCTGGTTGGAGGATTAGTGATGTGTAAGGAGCTCATTAGTTCTCTCTCCTGCACCCTCCCCCAAGGCCAAGGCCCCCTTGCCGGGGGCTCTCCTTCCCCCATCACTGTCCTTTAGCACAGGCAGTGGGTTCTCTGGAATTCCTCCATCGTACAGACCATCTTACAGGCTGGACCTTGGCCGCTGCATGAGAGATGAGCTTAGCTCGCCCCACGGGGGATCCAGGCCAGGGAGGCCCTTCCCAGCCTACCCTGCCCTGCCATTCCCCCGTGGTGAAGGCTGTGCCTCCTGCAGCTGGCAGTGGTCAGAGCCAGGAGTCCTAGAAGTCAGAGCAGGGAGAGACCCCAAATACCACACCTGAACTGCTCCCTCATTTGATGATGAAGCAAACACCTAGCGAGGGTGGCCACTTGACCAAGGTCACACAGGAAGCTAGGACTGAAGCCCTTTCATCTGTTGAGCCAAGGAAAGAACACGAAGGACTTCAAATAATGATCTTTTTTGGATCCTGCTCCATGAAGGTAGGAAGCACTGGTGGCAGGGCAAGGGGAATCTTGCCCCACTCCCTCCCACTTTAGGCACTTTTCCAACTGGTGTGTGCAGGAGCCGCCCCCCACTGACCTTGCTCATCCATTCTTGTCTCCCTGCCTTTGTGCTATTCTCCCACCTAGACAGCCACCTCCCCAAACATTGTGGAGGTCTGTCACTTTTGTCTTCCCACCTGGTATCTGTCCTCTGATCACAGGCCCCAACTTGCCTTTGGGGAACTGCCCCTCTTCTCATATGAGGTCTGGCTGGGTTCCAGGCCCTGTCAGTCGTTAGACCCCCAGGGCTCAGGCAGGAGTCTTTTTCAGTTTTTTTTTTTTTAACATTTTCTTTTGTCATAATTATAGACTCACAGGAAGCTAAGTCCTTTTTAAGAGCTCAGAAAATATTTGAGAACTGAAAAAAAAAAAAAAAAAAAAGTATTGGCTCCAAAGTTCTAAAAGTGCAAAGCTGGAATTAATAAATGTGCTCAAACTTAAAAGGTGGTAGTCATAAAAATTGTATTACATTTGAAAACAATTTAGTAGCTTGAATTATCTTCAAAAAAGGGCCCAAGTCTTCCTAAAGGTTGGTTACTCCTAAATTAGATTCCCCATAGCCAAATAATGTGTAAAACAAAAGTATAAAAATACTTTGAAAAATGTATATAGCAAGAGAAACAAAAACCAAAATGCCCCACATATGAAATGGAGGGTCCTTATGACTTTGGTTAAATTCAGTTTTAAATCTGAGCTCTAGAAATCATATCCCTCTCTCCCTCTCTAAGCCCCTCAGAGACCTAGCCTTTCTCCTAGATAATCAGCAACCCCGGAGGGGGCAGAAGGCAATAGTGGACCTGACTAATGGTGAAGGGTCAGGACCTCTGGCTGACTAAAGATAACATTTTGACGTAGGTTAGGTTTCAGCTCTAGAGCCGTAAGGTGGAATGACCCCCTGGCTATTTTCCCATGAGACAGAACAGAGGGACCCTAGAAGAAACCTCAGTAAGATCTTTAGAAATGATTCATTACCCTTACTTCACCTCCCACCACGATCCTGAACCCTTAACCCACGCTGTCTTGTAATTTTGCCCTATAGAATCTGTAACCTACATGCCACTGGGGAGCCAGATCTTTGAGCGCTAGCTCCCCTGTGTCTCCGGGTTTGGCACCATTTCCCTAAATGAACCTTTCCTTTCTTTGTGGAAAGTGCCTTTTCATGTCTCGTTTGGCTCTGATGCACGCAGGCCAATGAACCCCCTTTAGTTCGGTAACATATTTAGTGTGGGATGTGAGTGATTTTTAATGTTTTCTATGATGTGCCTGGGGGGGCCTGTGTATCAAGAGTTTTTGGCTTCAAATAATAGAAAAACTTAATGGACATTGCTTTCAAATGAAGGAAAATGTTCACATAACAAGCCTGGAGCTAGGAGGTTTCCATGGCAGGTTAATCCGGTGGCCCAATGAAATCATCAAAGATCTGGGTTATTGTATGATCGTGAGTTACGACTGTGTAGACAGTTCTTGCTCTTTGGTGAGACAAGCTAAAGGTTTTGGGGTCAACTGTCTTAATGTCTGCAATGTACTTTTGAATGAATCAGTTAAAAATGTAAATAAAGAGCGATTGAACAAATTGGGCAAATATCAACAACGGGGAGCCTAGGTGAAAGGCCCATGGGTGTTCATTTGCACGTGGGTTCTGCACTCACTCCAGGTAGTACCAGAATTGAATTCACCTGTGGGACACCCAGTTAGCATCTGCAGAAAGCTGGAGAATTGCTTGATGTAGAAAACCCACACATTTGGTGTCGAAGTATTCTGTGGGTAGAGGAAACAGTTTTCCCTTTTAGTTGGTGTCAGAGAAGTGGGATTTGCTAGAATCCCTGACTCACGGAAACATGTGGTTTGGGAAGGGGAAGGAAGAAAGGGCGGGCACGAGAAACCTCTGATGCCTGGGTGCCACGGATTCACCCATGGTGTGCAGCAGCAGCTGTGCTGTACTGTTATTAAAGTTAAATTTGGGTGGCCGGTTGGCTCAGTGGTTAGAGTGCAGTGCTCATAACATCAAGGTCGCCAGTTCGATTCCCACATGGGCCAGTGAGCTACCCCCTCCACAACTAGATTGAAAACGACTTGACTTGGAGCTGATGGGTCCTGGAAAAATACACTGTTCCCCAATATTCCCCAATTAAAAAAAAAAAAAGATAAAAGTTATCAACAGACTTTAGAGATGGCGCCAGTTCTCGGGGAGCTGGTTTACCTGACGTGTAAGGAAATGCAAAAAAAGAAATATATAGTCCCTTGGTTATGTTTATCTGTAACAGCTAAAATGAAATCAAAAGAGAGTGCTGGGTGAGACCTTGACGCTATACCAAGCTCAGATTTCAGTGAGTCTGAACTTCAGCCACTAGTCTCAAAGCTGTCCCTAAAGGGAAAAATTATTCAGGGACAACAGAAAGTATCTCTAAGGCCTCTGGTCAACAAGAAAGTAGTGAACATGGAGGGAAGGCAAAGCCAGGAAACTACTGAAACCAGGGGATATAGCGTGAAGGAGTTGTTTCATTTTGTGGATTGGGGTCCATCAGCCTTCTGAAATATCAACAACTGGGAATCCAGGTGAAGGCTGTTCACTGTGTCATTCTCCCACATTTTCTGTTTGAAACTTCTGAATTAAAAGTTTTGGGGAAACAACTCCAGCAAGTTCTTCCCATCTTTTTCCTCTGTCACCTGAAGCAGAGTCAAGTAGCAAGAGAAATACGTTGGGTCACGCCTCATGTTCACAGAATGCTGCAACAGCTTCTACACTCAAAGCCCAGAAGAGTGAGTCCCTCCTCCATGTCCTTCTTTAAAAGTGAGGCAAACATTTCCAGAATCTCCCAGACCTCCCGTCTTATTGGTCAGAAGTGTATCACAGATGGGCTTAGACTCGTTTTAAACAATCAAGATTCATTACCTGGGGCTGGATGCCACCCCCTTCTAACTCACATGCCACCATGTGCTCACCTGAAGGAAATCAGGATTCCATCAGCAAGGAGGTGGGGAGGGGCTGCTAGGCCGAGTGGGGCCAAGGAGGCCAAGCACTGCCCTCCTCTGGGGGCACATGACTTAGGCTGGCCAATAGTGGTGCTCCATCCCCTAGGGCACAGGTTCTGAGATGGAGGTGGGCATGGGACCCAAGTGAGGCCAAGGAGTCTGCCTGGAATATGGGTCGGGTGAGAGGCGCCCGCTATCTGGGAGGCAGCACAGCGGAGAGGACACACCTGGAGAGTGCAGCACCACCTCACAGGGGCAGCTGTAACTCCCTCATGCCTTAGCCAGGATGAGCTATTTCTGTCACAGCCAGAAGTCTCCACGAGTGCACATTTGCTCTGGCTTCCAGACTGTCAAGCACTCCCTCTTCCCAAAAAGAATCACACTGGAGAACTCCCCAGACCTCCAAGTCCCACCCCTCACTTTACGAATGAGGAAGCAGGCTGAGCAGGGACTTATGCAAGCTCAAGCTGATGGGCAGGCCTGGAACAGTCATGGTATCTCCCCATTCAGCTTCTGAAGCCGTTCTGGGCTGCCCGGCAGCCTGCTCAGAGCGGAGCGCCTGCTCTGCACGAAGCACTCTGGAGACAGCGATGAGCGCCTGGCCTGGAGTAGCTCAGGCACGTGCTGGGGGCCAGCAGAGCAGTCACAGCAGCATCCCAGGTGAGAAGGATGCCTGAAGGGGGTATGCCGCAGCATCCCACCTGAGCTCCCAGAGGGCGAGGACCTGTGTCTCCCTTCAGTGTCTACTAAGAGCCTCCTGGAGTCCATCAACACAAATTCAAATCCTGCCTTAGGTGATCATACTTTCTAGATGTGCATGCGCCCTTGTGTAAATCAACATCGCATTTCCCATCCTGACTCCCCAAGTACAGCAGTAAAATGGGATGTGATGCAAGCTTCCTGGGTTTTCTGAGGGACTGAAACAAACTGTTACACAGACTCAGTGGGAGATGATGTGCTACTGAATTAAGGTACTAGTGCACAGAGAATACTCTGGAGTGGGTAGATCATGTCACGTGGGAGTTGCCATGGGCCGGTTCTGGAGAGATCAGTCTCAGCCAGGAGCCCCTCCTCTGGCCCTGCCTCAGACAGACTTGACCCCACACAGACACTCCCACTTGCACTTTATTAAGTACAGAGGACTGGTTACAACGGGGGCAGAGGGGGCGGGGAAGGCCCAGCCCCACCCCCACCATCACTGGCACACGATAATAAATAAATAGCTGGGACAGGTACGAGGGAGAAGTGGCACAGCAAACAGTGACAGCACAGGTAGGAAGGCAAATGCCCCCATTCCGAGCTGTGGTCACCAACACTGGGCTGGTACCATGGTCAGGGGAGGGTGGGGCTCTCAGCTATAGAAGCCCCCCAGGGCCACTGAGTGGCCCCCTGGATAGCAATCTTTGTGAAGGGGTACCTTTAGCATGTGGACCCTTATCAACAAAAATCTGGACCCCTGGTTGGTTCAGTCAGACCCAGATAGTCCAGAAGCCACTGTCTGTCAGACTACTGGATTCCTCTTTTCAGGATCTAAGAGATCAATGGGTCATCATTACCTGCTGTCCTGACTGGTTTACCCAGGATCTAAGACATGGAAAGGGTCATTGTTACTTAGCTTTATGATTGGTCCACTCAGGCTCCAGGACATCAAAGGGTCATTGTTACTTAGGCGCCCAATTGGTCTACTGAGGACCCAACATCAATGAATCACTATTACTTAGCCTTCTGATTGGTCCATTCAAGGCTCAGGACAATGTTTGTGGTTACCTAGACCTCTGATTGGTCAACAGGAACCCAAGGCCAGGACCTGGGGAGAGTAGGTAGAATGCTAGAGGCCCCAGGTAGGGGTGAGACAGTTAAGTGCTCAGGGTTGGGGGAATTCTTCAGTAGGCATCAGGGCCCAGATTTCAACAAGGGGAGGTCACAGGGCAGGAAATAAGGCCACCTGGCTGGGTCAGGCCAGGGCAAACTGGTGGCAGAAAGGGGCCAGCTTCTGGGACAGCAAAGAGTACCCAGCCACTGCTGGGAGAGAATGCGAGGCTCCTAAATCCTTCCCTGGGTCCCAGACCCACCAGGATGTAGAAACTGGAGCCGGAGAGCCGGTGGTGCTTAGCGTAGCTCTCGGCCGTCACCTGTGTCTATGGGATCAGGGTGGGGAAGTGGTGGGGCTGTGGTTGCAGGTCAGGTGGGCTCAGTCCTCCAGCCCTTCCATTAAGTCCGCCACGCTCTCCACGTAGTAATGGGGCACGAGGTCGTGCTGGCCGGCTGCCAGATAGGCCTGGGCCTCCTCCAGGCGGGAGACGCCTGTGAGCGTGAGCACGGTGGTCATGCCACAGCGGTGGCCGAAGAGAATGTCGGTCTCCAGGCGGTCGCCCACCATGATCATCCGGGCGGGGTCCACGCTGAAGTGCTCCGTGATGCACTCGAACATGTAAGGGCTGGGCTTGCCCACCACTAAGGCCTGGCGTCCCGAGGCGGTCTCCACTGCAGCAGCCAGGCTCCCAGTGCCTGCAGGGAGATGGACACTCGGTCAGTGCGGGGGGGCAGCAGGGAAGGCATCCCGGCCCCGAAAGTGGAATTCTCAGGGAAGCAGCTTGGCAGGGGGGTACAATTAGGCACGGAAGTGAGTCAAAAGGCTTGTTTTCAAGTCTTAGTGTAGTGGTCACGAGTCCAGACTCTGCAACCCGATGCCCGCATTCAGACTCCATCTCCAGCTTTCTCGGGCAGGCTGTTTAACCTTTTGGTGCCTCAGTGTCCCCATCCCTAATATGGCACTTCTCTCATAGGGGTATTGGAAGGACTGAAGGAGCTACTGCATGTCACTGGGCCGGGCTCAGTCAGTACTGCCTGAGGTTCACTATTTTACCCTGGCAGCTGTGTGCCTTCAGGCAAGCCACTCCATCTCTCTGAGTTTCCTTGGACTGGCTGGAAAAGGAAGATCCAAGTAATATCTACCTTCAAAGAGGCCCTGTGGGCATCACAGGGGCAAGTGCTTTGGAAATGGAAACGCACTTCCCAGACAGCAGATGTGGTTTTTGCCACAAGAATGTGTGCTCCTGGAATCAGAAACTGGCATAGCCCTTTTGGAACAGAGCAGGGCACAGAAATGTTCGCACCTCTGACCCAGTCAGCCTCCGCCGGGACCGTGGTCACAAGGAGAGAATTCAGACTGGAGACAAAAAGCTACATGCTTGAAGATGTCCGCGGCCACAGTAACTATAATACCCCAAATTGTGAACCACGCCCAAACGATGAACAATTGGTGGACTGTTCAGAACAGGACAGTTCTGACTCCTGGCCCAGTACCATCCCGCCCCGCACAATGAGTTCACTGTACAGTCCCACAGGCACATCTTTGTGCCAGAATGTTCTGCCTTCACACTAATGTCCCTGAACAAACGACGATGATGATGATGATAATCACAATTTACTAAGCACATTCTAAAGTGCCAGCGCTGTGCTGCGTGCCCATGGAAGCCCATGTTTTTTACAGAGGAGAAAGCTGACACTCAGTGACGTTAAGTAACTTGTCCACAGTTGCACAGCTTAATAAGGTAGATAACGGATATGCTTTCAGGTGGGTCTGACCCAGTCGTGTGCCAGGCCAGCTTGTACTGGTTTGGGAGTGCTGAATGTTTCATTTTCAGGAATTCTGTGAGTTGGTGGTTAAACAAAGTCTCTATTTCAGTCCACTTATGTAAACTTACAATCAAATGAATTACGTTTAAAACAAAGGTAACGCATTCTTAAAGCTCATCACTTCCTAATGATTTTACCATTAACTATGTTCTTGAGATGATTTACTCGTATGTCTGTATTGATGGAAATACTACCTAATGGTGTGTACACATCTTCCTAACTTAATGTTCAGTAACTTCAGGTTGGTAGCTTGAAAATCCGCCAGGGTGGCAGTATTTACACCACGGACACTGATTGGCAAATGGCACAAACCATGGCTGCCCAAATCATACACATTTGTCCGTTACACCACTGGTCCGACCCCAAGTGCTCTGGCCTTGTTTCCCTCCTCACAGCATAGGAAGCCAAAGGCTCAGAAGGGTCAAGCGGTCCCAGAGGAGGAAGGACTTGAGTCACAGGACCAGGGCAGAGCTGGCCCACAGCAACCCTACTGGGAGGTTCTCCCTGACATCTGACTTAGAACTCACCCGCTTGTTTTCATAAGAACTGGGTGGGGAAGAAAAGCCATTTGCCCACTTGGTGAGAGATTCCTTCCAGGATGGGAACGACTTAACTGAGTCTCCCCAGTTTTTCTCTTGACTCAAGGTCTCAGCCATCAGCTCCTTCTTTTCCCACCAGGACAGAGCTCATCACCCGTGGCCCCCACCATGTCCCATTTCATCCACTTAGCTAATATTTACTGAGGCCGACTACACGCCAGGTATGGTGCTAGGAAGTGGGAGAGAGCAGTGAACTCAACTAAGATCCTACGCTGGGGGAGCAAGCTTCCTAGCAGGGGAGTCTATGAGCATGACTCTGCCCTCAGACCACCACAATCCCCTTCTCTCCACATCCTATAATCCAAGACTGTCACATGTTTCGGTGGTGACGTATTCCTTAGACAGGAGGCATTTCTATTTGCCAGCTCAAGTGGCTGTCCTGTGGTTACAAGGTAAACACACAATTTAGGAGACCCACAGGAGGAAGGGAAATTGGGGTGAGAGGTTTGCATTATTTCAGATTGTATGCATAACAGGGGCCTTTAGTAATATTTGTATACCACTGTGTCAAAGCTGCATCATTCAATGTACAAACACGCCAGTAACGCTGCATTTGTTAAGCCTCTGCCTCCCCCTCTAGGTTGTGGGAATGACCAGCTGGACCGGCAGGCACAGCCCAGTGGGTGTTGAGACGGGAGGGACAGGCGTGGGCAGGGCTCTTCCACACTCCCCTTCCCGAGCCCCGGGGGACTATTAACCCACAGCCCTAACCTGAGCTTTGAACCCACAGCCCTAACCTGAGCTTTGAAGACTCCAGGGAAGAGCTCAGTTTTTGTAACATAGTCTAAGGCAGGCAGGCAGGAGCTGCTGCAGCTGGGAGCTCTGAGCAGAGCCCTCAACCTTAGATTTATGGGGAAACTGAGGCTGAAGTGGTCATGCAGCAAGTAGGTCTGCAACAAAGCTAGGACAAGCCTAGAACTATAGATTCCCCGCTTGGAATTGGCTCTGCCAGTTCCCCTAGTGCCCTGTTCTGCAAGATGCCTCCTCCAAGAAAGCCCTCCCAAATCCCCTCAAGCCCTAGGCCCTCCCTGCCATCCCATCATAATACTGTGTTTTCTCCTCAATCAATACCATCCTGTCCCACCAGGATTTGGTATCAATGACTGTCTGGGTCAGTGACCAGTAGAGTGATGGAGAGTTTCCCTGCCCTCTACTGCCGGGGGCACTGACCTGTCCACACTCACTACTGTCAGCCTCTGCTACCACCTGCTCCTGTCTAACTTGAACCCTTCAAGATGTAGAGCCTTCGCCTGCTCCTGCCTCCTCTGCAGGTCTGAATGCCCAAATGACAGCAGTGCAGAGTGCCTTGAATGGAGGACGTGGGGGTTACGGTAGCCACAAGGGCCAAGCTCAGGTCCCTAATCTGTTGGGCCGCTCACTTCCCCTCTCTTAGCCTGTTTCTTTAACTGAGAAATGGGACAATAATCGCCATTTCCAGAGTCATTTGGAAACTAAATAAGAACAGACACCAAGGTGCTGCAACATGACAGGGCTCTGGGTACAAATTACATCATCTGAGCACCTATGTGCCCAGATTACTCTCTCCTCGGATAAAACTGGCATGGTTAGCATTTCCATTTTACAGCCAGGACAGAGATGCTCTGAGGTTATGTAATGTAACAAGATTACAGAGCTGGGTCAAAATCCAACCACCTACTCTACTCCCCCACACCTGCCTACAACCTGCTGCTGGAAACGGTGTTTCAACCCTCCAGCAGGGGGACAATCCTTCCAGACTATGTTCCCAAATCTGCAACCTCACCCCGATGGTGGGTGAGACAAAATGACAGAGTCCTTGAGGCTGGTTCAGGAAAGTTAGGGCTGGGAGTCGGGGGACCTGGATTCCACCTGCAATCCCGAAGCCACAGTGGGCCTCAGTTTCCTCATCTGTCAAACAGGGACCCCACTGCTGCCCCTCACAGTGTGGCGGCTGCAAGAATTGCAAGACGTTATCGCGAAAGCACCCTAGGCTCTTGCTGGGTGGCGGCCGCCCTCGCAACCCTTCTGTTCCCCCCACCTGTCACTTGGAGACACCCCTTCCCTCACGCCCATGCATGGAGCTGAAAGCGTTGGTCGCTCCCCCCACCTCGGTTTCCCCGCCAGCCCCGTGCTCACCGGGGGTCCGGCTGCCATCGCTGAGCGGGTGCCACGGGTCGCGGTCGGTGGCCACGAGCAGGCAGTCGGGGTCGCGCAGGTGCGCGCACGCCTCGCTCAGTTTGGCGAAGGAGAAGTGCTCGTCGTAGCCCACGAGCACAGCGCGCACGCACGGGACCGCGCCCGGGTCCTCGCCGGGGTCCCCCGCCAGGCGTAGCCCCGCGGCGCGCAGCTCAGCGCGCAGCCCCTCGCCGCCCAGCACGAATACGGCGCCCGGCGCGTCCGGCAGCCCGGTCAGCCGCTGGCGCAGCAAGCGCGCGGCGCACAGCGCGGAGCTGAAGAGCTGCTCCGCGCGCAGCCCCCCGAAGCCGAGGCGTGCGAAGCGAACGGCCAGCTCCGGCCGCGCGCGCCGACTGTTGTTGCTCACGAACAGCGCCGCCTTCCCCGCTCGCTCCAGCCGCTCCACCAGCTCCGAGGCGCCAGGCACCGCGCGCTCGCCGTTCCACAACACCCCGTCGCAGTCGAACAGGACCCCCTGCGCCCGGCCCAGCACCTCGCGCAGGGCCGGGCCACGCAACCGCTCGCAGCGCGCCATGCAGCCGGCTGGCTGCCTGCACTCTGCTCCGCTCTCCCTCCGCAGGCTCGGCGCGCTAGCCCGCGGCCAGCCTGTGCCCCGCACCTGCCAATCGGTGAGCCGGAAGGGCCAGGGGGTGGGGTCACGGCAATGAGGGGTATCGCCAATGGGGGCGAGAGTCTCGGAAAACCGCGAGGACGCGAACAAACGGAGTTTGAAGAAAAGGGCTGAGTCGCGGCCACCACAGAGGGAAGGGGACCAATGATACCTAACGTGGCCCTTCTTCCCGCCTCCCGACTCTGCTGGGCCAGTCGCCGCCGAGTTTTAATCGCGACTGGCTTCTTTCTTGACCAATAAGGAGTTACGAGTAGAAAATGTGGCGCGAATAGCAGTCCTACGGACCCCAGCCAATCAGAAGGTTAGTAGAGGTGGTTGCTAGGAGAAAAACAGATGCTAAAGGAGATGTCGTCTTTGGGTCAAATCTCATTGCCCTCTGTATCATGGACGCTCCAATTCTCAGTGAAGTCCTGAGAAGAGTGTTGGTATGAGGGGGAGAAAGGCACTTGGTGTCGAGCGCGGAGGCCCTTGGCCTAGATCAGTGGTTCTCCACGCTGGCTGTACTGTATGTAGACTCCCCCTGGAGCACTTATTTTTAGGTACAATTTACATACAATAAGATACATACATCTTAAATGAATGTAAAGTTTGATGACTTTTGACAAATGCTTTTTAAAAATACCGATGCATGGTAGAACCTGAGATTCTGATTTAATTGTTTTGGGTGTGACCTGGCATTTTTTGGTTTGTTTTTAATTACCCAAGGATTCTATTGAGGCTAGGGTGGAGAGGCACTGGGGCTAGAGGCAGTGCATCACCAAGCACCCTAGGAACGGAAGGAGCCAGAGCAGCAGTGGCCAGTTGCCCAGGGCAGTGATGGGGTGACGGGGCTGCCTACATCCCCGCTTGAAGAGGGATGTGTCACAATCCTAAGGTTGTTTGCCAACCTCTGAGAAGGCTATGAACACCTGTCTGAGCCACAGGAACCCCATCTTGTCACCCAGCCTCTAAGGCTTGGAACACACACATACACATACCAGTCTGGGTTAGTGACTTGCCCCTAACAGGGCTAATATGGGCTCCCAGAGCCATACTTGATTTTAATTTTCAGTTCTGCCTGTCTGTTCTCAGGAGCAACTCAGATGTAGGGCTGAGTTGGGGACCTCACCCAAGTTCTGGCAGAACAGCCTCAGGGAAGGGTGCAGACCGATCCATCCCTGCTCCAGGGGGTGTTTCCCTTTCTCTGGAACACTGCAGATTGGGGGAACCGGCATCAACAGCAGCCATCACTTCTCGGGTGCGCTTTTGTGTGCAAGGGTGGTGCTTTGGAAGTTATGAGTGTCTTATTTAATCATCAGAACAATACTTGTGTGGTGGAAGTTGTTATTAAGTAAATTGCACAGGAGGTGAGGGACAGGCCTAGGCTGTGGAATCATTCAGACCTGGGTCCTAATCCCAGGTCCATCCTTCACTCGCTGTGCCCTTGGCAGGTCATGTTCTCAGCCTCAGTCTCAGTCTCCTCATCTGTAAGAGGTGATGGGATTTACTTCCTTGAGAGAGGATTAAATGGAAATCATGCACAGAAAAACGCAGTGTGTTGCCTAGAGTAAGTGCTGAAAACTTCGGTTGTTGTGATTTCAGGCAGGAGAAAGGAAAGGAGGCAAAGAATAGATAATTTTCCCCCCTTTGTGAAAGTGGATTCTTTATTTCGAGTACAGAAAATAAAGCTATCTTTTGGGCAGCTGTTCCAGTTTTGTCCAAAATAATTTATTTGCCAGCCTTACAAAAAAATACGTTGGCAAGGGAAAAATCGGTCCTATAGGAGCAGGCAAGCTCACCTTCCTTCTGGCAGCTCCCGTGGGACCAAGCTAGAGAGTGGGGGGTAGGCTGAGGCCCCCCCAAGCACAGGGTGGATCCAAAGGGGAAAAGGACTGGAAGTGGAGGACTATCCTGAGTCCTCCCTGCCGTGGGGGCTGACCCAGCAGGCACCAAGGCACTTGTAGGCAAAGGCTGGAGGACCCCACCACTTGGGA